>NC_090444.1:932443203-933824269 GCF_031143425.1 Pleurodeles waltl
ACACCTTGCAGAATTCCTCCCTGGTGGGCCCACCCTCAACTTGCCAGCCAGCAAGCTCAGGTAGGTCACCTAGGGCGGCAATGTCTTCCCCAGTTGGCTCGGGGGCCTCCTCCTCAGGAACCCCATCAACCACTGCAGGAACTTCTGGGACTGGTGTCCGCCGCCCCTTGCCCCTCCTCTTGACAGTTGTCTGGGCCATGGTTCCAGGCTCCAGATGCCCTTGACTTCCCTCCCGGGCAGGCATGACCGTGTGGTCATGCAGACCCACTCAGGCAATCCTAACATCTCCAAGTGAGACCTTAGCTCTACCTCCTTCCAGGTAGTGTGCTCAAGGTTGTTGCCTAACAGACAATCTACAGGCATGGCAGGACTCACAGCTACTTTCAGAGTACCAGAGACCCCCCAACTCACAAGGAACCAGAGCTACCGGTAGGTGGCTCTCCCCATTTTCGGCGACTATGACTTGGTGGAATGTATTTGGGAGGACCTTCTCTGCTAACACCAGCTGACCCTTGATAGTAGTCATGCTGGCTCCTGTGTCATGCAGAGCCTCCACCCTTTGCCCATCGATAGTGACCCAGTGCCTATACTTGGAAGTATTGGCAGACATGTGGGTTTTTGGCAACATCTCTGCATCCCCCAGCGACACTAGGGTTACCTCTATCTGCTCCCCAAAACTGTCTGGGACCATCTCCTCCCCGAGCGCTACACTAGCCAACCCAGATGTCTGCCCTCCTTTGGGGGGCTGTGCCCTCTTGGGACACTTGGATTCTCCCTCAGAGTGCCCATACTTATTGCACTCTGCACATTGGGATACAAACCTCCCTGCCTTGTGGTCAGTAAAACCTCTCCTTTTGGAATCTGACCAGGACTGGTTACCACTATTCCCTTGGGAACTATTTTGGGGGCCTTTTGAGAACTCCTTGTCTTTATGTTTTTCTCCCCCTCTTTCTTCTGATGGGAACCCTGACCACCTTTGTGGGTGTCCTCCCCAGATACCTTTCTGGACACTCTGGTGCTAGTCCAGGGGTCCGCCTCCTCAGCAAGCTTCCTGGGATCAGTCAGCTTACTGTCTACTAGGTGCTGGCACAATTCTGTAAAACAAATACTGAGCTTATGCTCTCTCAGAATCAAATTATACAATCATGTGTAATCATCTACTTTGCAGCCCCGCACCCATCCATTCAGTGCCTTACTGGAAAAGTCAAAGAAATCTACCCATGTTTGTGTGGACTGTTTGGTGCTGTCCCTGAACCTCTGATGGTATTTCTCAGAGGTCAGCCCAAACTTGGCAAGTAAATGGCTTTCATAAGTGGATATGTGTTTTGATCCTTTGGGTCCAATGTGAGAAGTGTGTCCCTCCCCAGTGCTGGCACATAACTCCACATAGCTGTACCCCATTGCCCTTCAGGAACCTCATGAGCCCTTAGTGCAACTTCATAAGTAGCTAGCCATTTATCTATGTCATCTCCCACCACAGAACTGGGCACCACATTTTTGGGTATACAAACCTTCTTTTCTCCAGCAGGTCCTGCCTGTATGCTGTCACCATTACTGCTGGATTCAAACTGCTTCACCTTGAGTTCCAGCTCCTTGAGACTCAGTTGATGAGCCAACAAAAGTTTCTTTTCAGCCAAGGCTCTCTCAGCTGCTTGCTCTTCTCTCTCTGCCCTCCATTCCTCCTGTTGAGCCTCAATTTTCAGTATTGCCATTTGCAATTGGAACCCCCTCTCCTCTCTCCCTTCCTCTGCGGTCAGGCCTTAATCAGAGACACTGCTCCCTTGTCTGGCAGGGGCCACAATTGCAGTGGGATCTTCTTCCACTGATGGCAAGAAATCCTCAGAGAGGCCCTCTTCTGGCTCCTCATCCTCAGCATCATCCTCTAAATGGGCTTCTGCCTAGGCCCTCAGCGCCACTTGAAAGTCCTCCTTTCTGGAACCCCCATGGGTGGGTAGACTCATCTCCTTGCAGAACCCTTTTAGTTGTTTGAAAGTATATGTCTCCAACAGGGCCAGGTCAAAATCTCCTGCTTGAGACCCAGCCTGAGACATGTTGAGTGAGGATTTAGGTTTAGAAAATTGTCAGGAAAAACAAATTTGCAAAAAGAGATAAAAATCAAGTTGACCTTCAACTGTGGGTAGGTAGTGAAATACTTAGCTACTGTATGTCACTGCACAAATACAAGTCCTATCCTAACCGCTGATCACCAATGTTAAAAATCGGGTCTTTGGTTGACAGTCAGGTTATCTCCTGTCGAAGCAAGGACCCTCACTCTAGTCAGGGTAAGTCACACACAATCCAAATGATCCTGTACCCACCCTCTGGTAGCTTGGCACTGAGCAATCAGGCTTAACTTAGAAGGCAATATATAAAGTATTTGTGCAATAAATCATACAATACCAAAATATAACACCACAAAAATACACCACACAGTGTTTAGAAAAAATATATATTTATGTGAACGAAGGCAGGTCAAAACGATTAAAGATGAAATAAGCAAATTTAGGGATATCACTGAAAGTGGTATCAAGTGTCTTTAGAGTTAAAAGATTACTGTAAAAGCAATAAAAAGTGTCTTAAGTTCTCCTAGAGACAACAAGTGTCTCCTGCAGGGCAAAGTACCTGGTTTGCATTGAAAAATACTCGCAAGGGACCACAGAGGAGGAGATGCGTGGAAAACGATGTTGCCCCTTCGCACACGGACTTGAGTTGTTATTTTCCACGCGGGGAAGACGTTGCATTTCCTACGCACGGACTTGGATCCTCTTCGGGTTGTGGGGTATTCAGACGCCCCGGGGACGATGCGTGGAATCCTGGGCTTGCGGAGTGAAGTCACATCGGCTGCGACGATTCCAGTAGGCGATGTGTGGAATTTTCTTCTGCACGGCAGGCACTGCGTCGATTCATCTCAGGAAGTCGGGCATCGTCGTTCTGAGTCGGCTTGTGTCGATACAGTAGGGCTGTACGTTGAAGTTCTGGTCGCGTCACTGGTGCTGCGTCGATCTTCTGTTGCGAAGTCAGGCTGCATCGGCATGCAGTGACATTTTCACAGCGAGCAGGATGTGCGTTGTTCTTGGCAAGCGGTGCGTTGAATTTTTGATGCACTGGGATTTCAGCTGCAGGAGAGAAGTCTTTTTGGTCCTGAGACTTCAGGGAACAGGGGCAAGCTCTATCCAAGCCCTTGGAGAGCACTTCTGCAGCAGGGCAAGAGAGCAGCAAGACAGCAGGGCAACAGCAAGGCAGCAGCCCTCTTCAGAAAGCAGTCAGGTGAGTCCTTTAGGCAGCCAGCAGTTCTTCTTGTCAGCGTGCAGGTGCAGGTTCTGGTTCAGGTTTCTTCTCCAGGAAGTGTCTGAGGTGGTAGGGCAGAGGCCCTGTTTTTATACCCAAATGTGCCTTTGAAGTGGGGGAGACTTCAAAGAGTGGCTTAGAAGTGCACCAGGTCCCCTTGCAGTTCAATCCTGTCTGCCAGGGTCCCAGTGGGGGGTTTGGCAGTCCTTTGTGTGAGAGCAGGCCCTCTACCCTCCAAGCATAGGAAGACCCATTCAAAATGCAGGTGTATACAAGTGAGGCTGAGTATCCTGTGTTTGGGGTGTGTCTGAGTGAATGCACCTGGAGCTGTCAACTAAACCCAGCCAGGCGTGGATTGTAAGGCACAGAAAGATTTAAGTGCAAAGAAATACTCACTTTCTAAAAGTGGCTTTTCTAAAATAGCAATATTAAGCCCAACTTCACCAGTCAGCAGGATTTTGTATTACCATTCTGGCCATACTAAATTTGACCTTCCTCTCCTTTCAGATCAGCAGCTACCACTCAAACAATGTACGAGGGCAGCCCCAATGTTAGCCTATGAAGGGAGCAGGCCTCACAGTAGTGTAAAAACGAATTTAGGAATTTTATACTACCAGGACATGTAAACTACACAGGTACATGTCCTGCCTTTTACCTACACAGCACCCTGCTCTAGGGGTTACCTAGGGCACACCTTAGGCAATGGCAGGCCTGAGACACGGTTAAGGGGCAACTAAAGTGGGGGCACAATCACTGCTGCAGTCCCACTAGTAGCTTTTCATCTATAGGCCCTGGGGACACATAGTGCACTCTACTAGGGACTTATAAGTAAATTAAATAGCACAATTGGGTGTGATCCAATGTTACCATGTTTAACCCCTTCGCTGCCAGGCCTTTTCCCCCTCAGGTGCCAGGCCTTTTTTTGGCTATGTGGGCCAGGGCGCGCTTAGGCCCTCATAAATTTTTGTCCACATAAACTACCCACGCCAAATTTGCGTCCTCTTTTTCCAACATCCTAGGGATTCTAGAGGTACCCAGACTTTGTGGGTTCCCCTGAAGGAGACCAAGAAACTAGCCAAAATACAGTGAACATTTCGTTTAAAAAAAAAAAAAAAATTGGAAAAAAGGGCTGCAGAAGAAGGCTTGTGTTTTTTTCCCTGAAATTGGCATCAACAAAGGGTTTGCAGTGCTAAAATCACCAGCTTCCCAGCTTTCAGAAACAGGCACACTTGAATCAGAAAACCCAATTTGTCAACACAATTTTGGCATTTTACTGGGACATACCCCATTTTTACGATTTGTTGTGCTTTCATCCTCCTTCCAGTCAGTGACAGAAATGGGCGTGAAACCATTGCTGGATCCCAGAAACCTAACCATTTCTGAAAAGTAGACAAAATTCAGAATTCAGTAATGGGTAATTTGTGTAGATCCTACAAGGGTTTCCTACAGAAAATAACAACTGAAATAGGAGCATCAAGCTAGCAAAAAGGCATCTACTGAGGGGGACACTATTATAATCCACTCTGCCCCCAATAGCCGCCCCCCCAGATTTTTCAAATTATTTGTCAATCAAGAGGTTCAAAGAGACTGATAATCCCCCATCCAAGAGGGTCTGTGTTTCTTCTAATGTCAGTAACTTATTCGCTCCCAAATCTTCCTTCGGTTCCATTTGTGTCACTCCCTCTCAGAGAATTCCTTGCGGCCCAGTTACATTGCCAAATGCCCAACGCCCCAAGCCCGGGACGAATACTCTTTTCCTAAAACAAGTCCCGAAATTGCTACCGGGGCTTATTGAGGACCATGAGTCTAGGGTCAACAAGGTTACCCACTGGTTACGCCACCAACAGAACTGTCTATCAGTCATACGTTCAGATATCCGCAATGTCATGCGGTGGTGTCCCCCAGGGTCTTTCCACGATGTAATTTCAATCGAGTTCCACGACAGAATCTTGGTTGAGAGTCTTATCGCGTTTCATGACCGTACCCTCAATTTTATGGAACGAAGGAAGGGATGTATCACTCTAGAGACAGTATTGTAGGATGGAGGCCAGGCACAAGTTCCCAGCCACTCATATCGTAATGCTACAAGTATTCAACTTGGGTGTGGTGATTTTATCCAGCCCAACCCTGTATGACTGGCCACAGCCCAGGAAGCAACCCCAGGGGCTGACCCAGAGAAATCCACTCTGATGGTTTTCGATGGATCTACCGCTAAAGAGTTGATTCCTGAGAAGACCAACTCTCAGATACCAAGTCCTGTCTCTGAGAAAAAAGGCCTATCAATTATGACATGGAATCTAGCCGATCGTGGGAGGAAATTAGATGATACTGACTGGTGCTCATACATAGATACCCAGGACATATGCCTTTTTCAAGAAACATGTGCTGAGGAGAAGATCACTATAGATGGGTTTCTTTCCTTCAATTTGGTTGCCCAACCATCTGCAAAACTGACAGGTCGAGCAAAAGGGGGTCTCTTGATGTTACTAAACAAAAATGTGCAATGTGTATACAAGATTTTAAAATGTGATTGTCCAGATTTGATGGGGTTACAAATCACGTTCCAACAGAGTTTTAATATAATCCTTATCAATGTTTACGCCCGATCCATACCTCAAGGGGTTGAGTCTCAGATTTTAAAACAGTTACTTGATTTTTTAGACACCCTACATCCAACTTCCTATCTGATAATAGCTGGGGATGTAAATTGCACCTTTGAACCCTCTGTGATACTAACTGGTCTCACAGAGGAAGAAGACCAAACATGGGGGATTGCACAGCTGACTAGTGATTGTTTCTGTCCTAACTCCTGTGTAGCTACTCAACTGGCATCTCTCTGTTTGAAGCACGGCTTCAGGGCCTGTAATGGCCGCATGCCCTCTGACCCGGACACTGCACCCACTTTCAAACGAGGCTCATCCACAAGTGTAATTGACTACTTTTTAGTGGATGTGAGATTGTGGCCCTTGCTGAGAGATATGAAGGTGGATGTTAGATGCGAAAGTGATCATTATCCCCTGCTACTTTCTATGTCAGGGGACGTCTTTGGTAGAACCTCGAATAACCAAGTTACTATGGTCCCCACTCCTACCTTGAATAATTTGTCTACGAAGGTCAGATGGCCAAAGGTGCAGTTGAATCCTTATTTGTTACGTGAGAGCTACCGGGCTTTTATAGATAATCTGGCCCCATATTACGACTGTGACTTCAATGATATCCCACTCTTATCAATACATGAAAATATGGTCATAAGACTGCAACGTATTTTTTATAAGACAGTTGGAGCAAGACAGCAAGGAGGCACCTCCAGTTCATGGTTTGATGAATCCTGTTATAGAGCCAAGACAGGATTAAAAAACGCTATCACGAAAGGGATCCGCGGGGAAATACAACTAGCCAGACGCACCTACAAAGAATCTAAAGCTAAAAAAACCTGGGAAGAAACAATTTGGCAGGGGTTGTTGGATGCTACTCAATCCAACAATAATGAACTGTTCTGGGAATTGCTGTGCAAGCGAGAGAAAGAGGGTAGGACTAGTATTAGCAATCACATACAGCCAGAAAGATGGGTCGAACACTTTTCAAGCCTATATGATAAAACTGATATTCCTATGACCTCCGTCACCTGGGAAGCGGGCCAAGACCCTCTCCCCACTCCAGATGTGCTTCTTGGCCTAGCTCCCCTAGAAGGGGGCCCACAGACTTCTAAGGGCCACATCTGTTTTACTATCAAAGAAACTGCTGAGGCTATTCGCTCGCTAAAACTCGGAAAAGCCCCAGGCCCAGACAAAATTCCGGGAGACCTCTACTCTTCTGATCCAGCAGTTTGGACCTGGTACATTAATGCACTTTATAACAAAATTACCGAAGGGGGGCAAATCCCTATGACATGGAAGGGTGCTGAAATTATTCCCATTCACAAAAAGGGCAACGCAAACCTCCAGACAAATTATAGACCGATTAGTCTGATTGACAATCTCCAAAAAATATTCGCCAAGCAACTTCTAGGCAGATTAACTAATTGGGCCACAGATCACCAGATCCTCTCTCCCCTTCAAGCTGGGTTTCGATCAAGGATCAGCACAGTGGACCAGGTCTTTAGACTGGCCGTGCTGTATTGGAAATACACAGCCCTTGCAAAACAACCTTTATATATCGCTTTTGTTGATTTGAGATCAGCCTTTGACCTAGTTCCAAGGGAGAAGTTGTGGGAGGTGTTACATAAAACAGGGACTCCAGCTAACGTAACCCAACTTCTGAAGCGACTGCATGAAGATACATATGCGCAAGTGAGATGGGGTAACCTAGGCAAACTAACGGACCAAATCCCCATAAATAGGGGTGTTCACCAGGGTTGTGTGTTGGCACCATTTTAATTCTCTATTTTTATCAACAAGGTGGTACAGGTTTTAATGTCATGCCAGAACGACGCCCCCACCCTATGAGCCCAAAAAATCCTGATTCTCCTTTTTGCAGATGACTCCCTTCTCATCTCCAAATCTCCTATGGGCCTACAAACTCTTATCAATAGATTCAATTCCTTTTGTCGAGACTATGGCCTAGAGTTGAATCACAAGAAAACCAAGTTAATGGTACTCCGTTCCGGAGTGCGGAAGAAATGCACCATTCACTTAGAAGGAAATCTCCTGGATAAGGTCTTTCAATCAACTATCTGGGTGTAAGGCTCACTGATAATTTTACTGGGCAGAACAGATCAATAAAAGCGTGGGCCGTTTGTAGCATAGTGCAGCATCTATCCTGCGTTTTTATAGGGGCACGACAGCAAAAACTGTCTCCCTGGCAATTAAGATTTATATTGCTAGAGCACAGGGTGCTGCTGCTTACGGTGCGGAGGTCTGGGGCTTTTCTGACTGCAATAAGTTAACCATCGGTGAGAATAGCTTTGCGAGGTCTCTATGTGCCTGTCCTCCAAGCACTCCACTGATACCGTTGTTTTTAGATTTGGGCCTGAGACGTATAGCTGATCTAATCATTTTAAGACTACTTTTATATTGGATAAGGCTATGGACCGTACCAGAATTGGATGTTTACAAGACCTCACTCCTAGATCTGTTAAAGTGCTCCAACTCAACCACTATTCCCTGGGTTAAACATGTATCTAGATGGTTTAACAACTTGGGACTCAGAGACTTTTGGGAAAAACCCCATAAACTGGAGAAAGCCCATTCTAAAGGGTTTGATGCGTGTATACTGGTCCTATGTATGCAATGATTATATCACCCACAGAGCTTACGGTTGCTTAACAAACCTCTTCACAGATTTTAAGTGGTATCCGCAATTTGAATCATATTTAGACATTATTCCTGACATTTTAGGTAAAAGCTTATATGCCAGATTCCGCTTTGGGTCCCTACCGTTGAAGTCGTTGATGTGTAGATGGGGTACAAAAACAGTTACAGATATATGGGTTGACTCCTCTATCTATGATAACTTCTAAAGCCAGACATGTTCAGTCGGCACCCTGGTATTCGGAAGAGCTGAAAGATTTGCAAAGAACTTATCGCAGGCAGGAGCGGAAATGCTATTAAATAAAACCCTTGGAGAAAGAGGAAAGCTCAGGGAAGCCCTTGGGAAGAATAAAGTGGCCATTAAGTTAGTGAAATCCACACACTTTTCTAAAGAAATTAGAGGGGCTTTGAACTCCTCTAAAGAAATGTTTAATACAGTTCGTGCCCTGACGTCTTCTACGACAAGACTCTCGCCGTTAGAAAATTCGCCACAATACAGTCAATCAGTGGCAGATTTTTTTTATAATAAAATTACCAACCTGCTGACGGACTTTAGTCCCCCCCCCCCTTGATTTAGAGGATGAACCCCCTTCGTATTATGTAGAGCCAGTGAATTCGCAGAACTGCTTTCGATCCCTTTCTGCAAAAAAAATGCTTGATTTTCTCATGGCAGTGAAATCCGGCTCACCTCCGGATCTTTGCCCCCTCGCATTTTAAAGTTAGCCCCTCTGCTGGTGGCCGATGTTTTGGAGCCAGTGTTTGCAGAAATTCTTCAGGGAGGGAATTTCCCGGTGGTCTGGAAACAGGCCACAGCGATTCCTCTCACAAAAAAACGGGAAAAGATGCTGCTGACCTTTCAAATCTTCGCCCGATCTCGCTACTGCAGTGCTTGGGCAAAATGTTAAAAAAACATCTAAACTATGACTTATCTGCTTTTCTTCAAGAGAATGGCAAACTGGACCCGTCACAGCACAGCTTTCGCGGTGCTCACAGCACGGAAACAGCACTAATCTCTACTTCTGATATTATTCGCCGAAGAGGCGATGTGGGAGAGGGTACGATTCTGGTCCTGCTGGACTTGTCAGCAGCTTTTGACACTATTTCTCCTACCATCCTGCTTAATCGTTTGTCCCAGGTCGGAGTGAGAGGGAAGGCCTGGAAGTTACTCTGCTCCTTTCTCATGGATAGAAAGATCATGGTGGCTTGTGGAGACCATCGGGCCTCCCCTTTCTATCTTCCGTGTGGAGTTCCGCAGGGGTCCTCCCTCAGTCCAGCGCTTTTTAATGTATATATGGCGCCCCTGGTGAACCTGGTTCGCTGTTTCGGCTTCCAGATTGTCTCCTACGCAGATGACACGCAGGTGATTGTGCCAGTTTCGCGTAATTGGGAGGACACAAAGGAGAAATTCCAATGCGGCATGACAGCAATTAACAATTGGATGGCCAGCAATTGGCTAAAACTTAACGGGGACAAGACGGTTATTATGTGTTTTGGGTGCAATAACTCCCCTTGGGACAATAGTTGGTGGCCTCCAGCTTGTGGGGGTTGTCCGTCACCTGTGCCCTTTGCTAAAAACCTAGGCATTATTTTTGACGACACCCTCTCTTTTAAGCTACAGATTAATCATATAGTCAAGATCTGCTTTTGGATATTAAAAACACTTAAAAAATCTTTACATCTCTTAGAGGACGATTTAAGGTAGCCGGTTGTGCTGGCGTTAGTCACCTCAAGACTTGACTACTGTAACGCGTTGCTGCTCAATGCGAATAAATAATCTTTAGACAAATTACAGTCTATTCAGAACACGGCAGCACGCTTAACTTTGAATCTCCCTCAGTCTATATCTGCTAGCAGATGTTTGACATCTCTACATTGGTTACCGATTAAGAAGAGGATTATTTTCAAAACACTCTGGGGGTCATTACAACATTGGCGGTAAAAGCCGCTTACCACAGTGCAGAAGACCGCCAACACACCGCCGCGGCAGCGGAATTCCGCCACAGCTATTATGAACCACATCCCGAAATCCGACAAAATTCAGACACCCACACAAGTCCGCCACACCAAAGGTCAGTGATAAACTGGTGAGAACAAAACCTCCACCGTTACGCAAACAGAAATACGCCCATGCTATCACGACCCATGAATCCATGCGGCGGTCTTTCAACCGCGGTATTCCATTGGCGGTGCACACCACTGCGCTCAAAATACACACATGTACAAAACACCACCACATTGGACAATTCGAAATACACACACCTGATACACATACACACACCACTCCCACACACTCAATACTATATAAAACACACACCCACATCACACCCCTACGACCAAAAATCAGAAAGAAGGCCAGAGAGAGACACCACTATCCACAAACTAGCAGCCACAGGCACTCAACACCATCACCCACACTACTTCCACGCACAAAACACCACACACCAGTACATATCACCACACTTATCACCACATACACCACCCCACACATCACCTACACCACCCCATGGCACGGCAAAGACACCCCAGGTTCTCGGAGGAGGAGCTCAGGGTCATGGTGGAGGAAATCGTCCGGGTAGAGACACAGCTATTTGGATCACAGGTGCAGCACACCTCCATAGCTAGGAAGATGGAGCTATGGCGAAGAATAGTCGACAGGGTCAACGCAGTGGGACAGCACCCAAGAAATCGGGACGACATCAGGAAGAGGTGGAACGACCTACGGGGGAAGGTGCGTTCCGTGGTCTCCAGACACAACATCGCGGAACAGCGGACTGCCGGCGGACCCCGAGCTCCTCCCCCACAACTAACAACATGGGAGGAGCAGGTCTTGACTATTCTGCATCCTGAGGGCCTCGCAGGAGTCGGTGGAGGAATGGACTCTGGTAAGTCAAATCTTAACTATCATATCCCCCACCCTACCTGCATGCTATCACAGACCCCCACCCTTGCCCCCTCCCCTATCACTCCAACTCCTCACAAATGTACTAATAACACAAACCACACATCACAACACCAAGCCCTGCATGACACAACAAAGCATGGACAGCGGTCACTAAAGCATGCCCACTGCATATACCCATACACCCCCCCCAACCATCATCACACAAGCCCCCACACAGGAGTGCTAGCACTGGGGTACACGGTCACCCACCCATTGCACACCATGACACACACAGATGCAATAATCATGCTTTTACACCCCTACAGGACCACAACCCAACGTCACCAGACAGGAGGGTCCAGACATCTCCACCCCACCCACAGAAGAGGCCCACAGTGATGACAGCAGCTCTGTCCAACTGGATCCAGATGACCAGCCCGGACCATCGTGGGCCTCGGGACAGTCAGTTCCCCACACCCAGTCACAGGCCACCACAGAGCTTCCACCCTTTGGTAACACCAGCACAGTACCCACCCAGCGGGCCCATACCTCCGTACCCAGGACACGTCAATCAGCTGTGTGTCCACCACTACAGGGAACCCAGGATAACCCACCACCCCAACAACAACAGGGACCTGGGGGCAGTGGTAGTGGGCACACGGTCCAGGGGACGGAGGCCCAGGAACACAGGGGAACTGGGAGGGCTGCTGTGCGACAGGGGGCGGACAGGCCTAGGCAACCCACTCTCCATGAGGCCCTCTCCTCCATCATGGGAGCATACCACCACTCCCAGGACGCAATGGCAACGGTCCTGGCCAAGTTTCAGGAGACCCAGCGCATGCAGGAGGAACAGTATTTGGGCTTCAGGGAGGAACTCAGAACCATCAGCACCGCCCTGGGCACCATCGTAGGGGTGCTGAAGGAGATACTTAACACCAGGAGGGACACTGTGGCACTCCAAGGGGCCCCTGACACTAGCATGGACAAAGAACTGCCCACCACCTCCGCCGGCACTAGTAGACAGGAGGCACCGCCACAGGACCAGCACACCAGCACCCCACCCCCTGCAGACGGAGAACCACCCTGCAAAATGGTCCCTGAGATCCAGGAACAAGACAGAGCACGATGCCAAGACCCCCGCCAAGAAATGAGACCACCCTGATTGTCATCCTACTGTCCCACTTTGTAACCCTGCCCATATTGGAACTGCCCCAGCTCCACTTCCTATGCCCATATGGGCAATGCACCTGTGAGACTAATAGACTGGACTCTGCCATGGACATTCCTCCACCATCACCCCTCACCATTTTACAACCCCCTTCCAATATTGAGCACTGCAATAAACACCCTTGAAGCACAAAACAATCTGGAGTCAGTCTGTGATTTCGGAAATGTGTATCAGCAATGACAGTGACAAAATGCGTTCTCAAATGTAATGTCAACATACCTATGTCACACATCTCAAGTCCATGAGGAATCTAAGCAGATGACACACGTTGGAAACCACACCTGTGAAACCGTAATAGAAATGTACAACTCAGTTACCATATAATGGTTGAAATCGACAGACAGGATAGAGGTAGAAGTGTGAAAGTACTTTTAGTAGGCAGGAATGTGTTCTCACCTGTGTGTAACTGAAAATATTGCTGGATAACTGAGTCCCTGTTGTCAATGTCTTCTTCCTCTGCTTCCTCCTCATCACTGTCCACAGGCTCCACAGCTGCCACAACACCGTCATCTGGACCATCCTCCTGCAGAAAAGGCACCTGTCGTCGCAAAGCTAAGTTGTGAAGCATACAGCAGGCCACAATGATCTGGCACACCTTCCTTGGTGAGTAGAATAGGGAACCACCTGTCATATGGAGGCACCTGAACCTGGCCTTCAGGAGGCCGAAGGTGCGTTCGATCACCCTCCTAGTCCGCCCATGGGCCTCATTGTAGCGTTCCTCTGCCCTGGTCCTGGGATTCCTCACTGGGGTCAGTAGCCATGACAGGTTGGGGTAACCAGAGTCCCCTAATAGCCACACCCGGTGCCTCTGGAGTTGACCCATCCCAAAAGGGATGCTGCTATTCCGCAGGATGTAGGCGTCATGCACAGAGCCAGGGAACATAGCATTTACCTGGGAGATGTACTGGTCAGCCAAACATACCATCTGTACATTCATGGAATGATAACTCTTCCGGTTCCTGTACACCTGTTCACTCCTGTGGGGGGGGACCAGAGCTACATGGGTCCCATCAATGGCACCTATGATATTGGGGATATGTCCAAGGGCATAGAAGTCACCTTTAACTGTAGGCAAATCCTCCACCTGAGTGAAAATGATGTAGCTCCGCATGTGTTTCAGCAGGGCAGACAACACTCTAGACAACACGTTGGAAAACATAGGCTGGGACATCCCTGATGCTATGGCCACTGTTGTTTGAAATTGTCCATTGTCGACAGGTCTATCAGCGGTCGGTACACGGGAGGATTCCGCCATCTCCTCACATGTCCCAGCGGGCGGTGCCTAGGAAGGACAACAGCGACCACAGAGTCAAACAACTCAGAAGTATGTACCCACAGTCTACACAGAACACCATTCATACACAGAATCTGGCCTGTATTTGTGTTGTGCGACAAGGCCTAGGTCTGTGTGACGCAGTAGTGAATCAGGCCATGTGGGCCCCTGAAATGGCAGCTGCCTGACCTCTAAAGTGGCACAATGGGATGTGAGGTAACTGCGCTGGCGTTCGACACCGTCGCGGTAGTGGGTCGAAGACCGCTGCATTGGTTACATTGGACCCACTCACTTCGACGGTGCAGTTGGTAATGATTTCTCTTCTTCCACTGTACATTTCATGTAGGTCAGCGCCCACCAGAAGAAGGATATTTGGCGTGCCATCGCCAAGGGCGTCCGGACCCTGGGGGTCCACCACAGACAGAGCACCCACTGCCGTAAAAGATGGGAGGACATTCGCCGCTGGAGCAAGAAGACGGCGGAGGCTCAGCTGGGGATGGCCTCCCAACGTGGGAGGGGTGCCCGTCGAACCATGACCCCCCTGATGTTCCGGATCCTGGCGGTGGCCTACCCTGAGTTGGATGGGCGCTTGAGGGCATCACAGCAGACACAAGGGGGTGAGTACAACATCATTCAATGGACTTTGCGCGCAGTGAAGGTGTCTGGGTGGGGGAGGAGGGCTGTGGGTTTCCCTAGGCCAGGGCGTGTTCCGTAGGCTAGGCCCCTCCGTAATGCAGGCCATGTGGCACCCCACCCCACCTCTGTAGAGTGCCACGTACAGGTATACATGCCCCTGCGTCATCTATGTGTGCAGATGTCAACCATAGCCATGTAGGACATATCCCAGGAATTGCATCTGTAGAGCCCAACAGCGCAGCGTAGTGCAGGGGGCTTCTGTGTCTGTATTGTCTGCCAACGGTAGCGGTAAGCCATGCACTCAACCTGTCTTTCTTCTGTCGTCCCCCCCCTTTTGTGGTCTACCTGTTCTTGTGTGCATCAGCATCATCAGGTGGAGGTACAGTAGCACCGGAGCACGAGGGAGCTGCATCCCACATGGCCATGGAGGGCCTCACCACAGACTCGGAATACACCAGTGGGACGGAGGGCGAGGGGAGCACCACGGTGGTCACAGGATCTTCAACCAGTGACACGGACTCGTCCTCCGATGGGAGCTTCCTTGTGGTGGCGGCAAAATCTGTGCCCCCCACTTTTACAGGTACAGCCGCCACCCCCCCTACCAGCACCACCCTCCCAGCAGCCCCTCAGCCTTCGCCCGTGCCCGCTCACCCAGGAGGGTGGGCATCACCTTCGCCCCAGGCACCTCAGCCCCTGCCCCTGTCTCCTCTGCGGCCCTCAGTGAGGAGGCCATTGACCTCCTCAGGTCCCTCACTGTTGGGCAGTCTACCATTTTGAATGCCATCCAGGGTGTAGAAAGGGAATTGCAACACACAAATGCATTCCTGGAGGACATTCATTCTGGTTAGGCTGTCCTTCATCGAACCCTGCAAACTCTGGCCTCAGCACTGATGGCAGCCATTGTCCCTGTGTCTAGCCTCCCCCCTCCAACTTCCTCCACCCAGACCCAATCCCCTGTACCCCAGCCTATCCCATCAGACCAGCATGCACACACGTAAACACACAAGGGAAGCTCAGGCAAACATAAGCACCACACATCCCACAGGCACTCACGCAAGCATCACACACATACAGACACAGCAACATCCACTGCCTCCACTGTGTCCCCCTCCTCGTCGTCTCCCTCCTCCCTCCCAGTCTCGTCTACACTCTCACCTGCATGCACTACCACTACAGCCACTACGTCCCGCACCAGCACACCCACCACCACACCCCGCTCACTTGCAGTCACCACCCCCACTCCCATTTACACGTCCCCTGTGTCCTCTCCCAGTGTGTCTGTGACGCCCCCTCCCAAGATACACAAACGCAGGCACACACCCACCCAAGAGCCATCCACCTCACAACAGCCTCCAGCGCATGCACCTTCACCCAAAGTCACCAAACGTACACCTCCTACAACCACTACCTCTTCCTCCACTCCCAAACCCCCTCCAGCTACCCGTCCCAGTGTTCCTAAGAAACTTTTCCTGACCAAGCTTGACCTCTTCCCCCCCCCCCTCCAACTCATAGGTCCCGTACTAGCACCTCAGCCAAAAAATCTCCGGGACCAGTGGTGCCTGTTACAGGTATGTGGAGTGCACCGGTCACCAGGCCAGCCAGTGTGGCACGGAGCCACAGCACAGCCAGTTCCCCCCCGTGAAGCACCAGAAGTTGGACAGTGCCTGGCGGGAGAGGGGGAAGACTCCAGCCAGCAAAGCCGCTCACAAGGGTCCCAGGTGGAGTGTCGACTCAGCTGTGACTCCTCCCAAGGTGGGGAAGGGGCAGAAGAAATCGCCAAAGTCTGGGAGGAGCAGCACGGCGGAGAAGACCACCATCATCCCCGCTGCCCAGGAGGCCACCGCCAGAGTCACTGCCCAGGAGGCCAGCCCAATCATCACTGGCCAGGAGGCCACCGCCAGAGTTACTGCCAGGAGGCCAGCCCGATCGTCACTGGCCAGGAGGCCACCGCCAGAGTCACTGCTCAGGAGGCCAGCCCGATCGTCACTGGCCAGGAGGCCACCGCCAGAGTCACTGCCCAGGAGGCCAGCCCGATCGTCACTTGCCAGGAGGCCACCGCCAGCCACAGCCCAGCTGCCCAGGAGGGCCCCGCCATCCACAGCCCAGCTGCCCTGGAGGGCCCCGGCAGCCACAGCCCAGCTGCCCAATGAAGGACCGCCAGCCCCAGCCCAGCTGGGCAATGAAGGACCGCCTTGGCAAGTACCGCTGAACAGGGCAAGCACCGCTGAACAGGTCAGAAACTGCCAACTCAAGCACCGCTGAACAGGGCAAAGACCGCCATGGCAAGCACCGCTGAACAGGGCAAGCACAGCTGAACAAGTCAGAAACTGCCAACTCAAGCACCGCTGAACCGGGCAAAGACCGCCATGGCAAGCACCGCTGAACAGGGCAAGCACCGCTGAACAGGTCAGAAACTGCCAACTCAAGCACCGCTGAACAGGGCAAAGACCGCCAACTCAAGCACCGCTAGCCCATGAGCGGCAGGGGCAGTGACGCAACTGGGACCGTCATGGGGTGAGTGATGCACTTTGGGCACCAGTCCCCCTCCAGAACCAGGGGAGAAAGGCATCCACTCCGTCTGTCCTTAACAGGATGAAGCACTCTAGGCACCAGTCCCCCTCCAGAACCAGTGGAGACATGCATCCACTCCGTCTGTCCTGCACAGGATGAAGCACTCTGGGCACCAGTCCCCCTTCAGAACCAGTGGAGAAAGGCATCCTCTCCGTCTGTCCTTAACAGGATGAAGCACTCTGGGCACCAGTCCCCCTCCAGAACCAGTGGAGACTGTTATCCACTTGAGAGACTGTGGCTTTGCACTGCCCAGGATGGTACAGTGGGCAAACCACCCACTGTAGAGACTTGAGAGACTGTGGCTTTGCACTCCCCAGGATGGTACAGTGGGAAACCCACCCACTGTAGAGACTTGAGAGACTGTGGCTTTGCACTCCCCAGGATACATCAACGGGCATGGAGCCCCCTCGTGGATCTCATCCGGCTGAGGTGCCCCCCTCTTCCCTTCCCCCTGAGGTGCCTGTTGTATTTCTATCTGATGCCCCTGCAGTGTTCTCTCCATTTTGATCAGGTATCTAGTGTGGGCCTTGCCCATGCATTTTGGGCCCAGTGGTCCACGGACAATGAATGGTGCATTACCTGCACTACTAATCGTGGTGTATATTTTGATTAATGTGTATATATATATATGTATTTATTTGTTACTGTATTTTGATATATTACAATGGTTCCACTCATTTCCTTTTGTCTTTGCATTCTTCCGGGGGGGTTGGGGTTTTTATTGTAATGTTTGGATATGCATTGGTGTGTGTGTTGTAGTGGGTGAGGGTGGAGGTGGGGGTGTTGCGTGTGTGTGTCCCTGTATTTTGCCTCCCCCTCCCCTATGTCGTAGGTGCAGTACTCACCGTTGTCTTTGCCGCCGGCGTTGATGATCCTCGTATAGGAGCAGGAAGACTAGTGCAGGAAGAATATGGAGTTCCGGCTCCATGGTGTCGTTGTTCCTCATGGAGTGTGTAGAGGTGAGCGTTTTCCCTTTGAAATGGCTGTTTCCGCCGTGTTTTTATCCGCGGTGAATACGCCCCGGAAAAGGTGGCGGATTGGTAGGTTGTGATACTGTGGGCGGTACATTGTCTTCCGCCTGTCTGTTGGCGGTGACCGACGCACTGTTTGTCTGTACCGCCATGGTGGTCGGAGTGTTAAAGTGGCTGTATTTGTTGGCGGTTTCCGCCACGGTCATAATTCCAATATTTTTACCGCCAGCCTGTTGGCGGTCTTACCGCTGCTTTAACACCGTCCACCAGGGTTGTAATGACCACCTCTGTCTTTCTCACAAAGCAGTACAGTCGGAGGGTTGTGACTATTTGAAGTCCACTCTGCAATTTTATCAACCGACGAGACATCTGAGTTCCTCTTTTAAATATTTGATCAAGGTGCCTCGCTGCAACAAGGCTAGGTGGGGAGACCGTGCTTTTACGGTGGAAGCGGCTAGGCTCTGGAATGCCCTGCCTCTTACGCTTCGTCAAATGGCAACTCATTTTTCCTTCAGGAAAAGCCTTAAAACCTGGCTTTTTGTAAATTAGGTATTCTTGTGGGTGGCTTGTGCTCTTTCCCTCTGTCCTCGGTTTGATTAGCGCTTCGATGCTTTCTCCGGAATGCGCTTTATAAATGAACCAATACAATACAATACAATACAATACAATATGTCCTGTTTGTGGCGCAACACCTGAAACAGTTGAACATTTTATGTTTTTTTTGCCCCGCTTACTCTCTTCCCAGGTCTAAGTGGATTCGTAACATTTTGCCGTGAAACGGGAATAAGAGATTGTGCTTCTGCCTTGAGGATTTTAAAAAGTCACCACTCTACAATTTTAATACACGCTGTTAGCAAGTATTTGCTAGCAGCATGGCGTATACGCAACTCTGTTATCAGGAATGTGTCTTAATTATGAGTGGACAATTTTTATTTTCTTAAGAATTGTAGAGGTGGGGTTTGCAGTTGCACTGTGTACTGTTGATGGTTTTTTAACTGAACTGTATTTTATGTATTTATGTTTATATATTCTTGATTTGTATTATTTATTGTATATTCGCTTTGATGATCGATTGATCGAATAAAGCATGTGTTAAAATCAACAACCGAAATAAAAAAATATTGAAATTGAGGTAAAAAAACAGCAATTTTTCACTACGTTTTACTTTATAACTTTTTCCTGCAATGTCAGACTTTTTAAAGCAATATACTGTTACTTCTGCTGGACTCTTCTGGTTGCGGGGTTATATAGGGCTTGTAGGTTCGTCAAGAACCCTAGGTACACAGAGCCAATAAATGAGCTGCACCTTGCAGTGGGTTTTCATTCTATACCGGGTATAAAGCAATTCATTTGCTGAAATATAAAGAGTCAAAAATAGGTATCAGAAAAACCTTTGTATTTCCAAAATGGGCACAAGATAAGGTGTTGAGGAGCAGTGGTTATTTGCACATCTCTGAATTCTGGGGTGCCCATACTAGCATGTAAATTAGAGGGCATTTCTCAAATAGACGTCTTTTTTACACACTGTCTTATATTTGGAAGGAAAAAAGGTAGAGAACGACAAGGGGCAATAACATTTGTTATGCTATTCTATATTCCCCCATTTCTCCCGATACAAATGGTACCTCACATGTGTGGGTAGGCCTAGTGCCCGCGACAGGAAATGTCCCAAAACACAAAGCGGACACATCACATTTTCTCAAAGAAAACAGAGGTGTTTTTTGCAAAGTGCCTACCTGTGGATTTTGGCCTCTAGCTCAGCCGCCACCCAGGGAAACCTACCAAACCTGTGCATTTTTTAAAACTAGAGACCTACGGGAATCCAAGACAGGGTGACTTGTCGGTATCGCACCAGGTTCTGTTACCCAGAATCCTTTGCAAACCTCAAAATGTAGCTAAAAAAACACTTTTTCCTCACTTTTCGGTGACAGAAAGTTCTGGAATCTGAGAGGAGCCACAAATTTCCTTCCACACAGCGTTCCCCCAAGTCTCCCGATAAAAATGGTACCTCACTTGTGTGGGTAGGCCTAGTGCCCGTGACAGAAAATGCTCCAAAACACAAAGTGGACACATCACATTTTCTCAAAGAAAACAGAGGTGGTTTTTTTTAAAGTGCCTACCTGTGGATTTTTCCTCTAGCTCAGTCGCCACCTAGGGAAACCTACCAAACCTGTGCATTTTTGAAAACTAGAGACCTAGGGTAATCCAAGTTGGGGTGGCTTGTGGGGCTCTCACCAGGTTCTGTTACCCAGAATCATTTGCAATACTCAAAATTTGGCTAAAAAAACACTTTTTCCTCACATTTCGGCTACAGAAAGTTCTGGAATCTGAGAGGAGTCACAAATTTCCTTCCACCCAGTGTTCCCCCAAGTCTCCTGATAAAAATGGTACCTCACTTGTGTGGGTGGGCCAAGTGTTTGTGACAGGGAAGAGCCAAAAACACTTCAAAATTGAGGGGGAACCAAAGTGGGTCCAAAAGGGCGTTTGAAAAAAAACATTTTTAGGCTGACAAGTGCAGCAGAAATTTTATTGGTAAAGATGAGACAATGCTGGGTGGTAGGAATTTTGTGGATTCCTGCAGATTCTGGAAGGTTCCATCACAAAAATATGGGAACAATGTGTGCTTTCCATCAAAGTTGCAGGCTTGCAGGGCATTGTGGGTAAGGAAATGGTGTGGGGTGCATGTGAAGCACACCACCCTGGAATCAACTAGATGTTTAGTTTTCAGATGTGTCTAGGTCTTGTGCATTTTTCTATATGGCAGCTTCCCAAAGTAAAAAAAAAGGTGCAGCCCTCACCATTCCAAGTGGGACCATTTTGAGAGTTACCAAGCTCTCATGGGCCAAATGTAAAACAAAAACCCAAAATAATCAAACGTCCTCTTGCTTGCCATGCGATAAGATGTTTTAGTGCTGGGGAGAGCTGAATGACTGTTAGTCCCTTCATTTCGGGTAGGGGCCTAACCTGGCCCATACTGGTTGGTAGCCACCACCCCACTATTTTCTTTTATTGTTTTTATTCCCTGGTCTCTGGTGGGCTTTCTGCCCTCTTGGGGGCAGATGGGCCTTCTAAAAATAGGCCAATCTGCCCCCAGGGGGGCAGTTATGGTCAACAGTAATGTGCCCCCATGGGGAGCGACCCTTGCCCAAGGGGCTGCCCCCCCAAAACAAAACACACACATACACACACCAATCCTTGGTGTCTAGAGGTTTCTGCCTCCTTTGGGGGCAGATTGGCCTAATAAAAATAGGCCAATCTTCCCCTGGGGGGGCAGAAATGGCCTAATAATAATTCCCCCCCCCCGGAGCGACCCTTGCCCAAGGGGTCGCTCCCCAAACATAAATAAATTAAAATAAACAAACAAAAATTATCCCTGGTGTCTAGTGGTTTTCTGCCCCACCCCGGGGGCAGATCGGCCTAATAAATTTAGGCCGATCTGCTCCCAGGGGGGGCAGAAATGGCCTAAAAATCATTTCCCCCCCTGGGGAGCGGCCTTTGCCCAAGGGGCCGCTCTCCTTATCTGCAAGTACAAAAAAAAAATCCCTGGTGTCTAGTGGTTTCTGCCCCCAGGTTGGACAGAAATGGCCTAATAATAATTTCCTCCCCCCCCCCCGGAGCAAACCTTGCCCAAGGGGTCGCTCCCCAAACATAAATAAATTAAAATAAACAAACAAAAATTATCCCTGGTGTCTAGTGGTTTTCTGCCCCACCCCGGGGGCAGATCGGCCTAATAAATTTAGGCCGATCTGCTCCCAGGGGGGGCAGAAATGGCCTAAAAATCATTTCCCCCCCTGGGGAGCGGCCTTTGCCCAAGGGGCCGCTCTCCTTATCTGCAAGTACAAAAAAAAATCCCTGGTGTCTAGTGGTTTCTGCCCCCAGGTTGGACAGAAATGGCCTAATAATAATTTCCTCCCCCCCCCCCGGAGCAAACCTTGCCCAAGGGGTCGCTCCCCAAACATAAAAAAATAAAAATAAACAAAAAAACAATTATCCCTCGTGTCTAGTGGTTTTCTGGGGGCAGATCGGCCTAATAATTTTTGTCCAATCTGCCCCCAGGGGGGCAGAAATGGCCTAAAAGTAATTTGACCCCCTGGGGAGTGGCCCTTGCCCAAGGGGCCACTCCACTTATGCGCAAGTACAAAAAAAATAAAAATCCCTGGTGTCTAGTGGTTTGTGCCCACCCGGCCGTGGTGCAATGTATTAACCATTGCCGCATCGCGATCGGGCAGCAGAAATGCTCAGAGAGACATGAAAGGAGAGGAAAGGCCTTTCCTCTCCTTTCATACCTCTCTGCCCCTCCACGTGATCGGAGGAGAAATGCTTTTGCATTTCTCCTTCGATTGGCCCTGGAAGCTGAGCTTCGAGCGCCGGGGGGAAGGCCTCTGATGAGGTCAGGGTGCGAAAGCGCGCTCATGTCATCAGACGCCACAGGGTGTCTCAGGGGGGCGGGGGTGGAAGGGGAAGTGATTTCCCTTCCATCTCTGCCCAGGGGAGTGGGGTGCAAGGCCATCTGGGGGAGCACTAGCGCTCCCCCCGGGGGCCCATAGCCGGACGAGGTGGTCTCCGGTGCCAAGGACGAGACCACCTCGTCCGGGGCACCCAAGGGGTTAAGGGGAGAGAGTATATGCACTTTAGCATGGGATAACCACCCTAAGGCTGACAGGTCTAACAACTACACAGTCACCTTATATAGTGGAATTGTACAGTTGTGCAACATGCATTGAGCTCCATGCCTGCTGTCGCAGCAGGACCTGCTGGTCTCACACAGGTACAGACTAATACTCCACAGACTAATAATGCTATCATGGGAAAGTGCTCATGAAGGGTGATGAAATTGCTTTCTAGAATGCTCGTAAAATGAATCAATTAGAAGCAGTGTATTCATACAATAGCTCTCACAAGACAAACGCAGAAAACTGGCTATGTGTTTCCCTCTTGAAATGATGCCACCTGTAGAGGAGCATAACACCTGAGGGAGCATCTTTGACAGCGTTTACACCAGTACGCATGGTACGCCTTCATTGGCAGTCCTACCTGATGCTCCTAGACAGATGCAGAATGATCACGGAACTGCACCAGCTCTGGATGTAGGAATGAAGTTAATAGGGAACTTCTCTACAGTGTCCTCTGCCACCCTAAGCAATATTAAGGAAGAGGCTTCAGTTCTGTCTATCCATCAGAGATTGGAAGCAGTTCTAGTTCAAGACCATGAACGGGAACTACTTGAAATAATTGTTGAAGTTTTTTAACCCTGTAGATGAAGATACCTTGAGTGCTTGACCCATTATGCCACATTTAAAACCTAAATATGACACTGACGGTTCCATTAACGAGAAGTCCACAATGGCAGGGAAGAAGAAACAGAAATACAAAGACAAAAGACAGACTGGATCTCGCACTTTCCGGGAATCTGTCAGGCATTGTTATAACTTAAGAGACCACAAGAAAATTAAAAAATGTGACCCGTATTAGTATTCAGATAGCCACTATTCTTGTTTTTTTCAGCACGCTGAAGGTACAAGAACAGAAAGTGGGAGCTGATCCGAGTACTGAAGAAAAGAGGAGGGGTACAGTAGCGAAAGTGAAGAAGGACATGAGACTGATATCAATGCAAAGAGGGAAGAGAAAGGATTAGACTCTAAAACTGCAGTAAAGAAGAAAAAAGTAGCAGGATTTTCAGAGAAACATGACGATCCAGCTACGAGTCCTGCTGCGAAACAGGACTTGGTTGAGAACATTCCTAGATGGCACTGCAGAAGTCACAATAGTACATTAGTTGATTCAGAGATTTCTGGATGTGAATCCAACTGCTGACGTGATACTGATTGAGACTCCAGATACACACTTAAATCTTCCTGAAAGGGTTTACAACCTAAACATACAAAAGAAGGGGTATACCTCATATCACCAAAGCAGTCTACTGGTCACAATTATCTGATGATTATGACATATTACTGGAAAAAGACAGGCCTCCAGTCTTTATTAGGAAAGCACTTCATAGGGGAGGAAGTCATAAGAGTAGCTTTCTCTGCCATAGTGCCTGAGGATATCAGGGAAATTTACACAAGTGACTGGGATGTAAGACAAGCACCACCCATATATAGAAATCAAGTGAGGTGGATGAACACTCTAGTCCAAATGTCATTCACTTGCGCAGTGAACCACAACCACAAGAGCTATGCCCTTTACAGCAAGAAGCAAAACATTGGTATAAAAACAATATTAGATCAGTTGCAGTGCAAGGGCACTTTAGTGCCTCATCGTTTCCCAATGACCATGTCCCTTTTCCTGTCTCCAAACCGGACAGTTCCTAAAGAGTAGTCGTAGACTATAGGAATGTGAATTTGCACACACATACTTATGTGGTACAAAATGTCCATAGCAAGTTTTAATGACTGCCCTGGTGCGGAAAAAATACAAAATCACCATGGATATTTCCAAGGGGTTCTTTAGTCAAAACACAGAGCTTGAGAGTTAGTATTTAACTGCTTTCAGTTTGGACAGAATGCAGTTTTCATTCCAATGCTTCCCATGGGCTATAAGAACAGTCCTGGTTTACTTTCAGCACGTATCCTGGAGACCTTACAACCAGAATCCCATGGTATTGTCATACATTGATCACATCTATCTTGCGGATGATAATTTGAATCTATACCTAACCATGGTAGACAGAGTGGTGACCATATTAACATCACATGGTAACAAAATTAATTTAAAAAAATCAAAGATTGCCTACCTCACAGAAACCTTCTCAGGTTGGGAGTTTTCCAGTGAGGGGAAGGGTTTAGTTACAGACTTCATTCAGAAATACGCTAACTTGCAGCCTACCAATACACTGAAAAAGTTCCAATTCCTGTTGGGATTTCTTAGCTTCATGAGTACCTATTTGCCTCACTGTACTGAGAGAGTGAAGCCTGTGTAAGACCTGAATTTTCCCATATTTACATCTAAACAATGGTAAACAAGCACACTGCTAACTTGCGTGCTGTACAAGCAGACATTCTTCAGACTAAGGGCAGATTTATGGAAAGTGGTGCTGCACCCAGTGCAGCAACACTTTCCCTGTGACCCTTAGCAGCCCCCTGCCTCCACCATGTGTGCGCCGTATTGAAAATACATTGCACCACGGCGCAGGGTAGGGGGCAATAGCATCATTCAATGTGACACTATTGATGTACTCTGCAGGAGTAGCGCCAAACTGTTGACGCTGCTCCTGCAGAGTACATGGGGGCCCATTCTAAAGAATGGAAGCCCCCTTTCAAAGCCTGCTTTGAGTAGGCGTGAAAAGTGCTGTAAAAAATGGCGCAAGGGAATCTCATTGATTTCCTTGTGCCATTTTGTCCACCCCCAAAGGGGGAACGGCCCCTTTGCACACATTATCCTAGCGCAGGAATAATGTAGCACAAAGGGTTACAGAGTGGCGGAAGGCATGCATTGCACCACTTTGTATATACGGTGTGTAATGCTTCGGCGGCAAACTTGGCTTGTTATGTGAAGGGAGTCTGAGTCTCCTTGATTAGACCTGCATTCCAGGTCCTCTCAAATGGCAGCTATGTTCTCCTCAATAGTGAGAGCTGATGTGGGATGTGAGCCGGAATAGTTTATGTCGTTTCAGTCTCCAAAATTGTTACATGCTGCAGGAATGTACTTTTTCCTCCTACATGACAGAGGGAAGTAGCTGAGATATGGCCTCATTTCTCTACTTCAAATGTGAATTTTGACAAGTTGAGCAGACTCAAGGCTTTATTGTTTCAAAAACATGTGGCACTTACATCTGCACGCGAGATCTATGTGCTTCAGGTTGCGAGGTCATCAGCAGAGATACAGTCCCTTTTAAGTACTAACTTTCCGAGACACTTTGGTGAACTCATGGGATGGATATTTAATGCGTCCAGTACTACCGGAATCGCAAATTTCTTTAAGGCTGTTGGTTCTTGTGTAGTTCACACCTTCTCCTCTATATTTGGCTTAATACCTTCAGCCATCCACTCAATGTTTTCCAGTATTTTCGGGGGATTTCCAATAACTCTGGCTATAATGGATGGCATTCTGTTATTGCTACTTTTATTGCGCAATGACTGTCCCATTACAACAAGGAGGACTGAAAGCGCTTCCACCAGCACAGCTGTGTTGTGAATGCATGATGCAGTACTTTGGCGCACTACTCCTGGAGCGATTGGAGTGTGACTGCTCTCTCTTATTCAGACTGGTTTTGCAGTGTGTGCAGCCCGTGTTTCGGTGCCTCTGGTGCTCTTTTAAATGTGCACTGAAAGTTTGTCTTTCTGCGCTGAGCTTGCTTTCATTGGATGCTGATCTGTTGATGTTCTCGCTGAGGGCTCATTACCAGACATGCGCGTTGAGGGTGTGTTTGCTATGGGAAGATGTTTATGAGTTGGCCTTTGTGGATCATGCAGCTCTAAACACACTGTTCCGCACACCATGGAAAGCTGCTATCTCAGCTGGAACTCAGGCTTTGGAACACGAATGCTCCTTGGTTTTCCTTGGTGATGAACTTCCTAACATACCACCTGTCGAAGTGGAAGATTTCCCATCTTCAATTATCCTGGACTCAATTGGCGACTTTAAAAATGACTCTGACTTTTGAAATTCAGCTTTTTCTTGATGCCACAATTAACATTTTAAATTGTCCTTTTAGTACATGCTCAAGTGCCTTTTTGGCTTGTCATTATTGGCATTCCCACATATATGCCTTAGGTTGAATTTTAGTAGCTTTTACCTATATAACCGGCAAGGGGAGGGTGTTGTGTAGCCATTTAACTATAGTTTTATACATGTTATTTTAGCAAACTAGGCCTGCCGCTGTGCACTTTAACCTAGATATGTTTTGTTTTAGCTTCGCTATATTATATTAACAGTTGCCACATTTGCAGTCTTGGTTTATTTTCTCTATCTAGCTGTTCTTCGCCTAGGTCAGCACTGCGTTCTTAAACAAGACATTTCTTTCACACTGTGCTTTCTCAAGGCTGCAGTGAGATAGGTTGCTGGCAGAAGTGGTACGCTTTGTCTCCAATGTTCACAGAAACATACACACTCTTATGTGGGGATCCTTTCTTGGAACATCAGCTATTTTATTATAAAAACACTACTTTGACCCATGTACGTTAGAGGGAGATTCCAGCCAGATGACCACAACTGTATGCTGATTGCTGAGTGCTTCGCTGCAGCTGCTTATGTAGTCCTCAGGCCTCTTGCTCAGGTATGAGGGATGATGTCTTCCCAGAGGAACCTGAAGGGCAGAATTATAGCTTAACATATTGTGCTCTAACATAGCCTAAGTAGGAACAATCCTTAACTATCTTAGTGCCACAATAGTAGTGTTATTTCTGTGTTTTACTCTCCTTGCCACAATCGTAATCCTATTGTGCTTCATCGTCCTAGTTATTGCAATACATGTCTTATTATCTAAGATGCAGTTACTTCAATAAAACCTTATTGAACTATACTCTGCCTCTGATTGCCTTTGCATGTGTGAGAATAATGTAACTGAGAGAAATGGATGAGATCTGAGTGACCACGATTCCCCTGAGGAATCATTTATGTCATGCGCCCAGTTGCCCCAATCATCTCTGCTCTTGGGTGGAGATGAGGCACTGCTAGCTAGCCGGAACAAAACCCGGATTCGGGTGACAGGTGTCACATGGTGCAGGTTCAAACTCAGTCCCCCGCAGGACAGGTGATTCAGCCGCCCGAATCAAGTAGTCTCATTAGGATAATAAAAAGCTATGTGACTCTTAGATTTCAGCCTCACTGGGCCACATTACTGTAAAAAATAATTACGTTACTCTGTCTCAAGGTAGCGTGAGGGGACTATAAATATGCCCCTAAGTATTTACAAACCATGGATAACAAAACCAACCTATCTATCAGATACCCACTCACTATGGTTATTTCCATGTGACTTACAATGAAGGACAGATTGGACAGATTGTCCCAATTGCTTACGAGTCTCAATTGTACTCCCTAGGTGAAGCATGTTTTTTGCTTACATTTAAAAAACTCTGACAGCATTGCAAACAGCTAAATTCACAGAGCACCATTTGGCGTAGGAAAAACATATAATTATCGTTTCTGCTGTACCAGCACTAGAAGCTGCCACAAAAGCAAGCATTCCTGATGCTTGCATCCCACTCTTGAGATGGGTACAGTTGGCTTCTTCGCTAAGTGCAGTGAATGAAAAGTTTCAGTATGATCCTGCTCTTTGTACACAAGTTTTCTCCAGTACCAACAGTATGTTGCTCTGACTCCAGTCACTTTAAAATTGAGTCTTACCTGAGCATATTCTATAAAGATGGCTCTACCCAACCTGCGGTAGGAACAAAATACAAATATTCCACAGCCTGTGCAGCAGTACAAGGTGTAGTGAAGGACGGCGAATTTATCCCACAACTCACCCATACTAAAATCTAAGGTGACAGTACTGCACAACATGCAGAATTACATGCCATGTTACATTACAGTAGACTGACTTATCAGTTCCTACACTTATTGTGTACGACAATGTTGATATGCAGCGTTGGTGGGTGACTGGATTTAAGGATTCAAATGGAAAACCTATAAATAATAAACAGCTTTGGAGAAAGGTAACAAGATAAGTTTACAAGATAAGCTTCTATTGGTCCCTGTGAGGAACACTTCGGGACATCAGTGTGATGGCATTCACGTCAAAGAGAACTGTGTAGCTGACCTAGCGGCAAAGGCTGAAATTTAGACTGCTAGCGTAGCAGTCCTACCGGATCTCAAAGGAAGATCAAAACAGAGATCTTAACAGCTATAAATGCAACCAAGCAAAGTGTGAAACCTCCTGCAGGTTTTCCTCTCAAATACTACTATACCCTCAATTCAGATAACATTCCTGAATTCATGATACCAGGAATGGGAGATAGAATAATAACTAATAGTCTGTCTAGGTTAGATTTAATTAAAGAAGCTCTTGAGGGATTGGTGTCTGCTCATGCAGGAATTAATGCAACCATAGCCATGCTACAGCAATGCTACTGGTGGCCTACTTTATATAAACAGACTAGGGATTACATTAGGTACCTTGACATTTGCCAGTAG
The DNA here is from genome assembly GCF_031143425.1 of Pleurodeles waltl. Classification (NCBI taxonomy): domain Eukaryota; kingdom Metazoa; phylum Chordata; class Amphibia; order Caudata; family Salamandridae; genus Pleurodeles; species Pleurodeles waltl. Next base: position 932,472,380 of record NC_090444.1, read on the forward strand.
ATTAAACCCTCCACTGTCAAAAGACCTCATGATTTCAAATGTCCCCTTCTGGGTGATATTATTTAGATCACAGAGGTCCCCTATACTCAGCCAACCAGTATAAGTACATACCGGTGGCTACTGAGTTATGTTCTCCATTCCTATGGGTTTTGCCACGGAAATATGCAAGCACATCAGCAGTAGTAAAAGATTTTCAGTGCCTACTGGCAGTCTGGGCAGTTCATTAATTTAATTCAGATAACAGTCCTGTGTTTGCTTCTGAGGCTTACAGTGACTCAATGTCTGCTCTAGAAGTTTCTCTGCACTTCATCAACCTGTTCAAAGCTGAATTGAACAGCACTGTAGAATGTGCCAGTGGCATGTTTAAACATGCTTTAACTGCTAAATTCAAATTTTTGGTCGGTACTATAACTTGTATGGATTTCAAAGATCATTAACTAACTAGCCTAGACAAGTATTGGAAGGGCTCACTCCATAGGAGGTTCTCTTTGGAGTTCCTATGCATGGTCCTGGCTAAGGTAATTCTGGGAAAGCCGCAGCTGAAGATAAATTTGACTTGAAGAAACATTTGAATGTTTTACAGAATATCCAAGAAGTCAGAGACAAGCTGTCTAGCACAAACCACTCTTACTATGCCACCTGTGAAGATAAGGTTATTACTGCTGCCAACGGGTGGGTTCCCAAAGTTGTGGACCAAAGTTTGTAAAAAATCCACGGCAAGCATGCTTTTGAATCATCTTACAGACTACCCAGTACTGTTCTTGGGGTAAATGGTACAGAACTGTTATTCTGCCTCTTCTGCCTGTTCAAGGAGAAACAGAGAGGTATCTATTGACCACGTTAAAAAGCACTATGTGGCCAGTCCTCTAAAGCTGACAGCCGCAGGCACCATGAAGGATTCAGAGTAGTGCCTCCCAGTCCTTCCCTACTCTGAATATATTACCCCCTGAACAAAGCAGTAACATTTATGGATTGAGTTCCCACCTGGGCATATGTGAGTCTAATGCTCTGTAAAGAGCATCAAGTGCAACAAACACAGCTGATGTGGCCAATAGGATAGTGGCTATTGGCCAGTGCAATTCCATGGTTTACTATGAAATTCCACCTGATGCTACTGTTGTAACCTGATATTATAATGCACCCTCTCCATGGTTTCTCAGTTCCCTGCTGCTTAGCCAGTGTGAGTGTGTGTGTGTGTGTGATGTAATGGAATGTTGATAAGTGCCTGAGTTGTAAGAGTATCAGTTGGAGAGAGTGGGCTGAACAGTGAGGATGCTGCTCCTGGTGTGGCATTTATATATAATTTGTCACCTGTAACTTAACAGATATCTTCTTCAATAAATCTACATCTGTAACCTACATGAACCGGCTACATTATTTACAACACCTACGTCATTTTAACTAGTTCCCTTTTGAGAGCATTGAGAGACCCACAATATTGAAAATGACTATGGTTATTTCACAGGAGACTTTTCAACCCCTTCTACATTCACTCTCCGCAGAGCCAGTTCATACTTGTCAGTGGTTTTGTGAAAAGGTTTGATTCCTCTGTAGTTCTATGTATGAATAATTGTGGGAATTTTTCTTTTCATCATGTGGTTTGTTAACAATACTTGTCGTTCTATTGCTATTGAATGGACATTTCATCCCTGCGATGAAAACTGCCTCACCTTTTTTCATTGACTGTAATCACACTCTTCATCCCACAGAGCCTGAAGAAGTCTCTTAGCTGCTAACATTACAGCTTATCCTGTGCCCAAGGGCATAGCATGGAAAAAGGTTCCATATCAGATTATGGGACCCACTGAGACTTTGCTTTTGCCATATGTGATAGAAGTTTCAAATAATTATATTGTGATACTGTTCTGCGCTACTACAGACTGAGAGGAGATAAAAAGAAAGGAATGCCAAGAATACAGCACTCTTAGGCCCTCATTATGATCACGGCGGTTCAGACCGCCATACTGGCGGCGGCCCTCCGCCACCGCCAGGCTACTGCCGCCAGGCAGCCTGACAATGGCAGATATCATTATACGACAGGGCAGCGCTGCAAGCAGTGCCGCCCTCTGGATAATGAACCCTGTTTCCTCCAGCCTTTCCCTGGCAGGTGAGAAGGGGTGCTCTGGGGCCCCCCTTGGGGCCCCTGCACTGCCTTGTACTTGGCATGGGCAGTGCAGGGGCCCCCGTGCAGTGTCCCATCGCGCAGGTCGGGTAGCGATCTGGGCGATGGGTGCTGCTGCACCCGCCGCACTGAGGCATTGACAACGGCTCCAGGTGGAGCCGTCGGTTGGTGGTTAAATACAAATATCATTACAAATACCCAGTTCTATTTCAAATGATTCTGATACTGAGACTGGTTAAATATTGATAGCTGCTTAGCAGGCATATGCTACTTTGAATAATGAAGATCCTTATTTGATTTCAGTAAATTACATAGAAATATATTGCTATCACCATTATGCACATTATGTCATACTTAGGACTAGGTATCTTAGAGAAATTCATAATTGCACAAAATAGGAACATTGTGAGGCTCCACCTCCTGAGAACCATTCGTATTTCTTAAAGAAAATCCCTTACTTGCAGAGTGCTGACAGATTATACCCTTCAGCTTTTTATTTAATACAAGAAGCCTCAGCATCTTGCAAAGAGACTAATCACTATCAAGAAGTCCATTTACTTGATTGAGTTTAATCAGAACCTGGCTATTCAAGGATACAAGTATTAGAAAGCAAATGTTGATGGGAAAAGTATTTGGAAACCAGATTTGGGCAGATCCAAGGCAAAAAAGCCTTATTTTAAGCCTCTACAATACCAAAACAAATGATCTTTCTACCCAAAAGTATCCAACAGATTACCTGTCTGGGATTTGGGATAATAAAGGACTTAAGGAACCCTTCTATTGCAAAAAACAATTTGACCATGTTCAATAATTGGCAATTCCGAATGAATTTGTTGAAATAAGACATAAATAATATGATACAAAATAGAACTTATAATTCAACACAATTTTCTATTGAAGATTTAGGGCCAGATGTATCAAAGGGTTTTACCCATTCTATGTCTATGGGAAAATGTGTTCGTACATATGGCCTTTTTCCTTATGATTATGATACCTGCATGCAGCGTTTCCTTTCCAATACTCCTGGACCTAAAATTGATTGTCCTGACTCACAATGTAATACACCAACACCAGTAGTAGTTTGCACATATATTGTAGGTAAGCTGTACCAACGATGACAAGAACATTCTAGTCTTTCAGCAGTAAAGGCACGGTTTCCTTAGTTAATGAAAACATGTTTTTTTCTGACAAAATCCTAAAAGAAATAAAAGATTTCTTGCCACAAAATGAACATCATCTCTAATGAACTATATACATGCTCAGAGGAAGAATTTAGAGAAATAGTTCAAGAAAACATGGAAACAGTTTTTAAAGTTATCAACAGTAGAACGAACATGCTTTCTAAATGAGTGTATCCATTAAATTACATTTTATCCTCCTTGTTAGACTTCATAATAGGAGACCTAGGTTTATTGCAACACAGGCAGGCTCAGTTAAAAGCAATTATACAACTGAATGGAGTACTACACTAAAATCTGGTCTCATGCCTTGGTAACTTCTCAATGAAACAGCCCTATTTGAGCCATATTGTTATACCTGCTAGCTTTAGGGTGGTCTTCCCCTCCAACTTTTTGCCTTCCTCCTCCATTTTTCTGACTTCGTTTTTTCTGGTATTAGGACTCTGCCACTTTACCACTATGACTGCAGAACTTTTTCAAGACACCATTCAACATACTATACAGCCTGTTGTGAATGCATTCAATTATAGCAATGACATATTAGTTTTTGGAGCTACACAGAAGGAGCACAATAAAGCTCTCACACAAGTACGTAATTTACTCAGTGATGCAGGATTGACTTTGAATGCACACAAGTGTGAGTTCAACGAGACAAAACTAAAAATATTTGGCCTTATCTTTTCTAATGAGGGGTATAACACCTGATCCTCCAAAAGTGCAAGATCTGTCAAATGCTGACCCCCCACAAGATGTTTGAATGGTATGTTTTTTTCTTGGCATGCTAGTTATTGTTCAAGATACATACAAGACATTGCCGCTGTTAGCCCTTCATTACAAGAGTTAACAAAGAAATGTGTTTCTTTTCAATGGTCACAAGAATGTAAGGTTAGTTTCAATGTAATTGAACACCCAGTTGAAAATTCTACTGAAATGGTATACTTTAATCCAAAGCTTCATACAGAGGTTGGTGAAGATGCTAGCCCGGTACGGTTATGAATGCCCAAATATTTGGTGGCATATTGTGGCCTATGCTAGTAGAAGTTTGTTCCACACAGAATGTGCTTACTCACAACCTGAGAAAGAAAGTTTGGCCACGATAAGGGCTTATGAACACTTCCATGTATTCCTGTACCGAAAGCATTTAATGCTGGTAACTGCTCCTCAAGCTCTACTGACTATCTTTCGCAGTCCAAAAGCCAAAATGCTTCCTCGCATTGAAATCTGCGGATTTGATTTGCAAGAATATGATTATACAACTGTGCATCACCCAGGAAAGATTCAGAATTCTGCTGACTACTGTTCAAGGGTGTCTCTACAAGGTCATGGTACTCCATCCAAGGCAGCTGAGGTCTACATTAATTTCACCCTCAAGTACACCAGCTGCCATTTCGTTAGCCCAGATTATCACTGCTACAAGCCATGATGGTGACATGCTGAAGTTGAAAGACGTAATTACACATCAGTCCTGGAACCAGAACTATCGACCTCTTACCCATGATGGTCAATATAAAAAATACAAGAATCTCCAGGATGAATTGCCCATAACTCAGGAAGGAGTCATACTAAGAGGGTCGAGAATCCTGATTCCAGAGAGCCTAAGACAGAAAGGAATTTAAGTGACTCACAAAGGACATTGTGATATTGTTGCCACAATAAGAGCTCTCTGCGACTGAGTGTAGTTTCCCTTACTTAAATGAAAGAGTTGAAAAAGAACTCAAGACCTGTCATATGTGCAACAGCCTTTCTACCAATGTAACTCAACATATTCTGAACATGTCAGAATTCCCTAAGCATTCAAAGCAGAGAACAGACATCAACTTTTTCGGTCCACTGGACAATGGACATCACCTGATGGTGATTGTTGATAAAAACTCACGGTTACCTTTAGTAGAAGATCTTTCATCTACAACGCATGAGCAAGTTATTTAAAAACTTTGTGATTTGGGACATTCCAGCAATTGTAAAATCTGATAGTGGCTCACCCTTTAACAGGAAAGAAATCAAAGGATTTCTGGAGAATCTGAACATAAACCATCAAAAGAGCACACCTTTGTGGCCACAGTCCAATGGACTTGTCGAACGTTTTATGAGTGCACTAAGGAAAGCAGTACAGCATGCAACTCTTGAGAAGCTCAGTTTGAAAAGAGTACTAACTTATAATCACAAGTTTATTGTTCAACACCCCACTGGACCACAGGCAAAAGTCCTGCAACACTGATGTCTGGGAGAGCAGTGACAATCAAGTTACCTCAATCGACCACCAAAGGAGACCCAGTGAGAACATGATTCATTCAAGGGGCTTGGTTAACAAGCAGAAAATTGAAGCTTACTCTGACAAGAGACAACATGCAAAAACATCACATTTAAAAATGTGACTGGGTGATCGCCCAACAAATGCTCAAAAGAAAATCTGATGCTCTCCATGATGCTGAACCATTCCAAGTGGTGTCTACCAAAGGACACATGGTGACTGCCCAGCGCCCTGGGAAGTATGTTACCAGAGACTCTTCTCACTTCAGGCCTGTGATTCATCAGTCTTCAGCTCAAAATGGTAAAAGAAAGACTGGCCCTGAAAACTCAATAACTGCTGTTATTTCTTCACCATCCTTATCAATCTCTGAAACTAAACTTGACAGCTCATAGCTTCCAGTAGCAGATCAGGTTGCATGATCAAAGCGCCATGGATACTGATTGAAGATATCTAGTTGTATTTATTTCTATATATGTGTGCATTTCTATTGATTTCATAAAAATTGTATTTTTTCATGCAACAGAGGGAGAGATGTAGTGACTTGCATGTTTTATAACAGAACTCTTTTGGCTCCAAACCATTTGCGTACCAGTGTGACTTAATCACTAGAATAAAATATAATAAAAGCTTAATTTAAAAATGTTGGAGTTCACAAGTACACATAGACGAATAAAGATGTGTGATTAACAGCTCCCCATGTGGTTCAGTCATTGGTGAGTACCCAGGCTGGGGAGGACGCTACAGGCTGTGCATTCCTCCTAGATAGTCACACACATTCAGAGCTTGGGGTACTTGATGGGCCATCTAGGGCAGGATGGGAGGAAGGAGCTGCCTCACTTACACCTGATTAGGCTGGATCCTGTTCACACACAAAGGGCCTAACGACCCTGCATTGTCATTCCAGCCAGCTTGGAGCCAGGGCAGGGCATTGCTTTCACTTCAGTGCCATTGTTTAGAAGTTTCTCCTACCTTTCAAAATCAGGGCACCCACCAAGGTATACATACTGGACCTCAGACAACACCATTTCAGTGTACTTCTGGACCTATGTATACTCTGTCATTTTGTGCTGCTACAAAGACTGCCAATCTGATGGACTGCTACTCTGAAAGACTGCTGCTCTGAAGGCCTGCTGTGATGACCTTCTGCCGGCTGTCCTCTTGCCTGGGTGAGAAGGACTGGACTTTCAATTCTTGAACCTAGAACCCAGAGTGACTCCAAGGGCTAGTTTGCTTGCTTTCCGATCAGAAGCCTCAGGACCATCACAGGCTTCCAACAACCTTGAACCCAGCACATAGATTCTGCCATCTTTGAGTGTTGCTCTCCCAAGTGGTGCCACTCTAGTCTCAAACCGTTAGAATTGGGCCTTAAGGTGCTTCTGCCAAGCCCTTCTTTGGTCCCCATCGGAACTGACGCTGAGTGATGCGAAGGCCAGCAAAGCCTTGCCGCATACCTACCAGCCCATTGAAATGGATACAAAGTAACATCAAGCCCTGCATACCATCGCCTCACAGCTTCCTAGGGCTGACACAAAGTAACACCAAGCTCCACAATGCCTCACCACACAGCTTCCTGGGACCCACGCAAAGCAGCGGCACGCCATGCAGATCTTCGCCAAACAGCTTCTTGGTTCCAACGGGGGATGACAAAAAGCCTCGCAAAGCAACGCCACGCAGACCACGCACCAGGATTTAAGGTACAAGTGGGTCCCTGTAGCCGCCCCACGCTCCATCGCTGTCGGCTTAAACTTATGACTTTGTCCTGGTCAGGTGTGACCAGATAACCACAGTTGGCGCTTTGTGCTTTTAGACGCTATTTTCATCTAAAGTTTTAAAATTGCATATCTCAGGATCTACTGATTGGATTTTTGTCATTTTGGACCTGTCTTATTTATTAAAATCTATTCTATTTTTCTAACCCTGTTGAGGGCTCCTCTTGTGGTGTGTCCCTTTGACTTGAGCGGTTGAATTTAATAACCTGCAGTCAGACCTGCTTCAGAAATGCACAGGCTATTACACACACAATACCTGACACATTTTGCAAACAATATATAGAGCCTGATTTACATATTGGAGGATGTGTTACTCCACCAGAAAAGTGATGGATATCCCATCCATTGAAATCGAAATCCTATAGGACATTTTGGAATTTAGATTTTGGCGGACAGGATATCTGTTAGCGTTGTGACAGAGTAATCCGTCCGTCGATATCTAAATCAGGCCCTTAAATTTGTCTGTGGCCACAGATGCTGTGTATCTTTTTCAGATCATTGGATCTAGTCTGGTGACTGGATTTAAAGCAGCATTTGGGCTGATTCTGTTATTTTTTCATTCACTGTCTCCAAACTTTTTGCAGGATTTCCAATCATTATACTGCTAATCAGATGTGATAATATCATCTTTCTCTTGTTCTAACAAGGATATCATAAACATGGAGTACATTTGTTCAGCTGAACAAATCTGCATTTACCTTTACTTTTGACGCAAGCGTTTTTTTAAATAGATGGGGAAATTTCATAAAGTTTTAAAACGTCGCTGATAAGTAGCTTCATGCAACATATAATACCTTCTTCTAATTTGCATTGTATCCAATAGCATTTTTCATGACGGGATTTTGAACCTGTAATGAAAATGTTAAACATAAAACTAGAAGGCCCACAATGCACCATGCTTTAGACTGAAAAGTCAGGAATGACTGTTTGCATTCATTATTGTGCCAACTGGCTGACTTGGTGAAATATAAAAAAAAAATTAGTTCCTGGTATTCTGCCCTTTTTCTTGCAGGTATTCAATTGTTAAAAAGCTCAGGGGTGAGACGGCAAAGATATCCTTTCAAATTTAAATGCAATCATCTCCTCGTTAGTGGCCTAATATTAATACTCCTTAGAAACAAACCATCATGCTAAAGAGGCCTTATTTACATGAACAATGGATACAGCAGCTAAACATGTCTGAACAGACACTGAGAAAGGAAAAACAATATGCTAGGGCCACTGTCCCTCCGCCCATCCTCAATCTAGAGGTAGCCGTGAGTAATTTGAAATGATAAAAGCACCACTTCAATGTGCTCTTCCTAACGAGGTGCAGCATGTGTTGCAGGTGTTACCCCATGAGGTCCACCAGTGATGTCATTGCATACATTTTTAAAGCAGCAAGGGTGAACACATACTTTCATTATAGAAAAATGCTATGTACCCAAGCATATTGGTTACGAATAACCCTCACTGAGGGCGTGGCTAGGATGCCACCTAAGATGACCGCCTAGATGCAGAGCTCCATGCCTCACTGGAACTTTGGGAGATTTCTGCTGCATTTCTCCATTTTCCAACATCGCACCAATGAATGTTTACTACAGAGGAAGATGCCTGGAGCAGATTATGAAATAATTAAACTATTTTTAAGGTTCTTTTAAGCAGAAATATAGCACATTTGCTGACTTGATCACTGTGGCTGCCATTTTGTTTTTCATCATGCTGCTTTTCCACTCTCAGCACCTCATGAAACTGCATTTTGCTCACATAGGTCAGTTATTTGGATGTTCCTTCCATATTCCCTCACGTCTCTGTATCAGCAATGACACTTGAAGGTTGGATATTTATTTTTTTGATCCTTCTTCAATTTAAAATAATTAATTCTTTGAAGAATCATTATTTTCTGTGAATTCAGTAATTTTCTTGCAAAACTGAGTTTAGAATCTTGTTGGCTTGTTTCACATACCACTTTATCTAGATTTTTTCTCAAAATGTGGTACATATAGGAAAACGCAAGAAACCTTTACACTCCACTAAAGCTTCTTCGAATATAATCTTGGATTCAGATCAGTCTTTTATGATTCCTTTGACGGAAGCTTCAATTTCTTCTTTTGACATGACTCAAACTAGTTCTTCTCATCCAACAATCTCTAAGCTTCAACCCTTGAACTCGCGATTATCATCCTCAGAAAAAAAATATATAAACAGGACCCTCCTTCTCCTACAAAATCTGCATCTCCTACATCTCTGGATTCTGTAATAGAGGATATTAGAGCCTTGAAACCATTTATTGAAGAAACTAACACTCATATTCAAAATCCTGTGGATAAATGGTCCTCTATGGAATCTAGAATGACTCTGGCTGAACAAAGTGTTAGTAATCTACAGGAATCTTCCTCTAAAATTGCAGTTTTGGAGGGGGACCTTTTAATGCTGAAAAAACAAGCTGAAGATCGTGAAAACAGGAGTAGGCGCAATAGCTTGTGTCTATATGGTCTTCCAGAGGGTACTGAGGGTGGAGATCCGGTTTCTTTCTTCTTTTCTTTTCTACCAAAATTGTTGTATTTGTTTTCAACCTCTAAGTTAAATATTCAACGAGCCCATAGATTGGGACCCCAACTTACATCGTCATCTGCTCCAACAAGACCCTGTGATGTGATTATTTCATTTCTGAAGTTCACAGATCTTCTACAAGTTTTAAAAGCAAACAAAACCAAAAAGCATGTATCCAAACTCATTTGTCGCATTTGATGGACATTGGTGGCCTTTCCTTTTCAGGATGAATTAATGTTGATTTTAAATATCTTTGTTTTTGTTGATTCATTATAGCTTAGTAATTATAGCATGTTTATTGCTGGTTTAACCCACATCTCTTTAATTTAATCATTTTACAGAACTTCGTAATCTCTCAGGTATCTGTTTCCCGTTTGTTCCCCACATGGAGTTCTGGTGTGGCGCTTTCCTTCCTGTTGGTTGTGCTGTCTCCTTTGTGTTGCCATTCCCTGTTTCTTCCTTGTTCCCCATTAAGTTATGTTGATCAGTCTTCATTTGACATGTACTGTCATCTCTTATTGTACCTGATTCCTTGTTGTTTTTATCTTCCCTCTTCTTTTCTTTGTTTCTTGTTTCTTCTGTTTTTCTTTTTTTTCCATTCGTTATCTGTTTGTCCTCTTGTTTTTACTTTCATTTTTCCATTATTGTTGATCGCGTAGTTTTATATTTATTTATTGCTGAGTACATTGAGGGTAATATCTTGGAAGGTGAAAGGATTTGTTAACCTTGTCAAAAGACAGAGAATAATATCTCATTTTATAATCCAGATTTAGTATTCTTACAAGAGACTCATCTTACAGAAACAGAGGCATTAAAACTTAAACAAACTTAGGTGGGATCAGTTTTTGTTTCCCCTTCCTGTGCTAAGAAACATTGAGTTTTTTGCAATACAAAGTTTAATGTATTGTTGTATCTCAAGAAAATGATTCAAAAGGTAGATGGCTGATTCTAAAGTTACTTATAGATGATGTTCCATTAACTGTTTTTAATGTGTATGGCCGGCTCAAACTGATTTTTTTATTCATGCCCAATATTACTAAGAAATGTCTTCGCTATAAGGATGAGTTCTTTATTTTAGGTGGTGACTGTAATCAGATTATGAATCCTTTTATAGACCAAAAATCTCAGATTTGTTTTTCCCCACATAAATCTCACAAGCAATTTCACTCAACTATTTCCAAAAATGCTTTAATTGATGCATGGAGGTTATGTAATCCCTCTGCTAAGGAATATTCTTTCTCTTCTCCCCCACATGGTTCGCTCTACCGCTTAGACCATATTCTTCTCAGTAAATCGCTAACATAATTGAGCCCATTGTTATATGTAATCATGCCCCAATTTTTGGAGCTCTGGATCTGGTTCTATCGCATCCCAAATCAGTTAGGTGGAGTTTTAATAATGCTCTGTTGTTAGACCCAAATATCTCCACCTCCTTTACCTCTTTAGTTAATGAATTATTCTTATCCAATACTACTTCAGATATAACCCCCCAAATCTTATGGGACTCCTTTAAGGCTTCAGCGTGTGGCTTCATTATAGATTTTGTTTCTGAAAAAATGAATTTTTTGCTCATCAGCAGAAACTCTTGTTATTTAATATCAAACGTTAAGAACATGAATTGTATTCCTTGTCTTCGGACTCCTCTCTACATGAACTTGTTCAAGCTAAATTAAATTTTAATAAGAAATCAACTGATCAAGCATCCTCCATACTATTACATAGTAGTGTTCATTACTACGGTGGCCGTAATAAATCAGGGAAACTCCAAGCCAATTATTTGAAGTTCCGAAAAAAACGCTCTTTTAATGAATCCATTCATTCATCAGATGTAAAACATTTATTCAAAGATGGTGATATTTTGGATGAATTCATGACATTTTACAAAAATGTATATACTCCAGGTCATCCAATTCATTCTAGTCTTATCGAGTCATACCTTAATACTAATTCACCTCCTGTTCTTAATTCATTGGATTTCGATCCTCTTGAATGTTATTTAACAATCACAGTGTTAATTACAGCACTCAATACTGTTGAAAAAGGGAAATTGCCAGGCCCATATGGTTTTATAGTTGAATTTTATTTAAATTTCTCCAAAAGTTTGTTTTAAAACGTCCTGCAACTTTTTTAGGTTTCCTTTCTTACTGGTAAAGCTGGAGGTACTTTTTGAAAAGCTACTATTTGTCTAATTCGTAAAGATAGCCGGGATTCTACACAATGTAAAAATTATCATCCCATATCCCTTGTAAATGTAGATTTTAAAATTTTTGGCAAATCATTTTCTCTATGACTTGAACTACTTTTGCCCAAATTAATAGGTAAAGAATAATGTGGATTTGTTAGAGGTAGATTAACCTCAGATAACTCTAGACTATTTTTTAATGTATTAAATAAAGCTTCTTCTCTTTCTTATCCTCTAGCAGCTATTTCCATAGATGCTGAAAAAGACTTTGATAGCATGAGTTGGTCTTTTTTACTTAAAGCGTTGAAATGGTATGGTTTCAGTCCCAAAATTATCTCACTTATTTCCTTGCTCAATACAGATCCACAAGCTGCAGTATTAGTTAATGGGCGTGTATCCCACTATTTTCCCCTGCAATGAGGTGTTCGTCAAGGTTGTCCTTTATCCCCTCTTTTATTCGTCTTAGCTCTTGAACACTTCCTTTCTCATATGTGTAAAAATAATCTTATATCAGGCTTTCAATATGGTGATAATATTTTAACATTGTCTGCCCATGCGGATGATATTCTTCTTTTCCCCTCCAATCCTGATATCTCAATCCCTGCTGTGCTCAGTGAGATTACAGACTTTTCTTCGGTTTCTGGTTATGACATCAATTCAGAGAGAAAACATTTTGCCTCTTGCTGGATTTTGCACCAAACAATCCTTTGACTCCTCTGGGTTTCATTGGAGCAATTCTAAAATCAAATACTTAGGCATCTGGTTTACTAAATCAATTATAGAGTCAGTTAAAATAAATATGAAGGAATGCTTCAATAGAATTGATAAAATACTGTCCTGCTGGAACCCCCTTTATTTATCATGGTGGGGTTGTATGGATTTTATTAAAATTATTTTTATGCCCATTTTATTATACCTTTTGTCTATGATTCTAGTTCATACACCAGATATGTACTTTAAAAAAAAAATATTCACTTCTTTCCAAATTTCTTTGGCAAAAGAAAAAATCACGATTTTTTCTCTCACATCTTAAAAAAACCTAAGGCTAGTGGAGGTGCAAATTGTCCAGATTTACGGATCTATCATAAAGCTTTCTGCCTGAAACAAGTTGCCAAATGATTATCTTCTGTTCCTTCCCTCTTTACACCCTTATGGGTTGATATTGAAGTTTCCTTACTTGCACCTTTCTCTACTAAAGAAGTTTTAAAATTTTCTTCAAAAATAACATGATTTCTTTGCCCCTATTTAATCATACTTGTTTTTTGATAAAACCTTATCACCAAATAACAATTTATCTAGAACCTCTTTTTTACATTCCCCCTTTTGTTATAACCATCTTATTACTATGAATAATAGAACATTATATTGGAGAATGTGGAGACACAAGGGGATTGTTTTAGTTCAAGATTTATTTGATGGCCTAAATCCTCGCTCCTTTCCTCAGTTCAAAGCAGTTTTTGATTGCCCACGATCTTTTTGGCACCAATGTTCGATTCTTATGCAGACTGCTTCGGATATTTTTTGTTAATTTGCACTAGACTCCATTCTTCATCCCCCTCTCCTCCAGATCCACTTTTGAAACTATTGTTATTAAATCCTAAAGCTTCTAGTATATACAAATATTTTCAGGATCTCAATCCTTCTTGACCTAAAACCAAGGTAGAACTCAATTGGGAATTGGATTTGGGATGTGATTGGACTATTCTATTCTGAAACAAAATATGGTCTAGAATATTGAAGAATTCAAGAACATTGTCTACAACTCAATCTATGTTTTTTCTTTATCACAGATTCTATCATACACCTGCATCCTGGCCACATTTTGGAATACGGCCTGTCCTGCTTGCTTGTTTTGTGGATGCCCACATGGGGATTTACTTCATGTTCTCCTTTTGTGCCCCCCTACTGCTGCTTTTTGGCTGAAAATTTGGTCCCAACTTACAACAATTTTTAACTTAAATTGTCCAATGTAGGGAGTTTTTCATTTTTTAGGTAGCTTATCAGATACTATCACATTAAAAACACATGAAAACTTTAAACCACCGTACTGTAAGTTTCTAGCCGATCTCCAAATGTAGATTTTTACGTCTTCCCTCTTTTCTTTTTGTTTCTTTCTTTTTATATTCCCTTTCTTTACCCCTTTGCATAATAAAATTATAAACAGCTTTTATTTTGTATGATTGTTCACAGTTCTATATTTGTATTGCTTATATTTGTGATATTGATGAATGTTTACATCATATGTATTCTGCAATAAAGCTGATTAAAAAAAATGACTCTCACAAGTTTCTATCTCTATAGTGAATGTGATGCTTACAAATAAAAACAGGCATCTGGTGTTAAGGGACCCCATCTCCTGACTTCTTTCATTGGGCAAACAAGCGCACTATAGGTCAAGAATCAAAGGCAGGCTTACTCAGTTCAGAACACTCAACACTGCTTTAATTTGGCCATCATGTATGAATGACTTTGTCCCAGCCCAACTAGGATTTAAGAAATACTTCTCCACTGGGACTTTTCTAGGTCTTCTGGCAGTGTAATACTAATAAACAGTGTTTAAAATACAAATAGGTGGAGGGCATGCCCAGTGAACATGGCCGACGGGACACGCTCCTAGTGAGCTCCCGTCCCTGGCGAAATCCTGTAGCGATCCTGGGGCACCCAAAGACCGTGGGAGCCGCTCTCCTGGATCGGGAGGACACTCAGAGGGCATGGGCATGGTTGGATCCTGTTTTTGGATCCTTTGAAGCCGAGATTGCGGTGGCGCTCGTGTGACCCTGCTGGGCCGCGCTGGAGGCGGTGGCTGGGTCGCGGAGCTCGCGCTGAAGGCAGGCAGCTGACGGGAGGCTGAGTGGACCCAGGGGGGTATGTGTGGTGTGGCAGCCCCCGACTTGCAGGAGGGCCGTATTGGGGCAGTGAGGCGGGCGGCCGCCTCAGCTGAGACTGCAGGAGTCAGTCGGACCCTCCCTGGAAGGAGCAAGGACTACTAGGAGTAACGGCAACTGAGAGAGCCTCCGCTGGAGCTGCGCGACTCGCTTTCTGGACCCGCTGATGGGCGTGACCTGAGGGTCGGGTGGCTTGTCACACTGCCATACCCGGGGGGGCCTGTGTGGCCACTAACCAGAGGGGATGCACACCCAGGACAGGTGAGATGAGCGGCGGCGCCCTCCTGAGGATCTGGAGTGACTGGGGAACATCCTGGGGCTTCCATTGGGGCCCACAGAACCATAGTGATTGGTTGGAGTGCGCTGAGGTAAGAGTGTAAAGAGGCGGCCCTTGGACATTCTAATGGAGCTGTTTTTTCCCCTTCACTCTTGCTGCTCTTCTGCATCTTTGAACATATTCAGCTCTTGGTGGTAACTTTTTGCTGGGTGATCCTTGGCTGCTGGAGAGGCTTAGAGCCCTTCGATCTGGCTGTCTGGTGAGACAGTGGTGCCTAAAGGAGTGGAGAGCAGCGGATAATGTTTTTGTGTTACTGTGTTGTCGGGACTTTACAGGAGGCTGCCTGTTGCATCTGGATCTGGGCGTGGAGAGAAATGGGGCGTCATAAACGGACGGATGCATCACAGGGCAATACAATGGAACAGTATACTACCCCAGTGATTCTCCCGCAGCGCGTGGCTAGATTGGGGGTGAGTGGAGATGCTGTTGGAACGCCGCTGAACACCGAGGAGTTGCTTACGGCCATCCAGGGCTCCCCGGTGGCACTAGAGGGTAAGATAGAGACAGTGGCAGTGGAGGTCAATCTGCTGGAGATTGGAGCTCTGGAAGGTGTCTGACAAGGTTAAGGTGGCAGAGGGTTCCATTGCGGAGCTACAGACTGAGATGGGGATGCTGCGAAAACAAATGGTGCAAGCCACTTCCACAGTCGAATGGTTGGAGGACGCGGAAGGAAGGTCCCAGAGGAGCAATGTCAGGTTGCTGGGCTTCTAGGAGTGCGCGGAGGGGTCTGCCACGGTATCCTTTGATGAGAACTGGATCAGAGATGTACTGCAGCCAACTGGGCTATCTAGAATCTTTGTGGTGGAGCGTGCACATAGGGCCCTTGTTGCGCCTCCTTGGCCCAGTGCGCCGCCTAGAGCTCACCTGCTAAACTATAAGGACCGGGACTGTGTGCTACGTGCTGCACGTGAATCGGATAAGGCATTCCACGAGAACTGCAAGATATCTATCTATCCTGATTACACAAACAAGGTGCAGAGTTCTCGTAAGGGGTTCATGGAGGTCAAGGTGAAATTCCGAGCCATGAGCATTAGATACATGCAACATCACAAAATAAAATAAAATGATGGACGGAGTGTTGAAACTTTTTAAACACTTACCCCCAGTCACAGATCTGGCTTTAATCCTGGGACCAGGATGCTTGTTTCCGGTCCAGTGAGGACCTGGCCTGGCAGTTCGGGCTGGACTGTTCCCATGAGGGACAGGGTCAAGACTGATTTGCATATGGCTGGGTTCAAACTGGGGTGGCATGATGAGCAAAAGAACAATGGATTAAACCCAGATCTGTGACTGGGGGTGAGTGTTTGCATTGTTCAGTACTTCGTCCATCATCCTTTTGTGTTGCTAAAGTTGCCCTAAGTGGGAAGGGTGTGCCCAGACGTGGGTCCCTTGCTCACTGTGCCCCTGGATTCAGGCTAGCCTGGCTGATGAAGGGTGATACCCTGAAACTGGTCCCAGGATGCTTGTTTCCAGTCCAGTGAAGACCTGGCTTAGCAGTTCGGGCTGGACTGTTCCCATGAGGCACAGGGTCAAGACTGATTTGCATATGGCTGGTTCCAAACTGGGGTGGCATGATGAGCAAAAGAACGATGGATTAAACCCAGATCTGTGACGAGCATAAGAACAATGGATTAAATCCAGATCTGTGACTGGGGGTGAGTGTTTGCACTATTCAGCACTCCGTCTATCATCCTGTGTTGCATTAGATACATGCTCCAGGAGATCACACTTTTTCGATCGCACAGAGGAGGTGTGGCGATGGTTGTAGATGTGGGACAAGGTGGCCCTGGGAAGGACGGAGGGACCTGGAGGCGTCACCCGTCAGGTTTCTGGAGCTGAAAGTCCAGACTGGAGATCACATGGCACTGGTCGGCTGGCCGACTCACGTCACAGAGTGGAGATACAGCAAGATGGAACAATGGCAGTGGTGGCTGCAGATTTGGTTCAGGGTACAGCTTTAGAGCAGGAGCTGGGAATGGGTGGGGATCCCAGAATTACCTGACTGTTATCCTTGCTGTGGTACTGTCTGTCCTCAGTCCTCAAGGGGTCCTGTGAGCTGACTGGACTGTACCTGGTCCTTCATGGTGCCGCTGGCACTTATGGAACTTAGGTCTGGGGTGGTCCTAGATACATTTGTAAACTGATGCCGGGGGGAGTGGTCACTCTACAACTGTGGTAGGCCTTTTGATATGGTAAGTTGGGGGTTTAGGCTGTGGTCCTGGCAGCATTTACGAAATGGAATTACAATATGGTTTGTTTTGGTTGTTTTACTGTATTTCCGGGGTGGGGGTTGTGGGAGGTTTGTTAATGTTTGAAGTTTGTTCAACAGTGCGGGTATTGGGGCGAGACATGCAATATGTCTTTCTTTTGTCTCAATGCGGGGGGTAACACGCAGGAGGACGTGTCCTTCAGGTGGAGGAACCACATTGTATTGCCATGGGTCGTACTATTAACATGCTGACATGGAATGTCAGGGGCTTGAAGAGTTACACAAAACGCTTCTGGGTGCACTCATTCCTACGAAGATACAAGATTCATATTGCTTGTCTTCAGGAGACACACAAAACTGACGAGGGAGTGCACAAAGTGGCTAAGAATTGGCGGGGACAGATGTTTTCATCCTCCTTCTCTTCCTATGCACGTGGGGTGTCCGTGTTGGTGGCCCCGGGGGTTCCCTTTACTCATGTATACAGTGAGGTAGATGTGGAGGGCCGCTATGTTCTGGTGGAGGGCATGTTAGATGGTTTACCCATTGTTATCCTTAATATATATGCTCCGAATACGGACGATCCCTCCATCTATGCCAGAATACCTGAGAATTTGGGGGATAGTGTGGATAGGCCTTTGGTTTGGGCAGGGGACTACAATTGTGCGTTACATGAGGATTTGGATCGCCTTCCACCGAAGCTGGGAACCAAACCACTGATGGTAAAATCTCTTAGAGATGTGATGACAACCAGGGTCTGTGGGATGGTTAGTGGGAACTGCACCCTGAAAGCAGGGAATATACTTGTCACTCCAGAACACATGTTACTTACACTCGACTAGACAGGTTTCTGCTGGGTGGTTTCAACAGCTCACATGTCCTGGATGTCACTCATATGGGTTGGTTTCTGTCTGATCATGCGCCAGTTCGGTTGCAATTACAATGGGGAGAGATGGTCAATCGCACAGCTCGATGTTGGTGTATGCCTGCAGATTTATTGACCGATCAGGAATGTCAGGAAAGAGTGGGTGAAGCCATAAAACAATATTGGGACTTGAATTGGAACACAACTGAGTCTCGGGGCCTGGAGTGGGAGGCTATGAAGGCAGTCATTTGTGGAGAGTGCATAAGCATGCTGGGTGGGGTGCGCAGACAGCTAGAGCGGGATCTTACTGACCTATAGGTGAAATTGGGGGAGGTATAGTGGCAGCCACCCGAAGCGAGCACAGATGGGCGGGAGGAGCTCAGATTATACAAGGAGGTTAATGCTTGTTGGGATACATTAATCCGAACAACACTGAGAGGGTATAGGCAGCGATTGCATCGAGAGGGTGATAAATCTGGCAAACTCTTAGCGTGGATCCTGAAACGGGAGGAGGAGACTCCGCCTTTACTGCATATTAGAAAGACAGAGGGTGAACTGCTCACGGGGAGTACGGATACTCTACGGGAATTGCCGTCCCACCTCCAGAGGGTCTCGAGGGCTGGCACTGTATTGACAGAGGAAGGAGATGGGAAATTTCTGCAGCAGATGCGGCTTCCGAGTTTGGACCTGGAGAGTTGGGACGCTCTTGAACTCCTGATCACTGTGGAGGAGGTGGGAGAGGCAGTGACGGTAATGGCAAAATCCAAATCTCCCGGTAGTGACGGTTTTCCTGTTGAGTTGTACCAAGCATTTTCCTTCACATTACGGGAGAAGCTTCTGGAAGTCTTTGAGGAGGCGCGGGGGTGTGGTATGTTATCGGACACCATGCGTCAGGGTATAGTGTGTTTGTTGCTTATGCCGGGGGGGATGCCACGGATCACTCCTTGTATCGCCCGCTGACCATGTTAAATAATGATGTCAAGATACTCTGTAAGATTTTAGCCACTCGGCTCTGGGGCGTGATTCAGGGTCTGGTACATAAGGACCAATGCGGGTTCATACCAGGTCGTAGTACGTCCTATAATCTGAGCCGCTTGGCACATGTCCTGCATGAGACCAAAGGAATGGAGACAGAATTGGCGGTGGTGCCTCTTGACTTGAAAAAAGCCTTTGACACTGTAGGGTGGGGATATCTACTGGAGGTATTGCAGGGCATGGGGTTTAGCCCCGGCTTTTGTCCTTGGGTTCGACTGCTGTATACTGCCCCAACTGCACAAGTACGTGTGGGGGGGAGAGACATTGAACACCTGGGAGGTAGGTAGGGGTACACGACAGGGATGCCAGCTCTCGCCTCTTCTGTTTGCTCTAGCGGTGGACCCTCTGTCGATCTGGCTTTGTGAGGAGATGGTGCAGTGGGGGATTCTGGTGGGATGAGTCACACATGTAATTTCCATGTATGCTGATGATGCATTGGTATATGTGCGGGATCCCCGTATCTCGGTGCCGGTGCTGCTACAGAGGTTGAAGGCTTTTGGGGATGTCTCTGGTCTCAAGATTAACATGACAAAATCACTCCTGTTGCCATTCTCTCACTGGGGTTCCATAGGTGGACCCTCCTGGGGTTGGGCTACGCTGGTAACTTGGGTATCTGGGTCACTAATTCTGTGGATTCGTATAATAAACACAATGTTGAGCGAGTAGTAACGGGCCTGGAAACGCTCGGTTTCCTTCTGGAATAAGTTGCCTCTCTCCATTATGGGTCGGGCAGCAGTAGCAAAGATGGTGTTTTTGCCCCGGTGCCTATATCTGGTACAGAACTCCTTGTATCCGCTGGCAGAGCAGCTTTTTTGTTGCTTGTACAGTCTGCTGATTTCCCTAGTATGGGCCGGTTGGCGGAGCAGGGTGACACTGTCCGTCCTGCAGAGCGACCTAGAGGAGGGAGGATTAGCGATCCCCAACATTAGATATTACTACTATGCAGCACATTTACAGTGTGTAGCCAAATGGATGTCAGAGGCTGATAGTTGGGAAAAGAGGTTGTATGCTGGTGTGTGTGATGGGCGGTCATTTGTGCATATTTTGATGTCGGGTGGCAGGTCTGATCCCTCCGCGTCATATCTAGTACGGACTACTGCTGGGATCTGGGAGCAGGTGGTGAAGCAGGTGCTCAGACGGGCTCCCTTTGATAGGGAGTTAATGATATGGGATCGGTCTCCATTTCGGGATATGGCGAGGACAATGTCTGTAGAGGACTGAAGGTTGGGAGGTTGGGAGGTGGCTGGTGATCTATACCCTAATGGTGAATTTCTTTCATTTACTGATGCTCAGGATCTGTTTGAGTTGGGTTCTGGACAGTTTCTGTAATATGCTAAAATGTAAAGCATGGCCCATGAAATCTGGGATGTTTTTCCGGTCGCCCCTAAGGCATCATCTGCATTAAATGGATTGATTAATTGGGGTGAGGGGACGCACCTGATCACTCGGTTCTATAAATCCCTGCGGGAGGATCAACAGAGAATGATAAGCACAGGACGTAAAGTGTGGGAAGCTGACTTGGGGCTGCCCATAGAGGATGTTGATTGGGATTCGACCTTATCATTGGTCCGAACGATGTTATGTAATCACAGGTTCAATCTGTTGCAATTCAACTTTGTACACAGAACATATCTCACACCCAGTAGACTAAATAAGATTGGCGCAGGCCGAGGAGCATGTTGCCCTCGTTGAGGTGAGCTTGGTGTTTCATTCCTGCACCTGGCCAGGACCTGTAGGGCGGTTTATGTTTTCTGGCAGGAAGTGATAGTTGCGATTGCGGAGGCTACGGTACTGGAATTGGAGGCAACCACGATGACCTGTCTTTTGGGAGTGGTGCTTAAGCCGCCGGGTAGGGGGGTTGTGTATAAAATGGTGCAGCTTGCGTTGGTACTGGCCAAGCATAGAGTCGCAATTGGTTGGGTGAGTACGCGGACTCCCGACGACTCCTAGCTGGCTGCGAGATCTGCTGGAGTGGGGGGGTGGCAGAGGGGCAACATATGCGCCTGACACGAAACGATGAGAGGGCACTTGCTGATGTGGCGGCTTGGGGTGCACTGCAGGAGCGGTTCACTGGTGGGGAGAATGTAAGCTCTGTAAGCATTGATGAGATAGTGGGGGATGGGGACACATTCCCCCCTCCATGAACAGGTGGCGACCAAACGTGGGGTTCATATATTCCTAAATGCATATGTTATTTAACACCTGGTCTCGTAAGGCTATGAGGCGGGATGGTGAGATCAAGGATAAGATCGGTGCAGTGGTTATGACTCTCTATTGACTGGAACTCTGGTGTGTGCGCCCTCAGGCACCCTTATGTAACGAAGACATCTTGCTTTGCTGTAGCCTGCACTGTACTGTATGTTTATGTTGGTTTGCAGTTCTTCAAACTAAATAAAAACAGATTTTAAAAAAAATACAAAAAGGTTTAAAATTGAACCTTCTGCCTGTCTTACATTAAAACCTGCCTCTCCCACCGCAACAACCGAAAATAAACTTTAACTTTAACCTTAACTTCAGCAAGAGTAGGGCGTGCACCCTGGGCTGCATTACATACAGTGTTCTGGGGGTATGATGGGGCGTGTGTGTATCTTTTTTGCACCCCTGGGCCACTGTAGTAATACAGAAGTGGTCACAGCTACTTGTGTGGCCCCTTCTGCTATCTTAAGGGGGCATCACCTCACTAACATGGGGTGATTGCTCCATGCTAATGATTTGAAACTGCGCCTGGGCCAGATAATGGATGCAGACGCAGAGGCAAAGAGATCATCATGCGGTGTACTGATTGTGATCCACAAAGAGACGGTGCACAGTCAGTGCGCACCACAAGAGTGACCTCTGAAAGAGGGGGAAATGGATCCCCGATGTGCGCCACAGGCAGGTGTAGTAGTCATTTCACCCACTTGCAGGGGGATTTCTGTCCACTTTTGAAGTGTAACCTGGTTGCCACCTACACTGTGAAAGATGGAGTGTCTGCTTCAAACAGTTGCTTCACCTTTGACTGATGTGCCCCCCAACCCTCCAGGGCAGGCACGCACTCACGTCGACCCTGGGGTAGCCCAGCCCAGCACACCTAGTTAAAAGTGTGCTGTGACATAAACAGGGATGAGAGAGAGAATAACTTGGCTGTGCCATTATGCATTCCAGAAATGTCAATGCCAATGAAATTGTAATCATGACAATATATGACAATAGGTGTGTTCAAAGGTCTTCAGGTAAATATGGTGTACTGAAAATCCATATAATCGAAGTGCAAAAGGGTCATATGCAAGTCACATGTATGCAATTATATTCAAAAGTACTAGTACTATGATATCTTAGTTAAGTGATATATTCCATGGTTAATTTATTGTGCTTATGAGAAATGCACGTATACTCATGTTTTCTAATGTGCATTGAATTCTAAGTTCAGTTGGCTGGAGTTAAGACCTGAAATGTTTTTTTCTGTGGTTAACCTTCAAAGTGGAGTTTTGCTCTTGTTGAATATTTCTTTATTTGCAGGTGCCTCTGCACAAGTATCCAGTTAATGAAGAGCTTATTGTTAGTTGTACATAAAGTGGTATGGGAAAATGGTTTACCAAGGATAAGGAGTGTTAAGAGGAGCCATGAAGAAGAACTCCCCTCCAGATTCCTGGTCACGGGAGTGATCCAAGGTCCTCCTGATGTTTGATGTTTGATGTTTGGACCATTGGATGAAAGGCTAATGAGAGTTGTAAATTGCAACCTGTGCACAGACAGTGGAAAGTTACTGCTGATGACGTCAGCTGCTGAAAGTTCTGCAGAGATTAAAGTGGTGTTTAGCTAGTTAGAATGGCAGATTCCTTTTACCTTTTGACTAGAGCAGACCCTTAGAAACTTAGGGCCTCAGTTATTAGGAAATGGCGCAGCGTGGTGCCGCAAGCAATATTGTTGCGCAGAGCTGCATCAGTTCCAAGACGAAGAGATGCGCCATACTTACAAGAATACAGCAGATTCCTGAATTTTCCCCTGCACCAGTGCTAAATCAGCTGGCTTGCGCCAATGCAGCCACCCTTGCACTGTGGGGATGATTGTTTATGTGCAAGAAGGGATACCTTCCTGCACTTAAACAATCATTAATGGTGTATTGCTTCTTTTATGTGTGCTGCACGATGCAGCACACATCGAAAGAGCAAAAAACGAGGAGAAATAAAAAATATTTTTCCTCGTTGTGCCATTCTAATGCCACCCCAAGGGTTAGATTTTGGAGCTGCCTCAGGTTTACGATTTCTTGTACATCTGGGGCAGCATCAAAAACCAGTGGGTGTTGTGTGGGTATGCCCAGAGCAACACCCACTGCATGTCATTTCGCTGCAGAAAACTGCATCAGGCTGCCCACATTTACAAGGCTGCTTTAAGCCACATAAAGTGGCTTAACATCGCCTTGTAGATATGAAGCAGGGCACAGCACCACCGGAGCGTCACTAAAAGTGGTGCTTCAGTGGCATAAGGGTCTCATATGTGAGGCCCTTACAGAGGTACAGACCTCTTTTCCTTTGCTTGGTTGATGTGGCTTTGTGCTTCGCACATTTCTTTTCTGCAGAACTTCTACTGAGGTTTCTGTGATGCTGACACTTTTAATTCATATTCTTATTTCCATGATTTGGAGATTCCTTAGGTGGTCCCTTAGCTTATTAGAATAGTTAGATGATTTAGACTTACATGAGTGGGCAGGAGCATAAAAATCTGGGGCCAGATGTATCAAGCTCCCTGTTTGCATTTTTTAAATAGCGAATTTTAAGAAATCGCTCTTTAAGAAATGCAAAATGGGATGTATGAAAGTTGTGAGTCAGTAATAGCGATTTCTTAAAACTCGCAAACGCAATTTGTGAGTTGCAAATACAGAATCGTAAAAAATAGCAAATCAGTATTTGCAAATCGCACATCGCGAAAACGGCAACCTGGAGCAGCCTGATGACATCACAACCAGGAAGTGAGTCAGTCCATGCTGTTTCCAGAAGCCCCACCCACAGGAGCAGGCAGAGAGACCCAGCCAACCACCAGGGAGGCAGTCTTGAGAGCCAGCCAGGACCAAACAGGATAATGGCTACTGATGGAAATGTGAAGGAGAACGGAGAGAGGAAGTGCAAACTCAAATTTAGTGAGCAGGAATTGGAGTTCCTCACCGAGGAGGTGGTCAGGAACCATGACAAACTATTTGGAAAACACTCACTAAGGGTACCTGAAAGTGAGAAGAGAAAAATGTGGTCAGACATCCGGACCAAAATATGCGCAGTGGGTGTTGCGCAGCGCTCTGTTGAGGAGATACACAAGAGATGGTACGACTTGCGTTCACGTGCCAAAGAGAGGGTACCAAGCCGGCTGAATGAGGCAAGGAGCACCAGGGGAGGACCACCCACCCAGACACTGTCTACACCAATGGAAGACATGGTAGAGTCCACACTGCTTCCTGAAGCTGTCAGTGGTGTCACTGACATTGACACCTCAGGCACACCCAGCACCAGCAAAGGTAAGGGCAGTAATGATGTGTTTCCCCATATGTGCATATACAAATAGCCCTTAGGAAATAGCTATGGCACTATGCAATGTGATAAGTAGTCCATACCACATCTTACATACAACACAACCATGTATTATGGGAGTGGTAGTCTACACCCCTAAAGTGCAACTACCACATAAATAACAAGATAGTGTAAAACCAAATAGCTACACAACACAAAAGAATCTCAGTGATACTATGCCAGTGTAAATTTTGTAATATTACGCAACTGTGTCAAGGAATTTCACTGCTACCCTTGGGTTTCTTTTATCCAAGATCTTCGGGGAGCAACGTTAGGAATCTACAATCCGTAAATGAACAAGTACTAAATACCCTGGACCATAATCCTCTTAGTAATAGATTTCAACCTCTTACAACGCTAGAAGATTTGGATTGACTAACCAGGAACAAGATAGATTTTCCATATGAATTTGCCCTGGATGTAAATAAAGAAAGGCCTACCGAGAACAGGGGAGATGTATTCCGCGAGATGGTACCTGATAGGAACATCACAGACATCCATTTGAATCAGGGAAACCAACTCCCTCCAATAATTTATGCTCAAGATGATGTACCACTCTTACCATCTATAGAGGAGGCGCACCCCCAACCCTATCAATATATGGAAACAACTATACTTTACTGGAATGTGGCAGGCCTAACTAATAAGATCAATAACGAGCTTTGGGTAAATTTCATTGGGGATTTTCCTTTTATCTGTCTTCAGGAGACTTGGACATTAAATCCAGTCCACATAAATGGGTACAAGACATTTCATACACCAGCTGTACAGGCTAATCACGGCAGGCCAAAGGGAGGCCTATGCACATATATCTCAAACAAGGCATGGCTACACAACCCAAAAATGCAAATCACAAAAACCTATTATCAAATGATTGAATGCAACTTGGATCAGAACACGCACCTAGTACTCATCAACTTCTATAATAATGCAACGCATAGAGAAGTCCCCAAAATTTTAACAGAGATGGGTGAGGACCTAGAGGAAATATGTGCGAGCAATAGACGCGAGACTTTTATTATATGGGGGGGCGACTTTAATGTACATCTTTGCAAGGAACCCACAGGAAAGGTGTGTGGTTGGGATACCGAAGACATCGGCATAGGACCGCACTTCTCACATACCATTCAAGGAGAGGCAATGAATTCAGTGGCCCAAAAACATAATCTGTCTCTTGTAAATGAATTATTTTCCAAAGAACTACAGTTTAAACCAACCTTTAATGGAAGGGGTGCAAATACAGTTATTGATTATATTTTAATGTCAACACATTTTGTACACTATTTTACTAATTACATAATCCACGACATCGCAATAAGCGACCATTTCCCTCAAAGCCTGGAACTTTCACTAATTCCTGCCACACAGGCTAAAGCCAGAGAGGTAATGATGGCAAACGATATTGTACTAGCCCCGGGTAATGGTTATATACTGAGATGGACTCAGACCGACCCACAGGTATTATTAAAAGATATATTACGTGAACATACCCAAGTGTTCCTTGATTGCCTTAGTGATGATACGGCCCCAGGAGAATGTCTAAGTGCTTTCCAACAGATAACCTATGCCGTAAAAAAAGCCCTCACGACTAGGACAGGAGGGGCAGGGGGTAAGAAAAGGGAAACCGGCTGGTTTGACCACGATTGTATGAAAGCGCACACAAGATTTAAAAAAGCCCTAAGTGCCCCCATAAGATGTCAGACTGAAATACGTATCTGTAGACTGGCATACAAGACAGCCACAAAAAAGAGGAAACTCGCTTTGAGAGGGAAGTCATGGGACAACTTACACAGAGCTAGTCTGACGAAAGACAATGCCCTCTTCTGGAAAATAATAAATACTCCCGTTCTAGGTGACAATAATACCCCTAGAATGGAAATTGCAATTTCGGAAGAGGACTGGATCACGTACTTTTCTAAGATATACTGTCAACCTAATGACAGAGTTCCTCTGGACCTTTTAAAAGTCCCAGACCTTGAGGAAGATCGACACCTAGCAGTATCACCTCAGTTTACCTTAGAGGAGGTAGTAGAAGCTATAAACACAAGCAAAGCCGGGAAAGCGCCAGGGCCCGATGGTGTTCCAATCAACCTACATAAAGCTAACACTGACTTATGGGGCCCTCTATTGACGCAGGTACTGAGGGCCATTTGCACACAAGGCCCACCATCAACATGGCGCCATTCTATCATCATACCCATATACAAAAAGGGGGATTGCCTTAACCCAGCCTGTTATAGGCCAATTTCTCTCCTCGATACATCAGCCAAATTAGCGGGGAGAATAATTCTAAATAGACTCCAAACATGGGCGGAAGAAAATAACATTCTATCCCCAGTGCAGTATGGCTTCCGCACAGGACTAGGTACAGTGGAACAGGCTCTGAACTTAACTATCCTAGTGGGGAAGTATACGAAGACCAGAGAGGGTAATTTGCACCTGGCCTTTATAGATTTGTCCTCAGCATTTGACTGTGTCTTGCATGAAAGGTTATGGGATATTCTAATAAGCATGGGGGTCGAACCAACAATAGTCCATTTCATAAGGGATTTGTATACTGGGTGCAGAGCAAGAGTAAGGTACGGGATGAGAGGGGAATGCACTAAGTCTTTTGGCATATACAGAGGGGTGCGTCAAGGCTGCGTTCTCGCACCACTTCTATTTTCATTATACATAAACAACCTAGAAAGTGAATTGATAAGCAAATGTAAAGACCTTCCACAAATAGGCAATCGCCCCGTTCCTGCACTCCTTTACGCAGACGATGCAGTACTCATGGCCAGGACACCGCTAGCCCTCCAGAAACTCCTAACCACTTGTATAAATTACATGACAGCCCTGGGCCTCACAGTCAACCGCTCGAAAACGTTCATAATGAACTGTGGCAGGAAACTGAGCAAGTCCTATAAAATCACTATTCACGAGGACAAGGTGAAGATAGCTCCCACCTTCTCATATTTGGGCATAATGTTCGATAAACAGGCCACTTGGGCACACTGCGTGAAAACAAAAAAAGACCAGATCATTAAAACAACGGCGGCCTTGAAGATCTTTTCCAAAAAACTAGGGGGGATCTCCCCGTCAAACATGGTAAAAATCTACAAAGCCAAATGTATCCCGGCGGCCACTTATGGAGCATGTATCTGGGGGTATACGAACTGCCATGCGATTCAGTTGGTGGAAAATGACTTCCTTAGATACCTGCTAATGGCACCAAATAGCACGTCATCATATATTAGCCATTCGGAACTAGGGGTCCACTTTGTAATTGATCTAATTAAGATACAGCCTGTATTATTATGGCATAAAGTGTGGACCTCTGAGCATACCGGATTAAACCAGGCCATACTATCCAACTGCATGAATCTAACACACTCGCTTAGAGTTCCCTGGCTGAGATATATTATGACCTTTTTTTTAAATATGGGCTGCGAAGCATATTACCAAAACCCACAATCACTGGAAAAAATAACCAGGAGAGATTTGAGGGCTCTGACATTGAAGCACTTGGATGAACAGAGATGGGAAGTGGAATCAAAAAAATTTACAGTAATGTCTAACCAACTAATTCTGTCGACGAATGCAGTCCAGCCTTACCTAGTAAGCGTGGTAAATCCCCGACATCGATTTGTTCTTACAAGATTCCGCTTAAATATCTTCCATCGGCTAGTAACCTTTCCGATTATGAGTGACTGGAGTACAGTTTTAAGAGCATGTCCATGTGATGCGAAAGCTCCCCAATCTACAATGCATGTGGTCCTCTTTTGTAAATTTTACGATATACCAAGAAAACGTTTCTTATTGCCTTTTTTAAGATCAACTAATTTGAGTCAGTGCCGCGACGCGTATTTCAGCTTACAGATTTTATCCTCTATTGAAATGTGTGGAATTTTAGCAAACTTTTTATGTACAGTACTCTCTGTAAGGAAGTCTATGGGTGTACTGAACTAATTTTACTTGAATATCTGGAATCTCCGGCAAACTCCTCACTCTCTAGAAAATACTGTAATGGAACTCAATTTTGCACTGATGTAAATTTATCAAGTTTTATATACCTGTCCTTGAATGAATTAAGGATGTGTTTTATTACCTTCCCTATTTATTTATAACTTGTCTTATACATATTTATTACTAAATGTGTTATTATTTGATACTTTTATGGCTTGTTGAAAGTCGAATAAAGTCTGTTTGATGATGATGATGATACACAAGAGATGGTACAACTTGCGTTCACGTGCCAAAGAGAGGGTACCAAGCCGGCTGAATGAGGCAAGGAGCACCAGGGGAGGACCACCCACCCAGACACTGTCTACACCAATGGAAGACATGGTAGAGTCCACACTGCTTCCTGAAGCTGTCAGTGGTGTCACTGACATTGACACCTCAGGCACACCCAGCACCAGCAAAGGTAAGGGCAGTAATGATGTGTTTCCCCATATGTGCATATACAAATAGCCCTTAGGAAATAGCTATGGCACTATGCAATGTGATAAGTAGTCCATACCACATCTTACATACAACACAACCATGTATTATGGGAGTGGTAGTCTACACCCCTAAAGTGCAACTACCACATAAATAACAAGATAGTGTAAAACCAAATAGCTACACAACACAAAAGAATCTCAGTGATACTATGCCAGTGTAAATTTTGTAATATTACGCAACTGTGTGAGTACATATCCAAGAATGACATGCTGCGCATTGTTGTTGCAGATGTTTCGGGCCCTGATGAAGAAGAAGGTGGAAATGTGGGGGATAGCGAAAGTCAGCCACAGTCCGACTCAAACACCAGTGAGTCCTTCATACAAGCACAAGCTAGATTAAGGGCAAGAGTGCTACCCCTCCCTGAGTATAACCTGGACTCTGATGAAATGCCAGATGAAGTACCCACACCACCCCCCAGAGGCTAGAAGCACCGACAGACAGCAGTCCCTGCCCCAGAGTCAGTCCACTCCCCTGGGGAGGCGTCACAAAGAAGGCAGACAGTGCACCGAGGAAGGTGAGGGCCCATCATTGTTTGGTGGCCTTGTGGCTTTCATGCTGAAAGTGTAGCACCTGCAATGTAAACACATGAGGTCAATGCACAGGCAGTTGGTGTCAATCGATCATAATATGGGAGCAATGCACAGGCAGTTTGAGTCTCACAATGACAACATGGGATCAATGCTCAAGCAGTTGGAGTCTCTCAAAGAAAACTTGGAATCAATGCCCAAGCAGTTGGAGTCTCTCAATGAAAATATGTGCAAGCTTCATGAGGGACAGCAAAGAGCAGTAGAACATGCAAAGGAAATGACAAATGCCATTAGGGAACTCTGCACTGTGATGCCGCTGGAGCATGTCAGCCACCGTAGACGCCATCCCCAATTGATGGGCAGGTTGGATGGGTTCTGCAGATCTGTCACTCGGCTCACTACCACAACTGCTTTGGTGTCATCACGTGCTGCGGCCATGCAAGTGGAGATGGCCCATTGCAGTTGGGATGTTGCACAAGGATTGGTGCAAATCACCAATGTTTTAGATACAATGCAGACAGCACGGAGTGCTACAAACAGGGAACTAGGCGGTGTGGATAGTGAGTAGCTCTCTAGCCTCAGCAGTCTCACAGCCCCTGTGATTGATCCTAGGCATCACAGTACCAGGCAGATTACTGTCTTTGAACCTGCAACAGGAGGTGCCACTGACACCACTGGGCACTCAAGTAGAGTGAGTGGACCTAGGAAGTAATGGTGAGAGGTACAGGGGACTTGCATATCATGTAGAAATGCAGTGATACTGTGATGCTAATAGTGTGACACTGTAACTAGCACCTGTATGTGTATATTGCTAACCTTTGTCTTAATCACACATATATTACCAGAAGTCAAGACAATAAAGATGCTACCTACAGCAATACATAAATGTTGACGTCCTGTTGTAATTACTTACATCAAAAATAGTTGCGTGTGATCTCAGCAAGTCTTTGTCTGCCCTCTGCTGCACTGCTTCTGTCTGCTGGCTGAAGAGGTTTGCACGGGATTGTCCTCCTTATCTGAGTCAGGCCCTGTGGGTTCTACTGGTATGCCCCTTGTTTTGCAATGTTGTGCAACATAGCACATGTAGCTACGATGTTGCATGTGTTTTCAGGGCTGTATTGCAGTGCAACACTACTCTTGTGCAGGCATCTGAAACAGCTCTTCAGAAGGCCGAAGGTCCTCTCTACAACACTGCGTGTTGTCCTGTGTGCTGCATTATACCCCCCTTTAGCTTGGCGTGGCAGGGCTCAGATAGGGTGTAAGTATGAACGAGCGCACTGCATAGGCACTGTCTCCTAGAATGACAGGAGAGCAAAATGAGTATTTGTTATCCGTGACATCACATATACATCAAGGCGACATTGTCAACCATTACATTACCAAGTAGGTATACATCATCAAATTCAAGTAGTCGTGTGTGTAGACCACTATGCCTGAAGATGTAGGAGTCATGTGTGCTACATAGGTATCTGGCCACAAGATCTGTAATAACATTGGAGGCACTGCGTATGACTTGTATGTTCATGGAATGAGTACTGTTTCCATTCTGATAAACATACTGTGTGGCCGATGGTGGACAGATAGCTACATGTGTCCCATCAATGCAGCCAATGACATGTGGGAATTGGGCAATCTGGTAGAAGTTGTATTTGGTTTGGTTTGTAGCAATTCCTGTGGGGTGTTGGGGAATCTTATGTGCTGATGCATTTTGCTAAGCATGGCTTTGAGGAATGCATTGAAGAAGTGTGGAAGTACACTCTGTGAGACACCTCCAGCTGCTGCTATGACCCCTTGATAGCTCCCTGAGGCTAATAGGTGCAGGAAGCATAATACCTGCACATGGGTGGGTATGCTATTGGTCCTGTGTGTGCTTCGATGCAGTAGGGGTTGTAGATCAGCTATCACGTCAAGTATCATGGCTGAGTTTAACCTGTACTTATCATATATCTCCTCCTCTGTCTGGTCAAAAAGTTTAATGCTCACTCTAAAAATGTGATGTACTGTTTCCTCCTCCCTCTCCTCAAACCTGCCAGGATCCTCTTCCTCCTCACCATGACGTAGAGTGCAGCCATTGTGGAAAAGAGGCTGAGTCATTCTGGGCATCTTTATATCGGTTGCACCTCTTTACCACCTGATTTCAATTTGTGGTAAGTTGCACGTGCAAAAAGCCATTCTGCGAAAATTCGCAATTTGCAATTTGTTGATGCATTGCATTGCAATACGGAATTTGCAATTCGCATTCTGTGATTCGCAAATTCACGTCGCTATTTGGGAATCACAGAATGCGACCTGCAAATTCATGTCGCAGTTACAAGGATTCGCTATTTTTGCGATTCCTTAAATTTAAAGCGCAAATGCCTTTTATCCATTGTGAAAGGCGATTTTGCATTTGAAAAAGGTGGAATTTGCGATTCGCATTCTGTGATTTGCAAATTTACGTCGCTATTTGGGAATCACAGAATGCGACCTGCAAATTCATGTCGCAGTTACAAGGAATCGCTATTTTTGCGATTCCTTAAATTTAACGTGCAAATGCCTTTTATCCATTGTGAAAGGCGATTTTGCATTTGAAAAAGGTGGAATTTACCGATTCGCACCGTTTGCAAATGCAAAATCCATTGATACATCTGGCCCCTGATCATCAAGTACTCCTCTATTTTCTTTACAGGGGGGCCCTATCAAGTTCTGTTAAGTCACTTTTGGGGCAAAAACAGTGTCTTGAGTTAGCACGGCTCAGTGCAGAGCAGAGCGCCTGCTCCGTTGCATAACAATACTTTATGTAAATTTGTCATAAATTGTTGTTGTGGGATTTCCCTTCCAAGTTGGAACGTTGCCAAGAGTGATGCAAGTTAGCACTATGTACTTCTTTGCACTACTTTGTGCCAAGGATATGTACCCTGGGTGCATTCCTGTGCAACAATCCATTGGCTTTTTATCTATATTTCTAACTACTAACATTCGTAGACAGAGCTTTGTACCACAAAATATACATTCTCATTCTTGAGATAGGCATAACATTGGAACAACACTTAAAAGTCTCCAATTTTGTTCTAGCTTTGTATGTGTGCTGCACTGAAAGTATTAAAGCATAGTATTTGACTACCCCAGTTTAAAAACTATTTTTGACTGAACACACACACACCCTTGAATTATGGTACAAGAGTGTGTGTGGTGGAGCATGGCAGTTTAAAGTACACCAGCACTTGGGGAGAATAAAAGCATTGTATCTTCTGACTTACTTTGTATTTCTTTCACCCTTTGAAGCAACAAAGTGCAGCAACAGAGGTTGCTGCACTGTGTTGCACCAAAACATAGTAAATCTGCCCTAAGGTGTCTAAAGTTCATGGTTGTATGATGGAACCACCCATGCCTGAACAATGCATGCCTTAACAACCTGGTCGGAACCACAACTGTGTCGTTTCCACATATGCCTTCCCAGCCATGCCTTTACAACAAATATTGTTGCAAAAGCATACCTAGTAAAGGTATGTGTGGAAGTGCATGTGAACGGGATGCATGGTTTTGTCATGCAACCCGCCCTGAGGCCCAAATTCCCCCATCCCTAATACCTAAACAACAATGACCCCCCATCCGCCTTGAGCCCTAAAAAAAAATTATCCCAACCCCTGTAAAATAAGTACCCCAAAGAACTCTAGAAATAAAACTATTACTGCCCCATAACACTGAACTACCCTGTCACTTCGCTATGTTTGCGATTCCTTAAATTTAACCTGCGAATGCCTTTTATCTATTGTGAAAGGCGATTTTGCATTTGCAAAAGGTGGAATTTACCGATTCGCACCGTTTGCAAATGCAAAATCCATTGATATATCTGGCCCCTGATCATCAAGTACTCGTATATTTTCTTTGCAGGGGGGCCCTATCAAGTTTTGTTAAGTCCCTTTTGGGGCAAAAACAGTGTCATGAGTTATCATGGCGCAGAGCAGAGCACCTGCTCCATTGCATAACAAAACTTTATGTAAATTTGTCATAAATTGTTGTTGTGGGATTTGTCTTCCAAGTTGGAAGGTTGCCAAGAGTGATGCAAGGTAGCACTATGTACTTCTTTGCACTACTTTGTGCCAAGGATATGTACCCTGGGTGCATTCCTGTGCAACAATCCATTGGCTTTTTATCTATATTTCTAACTACTAACATTTGTAGACAGAGCTTTGTACCACAAAATATACATTCTCATTCTTGAGATAGGCATAACATTGGAACAACACTTAAAAGTCTTCAATTTTTTCTAGCTTTGTATGTGTGCTGCACTGAAAGTATTAAAGCATAGTATTTGACTTCCCCAGTTTAAAAACTATTTTTGACTGAACACACACACCCCCTTGAATTATGGTACAAGAGTGTGAGTGGTGGAGCATGGCAGTTTAAAGTACACCAGCACTTGGGAAGAAAAAAAGCATTGTATCTTCTGACTTACTTTGTATTTCTTTCACCCTTTGAAGCAACACAGTGCAGCAACAACGGCTGCTGCACTGCATTGCACCAAAACATAGTTAATCTGCCCTAAGGTGTCTAAAGTTCATGGTTGTATGATGGAACCACCCATGCCGGAACAATGCATGCCTTAACAACCTGGTCGGAACCACGACTGTGTCGTTTCCACATATGCCTTTCCAGCCATGCCTTTACAACGAATATTGTTGCAAAAGCATACCTAGTAAAGGTATGTGTGGAAGTGCATACAAACGGGATGCATGGTTCTGTCATGCAACCCGCCCCGAGGCCCAAACTACCCCATCCCTAATACCTGAACAACAACGACCCCCCATCCGCCCTGAGCCCTAAAAAAAAAATATCCCAACCCCCCACCTCTATAAAATGAGAACCCCAAAGAACTCTAACAATAAAACTATAGCTGCCCCATAACACTGAACTACCCTGTCACCCCACCTGCCCTGAACCCTAAAAAACTAACTATCCGACCCCCAGCCCCACCCCTAAAAAGTAATTACCCCGACCCCAACCCATCCTGAGCCCTTAAAAAAAACACCCTGACCCCATCCTTAAAAACTAAACTACCCGACACTCACCACCCACCCTAAGCCCTAAAAACGTCCCCCCAATAAGTAAACTATCCCGAACCCCCACACACCCTAAGCCCTAAAAAAAAAACGTATCCAACCCCACAACCAGCCACTGAAAACTGTATTACCCCGATCTCCTACTCATCCTGGGGCCTAAAAAAAATACCCCAAAACCCCTACCCCTGCCTCTAAAAACTAAAGTACCCCAACATCCTCCACCCACCCTAAGCCTCACTGCATCCTCTTTCGATCCTTTGTCTTCTTTCCTCCCTCCTCCCACCCTTCCTTAAACATTCCCCACTCCTTTAAAAATTAACTACCCCGCCCCCACCCTAAGCCCTAAATAAAACAAAAATACCCAAACCCCCACTCCTGAAAAAAATATCCTAACCCCCCCACCTTGAGCCCTTAAAAAATACCCACATCATTTTTATCAATGGTACAAATGTGCAAAGCTTAGAACAAAATAATCTGTTGATTGTGATGTATCAATATTTTGACCCAACTGTCAGAAAAGGGTAGGAGACAGGATAGAAAGAGTAAATTTAATAACTGGGTAACATGGTATTGTAGTCTTGACTGTCAGAGATGGTGACATAATTCAGAAACTTCAACTACACAAAAATACAATAATTCCAGTGGCATATTACAACCTTTACAATGCAGTTGAAAACCATTGGAAGAATGCAAAATTCCAGTCTACTAATGTGAGTTTCAGTGAGCTAAAGATTGTCTTTTTGTGCAGTTATACCTCTTTGCAATCAACACAATCTTTTAATGATATATTGTACTTTTTTATCAGTCACATCTCCTTTTTTACCAGTGGCAAGGTTATAATAGGTTGTCAAAAACCAGGGCCCTGATTTATACTTTTTGGTGCAAAACTGCACTAACGCAGTTTTGCACCAAAAATTTGAGCACTGGCTTGCACCATTTCTGTGCACCAGCCGGGCACCATATTTATGGAGTGGTGCAAGCCGGTGCAAATGGTAGGTTAGCATTAAAAAAAATGACGTTAGTCGGATGGGGCTGGCGGTATGGAAGAAGGAGGTTTTGCACCAAAAAGTTATGTTAGGCAGATTAGAGAAACAAAAAAGGCTCTAACCTGCCTAGATTCATTTTCTGACGCAAAACCATTCATACCATATGACTCCTGTCTTAGAAAAGACAAGAGTCATGCCCACCACCACAATGGCCAGCACAGGGGACCAGGATCCCCTGGGCATGGCCATTGCACCTAGTGCCATGTAGGGGAGCCAGTTCAGGGCCCCCAATAGCACTTTTAAAAAATAAAATAAAATACTTACCTGTACTTACCTATACTTACCTGGGATGGGGTCCCTCATCCTCTGCTGTCTCTCTGGTGTGGGTGGGGGTGTCCCTAGGGCCTGGGGAGGCCACCTGTGGACTTATTCCATGGTGTTTCACCATGGAAAAAGGCCCACAGGTCCCCTAACGCCTGCCCTGACCCAAGCGTTAAAAAATGGTGCAAAGCTTGCTTTTTGACCCCTCCTCCGTCCCGTGCGTGATTTTAGCACGGGTGATAAATATGGCGCTAAGGCCATAGTGTCATTTTTTGCATGGGAATGCCTACTTTGCAACTCATTGACGCAAAGTAGGTTTCCACATCCAAAAATTGACTTTAACTCCATAAATTTGGCGCTAGTCGGGTCAAGCGCCATAGTATAAATATGGAGTTAGCTTTGCAACGAATATGCGTAAATAAAAATTACACAAATTCGGCACAAAACAAGCATAAATATGCCCCCAAGTCTTTAATCAATATGCTATGTCAGTTAGAGGAAAGTAAGGACATGCATGTATCCAGGCATATCCAGATGTGTTGAAGATTCTAAAGGATCTTACAGTTTATTTTTTAGGTTGACAATTCTTGGTTCCCTGGTTAAATTAGCATTTTGAATTTTTCTTCTTGTTACATATTTTTAGTCTGTGCTTAGCCATTTGCATAACAATTTAAGAGCTTGCAGCTGTATCTCATCTGTAGTGTTCTCCAGCGTTACTCAGATCAGGGCAATATACAGACAATTTTTATAGCATGAGCCATGGTGCCCAAGGTCATTAGATTACTTTAAAACAGAAGCAGACTATATTTTTAGGTACAGATAACTTGATTTGCCCAGGAGCACAAGAGTTTGACCCGAGACCTTAATTCGAGCCTGGTTCCTCAAGTTAGACAAGTTTACCCAAAAGGCCACATTGTTTCCCCCACACTAGAAGTAGGCATCGTTGAGGAAAAGTAATTGAAGCGCAATAGAAGTCCCAAAGATCTAATGCTGACTTCCTCTAAACGTTGAAGCATACACAAGAGTAGAGAATGATCAGAAGTTGATCTGGGAAAATATTCTAATGCTATGGTGTACTTGCTAAAGTTAAAAGAACAAAAACACATAATTTATCATGTTCTATAGAATCATAATCACCTGTCACCAGTTATCCCAAAAAAAAGCAAAGGTCCCAAGGGGGTGTAGACTTCATAGTATCAGTTGCCAAAACACTTTGAAATAAATGCTAGCTAACGCGATTGCTCATCGGATCTCCTTAGCTGCAGCCATGAAGGGCTTTTTTCCATAGTCTCGTCCCATGTTATAATTATCATGACTTTACTCTTCTATGTATCCCATTTTTTGGTTACATCTTTCAATTGGTTGTGTATTAGTGGCAAATAAGGAATGCATGATTGTTTAATCTCACTTATTATGCAACATTAAAATCAAGGTTGCTGGAATATATTCATAGTATTTAATCTGAACTCCCTTTCCTGTTCTAAAATAATTATTACTTTGTCACAAGCTTTCATGAAAAGTCTCGTTTATTATTCTAGTTCAAAGAGATGGTTTCAAAGTATGAAAATAAGTAAAATGGCATCAGGACACTTTTCTAATTGTTTTTTTTTCTAAAAAGGTTCAATAACAGTCATACATTGTTAGAAAAAAGTTAGGAACACTGTGAAGGGTAGAGAACACCCTCATGTCAGAGGTCACAGGCGAGTCTAGGCAGGCAAAATGTAATCATCTACTTCCGGTGAAGGCTAATGAGAAAAGCATTCAGCCTTCACTTACTGGGGCTTTTTTCGCCTGTGTCCCAGCATGGATGAGAATAGCAGACTATGCTAATACATATGGAACTTCATTGTTCCACCCAGGTATGAGAGTGTGAACTCAAACTGGGCTTTTCTTTAGGCGCTAAGTTTAGTTTAGCGAGCCAAAAAACACAATGATGGGACTGATGTAAAGTTTAACAGCCAATTTGCTTGAAGAAATTCTGCGGTTCACGTTAAGCGTAAGCATTCCTACTACTAATTCATTTGTTTTTATTATAGTTAGGTCTCATAATGTGTGCAATAAAATAGGATGTTCATTTTTTTAACAAGTCTTTTTATTGATTTATGCAATGTAAGAACAATACAAAATTCTCCATATATTTTCTTTCGGGGACAGATAAGTACACAATCATCTGTACATAATACCCCATGCATGTCAGAGTCAGTGACATTTCACTCAACGCTATACAATAATACAATAACGTTACCAAGTCATGTATACCCTTGATGTACAAGAATTTCAGAATAAACACAGTTAGTTGACTCATCAATAGCAATTCGTAGCCCACCCACATCAATCCATCATCCGTATCAGTGCTTGCCTCGGAGCCCGAGGCTTCACCATATGTAAAGCGATTAAATAATTGACCTCATACCACCAAATCTGACTCTGCCCTATCATCTGTATGTGCCAACCGCATATGTTGCTCCTCCACTACTCCCTATTCCAGGAGATCCTGCAACCATTGATCAACGAGGAGTCTCTTGGGGCTCATCCATCCTCTGGCTACTCTGCGTTTTGCCAGCATAAGGGCCTAGTGTGTCAATTTGTGCAGAATCATCCGCTCTTTAGGTCTAGCCACCACTTCAAGCAGGCAAGCCAATGGTGTCAGGGCGATCTCTATGCCTGTAGCCTCCACAATCTTGGGGACCACCCCCCTCCAGAACAGCTATACTTCCTCACAAAATCACACCAGATGGAGACAGGAAGCATCTCTCTCGCCACAGCAGTTACAACTGGCCCCCATTTTGGGATCAATCTTGTTCAAACGATGAGGTGTTACATAAGTCTGATGCTCAAAGTTAAAATGTGGGAGTCTGAATCTATTATTGCATGAGATAGTGCGTACTAGTGATAATGTCTTAACCCAGTCTGCGTCCACTTTTGGGACCCCAAATTCCCGTTCCCATGCTCGACGTGCAGCACAGGGTTTTTTAACCATGTCCACCTGAAGCGTCCTGTAGAATAAAGTAATTAAAATAATCCCCTCTCCTCAACTGATCAATCTTCCTAACACCTTAGGTGTCTGTGGGGTTGCTGGGACATCTCACCACACCTCCCTCACAACACTTTCAAGTTTCGCGTAATGTAAGAAATTACCCAGGCCCAGTTCAAATGCCTCCCATGCTTCCTGAAAGGAAAGACTCATTAGGATTTAAATCCTCTGCCATCAAACAGCCCCCATTTTCCATTGTTTCATAGATATATTATTTTCTATCTCTTTGAACGGGTCCAGGTCCCATAATTTCAACTCCCTGTCAAATGGGATGCAGCAAAGTACCCTCCTGACCACCTGCTCCCATATCTTCATGTTAGTATGAACTAGGTACGGGAAAGCCCGATCAGAGCGACCACCTCTCATCAGGATCCTAGCTATTGTATCAGTGCTGAGCATTCCCTTGAAAAGTCGCTTTTCCCATATATCTGACTCCAGCAGACACCTTTCCGCATGCTGAAGCTGTCCTGCATAATAGTACAGCCCGACATCTGGGATAGTCAACCCACCCTCCTTCAGGTCCTGTAGAAGTGTGGATAGGGCCACCCTACTGTGGCTTCCAGCACAAACCAGGGAGAGCAACAAACTATCTAGTCGAGCGAATAACTGAGGGGCTAATGGAAACAACACATTCTGCACCAAGTAGAGACAATGCGGGAGGAACACCATCTTAGCAAATGCTACTCTACCCATCACAGATAATGGCAACTTGTTCCAAAACGAGACCGAGAGTTCCAGACCAGACTCAACCCTCTCTACATTCAGCTGCCTATGATCTGTTTTGGTGTGGGTGACCCATATGCCTAATTATCGGAACCTCTCTAACTCTCAGCGAAGGCCCAATACTGGCAACCTACTCAGTAATCTACCACAAAGTGCACCCAGGGGGAATAAAAGTGATTTCTGTATATTCACTCGAAGGCCAGAGACAACCCCAAACTCTGTAAATAGCGTAATAAAAGGGCCACTGACTTAACGGGTGATCTAAGGTATACCAGTGCGTCATCCGCGTGGAGCAAGATTATATGGGTAGAATGACCTTCCCGAATACCCCAGATGTCCATGTCCCTATGAAGCATCAGGGCTAACAGCTCCACTGCCAAGGCAAAAAAGAGTGGTGATATGGGACACCCTTGTCTGGTTTCCCTAACCACCACCCACGAGTCTAAAAGGTCACCACTCACTCTAACATGCACAATAGGCTCGGTGTAAAGTAAACATACACAAGTGCAAAACTTGGGGCTAAACCCCATCCCCTGCAACATGGCCATCAGAAATCTCTACTCTACGGTATAGAAAGCCTTTTCGAGGTCTATCTCTGGCGCCATGTCCATGGTGTCTTGTTGACATGGGTTAGACAACAGAGGTTAAAGGACATACTTCAGGTCGGTATAAAACCACATTGGTCCTCATGGACCAACCCTCGAATAACTCCACGCAGTCTGGTGGCTAAAATCTTGCAAAGAATTTTGACATCACTATTCAGCCTGGTGAGTGACCTATAACAGGAGGGATCCCTCGAGTCACCTCTGAGTTTAAGCATAAGGCAGATTATACCCTGCTGCATCGATTCCAGCAAGATGCCCCTCTCACGGGCCTCCCCAATCACCTCAAACAGTTTCTCTCAAAGGAAGGCGGAATGCGCCTGGTAGAACTCATCGGGGTAACCATTCCTGCCAGGGGGTCTGTATTTCTGTAATGCGGTTATATCTGCACCCACCTCCTCTAGTGTTATGTCTTCTTCAAGTTCCCCCAGACTGTCAGGTGCCAACTGCAGAAGTTCTAACTGCCATTTGAACCCCTGTATAGTCTTGTCAGAAGCCTGGGGGCCAGCTCGAGATACCTCTTTTAAATGCTCATCAAATACAGCTAAAATGTCCCTTCGGCTTCTAGCCAAGACTCCCACCGAGTTTCTAATACGTAGGATAGGAGGTGAATCCACCTCTTGTTTAATTATCCATGTTAACAACATGCCCGACTTATCCCCTTCCCTGTGCAGTCTCTGATGATAAGTCCTCAGTTTTAGCTTGTACAGTGTCTGTCAGCTTTTACCCACCTCCCTGCTTAATCGAAAATGTTCTCTTTGCGCCTCAGAACTGAAGGATTCACAGCGCTGCAAGTCCTCCAGTCACCCCTCCAACTCCTTGAGGTTGCGTTCCAGCTGTCTACTAACTCCACAGGTGATATCCAGACAAGCCCCTCTTGCTACTAACTTCATTCCCTCCCATTCAACTGCCCTGATTTCTGTGGTGCCCCAATTTATTTCCAAGTAATTTGTTATCAAGGTGGCTAATGTCTAATGATAAGCACTGTCTGTCAGGAGCTCCGGCGGCATGCACCAACTTCTTGCCCTTGAAGGAGCAAATATTGTCCCTTTATGTCTGCCTCACCGTAGGTGTGCTTGAAAGGGAATCCTGGTGCCACCCACTCACAGTGCATTGGAGGAATATGGCATGGTGAACAATTATGCCTGTCACTCCTTGGCCAGTTTCTGGAATTTGCCAACCATCATGTACGTTTCCTATAAACATGATATTTGTATCTTGTGGAGTCAAAGAACTGAATGTACCCTGTATTGTGCAGAATAATTTTTCAGCCCCCTAACATTCCATGTCACTATGTTTACTTTACTAGGTATGGGGTCATTGCACCCCCCTCTGCAGGCATTTCCCCATTCTGTCCTATGTTGAGAGGAGAAGTTCTCCCATGACCACCTCTATGTCTCATATTGCTGTTTGCACTGTAACAAGAATTAACAGATCCACCGCCAGAAGTTCTTCCAGCACATTCCCCCCACAGAGGGAAAATGAGCAACAATTGTAACAGTTTCAATGTCAAAGAATTCACAGTAGTAAATAACCCCAACCCTCCTGCGCACCCCAAAAAGATAGTATAACAAGAAAAACAATACATACTGTAGATCCATGTGTATATGTGCTACCAGGACTAACAGCCTAAACCCAAACCCCTCTAGAACAGAACATACCACATCAGTGGAGGTAGCATCCCCCCTCCCCGCAACTTGATTGCACCGTATCTGCATTGTAGTCTTCGCCAAACCCAAGAAAAACAGTGGGTGTACTCATTAAAGTAACACCAGACCTTGTCCAACATCAATCACAAAATATTCAAAGATAGTCTCACTCATACCCCTACTACAAAACAACTAAAATGTACATTCAGTTACAACAGTAGTGTATCTTATCTAGAACGAACAGGAGATAACAGAGCCCACAGTGTAGAACTTAACTGGTATTGTTTCCAGTGTTCATCCCTTATTCCGGTTCTTGTTTCTCACCATCCAAAGCTGGTGTTGGATCCAGGGGGACCACTGCCATTGTACCGTCTTGTTGTATCTCAATCCTGGGGGACTCCCCCCAGCAGGACTCAGTGAGGCATCCATTCTGCCAGTGTTGTGCATTCTCCAGTTGGGACTATGGGAGCCCCTTGCATGTTCCAAACTGGGGGGGACAGGACCTGGTCTGCTACACAGCACTTTATCCCACATTTAAAGCCCCCTCCAAACACCCTCTGGATGATCAAAGAAGTGTGACTTACCCCGGAGATTGTCCACAGGCGCGCTGGGTACAACAACATATACCGTACAACCACAGATCGAAGCTTGGCCCTCACCTTCAAGAAGCTCGTCCTCGATTTCTGTACTTTGTTAGTGTAGTCTGGACATATAGAGATATTATGATTTTCAAAGACAGCATTGATCTCTGTAGTTTAGGATTTGAACAATGATGGCCCAGAGAGGTACTCCAGGTTTTGGGCGGGCAACCAGTGCCCTGTGGGCACATTCTATTGTAAACATTATGAACAACCCCACAGGATTAAGCACATGCCTGATCCAATGCTCCACAAACACCTCTGCAGAAGTGGCCTCTGCTCTCTCCGATAACCAAAGGAGGCAGATATTATTCCGTCGTGACCTTCCTTCGACATCTTCGTGCCTTGCCTCCAGTGTTCCAGATTTCGAGGTAACTTGCGCCAACTGCTTGAGAAAGGTGGCAACCTCTGTCTGCAGTTCCACGATGGAGCCCTTCACCACCTTGACCTTATCTGAGACCTTTCTGAAATCCATCCAAAGGAGATTCAACTTCTTCACAAATACAGCTGCACTACAATCCTTCCTCTGCCCAGCATGTCGG
Source organism: Pleurodeles waltl (assembly GCF_031143425.1). NCBI lineage: Eukaryota > Metazoa > Chordata > Amphibia > Caudata > Salamandridae > Pleurodeles > Pleurodeles waltl. The sequence continues at coordinate 932,515,831 of NC_090444.1, forward strand.
TCTCGCACTGTGGGAGAGGGGTAGAGGTGATATAATGTTTCATAGTGTTGCCCTAAGAGGGAGCAGCTTGTTTGTTACATTCCATCAGGGCACCGACCGGGGGGGGGGGAACAAAGGTCACCCCCCCCTCAATCACAGGTGTGTCACTCCCGGGGTCTCCGCACAGTTACCTTCCTAGGCCTCTGCAATCTCTCCAGCATGCAGATTGTTCATATGGGCAGTACTGGCCTCACATGGCTGTGGGTAATGGATCCGACGAGCAGCATCCTCATTATTGCAGCCACACAGGGTCCCCCAGAATGCATCACCAGCAGGATGAATACATTCAGGGCCCATTCCAAGGGGGATAAACACTTCAGGCCACATGTGTCACACACACTTCCTTCTGATCGCTGAGGCCGGAGCCAGTATTGCAATTCATTTGTGGCCTTATAGTCCCTGGGTTTTACTATGTACTCTAGGCAACCCATAGATTAATAGTTATTGGTGCCACCATGGTATCCATTCAATAGTGCCCACCTGTAGCCCCTCTGTCCCCATCCACTCACCAGTGTCCAGTAGTCCACCACACTGGTAATTCAGGGTGATGCCTCCACTTTATCTATGTTCTGTAGTGAGAGGGGTGACACATCAAGGGGTCGCAATCCATGCTGAGCAGCCCACAGTCCCCTTTACAGCCACTTGTCTACCACCTCCCATTGGTACAAAGTTCACTTGTAGGTAAGAGTCCATGCAGATCAAGCAGCCCCCACAGCAGCCCCGGGGCGGTAAAGTGCCATGCACCAATCGCCAGGTTACTGCTGTGGCCCCTATTATGTACAGCCTTCACCAGTACCAAATTGAGGTGGGAGCGGACTGCAGGATCAATGTCCCAGTCTGCCAGTCAATTTGTTCACGGTACCAGTGATCCCTCCTCCACTGCTCCTTAGCCCCCTCCAGCACCATCCCAGGCCTGACTGAAACCAGCAACAACGGGAACCAGCGCCCGCACTGCCACAAAGCAAAGGGCCCACAGCAACACTGGCGACTTGGTAGGAAGGGAGGAGGGGTCGCAATCCACACTGCCGGGCCCCCAAGCCCTCCACCGACCTCCACTCCTGTGGCCATGCAGCAGCACACTTCTCATGCAGCAGGGGGCCATGCACACCATACAGCGCCCTTGCAGCATCTGGAATAATTCTTCCCCGCACCGGGAACCACCAAGGGTCACCACCACGGACCACATCCAGGGCACAGAGCAGACAAGGGATACTGCACAGGGGCCCCCCACAATGTCTGCAGGGTTGGCTCTCCCATCAGATGTCACGCGGCCATGGCCCGCTGCACCAAACGTCCAGGCCTTGTCTCACTCAGCATCCAAGGGTTAGCCCCAGAGGCACCAGGATGTATAGGTTGTTTTCATTTCACAGTGTCACACCCAGAAAGTGCCCCTTGAGGGGCAGACACAACAGGATTCTGCAGGATGAGGCCGGGCAGTGAGGAGCTTCCTAGAAGCAATTCCTGCTGGTCCTCTTGCTTGGCCACGCCACCCCAGGATTTTCATTTTAAAAATCATGAAAATGAATCCATTGTTTTGTAGAGTACTTCTGTGCGGCTTTTCTATCATGAAATAGGGTTTGAGTTCCACTAATCATCTATGCAATGTTTCACAAGATTTATCCATACCTGAAACACATCTCACTCAAGTACTGCTCAGTGGGTTGCAGGGAGGTTGGAGCCCAAATGACTTTTTGGTTCATGATGGCATATTGAAAAAGTCCTTCATTTAGGTAGCCAAGAAGGTCAATTAAGAATGAGGAATTACTGGAGATTCTGTCTGATTCCCTTGTAATTCCTATATTTGCCCATACTTAAACACATATATTTCAGCTGTTTGGAGCAGCTGAAATATCTGTGTGAAAGTAAAAAGATCCCAGGTCTCATAATTTTGAAGGGGCCAATAACTGCTACTACCGGCACCTTTAGGAATTAAGAGATCACTCATAATGAGGGCTCTAGTGCTGTAGTATTGCAGAGTTATATTAACCCTTAATGGCCCAGGAATGGAGTTCCAAGGAGAAAAATCATACTCTAATGGAGATGATGGGAAATAACGAGAACATGTTCATTATGTTGTTGGGCTAGCAGCAGTATTTATCAACACCCAGCATCACTACTTCTTTACTGTAATTATTATCAGTTAGTCAGTCAGTCAAAGAACTTTATTTTGGCTACAAGAGCCACAAAAGCACAGCAACAATAAATAATTACACAGGATTGAATAAAATATATATATAAAATATATACAATACATGTGTTTGGATAAAATAATACAATTAAATAAAAATTGAGTGCGCTCCCGGAGTGAGTCTATACATTCTTGCCAACACCATTATACAGATAAAAGTTTCCCTCTGACAATCCAACTTGCCCCAAGGAATTTGGCAACAGCAATCACTAGCATAGGCCGAGTGTCTGATCTAAAAATTCGAAAAGCTAAGTCGGACCTGCGAACGCCCAGCAGTCTACAAGCCGGGGTCAACCATTTCCTGTATGAAGCAGTGTATGCAGGGCAGACAAATAGGATGTGAGGGAGGTTTTCAATGGGTGCTTTTTTCTAGCTGGGCAGATTTTTGTTTCGTCATGTGACCAGCGACTAGTAAATAGTCTTAATGGCAGGGTGCCAATCCGGAACTGGAAGTACAACTTCCTCTCTCTTGGCACTGTGATTATGTCCCAGAAAGCCTCATATTTGCACGTCTCTTTTAGGTTGGTGAAGTCGCGTGATAGTGTAGAATGAAGAGTGACCCTCGTGTCTTCAGAGTCTACCATGTGCCAATACAGTTTTTTAAGCTCACTTTTGAAGGAAAAGAAGTAGTGCTGGGGGAATCCCACAGTCCTCTGAGCCTAAGAGAGTAGAGTAGTCCCTTGATGTGTCTAAGCCAGGGGATACTATGAGAATGGTCAGCTTCCAAGAGGACCTGCAGGGCTGTAGTGAAGGAGGCGAGCTCCGTGGTGGTCCAAAGGCACCGCCAATACAAGAGGGGGCGTAGACAGGCTTTGTGGTCAATGGGTTTCATGCCTAGGTCTTTAAAAAGAGGAAACAGTGGAGTACTCGACGGGAGGGACACTAGATTCCATAAGAAATTATTTTCAGACACCTTTAGTTCTTGGGCTTTGGCATAGCCCCAAAGTTCAGCCCCATAGAGGGCTGAGCTTACTGCCTTGGTTTTGTATATCCGGATTGTGGCGCGTATTGGTTTGGTATATGAAAGTTTAAGTCCTTTATTAAGACCCCCGTTGTTTGCTTTAACTTGAGTACTTGCTTTGCAATGTGTGAATTCCAAAGCATTTTTTCAGTTAACATTATGCCCAGGTAACTAAAAGTATCAACCTTTTCAAGTGGAGTTCCCTCGAGAGTGAACTTTCCTCTAAATGATCTGTGTGGATTAAGTGTCATCAGTTTCATTTTAGAGGCATTGATTTCAGGTCCCTGTGTGGAGCAAAATTCCTCAAAACACGCAAGAAGTTTACGTAATCCACTTGGGGTCTTGGATATCAGCAATGTAACATCTGCAAAGAGCAGAACCGGAATTTTCTGTGTGCCTAATGATGATGCATCAGCCTCCAATCTGAGTAAAGAGGGGACAATATCATTTATGTACAGGGAGAACAGGATGGGGGCAAGGACACACCCTTGCCGCACACCCCTGACACCTGAATTCTGTTAGTTAACTGCCCCCTATCGTCCCACCTGACACGTACATAGTTACCCTCATGGAGCCGAGTTGGTAAAACAAGGATGTGCTCAGGGATTCCCATCAGGGAAAGAACTTCCCACAGTTTGTTATGGGGTACTAAATTGAATGCAGATTTCAAGTCCACAAATGCAACATACAGGTTCCCTTTACCAACAAAAATGGTTTTCCAGTATAAGAGCAGGAACCTAAGGGCTTGCTCAATGGTAGATATTTTTCTGTGAAAACCTGCCTGAAGGGGACTAAGGATGTTGCGTTCTATCATCCAGTCTTGAATCTTGCCCATAAGGCAATGACAGAACCCTTTCTGCACACAGTCTATGAAGCTAATAGGCCTATAATTGCTGGAAGGCTTCGGTCGCCATTTTTTAAAATTGGGATAACAATGGCCCCCTTCCAGGACTCAGGGTTTGGCGCCCCAGATGCTATTGCATTCGCTATGATGGGGATATATCTTGACCAGATTGCTATATCGGTTAAGAGTAGGTCTGCTGGGACACCATCCACACCAGGTGCCCTACTGCGCTTTAGGGAGCCTCAAGAGTATGCTATGTCCACTTGGGAAAATAGTTGCAACACTGGAGGGGTAGGTGTGAGAGTAATAGATGAGCAACTGTCCTTCTGTCTAGCGGTAGAACTATAATGGTTGTAAGAATTTAACCCACTAACGTGGTCTACCCAGACCTTTGGGGTGATATTAGTTGTAATGTTCAGATCGATGTTTGCAGGGCCGTGCGCTGCCAGGGACCAAAATGTGCTGCAGTTCCTCTCTTGTGCAGCGTCACTAAGTGCAACCCACCACTTATCGTCTTGTTTACGTTTAGCCTTGTCAATGGCAGATTTGTAAGACTTTCTGGCTAAGCTAATTGCTTTTACATCCTTGGATTTGATAGCTTGGATTAAATGCTTGCTTGAGGAGCGGCACTCTTTATTAAACCAGTGATGCCTACCATTGAGCCTCTTACTATCAGGGGCTGTGTCAGCCGAGAAGATGGCCGCGATACCCTTGAAACATGTAGTGTGATCTAAGCTTATTTCCTCATTAGTGTATGTGGAGCCCCCCTCTAGGCCCGTCAATGTGGTCCTTAAGGTGTCGTTAGCAACGTCAATGAGTGTTGGTCGAGCCAGAACCTGATTCCACTTTAGGTGGCGTTTGTCATTGACCAGACTGATCCCCTTTGGTGCTTTAGCTGAGGTGTTGATTATGGGCAGGTGGCTGCTCAAAGCTGACAAGTGGGTTGAGAGAGGATTATGGTTACTTTCTGATCTCTCGACAACCATCATGTCAATCACTAAAGGCCATAATCTTACGTCGACTAGACAATAGTAAATTCTACTGGTATGGTTAACTTTGTTGTACGTGTGGCAGCCCTTTACATCTGATTTGGTCCTGCCATTTAGTGCCCTAAGTCCAAATTTCATAGTCAATGATTTTGCTTGAACAGCAACTTTATATCACCTTTTAATGGGCGGATATCCAGGGCACGGATAGACCATACCTGATCCTCCTCGTGAGTGGATCCAAGATCATCCCACTCGAGAGGTCCAAATGTGACGTTAAAGTCACCAGCCACAATCATTTTGTAATGCCAGGGACAGCTTTGCAAAAAAGCCTCCAGAATGGAGATGGTTTTGGAAACCCGACCCCCCCAACCCTTCTGGTATAGATGTTAAAAATGATCACAACTGCATCAGCCTTGAATGATAGGCGAAGACCTAGCAGGTCGGGGGAATCAATAGATAGCTGTACTATGCGGCAGTTTAGTGACGTTCTTGTCCAAATGGATAGACCCCCAGAGGGCCTGCCCCTGGTACTGGCCCGAGCAGGAATATAAAAGTTGGAGTAGCCATTCAAAAGAGTGGATCGGTTTACCATGTCTCTTGAAAAGACATATGTTGTGTTCATCAATAAAGGAGGTGAAGGACAGGAGGTGAAGGAAAGATCTCAGGCCTCCCACATTCCATGAGACAATTCGTACCCCAGTAGTTGAATGGACAGCCCTGTCCACTGACATGTTTGAGGGTTTGGTTTCCAAAGATGGGTTTAGCAGGTGAGATTGCTTAGAAGGAGAGGGGTCACCATCACTATTGTCCAGTAAATCCAGAATTGAGTAATGATAAGCATCTGCGGGACCTGACCTGGTCCTAGGTGTGGTATTCTCATGCTTTGCAATCTGTAATGAGTATGAATCACAGAGGAAAGAATGTACAATGTTGTCATGGCCATGCAATAGATCCCGGCGGTCTGGTGGGATCTGTATGGAGAAAGATCGTGAGTGCTTGCAGGGGCAATATTGGGGGCTACGACCAGACCGGGGACAGTTGTTTCACGTAAGTCAGGGGGAAGTTCAACATGTATTTCAGATGATACTTTAAGTCAATCATTCTCGCTAAGAGCAGGTGGTTTACCTTTTGGGCAGTGGATGGGGCAGGCCATACAATGTGCAGGTGAACTAGGATATTTGAACTAGATACGGATTGCTCTGGAGCACTTGTCCTTGCATTAAGAGCCACCAAGTTGCCCACCATACTCCTATCCCTGAATGTCAACTGTAAAATGTCAAGGTGTGTGCCACGGTCGGGCTGTCTTACTGCATCAATTATATCCTTGCGTATTACAAAGTAACAGCCTCTTACGTGGTGAATCCAATGAATTGCCTTATTTCTAGTGGAATCTCCCCCTTCTCTTGGCGCCAACGGGTGTAGCTTAGGAACATTTACCATTAGGACAGTCCTTGTGGATTGGAGTCGGTCAATCATGGGTTTAGCTGTATATTTAGGGACAGTATTGCTTGTAGGTTTTGTAATTTGATAGCAGGCATCAAGTGCCTTCCCTGTGCCTAAACTAATGTGGGGGGGGCTGATCGGATTCCTTAATCTTAACATTGACTAAAGATTGGTCAACACAACCATTTGCTTGCACTGTGGGCAATTTCATTGTGGTATCTAAGTGGTATGGAATTGGTTTGCAATAATGATTTATGAAACTTGTTGTGTCTGGAGGAATTAACTGCTTGACTACTGTAATTAAGGAATTAACCATAGACTTTAGTTCTGCCACCTCCCTTTTTAAGTCTTATATGCATAGCATGTGCTGTGCATTTGACTGGACTGAGTGCTCATTTCCATCTACTGACCCACCCACCCTGGTACATAGATCCGGATCGTCCTGAGAGTCTGGGATGTTTATTAAGGGGGTAAAGTGGTTGGTGCACTGAATAGAGTCGCTGGGATTAGCTGGAAGCTTATCTGCCAATATTGGGGGAGCGTGGGTGATGACATCCTTACCCTCCCCCTGGCCTGTGGAGGCTATAGCCTGTTGGCCGCGCTTTACAAATATGTCAGCAATTTTCTTGTGGCAAAGCGCCCTTCCTGACAGGTGAGCACTCTCCCCCAATTCCGGTGGGGCTGCTGTCCGGGGAGGAGTTTAAGATTCCTTCACATTCGTCAAGAAGGTTGTCGATTCTGTCCATAACACCATTGCTGACTACATGCTTCTGTCTTTTCCGCTTAGTATTTGACACCACCCCTGCCCCACCCTTGATTGCTTTCCTTTTGCCCATTTGCTTATAATTAATGGCCAACTGTTCAATGATAGACCTGAAAAAGATACAGTAGTGGCAAGAGTCAATGGTGCCTATTAAAAGAAAAAATGTTAGGGGGGTGGCCCAGCCCAGCCTCCTCCGGGCTACGACGGGTGTGGACGGGGCCACCCATGGCCCAGGCTTCCCCGGGGCTTGTCCCGTGCGCTTCCCACACCGCAAAGTGCCCCCACGCGCTATATAGCGCTCATTGGTGTGATCAAGTGGATGCAGGTGCTGACAAGATGGCCGCCTCCTGGGGCCACAAAGCAGTCTTGGATATGTAGTCCCTGCAGAGTTCCTGGCGCGTCCCACGCCGCGATGTGACCCCATGCTAGATAGTGCTCGTTGGTGTGATCAAGTGGATGCAGGTGCTGACAAGATGTCCGCCTCCTGGGGCCACAAAGCAGTCTGGGATATGTAGTCCCTGCAGAGTTCCTGGTGCATCCCGTGCTGCGAAGTGCCCCCACGCGCTATATAGCGCCCGTTGGTGTGATCAAGTGGATGCAGATGCAGACAAGATGGCCGCCTCCTGGGGCCACCAAGCAGTCTGGGATATGTAGTCCCGTAGAGTTCCTGGCACGTCCCGTGCCACGAAGTGCCCCCACGCGCTATGTAGCGCTCATTGGTGTGATCAAGTGGATGCAGGTGCTGACAAGATGGCCGCCTCCTGGGGCCATAAAGCAGTCTGGGATATGTAGTCCCTGCAGAGCTCCAGGCACGTCCCGCGCCGCGAAGTGCACCCACGCGCTATATAGCGCTCATTGGTGTGATCAAGTGGATGCAGGTGCTGACAAGATGGCCGCCTCCTGGGGCCACAAAGCAGTCTGGGATATGTAGTCCCTGCAGAGTTCCTGGCACGTATTCGTTGAGATGCACGGGACAGTTAGCTTAAATCTACTACGTTGCTTCTACTACCAAAACAGGCTCAATCAACTCCAGTTTAACCTTCTTATCTAGGTAAAGGTGTGCTCAGTCTCTCCTTTTCTGTGTTTCTCGTCCTTTGTTATTAACATTTACTTATCTATAATGCTATGGTATGTATGACCCCCAAAAACATCTGCCCTTGATTTCTACTGCTACGCAGTGGCAAATGAGCAATTCACGCATAATAAAATACGTCTTCTTCTTTGTGTTAGCACGTCTCAGTGGCGTCCATCTTGACCTTGACCTTGAATTATTATCAATTATTAGCCCCATTTTTTTGCTCGTCCTACCTAGCACTACAGATGAACAAATGATTAATCTAAATATACTCACCACCCTTTTGAAAGTTCCCATGTTATTGAGTCTTTGAAAGATTGCATGTTATTGAGCTCAGCATTATGAGGTTTGAGTTGCACATTTGGAGAAACATGGTCATTAAAGCACAAAAAAGAAAAACCATAAGGCACAAAATCCATGCCCATTACTGCCTCAATAATGAAGGGCCAAAAAACCAGGCCACAGAAGAAAATCCCTCAAATTAAAAAAGAAAAATCATACCCAAGGCTAAACAAGAAGATAGTCTCAAACAGCAGCTGTAATGCTAGTTTTGGGCTACCATTAACATCAATCACGTCACCACAAAAGTTCATTCTGAAAGTTCCATATGGGAAACAACGCAACCTACAGACAAGATGGCCAAGGAAAATTATAATCTACTGCTCTGTTCACCATCAACCACTTTCAGCCAAACTTTAAGTAGGAGAAAAAAAGGAGCTGAGGCAACTGCTTGAAAAAAGTAAAGAAGAAATTATTTGTTTATCCCATCAGATTACCAGTATTTGACCAATGTTCAATGAAAGGCCCATGTTCTTTCTTCCATCCCATGAGTCAGCCCTACCACTTAGTTGATGTCATTCATTGGATACTTTTAGTCTGTATTTTCCCTTAATTTAGTACATTTTGTATATCTTGTACTAAAGCACTTTGGGCCTGATGTAGATCTTGGCAGATGGGTTACTATATCACAAACGTGACAGTTATACCGTCCACCATATTACAATTTCCATAGCATATAATGGACTCGTAATACAGCAGACAGGATTTCAGTCACTTTTGTGACAGAGTAAGCCTGTTCACCAAGATCTAAATTAGGCAATTTGTGCTAATTAATACTTTTCTTGTTCATATGTTTTCTTTTTTTCTCTCAGTAGCTCCAATTTTTCTTTACATCATATTTGTGGCAGATAATTTAAATATTTATTTAATGAGAGTTCAAAGAGCTCTTGTTCCACACATTCTCGAACATTTTGATATTATTAGTATTTTTCTGTATTTAGCCATTTTCCCATTATTTGTTTGATGAGAAACAGACTAAAGTCAAATAGAGGCAGGCGGTTACCAGATTAACCTGCTTGGAGAAAAATAGAACGCCCAATTCACAAAGGTAAATTTACATGTGTAGGTATCGCATGGTACATCGATGTGTAGAGCACCACTCATCATTTGTGAGGGTATTCCTGTGCTAAGCAGGAATGTAGGCCTTATGGAACACCTAGTCGAACAGCCAGCTCTTTAGCTTCTTTTGAAAGTCGAGACGGGATGAGGACGTCCTTATGTTCTGCAACACGTCATTCCAGCACTTAATGGTGATGTAGGATAAAGACCGCCAACCGGAACAGGTTTGGTGGATGTGGGGAAATCATGGAAGGGAGAGATGTGCTGAGCGTAGTGGTCTAGAAGGTTGGTAAAACTGAAGACAGTTGTTGAGGTATGCAGTTCTGACATTGCAGGTGTGGGTGAGTAGTTTGAAGTAGCATCATTTCGGTAGGGGAAGCCAGTGGAGGTCTCTGAGGTAAGGGGTGATGTGAGTGCTGCAGGGGCTGTCCAGCATTAATCTGGAGGTGGCGTTCTGGGTCATTTGGAGCCTTTGAATGAGTTGGTTGCCAGCATAGATTGTGTTGACGTAATCCAAGTCTGCTGGTTATGAAGGCTTGGGTTACTGTTCATCTAATGTGCATGGGAAGCCACTTGAAAATATTGCGTTCTTCACATGAGGAAACAGGATGAGGACACCTGCTTAGTCATTTTGAGTTTGGTGCCTAGGATGATTCTGAGGTTTCTTGCATGAAATGTAGGTGTGAGCCCTAGTTCTGCTGGGCCGTGAGGGCCTCTTGTTTCTGAATATCTGGAATTTCTGTCTTGTCCTTGTTGAGATTTAGGCAGTTCTCCTTCATCCAGTTGGCCACGTGATCATACAGGTTCTGAAATTAGTCCTGTTGGTGGTATTTTTGTCAGTGAGGGAGAGGATAAGGTGGGTGTCGTCGGGCAGCATAGGTGACAATGTTGATCTCATGGGCTCTTATGATGCATGTGCAGGGTGTCCTGTAGATGTTAAAGAGGGTCAGGCTAAGCGAAGATTTTTGGGGGACACTAGAGATGAGCTAGTTGGGTTCCGAGGTATATGGGGGAGACTGACCCTCTGAGTTCTGTTTGAGAGGAAGGAGGAAATCAGTCTAAGGATAGGGTATTGGACTGCAGAGTCGTGGAGTTCAAAGTGAGGGTGGCATGAGATACGGTGTTGAATGCAGCTGAGTGGTCAAGGAGGATGGAGACGGTAGCTTCCCCTGTCCATGATGGACCTGAGGTCATCACTAACTGCTATAAGGGCGGTATCCATACAGTGGTTGCTGCAGTATCTAGACTGATTGATGTCTTTGAAGTGGTTCTGTTTGAGGTGGGTAGAAAGTTGCATATTGTTGGAAAGTGGATTACTGGTAAGCAGGTAAGTACCTACATTAAGCAATAGGCCAAAAACTCCCACTAGGTTCAGTCAGGGTTTCAATAAATTAATCCCAGCTCAACCCTTAGTAGCTTGGCAATGAGCAGTTAGGCTTAATTTAGGGCACAGATGTGCAAAGCATTTCATAATCACAAAACAGTAACTAAGTAAAAAATAATACAAATTCAACAACAATTTTGAAAAATAGATTATGTCCCTCATTATGAACTCGGAGGGAAAAACCACGGAGTTCGGCGCTGGCAGTCAACAGAAGACGGCCAGTGCGCAGAATCCCCCGCCGGTCAAATAAAGATCATTCAGCTGGGCCGGCGGGCAGAAACAATGTTTCCGCCAGCTGGCCCAGCTGAGTGCAGGGCCTGAGCATTGCAGCTGGCTCCAAATGGAGCTGGCAGCAATGTAGCAGTGCGGCGGGTGCAGCAGCACTCGTCACGCATTTCGCTGCCCGTAAATCGGGCAATGAAATGCACGACGGGGCTTTGCATGGGCAGTGCAGGGGCCCCCAGGGCCCCTGGGGGCCCCGAGACACCCATTCTGCCAGCCTTTCCCTGGTGGGGTGAATCGCCAGGGAAAGGCTGGTGGAACCTGACATATTATCTGGCGTGCAGTGCTGCTTGCAGCGCTGCCCTGTCGGATATGTAACTCCGCCATCCGCCAGGGTGCCTGGTGGCAGAAGCCTGGCGGAGTTATAAAAGTGGCGGTTCTGCCACATATATTATATGGCAGTCTGGACCACCATGCCGGCGCCACCGCCGGCATGGCGGCTCAGACCACCATGTTCATAATGAGGGCCTATATGTTTATCTTTAAAATGACACTAAAAGGACAAAAATCCAATAAAGCGGTCAGACCACTAACAGGCTGGCAGAGAAGACCTCCAAATAATTCCCCATGGAATACAACCAAAGCACCGCCGGCACAGCCAGTGAGATCAGGCTGCCACAGATGAATGATGGCACGAGTAGGCCGGCAGAGACCATGTTTCCGTTGGATCTATTATGAGGCTGCACACTGCCAAGATTTCCACAACGATCGCACCACCACAGAAACCCAGATAGAAACAAACTGTTTGAAAGAACACACACCTTCAGGAAGCCATACTCATCCAGAGCTGCCATGAAACCACATCTCAACGTTATCCCGCTGCTCCTGCTCACTGAAAGACTACAGAATCCTCGCAGACGAGGACAAAAACAACCATAAGTACACACACTTACCTGTCCCTGTTGTATATTGTTACATTTTTTACACTTATATAACATATCTTAGGAAGGGGGTGCAAGGGCAACACTCACACGTAACAGTACACTGACATGCACACTCACATACAACAGCAATTACAACCCACATACACAGCACACACACTGCAGCTACCACACATACACACACACTACAGGTCAAATACACACATTTACGCATAGCAACACCGCACAGGACCTGTATTACACAATATCATACAGCATAACAACACATCACAACAACACCACAACCACACAATCAGAAGCACATTGACAATCACTCACAACAGACACTACCCAGGAACACATCACACATACAACACAATGAGCAACCAACAGGCAATGAACACACACATTAAGACAATCATACAACTTACCAATTGATACGCTTATCACACAAAGCACATCGTACCTATCATTTCGTGCACAATACACACACACTCACATAGTCAAAGCACACAAAAACAAACACATGTCAACACAAACACCACACAATACCATCACAACAACATGTCTGCTACATACACTTGCCCATCACACAACACACACTCTATCCCTAGGGGACAAAATCAGTGCACGCACCCTCACACACTGCCCACACAACACAGGAAGCACAAGCACCACACACACACAAATACTCGCACACAACCAATGTCAGCCAGGAACAACTTCAACCTAGGAAAGGAAACGCAGGACAAAGATGTAACCTGAAAACCAACAGCGAGTTGGTATCTTTATATGTTTGGAAGTAAGAAATAGATAAATACAAGGCCATTAGCCAGTCCAAAATCCAAGCAATAGTACATTGCCAAAGGCACCATATGGTTCCCCAACTTGACTCCTAACTGCCATGTAACCTCCACATGTCGAGGAATCAAGGGGGCAGGCAGGCACCTCAGGGATGATCTGGGGTGGTGGTGGATGGTGGAGTTTGGGCTTAGACTTGGGAGGGTGTGTTGGGATTTGGCTTGGGATGAGGGGTTTGTTTAGGCTTTGGGGAGGGTTGGGTGTTCTTGGGAGGGGTTGACTTCTTGGCGGGGGAGGGGCATGGGAACTTGCAGTGGGTAGGGGAGGCCTTGGAGGTGGAAGGGAGTACCTTGGGGAGGGAAACAGAATGTTTAGGGGTTTCATAGGGGAGAGGAGTATGGAAAAGGGCAAACTCACAAAGGAAGGATTTCTTACACACACTGCGATGGTGTTAGCAAAAGTGTTTGGGTGTAGAGGGAGAGTGAGTATTTGTAAGAGGTGTTGGTGTGGATGCCTTGGATGCATGCTTGTGGGAGGTATGCTTGTGGGTGTGTTGGGTGGGTGAGTCAGGGCGTTTATGTGTCGAGGCGGGGTGGAGGTACCTGTCTGTTGGGGTGGTGATTGCAGGTATGGTGGATGTGTTGCATGTAGGTGTGTTTGTGGTTGTGGTATTTGCGATTGTGACGACTGGGGTGGATGTCTGAGGGTCTGCTGGGGTGATGTGTGCTAGTAGGATAGGTCTAGTGGCTGGATCTGTGAATGTTGGTTTGGTGCCTACAGGTGTGTCAGGTGTGCTGTCTGTGATGCTGGGGTGATGGGGGTGTCAGGACAGGTTGTGACTGTTACTGTGTGTGCACCTGGATGTTTCCTGTGTGTATGCCGGTGGTGTGTCATGTGGTGCTTTGGTTTGTCCACGCTACTCTTGGATGTTGAGGTGGATCCCTGTTTGTCTGTTTGTGTGCTTTGGCTGGGTCTGGGAAATGGGGGCCAGAGTCTGAAATGATCTCTGTGGGCCAGCCAATGCACGGTGAATGCTCTCCAGGAACACATTACTCTGAACTATGTGAGTTGCCAGTCCCTGGATGGCATTCACGATGGTCAACTAACCCACAGAGATAGACCTCAGGAGGTCAATAGCCTGTTCACTGAGGGCAGCAGGGCTAACAGGGTTTGTGGCAGAGGTGCTGTGCGGCAAAGGAGACGCCCACCCTCTTGGGTGAGCAGGCTCGGCCTACTGGGTGGGGAGCTACAGGGAGGGTGGTGATAGTAAGGGATGTGGTGGACAGAGATGGTGCTGGGGTGGTCACAGATGGGTCCGCCACCTCCAGGGAGTGTCCACTGGAGGAGGATTCTGAGGATTATGAAGTGAATACTGTATCCCCCTGGCACTCCCCTCTCCCTCAGGCCACTTAGTCCCTCGGGTTTGGTGTTCTTTCCCACTTGGCTGTGCCCCATCTGCTTTGCCTGCCAATGCTGATGCTGGAAAACAGAATGTGAGGTAGGGTCATCACATTCTTTACATACCACTTATATCACACTGTACACATCACCAAAATTACATCTAGTTGTACTACATCCCCGGATAAAACCAGTTTTGTGCCAACATCATGTCACAACATGCTACGATATTACACCCCAACATAAAAACCTTGTCACACACCAGCTAAGACACCTATTACACACTTACAATAACATCATATCAGTAGAGCTATTACACTAACCATTCCATGACAAAATGATATGGCCACATGATACTGAGTCCCTATCCACAGCAACATCGTCAACCAATAACCAAGCTATGGGAAAGAGTGATGGCATTGCTTGCAACATATCACATACAAAAAATCTACAAATACCAACATATTGACCTGATGTCATGTACCAGGCAAGGGATCATATCATATGCTAAACACAAAACAGAATGTTGCATACAAGCCATAAACATTTCATGTCACTGTGCTCACAACATTCACAATCAGCAAACAGGCATCTACTCAAATTGGAATATACAAATTTGGAGTTTGATAGAGTGAGAACACATTTCACCAGCACATGTACCAATAGTGATGTAGGAAAGGATGATACATACTATGCAGACCATGTCATCTAAGTCATTCTCCTCCTCTAAACAACGTGTTGCACACTTTAAGAGCCTATTTGTCCCTGAGCACTTACCCACACACAACCACAGGTATTATAACAACTCTTTCAATACAATGGGCACCTGTCATGTGCAGGGAGGTGACACATTAGTCAACGTAATATACTATTATTCAATCAATAACCCAATGACTGAGTGGCAACATCACCATCCACACATCAGACATGACTAGCCTTACATCAGTTTGTTAAAAAATAAGAGACTTAAACCACATCTGTGGCTACCTTGATAGGGACATACACCTTGATGCAAGCCAAATGTCTGAATACACATAACATCCCATCAACATGTGCATGTGAACTCCCACAACTGCACCACATTGTAGTCTGTGCAAACAATAGGCTTTCATACAAAAAGCATTCAAACCAAATTCAAAATAGAAAAAGAATGTGTTCATGACACATTACAGGTGTGATTTTAAGCAGAACCTTACAATATACACATGATGTTGGCAAAAACTTGTTCTGATTGTAATTGTAAAGAAGAAGTCTTGGATCATTAGTCATGCCTACAACACTATGGCTAAGGAAATAGCTGTATAGCCATTTCCCATCTGCAGAACAGGAACATGTCACTATTATTCATAGCTCTATATCAATTTTTGTGATCCCATAGGAGTCTAGCAATATCCCCATGGTAACCTACATGTCAGATGTCCACTCGGATGACATATTACAGAGGCCTATGTACATCCCTCACATACCAAAGGGGTTCACCTTGTACGTGCTCAGATAAAGTAATGCAAGTTTGGCATGTGAAATGTCAGATGGACATCACAACCTCACATGATGCTGTCACTCATCAGAAACCTTATGAAAAGTATGGATGACTTTAATTTTTTCTGAGTTGATGTTGCACAAAGACATGGATCAAGGGAGATTGTAATGGACAGAAGGCAGAGACCTGGACAACTCACCATCATGATATTGGCAGTATAGACCTGCAGGTTGGAAGGAAAAGCCAGCAGGGTATGAAAAGCTATATACTGGTGCACATATGACACATTCACATGTGCATCATCATATGCTTCTCTACAGGGGGGACATAGGTGAGTAGGTTGTTCCTGTACAAAATGGAATAGGCTCATCTAACTACCAATGTTGATGATTGTACATCTATGTGTTTCTTTGAGAATTCTAAACCCTTTGCACTCACCACATTGTCACAGCTTAGATTTTTTCATATCTTGCACTAACCTGGTAAAGGAATGAAAATGTGTTGAGTCTGTACTTACCCCTTTGAGGCTGCTGTGCTGCCCTCAAACACTCATCCAACTCAGGGTAGGCCACAGCCAAAATGCGGACCATTAGGGAGGTCAAGGTCCAATGGGCACTGGGTCTCTGCGGTCTTCTGGGCCCAGCGTCTCAGGTCCTCCCACCGCTTCCTACAGTGGGTGCCCCATCGGCTGTGGACCCCCAGGGTCAGCATGCTCTTGGTGATAGCACGCCAAATCCCCTTCTTCTGATGGGCGTTAACCTGCATGGATGACACAGGCAAGAAGAAAATATCATTTCCAAATGCACCATATCAAAATAAGCAGGGTGAAAATACAAGTACGTGCAAGTAGCCATACACAGACTTCCTTCAACATCTCCTTCTATGAGGAATGACCATTTGCAGTCAGGCCATGTGTGACGTTGAGACAGGCATACAACATGCATATCCTGCACCAGGTGTTTGCTTCAAACATATGACTAGACCACAAGCATGTCTCTGAACATGGTATCTCTGTCCAAGTACTTTTCACATCACCTTCAAATACAATGTAATACAGTTGGTAGGTGGGTCAGGGTACATACATCACACACACCCTACTATGTAATAGGACTCAAAATCTATAAATGAACATGTGCACATGTCCCTCTACCCACATATATCACCTCAATCCTTCATTCAACCACATTTCCAGAACATCATAATACACTCAACGATTTAAACTTTGGTATGACTATGCAGTTACCTGCTCCTCTGGTGCACCATAGAGCTGTTCATACAGAAGTAGGGCCTCCTCCACAAGCTTGTCCAGCTTGTCAGGCAAGAAGGTAGGGACCCATCAACTGTAAGATGTGGCATGATTGCTACCAGAGGCAACACACAGCAGCTCAGGGCTTGGGGATATTGCTGGCAGCCGTATCAGGAGTCAAGAGAGGGATAGAGTTTGAGATGTACTTGACTGTCACAATAGGCGGATGTGGCCATTAGCCCTAGTCCACCAATGACAGCAATGTGCTCCAGTGGAAATGTCCACCGCATTTTGTATCTGCCTACCGCCATGATGACATCTGCCAGCGGAGTTAGGTCACGTCCTAATGTCCAGTACAGTAGTTCAGGCAGCTGCCATTTTAAGGCTCATAGATGAACGATAAAGTTTGGAAAGATGCGTCACTAACTGTGAAATGTATCTATGACATTGCGTTCACTGCTTTCTTTATACAAAGATGTAGAAATGTGCATGTATCATGTAGAGGATGTTAAATAGAAGTATCCTTATTGAACATTGCCCTTTTTGCAGGGTCATCCAGAATCTTTTTGCCTGCTTCATCCTATTTTTTCAGACCAGTTTTTGGTGGCTTTAGGACTCTGCACACTTTGCCACTGCTAACCAGTGCTAAAGGGCATTTGTTTATCTATGATTAGCATATTTGATTTACTAGTAAGCCCCTAGTAAAGTGCACTAGAGCTACCTAGGGCCTGTAAATCAAATGCTAGTAGTGGGCCTGCAGCACTGATTATGCCACCCACGAGTAGCCCTGTAAAACATGTCTCAGACCTGCCATTGTAGTATCTGTTCATGCAGTCTTGCACTGCCAATTCGATTTGGCAAGTGTAATCCTGAATTATGTACATGAAATATGTTAGAAATGGGGTCTTTGGTTGGCAGTTAAGTTTCCATATGTCCAAGCAAGGACACTCACTCTAGTCAGTGCAAAGGAGAAACAAACCTGGTTAACCTCACTCACCCCCTTGGTAGCTTGTCACGAGTAGGCAGGCTTAATTCAGAAGCAATGTGTAACATATTTGAACCAACACACAAGGTAATACAATGAAAACACTACAAAATGGACACCACACCAGTTTAGAAAAATAAGCAATATTTATCTAAATCAAACAAGACCAAAACGACAAAAATCCAACATACACAGGTTAAAATATGAATTTTCAAAAGAATAAGAGTCTTACTCTGTAAAAAACAATGGAAAAGTTGATTTTGCACAAAGTACCTGATTAGTGTAAAAAATAAAGCCGCTTGGGCGAGCGTGCGTCTGAAAAGGAAGCAATGTGTCAATAGCTTCCTCAGAAGGGAGGCTGTGCGTTGTTTATTTTCCAATCGGGTTGGCAATGTGTTGGTTGTCCCCCTCACAAGAGAGCGACGCGTAGATTTCTGGACGGGGCACCCCGGATCCGCGCAGAGTCGGGTTGACTTTGACACCCAGGGATGATGTGTGGAAAAACGGGTAAACAATGTTAGAAAATCACGCTGCGTGTGGTTTGCGTCATTATCAGCAGCCACAAGTGGGTGTTGCATGTCCTTTCTCCAGCCGCAATGCGTCGATCTCCCAGCTGCGATGTAGGTGGAGCAGCGATTTTAACCACGAAGCCGGCGGCACATTGTTTATCAGCTGAGTTGCAGAAGGTGCGTTGAAAATTGCCCTGCACCACTGTGTGTGGATTTTTAGTTCTTATTCTGCCAACTTCACCTTTCAAGGGCCTAGGGACTGGATAGGGCACCACTTGGCAGGGCAGCAGTCTCAGCTTAGAGTCCAGGTGCTGGCAGAAGAAGTCTTTGATGGCCCTGAGACTTCAAAACAGGAAGAAAGCCCAGTTCAAGCCCTTGGAGATTCTTCACAAGAAGGAATATACCACACAGTTCAGTCTTTGTCTCCTTTTACAGGCAGAAGCAGGAACTACAGGATAGCCCAATACAGCACAGTCACGTGCAGCGGCAGCACTTCTCCTCAGCTCTTCAACTCTTCTCCTTGGCAGAGGTTCCTCTTGAATCCACAAGTGATCTTAATTAATTTAAAGTCTGAGGTTTTGGGTCCACTACTTATACCCCTTTTTGCCTTTGAAGTTGGTAAACTTCAAAAGGAAGTATCGCTTGTTTACAGGATCCTGCCTTGCCATAGGCCAGGCCCCAGACACACACCAGGTGGATTGAATCTGCATTGTGATAGGGCAGTCACAGCCCATCCAGGTGTAAGTGACCACTCCTCCCTCCACTCTAACACAGATGCCTCATCAGGATATGCAGGCTACACCCCAGTTACCTTTGTCTCACTGTCTAGAGTGGATTCACAAACAGCCCAACTGTCAAACCGACCCAGACAGGGAATCCACAGACAGGCAGAGTCACAGGATGGTCAAAGCAAGAAAATGCCTACCTTCTAAAAGTGGCATTTTCAAACCAACAATCTAAAAACCAACTTCACTAACAGATATATTTTTAAATTGTGAGTTCAGAGACCCCAAACTTCAGATTTCTATCTGCTCTCAACGGGAATCTACACTTTAATAATATTTAAAGGCAGCCCCTATGTTACCCTATAAGAGTGATAGGCCTTGCAACAGTGCAGACTGAATGTAGCAGCATTTCACTGTTAGGACATGTAACACACATCAGTACATGTCCCACCTTTAACATACACTACACCCTGCCCATGAGGCTACTTAGGGTCTACCTTAGGCGTGCCTTACATGTATAAAAAGGGATGGTTTAAGCCTGGCAAGTGGGTACAGTTGCCAAGTCAAATTGGCAGTTTAAAACTACACACACAGACATGCAAGTGGCAGGTCTGAGCCATGTTTACAGGGCTACCAATGTGAGTGGCACTGGCAGTACAGCAGGCCCACTAGTATAAATTAGATTTTTACAGGCCCTGGGCACCTCTAGTGCAATCTACTAGGGAATTACTGGTAAATCAAATATGCCAATCATGTATCAACCAATCAATAATACAATTTCCGCAGAGAGCATGTGCCCAGAGTCATAAAGCCAACAAAAATGGGTCAGAAAAAAATAGGAGGAAGGAGGCACAAAGTTTAGGGATGACCCTGCAAAAAGGGACATTTCCCACAAAATAGTATTGTCAGCAGAGTAATTACAATCTGTAAATGGTATAGGTGTACCAAATATGTGCAATATGTTAAGTAAGTTAATGTCACATTCACTTTCAGTGACATATTTCTCCATTCAAAGTATCTGATAGGTATTAGGGGATCTGAATGCAGTTATAAGCCAAATGTTGCCTAGGTATATTCTGAGTACAACTTTTTCACAGTTTCATGTGTCAATAAATAGCATTATATGTGATGTTGGTGTGATCATACTTATGCTGTACAGATTGTGTGACACATATACATTTTGGTGTTCTCCCACATAGTTACCCTAACAATGGAAGAGCAAGACAAACTCCAGTGTAACATCCACTAGCAGATCTGCATACCATGAAGAAGCAACATGATTCAAATCTACCACCTGGATAGGCAGACAATCATGGATCTCTGTCTTCAGTTGGAGCCCGATCTGATGCCTGCCATTCATAATCCTGTACCTCCTATTGTACAGGTCATGTCAATGCTGCACTTCCTAGCCACTGGGTCCTTTCAAAATACAGGGGCCTTAACTGCAGGGATGCCTCAGCCTATGCTCAGTCTGGTCTTGAAAGCTGTACTGTCTGCATTGTTGAAACACCTGGACAGCTACATCAGATCTCCACAACGTTAAGATTTGGCACATGTAAAGGCTGATTTTCATGCTTTGGGTCACATTCCACATATGGTAGGAGCCATAAATGGCACCCATGGAGCCTTGGTTCCCCCAAATGCCAATGAACAGGTCTATAGGTACAGGAAAAACTTCCACTCCATCAATGTCCAAATGGTCTGTTTGTCTGACCTCTACATTTCACAAGTTTGTGCAAAGTATCCGGGCTCAGTCCATGATTCCTTCATCATGCGGAACAGCAATATCCCACTGCTGATGACACGACTATACACAGAGAAGGCCTGGGTGGTTGGTAAGTCACATATGTCATGTGTGTCTGTAGTTTATATCTGCACAAGATGTGTAGATGTCCTAGATTTATGTGTGGTTTGTTGTAACTATTCTTTAAAGGGGACTCTGGCTACTCAAAACGTCCTTGGCTGTTGACACCAGTGAGGTACCCAACCACGCCAGGAGACGTCCACATCAGTGAGGCCCACAGAAGGACAAGGCATGTCGTGGAGCGGACTATTGGCTCCTGAAGGCAAGATTTTGCTGCATGATAAGTCTGGAGGATCCCTCCTCTACTCACTCAAAAAACTATGTCAAATCATTATTGCTTGCTGCATGTTCCACAACCTCGCCTTGAGATATCAGGTACCATTCATACTAGATCAGGGTGAGCCAGCAGGTCCCGTGGGTGGAAATGCAGATTTGCCAAGTGATGATGAGCATGATGTGGATGAAGCTGGAGACATCAGGGCCGATCTCATCAATCAGTACTTCACCTGACTTAAGGTATGTGATGTGGTGTAATTAAAGTGAATCATTGGGGAATAGATGAGGTTAGGGATGCCTGATAAGGTTCTTGGTATGACCCTCAGAGAGGTCACAAGTGGCTCTAAAACCCATGACTCAGATGTGCATGCAGATTGTTACATGGAGTTGTGTACAGACATGTAGTAAACATAGTCTACGTTTTACACAATGAACAATCAGAGTTACATTCATATATATGAATTGGCTGTGTTACGTATATGTATCGATGTGGCCTATACGTTATTTTTGTCATTTACAGATTTCAGATTGTCTTTGTGGCTCATCCTCATATGGCAATATCAGACAGTGTCACAGGCAGATGGGATTTGCAGACTGACATGTGAGGTGAACATGGCTTGAATAAGGTACTGTCAGGCATGAGATTTGTTGTGTGTGAGTTCTACGCCCAGACGGTAAGAGAGTGGGATGGGATTTTCCTATTCCACACTAAAGACCTGTTTGCTATTGGAGGTGGAGCCAATAGTGCCATGTGTGTGTTTATTTGCCCCTGACACGTCATAAAGTGGTATCTATACCCTCTAACATCATGATGGTTTGTGTTGGATGAGAACTAACTTGTGAGGAGCTTTCAGTGTGTGTCCTATTTGCAGACCAATGTGCATGTGTCTGAAGACTGACATGTGTGGATGGCAAGCCTACAGGTACCTGACCATGGTAAGTTGAAGGTTCCATGACTGGGGACATTAGTACTGACCTCTGTTTGTTTCATGTGGTCTGTTAATTTGGCAGTTATGGTATGGGTATGGGTATGTGATAAGGCTTTATCTGATGATACATTGAAGCTATACGTTTGCCTCCCTAACATCAGTAGTCTGTGGTTTGGGAGTGTATGACACTTATGCTGATACACTGATGTTGGCAGCAGTACATCTCTGTGTGATAACTGGCATTCTCCCAATCTAAATGTGGGAAAGTGCAATACACGTGATGTGAGTAATGTCTATTATAATTAGTCAATGCAATATCTAGCCTGGTTATACAGTACATTTTGATGAACATGACAAAGGGTTTACAATTGTGTACAAGAGTTGTCGTACATGACAGTTGTATATGGTTGATAAACACACTGTAACTCATGATCTGTGGTTAAATGGTATTTATTGGGGAGTGCACTGCTGATTGAGTGAAAGTTAACACAAATAACATAAAGTAAACAGTGAATGGTTCAGTCGTGGTGGATGAAATCATCAGTGTAGCTGCTACACCATTTGAAAACACAAGTCCAATGTCTTGTACTACAGGAAAATGGAGTTAGATTACAGAACAGTCAACAGGGTGTATCCGTGCCACACAAGGGTAACCAATCAGTAGAAGTTCACTTCCTGTCAGTGGTTTTAGCTTGGCATCTGCTCCTCCAGGATGTTTGGGGATATCCACATTTGTAGGGGGGCTTTTTCAGCTACAGAGGGTGGGGTGTCTGAGGCATATCTTTCACCTGGCAGGGCCTCCATTCCACTAGCTGCCACAGATGCAGAAGGGCCTAATGGTTCCTTGCTAGAAGAAAATGGCAGATGTTGAGTACTCAACCTACTCAGGGTAATATTTAGGTATCTCAGTACCCCAGTAATGGAAGCCAGGTGGGCATTTTGGGCATGCCACTTCTGCATAACTTCCTGGTGGTTGTCCCTCTTCAGCTGCTTAATTTCCCCCATCATGGTCAGTACCTGGCCCATCATGCCTTGGGATTGTTGGTGAACTCCCAAGACTTGAGAGATGGTTTCCTGCCCAGTTGTGTCCCTTGGAGCCGCCATCCTCTGGCCCACACCATCCCTCCCACATACCCTACACCCACATATCTGTGCCCCTGGTACAGTTTGCCCACTCCCACTGGTGGCAGGTCCATCAGTTTAACATGCAAGACACTGTCACTTGTAGTACACTATTCTGGTTTTCTAACAGGTGGAACAGTGCCTTCTGGGATTTGTACTGCTGTCAGTCCCTATACTTCACATGCCATACACAAACATTGTGACCCCAGGTTTATTTAGACATTTGGACACAGTGGTGGTGAGTGGTTTGGTCATTGAGGTGGGGAAAGGTGATCAGTGAGTATGCAAGACAAACTTGTTTGCTGACAATATTGGTGTAGTACCTTACTCGATTGCACTCCCCCAGGTATTCCTGTCAGGCCCTCAGAATGCAGGATGTCCAAGACCTTCTCCTCCCATGATGTGAAATGTGGGGGGAAGGTGGGGGTCCACCACCAATCATGTGAACTGCCAGCTGGTGCCTGGAAGCCATGGACCTTCCCCCTGAGGTCATTCCACCTCTTCCTTATGTCCTCCCTTGTACGTGGGTAGCTGCCTACAGAATTCACCCTGTTGACTATCCTTTTCTACAACTCCATTTTCCTGCCTATTGATGATGGTGGAACCTGTGCTCCAAAAAGGTATGGCTCTACTCTGATACTTTTGTCCACTATGACCTTCGACTCATCATCAGTGAAACATTGATTTTTTTGGAAGGACATGGTAGTGGTGGACGAGACAGTGAGGTTGTGAGAATTGTGAGGAAAACAGAATAGGTGATGAGGTGTGGCTGCTGTGATGTGAGTGGGTGATGGTTGGTGTTTATTGTGTGGGGTAGCAAAATGTGTGTTGTGTGTGTTGTGCAGGTGTGGGATGAGTGTTGATTGAAATGTGTAGGGGTGCCTATTGTATGCTTTGGTATACATTTTCTTTTTGCTTTTCTTTGACTGTGTGTGGCATTCTGGTTGCAAAGGATTGTGGGGTGTGAAGAGGTGTGTTATATAGTGCCATTTGTAGGTGTGTCAGTGTGTGGATGTGTGTCAGGTGTGGGGGTTTTAAACTATCCAAAGTGGTGTGGTGTTTAACCGCCAATGGTTTTCTGTCATGGCAGAACTGCTCTTGTGATTTGTGGTTCGTAATATGATCGGAGGTTTTTTGGTGGGCTTTCGGTACTGGTGGTAGGACCGCCTCTTCCCCGCCCTGCAGTATCCTGGCAGTTTTGGAACTTTGGTTGGATTGTGGTGGACTTGGCTGTGTGACTCTTAATACAGTGGTCGAATCACCGCAAACATGGCAGCCTTTTGGCGGCCAACACCGCAGCGGTCTTGCCAAAAGACCGCTAAACTGATAATTAACCCTTTACTGTTTTCTAGCGCTTAGAAATCAAAACCACCAATCTTTACATCTGGTCGCACTTAACGGGGGCAAAGTGAAAAGTCGAGGCCACCTTCAACCGAGCCCTGCTCAGCTACACTTAGCGAGAGGCCTCAGTCAAAGTTTTACCTTTGAACTTAGAGGAATGTTTGAAGATCTCTCACCAACCAGGACGAAGTCACAAGTTTAGGCCAACCTCGCTTGAGCCCTCTTTGAATACGTGTGCGAGGAGGCCTCTGTGAAGAGTTCTATGTTTGGACTTAGATGATTTTTCAGGATGGAAATCTTCATCTGGGACCAAGTCAAAGTTGAAGCCTACCTCACTGGGGCTCTCCTTAGATACACTGCATGAGAGTCCTCTGTCAACCTTTTACCTTTGGACTTAGAAACGTTTTTGGAGCTTTTCTTCTTTGACTTCAGATGACACTCCACAGCAAGCTGATATTGATCAGACATCACCGCATTGCCATTCCACAAGCTCCCCGTGAAAGCCTGAAAGTCTTGGGCTCGGAGCTTTCCAGCTGGACAAACCTGTAAGTCAGTCAGGTCGCAGTTGACATTGCCCGGCTTGACTCATGATGTCAGGTCAGGTTAGTCCACTTGTGAAGCTTTATACCAAAGTTGCTCCAAACTTCTCCAAACCCCTGGATCTTCTTCCAGAAGTATGTTCATGGTTCTTTAGGTGTCCACAACTCACCCCAAGGTACAGGAAGGTATAAGTTGCTTCTTGAGGGTTAGAAGTCCAACTCCCAGAATGCACCTGGTTCAAATCCAAAAATGACCACTGGTCAGCTGGTCAATTCCTTCAGGGCGTGATGCAAGGGACTCTGATCAGCTCTTTTTTACCTGTAGCTTACAGGGAGACCCTCTTTGAAGTACTAGAAGCCAGGGAAAAGTCATTTTCTTGGTGAAGCCCAAGTGTGCAGCTGGTGCATTCCTTCTGAGTGCAGTGTCCAGGTGCAGGCTAAGGGTTCAGCATGGCAGTCATTCTTCTTCTTGTCTTGTTCCAGTAGGGATCTGAAGTGGGGCGCAACTGTGTCATATTTATCCTTGCCCCTTGGGTGGCAAGTTGGGGGGGACCCTGTCCAATCACGTGCAGGCCACCGCCCTCTTAAGTGACCACTTTCTAGGTGTTATGCCATTAATTGTGTTTGACCACTGACTTTGTGTCTCACCACTGAGCATATTAGTTGTTCACCAGTAGCACATTGCATGTTGTATCCAGTTTAGCTGCCTATTGGCTTTAACATGGCATTAGACATTACATTCTGTATTCCGTTTAGCTGCCTATGGGCTTTATCGTGGAGTTTGACATTGTAGTTGAGACATTGTAGATGAGCTGTGTTTTTCCACATGGTAGACCAAGCTGTGTTTTTCGTATTTCGAATTCTCACCGAGCCCTAGCGTGATAAGAGAGCGTATATTTTGTGTTTTTCCCTCT
The DNA here is from genome assembly GCF_031143425.1 of Pleurodeles waltl. Taxonomy (NCBI): domain Eukaryota; kingdom Metazoa; phylum Chordata; class Amphibia; order Caudata; family Salamandridae; genus Pleurodeles; species Pleurodeles waltl. The sequence continues at coordinate 932,542,126 of NC_090444.1, forward strand.
ACTTAACCCTGGGAACGAGCGAGCTTTGGAGACTTGGCCACTCTCCAGAGCTGGTTCTGTTCCCACTCTGATGTACAGTAGCCAGCATGTTTTGACTATTAGAGGAAAGAGCCTGTTAGCAGGCTTTTTCATTATAAGGGGTGTCCCTGGGCAGCAGCGGGGGAATTTTCCAAGACTTCAGTCAGGAGCAGACGTCAGTTGCCTGACCTCCCGTTTGGGTGGAAAATCTCTTTCTCGCAGTTGAACAGGAGTCATCAACTTGCAGGCATAAGAAAGATGAAGAGCAGTGCCCTACGGTGATGAATTTTGACTTTTATTCTTTGCTTTGAAGTTATGCTATAATATAATCACATGTATTTGCTGTGTACATTGCAATTGAGAAGTACTTTGATATATTTTCCTTTCATTGCTGTGACTACTTTTAAACGTGTGCTTCCAACCTACAAATCTTGTCTCTCAGGAACCTCGTGGTGAAGTAATAATAATAAATGTCTTCTTTAAACTAAGAAGTGCATTCCAGAGAAGTTTTGTCAGCTCAGTCATAAGATAAGAAAAGCAAAACACTGGGAAGTGTGACAAAATTCAATCCTAGGGAGCAACATTCCTCCAAAATCCAAGAAGGCAAAAATTAAATCTTAGAGTTTAGATCTGGCTTAGTCCACCCACCTATGTGGCTAAGTTTCCCTTAACACACTCGTTCCAGTCCTCTATTAATCCAATCAGGGGGCACCTGGCTGTCTAGGTTTCCAGGCAATGTAGGAGGTACAGTTATTTTCCCAAATGTCCTTCCCTCCTTTGAAGTCCAGTTTTGCTGCTCTCCCCCATCCTGTTCTACCATCTGCTGAGGCAGATCTCCTCCCACCCGATGTTTCCTTTGTTTCAGCCTAGGCCACTTCACTCCTCAACAGGGCAGTTTGGCTCAGGCTCCCAGAGGCTGCCCAATCAGAAAAGGTCACCACAGGGCCAAAGTTGATAACTTTTAGTAACAGTTCTAAAACTCTTTCTAGGTACAAGTTATATTAAACTCAACAGTGGCAAGTTGTTGGATTTATTATAACTTTTGATTTTATGCTAAACCTGCCACATTCAGCTGCTTCCTATAGAAAATAAGATTTAAAGATTTTAAAATAAAGTCTCTCCATGTTAGCCTATGGATCCCATTCACTACAATGGGGAAAAACAAATTTAGCAATTTTTTCCTCACCAGGACTTATAAAACATCTTTTATAAAGTCCCTGCTTATATTTACACTGCACCCAACCCTGGGTGTACTTTGGGAATACAGTAAGAGTGACTTAAATGTAAAAATAAGATAGCTTGAGACTTTGGAACTATGTTTAGTTCAGTAGTTGAATTTGGGGTTAACTTTAGTTGACAAGCAGCCAGCAAGGCAGGTCTACCTTTGAAATGCCACTGGGCGCCACAGCAGTGCACCTATGGGACTACTACTGTACTGGGGTCCCTAAACATACGTGCCCTACCATATACTAGGGACTTATAGGTAGGTTGACACAGCCATTTATAATTAGCCTAATTTGCATAATCCATTTTACACAGAGCGCTGGCCCTGGGACTCAGGGCACAGTCAGAGTCAGTAACCACGAGTATCGGTTAAAAAGTTTTGGGGTGAACAGAGCAAAAGGAAGATTTTCCTACATCTGTTGATTACTTTCTCCATGACCTTGGATGGGAAAGGCAGGAGAGTGATGGGAATGGTGTTGCTGAGTGCTTCTAGATCATCTGATGATTTTTTCAGGAGTAGTTTGACCTCGGCAAGTTTCTAGTTTTCAGGGAAGGTGCTTCTGTGCATAGATGTGTTGTTAGTGGAGGTGACGAAGTTGCTGGTTGGGGCTCTTCCCAGGTTGCTGACGTAGTGTGGGCAAAGTTCGGTGGAAGCTCCAGAGTGGATAGTTTTTATGATTTTCATTCCTTGAGTAGATTTGTTGTGGTGGTGTGGGTGGTAGCTTTTTGTAGATTAACTCCTAAACATAGATGTCATTCTTGAATTAATTGCTATTCACCATTTCTAAGTAGGAATCTACACTCAGGTATAGATTTCCATGTCTCCACTCATAAAAAATGTGTATTGTTCAAACATGAATATTTATAAATTATCAATTAAATTAATATATTTAATTTTGTATTATTTAATCCACATTTACCTTGAAGAGTTAAGCTGTTGTGGTTCATTCTTTTATTAGTTCCAGGCATCATTAATTAGTGTACTCTATTTTGCATTTGCATGATACATTAAGCTATATTTAATTTAAACAGCAACTAAATGAATTAATAATTAAACTTTTAAAAAAATCTCTCTATTTCTGCCTAGATCTTGATCCCAGTGGTGAAGTTTTCTACCAGCAGGTAAAAAACTAACTGTAGTAACCTTACACTTATAAATTCATTTATTGAAGGCTCCAGTCCCTCACACAGTCTGAATATGGAAATAGCTCAAGACACATATGGTAGTAATACACATAGCACTCAATAATGGGAGAAAGGAATGTGGGTAATGTAAGGGTTAGGCAATAATAACTCAATGAGGACCAAAATCCAACAGGACACTTCATACCAAAATAACAATGTTATGGGTTAAAACTGAGGCACACAATGAGCTACAATGATCCCAAATGCTGCACGGTGTTGTGATATGCCACATCATTACACACGCTGCGTAGGATCACATGACCCGGAAGACACCTGTAGCAGACTCATAAGAACAGAGGTCTGCGCTAAAATGAAGAGGCTAAGGATTCCTATAGGTGAATAGCCAATGGTCCCATTGATGAAATGAGTACAGGACTGAGGGGCAGATTTATATGCTGGAGATAAATATACTCCATCACAACTGCAACAGAATATCCTTACCACCAACATAATGTAACTATATCTTTACTCCATCTTCCCCATGGTTACACCCCACTGACAGTCCGACAGAGTAAGGGCCTTCAAGGTTGACCTTGATATAACAGGGTTTTAATATAGATAAAAAAGTTTGATATCCCTTTTAGACAAAGACAATGATTCATTCAGAATTTAAAACTAAATGTGTACTCTATATATTTCAGCTTTTGAATAAATCACACAAAGGCCCTCATTATAACATTGGAGGTAAATGCCACTTACCGCTGTGCTGACGGCCGCCAACTTACCGCCGCGCTGGCGAATATCCATTCACCATATTATGACACACACTCACCAATCTGACAGAATAGAGCCACATCCAGAAAACCGCCAGCCCAAAGGTCAGTAATAAATTGGCGGACCCAAAACCCACACCATTACGCCAACAGAACAATGTCCATCACATGATGACCCACGAATCACCACAGCAGACATTCAGATGCGGTAAACCATTGGCGGTACATACCGCCACGCTCACAATGGACACCCACAGACAAAACAACACCACATTGGCAAATTCAAACAACACACACCTGACACCCATACACCCACTGTTGGACCTGGCTTTTTGACAGGGTCATCCCCAAACCTTTTGCACCCTTCCTCCTATTTTTTTATGACCTGTTGTTGTTGGCTTTTGAACTCTGGGCACCTTACCACTGCTAACCAGTGCTAAAGTGCATATGCTCTCTGTGTAAATTGTACTGTTGATTGGTTTATCCATGATTGGCTATTTGATTTACTTGTAAGACCCTAGTAGAGTGCACTATATGTGCCTAGGGCCTGTAGATTAAATGCTACTAGTGGGCCTGCAGTACTGATTGTGCCACCCACTTAAGTAGCCCCTTAACCTTGTCTCAGGCCTGCCAAAGCAAGGCCTGTGTGGGCAGTTTCACTGCCACTTCGACTTGGCATATAAAAGTACTTGCCAAGCCTAAAACTCCCCTTTTTCTACATATAAGCCACCCCTAATGTGTGCCCTAGGTAACCCCTAGAGCAGAGTGCTGTGAGGGTAAAAGGCAGCACATGTACCTGTGTAGTTTATATGTCCTGGTAGTGTAAAACTCCAAAATTTGTTTTTACACTATTGTGAGGCCTACTCCCTTCATAGGCTAACATTGGGGCTGCCCTCATACATTGTTGAAGTGGTAGCTGCTGATCTGAAAGGAGTAGGAAGGTCATATTTAGTATGGCCAGAATAGTAATACAAAATCCTGCTGACTGGTGAAGTTGGATTTAATATTACTATTTTAGAAATGCCACTTTTAGGAAGTGAGCATTTCTCTGCACTTAAATCTTTCTGTGCCTTACAATCCACGTCTGGCTAGGTTTAGTTGACAGCTCCTTGTGCATTCACTCAGACACACCCCAAACACAGGGTACTCAGCCTCACTTGCATACATCTGCATTTTGAATGGGTCTTCCTGGGCTGGGAGGGTGGAGGGCTTGCCCTCACACAAAGGACTGCCACACCCCCTACTGGGACCGTGGCAGACAGGATTGAACTGAAAGGGGACCTGGTGCACTTCTTAGCCACTCTTTGAAGTCACCCCCACTTCAAAAGCACAATTTAGTATAAAACCGGGCCTCTGCCCTACCACCCCAGACACTTGCTGGAGAAGAAACCTGAACCAGAACCTGCATCCTGCCTGGCTGCTCAAAGGACTCACCTGACTGCTTTCTACAAAGGACTGCTGCCTTGCTGTTGGCCTGCTGCCTTGCTAAACTCTGGTCTGGCTGTAAAAGTGCTCTCCAAGGGCTTGGATAGAGCTTGCCTCCTGTTCCCTGAAGTCTCAGGACCAAAAAGACTTATCTTTTTCAACTGGACGCCATGTGCGCCAAAAAAATTGATGCACAGCTTGCTCCGCGGTGAAAAATTCACTGCACGCCGATCGGGAAAGACGCCACTCGACGCGACGCCTACAGTGCGACCGGAACTTCGACGCACGGCCTCGCCTGGACAACGCCGCCCGACTTCGAGAGAGGAAATCAACGCAACGCCTGCCGTGAGAGAGAAAATTCCACACACAGCCCCCTGGAACGACACGCAGCAGGATAACAAGCCGAGGAATCCACGCACAGACCCTGGGACATCTGGTAATCCCGCGACCCACAGAAGGAGTCGGCCCGCATGCCAGAAAATGATGCACGTCTTCCCCCGAGTGAAAAGTAACTACGCAAGTCTGTGTGTGAAGGGGCGAAACCGACGCACACACCATTTTTCTTCCCGTAGAACGACGCACGTCTCCCCGAGTGAAAAATAACGACGCAAGTCCGTGTGTGAAGGGGCTAAACCGACGCACACACTATTTTTCCACGCATCTCCTCCTCTGCGGCCCTCTGCAGAGATTTTCCACTCCAAACCAGGTACTTTGTGCTTGAAAGAGACTCTGTTTGCTTTTTAAAGACTTAAGACACTTTGGGGGTGATTCCAACCCTCCGAATGGAGCCGGCGGTGTTGCGGCCGTGCGACGGGTGCAGTTGCACCCGTCGCGCTTTTCACTGTCTGCTAGGCAGACAGTGAAAAGCAGGCCGGGCCCTGTTAGGGGGCCCCTGGACACCCCTTATTGCCAGCCTCTTCCTGGCGGTGAAAACCGCCAGAAACAGGCTGGCGGTACGGGGGTCAGAATCCCCAGGGCAGCGCTGCCCTGGCGGATTCTCCCAGCCGGGGCAAAAACGGCAGAAAACCGCTGGCCCCGGCGGGGCGACCGCGGCTTTACCGCCGCAGTCAGAATGGCTTTTGAAGCACCGCCAGCCTGTTGGCGGTGCTTCCGTCATTCGTGACCCTGGCGGTCCAAGACCGCCAGGGTCAGAATGACCCCCTTTATATCACTTTTTCAGTGATATCTTTACAAATTCATATTGCATCTTTGATCGTTTTTGACCTGCAAATATCCAGATAAATATTATATATTTTTCTAAAAACTGTGTAGTGTATTTTTGTGGTGCTATATTGTGTTACTGTATGATTTATTGCACAAATACTTTACACATTGCCTTCTAAGTTAAGCCTGACTGCTCGTGCCAAGCTAACAGAGGGTGGACACAGGATAATTTGGATTGTGTGTGACTTACCCTGACTAGAGTGAGGGTTCTTGCTTGGACAGAGCGGAACCTGACTGCCAACCAAAAACCCCATTTCTAACACCCACCACACCCACACACCCACACCATTAAAAACACAACAACCATAGAGGGGAAGCTACAGAAATACAATTGTCAGACACCTGAAGCATAATACATCATTTACATCCCCACAGGTACCCCCGCCAATGTCACTAGAGAGGAGGTGCCACCACTATCCTGTCCCCCAACAGAAGAGGCCCACAGTGATGACAGTAAATCTTGACTTCAGGATCTGGACGATCTACCTGGCCCATCAGGGACCACTGGACAGTCGGTCACCTAAGCTCAGTCACAGACCACCACAGAGCCTCCCCCATCAGGATCCAACACCACAGCACCCAACCAGCATGCCCACACCTCTGTCCCCAGGACACGTCAATCAGCAGTGTGCCCACCTGTACAGGGACCCCATGCCACAACTCATACACAAGACAATCAGGGACCAGGGGTCAGTGGCAGTAGGCACACCGTTCAGGGGACAGAGGCACAGGCCAACAGGGACACTAGGAGGACTGCTCTGCACCAGGGGGAGGACAGGACCAGGGTACCAACTCTCCAGGAGGCAGATCCTGAGAGCCTACCAATATTCCCAGGACACCATGGGCCAGATCCTAGACAACGTGGAGAAGAACAGGCGGCTGCAGGAGAGACAGTATCAGGGATTGGGGAGGACTTGCAAGACATTAACAACACCCTGGTCTCCATAGCAGGGGTGGTGGCAGACATGGCCAACATCATGAGGGAGGCAGTGTCACACCAGCGGGCCCCTACCACTAGCCAGTCATCTGAACAGCCCTCCACTTCTGCTGCTGCTAGTGGCCAGGAAGCCCCACCAGAGGACCAACAGGCCACCAGCATCCGTCCCCCTTCAGAAGGTGAATCACCCCCCAAACGTTCCCTGTTAACCAGACAGAAGCCAGAGACACTTGCCAAGACCCCCGCCAGGAAATGAGTTTCTCCTGATTGTCCCCCATATGTCCCACTCAGTCACCTTGTCCACCTTGAACTGCTGTTGCTTCCCTTCCTATGCCCCCATGGACAATGCACCTGCGCTACAAACAGAGTGGAACAATACCCTGGACTTTCCTCCATCATCACCCCATTCCATTGCACGTTCCCCTCTATTATTTTAGCACTACAATAAACACCCTTGGATAAAACTTGACTACTAGTATTTCATGTATTGCAAATTTGTATTGATTGAAACAGCTACAACCATTACAAATGAACTGTACATAGAATGAACATAGAATTAATGACCTGTAGCTGGCTGTTGTGATCACACCAGGAGAATGTGTCATATCACCAACATCTGCAAAATGAATATCCAGAGGTAACAGTAAGTAGGGAAAATAAGTGGGTCATGCCAGCATGGCAGTGCCACACAGAATACACCAATAGTCATAGAAATGTGAAGTAGCACTGTCTCACCTGTGTGTCACTGGACGTACTGACGTATCACAGATGTTCTGTTGTCCACATGCTCATCCTCTGCCTCCTCATCCTCACTGTCCTCAGGGTTCACTGCTGCCACAGGGGCATCTCCCGTGTTCTCCTCCTGCAAAAAAACGTACATGGCCTCTGAGGGCCAGGTTGTGCAACATGCAACATGCCACTACTATCTAGCAGACCTTCTTTGGTGAGTAGCCCAGGGCTCCACCTGTCAGATGGAGGCACCTGAACCTGGCCTTCAGGAGGCCAAAGGTCCTTTCAATGATCCTTCTGGTTTGCCCATATGCCTCATTATAACATTTGTCTGCCCTTGTTCTGGCATTACTCACAGTGATCAGCAGCCATGATAGGTTTGGGTAACAGGAGCCACCTGCAAATATTGAGGGACAACATTTAGCCACACATTATCCTTTATGGCCAACACCATAGGCATACACCAACATCTACTTAGTGGGAACCAGGGCTCACCTATTAGCCACACCCTGAGCCTCTGTAGTTGGGCCATCACATTTGGGATGCTGCTATTCCTCAGCACAAAGGCATCATGCACCAACCCAGGATACTTAGCATTGATGTGGGAGATGTGCTGGTCCACCAAGCACACCATCTGCACATTCATGGAGTAGAAACTCTTACGATTCCTGAACTCCTGTTCATTCTGGCGGTACGGGGGGTACAAATGCAATATGTGTTCCATCAATCACACCAATTATATTGGGGATATGTCCCATTGCATAGAATCCGGCCTTCACAGTGGCCAAATCCTCAACCTGGGGGAAAGCAATGTAGCGTGTTTTAGCAGGGAAGACAACACTCTTGTCAGCACGTTTGAGAACATTAGCTGCGACATACCTGCTGCCAAGCCCATTGTCACTTGGAAAGAACCAGTTGCCAGGAAATGGATCACTAATAGCACTTGCAAAAGAGGGGGGATCCCAGTGGGGTGACGGATAGAAGATATCAGGTCAGGCTCCAATTGGGCACACAGCTCTGTGATTGTGGCCCTGTCCAATCTATACGTGAGTATTATGTGCCTGCCCTCCAGTGTAGCCAAGTTCACCAGGGGTCTGTACATGGGGGTATGTCTCCATCTCCTATTCATCCACAGCTGTAGGTATCTAAGGGACACAAGAGTAAGTAGGCTGTCACAAACTGAACAATGGCGTCACAACAGCAGTCCGCAATGTGCAAACATGTTATGGGACAGTGCAATTATTGAAGTATGTGCCTATTTATCCTGTGACGCAGCAATAATCGATAGGCCTGTTCAACCCCCCTGAAATGGCGACCGCCTGTCCTATGAGTAGGGACAGGTGGAAGTGAGGTAATGCCGCTGACATTGTGCTCCGTGGCGGTAGGCGGTCGTGAACCATCGTGCAATTCCTCATTAGCTGATATTGGGCCCTGACATTCCATAGGAGAGGACCTACAGTGCATGTGCTGTGTGACCTGTGTCTGGAACCTACCATGGCCCGTGTGACCGGGGATTGGGCCCCAGCCTTCACTTCTGAGGAGTTGGAGCATCTAGTGGATGGGGTCCTACCCCAGTACGGACTGCTGTATGGGACTCCAGACCAACAGGTGAGTACACGTTGTGCACAATGCATGTGGCATGAATGCTTGGAGTTGTGTGTGAAGGCCTTGTGTAAGGGGGGTGGGTAGATGTCTTCTTGGCAGTGTACATGTTGGGGCTGGGCTAAGTGTATGCCAATGGTGATGCAAACAGGTATGGTGGGCCATTTGTGTGACAGGCTAGACTGTTTATCTAATGGTGTTCTCCTGTCTGTATTGCCTCTGCAGGTCAGTCCCCATCAAAAGAAGGGAAGATGGCGTGTCATCACCAAGGAGGTGCAGACCCTGGGGGTCTATGGCAGGCGGGACACCCACTGTCAGAAAAGGTGGGAGGACCTGAGACACTGGGCACGGAAGATAGTGGAGGCACAGCTGGGGATGGCTTCCCAGTGAGGAAGGGGTTCCCATCGGACCCTGACCCCCCTGAAGGCCAGCATACTGGTGGTGGCCTACCCTGAGCTGGATGGGCACTTGAGGGCATCACAGCAGCCACAACGGGTTGAGTACAGTGGCTATCATTACAAATTACGGCTGGTGGGGTGGTATCTGGGTGGTGGATGTGTGTCCTTGGGTGCCCCTAGGCCAGGCCAGACATAGCAGCATAGGTCCTCTGGTGGCTTAGGGTTTCAATGTGAAATACTGCTTACCTAGCTTGTTAATATTTGCTTCTGGGCAGGGCTGCGTGGGTCCCAGGTGTGCTGCAGTTGGCTGGAATGTGCCCCTCCTCATTCCTTGGTGACTAGTCATTTCACTGGTAGTGCCATGCATAGTGCGTAGGCCAGAGCTCTTTGTATACCAAAGGTGGTGTTGGTGCAGTCATTGACCCTGTGTATCCTTTGTCTCTCTCCCTCCCTTTCTTGTTTTGTCACCCTGTCCTTATGTGCATTAGCATCATCTGGCAGAGGAGCAGAGGCACCGGCAACAGAGGGAGCTGCATCCCACAGGACCCTGGAGGCAGAGTCCACCAACGCTGAGAGCACCATGGCGGAGACTGGTGGGGACAACACAGACTCTGATACCTCCCCCAATGGGAGCTCCCTGGTGGTGGTGGACACCTCTGTGACCACCCCAGCTGCAGGTACAGCCACCAGCCCCGTACCAGCACCTCCCTCCCAGTAACCCCTCAACGAGTTACCCTAGCCCGCTCACCCAAGAGGGTGGGCATCTCCTTCACCCCAGGCACCTCAGGCCTTGCCCCAGTGAGCCCTGCTGCCCTGAGTGAAGAGGCTATTGACCTCCTGAGATCCATCTCTGTAGGGCAAACAACCATTGTGAATGCCATCCAGAGGCTGGCAGCCCAGATGAAGCAATCAAATGCATTCCTGGAGGGCATTCACGGTGGATTGGCTGCCCAACAGGGATCGATTCAGGCCCTGGCCTCCTCTCTGATGGCAGCCATTGTCCGTTTCAACCGTACCCCCTCCAACTTCCACTTCCTAGTCCCATTTTCCTCAACCCCAACCCATCCCAAGCACACAGCCAGATGAGCCTGCACACAAGACAACACACAAGAATGTCACAGGAAACACAAGCACCACACATCATCACACGGGCACTCACACAAACACCATTCAGTTGCAGACACAACAACATCCACGATCTCCACTGTCTGCCCCTCCTCCTCCTCCTCCACCTCCCACCCAGTTACATCTACACTCAGACCTGCATGCACTACATCAATATCCATTACCAGCATCATCACCACACCAAGCAGAACACACACCTCACTGGTAGACACCTCCACAACATCTATGCACACGTCCCCTGTGTCCTCTCCCACCGTGTCTGTCCTCCCTCTGAAAGTAAACAAACACAAGAACTCAGGCACCTAACAGCCATCCACCTCACAACAGCATATAGCCCATGCACCTGCACCCACATCCAGCAGACAGACACCTCTGACAATCACTCCCTCATCCTCCACTCCCATTACTCCTCCCTTTTCTCAGCACAACGTACCTAAAAAGCTTTTCCTTTCCACGATTGATCTCTTCCCTACCCCTCCCCCATCCTGCACGTATGGGCAGGGTAGCAAGGACCCAGCCCAGTACCTCAGCCAAACAGTCCACGGGCCCAGTGGTAGCACCACGTACTCGTGGTGGTAGGGATTCCAAACCAACAATACTGAAGGGGAAGGAGCCTGCACCAGCTGCAAAGAAGAGGAAGGAGCCTGCACCAGCTGGTAAGAAGGGGAAGAAGCCTGCACCAGCTGGTAAGAAAGGGAAGGAGCCTGCACCAGCTGGAAAGAATGGGAAGGAGCCTGCACCAGCTGGAAGGAAGGGGAAGGAGCCTGCACCAGTTGCAAAGAAGGGGAAGGAGCCTGCACCTGCAGGCAGAGGGGGGAAGGGAAAGGGTTCCCCAATCCAAGACCAGGGGGAGAGGAGGCAATCTACACCAGCGGAAGCTGCCAGCCAAACACCGCCACCACCACCAGCTGTCACAGGGCCCCCACCACCAGCCGTGGTTTGCAGCCATCAGAGAGTGCAGGGGTTGAGCAGGAGCCTCCTCCAACCACCACCACAGTGCAGCCATCAGAGAGTGCAAGGACTGAGCAGGAGCCTCCCACAACCACCACCACAGTGCAGCCATCAGAGAGTGCAGTGGCTGAGCAGGAGCCTCCCACTACCAATACCACAGTGCAGCCATCACCGCCAGCAGACGCCATATAGTCCAGCCTCCAAGGGCTGCTGTGCGGCCTGCCCCCACCAGAACCAGTGAGGTATTCACCCACTTGAGAGACTGTGGCCTTGCACTCCCCAGGACAAAGCAATGGGCATGTTGCCCCCTCCAGAACATCTGGGAAAGATACACACTTGAGAGACTGTGGCCTTTCCCTCCCCAGGACAAAGCACAGGGCAAGTTGCCCCCTCCAGAACCAATGGGCAAACCACTAACTTGAGAGACTGTGGCCTTGCACTCCCCATGACAAAGCAATGGGCATGTTGCCCCCTCCAGAACCAGTGGGCAAGACACCCACTTGAGAGACTGTGCCCTTGCACTCCCCAGTACAAAGCACAGGTCATGTTGCCCCCTCCAGAACCAGTGGCAAGACACCTACTTGAAAGACTGTGGCCTTGGACTCCCCAGGACGAAGCACAGGGCATGTTTCCCCCTCCAGAACCAGTGGCTTGTTCCCGCATCCGGCTGGGGTGCCCTCCCTCCCCCTGAGGTGCCTGCCTATTTGACAACTGATGCCCCTGCAGTGTTCTATCCGGATTGGTGCAGGATTCAAGTGGGGCTTTGGACTGCGACCATGTGGACCCTTTGAACCATGAACTGGGCGGTGTTCCTTTTTTATACAAGTGTACATATCTGTTTCATGGCCAAAAAGGTTTGTTGATTTTATTGTTGGACTGATTACAATCACTTTCATAAATTCCTGTTGTCCTTGCATTATTCTGCAGATTTATGTGGTCAAATTGTTTTTGTAATGCACATAGTTGTGTGTATGGCGTGTGTATGTCAAGAGTGTGTGGTGCGTGTGTGTGTCACTCTCGTTTTCCTCCCACCGTCCCTTGTGTGCTAGGCGGCTGTACTCACCGTCATCGTCTTCACCGGCGTTGATGTTCCAGTGGGAGCATAAAGTAGAAGATCATCGGAAAGACTATGGTTCCATGGCGGCATGGTTCTTCCCTGTGTCTCCAATGGTGAGTCCTTTGACTTCTGTGCTCTGTTTCCACCAGGCTTTTGATGGCGTTGGTACCGCCCTGGAAAAGGTGGCAGATTTGTGTGTCAAAATATGATGGGTGGTACTTTGTCTTCCGCCTGGCTGTAGGCGGCTACTGCCATTCTGACTGTTGTTTCCGCCCTGACGGTCAGTGTGGTACATTGGCTGACTATCAGGGATATCACCGCCATGGTCATAATTTGGTGGTAATTACCACCAGCCTGTTGGCGGTATTACTGCCACTTTATCACCCACCGCCAGGGTCGTAATGAGGGCCAAAATCTATTTCTGGATCCGGGTCAGATCACATGCTCTTGAGGTGGGACAGACTGATATTTTTCCTGTTACCTGTAGTGAATCCCTATTGCAGCAGCTCACAAGGAGGTGATTCTCACTGCACCAAATCAATGAAGACATTTCTTCTGTCCACACAATCCTAGTACACATTGCTGTATGCGAACAAAGCTAGTGACCAATGTCAAACTTAGCATGGACTTTGTGATGTTGTGTGAGTTGTTATTGCTTCCATTTTAATATGTTTAACTGCCTTGTCATGGGTGTTTTAAATTTAGTAAACCTTTAGCCGTCTGCATCACGTATATTTAATTCATTCATAAGTTATATTATCTACTTGATTAACATAAAAACATATTTAACTTACATACAAATCTTAAGACTTTTTAGTAAATGTAGTGTAGCACAGGATTATCCTTAAGTAAACAATTTTATGAAAGTCCCTTAAACCATGGAATCCTATGGATAGCTACACCACAATATAAACGTGACCTTTAATAAAACATTTGTAAGTGCACTAGTGTTTTGTCAATTCTTATAAGTAATTTTACACATTGTATGCAGGTACCACCTTATTAGCTGGGTCTGTCTTTTACAGTTCTCAGATCATAGTAGTAAAAGAAGGCAGTTTCCATGAGTGGTGGAATCCATTAATTATAGAGGATCATTGTGATGTTGCCCATTCATAATGTCTGTATCTGTGATTAAAAATAGGTGCATATTTATGAGAGACTTGCGCTGCTGAAGCATCACTTTTTTTGGTTCTCTGGCGGTGCAAGCTGCTCAACCATATCTATGAAGTCATGCAAAGCCACTTTGCATGGCTTTGCATGGCCTCATAGATATGGAGTAAAGCAAAGAAGCGTAAGTCGCTGCATTGCATTACTCTACGCCAGGGAGGCATTCCATCTGCGCTGCGGTGGGTTTTCCCGTGCAACACCTATGGATTTCGATACTGCCCCTGAAATCACATAAACCTCGGGCATGCCAAAATGTTACACCTCTGCAAAACAGATGTAACGAGGAGAAATATTTTCATTTCCTCTTTTCATGTGTGCTGATATCTGCAGTACACATAGAAAGAGGAAAATGCCCCTCGGGATTTTGCTGCAAAAAATCATCCTTAATGCAATGTAGGCACCCTTGCACCGTGGTGCAAGGGTGCCTGCTTTGGCAGCAGGCAGCCAATTGTGCACCAGCACTTGGGGAAAAACAGGAGTGTACCATACTGCATAATTGTTGTGCATTAGTGCCCTTTCACACTGGCATAGAGCAGCGCAGCATGAAGACTTGCGGCGCTCTCCTACACCAATTCCCCAAAAATATGGGCCATAGTTTCTAGCATGTCTTTTTACTAGTGGTATAATCAAATAACATATCATTCCTTTGTACTACAACTCCTTGTGACATTATTACAATATTATCCAATCCTGATGCTACAATTTTAGCATACTTATGTTGCATGAATAACTGAATAGTATTAGTCAATCTCAATAGAGGGGTAGATTGAAAAGAACTGCCTTAATTAGTATGCAACAAGTATTTGAGCTGGAGAAAGAATCATAATGTAGGTAGACTTTAAATATTAATTGAGGAATGGACTGAAAGATACTTGCATTCAGTGAGTGATTTGTTTTTTTTTAAGAGAACCTATGTGACTTCTTATGTACAATATGAAAAGCTACTCATGGTTTCCCTATGATCTATTTAGATTGTCAGCTCCATTGTTCGGAAATATACAGCTAGCTCAATTAACTTTTATCTTGACAAACTCGGAGTATGAAATGAGAAGTGATACTTCATATGTGCAATTCGAGTGCCTAATTTGATATATGTCACTAAAGTAGTATAATTCATTGTTAGAGATATACATTTTTGATGCATCTATTGTATAATTTACAGCCTCAATAAAGTGGGGTTTTGCTATGCTAATCAAGTGTAGACTATATTGTTCATATTGAAAAAATTGTATGTATTCTACACACTGAAGAAAATAACATTGTCCTACTTGTGTATGGACAGCTGTGATAAATAAACACATGAATGGGGTTCTCATCTAACAATGTCGATTGGTCTTCAATGTAATAAGCATTGTGCTTTACAATTATACATCACGTTGTGTAATTCCACTTGAAGAGCTCCTAAAGAACTTATTTTTTTTTATATAATCAAAAATATTAATATTATATATGTGTAGTGTAAAGTATCTATCAATCAATCAACTTTGTTAGGCTGAAACAAGACAGTGATTAAATTGCATAGCAAAAGAAATACAATTGTAAAGGGCTTTAAAATATCGATTAAAATGTACATAGTCAGAAAATACAGAACAAAAGATTAAAAAATACACGCACAAAGCACAAAAAAGACAATTTACAGAAGAGTTAATCATGCATTGGTCCAAATTAAGATTTATTTCTGGTAATTAATGAGCATTTTATAAAATATGTCACCGCACACCTCAGGGCTCCCCAATTTCTGTAACAATAGCAAGGCATACTTATTCGATCTAATATCTGTGCTTCATCAAGTTGGGATCAAATAAGTTTCTGATGGGTTGTATAATGTTTACAAAATAATAGAAAGTGCAATGTGCTTTGGCTGGAGTGAACATCACAATGACACATAAAAAAGATTTGTAAACCAAGGATCCTGAGCAGAAAGCCCAGCAAAAAATGGACACGACTGAAGTGCAAGCTCTGAGGAGAAATCCATGCCATACGTTTTTGATGAGTGATAAATATGCCTCTAGAACAAGGTCTAACATTCCAGAGAGTCTTACCTAACTGGATGCCATTTTGTTCCTCCCTACTGTAAAGTAGAAATATATTGAGTACCAAAATTCAATAGTTCTAAATATTGGTAAAAAAATATATATGTATGCAATTGTAAATAACAATATTTAAATGTAAAATAAAAGCTACATTATTTGGTTTAATTTGATGACATTTAAATAAATATAAAACTAATTCAAATAAATAAATATATATTAATTTGAAAATTAAAATAAATTCTTCAAAAGACATTCAAGTTACCAATTAATAAATTATAATTAATCACAGTATGTAAATGACTATATATTTCTTACACAAATATTAATAACTGTTAAATACAAATGGTGAATTTCCATGAGAAATAATTAATCATATAAAGGTCTTGATAATTTCAAATAAAAAATATAAAATAAATTCTCATTTATTACACAATTGTCTTTCCTACTTATGTACCAAACAAATATTTTTAAACTGCTCACAAGCATAACAAAAATATAAAATAAGTTTACAAAACACAAAACACAGGAGTAAAATAATGAAAACCAAATAAATGAATACATAAAGTTTTACATTTTAATTTGCTAAAAAATCTAAAGCAAGGGCAGAAGCAAGCAACAGGTAATAATTTAACTCCAGTCCAAAAATATATTTATATATATATCTACAAACTGAAAATAATTGCAACTCTAATCCTACAAACATTGGGGACTATGTATATTTTGTGGGTGCAGATTTACTAATTTAATCCCAGTGTACCAAACATTAGGGAACATGCATATGTAGGGGAAGTGTCATATTTAGTATTCTCACTGCAGTCCAACAAACAATGGGGAAAATCCATATTTGGGAGGGTTAAGTTTACTACTCTTACTCCATTCCCACAAACACTAGGGAAAGTGCATACCAGGGTTCACAGTTACTACTCTAACTCCAGAACAACAAACACTGAGGAAAGCACATATATCTGAGGTGGTGATGATCAAGTGTACTATCCTAATTCCATTTCAACAAATCTTTGACAAGGTCCATGCATTGGGATGCACAAATTACTATCTAACTCCAAGCCAACAAACATCAAGCAAAATACATACAATGTGCATCTGTATATATTGTGCAGGGCTCAGAGTTGCTCTTCTACCTGCAGTTTAACAGGCATTAAGGAAAGTCTGTAATCGGTTACAGGGGTCAAATTTACCATTCTGACTCCAAATCAACAAACTTTGGGGAAAGTACATGTACTAGGATATTCAGAATTACTAATCTAACTCTAGTCCAGCAAATATTGTGGAAAGTGCATACATTGGGAGGCACTGTTCAGATTTACTATTCTTACTCCAATCAGTAAAAAATACTTGGGAAAAAAATATACATTGTGGGGTCAGATTTAATATTTTATGTGCAATTCCACAAACCTCAGGAAAGTGTATATTTGGGGAA
The DNA here is from genome assembly GCF_031143425.1 of Pleurodeles waltl. NCBI lineage: Eukaryota > Metazoa > Chordata > Amphibia > Caudata > Salamandridae > Pleurodeles > Pleurodeles waltl. Next base: position 932,559,352 of record NC_090444.1, read on the forward strand.
TGTCAACTTTACTATCCTAACTCCAGTCTAACAAAGAGGGGGGGAGTGTATGCTTTGGTGTCATAATTGCTATGCTAGCTCAAGTCCAAAAACAATTGGGGAAAGTGTACATTAGAAGTGTGGGGATGGGTCAAATTGACTGTTACACCATCAGTCTAAAACATATTGGGGAAAGTGCATACATTGGGGACACAGGATTTACTGTTCTAAATTCAGTTTAACAAACATTGGGGAAAATGTATATATTTGGGGGTTAAAATTCATTCAGTGTTCTAATTTACAACCAGCATTTATTTCAAACTTTACCTTGAATTAAGTGTTTATTTTCATTTTTTAAAATAATATTTGATATAAAATAGCATTTGAAAAATAAAAATATGTGCCTAATTAGTTATGTTATTGAAATATAACTGTATAAATAGGTTTAAATGAAAAATGAAAGTTAAAAAAACACAAAGAGATATAGAACTGAATATTCATTTATAAAATAAAGACACAAATGTGCACAAATACTATAACTATCCTTTAAAATGTGTTCTAAATTTTTAAATAACAATACAATATTTCAATGAAACACAATTTTAATAGTCTGTTGAACTAATTAGGTAGTATTTATAAATGTCCCGCCAGTGATTTTGTATTGTATAGTAACCTGGCATCCTATATATGCTACCATTTTGATCATATAATATACTTGCTCATCTACCCCCCCAACAACTATTCCTTTTCTTTCTCAGGCGTTGCTGCCACCTTTGTGCCAAGATATCTAAGTGTAAGCCCAGGTCTTACTTATTAGTAACCAGATTAGTGTCATTTTATGGTGCTAAACCTACCATGCCACATGACTTCTGACTTAGAAAAGGGGAGGCATGCCCACCACCCCAATGGCCAGCACAGAGGACAAGGGTCCCCTGGGCATGGCCATTGCACCCTGTGCCATGTTGGCAATTTCAAAAATAAAATAAAATACTTACCTGTACTTACCTGGGATGGGGTTCCCCATCCTCCGCAGTCCCTCTGGTGTGGGTGGGGTGGGGGTGCCCCTGGGGCCTGGGGAGTGTTCCACCCTGGAAATAGGCCCACAGGTCTCCTAACGCCTGCCCTGACCCAGGCTTTACAAAATGGGGAAAAGCAAGCTTTGCCCCATTTTTTGACCCCTCCTCCCTCCCTTGCACCATTTTAGCATGCGAGTATAAATATGGCGTTAAGGCCATTGAGTCATTTTTGCACGGAAACGCCTACCTTGCATCTCATTAAGGCAAGGTAGGTTTCCACTTTAAAAAAATGAATTTAACTCCATAAATTTGGCGCTTGACGGGTCTAGCACCAAAGTATAAATATGGAGTTAGTTTTGCACCGAATTAGAGTAAAAAAAAATTACGCTAATTCAGTGCAGAGTATAAATATGCCCCTTAGCGTCAAAAAATGACACTAATCTGGTTAGAGTAATTTATTTTGACTCTAACCTGCCTAAAGTCATTTTTTTTACGCTAGCTTACCCTTTGCACTGGCTTGCACCATTCCTTAAATATGGTGCCCAGCTGGTGCCAAAAAATGGTGCAAGCCGATGCAAAACTTTTTGGTGCAAAACTGCGTTAGTGCAGTTTTGCACCAAAAAGTATAAATAAGGCCCTAAGCCCTTAAGGTCCCAATCCAGCGGTCTCTGTGCTCCTGCCTTTGTTTGGACCATCCTTGGATACTAAGGCCCATGTTTATACTTTTTTAGCGCTGCAGTTGCGTCTTTTTTTTACGCAAAATGGGTGCAAACTTACAAAATACAATTGTATTTTGTAAGTTTGCACTCCTTTTGCGTAAAAAAAATGACACAAATGCGGCGTTAAAAAAGTATAGATATGGGCTTAAGGGCCTTATTTATACTTTTTGGTGCAAAACTGCACTAACGCAGTTTTGCACCGGCTTGCACCATTTTTTAGCACCAGCTGGGCACCATATTTATGGAATAAGCCCACAGGTGCCCTCTCCAGGCCCCAGGGGCACCCCCACCCACACCAGAGGGACAGTGGAGAATGGAGGACCCCATCCCAGGTAAGTACAGGTAAGAATTTTATTTTATTTTTGAAATTGCCATAGGGGGCCCTGAAATGGGCCTCCTTATATGGTACAGGGTGCAGTGGCCATGCACAGGGGACCCTTGTCCTCTATGCTGGCCATTGGGGTGGTGGGCATGCCTCTGCCTTTTCTAAGGCAGAAGTCATGTGGCATGGTAGGTTTAGCACCATAAAATGACGCTAATCTGGTTAGAGTCATTTCTTTTTTTACTCTAACCTGCCTAAAGTAATTTTTTCTTCTATACTGCCAGCCCCACCTGACTAAAGTCATTTTTTTTTTACTCTAGCCTACCCTTTTCACCGCTTGCACCATTCCATAAATATGGTGCCCGTCTGGTGCACATAAATGGTGCAAACTGGTGCTAAACTTTTTGGTGCAAAACTGAGTTAGTGCAGTTTTGCAGCAAAAAGTATAAATAAGGGCCAATATTTTGAAAGTTTGTGCCACTTTTTCATCAAAAAATGACATTTATGTGGCGCAAAAAAAGTATAAATCAGGGCCTTGGTGCTAGACGGATCTAGCACCAAAGTATAAATACGGAGTTAGTTTTGCACCGAATTAGAGTAAAAAAAATGACGCTAATTTGGTGCAAACAGAGTATAAATATGCCGCAGAGTATAAATATGCCCCTAAATATGGCATTAAGGCCATAGAGTCATTTTTTGCACGGGAACGCCTACCTTGCATCTCATTAAAGCAAGGTAGGTCTCCACTTCCAAAAAATGACTTTAACTCCATAAATTTGGCGCTAAGTATAAATATGGAGTTAGTTTTGCACCGAATTAGAGTAAAAAAAATGACGCTAATTCGGTGGAAACAGGGTATAAATATGCCCTAAAAGTTAAACTGTTAAACAATAGTTTTTGAAATGGCTATGTAATTTAAAAAGTAAGTTTAAATGTTTATTATGTGGTGTTATTGTCGTGTTTTTCTGCAAGTTTAGAAATCCCTCAAACAGATTCGGGGACAGAATCTCTTGTTCATCTTTTTTGCGGTTTCATATATATCGAACTTGGGTGGAGGGCATTGGAGGGAGCACTTTGCAAGAGAACCAGATTGCGTTCCACTTTTTTTAGGCACGGGGTTAAGTGATTTGCCCAAGAATCATAGAGTGTTGAACCAGGCCAGGATTTGAACCAGGTTCCTCAGTTCAAAGTTAGCAGCGTTACCCGGTTCATTCATTACTTAAGAAGTAAGTAATGTTTTAGCTGTTGAAAGAATTACTAAAAACAAAGGGGGTGCAACTGTACAGTAATGTGTTGTGGTACTGCACAAGTACCAGGTTCTCCACTGGTTACAGGGCAAGAGATATATTCTCAGAAGAGAAATGCCTCACAATTCAGCATTTGAGTAGTTAAAGTACGACAGGGGAATAGAGTCAATGCTCCAGGTGCCATGGTTTCCCGTCTTGGGTACTTGTCCTCATTTTTGGGGCCCAGACTTTGAGCCAGAGCAAGAAAGGCAAAAAGGGGAGAAAGAAAGTACAAAAGAAGACAGAAAACGTGACAAAAGAATATGTCTGGGATAAAAGCATCCTTCAAGTATGAGATAAAGAGATAGGAAGTTAGTACTTAGTGTGTGAACGAATAAGTGCTGGAGGCTAAAGCTCCATCCAAGGTAGAGGTGCTGAACACCAAGACTGTGTAGTCTTGATTCCATCACACGCCTCCTTAATGCGCCATCAGACCATCCCTGCCACTTTATCTCACTCTCATAGGTACCTTTCCATCCCTGCTTTCTTCCATTCTCATTTTTTTCTGTATTTCTCTTCCTCCTTCTTTCCCGCTTGTGTGTTTTTCTCACTGTCTTCTTCTGGATGAGGAAAAATAAGTGTGTGTTCCCACAGATGAGTTTAAGTGAGCGTCACCTTCACCACTGTCTCAAATTAAGCACTCCTGGAAGTATAGTTTGGTGGGAGAAAGATGCATGAGGTGGAATCAAGACTGGACACCCTTGGAATTCGGCAACCCCGGCAATTCTCAGAGTCAGCAGCCGGACAATTTGAACATCTTTGAGCTCTGCAGAATATTGTGAGGAAGTTAAGCACTAGTTACAACCGGGAACATTTGCACATGCACACTGCTGTTTAACAGTTGACTGAACCTCTTGTCAATACACCATTAAAAGAGTAACAAAAACGGAAACCCAAACGGATTCAGAAAGTTACATTTAAAAGTTTAACAATGTTCTAAAGTTTTCATTTAAATGCAAAATGTTATGAAAATAACATCTTTCAAACTATAGTCGAATCAATTACTCTGACAAAGATGTATCACTTAAGCACTATATCTCGGGCTATGCTGTCTGCAAACAGAAAATAGCTTCTGGCATATGTTTCGTCTTCGTTCCTTTGACATTTCTTGGGTTAGCTCAATATATGATTATCTAATGGAGTCACGAGATTATGATGAATGATGTCATACAATGCAATTATTGTGAACTTTATCGAAAGGTAGAAGAGGGAAGTGGCCTTTTCAAGTCTGACTCTCAGCAAAGGAAGGAAAATAAGTAGATGGTTATGGATTTTTTCATGAGTATTTCTTATGATTAATGGGGTTTAATCCCTTGTTTTCGTTTCTAGACATAACTGTTAAAGGAAGAAATCATTTGACAATTCCAAGGGCATGAGTGATGTGGCGCATTCAAATACTCCTTTAATTTCTCACTTATGATGAACAAATACCTTTCTTTTATTTCTATGGCACATGACTCTAAGGTAACTGACAACATCGTATTCAGATCACTCTTTATAGCTCTTGGCTAGAAAGAGTTTGTCGCATGGAATGGATGACTGCCTTTGAAAAGGCCGTTTGTCACTAAACTCCCTAGATGCACGCTAGTCAGCTTCTATAGCAAGAGCCAGGTTTTAAAATTAAACAGCAGATAGTATTCTGCACTCTGGAAAAACTGAGGCAAGGAGTTATATGACATATTTGTTGGCAATGTGAGGAAATGCTACCTTGCTTTGTCTTTGGGCTGAACAGAATAGTAAGAATGTTCCTGTAATTGAGGGCCTCCAAGGGAATGCAGTTGCAAAGTTTAGAAATCCAAATGACAGAACACTACCTTTAGAGTTCTTGAATGCAAAAAGGCGTGTCTTAAACTAAACTTGGGCTGCCACTGTGAGCTATTACACAATATCTAATTGTTCAGTTCACCTCAGACCTATTTTAAGTAACTGAAACAAGGTTGTGTTCAACACTTCAACACAGCAGTAGAGGTTTTGACACCAAGTTAGATATAAATTGTCATCCAGTGCTGAAAGACTACTCACTGTAAACGTGTAAAACAGCAGAGTACTTCTGGAAAGGACTCGAAATATACGGATAAAGATAGGGTTTAATTAAAAAGTATTTAAAGCCTGCACTATAGCACTTGAATCACCTATTGTCTTAATCACGAGTCCGGTGCAGACAACATCACCAAAGTGCTAGGTTCAGTAGTTCACAAATGTTCTGAAATGCCTGCAGGTCTGTAACATCTAAATATGGTGGGCGAAATACCGTCAATTTGATGGTCTTCTCATGTCTGCCACCGACACAGCTTGGCATTGTAACCGCCAAGATCTAAATCAGGCCATTTGTGTCCTTATTATCAGGGCCAGTACTTGCACAAAACAGCTTTATGCTTTCCTTTCTGCAGTGTAGGTTTTCCCTCCTGCAATAAAACCCATTCATCTCAGTTTTCTTTTTGTTGGTAACTCTCTTCTAGCAAGCTCATCTAGCAAGCTTTGTCTGGAGCATACAATCCTGTCCATACTGGTATGAACTTTGGCTCCATTTTATAAAGACATGAAACACCACAAAAAAAAGGGAGATGCAGTTTTCTATGAGTGGGAGAAGAAGTTAATTTCACATGAATCAGAGTTTGCATTGGCATATATTTCCTTAAATAACAGGATAAATACTGTTCTCCTCAAACCAGTAAATTGTGTATAGCCTAGATTTCAAGGAGACAATTTACATCCATTCTGAGGAGATTGAATGCTACTTCCAGAATGTCTGCTTGGTTCCTTCATTCTTACTCCTGCTGGGAACAACCTCAGAGCCCATCTGCCATACCAAAGAAGATGGGCTGTGCTGCCCTGTGAGTTGGGGAGCTGCCCTGGCTGATTTAAGAACAGGACAAGGACTGTGTTTTGCTGGCTGGCTGTGGAAGATGCTCCCCCATCACAAGAGAGAGCACCAGGAGCCTAGACAGAGGAGAGGTCTGTTGCAGGGAGCAAAAATAAAATGAAGCTCCTCACAAAAAGTGCTCTTAGAGGGCAGGAGCCCCACCTGAAGAAATGCTCCAAGTGGCTAGAATGGCCACCAGGAACACAACAAGACCAACAAAAAAAAAAGAACATTGATCCTTCAGACCCATGAAGTGAAGTGTGTAGTTCGGTCCCCTGAGGGAACGAGCACAAAAGGGAGTAAATAGCTCTCAACTATAATTTCTGAAATGTCCCTGCAGACAGCCAATCCCCAACAATGTTACTTTCGCATTTTTTGGAAGCATGCATGCATGTCGCCCGACCTGTTCTTGGTCCCAGGAACACATCCCCAGGCACACTTCACAAGAGAACATATCCGGGTAACCCTATCTCCACAGGGCTGGAGAAGCAAGGATGAGCTCCACAGCAGTCTAGCATCTGCCTGCACTGCCCCCACTCCCTATCCCCCTGCCTGTGGGAGCATGGAAATGCTGCCCTACAAGAATCCAACTACAATCTGTAAGGGGCAGAGTATGCCGGGTCGCTTGTCGGAACAGAAAAGTGTCACTCGCACTGGGAGCCGGCTGGCAGCATTGGAATGGGCTTCCAGCTTTGCCCTAAAGCTAAAGCTTGTGCCTGGTGCCCCACTGAAGGGCAGTGTCAGAAGTGTGGTGCAAAGCTTATTTTAGCACCGAAAATAAAGAATGAACAGTGTACCTGAAAGGAGCAAAGCCGCAAATCACCCACTCATCACTAAGGGACTTAGGAGTCCCCCCATAAGCCTGAGTGAGGGTTTCCACATTTGCATATTTTCCTTTGTGGTACCCCATGGAAGGACAGGGGCCTTCAACATTTTAAAACCCCACCACAGAAATTATTTTAAGTAAAGTCACCCTAAGTGTTCAAGGGATTGAATCCATGGCCCAATAGGAGGCCTTCTATTATTTCAATCACTGTAGCTGCTGGCACTTTTACATCTTGGCTACAGACTACAGGAATCCCTGTTGGATGTTAGGAGTGATAAAAGTAAAACAGAGACTTTGTGACATGTTTTCGAAATATTGCTTTCTTGATAATGTTGATGGTTAACAATGCAAGGCTTTACAGTATAATGATTCCTAGAGAATGCCTTTACTAATGTAGTAGCACTGTAGCATAGCCAGTTGGTCTGCCTTATTGATAATGACACCCCCTATATTGAAATAGTGCATCTAGTATAGGTGAGGGTATTGTGGTTATATTGTTCAGGACTGTCTTCGGGTGTTGCATGTTACAAGGGTTTCACCACAGGTATATCCATCTGCATGATTGTACATATTTATAATGTAATGCATAACACTGAGTAATGTGTGTGTGACTGGATTACTACAAAGGGCCTACTCTGGTCAACACACAAATTAGAACACAAACGGGCAGAAGTCTATATTGTATGAGAAAAGTACAGGCCTCGGTTTGAACATAATGGTCAATAAGGAACGCAGGGATAGAAGGGAGAATGAGAAGAGAGGCCAGGTGCAGGGTAAAGCATGTACGATTCAGCTTAGCATACCACAGATAACTTAGAAGGATGCACACACACAAGGGAAAGTCTGAGCTACTTTCTGATATCAGGAAAGGAGAAGGGTAAATCATGACAGATTTGAAAGGGAGACATGGCGTTAGATGTTTGTGTTTCAAGGGTGGTAGAAAGGAGGAGACAGGACGTAAAACTTCAGAGACTGGTAGACGTGTAGGGAGAACATATTGGTAGAGGTCACAGGGCAGGATCAAAGGACATTGGGCCTGATTACGACTTCGGCGGGGGGATTACTCCGTCCGAAATGTGACGGGTATCCCGCCAGCCGTATTACGAGTTCCATAGGATATAATGGACTCGTAATTCGGCGGTGGGATATCCGTCACATTTGGGACGGAGTTATCCCCTCCGCCGAAGTCATAATCAGGCCCATTGTGTATGTTAGATAATATGTATGTAATATATCTGCCATGAATGTATTTTTGTGACAAGTAGTCAGATAGCGTTTAAAGAATTATTGTCTTGTTAATCATAAGTGTTGTGAAGGAGGTGAATTTTAAGGGCCCACCAAGTGTACAAATATCACTGTGTGCAAGAGCTGAGTTGAGTGTGGCTTCAGTTGCAGAAGTGTGCTGTACTCCCGGCCGTATTTTATTTTGCTTATAAATACTCAATTATTACTAGAATTGTGTCACTTCTTTATTATTGATAAGAAATTCAACTACACATAGCAGCAAGCTGAGGCTACTAGCCTACACCATCTCCTGTGAGTATGCGGTGGACTGCTTTACTTTGGTGTCCTGAGAGTGCCAAGTGCTAAAATGGGGTACTTTGTTACTAGTAAAAAGACAATTAAAGATGTATTACTTGTGAAGGACTCACATCCTTCACAACTATTAGCCCAGTTCCTTACAACTGCATTTAATAATACAGGCATGTGATAAAAGACAACTTCAACACATAGATTTATGGTACCATATCTCAATGGCCCTAGAAGCACTTCACTGGCTAACCAACACCAAATCTTTAACTATTAAGACCCAGGTCACAAAGAGCCATCAACAACAAATGACCAGCTTTTATACACATTGCTAAGATCTGGAAGTAGATAAGAACCTTTGAAAATCATTTGAAGCCGAAGAAAACTGTGAAGAACTGGGACTGTGTCAACATTTGCCTTTTTATTTATTTGTTCATAGAGTTTTATGTAACATACCACTAGAATAACCACTTCAAAGCACATTTACCAATAGCCATGCCAAAATGCTAACACGACGTAGACCAATAGGACATCTATCATAGATGTTAATGTTTTGAAACAATAAGTTCTTTACCAATTCAGAGACCCATGATGTATGTTGAAAGTGTATTTGAAGATGAAGGTTTTCAAATTGTTTCTAAAAAGACAGTGGTTCTCTAAGTTTCTTAGTATTACGTCTAGGCCATTCCAGAGGAGGCAGCCAAGGAAATATGAGACTTCCCAGTGCCTGATTAAAAAAAATACCCTTACAATTGGTATTGGGTGTTTGGAGAAGAGGTCTCCAGCTTTGTCCCCTTTGAAACAGAGAAAGCTTTTTTTCATCTAGGGTACAAAGTGCCACCAGCAGTTAGTGACATTGCAAATGTTGACGTAGTCTCTGTCCAATTGGAGAAAGGTCCAGGAATCACTGCCATACATTTGGAAGTGGAGTTGTTATGTATCGATGTATCAATTTTAGAAGAGTATCTTTACCTCTTTATTTATCCGAGGGCAGAAAGATATTTTTCACTGATGGCGTTGGAACTTGCCCTAGTGCAGTGGGCAAAGCAATTTTTAGATTTGTATTGATTTTGGGTGCATGATCAAAGAAGAGCACTACAGTTTTGTCCCTACTGAAAAGAGAAAGATTTATTTCATTCAGGGCAGAATATGCTACAAGCAGTTAGTGACATTGCAAAAGTTGAACGAGTCTTTGTTCAAATATAAAAACGTCAAGGGACCCTTAACATACATTTGGAAATGAAGTTGTTATGTATCAATTTTAGAAGAGTATCTAGGCTTGTAACAAAATATTGGAGTGATTGGGAATGGATGTGACTACATTTAAAAGGGATAAATGTAAAAAGATTATGTTTACCTGATCTAAAAAATAAATGTGTCATTAGAAATATAATTCTGTACTAACAGTGTTAGGTGTGTAAAATATAATGTCTACACTATTGGCATCACACTATATATTTTGTTTAAAGACACTAAAATTAAAATGTATCCGATTTTCACTTCCAGTTTAACAACTGTACACCCACTGCTACATTATTAATCGGATTAAGTGGGGCCAGAAACTTTGATTGCCTGTGTTTCATGTCCCAGAAATAACTACGCCAGCAAACCTATTAAGGCTCAACTGCATTGAAAGATGTGTGTCATCTTATTTGTATTTCTACGAACATCACCTCTATCACGAAGTATAATGCAACAATGACCATTACTGCATTTAATTCTGTTCAAAACTCATCCGAATGAACTCTACTTGGACAAATCACGATATTTGTTATAAAATTGCCTCCTGTATATGGACCATGTTTTTTGTCTACGCAGGCATGAAGGATAACTGACGATACTAGCAGGCCCACTTCAGTACCTGGGCACACTTCATCAAGCTACACAAATTGCTCAATTCCTGAACTAACCTGTTGGCGCAGTTTTGCGTCAAAAAGTATAAATATGGGCCTTAATATGCTCTTTAGACTATCCACAAATTACCTGGACTCCCTGGGCCTACTTCCATTCTCAGTTTGAAAACATACTTTACCTACATGGTTTTGTCTCACTGTTCACTGAACATTGCAATCTAGAGGCTAGCAGGTTTGCAGCTGAACTACGAGCAGGGTCTCAGTCCCGGGTGAAAGGCAGTACCTTGACGTCATCCGACTTCAGTTAGAGTGGGATGGAACTTTTCTTTCCGAAAGCTAAGGTATTAAAAATTGTGCCATATTTAATGGAAACATATTAAGATGTAATCATTATTTTCCCAAAGAAGGAAAATGCACTAGAGAAGTGGACGCTGCACAAAACACAAAGATAAACTCTCACACGTGCCTTGCAAGAGCACAGTCCCCACATTGCTATCAAAGAAACAATGACCAAGCTGCTTTGTATAAATCAATGCTATGTGATCCCCGCGTTGGCGTTTAAATAAACAAAAAATCCCATAGCCATGGCACAGCAAGTAAAATAAAGTTCATTTTTGGTGTAACCTTCACAAGCAAATGATCCAAGGCATCTTGCAGGCCATGCCATTTTTTACTACCTCTGCTACTTTTTTGAACAGCAGCAGTATTTGCCATCACTAAAGACCAATTATCAAACAGTGTGCATATTAATTACTTAGAAGAATTATTCCTTATAAATTGGTCGATCAGGAAAATGCCCAGAATAGACACTAAAACCATATTTATAAGAAGCTGATTCTTGGCGTGTTGTGACAAAGAATAGGGTAGTGTAAAACAGGCTTCGATTAACAGAGTTTCAAGCAGTCACAGTACACATCTCATAGTCTAAGTAGAAAATATTCATTTAGTCTGTCTTTTTCATTTGTCTGATGAACAGATCAATATGAAGGTTCTTCTAAATGCTCACCCTTAACCTTTTAAGAGCTGAAATTAAATCCTAAAAAGATGCAAACATATCCACATCTATGAACGTTCTGGACATGGAGTGGGACTGAGCTGCTAGAAAAAGGAGCATAAGTGCTGGAAAATGAGACAGGTATGGAAATGAGATCATTAAAGAATGGTTCATTGAATGAGCAAATTCAAAGACAATGTACAGAGAATTAGAAGCATAGAGGAAGAATTGATAATAGGAAGGAACTAAGGTAGGAAGGAACTGAAAGCAAAATTCTTTATAAGCGCTGGAAAAACAACACTGATTTTAACAATTGTTCAAAAAATTGGAAAACACTAAACAAATGCCACCAAATTATACAACAAATAAAACTGAAAACAGGAAAACTCTCTTTCCCTAACTCCTCCATAAATGGCAGTCCTTGTCTCACCCACAAGCATGCATAGGTGTTGCTGCATGCCTGTAGCAACATGATCAGAGTAGCCTACACACATTACACCAACTCACTTTTCACATAAGCCAAAATGTACTGATATACCTCCTGTTCAACCACAGAAGAGAAATGAATGCATAAGCATGGCATCCCACAGTCGTATCCCTTTGCCATGTTTTTTACTGTCTTTCTATTTCATCTTCCTTCTCCCTTTCTGAATATCTCTATTTTGCACTTGGCAAAAGTATAATGGTAAAATGTAGGTCCAATAAAATGAATGCCAGTACCCACCACCTGCCACCTTCTGCACAAATTAATACTGGGTGAATGTCAAGTCATTTTCCAAGGATCTTGTTGGAAATCAGAAGAATGCCTGATGTTTGCAATCTGTTATCAGAAAATGATCAGCAACTTTCTCAGCCCCAATAGGCTAGGATGGTAGAGGTTAGTCAGCAAAATCCTGGTGCTAAGTCCAATTATGTTAAGAATGTTTAGAGTTCCCTTGGTTTTGACATGATGATAGGCTTTAGAGCTGTGATGTGAAGTAACACTGAAGATCATGCACAACATTTTATCCCTCCACTACAGAGAGTATGGAGTGAGCGTCCCAACCCCAGAAAAGAGAGTGCACAGAAAATATGTCTCTTCTTGTGAGCTCCACACTGTTTGAAGCGTGCAGAGAGTCATCACCAGGAATAACAGTCAACTCCGTTCCACAAACTGCTACTTCTGTGGACTAAGTTTGCTGATTGGCGAAATTTCTAAGGATATTCTTTAAAAATAGGTGCACATTCCACCATTATTCATGTCAAAAGACATCACATATTTTTACCATATCTAAGACTTTGAGACTTTGCTGATGATAGGTGGGTTTGTTTATTGTCTGCATTGCATCAAACGTGTTGGAAGTAGTTTTTTTCTCAGCTGAGAATGTAATAGTAAGAGCCCCACTACAAACAAAGAAGTAGTCAGGAAGTGAGAGAAAGTTAAGTAAGAGAAGGAATTGTGAGAGAGAGAGAGAATTAAAAAGGTAAGAGAAAAAGAGGAAGAGACAGATAGAACAGAGAAAAGGAAAGAGAAAAAGGAGGTAGAAAAGTAAAGCAATAAAGAGAAATGGTGTGTGTGTGTGTGTGTGTGTGTGTGTGTGTGTGTGTGTTGAGACACAATGCCCATTACTTAGCATACAGTTGTGTTCCCCCGCCCGTGTACCAGAACTGCATACCTATAATTCTCTTTTTTTTTTTAAACAATTGGTCATGCCAACCACTAATCCCATGTGCTTGCATTGACCTGAGCCTAGTCTTTAACAATGATCGGTTCTGAACCTAGTCCTGAACCAGGAGGTGAGCACCAAACACATCCTCATAATGACAAGGAACTACTGTCCCTGTCATGGGTTTCATGCCTGGAGCGTGGTGGTGACAGCATACTATGTCAGTGAATTCTAGTGACATGCCTTTTCCCTGTGAGATAGGAATTCACTCTTTTAGTCACATATATCTAGAGTTCTGCTGCTTACAATCAATATCAGGAATCCTGAACTAGTGGCTGTGTGGTAGTGTGCCATGCACAAGTGATGCAGGCCTGCAAATTTCACTTTGGATGCCCAATGCCTGGATACAAATATATTTTAGAGGAGAAGTTGCATTCTCCACACAGCATATCTGCACAGCTGCCATCTCCCAGATGGGAGGGAGGAGCACCAGATGCTATGGTGAGATAAAAAGGAGAGAGGCTTTCCTTAGAAGTGCCAGGAGCCTTCCTGATACAGTGGTCTGTAAACATCTCTGACTACAACAACCATAAGGTAGATGGCAGATGGTACCGGGTGAGGCTTGTAGTATCTGTGGTTAAAGAAATCAGTCATTTCAAGGGACACAGATTACTGTGTCTATTCCTGATCTCTGTGAGGAGGGAGTCATAAATAGCTGGCTAAAGCCTTCCCTCACCTCTTTGTACTTTTGTGGTGAGCACTCTGTCTGGAGACTGAACTGGTGGCCAGTCCTGGAAGGACATTTGGGTGGGGCACCCGAAAGGGAAACTAACCCAAACTGGTTCCAAGGAAGAAAAGCTGGAATACATATCCTCCTTTCACAAAATCGATTTAAAGATGGGAGCTTAAGACCCATAGTGATTTGTGTTGTGGTGTCTTCTAAACAGAAACGGGCTTCTTTGCATCATCCATACTAGACATTATGCGTTAAAAGTGAATGTCAGTTACAAAATGAAACGTAGCATAGTGAGTGTGGTTGTCTGTACGACAAAACTTTATTTTTTCCCAAAGGAACCTTTCTATGCAATCTTATAATAACAACAGATTGGGGAAAAAAAACTAAAAGCATCTAAACCCATGTCTTACATTTTGCATGCAGCTCCTTGATGCTGGTATGTAGATCACTGTGCAATATTAGAAGGATTGTACCTTATGAACTTGAAGTAATAAAATGACCAGTATAAAAAGCAGCAGCTGACTTACCTTTCTACATAAAATACAAATGTATGACCTGCTTGTTACACAGTGTGCTTTGCAACAGGTACAGTAACCTATGACTGGAAAAAACGGAACTCTTGTAGAATTGTATTAAACACTAGAGTTATCTTACCGCTATTATAATCCCCCCAAAATTGATGGGAATACATAGATCTTTGCAGCAGGTGCCTTAACTCTGTAAGATATTTTGAAATGTAGCATATTTGCGGCCAAATAAATAAGCTAGAACAGACCTACTGTCACATATATCCTTATTGCTAATTTCTTTGTAGCTAATTTTTTTACATGTATAAATTGACCATCAGACTATACTTTTTAACGTCTGCCTCTTGTGATTCTACCCCCTTTCCTCAACCATACATTGACACAAATTTATGGGTCCCCAGAGTAATTATTTTCCAATTCCAGCAAGGCCTGTAATATTAGTTGTAAGGAAGGTTGAGGTTATCATAGTTGCTGTAAGCTTTAAAAATTCTAGCTCCAAGACTTTGCCTATATTAAGAGCACACCATCCTGGTTTAGAGGCTTCCTGTATGTTTTAACAAAGTGTTCTTTTTCGGTCATGGTTTTTAACATTCTGGAGCTCATCCCAGTCTCAGTAGAGGCTTCCTGTATGTTTGAACTAAATATTGTTTAGCTGTTCTTACTGTGCCTTAACACACTCTGAGACCCCAATCACAAGGGAGTGAAACTCGGAAAACTGTTCAATAAGGAGTTTGTAAAGGGATCAGAAACCACATAATCTTCTCCTAATAAATTTCTGTAGGTTAACCTTGCAGAAGTATATCCTGGATAATGCCTCAAGAAAGGTGCAGCATGTGGTATTTTGTACATTAGACCGATATTAAACATTCTTTATGAGAAAAAAACTCAAAATAGGAGGTATTTATTGCATCTGATAACTATCTCACCCTTGTGAAGTCAATTTCAGTAATACAGGGTGCAGTAAATACTCCATTCCATTCCATCACATTCATAATCAGGCTCTAAATCGTGTAAGATGAAGGCCCAAATGTAGTTTTGTGTCAAAAAGTTTAGCGCTGGATTGCTCCATTTTTTAGTGACATCTGGACATCATATTTATACTATGATGCACAATGGTGCTCAAAACTGATCAGAGTAAAAAAAATTGACGTTAACCCTTGCACCCTGTCGTAAGGCAAACTGACATTAATGCTGCAAAATTGACTCTATCCTGTTTTACGTCACGTAAATATGTCGCAAATGGATATGCACCATTTTAAGCCTGCATTAGCGTCAACTTTAGATGCTAATGCAGAAAACATTGCAAAGGAGAGGCATAATCAGGCCAGGAGAGACCCCAGAATGACCCCATACAACCAGGAACCAGCTAGGAGGAGACAGAGAAGTCCCAGGGGAGGGAGAAGAAACAGCGCAAGTGTTGTTTTAGTGCGGAGGAGCATTAAATCCTTGTGAGAGAGGTGACAGAGCACCAACATCAACTTTTCATCATGTCCAAATTGCCAATTGGCAGGAGAGAGGCAATATGGCAGCAGATAGTTGACACGATTAACAGAGTGGCAGAGGTGAGGAGCATTGTAACCGAGTGCATGAAACGCTGGCATGATGGTAAGCAAAGAACAAAGGAGAAAGTGGCAAGCAACAGGAAGGCAGCACTGCACACTGGAGGTGGAAGTCCAGCACCGCAGGAGGACAGATGAGATGGAGGAGATGGTTGCAGAGGTCATTCTGGAGGAACTGGTCACTGGAATCGCAGGACAGCGCAGACTACCAGGGACAACCACAAATGCATGGTAAGTTGCATTGGGGAAATTAATGCAAAACTGTCAAATGCAAGAAGGAGGAGGCACATAGGACACACTCAATGCATGTGAAAGGAGTGCAGAGGGACACATTCGACATGAATCAAGTCGCACCATGCAAACGTGAGCAACACATGTACACATGCCTTGGTTGTGCCATGCACCACAACACATACACAACCTGGACATATGTTAATCACCAGGGCTACATACCAACATGTACATATGCAGCACATAGTATGCAAGGCATGTCTAATTACTGTGCCACTGGTTGTGTCATCACAACATCCGTTGCATATAGTCAAACAAACCCTCCCAACACAACCAAGACATTAGAGACTAGGAAGTCAGTCATTACCATTCCTGGGGTTACTTCATGGTGGAGTCCCTTGCAGAAACACCTTGGAACTGCCTTGTCCCATTGCCAAAACACGTGTGCTCCATTTTACAGCACATATTAAAATGCAACTTAGCCAATATTACTTAGAAATGTGCCGGAAGCACCACCACCCCGCACATAAACAACACATCCTCATGAGGCACCCACTTCTCCATCATGCAGTGGGGATGCCTCTCTGGGTAATCTGGGCAGCTGCTGGGGGATTATCAGGGTGGTCCTGTATCACAGGAAACATGGCACTACCCAGTGTAACTAAACTGGTGTAGTGTGGAGCAACACATATTGACGCTGACCAAAACTGTGCCACTGGAGAAAATATGCACTACAGATTGCAGTCTGTAGGTCACAACACATACAGGCTGAGCCCACAACTACTCTGAGACAACCGTGTGAGCCACATAGGAATGGGGAAATAACCACACAAACACAACATATGGTGTATGTCTGTGAACATCATGGTGTTCAATTTCACATTGGCGGGCAGGGGATGGTGCATGGGCAAGTCTGGCATTGGTAAGACTGCTAGTGCAGTGTACCCTTTGCGGTTGGCAGTATGAGTTACACTCTGCAATGGTGGGTGGAAATCTGTCTCGTCATGTCAGCTCTTTGGGGCAGTTACCAAATAGAGTCAGCGCCAATCTTTGGGTGCATTGGGTGTGACAGCATACGCTGCTCTTAGCACTGCAAATCAGGCAGTGGAAAGCGCAAAGGGCCTGGGCAAGAGTCCCCCTACACTGCCCATGCCAGGTGCATGGGCTGTGCAGGGGAACCCAGGGGCATACCCCACCACATTTCCACCAACCTTTGCATGGAGGATTCACCACCATGCAAAGGCTGGCGAAAATGTGGGAACATACCTGGAGGGTAGTGCTGATCGTAATACTGGTCTGGTGTCACAAGATAGGTGACAGTGCCAGTCTGTAAGCTGCTGGTAACCTGACATTCCCCATGGACAACATGTGTCACTTCTACCTGCACTGTTGGCGGTGGTCATATTACCAATGGCAGTCTGGTGCTCATAGGACTGCCAGACTTGCAATGAGGGTCCATGTATGCACCAGTGCAACTACCTGCAAAATCTCCATCAAACTAGCAAGAGGCCCTGAGTTAAGTTCAACATTAGTCAACTGGCTATGTCCATTATTTTGTGGCATCAAGCACTGTCATGTAGAAAATTATGTACACATCAACAAATTATACCCATATTGGCCACCCCTTGGTCCGCCCATGTGCATGTGTTAAATTAGCTGCACTGCCATAATACTGCATCTCTTTCCCCATAGCGCAAGGATGGCTGCATTGAGGGGGAGATCATAGTTGTGTAGAAAGGAGCATGTTCCAGCACAACCCGAAACTGAAAAGGCAGTCTGCTAGGTCCATGTGTGCTGTGCAATGTAGCACACATACGCATACATCAAAACGAGGAGCAATGAAAGGAAACAACAATATAGCGTGTATGTGAAACATGTAGAACTGGGACAGGAACATATTGCAATGTGTGTTGCTGTGGCCTTACCACTGCAATCCCCATTGCAAGGCCCTATCATGCAAATGGATGCATAGGAAGGGTCCACAATAACAAGATGGTGTCAAGCCACCAAAAGGAAATACATCACACCTGGTAAATATGACGCAGCCTATTGTGCCACCTGAGCTTCGCTTTATGTAACACTCAGGTGGAGCAAAGGACTGAGAAATTACACCCATGATGTACAGGAACAATGTTTGGGCTGTAAGTTGTCATTGAGCCTCCGATAGCAAGTCAATGATGTGACATGTCAACTGCCACAACATAGAAAGATTGATATTACACCATCTCCTTGCAGAGGATGATGGCTCTCCTGCTGATCTGCCTGTCCTGAAGTTCCCTGATGACCTGGATGACCATCTGACACCCATCAGCCAAGAGACCCTCCAGGATGTCCTGGTATGCCTCCAGACACCACCTCCCATTGCAAGTAGGATAACCTATGTAGCAGCCATCCTAGATGACCCACCCAACACCCAAATAGTACAACGTGCCAGCACCGACACAGCTGAGGACTCCGAGGACCAACAGGCAAGCTTCCAGAGGACAGTGGTAGGAGTCCAGCAAGAGCTGGCAAACGAGGTGCGGTGGGTATTGGAGATCGTGGCAGCTAGCCTAGAGGGAATGCATATGTGCCTTTTGAAGGCAAATGAACACACAGCTGCCAAACGAGGCACACACTCCCAACTGCAAAGAGTCCAGCAGTGTCTGAAGGACATAGCTGCTGCAATGAGGGAAAGGCAACAACAACTGCCCTCCCAAACTGGCAGCAGCATGATTGAGAACAAGCTGGACTCCCTGCAGCGTGAAGTGGCCTCCCTCAGGGCAGACATGGCTGCCTGCCACCAGGATGTTGCTCCTATCCTGAAAAAACCCAGCAGCTCCTCCTTGCTGCAGTGATGCTGTGTGTTGTTCCACAAATGGCCACTGCTGGGAATTGGGATTCCACATCTTCAACCACTGAAGTGTGTGTGGCCCCTTCTACCTCCCCACCACCACCATCAATGGTATAGGAGACACCACACACATCGGAGGATGAAGATGTGGAACAGGTCACCTTTGCTCAGAGGAGTTCCAGTAGCACTAGCCTATGCCACACAGGCAGTGTTCTCCTTTGTTCTGTGCTTAATATCATGCCAGTGTTAGCACAGTTGGATATGTGTACTCTTCACCCACACACTATTGACCGGTCTGTTATAGACTGTCATTGTCACTCACCTACCAATTGGCAATTATTGTTCCTCCGTCCCACGACATGTCCCTCAACCCTGGACTTGTGTTTTGTCACAAATGTATGGATTTCAAAAATGGGGTCACTGACCTGGCCATTGTAAATACCTCACTACAACACTTCCACTTGTAAATAAACACCTTGTACATAATCAGCCTGTCTATGTGTATTGTGATCCATTGACTTAGCTAAATGATTGTACTGTGTGAATCCACTTCATTGGTCACAAAGCTACACAAAAGGTCCCTGACATGACAGTAGTCCATACATTGGATGGCAGATGCAAGGACTAGTAGATGTGATGTTGCTGCCAATGTGACAGCTCAGTTGTCAATAGGTGACGCACATGTTAAGAGAAGTATTTGAAGGCAGGACAAAATCCCTAGGCCAACCCTCAATTTGCCCTTTGCACTCATGGGAAGAACCCGAGACTCAAGCATATTACACAAATTGTATTGGAGAATGCAAAAATGTTTCTTATAAATTGCAGTAACCTAAAATAAAACTAAAGCCTACCCTATCCTAAACTAACCTATACTAACTATACTTACCCGACAACTAAAGCTATCTACCCTATGCTAAACGTAACTTACACATTGAACACCACACTCTAAACATTGGCCCCAACCCTTAGGTTACAAGACACATGCAGGACAACAAATACTAATACTACATCTATACTTACTAATCCTAAACAAATATATATT
This sequence comes from Pleurodeles waltl, assembly GCF_031143425.1. NCBI lineage: Eukaryota > Metazoa > Chordata > Amphibia > Caudata > Salamandridae > Pleurodeles > Pleurodeles waltl. The sequence goes on from NC_090444.1 coordinate 932,579,314, forward strand.
TTTTGTATTTTTTTGACATAATTTTTTTTTTAAAACAAATAGATACCCCAACATGAACCCCCCACCCAACCACCCAAAAATAAACACATAAGAAGAAAAAACCCACCCCAACTACACTTATCCTAACTAATCTAGAAACCTACATTAACCTAACACTAACCATCTAAAACCCACAATAAAATATCTAATAACATCATAAGGGAGGGGACTGAACTGGGAGCTGGCAAATCACATTGCAGTCACAGTTTGGCCTTTTTTAGCTTCTTTTTTATGTATTTTAACATCTTCTTGTTGCCTGCAACTTCCTCCTCCAATCTGTCCAAATGTATAGGAATGAGGGTCAAGTCTCTCTGCAGATCCTGCAGCAACTGTGTTGCAATGATAGCAGGTGGTGAGGGCTGTTGTGCTGGTGTGGTGACTGCTGCAGCTGATGTTGTTGGGGTGGTGCTAGCTGTGCCCCCTACACTGATGAGGAGGCTGAAACTTGCTGAGCCCTTTTAGGCAGTGTGAGAGCCCCATGTGGGAATGCCCGCCATTCACTTGTAGCCTTCTCTGCCTGCAAACAGCAACCCAAATGTCTCTACCCAGACTCCACTGCCAGGATGTGGCAGTACCATACTGCCCTCTTCTGGAACCCATGCCTCTCCTCATTTGTCATGTTGGCAGCTGTAATATGAAGACAAGCAACCATCAGTGTCAGCAGTGGGTGGAGTCTTTACAGACTATTAGCTTACACTGCTACATCTAATTACACATGCACTCCAACTCACATTCCAGAAAAGACAAAGGCCCTAATAAATGTAACATCAGCGCCGCCTTTGCATCATATTTGTGACGCTAAAACAATGCAAACTTACAAAATAAACTTATGTTTATTAACTTTGTGTGGCTTTTGTGTAAAAAAACAATGGAAAGGCTGTGCTAACCTTTCATTAATCGGGCCCAAATTTCCTCCTGATCTGTGTCTATTTCCACCCATACATCACCAGTAACTTGAACACGTCATTGGGAGGAGGGATACTGTTGGTAACCATAAGGGGTCAGAGCTGATAGGTACACATGTAAGCCTGATCAACATAACTGTTACCTACACTGTGAACATCACATCTACCTACAAATTTGGTATTCCTCTTCCCCCGAGCCTAAGGGGGGAGGACCATGGTATCCATCATCTCAACAGTCCTGGTCATCCACCAAGGCCTGACCACTTATACATGGAGTCAACTTAGGAGTGCTGCCAACTAGGAAGCAGTATCCTTAGGTGAATCACATCTACATTTATGTGTCTTGGTGTAGACATCCATCAATACGGGATCTGCCATAACTATTCCTTTCGCACACAGTTCCATGCCAGCACACATTGGGCCTTGGCCTGCATGCAAACCAATGACATTCCACAAAAGTGAAACATACATGCAGTGCAAAAGGCGGAGCACCAGGCTGGGATTCAATTGCCAGCCCAGTCCTCCGCTTTCATGACAATACAGGGATGCACCAATTTAGAATTAATATGGTGCACCCCTGTGTTGTCACCTATGCCTGGGCACGTATTGCTAACATACGTCAATCCAGGGAGCCTTGTCTCATGGTGAATAGATGGCTCTGTAGAGGAGGAGTTTGATTATGTGCTGAAAGAGACACCTTCCAAAACAATACAGTAACCCGAGAAAGAGGAGATACAATAGATGTGGGCTGCCTAATGCATCAGCCATTGAAGATCCCAATCGGAGGATACATAAGAGTATTCATCCTTATTGCGCATAGCTAAGGATCCCCGCCCCCTTGGGGTGTGAGGTGAATTTGTCACTGACTCTGGTGTGAGCAAATCTGTTAATCTGGGACTGCATCTAAATGCAATGGGTGTTGCTGTGGTTGTGCCACAGCAACTTCCATTGCAGCTTATCACGCTGCCCCAGATATTGAAGTCTACTTACACCTCAATCAGAGCAAATTTGGCTTACCTCATGCCAGTGGTGGCGTTAGCAAGGTGCAATGAGAAGAAAAGTTGACACATCCCCGTGTTTGTTGCTCTTTCTATGCGTGCTGCACTCTACAACACACAGAGTAAGAGCAAATCACATCTGGAGATATTATTTTGTGTAGGAGGGTGTCCCACCTGCACAACAACTGACCCTCCTCTCAACGCAGCCATCTGTGCACTATGGCACAAGGGTGGCTACACTGGGGATTGGCTGCAAATTTAGCAACAACACAGGGGCAACACAGGGGTGCACTGTCTACGATTAAATACAACGCATCCCTGTGTTGTGAAAATGGCGTAGTGCGCCACTGCCAATTTTCTCACAGCTTTGAACTCTGTCATTCTTAGTTACATATGGCCCTACATGTGGCTTGTCGCCACCTTGTATACACAATGCTGGCCATTGCGCACCACGAGCCTCACAAGATGTGACCCTATAGTGGTGCTTAGGGCTCATTAAAATGGGCCATAATATCACCATCCAGCCTACTATGATATCTGATCATTGAACAGTTTATCACATCTGGTTTTGTATTCAACACACATGATTCACACACCAAACCCTGAATCACTTCACAGGACACACATTCTGGATGCATCAGGGTCTTCTAACCGTACCACTTCACCAATTGTGTAGGGGGCTGGTCCACTTGTAAGACATGAATGGTAAACCATGCTTAGTGTCAAATCATAGTCACTGCATGTGGACAACAAATTTCAGTGTAAACTAGTTAAGAGGAGTGAGCAAGTCATCCTAGTGGAAATCAGTGCAACAGACACACCACTACGATCACACAATGACACATATCTAAACACTAGCACTGGACCAGAGGCTCCTGTGGTGCTACACCCTGGAACATTTATATGTGGCATTGCCATGCAGCTGTCTGTGGGCACAACACCTCCTTTGCCAAATGGGACTGTTTGATCATGTTTTTTCCATCTGGGGCCATGCTATGCTGTAGCAGTGGCAGGACCATTGTCACACCCATAGCATTTTTGCCTGCACCAGATGTAGGAAACAACTATGCCATCATCATAGCTCACAGACCCGCTACTACCATGGGATGGTAAGGTGTTGGGGATTTGCATTACATACCCTGCAATGAACAGAGTTAAATGTGTGTGCCATCACAAGGTAGACACACTTAAGGGATTGCTATGGCTGTGGACTCATGTGCAGTTGGTTTACCTACCTGCACATTGACTGCATTGTGACATGTATGTATTACAAATAGTGGGTGGCCTGCCATTGTTGCCATTGTACACTATTGTCAATCCAGTGAGTGCTTGGGTTAGCACCTGGTTTCCAGGAGGCAAATCCAGGCCCCATCCTTTGTCCAGGGTTGCATGTAGTTTTTAGTGCCTAACAGTGACGGTGTGCTATGACTGTTTTCCAGGAATCGCCACTGTGTCTCCAGTTGGACCCTGTGAGAAACTGGGGCTGATTGCAGAGGCCCCCTAACTTTTTGCCCCCATTTTCCACTTTATGCTGGTGTTTTCCTGACTCTGATGGTGCCCTGGGTACTGCTAACCAGTCCCAGGGCCTGTGCTCTGTGTAAAATGGATATGCAAATTAGGCTAATTATAATTGGCTAAGTTAACCTACCTATAAGTCCCTAGTATATGGTAGGGCATGTAGGTTTAGGGACCACAGCATAGGTGGTGCACACCTAGGTGCATTGCTGAGGTGCCCAGTGTCATTTTAAAAGCAAGCCTGCCTTGCTAGCTGCTTTTAAATTAAAGTTATATGCAAATTCGACTTTGGAATTAAAGGTACTTCCAAAGTTTTAAACTACCTTATTTTTACATATAAGTCACCCCTAAAGTGTGCCCTATGTGCCCCTAGGGCTGGGTGCCATGTAACTATAAGCAGGGACTTTATAAAAATAGATTTATAAGCCCTGGTGAGGTAAAAACAGCCAAATTCGTTTTTCCCTCATTGAAGTAAATGGCCTTCATAGGCTAGAATGGGCAGACTTTATTTAAAATTTTAAAGTCTCCTTAAGTGTTACATACCAAGAATTTGGTATCAAATTGATTGTTATAATAAATCCCACAACTTCCAGTTGTTGGATTTAATATAACTAGTGCAGGTAAAAAGTTTAGACTTTACCTAAAAAGTTGCCAATTTCAGCTCTGCATTGTTTTTGCTGCTGTGCTCTGATTGGCCAGCCTGCAGCAGCTTCTGCCAGGCTACTTTAATGAGGTGTGAAGAGGCCTGACTTCACACAAAGGAATGTGCTTGGGGGAGAGAATCTCCCCTCAGCAGATGGTGAGGCAGGAAGGGGGAGGGCTGCCAAACTGGTCTTCAAAGGCAGAGAAGGACATCTGGAGCACCCAGCAACACCCCCACATCCTGCAACCCCAGACAGCTAGGTGCCCCCTTGATTAGATTAGGAGAGGGCAGGAGAGGGGTGTGTTTATGATTTTTAGCCACACCAGTGGGTGGGCTCAGCCAGATCTCTCCTCCAAAAATCAGATTCATCCATTTTGGATTTTTAGAGACTGTTGCCTTCTGGGATGGATTTTTGCCACACTTCCCAGGAAGTGGTCATCACAGGGGGACGACCCTGTCCCTGATTGGAGGACCAGGGCCCCCCTGCTTTTCACCCAGGAGCAAGGATAAAACTGGCAGACCTGCACCCACGCCTCAGATCCCCACCAAATTTCAAGAAGAAAGAACTACAAGGAGAAGAAGGACTGCCCTGCTGGACCCCTGGCCTGCACCTGGACCCTGCACTCAGAAAGACTGCACCAGCTGCACACTTGGGCTTCACCACAAGAAGGACTTTGCCTGGCTTCCACTGGTTCAAGGAGGGACTCCCTGTTTGCTACAGGTGAAAAATTGCTAACCAGAGTCCCCTGCACCAACTCCTGAAAAAGTGACCAGCTGACCACTGCCCAGTGGCCAAAAAGGAGTTTGCGCCAGGTGCACTCTGGGAGTTGAAGTCCGCACTTCCCAAGGACCATCACAGAACTTCTGGACCCTTGGGGTGAGCTGTGGACCCCAAAAGAACCTTAAAAGAACATCTGGGTGAAGCCCCAGAAGTTTGGAAAAGATTGGAGAAATTTTAGAAAAAAGCTCCATAAAGTGACCGACTCGACGCGGAAATTCTAGCCGGCTTGCCTCAACCGCGACCCGGCCTGACTTCGTGGTTCGTCCCGGTCAAGAAAAACATCCGAAAAAGAGACTAAGTCCGAACGTAAAAAGTTGACCGGGACCTTCCAGCCATCGTATCCGAGAAGGGCTCCACGGACGTCGGATCAAGATCCAGGTTTACCCCGGTCGAAGGATTTTCATCTCGAAAAAACGACTAAGTCCGAAGGTAGAAATCACCACCGAGGAAACCGACTTCGCGTATCCGGACAAGGGCTCCAGGAGGTCGGATCCAACTGGCAGGTTCGTCCCGGTGAAGAAAAACTTCAAAATAAAGACTAAGTCAGAAGGTAACTTTTTAACCGAGGCCTCCCGCGACCTGTAGCCGAGCAGGGCTCCATCGCGGTCGGCCTGAAAGTTTGACTTTGTCCCGGTCCTGGTGCAACCAGATGACCCGATTGGCGCTTTTTGTTTCTATGCGCTAGAAAATAATAATACTTTAAAAATTCATATCTCTGGTTCCCCTGAACCGATTTTAATCGTTTTTGTGTCATTTTAAAGATAAAAATATAAGCTATTTTTATAAATTGGTTTTGGATTTTTAAACTGTTTCCTGTGTTTTATTTAATTACTGTTTTGTGATATTTGAATGCTTTACACTTTGTCTCCTAAGTTAAGCCTTGACGCTCGATGCCAAGCTACCAAGGGTAGAGCTGGGATTAATTTACTGAGACCTAACTGTACTTTTGTGGAGGTTTGTGGCTTGTTGCTAGGTGTAGGTACCTACCTGCCCTATCAATAACCCATTTTCCAACATAATTGGAAGCAGCGACGGGATCCTGTACTTGTGTTCAATATCACGTTACAGTTTTAGATAAAACAAATTAAAAATCCTTTAAATTGTCCTAGTGCAAAAATTGTTTTTAATTTTTAATTTTAATTTTTTTAAAAAAATTAATTTGGATTAATTTCAATTATTGAATTTTTGTAATTTTTCTAAATTCTTGTTTCCAATTTTTGCAAAAAGTTTTTGTTGACACAAAACTAGGGAACCATGGAGCTTGATCTGGCTAGCCTACCCACACTGACAGTAGTCCAGCTTAGGGGGTTGTGTATTGAGAGGGGGTTGCCTGCAACCACTAATCTCAGGAAGGAAATCCTGATTAAATCCCTGACAGCATGGGCTGAGGCCCAAGAGGTAGAGACAGAGGAAGCTCCAGAGGAGGAACCAAAAGAGGATGATGCTAACTCTAACCACTCAGGGGAGGAAAGGCATCAGACCCCAAGTGAGGAAGAAGAGGAACGGTCCTCACTGGACACAGTCACTAGGGGCAGACCCAAAGCTAGTGGTAGGAAGAGGGTCCTTTCAGGAGGAGAGAACCCATCCATCAGGGAAAGAGAGCTGGAAGCCCAGCTAGCCTACATAGCTTTGGAAGCAGAGAAGCTGGCCCTAGAGAAGAAAAAGTGGGCATACAAAGAAAAAAGAGATGGAAGCAGCGATAAAGAAGCTGAGGTGTCCATGGGTGGGGGAGTTTGCCCCAGATTACCCAAGGGGGTAGTTCCTGCTTATATAGAGGGGGATGACATAGATAAGTGGCTAGGGGCCTTTGAGAGGGCACTCCAAATGAGAAGGGTTAGGCCTCAATACTGGGGTTCCCTTTTGTGGGAGTTGGTCCCCAACTCAGGGAGGGATAGGCTTCTGACCTTAAGGGGGGAGGAGGCAGATTCATACCCTAGTATGAAAAGGTGCTTAGCCAAGAAGTTTGGTCTGACCCCAGAGCAATATAGAATGAAGTTCAGGGACACCCAGAAGGTCAGTACCCAGTCTTGGGTTGACTTTGTGGACACCTCACTAAAGGCACTAGAGGGCTGGATTATTGGCAACAAAGTAAATACTTATGAGGGGTTATACAATCTGATCATGAGAGAGCACATCTTGACCAATTGTATCCAAGAAAGGTTACGCCAGCATCTAGTGGACTCTAAGCTGACCAACCCTAGAGAGCTAGGGGAGGCAGCTGATGAGTGGTTGAGAACCAGGGTGGTTGTCAAGTCCCAGGGGGGAGACTCCAAGAAGGGGGGGACAGGTCCCCAAAAACCTAAGGAGGGAGGTGGTAAGCCCACCACAGAGACTCCCTCTGTACCCCAGAACCCTAAGAAGGAGGAGAGTAAATCCCACTCCCACTCTGACATACAGAGACAGGGAAACCCAGGGTTAAAAAAGCTCTTGGACAGTAGGGCTTGCTTTGACTGTCAGCAGACAGGTCACTTCAGAGGAGATGCAGCCTGTCCAAAGAAGGTGGTTAGCACTGGGCTGTCCAGTGTAGCCATAGAGGAGGATTCCTCAGATGATGAAGTCCTCCTAGCATTGTGCTGGGAGACAGGACCAGATGGTAAGCTGGTGATCCCTGAGGGTGGGAGTAGGCACTTCCACCACATTCAAGTGAATGGGATCCCTACCACTGGCCTGAGAGACACCTGTGCCAGTCACACTGTAGTGAGTGACCGGTTAGTGACCCCAGACATGTATGTCCCAGGAAAGACAAAGAAAGTCAGGATAGCCACAGGGGAGGTCACCTCCAAACCTGTAGCCATAGTGCCCCTAGAGAGGGAGGGTATCCTTGACTGGATTAGGGTGGTAGTCAGTGCTGACCTTCCCCTAGATTGTATCCTGGGCAATGACCTCCCAGAGGTGAGTCTGTTCACAGATGGGGTGGTCGCCCAGGGCGCCCCCCCTACCCAAAGTCCTGGGGAGTCAGTCCCTACAGTTAGGAGACAGGGGTCCCCAAGAAAAGGAAAGAAGAAAAGGAAGGGTAGGCCACTCTTAAAGAGAGTTCCAGGGAGCCAAAGGCCTTCTGCCCCAGTAGGGGGGGAGCCCAGAGTTGGCACTGGTGAGGCCTCACCTGACCCCAAGGAAGTCCTGAGTAGTCAGGCAGCTGTCCAGATGCAAGGTGTTGCCCCTGCACTGACAGAAGGGAGAGTGGAAGGAGGGTGTCTGCCACAGGAGGTGGTAGCCCCCCACTCAAGACAGCAAGAGGGGTGCCAGGACCCCAAAGATGCCCCTAAAGCAGCTCAGCCACCTGTCAGTGGAGAGCTTAGGGTGTGGTTCTGGGTACTGACAGCTGTCAGTAGCCTCTGCTGGGTGCTAGCCTTCCTGGCAGCACTGTACTTGGCCTGGGAGGCAGACCCCAGGGCCAATAGCAAAGTAGGCCCCCTGACCCTATTGGTCATGGTGGGGTTGCTCAAGTGTTGGGTGACCTCTTTGGGTAAGCTAGGTGTTGCCCTAGCAAAGTTAGGAGTAGGGGAGGTGGGCACCTCACTACCCAAGTTGGCAGAGAGAGAGGAGGAAGACCCCCCTAGAGGGAAGTTTCAGTTTGAAATGGGTCCTTTCATTGTTGGGGTGGGTTCACTACCCAGAGGGAGAGACCCTGACAGGAGAATGTAAGGCAGAGTAGGCCCTGCAAAGGGACAGCCAGTTTTCTTCACTGTCTTCCTCGCCTAACAAGCCAGGAAGACTCTCCCAGGGTTGGGCTGAGTCTCCTGGGCGTGTGGGCTGGGGGGGGTTGTGTGAGAAACTGGGGCTGATTGCAGAGGCCCCCTAACTTTTTGCCCCCATTTTCCACTTTATGCTGGTGTTTTCCTGACTCTGATGGTGCCCTGGGTACTGCTAACCAGTCCCAGGGCCTGTGCTCTGTGTAAAATGGATATGCAAATTAGGCTAATTATAATTGGCTAAGTTAACCTACCTATAAGTCCCTAGTATATGGTAGGGCATGTAGGTTTAGGGACCACAGCATAGGTGGTGCACACCTAGGTGCATTGCTGAGGTGCCCAGTGTCATTTTAAAAGCAAGCCTGCCTTGCTAGCTGCTTTTAAATTAAAGTTATATGCAAATTCGACTTTGGAATTAAAGGTACTTCCAAAGTTTTAAACTACCTTATTTTTACATATAAGTCACCCCTAAGGTGTGCCCTATGTGCCCCTAGGGCTGGGTGCCATGTAACTATAAGCAGGGACTTTATAAAAATAGATTTATAAGCCCTGGTGAGGTAAAAACAGCCAAATTCGTTTTTCCCTCATTGAAGTAAATGGCCTTCATAGGCTAGAATGGGCAGACTTTATTTAAAATTTTAAAGTCTCCTTAAGTGTTACATACCAAGAATTTGGTATCAAATTGATTGTTATAATAAATCCCACAACTTCCAGTTGTTGGATTTAATATAACTAGTGCAGGTAAAAAGTTTAGACTTTACCTAAAAAGTTGCCAATTTCAGCTCTGCATTGTTTTTGCTGCTGTGCTCTGATTGGCCAGCCTGCAGCAGCTTCTGCCAGGCTACTTTAATGAGGTGTGAAGTGGCCTGACTTCACACAAAGGAATGTGCTTGGGGGAGAGAATCTCCCCTCAGCAGATGGTGAGGCAGGAAGGGGGAGGGCTGCCAAACTGGTCTTCAAAGGCAGAGAAGGACATCTGGAGCACCCAGCAACACCCCCACATCCTGCAACCCCAGACAGCTAGGTGCCCCCTTGATTAGATTAGGAGAGGGCAGGAGAGGGGTGTGTTTATGATTTTTAGCCACACCAGTGGGTGGGCTCAGCCAGATCTCTCCTCCAAAAATCAGATTCATCCATTTTGGATTTTTAGAGACTGTTGCCTTCTGGGATGGATTTTTGCCACACTTCCCAGGAAGTGGTCATCACAGGGGGACGACCCTGTCCCTGATTGGAGGACCAGGGCCCCCCTGCTTTTCACCCAGGAGCAAGGATAAAACTGGCAGACCTGCACCCACGCCTCAGATCCCCACCAAATTTCAAGAAGAAAGAACTACAAGGAGAAGAAGGACTGCCCTGCTGGACCCCTGGCCTGCACCTGGACCCTGCACTCAGAAAGACTGCACCAGCTGCACACTTGGGCTTCACCACAAGAAGGACTTTGCCTGGCTTCCACTGGTTCAAGGAGGGACTCCCTGTTTGCTACAGGTGAAAAATTGCTAACCAGAGTCCCCTGCACCAACTCCTGAAAAAGTGACCAGCTGACCACTGCCCAGTGGCCAAAAAGGAGTTTGCGCCAGGTGCACTCTGGGAGTTGAAGTCCGCACTTCCCAAGGACCATCACAGAACTTCTGGACCCTTGGGGTGAGCTGTGGACCCCCAAAGAACCTTAAAAGAACATCTGGGTGAAGCCCCAGAAGTTTGGAAAAGATTGGAGACATTTTAGAAAAAAGCTCCATAAAGTGACCGACTCGACGCGGAAATTCTAGCCGGCTTGCCTCAACCGCGACCCGGCCTGACTTCGTGGTTCGTCCCGGTCAAGAAAAACATCCGAAAAAGAGACTAAGTCCGAACGTAAAAAGTTGACCGGGACCTTCCAGCCATCGTATCCGAGAAGGGCTCCACGGACGTCGGATCAAGATCCAGGTTTACCCGGTCGAAGGATTTTCATCTCGAAAAAACGACTAAGTCCGAAGGTAGAAATCACCACCGAGGAAACCGACTTCGCGTATCCGGACAAGGGCTCCAGGAGGTCGGATCCAACTGGCAGGTTCGTCCCGGTGAAGAAAAACTTCAAAATAAAGACTAAGTCAGAAGGTAACTTTTTAACCGAGGCCTCCCGCGACCTGTAGCCGAGCAGGGCTCCATCGCGGTCGGCCTGAAAGTTTGACTTTGTCCCGGTCCTGGTGCAACCAGATGACCCGATTGGCGCTTTTTGTTTCTATGCGCTAGAAAATAATAATACTTTAAAAATTCATATCTCCGGTTCCCCTGAACCGATTTTAATCGTTTTTGTGTCATTTTAAAGATAAAAATATAAGCTATTTTTATAAATTGGTTTTGGATTTTTAAACTGTTTCCTGTGTTTTATTTAATTACTGTTTTGTGATATTTGAATGCTTTACACTTTGTCTCCTAAGTTAAGCCTTGACGCTCGATGCCAAGCTACCAAGGGTAGAGCTGGGATTAATTTACTGAGACCTAACTGTACTTTTGTGGAGGTTTGTGGCTTGTTGCTAGGTGTAGGTACCTACCTGCCCTATCAATAACCCATTTTCCAACAGACCCAAAAGGGCTAGTCTCATGTATGTAAGTACAATCCTTGTTTGTGCCCTAAGGGTCCAAAGACAGAATCACTTCTGCTGCCTCCTTCCTATGGGGCTTGCGTGGCGACTATATGTAAGAGTAATCTTCACAGAGGCATCAATGTTACCTGTTGCTGTGGGAAGTTCTGAGCTCTACCCTGTGTACAACCTTAGTGATAACCCCAGCGTGTTTGTCCATTACTGATCTGTTCCATGTTTGATGTTTGTTCACACTAAGGTTGCTCTGCCTTCACTTTCCTGTTTTCTCTGCCTTACCATAGCTGTCCTTTCCCCTTGTATGCCTTTAGCTGCTCTTCTGCTTTGGTACACTACCTCCTTGTGAGATGCTCTGTGAACTCAAGGGGTGCCCCTAATAGAGTCCTGACTAGACCCGGCCGATACCGTGACACCGTGGAGCCCAATCCTGACACAGGGTACACATGCCCACACACTTGAATTGGACACTTTTGTGAAATGCACATCTGAATATATGTGAACACATGCAACTGGGGCAGCAAGTCCACCACAGCAACACAAGTAACATAGGCAATTGTAATGAGTCAAACTGATGTGTACCAAACATTTTATGGATGGAATTAAGGCACAGTGTCTCAAACACAGTACGTACCAAACATGTACACATGCCAGACATTTGTGTAGTCTATATAGAAGTCACCATGAAGTCGTAACCACCAATTAATGACATATGAGGGGTAACATATCCTACATAGCACTCATCAGCCATCCTCAATGATACCTGAGTTTTGTTTGTCATGTGAAATGTAATGTCCTCTAAGTCTAACAACTACACACATCACATGAGTCAACACATGTTACAAACACATACCATGACTGTTGTAGATCACTGATTGCCATCAATTGTAGATACACATTTGGCACACATTCATACATTTTGCATGACATATAAAGTGTTGCATGCTGTTCCTTCAGAAACACACACATCATTGCTACAGATCATTCACACCCAACTCAAAAAGTTGCATGCTCTACCACATGCGGCCAAACACTACATTACACACTGCAGGCCATACCACCCTATCTTCATGTTGATAAAGGGTGCTTTCATGTTAAATATTAGAAAATCACGCAATCACAGATATTGTCAAAGATTTTGCCACAAATGCGTCGAAAAATCCCACAAACGCAAACTAATCATACATGGGCCCTTAGCGTGAATTCCACCTGTGCACCACACGCATGCAGATATCCATTGCAATTGAAGTATACAGGTAATGCGTGGTATTTTGCTGCATATGTATGTGATGCGTCGAAAATATTCACACAAACATCGTATGTGTCAAAAAAATACACACATGACGGAAAACGGGCTGCAAGGTGACTGGAAGTGATGTACTAGGAAATCCTGTTTACAGGCATGGTACAATGGGTGTACTTTCACTTTACAATCTGTGCAATTTCTTGACTGTGTGGCTGTGTTTTGGTGTTGCTGGTATCTCAATTGCGTTTAATGTATCTTGTGGTGTCTCTCTTGTGTCTTTTGTGAAATCTGTTTGTTTCTTGTGCCAGTGTATGTGATTTTCTGTAGTTTAGTGTTTTTCACATTGTATATGTACTGTTGAGTGTCTGTCTGGGGGTTAGATTAGTTGGGTTAGTTGGGGTTTCCTAGGTTTGTGCTGTAAATTTCCTTTGTTTTCATTTCTTTTCCTCTTTTTGTCTTCATTTACTGTTTGGATTTGTTGTTCAGGGACATGTCGGGAAGGGTGAGGCTGACACACATGGGGAAGGAGGAGCTTGGGGGCTTTGTGTGGCTCGTGTGCTACTTCCTACCCTTGATGCTGGAGATGAGTGGGCAGGTGATACAGGGGTATCACACAGAGATGAGGCGGCTAGAGGGGGGCAAGGTGTTCCACCACCTCAAGAGGGTGTACCATACCAGCAGGAATGAGCACCAGGATCTGCTTGACCACCTGGGTGTGGTGATCGGTGGCCCTGTTGGTGAGTGCCACATTGACAAATGTGTACAATAGAATGCTCCTGAGTGACAGTAGCAGATGTGTTGACGTGCTGCATGCTATGTTTGTGGCCAGGTTGAATGCAAGCAGAACAAAGTGTTGGTGTCCCAGTATTGAGATGGAGTCCACATATCTATACATGTTAAAAATGCAGGCCTGAGGTTTGTTGAGTCAAGTACGACTATCACTTAGGGCCACATGTACAAAGCAATTTTTTAGTGTCGCAAACGGCCTAGTTTTCTGAATTGGTGTGTTTGCGTCAAGAATTTTTTTTTTTTAAATGCACATACCCAATTTTGCCATTCTCCAATCACATTGCTGAATCACAAAACAGGAGTTGCTAGCGGCATTTAGGAAGGGGCGTTCCCTTTCTATTTGTGAGTCGCAGTCTGATGTATGATTCATTTATGACCGCGAATGCCATCACAAAACAATTGCAGTTATCACTAGTTTCAAACTGGTGCTAACCCATTCGCAAAATGGAAAGGAACCCCATGGGACCCCTTCCCCTTTGTGAATCCATACAAAAACATTGTTTCAGAGCAGGCAGTGGTCCCACAGACCACTGTCTCCTTTGGAAAAATGAAAATAAAAGTTAAAATATTTGATTTTGACATGCTTTCTGTTTAACCTTAATGAAACAAGGCTGCATTTCAAAAAAGAAAATACAGCTTTATTTAAAGCAGTCACAGACATGGTGGTCTGCTGAGGCCAGCTGGCCACCATCCTGTGAGTGCCACCATCCCCAAGAGGGTTGCAAAATGAGACCTACCTCATGAACATCTATGAGGTAGGTCATTTGCTACCCCTTTATTGAATTGCAAACAGTGTCATTGACAGTGTAGTACATCAGATTATCCTACTTGCAAATTGTGAGTTGCTAAGTCTCGCAATTAACGACTCACAATACCTGATCTTCGTACATGTGGCCCTTAGTCACACATTTCAGGTGTTATGGCAACACCGGTGCCCATGCATTCTGTCAATGATGATCAGGTAAGACACTGTCAGCATACTACATTTCACTGTATCCGGACAGCAAAGAGGGCAATCCATGTTTAGCGTAACAGTGTCATCATTACATACACATGATCCCTGACATTATGTTGGCAAAAGGGGCATGCCCGGCTTAGGGGACACTGCCAATGGGGCATTTGTTACCTACATACAACTGTACCACATCTGTGATAGACCACTGAACGCATGATAATTGCAGATTGAAAATTGAGCCACATGCCCATCACACAGTAACTCAGCACAAGCCACAATACCTGAGTCACTTGTATTGCAGTGACAGGGAAGTGCCATTGAAATTTTCACCCAACTGCAAATCATGCCATGGAGTACCATCTGAAATGGATTATAGTTGTAGTAGGGTTTAGCACCCCATGATTGTTAGGCCCATTGCATGTGTGTAGATGTGTGGCTATCACTCACTGGAGTGTCAGTGTCAGTGTCAATGTGAGTTTGCAGTGGTATGTCTGTTGTACTGTCTTCATGCAGGATCACCAACTCATTCATGTAAAATGTTACACACTGTGATATGTTCACACACGCATGTACAGTGATCTGACATTGAGCATATATTTCCTTTCCATATCTTACAGGTGGACCTGCCCCCTATGCCATCGGGGAAGTGGCAAGATGTGTCCCAAACAACACTGTCCCCTTATGATTACCAACTGCATACCATCTTCCCAATTACATCTACTAGTCACTGGCCTTGTGTGCTTTGAAATTGACTCGGATGATAAGGATCAGTGAGCCTGGCCCATGTGAAGTAGTTGCTGCCTTTGCATTGTGACACATTGCACTAAATCAATGCACAGATTACTTTATTTGGTCCAACTAATGTTGTGTTTTGCTGTGGTGTAAATGACATGATGGGTAGGCAGCATTACCATTACCTTCATCAGGGACATTGTATTATCTGGACTGTGATTCGGACTGCATGTGCAAATCCAGGCAGAGTGCCAGATTATCATCTGTACATGCATCACACAATGATGACACTGATCTGGCCTGTCTCATTTTTACAGCTGCCAACATGGATGTTGCAGAAATCAGGGCGTTCCAAAAACAGGCAGAGCAATATTGACACATTTTGGATGTTGAGTCTGGGTACCGCAAAATGGCACAACGCTATCAAAGAGAGCGAGCCACAAGAGAATGGCAGGCGTTCAGCCAAAGGGGACCCTCATTGGTCACAAATAATGTAGCTAGCACCACACCGACACAGGGGACCGCAGCCACCACATCACATCTGCCCCTCCTGCTGCACCATCAACCTCAGCACCACAGCCCACCGTGCCTGCCGCAAAGGACATGTCGGCAACAAGGGAGCTCCAGAGGGACTTGAAAATGGTACTCAAAAAGCTGGTCAGCATACAGAAGGATGTTGACAGGAACACAAAGAGACTGAAAGCCATCAAAAAGACACTGAGGAGGGCCAACCTCTGAACTCTTGCCTCCCTGCACCCCTAGTTCAGTCCCCTCCCTCCTCATTCCTATTCCTGTTTTGTAGTGGGTTTAAGGGATATAGTGATAGGTTAGAGTAGGGTAGTTGATTAAATAGGATAAGTTGGTTTGGGGTGATTTCTCATATTATTACATCTTGGTTTGTGGGTGGGTGGGTGGGGGTTAATTTTGGGGATTTGTGAATATAAAAAATAAAAAAAACAAGAAAAATATAAAAAAGAAATAAAAGAAATGTAAAAATTATATATTTGTTTAGAAGTATATGTTTAGGTTAGTATATGTTGTCCTGCATGTGTCGCATCATATAAGAGGGGTGGGGGTCAAATGGTTAGAGTGTGTTGTTAAATGTGGTAAGTAACCTTAGCATAGGGTAGTTAGGGCCAGTTGTGCATAATGTATAGTTATGATAGATTAAGTTAGTAGAGGTGTGTTAAATAGTTTTAAGTTCAGTTTCAAATATAGTAAATAAAAATGTAGGTTCTACCTTACTGCATGTGTCACATTCTTGGGACTCAGGGTCTTTGCATGAGTGTACAGTGCCAATTGTCTTTTGGCCTGTGGGTTCCGTCCTGCATCCACATCCCTCTCTTGACATGTTAATTCCCACTTCCAACTGAGCTGCCACATTGGCAGCTACAACAAATCTATATTTCAATGCATCTGCCATGCATTGTACCCACCATTCAAGGTGAATATGGTTCCCAGGTATTGGAAAGGTAGATGTGCTTTTTAAGCTGTGATCGTTTGGATCCTGTGTTGGGATGTTGGGCACTGTGGGACGTCTGCCTGCAGCCTGAAGTTCATGTCAACACTGCTAAACTGAGTAGTGCCAATTTCAGATAAGGTCAAGTATAAAAATTTCACAGCAATGTTTTTTACTTGTACTCCCATCTGACGTTATTGGCCGAGCACTCTTACACAGCCATTCATACTGTATGTAGTGGGTGAGGCATGTATGTTTTCAAAACAAATGTCACATGCACAGCAACTTGCTTGTCGGGGATGTGGCGAGCAATGACATTCATCACGTAGTTACCTTCTCGCGGCATATTTATACTCTATTTGCACCGAATTAGCGTAATTTTTTTTACTCTAATTTGGTGCAAAACTTACTCCATATTTATACTTTGGCACTAGACTCGTCTGGCGCCAAATTTATGGAGATAAAGTCATTTTTTGGACGTGGAAACCTACCTTGCCTTAATGAGATGCAAGGTAGAGGTTCCTGTGCAAAAAATGACTCTATGGCCTTAACGCCATATTTATACTCCTGTGCAACAATGGTGCAAGGGAGGGAGGAGGGGTCAAAAATGGTGCAAAGCTTGTTTTGCCCCATTTTTTAACGCCTGGGTCAGGACAGGCGTTAGGGGACCTGCAGGCCTATTTCCATGGTGGAACACCATGGAATAAGCCCGCAGGTGCCCTCGCCAGGCACCAGGGACACCCCCAACCACACCAGAGGGACAGCAGAGGACAGGGGACCCCATCCCAGGTAAGTACAGGTAAGTATTTTATTTTATTTTTTAAAGTGTCCTAGGGGGCCCAGAAATGGGACCCCATACATGGCACAGGGTGCAATGACCATGCCCAGGGGACCCTGGTCCCCTGTGCTGGCCATTGGGGTGGTGGGACTGACTCCTGTGTCATGGAGTCATGTGGTATGGATGGTTTTGCATCAGAAAATGACACTAGGCAGGTTAGAGTAATGTCACTTTTTGGTGCAAAACCCCCTTTGTTCATACCACCAGCCCCACCCAACTAACGTTATTTTTTTTTAACACTAGCCTACCCTTTGCACCATTCCATGAATATGGTGCCTGGCTGGTGTACAGAAATGGTGCAAGCCTGTGCTAAACGTTTTGGTGCAAAACTGTGTTAGTGCAGTTTTGCCCCAAAAAGTATAAATCAAGACCCTTGTGCGTAGATATCTGCCCACATTATTTCTGCACTCTTGTATTGACACTCTGTGACCATAGACATGTTACACGCATCACAAAGCTCCAGCAAAGGTGATGTGTCACATTACACAGAGACACAGTGATTGTGCATGTGCTGTTTATTTTAAAGTGCTGTAGCACAATAGTTACATAGTCCAGGTCTGTGACCCCATTAGTGTAAACAATTATATTGTGACACAACACAAGTGCAAGATTGAGGGACATGTCATTGGAAATGATGGGGTGAAGTGTCACTCAGTGCAGGGGAACATGAATTGCCAATGGAGTAGTGAGAGACAATTGCAGTCTATAGTGGAAAGGTTAACAGTGTGTTGGTGAAGAGTGCATGTCACCAACTGTAGCAACACTGGCACCTTGTCAAGCACAGAACAAAGGGAAATCACTGCCCATGTGGCATGGGCTGGTGCTACCGGGTACTCCTGCGGGTGATGATGATCTGTTCCACATCTTCATCCTCTGATGTGTGTCATCTCCTGTGCCCTTGATGGTGGTGGTGGTGGGTTTGAGGGGGCCATACACACTTAAGTGGTTGGAGAAGTGGACACCAACTTCCCGGCAGCTGCCATCTGTGGAACTGCATGTGGCATCACTGCAGCAAGGAGGAGATGCTGATTATTGAGTATGGCAGCAACATCCCTGTGGTAGGCAGCCAAGTCTGCCCAGAGGGAGGCCAGTTCCCGTAGCATGGAGTCCTGCTTGTTGTCATGCATGCAGCAGCAAGATTGGGAGGGCAGGTGTTGTGGCAACTCTCTCACAGCAGTGGGTAGGTCCCTCACACACTGTTGGACTCCATGAAGTAGGGATTGTGTGACTTGCTGCTGTCTGTTCAGGGGACGTTATTATGCACATGCACATCCCCTCAAGGCTGGCTGCCATAGTTTGCATCCCCACCAGCACCTCCTTGGCCAGCTCCCGCTGTACTCCCACTACTGTCCTCTCAAAGGTGGTTCCTGTGTCATCAGAGTCCTCAGCAATGTTTGAGCTCACATGTCGTACTATTGGGGTGGTGGGTGGTTCCCATGGGATGGCTGCTATATGTATGCTCCTCCTTGCAACTGGAGGTGGTGTCTGGAGGGTTCCCAGGACATCTTGGAGGGTTTCCTGGCTGATGGTTGTCAGCTGGTCATCCAGTTCATCAGGATGGTCCAGAACAGGCAGATCCACAGGAGAGCCACCGTCCTCTGCAATGAGATATTGTACAATTATTGTGTCTGTGTTGTCCCAGTTGTAATGTGACGTCACTGGCTTCCTATTGGTGGTACATTGTCATCTTGGTTCCCATGCATTGTTCCTGTCATTAATGTTTGCAGTCTCTCAGCCCTGTGCCGCACCTGCATGCCACATGTAGTGAAGGGCAGTTTGGGCAATTGTCTGCATCACATCTTCTAGGTATAGGTTTTGTCCAAATTTTGAATTGCCACCTTCTTGTCCTCATCAACCCTGCATCTGCTTCCATTTGCATGGTGAGGCCTTGCAATGAATGTTGGTGTACTGACGCCAAAGCACCACACATGACAATATGGCACTGTCACAGTCTTTCATTTTTCACATATACCTATGCGGTGCTGAGACTAGCACCACACCATGCATGGCATTTTCATGAGACAATGCATGTGTTACCATCGGTAGTTTCTAATGTTGATGTTTGCATATGGGTGCTACATTGCATTGCACTGATGGACATGGAAGAGTTTTGTTTCCTCTTGTGAGTGTGCGGGTGTGTTTGCCTTCCTACACACATAGGTCCTCCCCCTCAATGTAGTTGTCTTAGCACTATGATACCTGGGATGTTGCATGGTGGCATTGCAGCTATTGTGACACAATCACAGGGGTAAGCCCAGGGATGGCCAGCATGGGTTTGAGATTACTGCTGTGTACATCATTGTGTGTGTGACAGTGCCTGATGGGTATTGAGTGTATGGACATGACGAGTTGTGAGGAGTTGCTCTTGGATGGGGGTTGATGGGGATTGATCACATAGTCATACTGAACTCCAATTTCAAGTGTGTTTGTTCCATGGGCTCCTAACTGCCATTTCCTAACTGACCAGTGTACACAGCACAGGTAGTTGTGGCAAATGCTGTCAATGGGGAATGCCACTTGAGCCAATGGCCTGAGACTAGGCATTGTCCTCTAGTTTACATTCTGACAATATCAGCTGTCCTGTGACACCAGAGCAATTTTACATTCTACCCAACCCTCCTGGTCTGCTTCAGCATTTCCACCATCCTTGGCATGGCGGTGAATCCCCATGCAAAGGTTATTGGTCTTGTGTTGTGGTGTGCCCCTGGATGCCCCTGCACAGCCCATGCACCTGGCATGGGCAGTACAGGGAGTCCCAAGCCCTGCCTCTTTGCCCTTTCCACTGTCTGATTTGCAGGGCTGACATACATTGTGTAGTAGGTATGTCTTTCTGCCTTCTCGCACTTGACATTTTGGCATTTTGGTCCCCCAAGCACCTTACCCTGCATATGTGTTGTGTCCTGGTAGTCTGCGCTGTCCTGTCCTGCGATACCAGTGATGATTTCCTCCAGGATAACAGCTGCAACCATCTCCTCCATCTCGTCCAGGTCCTCTTGTGGTGCTGGACTCCCACCTCCGGTCTGCAGTGCTGCCTTCCTGTTCCTTTCCATTTTCTCCTTTGTCCTCCGCTTGCAGTCATGCCAGTGTTTCTTGCACTCAGTGACAATTCTCCTGACCTCTGACACACTGTTAATCTTGTCCACAATTTGTTGCCAAATTGCCTCTCTCCTTCCAATTGTCAATTTAGAGCTGATTGAGAGTTGATGCTGGTGCTCCGTCACCTCTCTCACTAGTATTCCATGCTCCTCTGCACTGAAGTGACACTTCCTCTTCTTCTTGTCTCTTCCCCTGGGTCTTCTCTGTGTCCTCCTGGCTGGTTCCTAGTTGTCTGGGGTCTCCCTGGGGTCTCTCCTGGCTTTGTGGATCCATCTTGCCTCATGGTTAGTGTCAGGAAAAATGACTCTAACCTCTTCTTAGTGCCACCCAGCCTCAAAGTATAAATATGACGCACAGGTGGCGTTATGAAATGGCAGTAGACAGCGCTAAACCTTTTGACGCATGTTTGAAAATGGGTTATTGGGAAGGGCAGGTAGGTACCTACACTTAGCAATAAGCCACTAACTTCCACTTAGGTCCAGTTAGGTCTCAGTAAATTAAACCCAGCTCAACCCTTGGTAGCTTGGCAACTAGCGACAAGGCTTAACTTAGGAGACAGTGTGTAAAGCATTCAAATATCACAAAACAGTAATTAAATAAAACACAAGAAACAGTTCAAAAATCCAAAACCAACTTATAAAAATAAATTATATTTTTATCTTTAAAATGACACAAAAACAAACAAAATCGGATAAGGGGAACCGGAGATATGAATTTCTAAAGAATTATTGTTTTCTAACACCTAGAAACAAAAAGTGCCAATCTGGTTATCTGATCTCACCTCGACCTGGGCAAAGTCAAAGTTTAAGGCAGACTGCGATGGAGCCCGGCTCGGCTACAGCCCGAAGGGAGGTCCCGGTCAAAAGTTTACCTTCGGACTTAGTCGTTTTTCTGAAGATTTTCTACAGCAGGACGAACCTGCCAGTCCAATCCGACCTCCTGGAACTCTTCTCAGTCTACGCGTCACAGGAGACCTCGGTGGAGATTTTTACCTTCAAGCTTAGTCATTTTTTCGAGGTGAAAATCTTCGACCGGGACAAACCTGGATCTTGATCCGATGTCCTTGGAGCCCTCCTCGGATACGCTGGCTTGGAGGTCCCGGTCAACTTTCTACATTCAGACTTAAGCCCTCATTGCAACATTGGCAGTAAAAGCTGCTTACCACCGTGCAGAAGACCACCAACACACCGCTGCGGCCGCGGAATTCCGCCACAGCTATTAT
The DNA here is from genome assembly GCF_031143425.1 of Pleurodeles waltl. Lineage (NCBI taxonomy): Eukaryota > Metazoa > Chordata > Amphibia > Caudata > Salamandridae > Pleurodeles > Pleurodeles waltl. The sequence continues at coordinate 932,600,800 of NC_090444.1, forward strand.
GACCCACATGTCGGAATCCGCCAAAATTCAGACACCCACACAAGTCCGCCACACCAAAGGTCAGTGATAAACTGTCGAAAACAAATCCTCCACCGTCATGCCAACAGAAATACGCCCACACTATCACGACACATGAATCCACGCGGCGGTCTTTCAACCGCGGTATTCTATTGGCGGTACACACCGCTGCGCTAAAAATACACACACTCTTAGAAAACACAGCCACATTGGACAATTCGAAATACACACACCTGATACACATACACACACCACTCCCACACACCCATTACAATATAAAACACACACCCACATCACCCACAAACCCCCACGACAAAAAATTCCGATAGAAGGCCAGAGAGAGAGCACCAGCAAGAACAACAGCACCCACAAGGCACACAACACCATCAACCATAGAACTTCCATGCACCTCACACAACACACCACTACATATCACCCCATATATCACCACACTCCACCCCACACATCACCTACACCACCCCATGGCACTGCAAAGACACACCAGGTTCTCAGAGGAGGAGGTCAGGGTCATGGTGGAGGAAATCGTCCGGGAAGAGCCACAGCTATTCGGAGCACAGGTGCAGTACACCTCAATTGCAAGGAAGATGGAGCTATGGCGAAGAATAGTGGACAGGGTCAACGCAGTGGGACAGCACCCAAGAAATCGGGAGGACATCAGGAAGCGGTGGAACGACCTACGGGGGAAGGTGCGTTCCGTGGTCTCAAGACACCACCTGGCAGTTCATAGGACTGGCGGCGGACTCCCACCTCCTCCCCCACAACTAACAACATGGGAGTAGCAGGTCTTGGTGATTCTGCATCCTGAGGGCTTCGCAGGAGTAGCTGGAGGAATGGACTCTGGTAAGACAAATCTTAACTATTACAACCCCCACCCTACCTGCATGCTATCACATATCCCCACCCTCACCCTCACCCCCAGCACCCCAACTCCTCAAATATGTCCCAACATCACAAACCACCCACCCCAACACCAAGCCCTGCATGCAACAACAAAGCATGGACACTCATCACTAAAGCATGCCCACTGCACATACCCATACAACCCCCTAAACCATCCTCACACAAGGTCCCACACAGGAATGCAAACACTGGGGTACACGGTCACCCACCCATTGCACACCATGACACAAACAGATGTCATAACCATCCTTTTATACCCCTGCAGGACCCCTACCAACGTCACCGGACAGGAGCGTCCACACATGTCCACACCACCAACAGAAGAGGCCCACAGTGATGACAGCACCTCTGTCCAACTGGATCTAGATGACCAGCCCGGCCCATCGGGGACCTCGGGACAGTCGGTTCCCATCACACAGTCACAGGCCACTACAGAGCTTCCACACTCTGGAAACACCAGCACAGCACCCACCCAGCGGGCCCATACCTCCGTCCCCAGGGCACGTCAATCAGCAGTGTGGCCACCACTACAGGGAACCCAGGATAACCCACCACCCCAACAACAACAGGGATCTGGGGGCAGTGGTAGTGGGCACACGGTCCATGGGACAGAGGCCCAGGAACACAGGGGAACTGGGAGGGCTGCTGTGCGACAGGGGGCGGAAAGGCCAAGGGAACCCACTCTCCACGAGGCCCTCTCCTCCATCATGGGAGCATACCACCACTCCCAGGAGATGATGACAACGGTACTGGCCAAGTTTGAGGAGACCCAGCGCCTGCAGGAGGAACAGTATATGGGCTTCAGGGAGGAACTCAGAACCATCAGCTCCACCCTGGGCACCATCGTAGGGGTGCTGAAGGAAGTACTCAACACCAGGAGGGACACTGTGGCACTACAAGGGGCCCCTGACACTAGCATGGACGATGAACTGCCCACCACCTCCGCCGGCGCTAGTGGACAGGAGGCACCGCCACAGGACCACCACACCAGCACCCCACCCCCTGCAGAGGGAGAACCACACCGCGAACAGTCCCTGAGATCCAGGACAAAGACAGAGCACGATGCCAAGACCCCCACCAAGAAATGAGACCACCCTGATTGTCATCCTACTGTCCCACTTTGTCACCCTGTCCATACTTAAACTGCCCCAGCTCCACTTCCTATGTCCATTTGGTTAATGCACCTGTGAGACTAATAGACTGGACTCTGCCATGGACATTCCTCCGCCATCACCCCTCAACATTTCACTACCCCCTCCAATATTGAGCACTTAAATAAACACCCTTAAAGCACAAAACAATCGGGAGTCTGTCTGTGATTTCGAAATAGTGTGTTAGCAATTACAGTGACAAAATGCTCTTTCAAGTTTAATGTCAACATACCTATGTCACACAGCTGTAGTCCATGAGGAATCTAAGCAGATGTCACACAGTGGGACCCACATCTGTGAAATCCTAAGGGAAAGTGACAACTCAGTGACCATACACTGGGTGAAAAAGACACACAATAGAGAGGTAGTAGTGTTAAAGTACATGTAGTAGGCAGGTTTGTATTCTTACCTGTGTCTCACTGTAAATATTGCTGGATCACTGAGTCCCTGTTGTGCATGTCTTCTTCCTCTGCTTCCTCGTCTTCACTGTCCACAGGCTCCACAGTTGCAACAACACCGCCATCTGGACCATCCTCCTGCAGAAAAGGCACCTGTTGTCGCAAAGCCAAGTTATGAAGCATACAGCAGGCCACGATGATCTGGCACACCTTCTTTGGTGAGTAGACTAAGGATCCACCTGTCATATGGAAGCACCTGAACCTGGCCTTCAGGAGGCCGAAGGTCCGCTCGATCACCCTCCTAGTTCGCCCATGGGCCTCATTGCAGCGTTCCTCTGCCCTTGTCCTGGGATTCCTCACTGGGGTCAGTAGCCATGACAGGTTGGGGTAACCAGAGTCACCTGCAAATGGTGAGGGACAACTGTCAGACACGCACTAACCTGGAGGGATATCCCCAGACCCAGGCAACCATTCCCACTGACTTGCTTCCAGGTGCTCACCTAATAGCCACACACGGTGCCTCTGGAGTTGACCCATCACATAAGGGATGCTACTATTCCGCAGGATGTAGGCGTCATGCACTGAGCCGGGGAACTTGGCATTCACATGGGAGATGTACTGGTCTGCCAAACATACCATCTGTACATTCATAGAATGATAACTCTTCCGGTTTCTGTACACCTGTTCACTCCTGTGGGGGGGGACCAAAGCCACATGGGTCCCATCAATGGCACCTATGATGTTGGGGATGTGTCCCAGGCCATAGAAATCTCCTTTCACTGTAGGCAAATCCTCCACCTGAGGGAAAACAATGTAGCTCCGCATGTGTTTCAGAAGGGCAGACAACACTCTGGACAATACGTTTGAAAACATAGGCTGGGACATCCCTGATGCTATGTCCATTGTTGTTTGAAATGACCCACTTGCAGGGAAATGGAGCACTGACAGCACCTGCACTTGAGGGGGGATTCCTGTGGGATGGCGGATTGCTTACATCAGGTCTGGCTCCAACTGGGTACACAGTTCCTGGATTGTGGCACGGTCAAGCCTGTATGTGATAATCAAATGTCGCTCCTCCATTGTCGACAGGTCCACCAACGGTCGGTACACCGGAGGATGCCGCCATCTCCTCACATGTCCCAGCGAACGGTGCCTATGAAGGACAACAGCGAGCACAGAGTCAAACAACTCAGAGGTACGTACCCACAGTTTACACAGAACACCAATCATACACAAAAGGTGGCCTGTATGTGTGTTGAGTCTAGGCCTAGGTATGTGTGACGCAGTTGAAAATGAAGCCATGGGGGCCCCTGAAATGGCAGGTGCCTGACCTGTAAAGTGGGACAATGGGATGTGAGGTAACTGCGCTGGCGTTGTACACCGTTGCGGTAGGCGGTCGAAGACCGCGGCGCAATGCTGCATTGGTTAACATTGGACCCTATGGGTCCCAGGAGCCAATGGCGATGTACGCCGGCGGTGACTGTACGCACCGCCGCGGACGTGACCGCCATTTTCTATCTGTTCAATCACTCGATACCTGATCTTCGACAGGAGAGGACCTACACTGTAAGTGCTGCTGTGACCTCGGTCTGGAAGAGACAATGGCTCGAGTGTCTGGGGAAAGGTCCCCTGCCTTCACATCGGAGGATTTGGAGAAGCTCGTGGATGGGGTCCTCCCCCAGTACACGCTACTCTGCGGTCCTCCAGACAAACAGGTAAGTACACAGGGAGCATGTTCTATGGGCTATGCCTGTGTGGAGAGGGCTGGATGTAAGAAGGAAGGGGGGAGAGTGCTGCGTGCATGAAAGACGGTGAATGCATGTGCCACATGGCAAGGGTAGGGATGGGGGCCAATCACTTTGATGGTGCAGTTGGTAATAACTTCTCTTTTTCCCCTGTACATTTCATGTAGGTCAGCGACCACCAGAATAAAGATATTTGGCGTGCCATCGCCAAGGACGTCCGGACCCTGGGTGTCTACCACAGACGGAGCACCCACTGCTGGAAAAGATGGGACGACATTCGCCGCTGGAGCAAGAAGACGATGGAGGCTCAGCTGAGGATGGCCTCCCAACGTGGGAGGGGTGCCCGTCGCACCATGACCCCCTGATGTTCAGGATCCTGGCGGTGGCCTACCCGGAGTTGGATGGGCGCTTGAGGGCATCACAGCAGCCACAAAGGGGTGAGTACACTCTAATTACAGTGACTTTGCGCGCAGTGGAGGTGTCTGGGTGGGGGAGGTGGGCTGTGGATTTCCCTAGGCCAGGGGGTGTTCCGCAGGCAAGGCCCCTCTGTAAGGCAGGCCATGTGGCACCCCAGCCCACCTCTGTAGAGTGCCAAGTACACCTAGTCATGCCCCTGTGTCATGTATGTGTGCAGATGTCGTCCATAGCCTTGTAGGCCATTTCCCAGAATTTGAACAGTGGAGCCCAAGAGCGCGGTGTAGTGCAGGGGGCTTCTGTGTCTGTCGTGTCCGCCAACGGTAGCGGTAATGCATGCACTCAACATGTCTTTCTTCTGTCTTCCCCCCCTTTTTGTGGTCTCCTTGTTCTTGTGTGCATTAGCATCATCAGGCGGAGGAGCAGTGGCACCGGAGCACGAGGGAGCTGCATCCCACATGGCCCTGGAGGGCGAGACTACGGAGTCTGAATTCACCAGTGGGACAGAGGGCGAGGGGAGCTCCACGGCGGGGACAGGAGCTTACTCCAGCGACACAGACTCGTCCTCTGATGGGAGCTCCCTTGTGGTGGCGGCAACATCTGTGCCCCCCGCATCTACAGGTACAGCCGCCACCCCCCTACCAGCACCGCCCTCCCAGCAGCCCCTCAGCCTTTGTCCCATGCCCGCTCACCCAGGAGGGTGGGCATCACCTTCACCCCAGGCACCTCAGCCCCTGCCCCAGTCACCCCTGCTGCCCTCAGTGAGGAGGCCATTGACCTCCTCAGGTCCCTCACTGTTGGGCAGTCTACCATTTTGAATGCCATCCAGGGTGTAGAGAGGCAGTTGCAACAAACCAATGCATTCCTGGAGGGCATTCCTTCTGGCAGGCGGCCCTTCAGCGAGCTTTTCAGACTCTGGCCTCAGCACTGATGCCAGCCATTGTCCCCGTCTCTAACCTCCCCCCTCCAACTTCCTCCACCCAGACCCAATCCCCTGTACCTCAGCCTATCCCAAGCACACCTACAGACCAACATGCACACACCTCAACACCCAAGGGGAGCTCAGGCAAACATAAGCACCACACATCCCACAGGCACTCATGCAAGCATCACACACATGCAGACACACCAACATCCACTGCCTCCACTGTGTCCCCCTCCTCCTCGTCTCCCTCCTCCCTCCCTGTCTCGTCTACACTCACACCTGCATGCACTACCTCTACAGCCACTACGTCCCTCTCCAGCACACCCACCACCACACCCCGCTCACGTGCAGTCACCACCCCCACTACCATTCACACGTCCCCTGTGTCCTCTCCCAGTGTGTCTGTGACGCCCCCTCCCAAGATACACAAACGCAGGCACACACCAACCCAACAGTCATCCACCTCACGACAGCCTCCAGCGCATGCACCTTCACCCAAAGTCACCAAACGTACACCTCCTACAACCACCACCTCTTCCTCCACTCCCAAACCCCCTCCAGCTACCCGTCCCAGTGTATCCCAAAAACTTTTCCTGTCCAACCTTGACCTCTTTCCCACACCTCCCCCACACCGTCCGTCTCCTAGGTCCCGAACTAGCACCTCAGCCACAACATCTCCGGGACCAGTGGTGCCTGTAGTCACCGGAATCTGGAGTGCACTGGCCACCAGGGCAGCCAGTGTGGCACGGAGCCACAGCACAGACAGTCCCCCACCTGTGAAGCATCAGAAGTTGGCCAGTGCCCGGCGGGAGAGGAGGAAGACTCCAGCCACCAAAGCTGCTCCCAGGGGGCCCGTTGGGAGTGTGGAGTCAGCTGTGACACCTTCCAAGGTGGGGAAGGGCCACAAGTCTGGGACGGGCAGCACAGCGGAGAAGACCGCCATCAGCCCAGCTGCCCAGGAGGCCACCACCAGCACCAGCCCAGCTGCCCAGGAGGCCACCGCCAGCACCAGCCCAGCTGTCCAGGAGGCCAACGCCAGCACCAGCCCAGCTGCCCAGGAGGCCACCGCCAGCACCAGCCCAGCTGGCCAGGAGGCCACCGTCAGCACCAGCCCAGCTGGCCAGGAGGCCACCGCCAGCACCAGCCCAGCTGCCCAGGAGGCCACCGCCAGCATCAGCTCCGCTGGGCCATGAAGGACCGCCAGCACCAGCCCCGCTTGGCCATGAAGGTCCGCCAGCAAAAGGCCCGCTGGGCCATGAAGGACCGTCAGCAAAAGGCCCGCTGGGACATGAAGGACCGCCAGCAAAAGGCCCGCTGGGCCATGAAGGACCGCCAGCAAAAGGCCCGCTGGGACATGAAGGACCGCCAGCAAAAGGCCCGCTGGGCCATGAAGGACCACCAGCAGCTGAGACCCTGCAATGGAGACCGCCATCTCAAGCACCGCTGAACAGGGCACCGCCATCTCAAGCACCGCTGAACAGGGCACCGCCATCTCAAACACTGCTGAACAGGGCACCGCCATCTCAAGCACCGCTGAACAGGGCACCGCCATCTCAAACACCGCTGAACAGGGCACCGTCATCTCAAGCACCGCTGAACAGGTCACCACCATCTCAAGCACCGCTAGCCCATGAGCGGCAGGGGCACTGAAGCAACTGAGTCCGTCACGGGGTGAATGATGCACTCTGGGCACCATGCCCCCTCCAGAACCAGTGAAGAGATACATCCACTACCTCTGTCCTTAACAGGATGAAGCACTCTGGGCTCCATGCCCCCTCCAGAACCAGCGGAGACTGTCATCTACTACCTCTGTCCTTAACAGGATGAAGTACTCTGGGCACCATGGCCCCTCCAGAACCAGTGGAGACTGTCATCCACTTGTGAGACTGTGGCTTTGCACTCCCCAGGATTGAACAGTGAGCAAGCCACCCACTGTAGAGACTTGAGAGACTATGGCTTTGCACTCCCCAGGATGGAACAGTGGGCAACCACCCACTGTAGACACTTGAGAGACTGTGGCTTTGCACTCTCCAGGATTGTACAGTGGGCAACCCACCCACTGTAGAGACTTGAGAGACTGTGGCTTTGCACTCCCCAGGATGTAACAGTGAGCATGTGGCCCCCTCGTGGATTTGGCGTCGTGCACTCAATCGGCTGAGGTGACCCCCCTTTTCCTCCCCCTGCAGTGCCTGTTTTATTGGTATCTGATGCCCCTGCAGTGTTCTCTCCGTCATGGTCGGGGATCTTGTGTGGGCTTCGCTCATACCGTGTGGTCCCAGTGTTCCACAGTCTTTCTTAGTTAACTACCTGGACTACTATGCTTGGTATATATTTTGTACATGGTGTATGTATATATTTCTGCCTACTTGTTTTTAATACATTACAATGGTTACACTCATTTTCTATTGTCTTTGCATTCTTCCAGGGGGCTTGGGGGGTGTAACTGTGATGTATTGATATGCATTTGTGTGTGTTGTAGTGGGTGAGGGTGGGGGTGTTTGGTGTGGCGTGTCCCTGTTTTTTGCCTCCCCCCTCCCCTGTGTCGTAGGTGCAGTACTCACCGTGGTCTTCGCCGCCGGCGTTCGTGCTCCTGGTAGAGGAGCAGGAAGACTATCGCAGGTAGAATTTGGAGTTCCGGGTCCATGGTGTCCTCGTTGCTCGTGGGGTGTGTAGAGGTGAGCGTTTTCCCTTCGAAATTCCTGTTTCCACCGTGTTTTTATCCGCGGTGAATCCGCCCCAGAAAAGGTGGCGGATTGGCCTGTCATAATAGTGTGGGCGGTACATTGTCTCCCGTCTGTCTGTTGCCGGTGACCACTGCGCTGTTTGTTTGTATCGCTGTGGCTGTCGGAGTGTTAAAGTGGCTGTCTTTGTTGGCGGTTTCCGCCACGGTCGTAATTGCAATTTTTTTACCGCCGGCCTGTTGGCGGTCTTACCGCCTCTTTAACACCGACCGCCAGGGTTGTAATGACCACCTTAGTCTCTTTTTTGGAGATTTTCTTCAGCGGGACGAACCTGCAAGTCAGGCCGGGTAGTGGTTGAGGCAAGCCGGCTAGAGTTGCTGTGGCGGGTCGGTCCTTCTATGGAGCTTTTTTTCAAAAGTTCTCCAAACTTCTGGATCTTCTTCCAGATGTTCCTTTAAGGTTCTTTTGGAGTCCACAGCTCACCCCAAGGTTCCAGAAGCTCTGAGATGATCCTTGGGGGCGTGGACTACAACTCCCAGAATGCACCTGCAGCAATCTCCTTTTTGGCCACTGGACAGTAGTCAGCCGGTCGGTTTCTTCAGGAGTTGGTGCAGTTGCCTCTGGTTAGCAATTTTTCACCTGTGGCAAACAGGGAGTCCCTCCTTGAACCAGTTGAAGCCAGGCAAAGTCCTTCTTGTGGTGAAGCCCAAGAGTGCAGCTGGTGCAGTCCTTCAGAGTGCAGGGTCCAAGTGCAGGCCAGGGGTCGAGCAGGGCAATCCTTCTTCTCCTGTAGTTCTTCCTTGTTGGGATCTGATGGGGATCTGAGGTGTGGGTGCAGGTCTGCCAGTTTTATCCCTGCTACTGGGTGAAAAACAGGGGGGTCCTAGTTCTCCAATCAGGTGCGTGTCCTTCCCCCTGTGATGACCACTTCCTGGGAAGTGTGGCAAAAATCAATTCCAGGGAGCAACATTCCTCAAAAATCCATCATGGCTGAAAGTGATTTTTGGAGGTTACATGTGGCTGAGCCCACCCACTGGTGTGGCTAAAAATCGTAAAAAAAAACACTCTCCTGCCCTCTCCTAATCTAATCAAGGGGGCACCTACTGTCTGGGTTTGCAGGATGTGGGGGTGTTGCTGGGTTTCTCCAAATATCCTTCTCTGTCTTTGAAGACCAGTTTGGCAGCCCTGCCCCTTCCTGCCTCACCATCTGCTGAGGGGAGATTTCCTCCCACAGGCACATCTCTTTGTGTGAAGCCAGGCTACTTCACACCTCATCAAGGCAGCCTGGCCAGGCTGCCAGAGGCTGGCCAATCAGAGCACAGCAGCAAAAACACTGCAGGGCTAAAACTCTTTACCTGAACAAGTTATATTAAATCCAACAACTGGAAGTTGTGGGATTTATTATTAAAATTAATTTGATACCAAACTCTTGGTATCTGTTACTTAAGGGGACTTTTAAAATTAAAATAAAGTCTCCCCATTCTAGCATATGGAGGCCATTCACTACAATGAGGGAAAAACAAATTTGGCTGTTTTACCTCACCAGGGCTTATAAAACTATTTTATAAGGTCCCTGCTTATACAGTAGATACATGGCACCCAGCCGTAGGGGCACATAGGGCATACCTTATGGGTGACTTATATGTAAAAATAAGGTAGTTTTAATTCCAAAGTCATATTTGCATGTAACTTTAATTGAAAAGCAGCCAGCAAGGCAGGCCTGCCTTTAAAATGACACTGGGCACCTCAGCAGTGCACCTGCAGGGCCACTACCTATGCTGGGGTCCCTAAACCTACATGCCCTACCACATACTAGGGACTTATAGGTAGGTTGACTTAGCCAATTATAATTAGCATAATTTGCATACTGATTTTATACAGAGCACAGGCCCTGGGGCTGGTTAGCAGTACTCAGGGCACCATCAGAGTCGGGAAAACACCAGCAAAAAGTGGAAAATGGGGGCAAAAAGTTAGAGGGCCTCTGTAATCAGCCCTGTTCTCTCACACAAGCCCCCCAGCCCACACACTCAGGAGACTCAGCCCAACCCTGGGAGAGTCTTCCTGGCTTGTCAGGCGAGGAAGACAGTGAAGAGAACAGGCTGTCCCTTTGCAGGGCCTACTCTGCCTTACATCCTCCTGCCATGGTCACTCCCTCTGGGTAGTGAATCCATCCCAACAGTGAAAGGACCCATCTCAAACTGAAACGTCCCTCTAGGGGGGTCTTCCTCCACTCTTTCTGCCAACTTCGGTAGTGAGGTGCCCACCTCCCCTGCCCCTAACTTTGCTAGGGCAACACCTATCTTACCCAAAGAGGTCACCCAACACTTGAGCAACCCCACCATGACCATTAGGGTCAGGGGGCCTACTTTGCTTTTGGCCCTGGGGTCTGCCTCCCAGGCCAAGTGCAGTGCTGCCACGAAGGCTAGCACCCAGCAGAGGCTACTGACAGCTGTCAGTACCAAGGACCATACCCTAAGCTCTCCACTGACTGGTGGCTGAGCTGCTTTAGGGGCAACTGTGGGGTCCTGGCACTTCTCTTGCTGTCTAGAGTGGGGAGCTACCACCCCTTGTGGCAGACACCCTCCTTCCATTCTCCCTTCTGTCAGTGCAGGGGCAACACCCTGCATCTGAACAGCTGTCTGACAACTCAGGACTTCCTTGGGGTCAGGTGAGGCCTCACCAGGGCCAACTCTGGGCTCCCCCCCTACTGGGGTAGAAGGCCTTTGGCTCCCTGGAACTCTCTTTAAGAGTGGCCCACCCTTCCTTTTCTTATTTCCTTTTCTTGGGGACCCCTGTCTCCTAACTGTAGTGACTGACTCCCCAGGATTTTGGTTTGTTTTGGGGGCTCCCAGGGCGACTGCCCCATCTGGGACCAGACTCACCTCTGGGAGGTCATTGCCCATGATACAATCTAGGGGGAGGTCAGCACTGACTACCACCCTAATCTCCTCTCAAGTGACCTGTCTGCTGACAGTCAAAGCAAGCCTTACTGTCCAAGAGCTTTTTTAACCATGGGTCTCCCTGTCTCTGCTTGTCAGAGTGGGAGTGGGATTTACTCTCCTCCTCCTTAGGGTTCTGGGGTACAGAGGGAGTCTCTGTGGTGGGTTTACCGCCTCCCTCCTCAGGTTTTTGGGGACCTGACCCCCCTCTTCTTAGAGTCTCCCCCCTGGGACTTGACAACCACCCTGGTTCTCAATCACTCATCAGCTGCCTCCCCTAGCTCTCAAGAGTTGGTCAGCTTAGAGTCTACTAGATGCTGGCGTAACCTTTCTTGGATACAATTGGTCAAGATGTTCTCTCTCATGATCAGATTGTATAACCCCTCATAAGTATTTACTTTGTTACCATGAATCCAGTGCCTTAAGTGAGGTGTCTACAAAGTCAGCACAAGACTGGGTACTGACCTTCTGGGTGTCCCTGAACCTCATCCTATACTGCTCTGGGGTCAGACCAAACGTCTTGGTTAAGCACCTCTTCATACTAGGGTATGAATCTGCCTCCTCCCCATTTAAGGTCAGAAGCCAATCACTCCCTGAGTTGGGGATCAACTCCCATAAAAGTGAACCCCAGTATTGAGGCCTAACCCTTCTCATTTGGAGTGCCCTCTCAAAGGCCTCCAACCACTTGTCTATGTCATCCCCCGCTACATAAGCAGGAACCACCCCCTTGGGTAATCTGGGGGAAAAAACCCCACCCATGGACACCTCAGCTTCTCTGTCGCTGCCACAATGTCTTTTCTCTTTCTTTGCCCACTTTTTCTTTTCTAGCGTGTGATGCTATTAATTGTGTTTGACCAATGACTTTGTGTTTCACCACTGCGCATATTGGTTGCTCAATGTTCACCAGTAGCACATTACATGTTGTATTTAGGTTAGCTGCCTATTGGCTTTAACATGGAGTTAGACATTACATTTGGTATTTAGGTTAGCTGCCTATTGGCTTTAACGTGGAGTTAGACATTGCAGTTGAGACATTGCAGATGAGCTGTGTTTTTCCAAGCTGTGTTTTTCCACATGATAGACCAAGCTGTGTTTTTCAAACACACCAAACCCTAGCTGATAAGAGAGAGTACATTTGGTGTTTTCCTTTCTGCTCAGCCTTGGGAAGAGGAGGGGTCTAGGAGATCTGGCCAGTCTCCAAAGGCTTGCTTAGTTTTCCCGACTCTGAGAAGATGGGGCACGTTTTTAAAACAATGGCCCTGGGCAACAGAGAGGGGGAGAAATATCTTGACTTCAGACAGGAACGGACGTCAGTTGCCCGTCTCCCGTTTGGGTAGAAAATCTCTTTCTCGCAGTTGAACCGGAGTCATTAACTTGCAGGCCCCAGGAAGATGAAGCGGAGTGATAGGCCCTACGGTGATGCAATTTTGACTTTTATGCTTTGCTTTGAAGTTATGCTATAATATAATCACACGTATTTGCTGTGTACATTGCAACTGAGAAGTACTTTGATATATTTTGCTTTCATTGCTGCGATTACTTTTAAACATGTGCTTCCAACCTACTAATCTCGTCTTTCAGGAACCTCGTCGTGAAGTAATAATCACAATAAATGTCTTCTTTAACCCCTTCGCTGCCAGGCCTTTTCCCCCTCCTGTGCCAGGCCTTTTTTTGCCTATTGGAATAGTTCTCGCTTAGGCCCTCATAACATTTTGTCCACATAAGCTACCCACGCCAAATTTGCGTCCTTTTTTTCCAACATCCTAGGGATTCTAGAGGTACCCAGACTTTATGGGTTCCCCTGAAGGAGGCAAAGAAATTAGCCAAAATACAGTGAACATTTCGTTTTTTTTCAAAAAAATGGGAAAAAGGGGCTGCAGAAGGAGGCTTGTGGTTTTTTCCCTGAAAATGGCATCAACAAAGGGTTTGCGGTGCTAAAAATCACCAGCTTCCCAGCTTTCAGGAACAGGCAGACTTGAATCAGAAAACCCAATTTTTCAACACAATTTTGGCATTTTACTGGGACATATCGCATTTTTACGATTTTTTGTGCTTTCAGCCTCCTTCCAGTCAGTGACAGAAATGGGCATGAAACCAATGCTGGATCCCAGACAACTAAACATTTCTGAAAAGTAGACGAAATTCTGAATTCAGCAAGGGGTACTTTGTGTAGATCCTACAAGGGTTTCCTGCAGAAAATAACAAATGATTTTTGTTTTTATTGAAATTGAGGTAAAAAAACAGCAATTTTTCTCTACATTTTACTCTGTAACTTTTTCCTGCAATGTCAGATTTTTGAAAGCAATATACCGTTACGTTTGCTGGACTCTTCTGGTTGCGGGGATATATAGGGCTTGTAGGTTCATCAAGAACCCTAGGTACCCAGAGCCAAGAAATGAGCTGCACCCTGCAGTGGGTTTTCATTCTATACCGGGTATACAGCAATTCATTTGCTGAAATATAAAGAGTGGAAAAAAGCTATCAAGAAAACCTTTGTATTTCCAAAATGGGCACAAGATAAGGTGTTGAGGAGCAGTGGTTATTTGCACATCTCTGAATTCCGGGGTGCCCATATTAGCATGTGAATTACAGGGCATTTCTCAAAGAGATGTCTTTTTTAGAAACTCTCTTATATTTGGAAGGAAAAATTGTAGAGAAAGACAAGGGGCATTAACACTTGTTTTGCTATTCTATGTTCCCCCAAGTCTCCCGATAAAAATGATACCTCACTTGTCTGGGTAGGCCTAGCGCCCGCGACAGGAAATGCCCCAAAACACAACGTGGACACATCCCATTTTTTGACAGAAAAGAGAGGTGTTTTTTGCAAAGTGCCTACCTGTAGATTTTGGCCTCTAGCTCAGCCGGCACCTTGGGAAACCTACCAAACCTGTGCATTTTTTAAAACTAGAGACCTAGGGGAATCCAAGATGGGGTGACTTGTGGGGCTCTGTCCTGGTTCTGTTACCCAGAATCCTTTGCAAACCTCAAAATTTGGCTAAAAAAACATGTTTTCCTCACATTTCGGTGACAGAAATTTCTGGAATCTGAGAGGAGCCACAAATTTCCTTCCACCAAGCGTTCCCCCAAGTCTCCGGATAAAAATAATACCTCACTTGTATGGGTAGGCCTAGCGCCCGTGACAGGAAATGCCCCAAAACACAACGTGGACACATCCCATTTTTTGACCGAAAACCGAGGTGTTTTTTGCAAAGTTCCTACCTGTAGATTTTGGCCTCTAGCTCATCCGGCACCTAGGGAAACCTACCAAACCTGTGCATTTTTTAAAACTAGAGACCTAGGGGAATCCAGGATGGAGTGACTTGTGGGGCTCTGACCAGGTTCTGTTACCCAGAATCCTTTGCAAACCTCACAATTTGGCTAAAAAAACACATTTTCCTCATATTTCGGTCACAGAAAGTTCTGGAATCTGAGAGGAGCCATAAATTTCCTTCCACCCAGCGTTCCCCCAAGTCTCCCGATAACAATGATACCTCACTTGTGTGGGTAGGCCTAGCGCCCGCAACAGGAAATGCCCCAAAACACAACGTGGACACATCCCATTTTTTGACCGAAAACCGAGGTGTTTTTTGCAAAGTGCCTACCTGTAGATTTTGGCCTCTAGCTCATCCGGCACCTAGGGAAACCTACCAAACCTGTGCATTTTTTAAAACTAGAGACCTAGGGGAATCCAAGATGGGGTGACTTGTGGGGCTCTGTCCTGGTTCTGTTACCCAGAATCCTTTGCAAACCTCAAAATTTGGCTAAAAAAACATGTTTTCCTCACATTTCGGTGACAGAAATTTCTGGAATCTGAGAGGAGCCACAAATTTCCTTCCACCAAGCGTTCCCCCAAGTCTCCGGATAAAAATAATACCTCACTTGTATGGGTAGGCCTAGCGCCCGTGACAGGAAATGCCCCAAAACACAACGTGGACACATCCCATTTTTTGACCGAAAACCGAGGTGTTTTTTGCAAAGTGCCTACCTGTAGATTTTGGCCTCTAGCTCATCCGGCACCTAGGGAAACCTACCAAACCTGTGCATTTTTAAAAACTAGAGACCTAGGGGAATCCAGGATGGAGTGACTTGTGGGGCTCTGACCAGGTTCTGTTACCCAGAATCCTTTGCAAACCTCACAATTTGGCTAAAAAAACACATTTTCCTCATATTTCGGTCACAGAAAGTTCTGGAATCTGAGAGGAGCCATAAATTTCCTTCCACCCAGCGTTCCCCCAAGTCTCCCGATAACAATGATACCTCACTTGTGTGGGTAGGCCTAGCGCCCGCAACAGGAAATGCCCCAAAACACAACGTGGACACACCCCATTTTTTGACAGAAAACCGAGGTGTTTTTTGCAAAGTGCCTACCTGTAGATTTTGGCCTCTAGCTCAGCCGGCACCTAGGGAAACCTACCAAACCTGTGCATTTTTTAAAACAAGAGACCTAGGGGAATCCAGGATGGGGTGACTTGTGGAGCTCTGACCAGGTTCTGTTACCCAGAATCCTTTGCAAACCTCAAAATCTGGCTAAAAAAACACATTTTCCTCACATTTCGGTGACAGAAAGTTCTGGAATCTGAGAGAAGCCACAAATTTCCTTCCACCCAGCGTTCCCCCAAGTCTCCCGATAAGAATGATACCTCACTTGTGTGGGTAGGCCTAGCGCCCGCGACAGGAAATGCCCCAAAACACAACGTGGACACATCCCATTTTTTGACAGAAAACAGAGGTGTTTTTTGCAAAGTGCCTACCTGTAGATTTTGACCTCTAGCTCAGCCGGCACCTAGGGAAACCCACCAAACCTGTGCATTTTTGAAAACTAGAGACCTAGGGGAATCCAGGATGGGGTGGCTTGTGGGGCTGTGACCAGGTTCTGTTACCCAGAATCCTTTGCAAACCTCAAAATTTGGCTACAAAAACACATTTCCCTCACATTTCGGTGACAAAAAGTTCAGGAATCAGAGAGGAGCCACCAATTTCCTTCCACCCAGTGTTCCTCCAAGTCTCCCAATAAAAATGATACCTCACTTGTGTGGGTAGGCCTAGCACCCGCGACAGGAAATGCCCCAAAACACAACGTGGACACATCCCATTTTTTGACAGAAAACAGAGGTGTTTTTTGCAAAGTGCCTACCTGTAGGTTTTGGCCTCTAGCTCAGCCGGCACCTAGGAAAACCTACCAAACCTGTGCATTTTTTAAAACTAGAGACCTAGGGGAATCCAAGATGGGGTGAGTTGTGGGGGCTCTGACCAGGTTCTGTTACCCAGGATCCTTTGCAAACCTCAAAATTTGGCTAAAAAACACATTTTCCTCACATTTCGGTGACAGAAAGTTCTGGAATCTGAGAGGAGCCACAAATTTCCTTCCACCCAGCGTTGACCCAAGTCTCCCGATAAAAATGATACCTCACTTGTGTGGGTGGGCCAGGTGCCTGCAACAGAATAAGGCCAAAAACTTGTAGCGATAGAGGGGATAGCACAGCGAGTTGATAAGGACATATTCTTCTTTTATACATCTTTAGGCTGACTCTGCTTTGGGGACCCACACAAGTGAGGTGTCATTTTACTTGGGAGACTGAGGGGAATGCTGGGGAGTAGGAATTTGTGCTGGAGCGGTGATCGTACAAACGAAAGTTAGGAAAATATTTTTGTTTATGCAAATTTGAGGTTTGCAGAGGAGTCTGGGTAAGAAAATGTTGGGGGATCCACGCAAGCTACACCCCTCTGGACTCCTTGGGGTGTCTAGTTTAAAAAAAAATCTGGGTTTGGTAGGTTTCCCTAGATGAAGGCCACACCCAGGACCAAAAACATAGGTGCCCCCTCCCCCCCAAACACAGGTAGTTTTTTAATATAACATTTTGATGTGTCCACATACTTCTGTGATGTGCCAAACACTAAAATTGTGAAAAGAAACGCACTTAGGTTATGTGAAAAAGACCCCTCACCCACCAACCAAGTTGGTGGCATGCTTCATCATCGGGGTCCCACCTGAGACACCTAGTGTGTCTCAAGTGTGCTGCGACTCCTGATAACAGCGGAGCAGGTTTTGCCATTTGTACCACACATACTGGTTGGATTTGGCACGAGGGTGAGTGATGGTTCAGTAGATCAAATTTTATTAACAAGAGATTTCACAAAAGTGAAATGCACTGGTAATAACTGAAAGGCCACAAAACTGAACCAATGACTCCCAGCTCGTGAGCTGTAAAGCCACGGCAAGGCACCAACCGCTTTACAGTCCATTCACACACCTTGCATACATCACATGCACAAGACCATTCACGCCGCCAGCCACGGGCCCAGCACATTACAACACTCGCATTAACAGACAGTGCCAGTCAAGGGCCCATCACTTTCATACGCCCACATGCCTGATACAGCAATCACACCAGCTGATAAGTGTGTGGACTGGCGTTTGGCTGGCACCGCTAGCCAAGCGCCACCCCACCCATACCGCCAGCCAAGCGCCACCCCAAGCACACCGCCAGCCAAGCACCACCCCACCCATACCGCCAGCCAAGCGCCACCCCAAGCACACCGCCAGCTAAGCACCACCCCACCCAAACCCCCAGCCAAGCGCCACCCCACGCACACCGCCAGCCAAGCACCACCCCACGCACACCACCATCACTTTTTTTTTGTTTATAAACAACAAAGAAACCACTAACTAATTATAAAATAAGTACAAAACTACAAACACAAAAGCTCTAACTAACTACATGACAGTAATGCCAACAGTGAAACTGAACATATGAAAATATAAAATAGCCAATTTACGCTCACTGTATTTCCCAAAAGTTTTTCCTTGTGTGGTAACTTCTAAAACAGCCAGGCACACACAGCCCAGGCTTTGAAGGGCATTCGGGGCAGTACATCCGGCTCTCCCTCCGGATGGATCTCCAGGCACATACTCTACATTTCTTTGTGGGCAGGCCTTTTTTGGGAGTGGGAGAAATGCGATCTGGAAAGTGGCGATCTTTCAATCTAGCCACTTCCTCCACCACTTCTACTCTAGGAACTGTTGCCCATTCCACCACAATAAGGCTCTCTATCACTGACTCCTGAAATTTAACAAATGTCATCCTTGACTCATGTGAACAATCCTTGAACACAATAAAAGCATTAAAAGTTGCCAAATGAAATAAATGTAGGGCCAACTTTTTATACCACACGTAAGACTTACAAAGAGCAGTGTAAGGTTCCAACCTCTGATCTACTCTATCAACACCACCCATGTGCCTATTGTAGCCCAAAATGCACGTAGGTTTGCGCACTTCTGCAACCTGACCCCAAACAGTCACGGGGGAAGCACTCTCATCATGGATGGTAGATAGCATGTACACATCCCTCCTATCTGAAAATTTCAGAGCTAGCAGCTCATTATTCCGCAAGGCACTGCACTGTCCCCTCTCAAGTTACAGACAAGCTCCCTTGGATAGCCTTTCCGGTTAGAACGGATTGTGCCACAAGCAACAGTGTCCACTCTAAACAACTCCTTGAACAACTGCACTCCAGTGTAGAAATTATCTACGTACAAATGGTGACCTTTGTTAAACAGTCTTCTAACAAGTTCCCACACAATTTTTTCGCTAACTCCAAAAGTGGCTGGACAACCAGGAGGGTCAATACTGGAATCCCTACCAGTGTAGACCCGGAAATTATACACATATCCTGTACTGCTTTCTGACAGCATATACAATTTAATCCCATACCGTGCCCTCTTACTAGGAATGTACTGCTTAAAACCTAAACGCCCCTTGAAAAGGACCAAAGACTCGCCCACACTTATCTCTTTGCCTGGAACATAGACCTCTGAAAACCGATCTTCAAAATGATTAAGGACAGGCCTAATCTTAAAAAGACGGTCACAATCAGGGTGACCTCGTGGCAAGGCTAAAGCATTGTCCACAAAATGCAGCATACGAAGAAGAAGCAAATAGTGATTACGTGTCATAGTTGCAGGAAATATAGCCGTTGCCATCAAGGGACTAGTAGACCAATAAGAAGCCAGTGATGGCTTCCTGATCAACCCCATCAAAAAAGTCAAACCTAAAAACTTTTTCTTCTCTTCTAGATATGTGGGAACCCACTGAGTAGGTCTAGACTGAGGCCTAAGTCTGGCAGCATTGTCCCTCAAATATTGCTCTGTATACAAATTAGTCTGCTCCACAATCTCTTCCAAAAATACATCGTCCATAAACAAGTGAAAGAAATGGACAGGAAAAAAGTTTTCCGTATTGACTATACACCCTGGGAGACCAGTAAATGCAGGTAACTGTGGCTGCTCCATGTTTGGGGCAATCCAGGTGTCAGGTCTTCTAATGGGAAACCCTTCAGCCCCAGGCTGGTGCACTCTTGGCACATCAATGTCCTCCTCTACAACAGGCCCTTCATCTGCACTGAGAGTAGCTTCCTCATCAGAAGAATCCTCTCGGACAGAAAACTCACTGCCAGAATCTCTCACTTCCTCCTCTGCCTCAGATGCAGAGTCAGTCTCGTAATCATGGTCTGAAGACGACTCAACGAGGATGCCAACAACCTGCTGAGCAGTCACTCTGCGGCTAGCCATGATCCTCACTAACAACAAATGGATTGCCAACAACAACTAGCACTAAAATAAGTAATAAACAAAGTGTAGCTTTATCACAAAGAGTTATGTACTAAAAAACTATACCACTCACTTGCCTGAAAAAGCTACTCACCAGCAACTACTCTGCACAGACACAGCAATCACCAATGATATCCCACTAAAAAGAAAAAAGAAAAAAGAAAATTAGACATATGACAACACAAATATCATTGTGCTCAAATCTAAGGATGATTTCACACACAATACTGCATTTAGTACACCACCTACAAACATGTCATTCATGCATGTCAATAATACTCCTTTGGAGTAAATTGCTTTCACTTACCTAAAACATGCAACTATGCAAACCGCAGGACAACTACTGCCAAAACCGCAAGGATCCACAGCAAAGGAAGTAAAAGCTTTGAACTAGAACAAAAAGAAGAAATGAACTGTTATAATCACAAATACAAATACTTCGCCAGTTGACAAACACCCCACCACCAAGAACTTAGAAATTGTCCCTGGTGCCCAAGTGGCTTCTGCCCCACTAGGAGGCAGATGGGCCTAAGAAAATTAGGCTGATCTGCCTCCAAGGTGGGCAGAAATGGCCATCACTAACTTGCCCCCTTTGGGGGGCGACCCTTGCCAAAGGTGCTGCCGCCCCCCCACACAAAACACACACACAAACACAGGATCCCTGGTGCCAAAGTGGATTCTGCCCCCCTTGGGGTCAGATGGGCGTAAAAAAAATGGACGATCTGCCCCCAACGAGGGCAGAAATGGCCAACAGCTCTGTGCCCACTTTAGGGGGCGACCCTTGCCAAAGGGGGCAAACGGGGGGCACCCCCAGCACTAAACAAAAAAAGGGGAACCAAAAAAATAAATCCCTGCCGTATTGGTGTTTTCTGCCCTCCTTGGGGGCAGATGGGCCTACAAAAATAGGCCCATCTTCCCCCAAGGGGGGCAGAGATGGCCAATACGAAATTTCCCCCCTTTGGGGGGGTGACCTTTGCCCAAGGGGTGCCCCAAACACACAAAACACACACATACCTTACAATCCCTGGCGCCTAGTGGGTTTTAACCCCCCCGGGGGCCAGATCGGCCAAAAACATGGCCTATCTAGCCCCGGAGGGGCCGAAACCTATAAAACAATTATTGCCCAGGGGCAGCGACCCTTGCCTAAGGGGTCGCTGTCCTAAAACAAAGAAAATAATTTCCCTGGTGTCTAGTGGTTTTCGTCCCCGCCTGGGGGCAGATCGGCCAAAAAATTTAAATAAGAAAAAAAAATTGCCCCCAATGGGGAGACGCTTGCCCAAGGGGTCGCTCCCTAAAATGCATGCCCAACATAATTTCCCTGGTGTCAAGTGGATTTCGGCCCCCCCGGGGGCAGATCGGCCAAAAAATCGGCCGATCTGCCCCCAGGGGGGCCCGAAATACTGAAAAAATTAGCTCTCAATGGGAGCGACCCTTGCCTAAGGGGTCGCTCCCAAAATATATGCAAAAAATTATATCCCTGGTGTCCAGTGGTTTTTCGGCCCCCCCGGTGGCAGATCGGTCAAAAAATCGGCCGATCTGCCCCCGGGGGGGGGGGGCGAAAAAGGAAAATAATGCCCCCCAATGGGAGCGACCCTTGCCCAAGGGGTCGCCCCGCAAAACTAACACAAAAAGGAAACCCCTGGTACCTACTGGGGATTTCTGCTTCACGATCGTGGAGCAGGAATCCACTGAAAACAGGCACAGGGGGAAAGGAAAAACCCTTTCCTTTCCCCCGTGTCTGTTTTCCCCCACCCTCACCCCCCAAAGAGGGAAGGACTCACCTGAAGGTCCTGTACCCTTGACGCGCTGGAAGCAAATGGCTTCCAGCGTGTACCCTCGGCAATATTTGATGCCGTCAGCGCGCTTGGATTGCCGGGGGGGTTGGGGGTGGGGAGGGAAGGGCTTCCCCTTCCATCCACAACCGGGGGGTGTGGGTGGGGAGCCCAAGTTCCCGGGTGCAGGACGAGGTGAATCAGGCCCCCCTATGCCACAAAAAAATTAAAAAAAAATACTTACCTGAACTTACCTTAATGTCCCTGGGATGGGTCCCTCCATCCTTGGGTGTCCTCCTGGGGTGGGCAAGGGTGGCAGGGGGTATCCCTGGGGGCATGGGAGGGCACCTCTGGGCTCCTTCCGAGCCCACAGGTCCCTTATCGCCTGCCTTGTCCAGGCGCT
Organism: Pleurodeles waltl; assembly: GCF_031143425.1. NCBI lineage: Eukaryota > Metazoa > Chordata > Amphibia > Caudata > Salamandridae > Pleurodeles > Pleurodeles waltl. Next base: position 932,622,775 of record NC_090444.1, read on the forward strand.
AAAAAACGGCGCAAAAGTGGCTGGACGTCATTTTTTTTGACCCGCCCACTCCCGGGCGTGAATTTTGCCCGGGAGTGTAAATATGCCGCACATGCCTCGGAGTCAATTTTTTAGACGGGAACGCCTACCTTGCATATCATTAACGCAAAGTAGGTGTCCAAGCTAAAAAATTACGCAAACTCCATGGACTTTGGGGCTAGACGCGTCTAACGCCAAAGTATAAATATGGAGTTAGTTTTGCGTTGTAATTGCGTCAAAAAAAACGACGCAATTCCGGCGCACACAGAGTATAAATATGCCCCCTAGTGTGCAGCTGGTGCAGTCCTTCAGAGTGCAGGGTCCAGGTGCAGGCCAGGGGTCCAGCAGGGCAGTCCTTCTTCTCCTGTAGTTCTTCCTTGTTGGAATCTGATGGGGCTCTGAGGTGTGGGTGCAGGTCTGCCAGTTTTATCCTTGCTCCTGGGTGAAAAACAGGGGGGTCCTTGTTCTCCAAACAGGCGCAGGGTCCTTCCCCCTGTGATGACCACTTCCTGGGAAGTGTGGCAAAAATCAATCCCAGGGAGCAACATTCCTCAAAAATCCATCATGGCTGAAAGTGATTTTTGGAGGTTACATCTGGCTGAGCGCACCCACTGGTGTGGCTAAAAATCCTAAACATACCCCTCTCCTGCCCTCTCCTAATCTAATCAAGGAGGCACCTAACTTGCTGGGTTTGCAGGATGTGGGGGTGTTGCTGGGTTGCTCCAAATGTCCTTCTATGCCTTTGAAGACCAGTTTGGTAGCCCTCCCCCTTCCTGCCTCACCATCTGCTGAGGGGAGATCTCCTCCCACAGGCACATCTCTTTGTGTGAAGCTAGGCCACTTCACACCTCATCAAGGCAGCCTGGCCAGGCTGCCAGAGGCTGGCCAATCAGAGCACAGCAGCAAAAACAATGCAGGCTGAAGTTGGCAACTTTTCAGGTAAAGTTTAAAACTCTTTACCTGAACAAGTTATATTAAATCCAACAACTGGAAGTTGTGGGATTTATTATAACAATTAATTTGACACCAAACTCTTGGTATCTGTTACTTAAGGGGACTTTTAAAATTAAAATAAAGTCTCCCCATTCTAGCCTGTGGATGCCATTCACTACAATGAGGGAAAAACGAATGTGGCTGTTTTACCTCACCACAGATTATAAAACTATTTTTATAAGGTCCCTGCTTATAGTTACATGGCACAGAGCCCTAGGGGCACATAGGGCACACCTTACGGGTGACTTTTATGTAAAAAAAAAAGGTAGTTTAAGACTTTGGAACTTCTTTTAATTCCAAAGTCGAATGTGCATGTAACTTTAATTTAAAAGCAGCCAGCAAGGCAGGCCTGCCTTTAAAATGACACTGGGCACCTCAGCAGTGCACCTATGGGGCCACTACCTATATGCCCTACCATATACTAGGGACTTATAGGTAGGTTGACTTAGCCAATTATAATTAGCCTAATTTGCATACTGATTTTACACAGAGCACAGGCCCTGGGACTGGTTAGCAGTACCCAGGGCACCATCAGATTCAGGAAAACACCAGCAAAAAGTGGAAGATGGGGGCAAAAAGTTAGGATGCCTCTGCAATCAGCCCTGTTCTCTCACAACGCAAAACTGCGTTAGCTCAGTTTTGCATCAAAAAGTATAAATCTGGCCCTGAATCTCAAATGTTGGGAAATCATTCTTGTTGTGGTAAGATGGATTCAGATACTTCTGCACATAACTGAGATATTTAGGTAATGGAGGAGCAAGCAGGATTATGCAAGACAGCTCTTATTTCAAAAGAAAAATGCCCAGTTTTAGCATAGATGGTAGAACAAACGAGCACGCAATTTCTTCAAGTTGGCAGATGAGTGCACATCAATCTGTGGTACTGACCAAACATGAAGTCAGCAAGTGTAACAAGCAGACATAGGTCTTTACACTTTAACAAACATATAGCAATAGGTGGAAGCTTAACTGGGGCTCAGATATGAGCGATAGACATATGAATCTTTTGAGGGGCTTAATTGACTATAATGTTGTTGCATGTATAATAGGAATCTAGGTCATATAAAGGGTGAAACACAAAAGGATGATGGACTGAGTGCTGAACAATGCAAACACTCACCCTCAGTCACAGATCTGGGTTTAATCCATAGTTATTTTGTACACCATGCCGCCCCAGTTTGGGCCCAGTCATACACAAAGGAGTCTTGACCCTGTTCCTCATAGGAACAGGCAAGTCCGAACTGCCAAACCAGGTCCTCGCTGCACCAAAAACAAGCATCCTAGGACCAGTGTCATGATATCACCCTGTATCAACCAGGCTATCTTGAATCCAGTGGCACAATAAGCTCCGAGCCACGTCTGGACATACCCTTCTCACTTAGGCCAACTTTAGTGGCACAAAAGGATGATGGGCGGAGTGTTAAACAATGCAAATACCCATCCCCAGCCACAAACCTGGATTTAATCCATCATTCTTTTTCTCATCATGCCATCTCAGTTTGGACCCAGCCATATGCAAATCAGTCTTGACCCTGTTTCTCATAGGAACAGTCCACCCAAACTGCCAAGCCAGGTACTCAGAGGACCAGAAACAAGCAGCCTGGGACCGGTTTCAGGGTATCACCCTTCATCAGTCATGCTAGTTTGAATCCAGTGGCACAGTGAGCACGGGACCCACAGCTGGCCATACCCTTCCCACTTAGAACAACTTTAGCAACACAAATGAATAATGGACAGAGTGCTGAACAGAGCAAACACGAATCCCCAGTCACAGACCTGGGTTCAATCCATCATTCTTTTTGCATACCATGCCATCCCCATTTGTACCCAGCCATAGGCAAATCTGCCTTGACCCTGTTCCTCATAGGAACAGTCCAGCCCAAACTGTCAAGCCAAGTTCTCCATGGACTGAAAACAAGGATCCTGGGACCGGTTTCAGAATATCAACCTTTATCAACCAGGCTAGCTTGAATCCATTAACACAGTGAGCACCGGACCCACATCTGAGCATACCCTTCACACTTATGGCGACTTTAACAACACAAAAGGATGATGGACGGAGTGCTAAACAATGCAAACACTCATCGCCAGTCAGAGATCTGGATTTAATCCATTGTTTTTTTGCTCACCATGCCACCCCAGTTTTGACCCAGCAATATGCAAATCAGTTTTGACCTTGTTCATCATAGGTGCGGTCCAGAACGAACTATCAAGCCAAGTCCTCCCTGGATCGGAAACAAGCACCCAAGGACTGATTTCAGGGTATCGCCCTTAATCAGCCAGGCTAGCTTGAAGCCAGTGGCACAGTGAGCACGGTACCCACGTCTAGAAATAATCTTCCCACTTAGGGCAACTTTAGTAACACAAAAGGATGATGGACAAAGTGTTGAACAATGCACACACTCCCCCCCCCCAGTCACACATCTGGGTTTAATCCATTAATCCTTTGATCACCATGCAACCCCATTTAGGCCCAGCCATCTACAAATCAGTCTTGCCCCTTTTTCCTCATAGGAACAGTCCAGCCTGAACTACCAAGCCTGGTCCTCCCTGGAGCAGAACAAAAAAGCATGCTGGGACCAGTTTCAGGATAACACCCTTCATCAGCCAAACTACCTGAAATCCAGAGGCCCAGTGAGCACAGGACCCATATCTGGACACACCTTTCCCACTTAGGACAACTTTAGCAACATAAAAGGATGATGGACGGAGTGCTGAACAATGCAAACACTCACCTCCAGTCACAGATCTGGGTTTAATCCATCATTCTTTTGCTCACCATGCCACCCTAGTTTTGACCCAGCCATATGCAAATCAGTCTTGACCCTGTTACCTATGGGAACAGTCCAGCCCTAACTGCCAAGCCTGGTTCTCCCTGGACCAGAAACACGCATTCTGGGACAGGTTTCAGGGTATCACTCTACATCAGCCAGGCTAGCTTGAATCAAGTGCAAAGTGAGCACAGTACACATCTAGGGATACCCTTCCCACTTAGGGCAACTTTAGCAATACAAAAGGATGATGAACAAAGTGCTGAACAATGCAAACACTCACCCACAGTCACAGATCTGGGTTTAATCCTTCATTCTTATGCCCCCATGCCATCCGAGTTTGGACCCAGCCAAATGCAAATCAGTGTTCACCCTGTTCTTCATAGGAACAGTCCAGCCTGAACTGCCAAGCCAGGTCCTCCATGAACCAGAAACAAGCATCCTGGGACTAGTTTGGGGGTATCACCATTCATCAGCCAGGCCACCTTAAATCCAGTGGCACAGTGAGCACGAGACCCACATCTGGGTATACCCTTCCCACTTAGGGTACCTCTAGTATCACAAAAGGATGATGAGCAAAGTGCTGAACAATGCAAACAATCACCCCCAGTCACAGATCTGGGTTTAATCCTTCGTTCTTTTGCCCCCCGTGCCACCCCAGTTTGGACCCAGCCATATGCAAATCAGTCTTGACCCTGTTCCTCATAGGAACAGTCCAGCTCGAACTGCCAAGCCAGGTCCTCCATGAACCAGAAACAAGCATCCTAGGACCGGTTTCAGGGTATCACCCTTCATCAGCCAGGCTAGCTTGAATCCAGTGGCACAGTGATCACGGGACCCACGTCCGGGCATGCCCTTCCCACTTAGGGCAACTTTAGCAACACAAAAGAATAAAAGCAGGAGGACGAGCAGTTATTGACGTGCTATTTTTGTAAACTGTCTTTTTCTATGTACTAACTGCAGTTTTCATGACTTTTTTAATGCTTGCTCCTGTTTTATATGCTTTCAGGTTTGTATATAGTATTGCTATAGTTCGAACCTAGACAAAAGGCAGTTGAGTGATGTACATGGTCAAACACAATTGTAATGTCAGTGAGTAATAGTAGAGGAAGCTCAATTGTGCTTGGTTAATGTATTGTGATGTAGTGGTCTTCAACTCTTTCCTCCTGCTTTTATCTCCTAACAGGTAATGTTTTTGTTGTGATGAATATGTCTTGTAGAAAAATGGGTTCCACCAATTTAGTTCCCCCAGAGTTTTCACTTTTTGATCTCCAGGTTTTTGAACCTTTAGTGTTGGTAAATCTCATCTCCTGAATCTCACTCACTGAAGTTGCATCATAATCAGGCTTAGAACGTTTACCATGAGTATGTACCGTTTAAGATAAGGTCACTGCCATACAGCTAGGGTAAGGGACACTGGACATGTGTGCACATGGATGAGCACATGTGCGAACTACGTGTGAGACCACTGGCATGCACAACCCGACAATTGCTCACAGTTAGCCTGGTGCAAGGATAAATGTTGACCTAGTTTAGGCCTTTTAATATCGGTGGGCATTCGAAGATAGGTCAGTAGGATTTACTGGGGTATATATATTGTTCCTGTATTATACACATAGATGAAATCTGTTTTAACTCACTTCACTTAGGCCTACACAGTCCAGTGAGGTGTCAAACTGGGGCGAAACATGCATGTAGAGTTTGAATATGAAGGTCTCAAAAAAATAAGCATATATTTTTTGGATCAACCAGAATTGTCATATTTCTCTAGCTCAGCTCAGAATCACATTAAAGGCCTATGTCCTTCCTGCTGGGCCAAATTCATTACTATGCTCCACAGAAGGCATAGCAAAGGACTCTCCACTCTGGTAATTAGCTGTCACACTGCACTTGGGTTGGGACAGTACAGGCTGTCATGGGTCCATTTCAGTTAGTTGCTTGGGTACCAGGATAACTTAGCCTAGGCTTGCGGCGTGTGCCCTTTTACCCAGTTATTATGCTCTGTTGTTTTATTCATTTTAATTTCTTAAAACTTTTAGTAGTATTTTAATTTTAATATCAGCTGCTATTTTGCAAAAACGTCATTATCAGTGCTGTGGATGACATACTTTGCATCATGTTCTTTTCCTCAGACTCACAAGACTGGAATGGAGGTACACAGAATAATATTTTGTTTTGCTGGACCTAAGCCTGCATAAACAACCCAGTGCTTATGTACATACATGTGTCAGTCTTCTTTGCATGAACATAAACATGTCCCCTTTAAAACCAGCTTGCAGGACAAAGGGCATTAGAGCGGGTTCCAGCCAGAACCTCCATTTATGCTGCATGCCGGTTTTCTGGACAACTTCAACCTTTGTGTCTCCAAGGATCCTGATCTAGAGACTGCCGGCCTGACCTTGTACCAAGGTAGCGGGAGAGGGGTGTGTTTCTCATGGACACAGATTTGGCTTACATCATCATGCTCTCGCTTAGGGGTTAGACATTAGGCTTTTAGGTAGGAATTGTGTATTCATGTTATTACAAATATGTTGGGATTGTTTATACTCATATCTCAGATTTTCACAATCCTGATTTTATTACTCCTCATTATCTTAATCATTGCAGATCATGCATTTTATCGTAGATTGTAGTCTTTTCAATAAATGTTTTGAAAACTGTCCTGCATCTCTTTTATTGCCTATGTGTGTGTCAGAGACTTGTATGTAGAGTGAAAAGGGTATACCTTGTTTCCACCACAATTTCCCTGAGGGGTTTTCAGAGTCCATGGAAGGTTGCCACAAATCATCTTTACCGGTTCGGTTTTGGTGAGGTACTGCTAGTGAGCTGAGAAAGGTTGGGCTGATCGCTGCCATCTAGTCTAGGAGTGACTCAGTTACCTACAATGCAGAGGTGCTGCCACCCCAAATCAAGTAGTATTGTTACTTTGGGAGAGTATGTATGACAAGGTACAGGCCAACATATTCTGATGGGATAGCATCAGGAAGAGATGGCAGCTATGGGTGGAGCTGAGGTCCCTAGAAGAGCTATTCACATTGAAAACTTGACTGGGCCACATTGGATTGTCCCAGAATGCTGTGAAGGAGAGCTGGGAAGGGGTGGAGGGATGATGTGCCATCTTAGGTTCGGCCAGGGGTACCTGGCATATATAACTTTCCACCCACACTCAACTGTTCGTACACAAGGAAGAGACAGAGAGCAAGACCCTGGACCTGGATAATGACCCGACAACATCATTGACAGTTGATACCTTTGATGCACTAAGAGCCTTGTCTGCTAAGGGCCTTACGTTCAGAAGTTGATGGGTCTTGCTAGGGCCAGTGATGGTGGGGCCCTTATGCCTCTTGAGGACCGACTGGAGTAGGACTTGGAGTCCACTGCCCCACAGATGCCCTGCAAGATAGCCAGGAGGCCATAGGGTCTGTGGAGGACACAGCAGAGAAGAAGGCTGGCACAGTGGGCCAGTGAAGCCAGATCCCCACACAGTGCACTTGTCTGAGGCTGGGAGGCCTGCTGAAAGTGCTCCTGGTGACTAGGGCTCACCACCAGAAGAAAAATGAGCCCAAGAGTGTGAAAACTGTCCTAAAGGGGGCAAAGATATTCATCTTGAAATAATTTGACCTTTGACTCCTGCACGAGAAACCAAACATGTGGGACTCCATGACATTTGCCTAAAATACCGTTTGGTGGGCCAGTGCCCAGGGGTCAAAGCTAGATTAATTATTTGCTATGTCCAGGAAGGGTGTGTGTGTGTGGGCTGCCTTCTAAGACTTCTACTGGGCCCATGGACCCAATCCCCGGCCGGTGCAAACTTTGATGGAGCCCTGGATCCCATCCCTAGACCTTTCAAGATGGAAGCAGGGTCTTAGGCCCAATCTCTGAGACCCAGAAGGCAAGAGGGCCAGAAGAGAGAACTGAGGGCTTCCACCACACAGGAGGCAAGTACCACAGCAATGGTGCCCCCACTTGATTGGTAGCACCAACAGAGGAGTGCTGGCTCCACCTCAACGTGGGAGCCGAAGAGCCAGAAGGGCATCAGCATGTGAGTGGGCTCCCTGTACTGACCCATCCCAACCTGCTGCTGTAGGTGACCAGAGTTGGACCTGGATCCCAATAACAACACTAAAATCTCTCGGTGAGAGGCCACAAAACACAGCTGAAGACTAGCTCATTTTTTATTCACACTTCCGCTGAAGGGCACCCCATAATGCCCTGCAAGATCTCAAAACTTGCCCTGAATGTCTGGGGTCAGAGAATCCATGAACTCATGACAACATGGCAAAATGTACTAATGTTTAAGTATTCCCAGAGATGTAGCTTGTTGCTCTATTGCTTGGGAGCATATTTTATGTGGTCTTAGTGTGTAAAAGAAAACCTTAGACATGTTATATTGATTTTTAAAGGTTTATCCAAAGTATATTGCTGGCAATGACTTTTGGTGAATACTGCATTGATTATTTTAAATAAATGTTAAATGAAGTTAAGCATAGTTACTGATTCCAGTGATATGATGGTGATTTTTTTTAACAAGTGATTCTTACTCCTTCAATGTGGTGACCCCTTGATAAAGCCAATAGACTTTCTATATATATTGAAACGGTGATTGATCAGTATAGGGAAAGGTGTGGAAGACATTGTGACGCGAAGGGTTAATTAGCTTGAACAGTGTAGATGAGCGTGATGCCTGCCGAAGCCAGAGCAACGTGGAAGAACTTCACGATGTTCGCTTTCAAGCTTGTTTTCTTTTGACATTCCGTAGATAAACTTATTCGCAGCTGCATGTGTGAGAAACAGGCTGTGAAGGAGATTCAGTCTCAACCTTGAGAACAAGACCACAGTAAAAGATGGAATGAAAACAATGGCCAGGGAATGGCAAGGCAACCAAGAGCCATATACTGATAACATAGCTAGAAAAATACTGGAAGGGGGTAGAATCCAAGCTTCAGGTTATTTAAACACTGAAAGGTGGGTGAGGGAATTTGAAGCTCGCAGATGGAGTTCTGAAACTGTCATCTTCAGACCCAAAGCTGCCTCCCTGTTTTGCTGTTCCAAGACCGTGACGCTCGAGGGGGAGAGAGGTCCAAGCGGGCGGTAAAGGGCTTCCCAGCATTCGTGGACTAAGTTAAGTTCCACCCAGGGATGAAAGGCTTTTTGTTTCTCTGCTCTATTATTATGATTGATTATTATGCTTGCACTGTGTTTATAATCTGAGAAATTCAGCTCGTTTATAGTTTTTCTACCTTACTGAACATCGTAGTGTGAGTCTGCCACAGTAATTGAAATATGCACTTTAGTGTGCAATAAATCAAAGCTTATCTGAAGTATTCAACTCGTTAATATTCTGCTCTCTGAACATCGTAGTGTATCACATTTTGGTATACAGTTATTCCAAGTTTATATCTGTCAATGAACTCTTTGCTCAGATGTATACATAGATGCTCTTTGTAGTGTACTTATATATATATATATATATATATATATATATATATATATATATATATGTATATATATATATATATATATAGATGCTTTTCTTTTTTTATTGCTATTCTTATTCTGTCAATGAACTCTTTGCTCATACTTATACATAGATACTCTCTGTAGTGTACATATATATGAATAGATGCTTTTCATTGCTATTCTTATTCCACTATTGTTAATGTGCTAAATGCCTGCATTTACCTGAAATTATAGTAAAGCTAAATTGTATTCATAATTGGCGTGTGGTCCTTCATTGAGTGTCCTTATTGACTTATACCGAACAAGTGTCAACCAGCCACCTGGATAAGACAGTGATCCCTTTGCAAAGCCAATCAACCTGCTTTCCATAACATGATACCCCCATTAGAGTGTGATGTTCCATCTAGTATGGATGGAGGGAGATATACTTATTTGGGGGTCATGACCCTGTAGGGTTAAAATGTGATTTCAGAATCTCACTAAAGGCAATTCCATCTGCTTGATGCATATGTTTGTAAATTAATGTGTAGTGTTTAGTAGCATGTGAAATAAATGTACTTTTCCTTCTTCAAAGAAAAAGACACTTGCTGGCCAATCATATATTGAGAGTTATTATTGCTTGCCAGTGAATTGCGATTATTAGCCGACTACACCTTCCATGGTTAGACCTTGGACTGCTTTGCTTCACTACCCTGACAGAGTCAAGTGCTACAATGAGATACTCAGTTTCAGGTAAAGAGACAATTGTGGACCTATTACTCGCATAGGCCTCACATCCTGCAAAACCACTTCAACAATTTCTTACATTTTTAATTACAAAAATAAGGATTATATTTAAAGTACTAACTACTAGTAATCAGGGGCAATTTTGGAAGCTTTATTAGGTAGCACATGAAACCAATCCCTCAGAACAATTTGAAACATCTTTTTTTAGCTTTCTGCTTCAATCTAATATTCATTTTGAATTGTGTTTCTGAATCTTTAATATTACCAGAATGCAGGGCCATTAGTTTTCAAAAACTTGCAGATTCAGCAAAGACCATCTGAAATTATTCTCTAGTGAAATATGTCATTTTTATAAAGGTAATAACAACCCGTTTGGCAGGAATATGTGAATTGCTGTGACGTGTTATCAAGAAGAAATCATAATGCAATTTTCCTGATGGATCATTAGGGACTTTATTGTATGAATAAGGTTTTGATCTTTAAGTGCTGTTCAAGAAATGTGTTACCAGCCATAATAAATAGTACACATTTTCACATAACTAGAATTCAGGGAGAGCGTATTCAAATTGGCAAATAACCATGATATGATGAACTGTGATATAAAGTATAATGTTCCATTGAGCAATGTGAGTTAGGGATTTGATTATAATGGAAATATCTATGAAACAGAAAAATATGAAATTAAAATGAAAATGTATATTTGGGCATCTGTCTTGAGAAAAGGATTTATTTATTAGATAGGATACCACATGAAAAACCCAGGTGTGCTTTACAATGAGTTAATGTGCAGAGTACCAAAAACAATGAAAAAGATTTGGCCATTTATTATGTAGTTATACATTTGCCGTTGTTTGATAATCTCTTTGTTAGGCTGTGGTTGTTGTAGTTTAGCAGCGATTAGATTAAGCATTAGCAGAAGACATCTTGTATTTAGTAACTATTGTGAACATTTCGCGGAATCCATTTTGTATTCATGGCAGCTATTATCTCTGCCACATGCTGCCATGTGCTCACCATATGCTCTGTCCTACCTTTCTGTTAACTACTCTTGAAAACTGTTAGCTCCTCCTACCTGTCGACTGTGCATTTCCACATGACCTTACATGTATGCAAGTCTTTCTTCTATAATTGGACCACCTCCTTTTAGCCCCTGCGTGGGTATAAAAGGACCATGCTCTTTCAGTTCAGTGTGCTACTTCAAACATTACCGAAGGGTGCTGTTTGAACTGTAGTACCACCTCATGGGGTTAATAAACTTTGTCTTTTATTTCAGTTTCTGTGCCAACTTCTTCCTACATGGTCTGAGGACTTTGTGCAGAGAAAGGTGAACCCCTTGCACTAGTAGGCCTTGCTGAGGCTTACTTCAACAAATTGGCGCCCGAACAGGGACTCATCGGCGACTCGGATGCCCAACGGATTGGTCACGATGAAGGATTGGGATCTCGCTGCAGACGATCAATGCCTGAGGAGACCCGAGTCTTGTCAACCACGGCGTTTTTCCCTTCTTTCTGATTTGACCATCCAGGTGGCGCCGGTCCTTGACTGAGATCCTTTTTGTTCATTCGTCATGCAGTGACCATTTGGTCGATTTTAGAACTTGGCAGTTGGAACCTGGACACCCTGTGATTGGTAAGAGCCGTTTTACGGCACTTGCTGTGGGTTTTGATGCCTTTGTTTGGTAATGTAGTTTAGCACTACTTACTGTGGCTCTCGTGTTTTGGGTGACTAGTCAATTTGTGTCCTTTGAATTGATATATAAATTGCAATTTACATAAGCAGGAATGAGGAGAATTTTCTCCAATTTAATTTTGATTTGAACAGCACCTTAAGTGCTACTTTGAGTATAATATTGCATATTCTGCACTATTTTTTGGCATGCCTGTTTTTAGCGCACTTCGTAGGATGTGTTGCTGTTGTAATGGTACCAATTTGAGACTGGAAAAATCGCAACCGGCACCCCCAGAGGGGACGCCAAATAGAGATATGTATGTTAAACATGGTCTTTCTTCTATAATGTACAGCACATTATGGAATAAATACACTCGTGCGGATCCTGAGTTACGTTGGCCTATGCATGGGTCATTTGATTTGCGAAAGATTGAGTATGTGGAACAATGTATGTGTAAGCGAAAGTCTAGGCAAGATATGTTTGACTGTGTACGAATGTGGGAGAAAGAAGTACGTGGACGAGTGAAGCGTGAGCAAGCCTTGCTTGAGAAAGAGCAGCGGAAGAATGTATATGTGAAAGCATTGGAAATGAGAAAGAATTAAATAAATGACAAAGGAGCTAGAAGAGAAAGAACGTAAATTACAGGTAACTGGCCAATACACCGTTAGGCAACCTCTCTATCCTATCCTTAATAAACCACATTATGATTTATTGTTATTAGATCGCCCTCCACCTCCGTATGTTGTTCCTTCTGCCCCTCATGAGTTAGTTAACGCCTCCAGTTCGGAGCAACAGAAGATGCGAGACAGTCGCTCTATGTTGCCTGCTGACCGTGCGTCTGAGCTGAGATCTATTGCTCGTAAAACAATTCGTAGCTTTGTCTCGACTTCTGAACTTTTAGACAACATGAAAGGGTGGACGGAAAAGGAGCAGCTATATTTTACTGAGGCATTTGGCTCAGAAGTTATTGAACTATATCGGAAATATTCTGATGAGTTAGAGCCCGATGATGTAGCAGCTGATCATAAGCAAATAAGTGATGGTCTTTTTGTTTTCTCCCAGGTGGCTGATGCAATCAGGCGTTTGGTGAAATTATGTGTTACGGCAGTCCGTTTGCAAGAGGAGAAAGGGGCTGTGGACGTAGTTGAACGGACATCTCAGACCGGTGGGGTGCAAGCTTCCATCTTCGGAACAGATAAGACTATGATAGTTCACGCAAAACCAATGCGGGAGGCTGCGCCTTTGTATGTTCCTCCTAAAGGATTTGGTACAAGTGATGATAAAACTTCTGTTGATGCTAAGGGTTATTTTATTTATAATTGGGTGTATACTCCTTGGAATAGGGCAGATGTAATGGCACTTAAAACAGCATTACCTGACCCGAGGAAAAATCCAGCCGCCTTTTATGAGGAAGTTGAGGGAGCAATTAGTTCTTGTACTATGACTTTGGCTGACATTGATTTATTTTTCGGATTGATATTACCGCCAGATATGTGGAGAACTGTTCGTAAAATTGATGATCGTGCAGTTTTTGGGGCGTCATGGAAAGAATTAGAACAGATGTCCGGGGATAGGGAACCTGCGAAAAAGCCATATCAGTTGATTCTAGATCTTCCTGCAGCCATATTGGTTAAGTTAAAAACGATTATTCCCCCTAAAAAGATAGATTGGACTGTTTTAGCGTCTTGTAAGCAAAAGGCAGATGAATCGGTCTCTGATTTCTTTACATGCTTTGAAGAAGCATTTCATGATTTTAGTGGCCAGTTATCGTCAGATGATACGGGCAGACATTTGTTTGTCGATAAATATGTTGCAAATTTGTTACCAGGAATAGCTAGTCGTCTAAAAGCTAGTGAAAGTTCATGGACTACCTCTACTCCGGTTTCTCTTTTGACTATGGCTCAGTATTATGAACGTCAGGAATTAGAAGCAAAAGGTAGCGAGGATAAAAAGATTAAAGACGAAGGTTATGTTGGCTCAAGCTTATGGTCCGCCTTTTAGAGGTAGTGATAGAGGTGGACGTGGATCTTATGGTTCTTCTTACACTCGTTCGAATTTGTCTGTTGATCAGTGTGCGTATTGTAAGAAATTTGGGCATTGGGCTGCCGATTGTCCAGCACTACGTGTTCAGCAGTGTTCACGTGGTCGGGGACAAATGAGAAATCGCTCAGGATATTCAGGACCTAGAAGAAGCACGAATGATCCTGCTAGGGTTGATGTTAATGTACGAGGGCAGAATGGGTTTAACACTTTTGATAGACGGAACCAATACCAGATGTCTAACCATGTGCAGCCTGATTTCCAAGATTCTGCTTATGCATAGGATTGCCTAGGATGGGGTAAGGAATCAGTTGAAGTTCCAGTAGATCAGAGGGGTCCCTATGTTACAGCACATGTTTTGGGTTCTACTGATCAGTTTCTGGTTGATACAGGAGCTACTCGTAGCGCCTTGTCTAAACAATTGATTCCAAGGGCTCCCCTGTCTGGCTTAACCATTACATCGATAGGTTTCAATGGAACACCTTCCCCTAGCCCATTGTCACAACCACTTGCATTCCATGTTGATAAATTTACTGCTCCATGTCCATTTTTGCTTTCTCCAAATACACCAGACAATATTGTGGGTCTTGATATGCTCAAGTAATTCAGGGCTACAATACGATGCTCTCCTGAAGGGGTGCGTGTTATTTTAAATGATAATCATCCTGTGATGGAAAGAGTTTGTCTTGTTAAAGAGGATATTGCATTAGCTTCACTCCCTAGTACTTTGTGGGCTACTTCAGATACTGATGTGGGACAAATGATTATTCCACAGGTACATATTAGTGTCAAGGAGGGAGCTGTATTGCCACGTTTGCCTCAATACAAAATTTCACAGGAGGGCGAAGAAGCACTCACACGAATTGTGCATGATCTTATTGCAGTTGGAATTGTTGAGGAAGTTCTGTATAATGTTTGTAACAGTCCGATTCTTCCTATTCTGAAAAAGGATACTGATACCAGGATTTACCGATTCATTATTGATTTACGAGAAGTCAATAAGATTGTGATACCACAATATCCTGTGGTATCTGACATCACAACACTTCTTACTTTGGTTCCCCCGACAGCAACTACGTTCTCTGTGATAGAATCGAAGAATGCTTTCTTTTTGATCCCTATTCATCCTGACAGCCGATATTTGTTTGGTTTTACTTTGAATAAACGATCATATAGATTTTGCAGAGTTCCTCTAGGCTATCCGGAGAGTCCAAGTATTTACAGCCAAGTGTTAAAACGACAACTCGATTCTTTTGTTTTGCCTGAAGGTGTGGCTCTCATACAATATGTTGATGATATTTTGTTGGCGGCTGATACCCCTGAGCAATGTGAAAAGTGCACTTTGTCCTTACTTTCTTTTCTTGCTTCACACCATCATAAAGTGTCACGAAAGAAATTGCAATATTGTAGACCAAAGGTAACCTATTTAGGTCACCTTTTGTCTAAGGAGGGCCGTGCACTTACATCAGATCGTATTCAAGCAATTTTAGACACACCAGTACCCTCTACTCAGAAAGATGTTCGTGCATTCCTTGGTCTTACTTCTTTTTGTAGGCAATTGATATTAGGGTTTTCACACATTGTCAAACCTTTGCTAGCACTTTTGACTAAAGATACTCCAATGCCCCTCCCATGGACAGATGAATGTGAGACTACTTTCCGGCAGCTGCGACAAGCCCTTGGTTCAGCACCAGTGTTAGGTACTCCAGATTACATGAAGCCTTTTGCACTTTACGTACATGAGAAAGATGGATGTGCATTGTCAGTTTTAGTACAGACACATGGTGATAAGCAGAGTCCCTGTGCATATTTTTCAGCAGTACTTGATCCTGCCGCTCGAGCGTTGCCTGGGTGTTTTCGTTCAGTTGCCGCAACAGCTGTGTCAATACGTCAGAGTGAAGGGATAGTTTTGTCACATAAGCTGTTGGTGTTAGTACCCCATGCGGTTGATGCTCTTTTAAATCAAACAAAGACACAACATTTAACTAGCGCTCGTATAACAGGATATGAGTTGACATTGCTGGCTCCTCACATTACACTGAAGAGATGTGCAACACTAAATCCAGCCACTTTGTTGCCATATCCGGTGACTCAGCCTCAGTCACAAGAAACACATGATTGTATATTCCTTACCGAAGAACAGACAAAGGGTCGTATTTATTTACAAGATACGCCCCTTCCAGATGTAGATGGGGAATTGTGGGTTGATGGGTCGTGTTTGAAGTTGCCAGATGGTACGACCTCAGCTGCATGTGCAATCACCACAATACACAAGGTAGTGGAGACAGCTCGTATACCACAGAAGTCAGCTCAAGCAGCTGAACTAATAGCTTTGACACGAGCATGTGAGCTTAGTACTGACTTATGTGTGAACATTTATACAGACAGCCGCTATGCTTTTGGAGTGGCTCATGATTTTGGTTTGCTTTGGAAGGAGAGAGGTTTTCTCACATCCCACTGGATGCAGATAATGCACGGAGAATTAGTGCATAACCTCTTGACTGCATTGACATATCCAAAGAAACTAGCTATTGTAAAATGTAGTGCACACAAGAAAGTGACCGATAAGATAGGGCAAGGTAATGCTCTTGCGGACTGCGTAGCACGTGAGACTGCGATGCAGGGAAGTACTACTTCTATGTATGTAGTGAAGTTACAAGCTGAACGTTGGCATAATGCTAGACAAGACGTATTAGATATACAGAAATCTGCTTCTGTGAAAGAACGTGAGCAATGGTCTGAAGATGGAGAATTGGATGATGAGGGCTGTTGGCGGAATAAGCAGATGGATAAATGGAAATTGCCTATAGCTTTTGTACAACCTATGGTTCAGATGGCACATGGGCTGGCACATGTTGGAGCTTCAACAATAACGAAGTTTCTTACGCAAGTTTGGGAGCATCCAGAAATTTCCAGTACAGCTAAGAGAGTAGTACAGTCTTGCTTGATCTGTTTACAATCCAATCCTGGAAAAGGGACACGTACTAATGCGGGAAAGTTTGCTACACCAACTGCACCTTTTGAAGTTCTACAAATGGATTATATTCAGCTTGAACACTGCAACAATTTAAAGTATGTCTTGGTGGTGGTATGTGCCTTCAGTAAATGGATAGAGGCGTACCCCACAAAGGATAATACTGCCATTACCATAGCGAAGGTGCTTTTGAAAGAATGTTTCCCTAGGTGTGGTGTTTGCAGACTTTTATGGAGTGATAACGGACCTCATTTTGTTGGGGAAGTTATTAAGTATGTCCTGAAAGGATTAGGGATCAAACGGAAGTTCCATGCGGTTTTCCACCCACAATCAGCAGGGTTGGTGGAAAGGTATAATGCTACTTTGAAGCTGAAGTTAGCGAAGATACAGGCTTCCACATCCTTAACTTGGCCGTATGCATTACCGTTGGCATTATTGTCTATTAGGTCAGTGCCACACTCTTGACTCAGCCTTAACCCATACAAAGTGGTTTTCGGGAGGCCAATGAACATTTGGGGAGTTCCTAAGCCAAATTCTGTATATGATGTACCTTGTGTCCTGATGAATGATTATTTGGCACAGTTAACAGACAATTTGGTTTCTATTCATCAACAGGTTCGAGAAGCACTTCCTGACAGATCTACAGGTGAAGGCCATGAATTCCGACCTGGTGACCAGGTGATGATTAAGTCCTTTGAAAGATCAAGCAGCTTGGAACCAAGGTGGCGAGGCCCAGAACATGTGCTCCTTGCGACAAGGACAGCAGTTCGAGTGACGAACTGAAAGAATTGGGTCCATAGTACTCACTGCAAGAGAGTGCTATCTACCTTGGTAGAACCTGCTGTGCTGACCGATCATCGAGAGATTTTGACTACGGAGAAAGGCCGTGCTATATCACCTGACGAATCTGCAGAGGTCTTCCCGGACCATACGACTTCTGGAGTGTTGCGATATAATTTGAGACCGAGGAAAGAATCTGAAGATTTTTTGAAAAAAACTGGTTGAGCTACCGCCCTGGGTTCCTCTTCCTTTTTCACACAATGGTTCTTGTCAAGCTTGGTACACACTTTTGTTTGCATCTGGAAAACGTACAGAGGGCGATTTCTTTTTCGCCTTAATAAAGTATGCTACCAAGACAAAGATGGGTATCCCCTAGCCAAAGGAACTAAATGGGAATGGGAAGAGTATCAACCGGACAATGTTTCAATACCATATGTCTTCACAAATATAAGAGACTCTGACAAGAAAGAACAATTTGTGATTTCTGTTACAAAAACTAAAGCAGATTTATGTATACGTAGCATTAGGCGAATTCCAGTAGGGATAAGCGATTGTACCTTGATTTTAACTATTGAGGGTGTAAATAATAGTTGTTTTACAGCTTCACATAATACATATTTTGTTTGTGGTAACTATGGATATTACCAACTACCTGATGGGTGGTCAGGTGTGTGTTATGTATCTTTTCTATTACCCCCTGTGTTTTTGGCCCCTGCATCGTATCACCGAGATTTTAAACTGTTCAATGACATCATTAACAATAGATATAAAAGGGCAATAAGTACAAATGAGGTAGACCAAACGGATACTAGCCTGCAACAATATGTTGATTTTAATTTAGGGTTATTCCCCTTTGTGGGTGCTGCGTTAAACAGTAGGAAAGTGAGACGATTGACTAAGGTTGTGGAAGCTGTTACCAATCAGGCAGCTCTGGCACTTGGGAATATTACTGAGGAGCTCCAAATTGTGAGGATTGTAGCGCTCCAAAATCGTATGGTACTAGATGTGATATTAGCTGACCGAGGTGGTGCATGTCGCATCATCGGTAGTAGTTGCTGTGTTTTTATTCCCGATCACTCACCTTCAGTATATGATGCAATATCTAAATTGCATAAAATTGCTGCAGAAATCCACACAGAGACTGGTACTTGGACTTTTTCTGGATGGTTTTGGGCTCTTGTTTCTGCCTGGGGCTGGAAACTACTGACTATCCTGTGTGTAATGATTGCAATAT
Source organism: Pleurodeles waltl (assembly GCF_031143425.1). Classification (NCBI taxonomy): domain Eukaryota; kingdom Metazoa; phylum Chordata; class Amphibia; order Caudata; family Salamandridae; genus Pleurodeles; species Pleurodeles waltl. The sequence goes on from NC_090444.1 coordinate 932,641,439, forward strand.
TTTTCACATGCTGTATCTGTATTCAGTGTGGTCCAATGTTCTGCTCCATGTGTATTACTGATTGTATGCCTACCAAAGGAAATATTACAGAAATGAAAGCACAACATATGTTAGATAAGGAAATAGCTGAAATGATGAGCATAAATATACAAGATGAATATTTAGATTATCCTAGAAAGACGAATGTCTTCAGCTAATGCTGAAAGGGTCGTCTGTTGTAGTTTAGCAGCGATTAGATTAATCCATTTTGTATTCATGGCAGCCATTTTCTCTGCCACATGCTGCCATGTGCTCACCATATGCTCTGTCCTACCTTTCTGTTAACTACTCTTGAAAATCTGCCTAGTGACAAGTTATATTTAGCATCTCCCACTTTCGCACATGCTCAGTAAGGTCTGCAGCTGTTAGTCCTTGAAAACTGTTAGCTCCTCCTACCTGTCGACTGTGCATTTCCACATGACCTTACATGTATGCAAGTCTTGCTTCTATAATTGTTCCACCTCCTTTTTGCCCCTGCGTGGGTATAAAAGGACCATGCTCTCTCAGTTCAGTGTGCTACTTGAAACATTACCAAAGGGTGCTGTTTGAACTGTGGTACCACCTCATGCGGTTAATAAACTTTGTCTTTTATTTCAGTTTCTGTGACAACTTCTTCCTACACGGTCTGAGGACTTTGTGCAGAGAAAGGTGAACCCCTTGCACTAGTAGGCCTTGCTGAGGCTTACTTCAACATGGTGAGAGTAAAACCACTACCTGGATGTGAGCTGTGTGTAAGCCCTTCCGAGCCAAAACAACATGAGCTGCAATGGTGAAGGTGCTTCTTAGAGGAATCATTAGCTCAATCGTTGCCGCTCAGAAAAAAGGTCAAAGCCATTCATAGAGAAGAAAATGTCCAAACCACATTTGGCATTTTTATAAAGCACCAGTTGCCACCTTACAATAAATCTGGAACACTGAATCAAACTTAGCACACGAGGACAAGTATATCCAGTACTGTGCAGGGAATACTTATTCTCATAGCTTTAGTGAGTAGAGAATCATGATTTTGTTAAAGACAAGGAGGTTAGCACATGCATTAACTTTTATTCACTACCTCCAAGGAGCAAACACTTCAAAGATCCGAAGTAGAACATTACTTGAGTCACTGTAAAAGCTCTAGAATCTTACATTTATCTCCTTAATACAATTCTATCATCATTGTTTTGCACATCTTAAATAACAATCCCTTATTCATGCCCAAATGTATACTTTTTTAACCAAAAGTGTGCCACTTCCACCCATTTTTATGGGTAGGGAGGTTGGAATAATGCAAGCTCCCTTGTCTTTAACAAATTCAAGCTTCTCTATTTACTAAAGGTATAAGAATCTACATTTAATGGTGAGGCAGGAGACTAGCATTATGCATGCTCAAAGTCTCCAAATGCATAATTTGAAACCTGCTCTGCAGGTTTAAAATAACATTTACTGAAAACCTCAGCGTTTGACCAATCAGCCACTTTCATCACTTCTTCCAAAAGCGCACTTGCTATAAGACTTTAGAAGCCATATTGTCTCTCACTGAATGTGACTTAAACCTTTCAATGTTCACACCAGACTCTTTCATGACCTCCTTCTCCCATCTCGCAATATTAGCAACAGACAATGCCTTATAAAGTTTTACATATGAAATCAACCATTGACTTACACTATCACCCTTGAACTCTTCCACCCTAGACGCACACTCCTCAAAGTATTCCCCTACACAAAATTTCAGATAAGTCTCAAATTTATGATAAAATATTAAATCTGACACAGTGTTTGTCCTTCTCCATACTTAAAAAATACTCATTCCTCTTTGTAAACTCTATTTGTGACATCCAAAGCTTGAATTTTAGAAAATGTCCTAAAAGAAATCAAACAAAGTAAAGTTGCTAACTCTGTGTCAGTTCCCTTGTTGCTAAATATCTGTTCAATGTCTGAGATTCAAAAACTGCTAAAACCACACTAACATCCAAACACTTTTAATGATAAAATACTCTGCAAATCAAAGGACATTTCCCGGTGCAGGAGCCATGCACCAATGAATGACCTGCAGCCACCGCTTACCTGTAACAATTTAGAGCCATGTATGGAAACCTGTTAGAAAATAATCCTGCTAAAATTGGTTCCTTCAACTTCATCCTCCTCCATGGGATTCCAATCCCCTTCCACGCACCAATGAACCCAAACATTCCATGCCCCTTTATACTTCTTTTTTTCCTGGGGCCCATGCTTCATGGAGCAACTTTGAAGCTTCTCCAGAAAGACCTTGGAATATTCCTGATCCCCTGATATCTTCCAGACTAGAAGGTTTAGCAAACTCAACTCTACCTGACAATGCTCCTCTCACTTTAAACCTATCAGCATTCCTTTGCATGAGCGAATCAAAAGAGGTTCTTTTACAACCAACTCCAAGACTGAAGGAAGCCAAATTTGCATCACCCAAAAAGGAGTTACCAAAACAATCTGACACGTCTGCCGCCTCACTTGGTTTAATACCCTATGTATCATGGTAAACAGCAAATAAGCATATCCTTTCATATCTCTCAAATTATGAGTGAAGGCATCCACTGTCATTCCCCCTGGACATGAGTGCCAGTTGAAATACTTTTCCTTTTGAAATGTTAAACAGGATGCAAATACATTTACTTCTATTGGACCTAAACATGAGTTTACATTTTGAAACATTTTTCTCTGCAACATCCAATTGCTGAAATCTCTCAAAATTGAGAATTCTAATCATCCACTGCACTCTCCTTCTCTGGCAGGTACTGGGCTAGCACATACATTTTTTTCTCCTGACAAAATTTCCATACCTCCTTTGCAATCTCTGGCATTTTTTTTTTAACTTGCTTTGTACTGTTTTTACATTGCACATTGTACATTTTCAGTAAAACAGAACTTCTCTGAATTTTCCCCCTGAAAGAGTGTAGAGCAAACAGATCTGCCGTCAGTTCCAAAGAATTTTTATGCTCCTTCTTTTCCTTCCCTTTTTCAAGTCCCTCCAGTTTCCTGACCTTAATACATAGGTCCCCTTCCAAGATTGCTCACATCTGATTCCACCACAAAATTAGAAGCTGCTCATCCATTTAAAGCATCCCAGTTTTTCAACCACCAGGACAATTTCAACTTCACTTCATCGGTCAGCGTTATCTTGTCTGCATACCACAGACATTGTGCTAACCTAACTTTTAAATGCTGCAATGCCCTGTAATGTAATGGACCTGAAAAAAATGCATGACTGGAAGACAAAAGACCAATTAGAAAGCAAGACGTCTCCAAGTTACCTTCTCTCTTCTCATTAACTGACTTACCTCTTTCTTTATTATGCCTATTTGCCTCTCTGGCAAATGTAACTGAACAATTACAAACCCTAAAAACTCTGTAGTTTGAGCTAGTAGATGAATCAACAATTCCTGGTTGACCAAAAAACCCAATTTCTCCTGTAAACCCTTCACCATGGTCAAATGAACTTGCAACATCTCCACATTTTGTTTTGTTATTAGAATATTGTCCAAGTATATAATCATTCTCACACCCTGTTTTAGTAAAAAAAAACTACTACAGATTTCAAACTCACTTTGAAGAACCATGATGCCAATGAAAGCCCAAATGGAACACATGTGTACTGGTACAATTGACCTTCCCACCGAAACTGCAGAAATAAGCATCCTTTAGAGCTAGCTACACCCGCCAATCCAACTCCTGTAAAATGTCTCTCAACATGTATACTCATCCATTTTGAAATGCTTGTATGTTACATACCAAATTAGATCTCTTAAATGTATCACCCATCACCAACACTTGCCTTTCTTCTCTACCAAGAACCTATTTCGTTTGCTACAATTTGTTTTTGACTTTGATTGAACACCAACTCCCTTGGTTCTCTTTCCTGAAAAGGTTCCTTGTCAAACTCTATCACATATCCCTGTATTGCAGCAAACACCCAAGGATCCTATGTGAGTAAATTCCACTCCTCTGAGAAGTATTGTAACCTCCCTCCCACATTTCTCTGTATAAAAATATACAATATAAATGTCCTCCACTAAAACTTTCCTCATTGACGTTTGCGCTTTGTCCAAAGCTGTATAAATGAAGACATATTTGCCCAGGGAGTTTAACATTCTTTCACCAAATAGCAAAACCTTAGACTCTTGAGAGGACTATTTTCACCCTAACTATCCCATGCTCATCCAGATTGCCTTTCTGCTTTCTGAAATTAAACTTGTGTTGACATTCCTGAGGAAACTGGCGTTCTATATTCATGTCACTTCCATTGACGAATGTCTCCTCTCCCAAATCAAATGTATGTGCCAAAATGTCTAATAACGTATCCTTGCATTGTTTCAATGTATGCTCCAGACGTTTTCTTGGGTCCCTTCCAAGCTTAAACATGCATTTGCAATGCAATAGGTCTTGTTATTGCTTGTGCTAGAGCTATTGGCATTGTAAATTCATAACTGGACTTTTCCTGCCGCATAAATTGGTCAACCCGCCTCATAATTTGGGCTTTTCTTGCTACATAATTCCATTTGCCCCACATATAACTAAAGCACTTACACTTACTTTCTTCCTCTATCTGCAGCAAAAAATGAAAATGTTGCCATTTAGCATCCTAATTTAAAATTGTCATGCTTATGCCAATAGAATACCACTGTCACCACCCCACCATCAGAGTTGCTGGCTGGCTAACACAATTCCCAAAAATAAAGACACAAAACAGCCACTGAGGAGTAACAAGAGAAATAAACTAGAAGGGTCTCTCAAACATATCAGAAGTGTTCAAACAGTCATAGTGTAATACGGATGTTAAGTTGGTCTGAATCATGGTCATAATTGCAATAAGGAGAGATTAATAAAACACACACAATTATCATGTAAACCCAATAAAAACCTTTTTCAGAAATATATGTTTGGCACTAGACTGTAATCATAAATTAAGCACTGCAAGCTAAAGGGGTTAAAAGTGGCTGTACATATATTAAAAATGCCTGAGATGGCTTTAGAATAATGGTGCCTCAGTATTCACATTGAACTGCAACAGGTGCGTGTTGGGAAGGAAAGCTTTAGGCACCTGAATGTGATTATTTACAAATTAAGCTCTGAGTGAGCTAAAGGTGTTAAAAGTGGCTGTACATGTATACAAAATGCCAGAGATAGCTTTAGATTAATGGTGCTTTAGTATTCACATTGAATTGCAATAGCAGCGCATTGCAAAGGAAAGCTTTAGCCACCTACGTGATTATTTACAAATTTAGCACTCAAAGAGTGAGCAAAACGGGTTAAAAGTGGCTGTATATTAATTAAAAATGCCCAAGATGGCTTTACATAATGGTGCCTTAGTATTCACATTGAACTGCAATAGCTGCACATTGGAAAGGAAAGCTTTAGGCACCTGCATGTGATTACTTACAAATTAAGCACTGCAAGGAGTTAAAAGTGGCTGTACATATATTTAAAATGTCTGAGATGGCTTTAGAATAACACTGCCTCAGTATTCACATTGAACTGCAGCAGTCTACATTGCAAAGAAAAGCTTTAAGCACCTGCACATGATTATTTACAAATTAAGCACTGCAAGATTGAGCTACAGGGGTCAAAAGTGGGTGTACATATATTCAGAATGCGTGAGATTGCTTTAGAATAATGGTGCTTTAGCATTCACATTGAACTGCAACAGCCAAGCATTGCAAAGGGAAGCTTTAGGCCCCGGCCCATGATTGTTTACAAATTAAGCTCTGCGCTAAAGGGGTTAAAATTGGTTGCACATATATTAAAAAAGCCAGAGATGGCTTTAGAATAAAGGTGCCTCAGTATTCACATAGAACTACAACAGCAGCGTGTTGCAAAGGAAAGCTTTAAGCACTGGCACGTGATTATTTACAAATTAAGCACTGCAAGAGTGAGCTAAAGAGGTTAAAAGTGGCTGTACATATATTAAAAATGCATGAGATGGGTTTAGAATAAGGCAGCCTCAGTAATCACATTGAACTGCAGCAGCTGCATGTTGCAAAGGAAAGCTTTGGCCCCCGGCACATGATTATTTACAAATTAAGCACTGTGCTAAAGGGTTTAAAAGTGGCAGGACATACATAAAAAATGCCCAAGATGGCTTTAGAATAACGCTGCCGCGGTATACACATAGAACTGCAGCAGACGTGCGTTGTAAAGGAAAGCTTTAGGCACTAGCAGGTGATTGTTTACAAATTAAGCATTGTGAGCTAAAGGGGTTAAAAGTGGCTGTACATATGTTAAATATGTGCAAGATGGCTTTGGAATAAAGCTGCCTCAGTATTCACATTGAACTGCAGCAGCTGCGCATAGCAAAGGAAAGCTTTAGGCACCAGTACGTGATTATTTACAAATTAAGCACTGCGAGCTAATGGTGTTAAAGTTGGCTGTAGCTATATTAAAAATGTCCAAGATGGCTTTAGAATATTGGTGCCTCAGTGTTCACATTGAACTGCAAAAGCCACGTGTTGCAAAGGAAATCTCTAAGCACCGGCACGTCAATATTTACAAATTAAGCACTCTGCTAAAGGGGTTAAAAGTGGCTGTACATATACTAAAAATGCCTGAGGTGGCTTTAGAATAATGGTGCCTCAGTATTCACATTGAACTGAGGCAGCCACACATTGCAAAGGGAAGCTTTAGGCACTGGCACATGATTATTTACAAATTAAGCACTGTGCTAAAGGGGTTAAAAGTGGCTGCACATATATTAAAAATGCCTGAGATTGCTTTAGAATAATGTTACCTCAGTATTCACATTGAACTGCAGCAGCCGTGCATTGCAAAGGAAAGCTTTAGGCACCTGCACATGATTGTTAACAAATTAAGCACTGCGATAGGGGTTAAAAGTGGCTGTAAATAAATAAAAAATGTCTGAGATGGCTTTAGAATAATGCTGTCTCAGTAGTCACATTGAACTGCAGCAGCCGTGCACTGCAAAGGAAAGCTTTAGGCACCGGCATGTGATTATTTACAAATTAAGCACTGCTGTCACATATTATGGCCACCGAGTAAGATATAAAAAAGCGAAAGTGTCACATTGGGAGGAAGTACATAATTGTCCATTGTGTAACAATCATATGTAATTTGGGCTACATAGTCATAAAAAGTAAAGTTAATTTATCAGAAAAGAGAATCAAGTGCCATGGCCACCATGGAGCAAGAAGGAGAAACAAAAGAGACAATGTGAAGTGCTGGTAGTCATTCAATTCGCTACAATACTGCCGACTGAGTTCCCGCTGTGTAAAACTTGAAAGCTCAAGGGCCGCCATGAAGCACGAAGGAGAAACAAAAGAAATAGTCATGCAAAATTCTCCAGTACTGCTGATCGCGTTTGCACTACGTAAAACTTGAATGAATCATGGAACACGAAGGGGAAATAAAAGAAACAATGTGAAGTAACTGGTAGTCATGAAAAGCGCTCCAATACTGCTGATCGGGTTTGCGCTTTGTAAAACTTGAAAGCGCCATGGCCACCATGGGGCGCGAATTGGAGAGACAAATGAAAAAAGTAGTTAGCTCACAGTAAAGCATATTGGCAATCGTGCAAGAATTCATGTAACAGGGTCGGTCTGCAAGGCGGTAACAAAGCAGCCTCATGACGGGACAAATGTAAAGCATGTAGCAATAACTTCAAGAGATTTTTGAAAGGCAAATCTAGGAATGAATTAAAGTGATGGCTGTGAGGTGGGCGTACTTAAAGTGCACTGATAGATACCAAGGGTTGCAAGCGCTTCCGTACTCTACCTAAAAAGGAATGCTTAGGGTGATAAGCGGGAGTCCGTGCATCTCTCTGATAATGGGATTACAGAAGCCAAATGGGAAATTTAGAATAGCGCAGGATTTAAGAAAGGTAAATGACATTTACCGCTAGGGACTCTTTCACTGAGAGAGTCCCTATCGCAGACATTCTTGTAAGCACTTTGACTCAGATACATTCTGACTTAGGCTCTTTGCTGATGTATCTCAGATTCACACTGGGACCTTCCTCAATTCTGTTTTGAAACTATGCGGTTTGAGACACTACTGAGTTTCTTGAACCTCTCTTCATGGGAAGTTCTGTTCCAGCTTTCATGCTTTCACTTCTTGAGGCCAGAGCTCTTTATGAGTTCTCTAATCTTTTCTTTTCTCTCTAAATTAGCTTATAATAGGGATTAGATTTAATTAAATGTGTTTCATGCTTTGTTTTGTAATTGTATTGAGAATTTGATGAATTGCTAATAAAATAACTAAATTATTAAAAGACTTAGTAATGATGATAAAATGTAGCCTAACTCTCATTATTGACTTCTATCTATTTGAAATTATTCTCAATGTTAATAAATTGTGGATTTGCAGTTCCTGATCAATTTCTATCTACCTCAAAGTTCCAGCCACTTGGGCCCAGTGGGGTCTAGGAGCTTTATGTTTCCAGATAAAGTTTAATCAATGATGAATGGAGTTCACAATCGTCCCACTTTCCCAGGTGGTTGACCTCAAATTGGCCCTTTAGCTCTCTATATTTTTACATGATGTTAATTACTGTGATGTGCCTCTGAAGCAACCATGGTCACATGCACACTATTTCAAGACATCAATAACATAACATAACATAACCAACATTGTTGGAAAATGGGCTATTGGTAAGGGCAGGTGGGTACCTACACTTAGCAATAGGCCACTAACCTCCACTTAGGTCCAGTCACGTCTCAGTAAATTAAACCCAGCTCAACCCTTGGTAGCTTGGCAACGAGCGACAAGGTTTAACTTAGGAGACAAAGCGTAAAGCATTCAAATATCACAAAACAGTAATTAAATAAAACACAGGAAACAGTTTAAAAATCCAAACCAATTTATTAAAATAGATGATATTTTTATCTTTAAAATTACACCAAAACGAATAAAATCGGATAAGGGGAACCGGAGATGTTAATTTATTAAGAATTAATGCTTTCTAGCGCATAGAAGCAACTAGCGCTCAAAGAGTTAAAAAAGGTAACACTGGAAAGGAAGAAAGTCTAGAGTTCAGGCCTCCCACGAGGTAACACTGCCACACTTACTTTCAGAAGTGTTTGATACAGGAAAGTGGTCCACAGCCCCAGCCAATGGTTCAGAGGCTCTGGTGTGCCTCTTGGGGTCTGGGACTACAACTCCCACAATGCACCTCTTCAACTTATGGAGTTGCTCCAAACGTCTCCAAACTTCTGGATCTTCTTCCAGAGGTCCTTTTTGTGTCCTTGAAGTGTCCACAACTTGACCCAATGTTCCAGAAGCTCTGAGTTGCTACTTGGGAGTTGGGACAACACTTCCCAGAATGCATCTGGTCAGAATCCTCAAAGGGTCACTGGACGCTGGTCAGCTGGGATATGCCTCCATGACTTGATGCAGGGGACTCTGGGCAGCTCCTTTGTACCAGTAGCAAACAGGGAGTCCCTTCTTGAAGCATTAGAAGACAGGTAAAGTCCTTTCAGTGGTGAAGCCCAAGTGTGCAGCTGTTGTAGTCCTCCAGAGTGCAGTGTCCAGGTGCAGGTCAGGGGTCCAGCAGGGCAGTCCTTCTTCTCCTGTAGTTCTTCCTTGTTGGAATCTGATAGGGATCTGAGGTGTGGGTGCAGGTCTGCCAGTTTTATCCTTGCTCCTGGGTGAAAAGCAGGGGGGTCCTGGTTCTCCAATCAGGCGCAGGGCCCTTCCCTCTGTGATGACCACTTCCTGGGAAGTGTGGCAAAAATCAATCCCAGGGAGCAACATTCCTCAAAAATCCATCATGGCTGAAAGTGATTTTTGGAGGTTACATCTGGCTGAGCCCACCCACTGGTGTGGCTAAAAATCCTAAACACACCCCTCTCCTGCCCTCTCCTAATCTAATCAAGTTGTCTGGGTTTGCAGGATGTGAGGGTGCTGCTGAGTTGCTCCAAATGTCCTTCTCTGCCTTTGAAGACCAGTTTGGCAGCCCTCCCCCTTCCTGTTTCCCCATCTGCTGAGGGGGAGATCTCCTCCCCTAGGCACAACCCTTTGTGTGGAGCCAGGCCACTTCAAACCTCATCAAGGCAGCCTGGCCAGGCTGCCAGAGGCTGGCCAATCAGAGCACAGCAGCAAAAACACTGCAAGGCTGAAGTTGGCAACTTTTCAGGCAAAGTTTAAAACTCTTTACCTGAACAAGTTATATTAAATCCCACAACTGGAAGTTGTGGGATTTATTATAACAATTAATTTGATACCAACCTTCTGGTATCTGTTACTTAAGGGGACTTTTAAAATTAAAATAAAGTCTCCCCATTCCAGCCTATGGAGGCCATTCACTACAATGAGGGAAAAATGAATTTGGCTGTTTTACCTCACCAGGGCATATAAAACTAGTTTTATAAGATCCCTGCTTATAGTCACATGGCACCCAGACCTAGGACCACATAGGGCACACCTTAGGGTGACATATATGTAAAAATAAGGTAGTTTAAGACATTGGAACTACTTTTAATTTTAAAGCCGAATTTGCATGTAACTTTAATTTAAAAGCAGCCAGCAAGGCAGGCCTGCCTTTAAAATGACACTGGGCACCTCAGCAGTGCACCTCTGGGTGCACTACCTATGCTGGGGTCCCTAAACCTACATGCCCTACCATATACTAGGGACTTTTAGGTAGGTTGACTTAGCTAATTATAATTAGCCTAATTTGCATACAGAGTTTACACAGAGCACAGGCCCTGGGACTGGTTAGCAGTACCCAGGGCACCATCAGAGTCAGGAAAACACCAGCAAAAAGTGGAAAATGGGGGCAAAACGTTAGGGAGCCTCTGTCATCAGCCCTGTTCTCTCACAAACATAACATAACGTAACATAAAATTTCATAGCCTAGCATAGCATGATATTAGTTTCCAAAAGATAGCCAGGTTTGGAGATATGAGCATTTGAAGGGAGCTTAATTCATGTTTTGAAAGGGATCAATAATTTTTTTAAAGTTCTAATTGCTTTATTAGGTTTTGTGAAAACGCACAGGCATATAACAATTAACCAAGAGGGTGCACAATAGTGGATAGTGAAACAGATGAATATTGGTTTGAGATCAGCATGTCACAAATAAACCGACGTAGCAAATCAATATCTCACTACACAGCTGGACTAACAATAAACAAGTTGGAAGAATCGTTTGGAATATGAGTTGATTTCTTGACAATGATTTGTTTTGTTGAGTACTCGTGATATTGATTATTATATTGTGTATCACTTCTAGACTGGCTAGAACATAAAGAAATGTGCATCCATATAACTGTGGGGGTTTAAAGTTGGGGAGGGTTATAAGAATGATGGGGGGGGAACACAATGATAAGTATGAGTGACCTGATTTGACTTGGGTTGATTTGCGGTGGGGTGTGCGTGTGATTCAGTTGACAGTACCACTAAAGTTGTTTCCTTCATTTTCTGTAAAGTTGTCTAATGTGATAAAAGAATAAGAGGAAGGGCAGGGTTGTATTTCATTACTAAAAACTGTGAGCACTGTAACAAAAAACAACAAAAACTAATACTGATCCAAAACAAAAAGATAAAAAGACAGAAGATTCTTAAGAGTACAGCCTGCCATGCAGCAGAGCCTTCCCCCCACACACTGACAGGAGAGAAGGAACATTTGAAATGTCATAACCGGCTGAAAAAGTGGCAAGGCTTTCAGCAGGTTAAAATTACTATATTTCATAGACCCAGCACCTTGAAACATCGGAGTTCATATCTTTTAAAAATAAAAACTAACAGAAATAACATATCAATTTCCTTCTGATTAATGTGAGCAAACCTATGATTAATAGTTATAATTTGAATTATAACAAAAATATAATCAATTAACAAAGGTGAAATCTTTTAAACTAGAACTGAATTAATTAGATTTATTTTGCATATATGTGTTAATTCAAAGATCACCATTAAAACAAATAGGTGCCAAAATGTGCAAGAGGTAGAAGCTCACTGCTGAAGGGGCTGACACGCTGCAGTTATTGTTCTCTGCTCGTGCCTCTCTGCATGTTTTGGCAGATGTTACACACCAGAGTAAGCAGTACAGAGGCCGTGGCAGCAAAGCAAGACAAGGGCATGAATGGCAGGAAAACAAATGCCTTTGAGCTACACATGAAGGAGATAGGTGACTTTTCTCCCCCAGCTACTCCAGGCAGCAGGAGTGCACATGCTTCGAATTTCGAATTATCCACGATTCAAGCGATTTTCGTAGGTCAAGTGTGTAAAATGCTGAAATTGGCCAAAATAGGGGCTTATAAACATTGTAATGAGAGGTGTAATTAATATTTTGAGTTATATACACAAGAAACTCCCTGGATACCCCTATGATTGAGCACCAGAAAATCTATGTGCTGTGCCATATGGTCACGCATACTTTTCACACCGGGATGCTTAAATTAAAGCGCTGGAATATTTTCAGACTGTGGCTTGTGACACCAAAGCAATCAAGTGAAAAGAGACTGAGACAGTAGCCTCACAAGCCTGACACCTTTTGAAATAACTGCTCCACACAATGAGCAAAACGCATAGATAATAGGGAAAGAAAACGCCCCGATCACAATGGACTGATAATGAACATACATTAGCGGCTCCTATTTAGTTTCAAGATGTATGCATAAATAAACCTTGTGTACGCTTAATTGCAGCACATAGTCATCTGATTTAAAGCACCAAGCCTGCCATGAGCATGAGTGTGAAGGAGAGACCACAAAGAACAAAGTAGTTCGCTCACATCAAACATATTGGCAATCATCTGATAATCCATGTAACAGGGTCAGTCTGCAAGGCAGTAACAAAACCGCCCCAAGGTGGGACAAATGTGAAGCATTTACAATAACATGAAGGGATTTTTGAAAGGCAAGTCCAGGAATGAGTGAAAGTGAGGCGCATGAGGTGGTTGCTGTTAAAAGCCCACAGATAGATTACAACAGATCGCAAGCACTTGTACGCTCAACCTAAAAAATAATTTTTTTTTTTTTTTGTCTAATTTAGGATTCAGGGTTTCTTTTTCTCCAATCTCAGGCCGCCAGCATTTTACCCGCATCATGTTTCTCTCTTTTTTTTTCAGGTGGCCTCCTGACTCTATATTTTATATAATCTGCCACGTTTCATTGTCCCCAATCCGAGCTTCTCGTTGTCTTACCTCTGTAGGGTGAAATAATTTCTGACCTAAAGTAACTGCTAACACATCCCTTTATGATAAATTATTACACATTAGGACTTGTTTTAGGCCAATGAATATTTTGACCCAGTTGAGAGACACCTTAGGACGAGATAACTAATCAACATATCAATCAATACGTCAATAATATCATCAATACTTAGTACCACAATGCATTTTACTTTAGTTAATGACATTTAGTTAGACTCAGGACACCACCATGACCTTTCAGTCATGAATAACCACACCAGTTTAGTATGATTTTAGTGATATTTATTCCCTTTTGGTTACAATACTACTAGCAGGTTCATTAATCTAAAAACCAAGAAACACAATAGCATAGTCACAATATGGCAACTCTGATAAGACTTCATCAAAGCAAGAATCACAAACATCAGAACATAGCAAGGTGTGAACATAAGCTATCCTTAGCAGAGTATCGTTAACAAAGCATTAATTCTGTCATTTGTCTATTTGTGTCAGTTTGGTGAACCCCTCTCAAATAACCTCTAATTAGCATTGGCATGTTGGGCTTCATGCAAAACAATTTAGTAACACCAATTTGGAAACCATCTAGCTAAGGTCTCTGTCAAAAGAAAAGCAGTTGGTACCTAGAAAGGAAAAGCAAATACACAATCACAATTTCATTGTCATATAGTTAACCTCCAAGGTTTAGGTTAGCACTCAGGCTCAGTCTTCAGCTTCAGGACATCAGTTGATTCTCCATCAGTCAGGAACTAAGCTCAGGCAGGAAAGGGCAAAGGGCCACTTCCCTCCTAAGGAGGTAAAGTGTAAAAGGCAATCTAAGGACAAGGATGGTTCTAAATAAATCAGCAAGTCACCAAACAGAATGACAACGTTTCTGGATCATATCATCAGCATTTCCCTAATCAAATCTAAGTAGCTCCCCATGTCATAGTTTTTTTATCCCTTTTTCGTTGTACATTCCCCTAAAATCTAATTGGTCAAGGGGTTGCACCCCACTATCTTTACCCAATTACATTTGCATTATGTCATTGAATCTTTCACCCGCATCAGTTCTCAGGCAATTTATTGGTCCATAAGATTGATGTCTATAGAGGTAGAATGTCCGGTATGATTTCATCCTTTTGTAATTCTTTGCGCATCTTCGGTCGGTAGCTCCATTGTCTGTACCGGTTTGTGCGACCTTGTGTTTAACATTAGTCTACACTGTTGCATTTAGTTAATACATTTCTACAAGCGCGGTGAACTTCATGAGAACGGATCTACTATAGTTACATTCAGCTTCTAGCTTGAAGAAAACAAGAGTTCATGTCCTTTAGCAAATCAGCACACTGCACGTTTAGAAAAAAACCACATTTAATATGAGAGTCAGGCAGCTAGGCCTCGACTCATGCTAACTAAGGCCTCAAGGATTTATTAGAAAAAAGTCTTACATATGCCTATTATTATTAGTGTAAATCATATCATAACATATCATTTCAACCTTATTAGTCAGTTTTAGTAGTCCCCGTATATATTGGGGGCCACTCCCCGTGGGCACATTTCATCGCACGTTTTCAGCAAAACATATTAATACAGTTTCTATGCGGCATTATTGTACATTAGTTCATAAGCATTTCATGTTAATATAGATTGTATAAGCTACTCTCTCTCAGGTATTTTACTGTTTTTCCTGAGACTACCTCTAAACCATCCAACTCTCCAAATTCATTACTTGATTAATTATCAGGCTCTAAATAAAAAATGTACCCATTCCACACTCTGGCACTTCCATACGTACTGGTATGTTCTAATACCCCATAATTTACAGAGAAATGTTGCCTTCTTGACATGTCACTAAGGACACCCTTCCTTTGCTAGTTGCATTGGCCTCCATTCCTTGAATTCTCAAATAAGTGTTGTTTCTTCCTTAGACACTGACCTTCTGGACACTCATGCATTAACTCCTCCTTTGAAAAAAATGAAAATTCCTCCTCATAATTTCCTATATTTCTCCTCTTCTTACTCTTACAAATGTATTTCATAGTTTGCTACAATGAATCTTTAATCTCCTACCTCATAATGACCCCTAACCTTCCTCACTTATTCCCTACTCTTCAGCCATCCTTAATACACTGTAGCCAAACCTATTCTCCTTATACAAAAATGCATTTTAAATATTATAAAGCTCTGAGAAAATATTTTGCCATTCGTAGGTCAAATATGTAACAACTGCCAATTCTCACCATTTTCTCTTTAAACAAGCATTTGCAATGCAAGGTGTCTCGCATTTGCTTGAGTTAGAGCTATTGGCATTGTAAATTCCTAACTGGAGTTTTCTTGCCACATAAATTGAAAATAAAGCATACAGTTGATATTAGCAACCCACTTCAAAGCGTCATGGCCGCCATGAGCATGAGCACGAAGGAGAGACACAAAAGGAAAAAGAAGTTAATTTGCAGTCAAACCTTTTGGCACTCGTGCAATTATCCATGTAACAGGGGCAGGCTGCATGGCGGTAACAAAACCGCCCCAAGGCGGGAAAATGTAAAGCATTTACCAATGATAAAGAAT
Source organism: Pleurodeles waltl (assembly GCF_031143425.1). NCBI lineage: Eukaryota > Metazoa > Chordata > Amphibia > Caudata > Salamandridae > Pleurodeles > Pleurodeles waltl. Next base: position 932,657,142 of record NC_090444.1, read on the forward strand.
GTTTTTTGAAAGGCAAGCCCATGAATCAGTGATAGTGATGGGTGAGAGGTGGGTATGGTTAAGAGCTCACAATACTTACAACAGGTCGAAGCACTTGCACGTTCGACCTAAAAAGTGAGATTTACTTGGTTATGTCCTGGTTATTTGGCTGAAAGTTGCACTGTTCATAAATCAAAATTACAGAAATGCAATTCTGCAGCCAAAAGCTGAATAATTATTCACTTCACGGGTGCATGACTGCCACTCATCCTCATCTAATGCTGAGACAACCAACAACCACAGAACTGTGAAAAACAATAGAATGTGCTCTGTCCAACACACTGTCAACTCAGGGCAGCTTTTCAAAGCTCACCCTACAGGCCCTGGGGCCAAACGCTGCAATATGCACACTAATCAATGAAGTTCTGCCCAAGCAGATGTGATACTGTGTAGTAAGCAGGCTCAATCAGTCAAGACTGCTATGAATAAGAGACGATCACAGGCAGCAGAAAAGAGGTGGGAACATCAGTGACCTCATAGGATAGGATACCAAAGGTATCCAATTCAGCCCAAGAGAGCAGGTTTACTAATCCTCTACGGGGCTGTCCTCTGCAAATACCACTGTGCCTGAAAGGGAACGGTGTGACTTGGGAGTACTGCTGTTCAGAACAAGCTTCCAAAGGGACTGTGCTGCAGAGACAGCAGCAACTTGACAGAGTAGATACAAGATTGCTGTAGAAATACAGCATCTGTCGAAAACCAAGATTAGAGAAACAGTGCACTCTTAACAAATTAAAGCATAACAAGTTAAAATGTATTAGTTAAGAGATTACTCTGGCCAGCTGTGATTTTTGACATCTTACCTACCAGACAGTTCCCAGGTGTGTGTGAATATAAGCCTTTTACACCGTACCAAGCACTTACAATGGAGGTAGAACTTGCCCATTGCTTTCCATTGGTTAGCTTTATTGTCACTCATATGTTTGCTTTTTATTCGATCTAAAATTTCAGTTTTGTTTATCATCCAAGTGGCACCCGCCATCCTGAATCAGTAAATTAAAAATATATATATTCTGAAGGAAGGTATGCACATGCATAGTTAAACATGAGTCAATAAATGAACCCTCCTTTCCATTTTTCCACTTTTTTTGGCCAATATGGCATCGAGAAAAACCATTTCTCTTTTTACTGATGTAGCACATCGGCAAACTTATTGGCAAAGCCAAAAGGTAAAAAAGGCGAGATATACTGTTTTTGTTGATGCTTGCTAGGCTGGGCACACAGCAATCGGCCCTACTTTGCATGTTTGATAAATTCCCTGCTTGTACCTCTCTAAAGAAGCATCAGTGCTACTTCATTCTCTGACAATAGACAGACACAGTCTTTTGTGAGAAGAACTACAGGGTCTTACCCATGGTAATAAGAATTCCCATTAAGATAGCCCAAGAATTGACTAAACATTTTCTTTCTTTCTTTAACTAGTAGTGCCATGTTTCCAGATACAAAGCTTGACAAAGGAATAACTTAAATTCTAAATAGAATTATAGATACAGAATAATAGTCCTGCAGCTGAATGTAGAATTGAGGAGTTGGCACAGCTTGTGAAGGCACTCAACTCGCATCCTTTTAGTGTATAGGGAAAGGGAGGTTACTTTCTGTGGTAACTTCAATGTCTTCAATAACTGAAATAGAAGCTTGTGCCCTCGTGTTTGGTGAGTGTGTATAGCTCAAAAAGGTGGGGAGGTATGAAGGAGTGTTGAGTGGAACAAAGCGTGCTTTGGTTGGGAATCATCAGAGGTGAGATGGATTACTAAAGAGGAGCATTACAATTATAAAGATGTAATCTGTAGCTTCAATGATGTTCTGCCTGTCTTTCGTAACCCGGTCCTCACTGGGCTAGGATCGAGCTAATTTGTTTCCATTATTCTGCAGGCAAAGTGGGTAATAGCATGACCACAGTTTTGCAGATCCACTTCGACTGCCACAGATAAAACAATTAGCCGTTTCAAAGCGCCACGGCTGCCATGAGCATTAGTGTGAAGTAGACACACAAAAGGAAAAATGTAAAGTAAAACAGTTGACGTAAGCGAGCGGAGTCAAAGCACCTCGGCCGCCATGAACGTGAGCGCGAAGGACACATATAAAAGGGAAAATGTAAAGTAAAACAGTTGACATAAGCGAGATGATTCAAAGAGCCACAGCCACCATCAGCATGAGAGCAAAGGAGATACACAAAAGAAAAATAAATTTGTTCGCAATCAAACATATCGGCAAATATGCAATTATCAATGTAACAAGATTGGTCCCCAAGGCAGTAACAAAACCACCCAAGGAGGGACAAATGTAAAGCATTTACCAATGATAACAAAGGATTTTTGAAAGGCAAGCCCAGGAAAGAGTGAATGTGATCGGCATGAGGTGAACGTGGTTAAAAGTCCACATAGATACCAACAGGTCAGAAAAGCAGCACTTGCACGCTACTATGCTCAACCTAAAAATGGGCTGGTGATCATCTCAGATCACTGTTAAACAATCACCCTATCGTGTTTCAGATGTTCAATGGTCTTTCCTCTAAAAAACAAGTGTTACAAGCCCTAATTCCCTTAGACAAAGAACCTAAAGCATTCCCACATCAAAGATGGCTGCATGCTTTAAATCCTATAGGAAGCCATTTCCTACTTGCTCTCACTGCACGCAATTGAAGCAGCGCGAGGTTCGCATTTAAAAAGAAAAACTGCCTCAACAGAAATTCTTTTTAGTTTACGATCATCATTATTTGACCGAAAATGAAGGAATTAATTTTCAAGATTAATTAATGTTCCTCTCTAAATATATTTAGGAAAAATACTTCTTGCTAATGCTAGCATCTACTGTTTTTAAATTAAAACAAGTAATGTACTCTTACTTACATTAAATCTCCAGCTTATCTATAAAATCTAACCCAAATACTTCATCAAAATAGATAAATCAGGATTTACATCCTTCACAAACTACAAATAATTCATTCCTCAGAACATAAAAAATGAATATGCCAATCTGCTCAGAAACAGCAAACAAAAGAGGGAGAACATGGAATGTTGCTGTGCTTTATGGACTATGGGCCATAGTTGTGACCCTAGTTGCATCGCACATGTACCACATAACAGGGTACATGCGCAACACAACTCAAAAATTAGATTTATGAAGCTGCGCAAGGCCACCTTGTGCGGCCCTGAGTGGCTATATAATCCTCAAGTAAAACAACGCAGTGCAAATCACTGTGTTGCTTTACTCTGCACCAGAGAGGTGTTCCATGGGTGTTGCATGTGTTTTCCCACAAAACATCCATGGATATTGATGCATTTCCAGGTTTACCATGAGTGGTAAACCTGGAAATGCGCCAAAACCTACACCTCCCTACGAGAGGTGTTAGACGTGGCATCCTTGGCGTGGTCTCCCCTAACTTTCTGCCTCTGTTTCCCAGGTTGTTGATGTCTGTTTTTGCTGTTTTTGTTACTCTGGGCACCTTACAACTGCTATCCAGTGCTAAAGTGCAAGTGCTCCTATGTAAAATGTATGTGCGTAATAAGGAGCTTCAAATCAGTTCTTTAGACAAATCCTTCCTTTATTAGACATCAGGTTCAAGAACAGTGTTGGGACATCTTCCACGAAACAATACAAAAGGTGACAAACCTGTGGTTGTATGAGGCGTAAACCTGTACACCCCAACTCTCTTGATGACTTCATCTTTCCAGTTCCTGCTGTCACTTTTAGCTAAGTCCATGGTCTCCTTCAATACTCTGTCAAATCTTTCTATCATACCATTTGACTATGGATGATACAACGCACATTTTTTGTGTTTGACCCCATACAACTGAAGAAAATCCTCCATCTCTCTGGAAATGAGCTTAACTTCATTGTCGGTAAGCAATGTTTCAGGCATACCTTCTCGCAGAAAAAGATCCTTTAGAAAACCTATGACATTTTGGGCCTCATTCTGAGGCTGGCGGGCACCGCCAAATGGCCGCTCCGCGGTCAAAAGACCGCGGAGGCCATTCTGGTTTTCCCGCTGGGCTGGCGGGCGACCGCCAGAAGGCCGCCCGCCAGCCCAGCGGGAAACCCCTTCCCACGAGGAAGCCGGCTCCGAATGGAGCCGGCGGAGTGGGAAGGTGCGACGGGTGCAGTTGCACCCGTCGCGAATTTCAGTGTCTGCACAGCAGACACTGAAATTCTTTGTGGGGCCCTGTTACGGGGGCCCCTGCAGTGCCCATGCCATTGGCATGGGCACTGCAGGGGCCCCCAGGTGCCCCACGACACCCCATACCGCCATCCTGTTCCTGGCGGGCGAACCGCAAGGAACAGGATGGCGGTATGGGGTGTCGGAATCCCCATGGCGGCGCAGCAAGCTGCGCCGCCATGGAGGATTCCGTCGGGCAGCGAAAAACCGGCGGGAGACTGCCGGTTTTCCTCTTCTGACCGCGGCCAAACCGCCGCGGTCAGAATGCCCTGCGGGGCACCGCCAGCCTGTTGGCGGTGCTCCCGCCGACCCAAGGACCGCCGGGGTCGGAATGAGCCCCTTTGTGTCTAAATACCTCTAGAAAAATGCCCAAAGCAATATCCCTCCATGGTTTGTCCGTATGAGCTCTCAACATCATAGGTTGAACTCTTGGTTTCATGCTTTTCTCACTCACAGCACATTGGATACATTCCCTTACAAGAAGTTCAATTTGGATGTCCATCCCAGGCCACCAATAGCTAGACTGCAATTTTCCTTGGTTTTAGAAATGCCTAAGTGACAACTATGAGCCATGTCCACTAACTCCTTTCTTAATTTATCCAGAGGTATCAACCTAGTACCACGTAACAGCAAATCATCTCTGGTTGCCAAGTGATCTTTGACAAACCAAAAATCTTTACACAGATCTCCACCATGATGTTTGCACTTCCAAACATCGTTGATAAGTCCTATAACTCTTTGCAGTGTTGAATCCTCTTCCAGTTCTTGGCGCCATCTGTCTTCTGAAATCACTGCATGGTTAATTTCACAAACAAAATCATTCTCATCACAAAAATCATCATCCATTTGATCAGTTTTATTCTCAAAAACTAACCTAGGTAAAGTATCTGCAATCCCATTCTCCACTCCGGGAATGTATTTTACTTCAAAATTAAATTCTTGAAGATCAACCACCCACATGGATATCCTAGATGAAATTCAGTCAATCCCTCTCTTGTTGAATACCTCACACAACGGTTTATGATCAGTTCTTACAATGAAAGTAGTACCCCATGACAGTGTTTTCAACTTCTTGATGGCCCAATGCACGCAAGGGCCTCCCTTTCAGTTACAGAATATTTGCCTTCTGAGCCTTTAAGGCTCATTGATAAAAACATAATGGTGTTCTGTGGACAACACCCACCTTGTTGCAAAACCGCCCAAGACCTTTGAGACTGGCATCAGTCGTAATGATAGAACTCTTTTTTGGATCAAAATTCTTCAGACTGAGGGTTAAAGATAACTTATCTTTGATTGCCTTAAACTCCCTTTCACACACATCACTCCACACAAAGTCCACACCTTTCCTCAGAAAACCCTGCATGTTGTCAGTTATTTCAGCAAACTTTTTAACAAAGTTATGATAGTATTCAACCATACCCAAAAAATGCATGAGTTCTTCTTTTGTAGTAGGAGAAACCATACCTTGAATGGTACTAACAAGATCAGATTTAGGAGTAACACCCTCACAAGTTATAGTGTGGCCTAAATAATCAGTAAAAAGAAAAAATCTCGATACACTGTTCCAAAAAGAAAGGGACAAGAGGAAAAATACATAGGAGTCCTAATATTTAGGAGCAGAAACCTCACACACCCAAATGGGTGTCGTGCTTCATCATCGGAGTTGCTCCTCGTCAGACCGGCACTGCAATGTCTGACGGGCACCCCCCGAGGGGGGGCTCTTTGCCGGAGATCTTTTCTCGATGACGCTAAGACCCCAAGAGTGAGTTTGGAGAACAAAAGGGAAAAGAGGAGAGAAATAAGATAAGATAAAATTGACTCTCAACCCTAACTGAAGAGTAACGAATTTATTAGTCCATGTAGGGTATAGGCCAAGATTAAAATCAGTAGGGAGAGTGCACCTGAAATAATGGTCAGGTACTCTCAGTCACATTATTGAGGCAGAGGAGGTGAGAATTACCAAACCTTCCCTGAAAAAAAGGTATACATGTTTCGCATCTCTATGGTCCAGCCGGATCCCATGATGCTTCTTCAGGACCAAAATCACATATACTTCTCCTATCACAAATAATAATGCTGAAAAGACTCCTATAACCTGCAACTGTCAGTTATAATGTCTCCAGTAACTTACACATTATCTGGTGTAACTTGAATGTACTAATCCTACATGTCGCCCTGAAAAACAAATGGACACAGGTCACTTGTGATCTGGAAAAATGTTGATATCATTTCATTAGTGATATTAAAACACAAAAGTGTTAATCCGTGAGCAATCAAGTGATGGTGCAAAAAGTGGCATACAAGTGTATGTAGGTCAAAGGAAGCTGCTTACCCTCCCCATTTGAGGAACGTACTTCATGGGACAGCATAAGCCACTGGCCGGACGTCAAAATTACTAATAGTCAGGTAAACAGATAATAACAAAAGGCCATTAGTACGGCAGTTCTCAAAAGTGGATGGTCGTAGTAAAAATGGAGACAGAAACAACCACCCATAGGGTATAAATGAAAAATTGGATAAATTGATCCTCTTATTCAACCAATCAGTCGAGGCTGCATTCATCCAAAAGTGCACTATAGTTCAAATTTTATAGTGCTAACAGGTCCAGAAAGTACAGGAGGAAAACAGACCAATATGTATTCCTCCCTTACATATAAAAGAATATCATGTTTAGTTGCGGAACTCCGCCTGAAATAAACATAACGTTGAGGGCAGTAAAACAATCACATTTCAGAAAACTGCTGTCATTCTGTACAAAATATCTCTAAATTGGTAGTCTTATGATTCAAAGGAACGATAGGGAAACAACAGGAAGGCGAACTCAAATCCCTATAAAGATCGAAAGACAGACCCCCAAAGGTGCTCAAATGAACGTTATTTTCTTTAGGAAAAGTCAGAGTACATTAATTTTGAACCCGTGCGACCGTGTCAAAACGATCTGAAGTCAGACAAATTGCTCGGAAAGAGCATCAAACAAGCAGTCTCATGTAACTTACTTGAAATATTCCGAACCCCATGGGGTGACCTACCCCTGGCTGTGCTCCTGTATGCGTAAGGGAGGCCGCGGTGCTTGGGACAAAAAGACGGCAACCCGGAAGTCAATGCGTTGGATTGACGATCGTGTTGCTTGGTTACGAGACCCGCGCGTGTAAGCCTGGGAATCGGACTGAATAGAAAAAAGATCGTCATAGAAATAGGACACAGTTCCTAAAGGGGAGCGACATGAGTAATTGAGGTGCAAGGCAGATTAGCCTTTAAAATAGAGGTGTCTATATTAATGACATGAAAGCCTAATCACGGAGCCATGGGAATAGTGAGGGAAAGTTCCTATGTAGTTGGTAAGGAATCACATAAAGGGTGTTAATTTTTAGGCACTTGATAACATAGGCTAAAAGGTTGTCACAACAGTATTGATCAGTTTCAAAACAGATCAAGTGCAGAGTAGGTAAATTATCCTTACTATTCTGATTGGATGTTGAAAAAATTAAAACAATTAAAAAAGTCATCTCAATCAGTCCTCAATAGTATAAAGTGGGCAATATGGACATAAGGAGGTCAGAAGTCCACCTACAACTTATAAGGAAAGAACCAGTCTGGACGTAGAAACCGGACTGGTACCTGATTGTCCATTTTCGTCAAGCCATAGAAATGACTATCTCTGCGATAGGCTAATCCAGGGGATGTTATCCAAAAAGAAGTTTGTTATACCTAAATGTACCAAAAGGTGTTCTAAAGGCAGCAAGATCCATAGAATCTTTATCAAGATGAATCTGATCATACCCCAAGGCCAGATCAATAGTACTGAATCATCATGAGCAATTGAGCAATGTTAGGTAAAGGGGACCTATGCACCACAACACATCTGTTCAATTGCCTTCTTCTTCGTACTAGGCACTTTCTTGCTACTATCAGAGACAGCGCAAACTACATTAGACGATCCCTTCTTAATTATATCCACACATTTAAGTGTATGCTCAATTCTTTTTACAACCATCAACACATCTTCAAGAGAGGGTTCATACCTGAGCCATAACTCTTCACGAACTTTCTCAATGTTACAGCCTAACATAAACTGATCCCTAATTCTCTCATCAGTCAAAGAAGCAAATTTGCATGAAGAAGAAAGCCGTCTGAGATCTGTCACATAGTCCTCAATGGATTCACCTTCCCTTTGTAACCTCTTCCCAAAGTAATATCGTTCCAAAATGGTGCTCACCTTGGGAAGATAGTGAATGTCTAATTTCCGTATGCAAGTTTCATACTCATTGAGGTCCATTGCTTCGCTGTCCGGAACTTCAGGAAGATGGTCAAATATTTCTTGACCTTCCGACCCCACGCAGTGAAGCAATAAAGCGGTTCGGCGTTCAGCACTCAAAGAGGTCTCACATACTTTAGCATATGGTTCAAACACCTTCTTCCATTTTGCCCATTTGATGAGAGGCTCACCCGGAGAAGAAAGGAAAAACAAAGGTGCTGTGACATTTTGCAACATTATAATGACCAATAGTATAAATGTATCACAAACACCAAAACCACATTAACCCTTTTTTTTCCTAAAATTAACATCAGCGACGTGCTAAGCCTGCAAATTTGTTAAATCATCGAAAGTTATGTTGACCAATACTGAATCCGTGTCTGAAAAGGGGAGTCTTTATGCTGTGCACATCAGCTACGCACACATTTACGTTCCAAAGCTGTGCGCATCAGCGATGCACAAAACAAGTATTTATCGTTTGAAAAGTAATACCCAGAAATATATTTGCAGAAAAGTGTCTCTATGCTGTGCATATCAGCGATGCACTAAACATACATCTAACCTTGACAAAACATATACTTGACCTTGAAAATTGCCAACCAGTAGTATGTTTGAAGAGAGGTAAAAAAAAACAGGTCTTTATGCTGTGCGCATCAACAATGCACACATATACGTTCCAAATGTTTGAAGAAGATGAAGCAAACCCCGCACCCTAAAGGCGCAAAGAGGATACCAGCGCAAACATATGTATATGGCGTATCTGAAGAAAAACAATGAATGTGGCTGTAAAATTGTGACTCCCTAGAGGACTCAAATAAGTAACTGTGGAGCTTCCACAAGCCAAATAACCGCCACATAACCGCTCATGGCTTAAAAAATGTAGCGAAGAGGCCAAAGGCAAAAAAAAAAACTGGTACAGTACCTTGTTATATTTCAACACACACAGGATGAAAATACATTTCAGAGCGACCGTCAATTGCCCACGACGGAAGCGTCATAAATAATAACAGGCAACTCTCTGTCCAGGGATGTTGAGCTGTAGGGTCCGCCTAGTCGTCCTTTATTAGACATCCGGTAATAAACAGCCCAGCCATCCGAAACACCCTTCTCCAAACACCGCTCCTCACATGCGTTCCTTCTCCTTCCGATCCTCACAACGTCTCCAGTCAGCCCAGAACACTCAACCTTCCAAATGCTAGCTAGAATTCTACAATGCTATTTCTAACTATTTCATTATTAGAATACTACAGTGTGTAATTGGATTTCCATGACTGGCATATTTGATTTACTGGTAAGTCCCTGGTACAGTGCACTAGAGATGCCTAGGACCTTTAAATAAAATGCTACTAGTGGGCCTGCAGCACTGGTTGTGCCACCCACATTAGTAGCCCTGTAAATATGGCTCAGACCTGCCACTGCGGAGTCTGCGTGCGCAGATTTTAACTGGCAGTTCGACTTGGCAAGTGTACCCATTTGCCAGGCCTAAACCTTCCCTTTTCTTACATGTAAGACACCCCTAAGGTAGGCCCTAGGTAGCCACATGGGCAGGGTGCAGTGTATGTTTAAGGTACGTGTAACAATGTAGGAATTCAAGGCGAGAAGATAATCTTTTCTTGGTTTTATTGTTCAAATAGATATTATGCGACCACTGACCCTCGGGTAGGTCGCTCCCCTGCTCACGCAGCGCCTCCAGTCCCTGACTGCCTTCCTCTCCTGTGAGTGTGCTCCCCCCTTCTTGCCCGTGTACCCCGAGTGCTTGAGCTTGTGCTGGTGCTGACTGAAATCCCTTTTCTCTCCTTGTATCCCATGCGTGTGCCCCCGAGTGACTGAAATTCCCCTTTTCTCTCCTTGTATCCCGTGCGTGTGCCCCCGAGTGCCGTGCGCCGTCCTCCCCTCTCAGCCCCTCCTTTTTAGTAGATTTTAGTAGGCTCTTGTTCCCTTTTCGCCGTCTTGCCGCTTTTCCCGCCGCTCCTACCGCGCTTTTCCCGCCGTTTTTTGCCGCTCTTTTTTGCCGCTCTTTTTTGCCGCTTCCAGCTCCCCTGCCCGCCCACCTCCCGCCTCCCAGCTGACCCCGCCTCCCCACCTACCCCTTAAATGGCGGCCGCTGCGAGGCCGTGCAGCGGACGCGCCGCTGGCGCGCCGAAGGCGCGCCTAAGGCAAGCCCGTCTGCGCCCGTCTGCGCCTGGACCGCGCCTAGTGCCCGAACCCCTGGCCCCCGCGCCCCCCGCTTGACCTATGACTCCGCCACCCTCGCCAACCTCAACCCCGGCCGCGCGCCGGGCTGCTACCGCGCCACCCCCAAACGTACCCACGGACCCTTCACCTGCAGCAACTGCCGCTTCACCTGCCTACGGACCCACACCGCCACCACCAAGAACGACGCCCCCGGAAGCAACCTCGAATGCATCCTGGTCAACACCCGCTCCGTCCACAGGCACGCCATCGAACTGTGGAACCTCATCAACTCAACGAACCCAGACATCGCCTTCCTCACCGAGACCTGGATGAACCCCTCCTCGGCACCCGACATCGCCATAGCCATCCCCGACGGCTACAAAATCATCCGGAGAGACCGCTTCAACCGCACCGGAGGAGGCATCGCCATCGCACACAAAAGCTCCATCAGCATCTCGACCCACACCGACAACTCACTTCCCGACGCCGAACACCTCCACTTCGCGATCCACATCGACCCCAAGACAACCCTAAGGGGCACCCTCATGTACAGACCACCAGGACCCCGCACCAAGTTCAGCGAAGACATCGCAGACTTCGTCAACCCCCACGCACTCTCATCCACCGACTACATCCTCCTAGGAGACCTCAACTTTCACCTGGAGAACCACACCGACAACAACACCACCGCCGTTCTAGACAACCTCGCCAACCTGGGACTGAAACAACTGGTCAACACCCCCACCCACTACGCCGGACACACGCTCGACCCCATCTTCTCCTCAAGCAAACACATCACCTTCAGCCACACCACCGAACTCACATGGTCGGACCACAGCTGCATCCACTTCAGCTTCAAGAAAACCACCGTGCATCACCACACCCGGCAACCACCAAAAAGATACTGGAACCGAATCACCACAGAACAACTCGCAGCAACGCTCTCCCTGAACCAACCCACCAGTACCAGCAACCCCAACGAGGCCGCCAACAACCTCACCAACTGGATCTCCGACTGCGCCAACCTCCTGGCCCCTCTGAAGACCCAAACCAACACCAACAACCACAACAAAAACTCCTGGTTCACCACCGAACTCAAAAACTCCAAGAAAGAATGCCGCCTCCGCGAGAAGACATGGCGCCTCAACCCAACAGAGGAAAACCTGACAGCTCTCAAGGACACCACCCGCCAACACCACCAACGCCTCCGCACCGCACGAAAAACGGCCTACCAGAACAGACTTGACAACAACGCCAACAACAGCAAGGAACTATTTGGCATCGTCAAAGAGCTCTCCAACCCGGACGCAGAAACCAACCCCATCCCTCCCTCACAGGACCTCTGCGACTCCCTCGCGACCTTCTTCCACCGTAAGATTGCCGACATCTACAACAGCTTCACGACCACCAACATGAACCCGCCCCCGGAAGCCGCAAACGACATCTCCACCATCCTCGCCTGGAACCCTACCACCACCGAGGAAACCACCCGCGTCATGAACTCGATCCACTCGGGATCACCCTCCGACCCCTGTCCTCACCACATTTACAACAAGGCCGACAACATCATCGCACCCCACCTCCGAGACGTCATCAACGCCTCCCTCACCACTGCTACCTTCCCTGAAAGCTGGAAACACGCAGAACTCAACGCCCTCTTAAAGAAACCTACAGCAGACCCCACCGAACTCAAAAACTTCCGGCCTATCTCCCTCCTACCGTTCCCCGCCAAAGTGATTGAGAAAATCGTCAACGCTCAACTCACCGCCGCCCTGGAAACCTCCGACTCCCTCGACTCCACTCAGTTCGGATTCAGGGCCAACCACAGCACCGAAACCGCCCTCATCGCAGCCACGGACGACATCCGAGCCCTGACCGACAAGGGTGAAACCGTGGCCCTCATTCTCCTGGATCTCTCTGCAGCCTTCGACACGGTCTGCCACCGCACCCTGATAGACCGCCTCTGCAGCGCCGGCATCAGAGGCAAGGCCCTGGAATGGGTCATCTCCTTCCTCTCCGGAAGGACCCAGAGAGTCCGCCTCCCCCCCTTCAGATCCGCAGCCACAGAGATCATCTGCGGCGTACCCCAAGGATCCTCCCTCAGCCCCACCCTATTCAACGTCTACATGACCCCCCTGGCAAACATCGCACGCAAACACGGACTCGACATCATATCCTACGCCGACGACACCCAGCTCATCTTATCCCTCACCAACAACCCCACATCAGCAAGGACCAGACTGCACGACGGCATGAAGGAAGTAGCGACCTGGATGACAGACAGCCGACTGAAACTGAACACAGATAAAACGGAGGTCCTCATCCTCGGCCCTACCCCCTCCGCATGGGACGACTCCTGGTGGCCCCCCGCCCTAGGCAGCACTCCCCAACCGACCAACCACGCACGCAACCTCGGCTTCATCCTGGACTCCTCCCTCTCGATGACCAGACAGGTCAACTCGGTGACCTCAGCGTGCTTCAACACCCTCCGCATGCTCCGCAAGATCTTCCGCTGGATCCCCATCGACACCAGGAAGACCGTCACCCACGCCCTCGTCACCAGCCGCCTGGACTACGGGAACACTCTGCACGCCGGCATCACCACCAAGCTGCAGAGGAAACTTCAACGGATCCAGAACGCCGCAGCACGACTCATCCTGGACATACCTCGCCACCACCACATCTCTGGACACCTGAGAAAACTCCACTGGCTCCCGGTCAACAAGAGGATCACCTTCAGACTCCTCACCCACGCACACAAAGCCCTCTACAACCTCGGACCCAAACTCATCAACTCCCGCGTCTCCTTCTACACCCCTCCGCGCACTCTGCGCTCCACCGGTCAGGCCTTGGCAGCCGTTCCCCGCATCCGCAAAACCACCGCCGGAGGAAAATCCTTCTCTTTTCTGGCAGCGAAGACCTGGAACTCCCTGCCCAGTCACCTTCGCGCCATACCCGAACACCTCCCCTTCAGAAGGCAGCTCAAGACCTGGCTCTTCGAGCACTGACCCCCTCCCCCCCAGCGCCTTGAGACCCTTATGGGTGAGTAGCGCGCTTTATAAATGTGATTGATTGATTGATTGATAAGGAGGTATTAAACATCCCAGCCTCAGCTCCAACGTCCGTCCTCCTCTCTCGAGAGCCCTTCATTCTGAACCCACTCGACTCCAAGATTCCAGGCTATAGTCCCTAACAACAGATGAACATTTGAAATCCATACTGAACATTAATACAATAAATATAACACATCTCTCTCCTATTCAAATTAGCAAAAGAAATGAACAGTAATATACGTAACGTTTTACATTTCATTATCTGATAATCAGAAACATTCAAAAGTCATTTAAAGTCTAAGCATAGTCTTTCAGATGAGAAGGAATCTTGATGACTCTCTTGGATTTCCTTAACACTCCATCATCTGAAGGATGAGAGATCCTATCTTGTTGTGTTTTGAAGTTCTTCATGTCTAAAGAGTCACCATAACACTTGACGACTCTATTTAAGTTCCATATTCGACCATCTTCAGTCTTCACCACATTGATGAAGAGTTTTAAAACTTTCATGGGAGATGACAACTTCTTTTCATTACTTTTAGGAAAAGGCCTTTTGATCATAACCCAATCACCAATACTAACAACAGTTTTCTTCACTGAATTCTTTCTGTCAAAATTACATTTGCTCTTTAAGGATTTCTCTTGTTCTCTACCTTTCCAATTTACATCATAAGTATCTTCCCTTTTGTCACTCAAGAAATCATTTACCCAATTCGGCTCAAGAATGGTATTACCTCTTCTACCACGAAATAGAGAAAAAGAAGTTTGTCCTGTGCTGGAATGAGGAGTGTGTCTGTACACAGCTATTTTTTTCGTTACCTCTTGTTTCCAATTTAACCGACTGTCCTTAGCCATGGTGATAGTTTCCTTAATGACACGGTTAAATCTCTCGACTAATCCATTACACTCTGGATGATATAAAGCACACAATTTATGTTTGATTCCACACCCTCTAAGAAACTCCATATCTTTCAAAATGAGTTGAATACCATTGTCGGTGAGAAGCGTGGAAGGGATACTTTCCTTAGTTATCAAATCTTTGAGAAAACTTATTACCTTCACAGTTTCTATGCCCTTGGTGAAGCAGATCTCAGGCCATCTAGAATACATGTCAACTACAACAATAATATAGTCAGCTGAACCTTCACTATGTATGGGACCCAAAATGTCTAACGCTACATCCTCCCATGGTCCCTTAGGCTTACTCCTTATTACCATGGGCTGTATTCTGGGTTTCATGGCTTTTTCACTTACTGCACACTGTACACAATCTCGAACAACTCTCTCAGCTTGAATATCCATGCCGGGCCACCAGTAAGACGATCGTAACCTCTCCTTGGTTTTGGAGATGCCCATATGACTACTATGCACATGATCAATCAACTGGTTTCTTACACTGGATGGAGGTATTAATCTCGTACCTCTAAGTAGTAAACCACGATCTACTGCAAACTGATCTTTCACAAACCAGAATTCTCCACATTTTGCGCTACCTTGAGTTTAATTCTCCACCCTGATTGTATCAACTTTATCAGTTCTTGTAAATCAATCAATCAATCAATCAATGCATTTATAGAGCGCGCTAATCACCCGAGAGGGTCTAAAGGCGCTGGGGAGGGTGGGTTACTGTTGCTCGAAAAGCCATGTCTTGAGGCGCTTCCTGAAGGCGAGATGGCCCTGGGTAGTTCTTGGGTGTGCGGGGAGGGAGTTCCATGCTTTGTCTGCCAGGTAGGTGAAGGATTTTCCTCCTGCGGTGGTTCTGCAGATGCGTGGGACGGTGGCGAGGGCGTGGCTGGATGAGCGAAGCTGACGGGTGGGCGTGTAGAACGAGAGGCGGCTGTTGAGGTATTCGGGGCCCATGTTGTGGAGAGCTTTGTGTGCGTGGGTGAGGAGCCTGAAGGTGATCCTCTTGTTGACGGGGAGCCAGTGCAGGTGTTTCAGGTGGGCGGATATGTGGCTGTGGCTGTGGCGAGGGATGTCGAGGATGAGGCGTGCGGAGGCGTTCTGTATGCGTTGGAGACGTTTCTGTAGCTTTGCGGTGGTCCCTGCGTATAGGGTGTTTCCGTAGTCCAGACGGCTTGTGACGAGGGCATGGGTAACTGTCTTTCTGGTTTCGGCGGGGGTCCATCAGAAGATTTTTTGGAGCATGCGTAGGGTGTTGAAGCATGATGACGAGACGGCGTTGACTTGCTTGGTCATAGTGAGGAGGGGGTCCAGGATGAATCTGAGGTTGCGTGCGTGGTCTGAGGGGGTTGGCGCGGTGCCCAGAGCCGTGGGCCACCAGGAGTCGTCCCAGGCGGAAGGGGATTGTCCGAGGATGAGGACCTCCGTCTTGTCTGAGTTCAGCTTTAGGCGGCAGAGCTTCATCCATTCCGCGACGTCTTTCATTCCTTCCTGTAGGTTGATTTTGGCGGTGGTTGGGTCTTTGGTGAGGGAGAGTATCAGCTGGGTGTCGTCGGCGTAGGAGATGATGTTGATGTTGTGTTTGCGTGCGATGTCGGCGAGGGGGCTCATGTAGATATTGAAGAGGGTTGGGCTGAGCGAGGAACCTTGGGGTACGCCGCAGATGATCTCGGTGGGTTCTGAGCGGAAGGGCGGGAGGTAGACTCTTTGGGTTCTGTCGGAGAGGAACGAGATGATCCAGTCAAGGGCCTGTCCTAGGATTCCAGTGGAGCGGAGGCGGGTTATTAGGGTGCGATGGCACACGGTGTCGAAGGCAGTCAAGAGGTCCAGGAGGATGAGGGCGGTTGTTTCTCCATTGTCCATCAGAGTTCTGATGCCATCGGTGACTGCGATGAGGGCGGTTTCTGTGCTGTGGTTGGCCCGAACTCCTGATTGGGAAGGGTCGAGCGAGTTGTTAGCTTCAAGAAAATTGGTCAGCTGCTTCTTGACGGTCTTCTCGATGACCTTGGCCAGGAAGGGGAGAAGAGAGATGGGGCGGAAGTTCTTCAGGTCATTGGGATCAGCTTTGGGTTTTTTCAGGAGGGCGTTGACTTCTGCGTGTTTCCAGCTCTCGGGGAAGGTGGCAGATGAGAATGAGCTGTTGATGATGCTCCGGAGATAGGGGGCGATGATGGAGTCGGCTTTGTTGAAGATGTGATGGGGGCACGGGTCCGAGGGGGAGCCGGAGTGGATGGTGTTCATGGTGATTCTGGTCTCCTCAGAGCTGATGGGGGTCCAGGCGTTGAGTGTAGTGGTGGGGGCTGTTGGTTCGGTGGTGGGTGGCAGGGTCTGGGGTCCGAAGCTGTCGTTTTGGTCTGCGATCTTTCGGTGGAAGAACGTAGCGAGGAAGTTGCAGAGTTCTTGTGAGGGCGTGATGACGTTGGAGCTGGCACTGGGGTTGGAGAGCTCTTTGACATTGTTGAAGAGTTCTTTGCTGTTGTGGCTGTTGTTGTCTAGTCGCTCTTTGAATGATGTCCTTTTGGTGGAGCGGATCATCTGGTGGTGTTCACGGGTGGCGATCTTGAGGGCTGACATGTTTTCTGTGGTGCGTTCTCTGCGCCAGGTTTTTTTGAGGGTGCAGCAGGATTTCTTGGATTCTTTGAGGGCGTCCGTGAACCACAGGGGTTTCCTGATGCTGGTCCCGCTTGGGTGGCTTTTAAATGG
This sequence comes from Pleurodeles waltl, assembly GCF_031143425.1. Classification (NCBI taxonomy): domain Eukaryota; kingdom Metazoa; phylum Chordata; class Amphibia; order Caudata; family Salamandridae; genus Pleurodeles; species Pleurodeles waltl. The sequence goes on from NC_090444.1 coordinate 932,674,426, forward strand.
AGCGAGGTTTTCGGCACAGTTGGTGATCCACTGTGTGAGGCTGAGGGCTGCGTTGTTGGCGTCAGTGGTGATGGCTGGTGGGTTTTGGTTCAGTGTTGAGAGGAGCTGCTCTGTGGAGATTTTGCTCCAGTGTCTGCGGGGGATTTGTTGTGTGCGATGGTGGTGGGTCTCCTGTTTGAAGGTGAAGTGGACGCATCTGTGGTCGGTCCAGTGTAGTTCAGAGGAGTGGCTGAAGGATATGTGGTTGCTGGCCGAGAAGATGGGGTCGAGCGTGTGGCCAGCGGTGTGGGTGGGGATGTTCACCAGTTGCTTGAGTCCGAGGTTGGTGAGGTTGTCGAGCAGGGTGGCGGTGTTGTTGTCATTGTTTTTCTCCAGGTGGAAGTTCAGGTCCCCGAGGAGGATGTAGTCTGGAGAGGCTAGGGCGTGCAGGCTGATGAAATCTGTGATGGTTTCGCTGAATTGGGCGCGTGGGCCCGGGGGCCTGTAGACGAGAGTTCCTCTGAGGGTGGTTCTGGGGTCGGTGTGGATCTGGAAGTGTACGTATTCGGCGGCAAGGGGGGTGTCTTCGGTGGTGGTCGTGATGTTGATGGAGTTCCTGTAGATGATGGTGATTCCTCCACCGGTTTGGTTGATGCGGTCCTTCCGGGCGATCTTGTAGCCGTTGGGGATGGCTATGGCGATGTCAGGAGCCGAGGAGGCGTTCATCCAGGTTTCTGTGATGAAGGCGACGTCTGGTGCTGTTGGGTCCAGGATGTCCCATAGTTCGATGGCGTGCTTGTGGACGGAGCGTGTGTTGAGGAGGATGCACTTGAGGTGGTTGTTGGTGCGAGGACCGGTGGGAGGTCTGCAGGCTCGGTGGAATGTGTACTTGCAGGCTTGACAGGTGAAGGTGACATGTATGTTTAGGGCTGGCTTGGTAGCAAGTGGCTGTTCGTCCGGGGTGGAGGGCGTTGAGGGAGGCGGCGTCGTATCTTAGTCGGGTGTTTTGAGCGCAGTGGGGGCCAGGGGTTCTGGCGCTGGGCGCGGTCCAGGCGCGGACGGGCGCAGACGGGCTTGCCTTTGGTGCGCCTTTGGCTTGCCAGCAGCGCGGCCACGCAGCGGCTGCCATAAGAGGGAAGGGGGGAGGACGGGTCATCTGGAAGGCGGGAGGCGGGAGGCGGGAGGGAAGACAGCGAAGGGGAGCATGGGGGGCGGGGGCGCACGGGTGGCAGCGGCGGGAAAAAGCAGGAAAAGCGGGAAAAGCAGGAAAGCGCACAGCAAAAGAAAAAGAAACAGTGGAAAGCAAAGAGCAAAAGGGAAATAGCAAGAAACAGTGGAAAGCAAAGAGCAAAAGAGAAATGGCAAACAGTCTAAGGTCAAGAGAAGAACCTGAAAAACCTGAAATACCTGAACACCCTAGCAAGGCATGGCAGGGGCCTGGGAAGGCGGAGCTGCAGCGGCGGGGAAGCGACCTTCCCGAGGGTCAAGGGTCGGGAAAAGTAAAGCGACCTACCCGAGGGTCAAGGGTCGAGTAAAGTGTTGTCAGATTCGGTTTCCTCACACCACCTTTCTTCAGAAATTGCTTCATAGTCAACCTCACACACACTTTCAAACTGTTCCAATTTCCCATCATAATTAGGCTCATCTTGATCAGGTAGGCAGGGTGACACTAATCTAGACAACACATCGGCCGAATAGTTGTCAGATCCAGGAACATACCTCACAACAAAATCAAACTCTTGCAAAGCTATTATCCATTTAGTAATTCTGCTTGACACTGAATCTATACCTTTGGAATTAAAGATTTCACACAAAGGTTCATGGTCTGTCCTCACTACAAAAGATCTTCCCCACAAGAACTTCTTTAATTTCTTTATAGCCCAGAATACAGCAAGAGCTTCTCTCTCTATTACTGAATACTTAGATTCAGTTGCCTTCAAACTTCTAGAAATGAAAACAATAGTGTTCTCAGGACAACATACACCTTGCTGTAACACTGCACCCAAACCTTTGCTACTAGCATCGGTCGTCAGTATTGATTGTAAAGCAGGATCAAAATTCTTTAGCCTATGTGCATTGGACAAACTATCCTTTAAAGCAACAAACTCCTTCTCACAATTTTCATTCCATATAAATTATTTTCCCTTTTTCTGCAAGAGTCTCATATTGAAGCAGGAACTAGCAAAATCTTTAATAAACTTATAATATTCTGCCATTCCTGGAAACCACATAAGCTCCTCCTTGAATGTGGGAGAGGTCAAACTATGAATTGTGTCAACAAGGTCTTTCTTTGGTACTAAACCACCTCCAGTAATGGTGTGACCTAGATAGTCAATTTTGTCAACTGCAAATTTGCATTTTTCAGCCTTAATGGTTAGATCATGTTCAGAAATTCTACTTAAAACTTGCCTGAGAATTACATTGTGTTCAAAATTATCCCTGCCATACACTAAAATGTCGTCCTGGTAAACACAGACACCACTGATGCCTCTCAATATTCGTTCCATTGCCCTCTGGAAAACAGATGCAGCTGAGATCAACCCGAATGGTAAACAAATTAATCTATACGTTCCAAAAGGAGTAATAAATGCTGTCAAATTTCTGCAAGATTCATCTAACTTTATCTGGTGATAAGCTGAGGTTAGATCGATCGTGGAGAAAACCTTGGCCCCAGACACCATAGCTAACAAATCAGAAATATTGGGAAGAGGGTATTTGTCCACAACCACACTTTTGTTAAGCCTCCGGAGGTCCACACAAAGCCTAATATTGCCATTAGATTTCTTGGCAATGACAATGGGAGACAACCACTCAGTTCCCTCAACCTCCTCAATCACACCTTGTTTTATCAATTTCTGTAGCTCAGAACATAATTCATCCCTTACCGCAAAGGGGACATTCCAAACTTTACTGCAATAAGGCACAGCACCCGAAAGAAGCTTGATTTTGTGTGAGTACCCCTTCATACACTCAATTTTCTCACTGAAAACTTTCCCAAACTCCTTACGCAATACTTCTGAAAGATCAGTGGTAGTCTCTATTTTTCCCACAGTGGAATCATGAGATTGTTTCAATATAATAGGAGAAGAACTATTAGGGTCTAGCATCACACCCAGATCTTTCTGGGGCCACCAGTTTATGATACTATCCCCTTTCTTAGAAACATAAATTTTCCCAGAAGTATAACATTGGTCATATTCGATTAACCCAACAAAAAATCCATGTATATCTATTGGCTCACCACCATAGGCACACGGGTGATATCAGGCCGCATCAGTTTGACTCTTCCTTTTAACTCATTCTGATAAAATGAGTTTGAAACTATTGAGATTTTCGCACCTGAGTCAAAAAGAACTTTTGTTTTCCTTCATTCTACAGTAATATAGTCCAAGGGCCCACACAAACTATTATCCGAAACTTGTAGAACTATTTGGCCACACACAAAGTCTGAATTATCATTGATATTGCTTGGATGATCATCAATAACACTCAGCGCCTGTTTAGATTTTTTTAGATTGCAAACAGACGAAAAATGTCCTTTCTTCTTGCAAAATAGGCAAGAACCGTTGGTAGGTGGACAAGATTTGCTGTTTGCAAGATAACCTTCCCTTCCACATCTATAACACTTCTTTCTACTAGTACTAGTAGTTTCCCTGTCAGAAAACTTTTTGACCTTAGATTTACTAGCACCAACCACTTTAATATTTTTCGAATCACTGTTTTTGACAACTTCAACACATTCAAGAGAATGCTCAATCCTCTTAGCAAGAGATATTACTTGATCAATTTGTGGATCATCTAATAACCACAATTCATCCAGTACCTTTTCAATGTTGCAACCTAGCATGAATTGGTCACGAATCCTTTCCTCCAATGTCGAACCAAACTTACATGATGACGCTAAACGTCTTAATTCTGTAATATAGTTTTCAACAGTTTCACCTTCAGCTTGATGTCTTTTGCCAAAGTAATACCTCTCTAAGATAGTGCTAATTTTGGGTAAATAGTGAAGATCTAATTTCCTAATGCATATTTCGTATTCATTGAGATTGATGGCTTCACTATCAGGAAGATCGGGAAAATGATAAAAAATGTCTTGACCCTCTGTTCCCAAACAGTGAAGTAACAATGCAGTTCTTCTTTCATTACTCAAGGATGTACCACACACTCTGGAGTATCTTTCGAAAACCTTCTTCCTTTTACCCCACTTGATGGGAGGCTCTCCAGGAGTAAAAAGAAAAAACGGAGAGGATGTAACGTTCTGCATAACAATAGGCTACAAGATTAGGCTAGTAATCAGAATTCACAGACAAGCAAAGGAGGGTAAAGCGGATTATAGGTGACAGATAATACCTGTACAATTCAAGCAATATAGCCAGTAAATAGTATTTATAGCATAAACTTAGAGTAAAGCACACACTCTACAACAGTATCAAGAGAAATGTAACTGAATATCCCCCATATCAGCAGTAGTAATGCAACTTGCTTGTAGAACAAATTGACAACAGGGTCTGACTGGAAGAAACACGTTGCTAAGCAACAAAAGTAAACGTTGCCAATCGTAGAAATTTCTTTTCTTGAAGAGAAAGTGAAATCAGGAAAAGGCTGTAGAGGCCAAGAGTCTGAAGCAAAGCCGGCGATATTAGGTAACAACACAGTCTCCGAAGCTTGATTTCCCAAGGCAGCTGTCCACACATCCTGTTGGAACACAGTCACTGTTGTTACATTGCCTCAGCAGCTGTTTATGCGACTAGATGAAGAGCCTGTCACCACCGGGGAGTTCACCAGTCAAAATGACTGACTGTGTAAAACACCGTTTGAGAGTGAAAGGAAACCGCAGGTGCGAGCTTCCTTACGGGTCACAACAGGGAAAGAAAGCATCAGGTTTTACAGCCAAAATGACGGGAACCAAACACTGCTAAAAGGTGAAAGGAAGCCGCGGGTGCGAGCCTCCGTAAGGGTAACAACGGCGCTGACCCGTTGAAAAATGGAATGCGTAAAGAGCCGGTAAACGCACACCAGGGAGGCAAGTTAAAGTCTGCACGACAAACCGTCGTTGTTGAAAGCCGTTGTTCGTTTGTCGATTATGCTCGGGAGAAGAGAGAAAAAAAATTAAAATACATACAGTTGAAGCAATGATGAGTGCAGCCTCGTCCCAGCACTGTAGAAGTGCAGCAACAATGTTTCCCAGGGGAGGAGACAATGAAACCAGTGCTCGATGATGTGCGAAGTCGAAGTTGAAGCCATTGAATGTTTTTCTTTGAGAGTCCTGGTGTAACGTAATGGAGTTGGGATGTCGTCTGACACAGCGCAGGCTAGTCCAGTTCGTCGCCAGTGTAACAATGTAGGAATTCACAGCGAAATCTTTTCTTGGTTTTATTGTTCAAATAGATATTAAGATAAGGAGGTATTAAACATCCCAGCCTCTGCTCCAACGTCCGTCCTCCTCTCTCTCGAGCCCTTCATTCTGAACCCACGCGACTCCAAGATTCCAGGCTCTAGTCCCTAACAACAGATGAACATTCTAAATCCATACTGAACATTAATACAATTAATATAACAGTAGGACATATATTAATGTGTTTAATATGTCCTGACAGTGATATACTGCCAAATTCGGTTTTCACTGTTGCAAGGCCTATCTCTATCATAGGTTAACATGGGGGTTGACTTTAAAAATGATTAAAGTGTAGATTCCCTTTGGGAGCAGATAGACATTTGGAGTTTGGGGTCCCTGAGTTCACAATTTAAAAATACATATTTTAGTAAAGTTGGTTTTGAGATTGTGTGTTTGAAAATGCCACTTTTAGAAAGTGGTCATTTTTCTTGCTTATACCATTCTGTGACTCTGGGCCTGATTACAACTTTGGAGGAGGTGTTAATCCGTCCCAAAAGTGACGGTAAAGTGACGGATATACCACCAGCCTTATTACGAGTCCATTATATCCTATTGAACTCATAATACGGCTGGTGGTATATCCATCACATTTGGGACGGATTAACACCTACTCCAAAGTTGTAATCAGGCCCTCTGTCTGTTTGTGGATTCCCTGTCTGGGTCAGTTTGACAGTTGGGCTGTTTGCACCTCTCTCTAGACAGTGACACAAAGGGAGCTGGGGTGTAGCCTGCATATCCTGATGAGCTATCTGTGCTACGAGGGAAGGGAGGAGTGGTCACTTACACCTGAAAGGGCTGTGCCTGCCCTCACACAATGCAGTCCCCAACCCCCTGGTGTGTGTCTGGGACCTGGCCTGGCAAGGCAGGATTTCACAAACATGAGAGACATTCCTTTGAAGTAAGCCTACTTCAAAGGTCAAAATGGGTAGAAGAAGGGCACCCAAAACCACAGACTTTAAATCACTTCTGGACATCAAGGGGAACCTCTGCCTGGAGAAGAGCTGAAGAGCTGAGGAGAAGTGCTGCCCTGCCTGTGACTGTGCTTTGTGGAGCTATCCTGCAGTTGCTGCTTCTGCCTGTGCAAAGGGACAAAGACTGAACTTTGTTGTGCATTCCTGCTTGTGAAGAAATCTCCAAGAGCTTGTCCTGAGCTTGCCTCCTGATGTTGAAGTCTCAGGGCCATCAAAAACTTCTCCTGCCAACACCTGGACTCTCTGCTGAGACTCCTACCCTGCCAAGTGATGCCCTATCCCGTTCCCGGGGTCTTGGAAGGTGAAGCTGGCAGACCAAGACTGAAAATCCACGCACAGCCCGCAGTGCGGAGACAATTTCAATGCACCTTCCGAGACGCGGCTGAGAAACGATGCGCCGCCGGCTTCGCGGGCTGAAATTGACGGTCCACCTGCATCGAGGCAGGAAGATTGACGCAGGCAGCTGGAGAAACGACGCACAACACCCGCTGAGGAGGCTGATAACGTTGCAACCCACATGGCACGGTGTTGCTGATACCGTGTGGCAGGATTTTCAACGCAAACCTTGCTGGGCGTAGAAAAATAGCGCAAAACCTGCCCGGACCCTAGTGCTTGCACGGATCGACGCATCGCTCACCTGCAGAGAAGGAAAACGACACACGCTGATCTGACCAGAGGAGGAGAAACAAAGCACAGTCTTGCTTGTGGGTGAGAAATCAATGCATCACTAGCCTTTTCCGACACACACTCGCCCGCTGCAGTTATTTTGACGCTACCCAGGTACTTTTCAATGCTAACAGTGCTTTTACTGTTTTCTCAGGGATTTAAGACTCTTTTTGCTTTTTTTACTTCCTAATTTGGCTTGTGTATGGTGGAGTTTTGTCGTTTTGGTCTTGTTTCATTTAGATAAATATTTTCTATTTTTCTAAACTTGTGTTGTGTCATTTTGTAGTGTTTTCACTGGGTTACTGTGTGTGTTGGTGCAAATACTTTATACCTAGACTCTGAAGTTAAGCCTGCATGCATGTGCCAAGCTAGCAAGGTAATGAGCGGGGGTTAACTGAGGGAGAAATATCTTTATTTCTTCTTGTCTTTTTACTCTTTCTAAGAAAGATGAAAAGCCTCAGGGGATTGTTTATGTGCAGGAAGGTGCCCATTCCTCCACAAAAACAATCCTAGACACAATGGAGGCACCCTTGTACCATGGAGCAAGAGTGCCTGCATTTGCGCTAGGCAGCCCATTGTGTGCCAGCACTGGTAACAGGACACAAATGTGCCATATTGGGATAAATACTGCTCATTCCTGGCCTTTCCCTGTGATGCAGCGAAACAAGGTAATTTGTTGCTCAGCTCTGCATCACATATTCATGAATATGCCACTATGGGCCAGATGTAGGTAGCCTTTTGCACTTTGCAAACTGCGAAAATCACAGTTTGCGGCGTGCAAAAGTCCTAACGCGATGCACAACCTCAAATTGCGAGTCGGTACCGACTCGCAATTTGAGGCTGTGACTCGCAAATACGAAGGGGTGTTCCCTTCCTATTTGCGACCGCATCGCCATGCTGAGTTGCTTTGTGACCGCAAATGCAGTCGCAAACCAACTCGCAGTTACCACCCACTTGAAGTGGGTGGTAACTCATTCGCAATAGGGACCCCTTCCCCTTTGTGAATGACGAAAAAACCTAAACCAAATGGTTTCGGAAGTTTTTCTTTTTGCAGCTCGTTTTCCTTTAAGGAAAACGGGCTGCAAAAAGAAAAAAAAACTACTTTATTAAAAAAGCAGTCACAGACATGGAGGTCTGCTGTCTCCAGCAGGCCACCATCCCTGTGAGTGCATGGACTCGCTATGGGGTCGCAAAATGCGACCCACCTCATTAATATTCATGAGGTGTGTCTTTGCGACCCCATAGCGAGTCGCAGAAGGTGTCTGAGACACCTTTCTGCATTTGGTTTTGCGAGTTGCAATTTTCGAGTTGCTATGACTCGCAAATTGCAAGTCGCAAAATTATACTTACCTACATCTGGCCCTAAGTGTTCTAGACTATTTCTTGTGACTCAAGTATTCTTCTACTTTGGATCTTTGAAGTATTTGCTGCTTGGAGGTAGTAAATAAAAGTGAATGCCTAATACTAGCCTCCTGTCTTGCCATGAAATCAACAGTCTCTTAAGTGTTTCGTTCAGTGAGATGATATCAGTTCTGCCATTTGTTGATCATGAGACCTGGGCACTTTTTGGCACAGGCTTTTTGGAAATGTTTGCTTTTCAGAGGATTTTGTAATTAGAGGTAGTTTGGGTCACTTTTAAGTTCAGTGTCCTTAACGTTCCACATTTTTTAACCCTTCTCTTCCAAGTATCTCCCTCTGACCCTACGTTCCTAGTGTGAATGAATAAATTAAGTTAAATTTGTGAAACACAATTGTTAGGGTTCTGGCTCTGTTAGACTTTTTATCTTGACATTTAGCCCCAAACATCAACCGTTGTTTTAATATTGGAGGGCATTCATAAAGAGCCACAAACTCTGAAGTTTATGGAACCATGTACAGTTGTTGGTTACCCCAAGAAATAGTAGGGAACATTTTATAGTATTGCTAAAAGAAGGAGAAGGAACATCCACCCATTCTGCTGTGTCTTACCTTTTGGAAGATCCAAAAGAGAGAGATGAGAGGAACAAATAGGTTCTTGGTGATATATAATAAATCAGCTTATCTTTAATGAAGGCATGTCCTGCTAGCACAGGTGTTTTAATAAAGATTATTAATGAATGTTCATTTATTCTGAATAATGGATTTGTGTAGAAAATATAATAACGTAGAGAAAATAATGCATGCATTTGAAAATGTGATTACGGTGAGTGGCTGTCAATATTCACAAAGTGTACTTCTTAATAGTCTAATGCTGTGAAATGTTGCATATGTGTTTGCCTAATGTAGTAATATGTCATGTTAAAGGTTATGCATTTTGCTTTAGCTTTACTAGTTGTAGGCCTTAACTTAGCTACGGTCTTGGTCTAGTTGCCAGGCCTCATGTCAACGCTGTATTTCTTAACATTTAATAAATAGCTGTCCTAGAGAGTTAGCTATAATTTTCTGTTGTCTTGTTTAAATGTGCTCATAGATGAGAAGTTTTATCATGGGATCCAACTGCTAGAAGATGCTGTTCTTGTTAATGTAACATTTTGTGTTTAGAATGCGTGATACTGACTTTCTCAGGAGGAGAACAGTGGAGACACTGACTGGAGGAGAAGCTGCAACAATATTGTTACCTGATGAGCTGGATGATGAGGACATTGCAGGACAACCAATCAATGACATGTGAACACAATAATGATAAAATAGATATGGAGTTTTAGTTTTATTGGACAAAGTGTGAGCATGCGATCCCTTGACCAATAGGAATTTGGGAAATAGTTTTACAGGTTTTGATTCAACGAGACTGCACTGAGAGAAGACACCGTCATTGCCCATTTTCTTGCTGGCCGAAAGGTCAATATTTTCTTCTGCGTCTTGACAAGAGATGTGCTTAACTTTATTGCTTAAAGACTGAGTTTTCTGAACTTTGATGCTGAATCCTGATGCCTTGCTGATCAACTGATGTCCTGAGGAGGAAGATTGACTCTGCTTGCTGATCCACACTGAGGATAGGTATTTTGAATTAGAATATTAATTGTCATGCATATTTGTTCTTTCTTTCTAGGTACCAACCGCACTGTTTTGATAGAGCCATAGTTAGATGTTTTTCCAAATTCGTGTTACTAAATTGTTTTGCATGAAGCCCAACATGCTGATGCTAATCTGATGTTAGTTGAGGATCCTCACTAATGAAATTCTGCTAATAGGGAATAATCCTTGATTAATTTCTCTGCTGAACTCGAATGTATGTAATCACTCTAACACAGTTGACTTTGTTATTAATTTGCACCATAACCTTAGAATGTAACAGACATATGGCAAAAGGTAAGTCCTGTGTCACATGCATATATGACAAAGGCTCTTAGTTACCCATACACATACATCCCATTCATATGCACATATGTTCATACATCCTCAAAGACCACATTCTCACTGACACACATGCAGTCCTTTCATACTGCCTCTAGTCAAAGTATTTTGTTCAAAGCATGATATCAGGCTCTAAGCATTATGCTTAAAATCGACAAAGCTGGGTGTGGGGGTGCCTGGCAATAATGCGCAAGTTGTTTTTCCTTCAGTAAATCACAATGATTTTCAGAGTATCTCTCGCTACAGAAAAGATTGGAGACCTCTGCCCTAAGCTTTTCAAGTAGCACTTGATGAGAAACCATTTCAAAGGTTGCCAAGACATCCAACATGACAATTGTTCTTGATCCTCCACTGTCCAGAATAGTTCTGAGTTTTCTGTACTGCTTAAAAGTGCTGAGTCCATGCTATATAGTGACCCCAAACCAAATTAAAGGTCATCGAAGAGTGAGTTTTCCTCCAGGTAAGAGCTATGCCTTTTCCAGAATGTTAGGAGTGAGGGGGAACACTGTGATTGGTCTGTAATTGAAAAATAGAGACCAGTCTGCTGTGTTTTTTATTTTTCATCAAAGGTCTGACTATATGCTTTTTTCCACTCTGCAGGTATTTGTGTGGTTACTAGAGAAATTTACTGACAAGTCCAATTTTATATACCAGAAGCTGGATAAATGATGGAGGACAGTGATCATCAGGTGATCCAGATTTTGCTGACTGAAAGCTAGGGATCAATAATTGTTTGGTAAGTGATGAGAGTTTTTCCAGGGTAGTTCCTTGTAGTGGGCCTTGCTGCTGCAAGTAACCCTGAATTGTTAGCTTTAGGAAAGTTCTCATAGATGGTCTCAATCTTTTCTTAGAAAAAGACACAAAGGGCCTGATTACAACTTTGGAGGAGGTGTTAATTCGTCCCAAATGTGACGGATATACCACCAGCCGTATTACGAGTTCCATAGGATATAATGGACTCGTAATACGGCTGGTGGTATATCCGTCACATTTGGGACGGATTAACACCTTCCTCCAAAGTTGTAATCAGGCCCTAAGTCATTGATATTGGATTAACCATTGTCACCTTTATACACAAACAATACATTTCTTTACATGGACAAAGTCATATCACCTCTGTTAGATTCCCCTGTCCTGAAATCTCCATCAACCCCAGCACATAGGTACATGGTCAGACAGGCTCTGTGGCCCAGGATGAAGGTCAATGATCAACAGGTCACAGGTGGGGTAAAACTTAGCTGACATCCAAACACACAAGCTTAGATCAGATCCTACTGATAGGCAGCAACACTACAGTCGTTCCCAGAGATTGGCCCCAATAAAGCACAAATGGTCAGAGGAACGTATGCATTCCAAAACATCATAAAGTTAGATGCCATAAAGTTAGATGCCACATGTAGTTAGGTACAATTAGCCAATCAGGACACAGCACACACAGAACATACAGTGACCACGTACCCCTCAGGCCAAACATCTGGACACGTAGTCTCTGGCCCACATAGTGCCCACACCAGGTTGAGGTCCACCTGCATTCCCTATCTGGAAAATGGACCTACAACTCCCTGTCAATTGTTCACATTTTTCACCAGAGAAAAAATGTTTTATGACTTTATGGCTCCCAGAGAAATGTATAAAACATGCTTCATTTCAATGTACTCGAGAATCAGCCCTCAGACCCCGGTACTGTAACTGCTCTCCTGGTCGAAATGTTTAATTAAACAAACCATTTCCTGTTTTGCCAGATGCCTCTTGTCTCCTGTTTTTTAAGGCAAATTCACATTTGAGCAACAATGTTATCACACACTGATTGGGAAACACATTTTTCCATTCACACCTCTTGGAAGCATATGTTGATGGCAATCACAAACATATCGTTTATGGAGTTTTTTAAATTTGAAATTGCTTCAGTGTAACTTTACAGGACTTAGTGAGTGATTTATATTTTTGGATGTCCTTTTTAGAACAAATGTTTGCTTATATATCCTATTTCATCTGTCAAAGGCATTCTTGTTGTGTTACCCAACAAATCTGAATACTACGGTGTTGTGTGCTTGTTCCTAGATTGTTGTTTCGGGACCATTGATTTTAAAGGATTTATATTCCATTAGTTAACGTTTTTCACTCACCACAGAATGTTATTTGGGGTAGCAGGTATTGTTCTAGCAAAACGTTTACTCAGGGACCTACTTAGGGGTGTAGAGCTAGCTTTTCACCAGTAGTGTGTTATTAACAATGGGACCCAAGGTAGTTCTGTCTTGTTCCCTTTTATACAAAAAGGGATGGCTAAATGATCTATCTAGGGTAATGTTAAAGGGAACCTACTGTGATGACATTTTAATTAGTTAAGATCCCATCAGGAACATGTCCTGCTATATGGGTAGCTCCTTCAACTATTTGCTGGATACCAAATAGCCTTCTAAATTCCATATATGGATGTTAAAATCACCCAGTACTGTGACATTTGTTTCCTGAATGGCCAAAGGAGCAAGGTGGCAGTAGATATTTTTAGTGAAGCTGGTTCTAGGGCCAAGAGGACAATATAATAAGGTACTCAAGAAGCAGGAGGTAGAGAATGTCTTTATCACAGGACAGAAGTTTGAAAACACAGAAGTAACAAAAATGCCCCAGTTCCACTCTAAGATGGCATCTAGATGACAAACAATGGAGCTAGGCACCTCCAACAGAGCCACCAAATTGCTCTTTAAGTAAACAAAACACTATCATTTGAGGGGTATATTAAGCTCAGAGATGGAGCTCACTTGTACAATTGGGACCTGGGTGTAGAGATGAGCATCTGTTATTGACATGCCATCCATTCATAGCATAGCAATGTGGCTTAGCTGTCATTGACACAACCACGTCTATTCGTAAAAAAAACAGTGGCACAAATAAAAATATAACTGGAGCTCATCCACTCCAGCCTTGACTATAAGGCTTCCCTTTAGTCAGGGGCTTCCATGGAAATAAAATAAAACTAACAGATTTGTGAAAACTGTAAAAACATAAAGCAAAACATTATGGACGGCAAATAGTGGTGGCAAAATAGTAAACAGTGAAGCCATGTTCCCCCAATAGAGACAACAAAGTAATTTGCAAGGCAATAAAAACTGCATCACTTGAGGTCTAAAGTAATTTCAGAGTAGGTGCTCAGTTCTGCAGTCAGGACCTCTGAGTAGAGGTAGATGTCTACTATGGATGCACCCTCTGCCCAGGGGGATGTGACTTACAATAGCTCTATGCGACATGTCTATGTAATGTGTTGCTAATTTCGGCAATCATGTTGGTCTTTTTTCCATAGGTTCTATGGATGGCACAGAGTGCATTAGATATAATCCTCATGTCCAATGGGAGCCATTCTGGTGCTTTCAGAGACAATATATTATTTTAATATCTCCGTAAAATGTGTTACATGTTAAACATTTCAGTTTTAACTCAACTTAGACAAGGAAAACTTTTCTCATCTGGTATTGTTTGTGCTCTAGGTCCTTAGTGATGTTACAGTGACCTTCGAAGCTGTGCTCGAGGCAATAGTAGATTTGTATGTAGTCAGCATACATCCTGTAGTGACATTTGTACTTAGCTAGCAGCTGAGATAGTGGTCACACTATTGAATAGAAGTGGACAGAAAGCAGAGCCTTGTTGAACATAGTACATACATACACAAATGAAGGATTCTGAAACATCCATGCACACTAGCCAAGTATGACCTCAAAGGAAAGTACTGATCGGTTGAAGGGGGATACCTGTTGTCCCAAACCAGTCTCCAAATCTTGTCAATGCAACATTTTTCTCAGTAGTGTCATAAGTTGCTGGACTCGTCGAGAGGGCGAAAGTGCTTCTCTCTGATATCCGTTAGGGATGATCCTGTTCTTCTAACAGGTCAGAGACCTGATAAAAAAATCTGAACCAGCTGGTTTTGGCTGACTATGTCTTGAAGTTACCACTCCCATTTCCATGATTTACTTATAGAATAATACATTGGAAATTAGGTGAAAGTTGGCCACACCTTTGGGTATTGAGTGAGTTTCTTGAGAATTGATTAGGATGTTTGGTGGGAAAGGACTGTAAATTGATAAGGACTGATTTCAGATCTTTGTACATTTTGGTTTCAAAACTGAAGCAAGTATTCACAAAGATAGGGTGCCAAGCATGTGATCATTTGTGAGAACTCTAGGTTGGTAAGATCATGTTAGATATTGAAAGTGTCTCTGGTGCTGTTTCATGCCTCATTAATACTTTTGGCTAGGTAGACCTTTTTGTCTCATCAAATAGCTTTCTGCTAACCTCTTTTGCACATCCGGTATACTAGTTTGACCATGTCAGATGATGATTTACATAATTATCATTTGAAAAATGCCCATTGTGTTTTAATATAGCTACTTCACAGCAGAACTTTACATCATTTATTTTTGGGGCATCTTAATTTTAAGAGCCTTTATCAGCTCTATTTTTTGGCTGAATTTAAATTTTGAAAATGTAGTGCTATGGCTCAAAATGATATCCAACGTATTTGTTGCTATTGGTTCAGGACCATTATTAATTTGGGTGAATCCCAGTGCTCCTATGTATTCAGTTAGGCCTGCACCAAGTTTGTCTTCAGGCCTATCCACTGTCTTTCATAAAAGGCATTTGTGATGCTTGGACTTGAAAGAAGTAAGGTCAACTTGATGATTTGACCCAGGAATTTAGAATTAAATAAAGGGCACAGTACAATGTTGCAATGAGCAAAGCCACGCAGGGTTAATTGTGTAAAATCAATGAAACAATCAAAAGAAATCAAAAGAAAGGAAGAATGGGTTATTTTTCCATTAGAAGCCATACAAACTAAGAAGACTGGAGAAGTCTCTCTGTCACTTTCATTTTCTCTAATAATATGGTTCTCTTTGGATCCTGGTATGATAAGGCCATAAAAAGGATGACAGATTTTTTTTATTTTTTATTATTATGTTTCAGTGATGTAAGCTAACAAAATGTTTCAAGCCGAATGGTCATTGATGGGACCCAATTTGTATTTGGATTGCCTTCCAAGGACTGATTCTGTACCACAAAACCCAAAATGTACTGAGGGGGAATGATAAGAGTTTTGATCTGTTTTAGCTTCTGTTCTGTCATTAGTTGACACTATTATCAGTATAAGTGGTTGAAATGAACACTGTTTTAGATGTCATTGAGGTTCAGTAGGAATATATGGGGAAGAGCCACTGGTATTAAGATGAATATGAGCAGTGTGGTTCCAAGTAATTATATACGCAGGAAATATAGGTTCTGAATGAAAGAGAAGATGACGGAGCATGAAGGTGATGGGATTTGCCTTTGCATTGAGGTTGAATAAGTTTGAGGGCTGGGAGTAAGTCTATAGAGGGTAAGTGATGTTTAGGTTGATAGGTTTTGCGCAAGGAATTATCATGTGTGAAAAAGTTGGTGCTTGATTGCTTAATTAGAAGTAAAAGTGTTTCTTGTTAGAATTTTTGTCTTGGACGATTGAGCAGATTTTACTGTGTGCAGGCATGATATGGGTTTTGCAGAATATATAGTTGAGGCAGAATATGACTTAGTTTAGTTTAACAGGTGTTAAGAAGCAACTTCTGAGTTAGTTGTCAGGGTGCTAGTAAACATTTTATCTTATGCATAACCGGGAATGGGAAGGAATCTTTGATTTATCTTGATCAGTGCTTTCTAAACCTTTCAGAACCACAACCCACTTTTAGTTCCACAAACATTTGAATGCACCTAGCTCCAATGGACTTGAGGCAGCCGATTTTTTAATGTAGCAAAAGCATTATGTAGTAGCTCATTGTCATTTTAAGACAGAGCCTTTACCATTAAAATGGTCACTAAATCTGCACAGACATGCAGTTTAACCACTAAAGATATATTCCACCCAAATGATAATGTATGGAAATTCGGTATTAGTGAATACTTATTGTTTCTGCACCACCAAGTAAAGTGTCTTGATTTGTTCTGATCCTATTAAACTCTTTGTTTCCATCACACTTCAGAATTATATAAAAAAGTGTGCTTTATTTTTGCTTCCCTAACTACTCAATGTGTACAGTTCATTTACAGGTATTTACTTCGGACTGTGTGTCACAAATAAAAATTACATTCAACAGCCTTTCCTTTCATACTCCATGTACCCCAGCTGGATATTCACATAATTAACTTTATTTATTTTTCTCTCACTGCAAATTGAGAGGGTTTTCTAAACACCAGTACCAATGTTAAATAAATAAGCAGCACAAGACTTAGCATGACATTTGACTTCAGTCTTTGAAGCGCAGTAAATGTGACAAGATAAATACAGTATTTAAAGGCATCCTTATTTACTGTTTGGACCTTTGCCACTTTTCACCAAAATGAGCATAAGACCCACCACTGGGTCGCAACCCACAGTTTAGGAAACACGGGTCTAGATTATTTTTGTTAGCCTGTAGATTAGGGGTTCCATTTTTGTAGCTCTTGATTCTGAGTTTTAGGTACACTACAGACTTGGGCATTGTGTTGAATCGAAAAATCCTCTGCCCGGTGTGCCGATGTCTTGCCATGTGAAACCCCCTCCACCACTTTCCTATTGGCAAATCTTAAGCATTTAACTGCTGAGAAAGACAGATCTAATAGTACATGCAAGGGGGGAACGAGGTATTATGGCTACGAACAGTCAGCTCTTGGGCTGTTTTCATATTACACTGGGAAAATGATTCATGCTTGGTTGTTGTATGATTGGCTCTCTGACAAGATGGGATTTCTACATATGAAGGATAAACACACAATTCCTCCATCTTCCTATAACTTCCTCACACCTGCTATGACTGTATCATCTAGATTCCAGTGTAACTACCAAAGAATGAAATTGTGAAATGATGAGCATTATGACCCTCTGTGGTCTAGATGCAAAGGGGCATATTTATACTCTGTTTGCGCCGGAATTGCGTCGTTTTTTTTGACGCAATTCCGACGCAAAACTAACTCCATATTTATACTTTGGCGTTAGACGCGTCTAGCGCCAAAGTCCATGGAGTTTGCGTCATTTTTTAGCGTGGACACCTACTTTGCGTTAATGATATGCAAGGTAGGCGTTCCCGTCTAAAAAAGTGACTCCGAGGCATGTGCGCAGTATTTACACTCCCGGGCAAAATTCACGCCCGGGAGTGGGCGGGTCAAAAAAAATGACGTCCAGCCGCTTTTGCGCCGTTTTTTAGCGCCTGGACAAGGCAGGCGTTAAGGGACCTGTGGGCTCGGAAGGAGCCCAGAGGTGCCCTCCCATGCCCCCAGGGACACCCCCTGCCACCCTTGCCCACCCCAGGAGGACACCCAAGGATGGAGGGACCCATCCCAGGGAACTTAAGGTAAGTTCAGGTAAGTATTTTTTTTAAAAAAAATTTGTGGCATAGGGGGGCCTGATTTGTGCCCCCCTACATGCCACTATGCCCAATGACCATGCCCAGGGGACAGAAGTCCCCTGGGCATGGCCATTGGGCAAGAGGGCATGACTCCTGTCTTTGCTAAAACAGGAGTCATTTCAATGGGGGTTGGGAGTCGGAATAAATGGCGCAAATCGGGTTGAGGCGAAAAAGTTGCCTCAGCCTGACTTGCCCAATTTTTTGGCGCCCAAGCTCCATATTCCCCTACGCCAGCGCTGCCTGGTGTACGTCATTTTTTTTCACGCACACCAGGCAGCGCCGGCGGCTAACGCCGGCTAACGTCATTGAATAAATACGGCGCCCGCATGGCGCTTCAGAATGGCGTTAGCCGGCGCTAATTTTTTTGACGTAAAACTGCGTTAGCGCAGTTTTGCGTCAAAAAGTATCAATATGGCCCAAAGTGTTTATAGCAGTCTGGCTGGCACATTTACATGTTGACACTGTGGTAACATATGTGATCTATTATACTTAAATTCCCAAGAGTTCCACCTTTGTGCACACCCATCATCCAACAACAGAAAGGCAGCGATCACAAACCTCTAACCACTTGATTCTCCACAGCCCTTAGAGATCTCACTCCATTTCATGATGTCCATCAGTCCTCTGCTTCTGATGTGCTGCAACTCTTGACCACTTTCTGCAGGACACCTAAAACGAGAGTCCTGGTTTCTTCTGGCAGGTTATCAAGTCACACAGCAGTGTTCAGTTATAGATGAGCTGGGATGTTGGGCACTACTGCTAGTTTTGACTACAGTTCCTGAGGCTTGAGGTTTGGTGGACAACTGCTAGATTTCAGCCAGGCACATTGTAATGTCCAATGCAAATAGGGGATTCAGCACAGCCACTGGTGGTCCAATGCAGTGATCTGAATTCACCACAAAGGCCCAGGCAGCAGGATATAGAACTGGATGGGTACCTATGATGAAAGGCGTTTATTAGGTAGGCACTGTGGGACTAGAGGCCTTTCTGCAGACTCCACTGGGAGGTCTATGAAGGGTTTTATGCCCCTTCATGAGGAAAAGTTATAATAACTGCAAGTCTGGTTCCAAAACCTTCAGTACACTTTCATTAGTTCCAGGGAGACCTACAACTCGGTATTTGGGTTGGTAACGAATTCCAAGTGCTAATGGTCCAGTTAACTTATACAGGAAGGTAACCAAGTCTATGGTCTCAGGATATCTTATTGCATCCTGCAGCTTCACAGTAGCAAGGAGGATTCACTTGCCACCCCTCCCTGATGATGTTTGTCAGCAGAAGGCTGGTATCACCAGTCTGGAGCAAAATGTTTTAAGCAGCAGTTCAAAAAGAAAGGGAAACATTTCTCTACAATGTGTCTCGAAATCATACTTAAATTATTCAGAGCAGCACCATGGTATTCTGTCCTTCTCATTGGAAAGCAGATTATTGCACCAAGCATATGGCTGCACCAGGCAGGGTGTTTTGAAATATAAACCAGACGGCAATTGTTAGCAAGATCTAACTAATTTGATCAAATATCCAGGCTTCACATTCAGTCATGTCTTTATAGCCCTGTCTGCAGTCTCTGTAGCTTCAGAACAGTCCCAGAGCACTAGACACCTAAATTCAAAATGGTGTATTCTTTTCTCACCTGTGCAAAGATCTCTACCACTACGTCGCTTGGCCAGCCCTACAATGTAGTCTTCAGGGCTTCAACGGCTATCTCCGTCCAGGCAACAACTAGTGAAGGTCTCCTGCAGGCATGAATCCGTAAAGTGTCCTTTCCTAAAAGAATGGGGAGAGTTGCCTTATTGAAACACAGATGACAAAATGTCAGTATCCTGGGCACTCCAATCTTGCATTCAATTTGTGGCAAGTACCTTGAAGTGACAGCCAGACAGCTTGGTTCAAGGTGTGAAATGCATGAGATTTCAGACAGAAATGATATGTCCTAAGAAAGCAAAATGTACTTCATGTATCTTAACTACTATAAGACATTTAGGGGCATATTTATACTCCGTTTGCGCCAGAATTGCGTCGTTTTTTTTGACGCAATTGCGACGCAAAACTAACTCCATATTTATACTTTGGCGTTAGACGCGTCTAGCGCCAAAGTCCATGGAGTTAGCGTCATTTTTTAGCGTGGACACCTACTTTGCGTTAATTATATGCAAGGTAGGCGTTCCCGTCTAAAAAATCAACTCCAAGGCATGTGCGTCGGATTTATACTCCCGGGCAAAAATCACGCCCGGGAGTGGGCGGGTCAAAAAAAATGACGTACGGCCGCTTTTGCGCCGTTTTTTAGCGCCTGCAAAAGGCAGGCGTTAAGGGACCTGTGGGCTCTGAAGGAGCCCAGAGGTGCCCTCCCATGCCCCCAGGGACACCCCCTGTCACCCTTGCCCACCCCAGGAGGACACCCAAGGCTGGAGGGACCCATCCCAGGGACATTAAGGTAAGTTCAGGTAAGTGTTTTTTTATTTATTTTTTTGTGGCATGGGGGGCCTGATTTGTGCCCCCCTACATGCCACTATGCCCAATGACCATGCCCAGGGGACAGAAGTCCCCTGGGCATGTCCATTGGGCAAGGAGGCATGACTCCTGTCTTTGCTAAGACAGGAGTCATTTCTATGGGGGTTGGGAGTTGTAAAAAATGGCGCAAATCGGGTTGAGGCGAAAAAATTGCCTCAACCTGACTTGCCCCATTTCTTGACGCCCAAGCTCCATTTTCCCCTACGCCGGCGCTGCCTGGTGTACGTTGTTTTTTTTAACACACACCAGACGGCGCCGGCGGCTAACGCCGGCTAACGTCATTCAATAAATACGGTGCTCGCATGGCGCTTCAGAATGGCGTTAGCCGGCGCTAATTTTTTGGACGCAAAACTGCGTTGGCGCAGTTTTGCGTCAAAAAGTATAATTATGGGCCTTAATAACCTACACCTAACTAGACTTACTAGTCATTTCAGCCATCTATAACATGCATGTTTTTGTTTAAACATAAGTTGAAAAATAAATATAATTTTACACTTTAAATAATAGGTGGTAGGAACTGCAACAGATGGGACCAAGACAAACACGGAATCACGATCTGTTTTAGAAGCATGTAAGGTAAATATATCTGTCATTCTTTCTTTCCATAGATACTGCAGAGGGGACTTGCACAAAGACAGCTGCCTTCACAGAATGGTTGAAATACAACTAACTGTCCTTCACAGACAGCATATGTAGATGGTCCGGCTAAGCAGGTGGCAACCATAAACGAGTTCAAAAACAGATAATCAGAACAAACTATTAGGAAGAATGCTTCAAATAGATGGACTTGCTTAGGGCCAAACATGATGGGCCGCCATTATTTTCTGATATGTAAAAATAATGCAGAATTTCCTATCTAATCTGATGAAAATCCAACATTTTGAAACTTAATTTTCAATTATGGATAGATTTATCCGGAGAGTGATTTAACCAACTGACCGGTGAGCCATTCACTTCAACATATTCTTTTCCTCCACGACTTACTTGCCTTTCAAATTGTAGGAAAGTCCTCCTTTTTGCCCTGGTCACCCCCACACTTTTTGGGCAGGTACTGGTGGTTACTGACTCTTGGCTGTGCCCTGGGTACTGCTTACCAGTCCCAGGGCCAGTGCTCTGTGTAAAGTGGCTATGCAAATTAGGCTAATTATAATTGGCTAAGTCAACCTACCTGTAAATCCCTAGTATATGGCAGGGCATGTAGGTTTAGGGACCCCAGCATAGGTAGTGCACCCATAGGTGCACTGCTGAGGTGCCTAGTGTCATTTTAAAGGCAAGCCTGCCTTGCTGGCTGCTTTTAAATTAAAGTTATATGCAAATTCGACTTTGGAATTAAAAGTAGTTCCAAAGTCTTAAACTACCTTATTTTTACATATAGGTCACCCCTAAGGTGTGCCCTATGTGCCCCTAGGGCTGGGTGCCATGTAACTATAAGCAGGGACCTTATAAAAATAGTTGTATAAGCCCTGGTTAGATAAAAACAGCCAAATTAGTTTTTCCCTCATTGTAATGAATGGCTTTCATAGGCTAGAATGGGGAGACTTTATTTTAATTTTCAAAGTCCCCTTAAGTGACATATAAAAAGAGTTTGGTATCAAATTAATTGTTATAATAAATCCCACAACCTCCAGTTGTTGGATTTAATATAACTTGTTCAGGTAAAGAGTTTTAAACTTTACCTGAAACGTTGCCAACTTCAGCCCTGCATTGTTTTTGCTGCTGTGCTCTGATTGGCCAGCCTCTGGCAGCCTGGCCAGGCTGCCTTGATGAGGCGCGAAGTGGCCTGGCTTCACACAGAGATGTGCCTGTGGGAGGAGATCTCCCCTCAGCAGGTGGTGAGGCAGGAAGGGGAAGGGCTGCCAAACTGGTCTTCAAAGGCAGAGAAGGACATTTGAAGCAACCCAGCAACACCCCCACATCCTGCAAACCCAGACAATTAGGTGCCCCCCTTGATTAGATTAGGAGAGGGCAGGAGAGGGGTGTGTGTAGGATTTTTAGCCACACCAGTGGGTGGGCTCAGCCAGATGTAACCTCCAAAAATCACTTTCAGCCATGATGGATTTTTGAGGAATGGTGCCTTCTGGCATTGATTTTTGCCACACTTCCCAGGAAGTGGTCATCACAGGGGGAAGGACCCTGCACCTGATTGGAGAACCAGGACCCCCCTGTTTTTCACCCAGGAGCAAGGATAAAACTGGCAGGCCTGCACCCACACCTCAGATCCCCATCAGATTCCAACAAGGAAGAACTACAGGAGAAGAAGGACTGCCCTGCTGGACCTCTGGCCTGCACCTGGACCATGCACTCTGAAGGACTGCACCAGCTGCACACTTGGGCTTCACCCCAAGAAGGACTTTGCATGGCTTCAACTGATTCAAGGAGGGACTCCTTGTTTGCTACAGGTGAAAAATTGCTAACCAAAGTCCCCTGCACCAACTACTGAAGAAACCGACCAGCTGACCACTGTCCAGTGGGCAAAAAGGAGTTTGCGCCAGGTGCATTCTGAGAGTTATAGTCCACACCCCCAAGGATCATCTCAGAGCTTCTGGAACCTTGGGGTGAGCTGTGGACCCCAAAAGAACATTAAAAGAACATCTGGAAGAAGATCCAGAAGTTTGGAGAAGTTTGGAGAAGTTTTGAAAAAAAGCTCCATAGAGGGACTGACTCGCTGCGGCAACTCTAGCTGGCTTGCCTCAACCGTGACCCAGCCTGACTTGCAGGTTCGTCCCAGTGAAGAAAATCTCCAAATAAGAGACTAGGGGGGTCATTTCAACCTCAACGGTCTTTTCACAAGACCGCCGAGGGACCGCCGTGCTGAAGACCGCCAGTGCTGGCGGTTTGCCGCTCTGCGAATTATGACTGCTAGCAGACCCCCGTCCTTTTCCAGATGGAGAGCCGCCAGCAGCCATACTGGCGGTCGGCGGGGAAGTGGAGGTTGCTCCACCTCCAATGCCCCGTCAACAGAACACCACCCACCGAATCATGTTACGTGATTCGGCGGTGTTCTGTTGATGGGGTGCTGGCAGCGAACAGCCCCCATGGATCCCGTCCCCTCCCGGAAGATCAACGGACAAGGTAAGTTGATTGTCTGTTAGGGTAGGGGGTGTGGGGGGCGTTGTGTGTTGTGTGCGTGCATGGGGGTGTGCGTGTGAGTGTGTAGAGGGGGTGTGTGAGTGCGTGTACGCATGCGGGGTGTAGTGTGATTGGAAATGTGTGCGTGTCTGTCTGTATGTATGTCTGTATGGATGTGTGCGTGTATGTCTGAATGTGGGAGTGCGTGTATGACTGTGTGTGTGTCTGTAGGCATGTTTGTTTGTGTGTGTGTGGGAATGTGTGTTGGTGGTGTCTGCATACGTGTCGGGTGTGTGTCTTTGTTGTGATGTCAGGGGTAGGGGTGGGGAGGGGGGTCCTGCCACCTTTGGGGGGTGGCAGAGGGGTGGGGGTGTCGGGACGGACTCGGGGGTGGGGGTGGGGGAGACGCCTATCAGTGCCAGGGAAGGAATCCCCTGGCACTGATAGTGCTTACCGCCATGGATTTCATGGCGGTTCCAAACCCCATGAAATCCATGGCGGTGAGCTGGGTCATGATCCCGCCGGAGGTAGTGTGACGGCCGCCGGGCTGGAGACCCAAGTCTCCAGCCCAGCGGTCGTCTCCGCCATGGCGGTCTGATCGGAGAAGTGGCGGATGACCATGGCGGTAACCGCCATGGTCATAATTCAACATTTTTTACCACCAGCCTGTTGGCGGTCAAACTGCCACTTCTCCATCAACCACCAGGGTCATAATGAGGGCCTAAGTCTGAACATAGGAAGTTGACCGGGACCTCCCAGCCAGTGTATCCGAGGAGGGCTCCAAGGACGTCAGATCATGATCCAGGTTTACCCCGGTCGAAGGATTTTCACCTCGGAAAAACGACAAATCCTGAAGGTAAAAATCTCCACCGAGGGCTCCCACGACGCGTATCCGGAGAAGAGTTCCAGGATGTCGGATTGGACTGGCAGGTTCATCCCGCTGAAGAAAATCTCCAGAAAAACGACTAAGTGCAAAGGTAAACATTTGACCGAGGCCTCCCGCGGGGTGTAGCCGAGTCTGGCTCCATCGCGGTCGGCCTTAAACTTTGACTTTGCCCCGCTCGAGGTGCGACCAGATGACCAGATTGGCGCTTTTTGTTACTAGGCGCTAGAAAACAATAATTCTTTACAAATTCATATCTCTGGTTCCCCTTATCCGATTTTATTAGTTTTTGTGTAATTTTAAAGATAAACATATAGGGGGTGATTCTAAGTCTGGCGGGCGGCGGAGGCCGCCCGCCAGACTTCCCCCTCCAAAATACTGCTCCGCGGTCGAAAGACCGCTGAGGGTATTTTGGGTTTTGCACTGGGCTGGCGGGCGACCGCCAAAAGGCCGCCTGCCAGCCCAGTGCAAAACACCCTTCCCACGAGGACGCCGGCTCAGAATTGAGCCGGCGGAGTGGGAAGGTGCGACGGGTGCAGTTGCACCCGTCGCGAATTTCAGTGTCTGCAAAGCAGACACTGAAATTCTTTTTGGGGCCCTGTTACGGGGGCCCCTGCAGTGCCCATGCCATTGGCATGGGCACTGCAGGGGCCCCCAGGGGCCCCGTGACACCCCATACCGCCATCCTGTTCCTGGCGGGAGAACCGCCAGGAACAGGATGGCGGTATGGGGTGTCAGAATCCTCCATGGCGGCGCAGCTTGCTGCGCCGCCATGGAGGATTCATTTGGGCAGCGGAAAACCGGCGGGAGACCGCCGGTTTTCCACTTCTGACCGCGGCCGAACCGCCGCGGTCAGAATGCCCAGCGGGGCACCGCCAGCCTGTTGGCGGTGCCCCCGTCATTTTAGCCCTGGCGGTCTTGGACCACCAGGGTTAGAATGACCCCCATAATCTATTTTAATAAATTGGTTTTTGATTTTTAAACTGTTTCCTATGTTTTATTTAATTACTGTTTTGTGATATTTGAATGCTTTACACTCTGCCTCCTAAATTAAGCCTTGTCGGTCGTTGCAAAGCTACCAAGGGTTGAGCTAGGTTTATTTTACTGAGACCTAACTGGACCTACGTGGAGGTTAGTGGCCTATTGCTAAGTGTAGGTACCAACCTGCATTTACCAATAACCCATTTTCCAACATTTTTGGTGCGCAGT
The DNA here is from genome assembly GCF_031143425.1 of Pleurodeles waltl. Lineage (NCBI taxonomy): Eukaryota > Metazoa > Chordata > Amphibia > Caudata > Salamandridae > Pleurodeles > Pleurodeles waltl. Next base: position 932,699,842 of record NC_090444.1, read on the forward strand.
GGTGGGATCCTTTACTTGTGTTCAGTATCACATTACAGCTTTAAATTGTGCTAGTGCAAAATGTGTTTTTTAATTTTTAAATTGGATTAATTTCAATTATTGAATTTTTGTGATTTTTCTAAATTCTTGTTTCCAATTTTCAAAAAGTTATGTTGACACAAATCTAGGGAACCATGGAGCTTGATCTGGCTAGCCTACCCACACTGACAGTAGCCCAGATTAGGGGGTTGTGTACTGAAAGAGGGTTGACTGCAACCACTGACCTCAGGAAGCATGTCCTGATCAAATCCCTGACAGCATGGTCTGAGGCCCAAGAGGTAAACTCTGATGAAGCTCCAGAGGAGGAAGAAGCAGGGGAGGATGCTAGCTCCAACAACTCAGGGGAGGAAGGGCATCTGAACCTAAGTGAGGAGGAGGAAGACCAGTCCTCACTGCACACAGTCACTAGGGACATACCCAAAGCTAGTTGGGGGAAGGGGGTCCCTTCAGGAGGAGAGAGCCTGTCCTTCAGGGATAGAGAGCTGGAGGCCCAGCTAGCATTTATAGCTTTGGAGGCAGAAAAGCTGGCCCTAGAAAAGAAAAAGTGGGCAAGGGAAGAGAAAAGAGATGGTGGCAGCGACAGAGAAGCTGAGGTGTCCATGGGTGGGGGGGTCTTGCCCCAGATTACCCAAGGGGTTGGTTCCTGTCTATTTAGAAGGGGGTGACATAGACAAGTGGCTGGGGGCCTTTAAGAGGGCCCTCCAGATGAGGAGAGACAAGTCTTAGTACTGGGGTTCACTTCCTTGGGTGTTGGTCCCCAGCTCTGGAAGGGATAGGCTCCTAACCTTGAGGGGAGAGGAGGCAGATTCATACCCCAGTATGAAGAGATGCTTGAATAAAAAGTTTGGTCTGACCCCAGAGCAGTAAAGGCTCAAGTTTAGGGACACCCAAAAGACAAGCCCCCAGTCCTGGGTGGACTTTGTGGACATCACAGTTAAAGCACTAGAGGGCTGGATACAGGGCAACAAGGTAAGTACCTTTGAGGGGCTGTACAGTTTGATTATGAGGGAGCACCTTCTAACCAATTGTGTCCAAGAGAAGCTCTGCCAGTATATAGTTGATTCTAAGTAGACCAACCCCAGAGAGCTGGGGGAGGCAGCAGATGACTGGTTAAGAACTAGGGTTAACCAGAAACCCCCAGGGGGTGATCAGAAAAAGGGAGGACATGGTTCTTCTCAGGGGAAGAACCAAGGGAAAGATGATAAAAAGCCCAAGGAGTCCTCACAAGAGTCCCCAAAAACTTCTCAGGGTGGGGGAGCCCTGAGCCATTCTACTTCTTAGGGGAAAGGGTATCAGGGGAAGCGTTATGATCCTGTTAAAGCAGGAACGTTTCAGGAGCTTGCTAAGGCCCTCAAGTGCTTTGAGTGTCATCAACCTGGACACAAAAGAGGAGATGCTATCTGCTCCAAGAAGCCCCCACTGCTGGGCAATCCCAGGGGATTGCTAGTGTAGGAATGGGGGTAGAAGTTGGCCCAGGGCTGGCATCAGGGTACACAGAGGTCACCTTAGTATGCGTGGGTGGGGTGGACATTGCAACTATGGCCACCTTACCTCCCAGCATGGAGAGGTATAGGCAGAAGCCTAAAGTCAATGGGACTGAGGTGGAAGCTCTGAGAGATACAGGAGCCAGTGTGATAATGGTCACAGAGAAGCTGGGTTCTCCAGAACAGGTCTTACCTGGTATCTTCCACCAAGTGACTTATGCAGATAGCAGAACCAAACTCCATCCCATGGCTATGGTGAGCCTGGAATGGGGAGGTGTGACTGCCCCTAAGAAGGTGGCTGTAGCACCTGCCCTCCCAGTAGAGTGTCTGCTGGAAATGATCTTGAAGCATCTGAATGGTCAGAGGTGGAAAGAAGGGTCCATGCACAGATGCTGGACCTCCCTGAATGGGTGTGTGCTGTGACCAGGTCACAGGCAGCACAACAGGGAAGTGCTGGACACTTGGACCCTGGAACAGTGGGCCAAGCCTCCAAGAAGAAGAGAAAGGGCACTGGGTCTGGCTTGCCAGCCCCCACAAGTACAGAGGATCAGGAGGATTCCAAACCTGAGGGGGGATCTGACCTCTGAGGGAGGGCTACTTCCCCTGCAAGCTCTGCCTGACTAGGCAGAACTGCAAGGGGCAGGTGGGCCCACCAGAGAAGAGTTGTGCCAGGGACAAAGAGAGCGCCCCACTCTTGAGGCCCTAAGGCAGACTGCTGCCAGGCAAGAACAAGGGGATACCAGTGGGACCCACAGGGTTTACTGAGAGGATGGAGTTCCCTACACCGAGGCAAGGGACCCCAAACCAGGGGCAACCAGGATAGGAGTGGTCCCCCAGAAGTATAGAGAATTCCTCCTCACTTTAAGCCATGATATTCCCTTAGCTGGACATTTGGGACTGACCACGACTTGGAACAGGCTGGTCAACCATTTTTATTGGCCCCAAATGTCAAAAAAAAGTCAGGGAGTTTTGCAGCTCCTGTGTTAGCTGCCAAGCCAGTGGCAAGGCAGGGGGCAAGCCAAGGGCTCCCTTGATACCACTGCCAGTGGTTGGGACTCCCTTTGAGATGGTGGTGATTGACATTGTTGGTCCCCTAGACCCACCAACTGCCTCAGACAACAGGTACATTTTGGTGGTTGTGGACCATGCCACCAGGTACCCTGAGGCAATACCCCTCCGGACAGTCACTGCTCCCACAGTGGCTAGGGCCCTTCTTGGTGTGTTCACCAGAGTGGGGTTCCCAAAGGAGGTGGTCTCAGATAGGGGCACAAACTTTATGTCTGCCTATCTGAAAGCCATGTGGGATGAGTGTGGTGTTACTTATAAGTTCACCACCCCCTATCATCCACAGACCAATGGTCTGGTGGAAAGATTTAATAAGACCCTGAAGGGCATGATCATGGGTTTGTCTGACAAACTCAGGAGGAGATGGGATGTTCTCCTCCCATACTTGCTGTTTGCCTACAGAGAGGTGCCACAGAAGGGGGTTGGATTCAGCCCCTTTGAGTTAGTGTTTGGGCACCCTGTAAGAGGCCCATTGTGCTTGGTGAGAGAGTCTTGGGAGAAGCCTCTCAAAGAGTCCAAGGAAAATGTGCTGGATTATGTGCTGGGCCTGCGGTCACGCATGGCTGAGTACATGAAGAAGGTAAGCAGAAGCTCTGGCATGACCAGAAGGCTACCATGCCTGAGTATCATTCAGGACAGCTGGTGTGGGTTTAGGAGCCCATGGCTCCTAGGGCACTTCAGGCCAAATGGACTGGGCCCTATCCAATTGTGGAGAAAAAGGGTGAGGTCACCTACTTGGTGGAACTTGGCACCCCCAGGAATCCTCATAGGATCCTGCATGTCAACAGGTTGAAACCCCACCAGGACAGGGCAGACATGACCATGCTGATGGTCACTGATGAAGGGAAGGAGGAGGAGAGTGAACCTCTGTCAGACCTCCTGTACTCAAATGAACAAGATGGGTCAGTGGAGGGAGTGGTACTCTCTCCCAAGTTGACAGACCAGCAACAAAAAGACTGCAGACAAGTTTTGGAGCACTTTGCTAGTCTGTTCTCCCTGACCCAATTGGTGTGTCCATGACACTGGTGACAGCTTACCTGTCAAAAACAAGCTGACAAGGCCAACATCAAAGCTGAAGTGGCTAAGATGTTGGAGCTCAAGGTAATTGAGCCCTCTGACAGTCCTTGGTCCAGTCCAGTGGTACTGGTGCCCAAACCTAATCCCCAAGGTGGGAAGAAGGAATTGGGATTCTGTGTGGACTACAGAGGTCTAAATGCAGTCACTAGGACTGATGCTCACCCCATACCTAGAGCTGATGAGCTCATTGATAGGTTGGGGCCTGCCAAATTCCTGAGCACATTTGATCTGACCTCAGGATACTGGCAGATTGCCTTAAGTCCAGGAGCTATGGAGAGGTCAGCATTTTCCACACCAGCGGGCCACTTTCAGTTCAAGGTGATGCCCTTTGGCCTCAAAAATGCTCCTGCCACCTTCCAACGGTTGGTGAATAGAGTCCTGTCTGGGTTGGAATCTTTCAGTGCAGCTTATCTGGATGATATAGCTGTATTCAGTTCCACCTCGGAGGACCACCTGGTCCATCTGAAGGAAGTGCTTCAGGCCCTGCTTCAAGCAGGCCTGACTATCAAGGCAAGCAGGTGGCAGATAGGGCAAAGCTCAGTTGTGTACCTGGGCCACCTTGTTGGTGGAGGACATGTACAACCTCTCCAGCCCAAGATCCAGACTATCCTGGATTGGGAGGCTCCTAAAACGCAGACTCAGGTCAGAGCCTTTCTTGGCCTGACTGGGTAATACAGGAGGTTTGTTCAGAATTATGGGACCATAGTGGCCCCTCTGACTGAGCTTACCTCCAAGAAACAGCCCAAGAAGGTAATTTGGACCCCAGAGTGTCAGAAAGCTTTTGACACCCTACAACAGGATATGTGTTCAGCACCAGTGTTACTGGCCCCTGACTATAGCAAGGAGTTTAGAGTGCAAACAGATGCTTCAGAGGAAGGGATTGGGGCAGTGTTAGCACAAGTTAATGAAGAGGGCCAAGATTAAACAGAAGCCTTCGTCAGCAGGCGACTACTCCCCAGAGAGAAATGATGGAGTGCCATTGAGAGGGAGATCCTTGCTGTGGTCTTGTCCCTGAAGAAGTTGAGGCCATACCTGTTTGGCACTCACTTCTGTGTACAAACTGACCACAGACCTCTCAGATGGTTGATGCAATTGAGGGGGGAGAACCCAAAACTGTTAAGGTGGTCCATTTCCCTACAGGGGATGGACTTCACAGTGGAGCAAAGACCTGGGACTGTCCATGCCAATGCAGATGGCCTTTCCAGGTTTTTCCACTTGGCTGATGAGGACTACCAGGGTGTAGGTTAGTACCCATCACCTTTCATCTGGGGGGGCAGTATAGAAAAGTCCTCCTTTTTGCCCTGGTCACCCCTACACTTTTTGGACAGGCACTGGTGGTTACTGACTCTTGGCTGTGCCCTGGGTACTCCTTACCAGTCCCTGGGCCAGTGCTCTGTGTAAAGTGGATATGCAAATTAGGCTAATTACAATTGGCTAAGTCAACCTACCTATAAGTCCCTAGTATATGGTAGGGCATGTAGGTTTATGGACCCCAGCATAGGTAGTGCACCCATAGGTGCACTGCTGAGGTGCACAGTGTCATTTTAAAGGCAGGCCTGCCTTGCTGGCGGCTTTTAAATTAAAGTTATATGCAAATTCGACTTTGGAATTAAAAGTAGTTCTAAAGTCTTAAACTACCTCATTTTTACATATAAGTCACCCCTAAGGTGTGCCCTATGTGCCCCTAGGGCTGGGTGCCATGTAACTATAAGCAGGGACCTTATAAAAATAGTTTTATATGCCTTGGTGAGGTAAAAACAGCCAAATTTGTTTTCCCTCATTGTAGTGAGTTGCCTTCATAGACTAGAATGGGGAGACTTTATTTTAATGTTAAAAGTCCCCTTAAGTGACAGATACAAAGGGTTTGGTATCAAATTAATTGTTATAATAAATCCCACAACTTCCAGTTGTGGGATTTAATATAACTTGTTCAGGTAAAGAGTTTTAAACTTTACCTGAAAAGTTGCCAACTTCAGCCCTGCATTGTTTTTGCTGCTGTGCTCTGATTGGCCAGCCTCTGGCAGCCTGGCCAGGCTGCCTTGATGATGTGTGAAGTGGCCTGGCTTCACACAAAGAGATGTGCCTGTGGGAGGAAATCTCCCCTCAGCAGATGGTGAGGCAGGAGGAGGGAGGGCTGCCAAACTGGTCTTCAAAGGCAGAGAAGGACATTTGGAGCAACCCAGCAACACCCCCATATCCTGCAAACCCAGACAATTAGGTGCCCCCTTGATTAGATTAGGAGAGGGCAGGAGAGGGATGTGTGTAGGATTTTTAGCCACACCAGTGGGTGGTCTCAGCCAGATGTAACCTGCAAAAATCACTTTCAGCCATGATGGATTTTTGAGGAATGTTGCCTCCTGGGATTGATTTTTGCAGCACTTCCCAGGAATTGGTCATCACAGGGGGAAGGACCCTGCCCCGGATTGGAGAACCAGGACCCTCCTGTTTTTCACCCAGGAGCAAGGATAAAACTGGCAGACCTACACTCACATCTCAGATCCCCATCAGATTCCAACAAGGAAGAACTACAGGAGAAGAAGGGCTGCCCTGCTGGACCCTGCACTCTGAAGGACTGCACCAGCTGGACACTTGGGCTTCACCACAAGAAGGACTTTGCCTGGCTTCAACTGGTTCAAGGAGAGACTCCCTGTTTGCTACAGGTGAAAAATTGCTAACCAGAGTCCCCTGCACCAACTCCTGAAGAAACCGACCAGCTGACCACTGTCCAGTGGCCAAAAAGGAGTTTGCTCCAGGTGCATTCTGGGAATTGTTGTCCACACCCCCAAGGATCATCTCAGAGCTTCTGGAACCTTGGGTTGAGCTGTGGACCCCAAAAGAACCTTAAAGGAACATCTGGAAGAAGATCCAGACGTTTGGAGAAGTTTGGAGAACGTTTGAAAAAAAGATCCATAGAGGGACTGCCCGCTGCGGCAACTCTAGCCATCTTGCCTCAACCACGACCCGGCCTGACTTGCAGGTTCATCCCGGTGAAGAAAATCTCCAAAAAAGAGACTGAGTCCGAACGTAGGAAGTTGACGGGTTGAGCTGGGTTCAATTTACTGAGACCTAACTGGACCTAAGTGGAGGTTAGTGGCCTATTGCTAAGTGTAGGTACCTACCTGCCCTTACCAATAACCCATTTTCCAACAAAATGTTTAAATGTATGCAGTTTTCTGGAATCGAGGGACCATTAAAAATGCAAGACTTTTTGGCTTCGGTTTAAGCTGGTCTTCGAAGGGATGGCACCTTGGAACTTGACATTTGCTGCATGTAATAAACATGCCCACAGTGTAAAATATGTTACAGAAATTGATCATTGACATCCATGTTTATTAATTTCCTTAGAGTGCAAGACTGGGTCCAGACATTCTTGAATTGCGATTCTACTACAATCAAAGTTATTTAAAAATGTTCTATAGGAGCCAACATTTAACTTGAATAATAGAAATCAGTCTGCCATTGGAATGAAACAGAGCTGGTTTCTGATCCAACTCCATGGTAAATTTGGACTAGAGACAGATTTAGCAGTCTGGCGACCTTGTGTCAATATAGCTGAGGGGGGGTTTTAGGCGAGCTCACTTCACTCCTTAATTTGTTGGCCTGTCATTCACATATCTGATCATCCCATAGAGCAGTATACACAGAGTAGGGTAATGGGTCACCCCTCCCCATCCAATACTACAGTGGCTAAGTGTAATATAGTTTGTGGTTCACAGTCAGTGCTTAATTTGTAAAAGAATGAGAGCCAGTGTTTAAAATGCCACCCATAAACCAGTGGCTGGCGCTGTTAAATATCAGTATGCAGAATACAAAGGAGGGATATTGTTGAATCCACCTCAGACCTCTTTATTCCACTACCAAACATTGTGCCCCTCCATCTGACTTTTGTTCCCGATTTCGCCCTTTGTGAGGGATAGCCGTCTTTGTCCTCCTCCTTCTTCTCCCTTCGTGTGTTTTTCTCTCTGTTGCTCTCTGTAAATGCCCGATGAGGTAAAATAAGTGCCGGTTCCCAAAAACGAGTGCCGGTGGAGCCCACAGGCAGCTACTGGCCCAAATTAAGCACTGTGCCCAGTACTAAAGTGTCATTTGTGGTGCTCTTCGGTGTTGAGTGTCTCATATACTGTACTTACATTGCCGGCAGGTTAAGCATTGGTATAGTCACGTAAATACTGCTACTATCAGAAACAGAAAACACTTCCTTAATTAATAGAACAGCATCATTTGTTATTCACAAAGTAACGCACTCTTGCGTGCAACCATGACCTATTCTAGCTCTTTACTACTTGAGCAGCAGGTATTGTAATGCTAATTCAAATTTTTTCAAAAGGTATGCTTACGAAGCATTAATTCTTTAACCGTGAGCTATTCTAGTTGTTTACTACTTAAGCAGCAGGTATTGTTATGCTAATTAAAATATTTTTCAAAGGGTATGCTTACGAAGCATTAATTCTTTACCTAACATCTCATGGTTTTAACAGTTCTTAAAATGGCACTGCATTTCAATTTTAAAAGCATGATTGTGAAAACGTGAGTGAAAGACCAATACCTCTCTATGACACATCTGGGCTTTGAGATGCGCAGTTTTTGCTTGCCAGTGAGGAGGGTAAGACTGTGTGCGAGAGCAGAAGACAAAGTGCAGTTGTTTCCACCAGGTGATTTGATAACTTGGGACTTAGCCCTCAGCAGGAATGGATGTAGGACTCTTTCCCAGTCTGGGACTTCCTAAGCGGTTCGCTTAGGTCATGCCTCTTCCTGTTGTGTCTTTCGAAAAGTAGAACAAGAGGCAGAGTTCTGAAGCTATCAGCACCACCCTGGCCCTCACCTGCTTTGCAGCTGCACAGCTGCTACATTGTTATTATTTAGCTTCAGCTATTAATGGCTGTCCAATCTGTCAATTTTTAAGTTTAAAAGCCAGTGGCTTCCACTTTTGAATAGCAGAAATAGATTGTTTGTAGGCGTCCCTTAATAAGCTCCTAACACATTTTCAAGAAAAAGGGTATTTAGAGGAAATAATGTACTCCTCTTTAGGCTGACACTGCAATCATATATGTACTGTGCTTGATACTAGCCACATTGATGCAAGTATTGTGTTGTTCGCTGGCACCTGTTACTAGCCCAATTGCTGTATCTACATTGCGGGACCACATGTGGACAATACTATGCCCATTTGTGCATGTTATGTGGAGTTAATGACACTTGTTACTCGGGCCATTGATGAACTTAAACTGTATGGGGTCTCTGGAGCTCATTAAGTCCATTGATGCAAATGCTGTGTGGAGTCCCTGATGATCATCTCGAGGCACATTGATGCACATACTGTGTATGGAGACTGATGCACGTATTCTGTGTGGCCAATGACGGTCATTACTTGGCCAATTAATACTTAGTACTTGCACTGATACACAAACTCTTTAGTGCCCTTAATGGCGTGTGCATGTGTGCACAGACATTTTTATTTCAGGATAGAGGAGCTTTAGCTAGCTCCTTGAACTTATGCCAATAATATCAAAGATAGGGGCAATAAACCACCAGCCCCTCAGTGACTGGTTGTTGTGACTGTCATCCACATTTGGATGAATCAACAGTGATTATTACTGAAATGTATTACATGTAGATTATTTTTTCCTTGTTGACATATATTGGTATATTAGGTGTATGAGCCCATCTTGAAAGTACATCCATTGCAATACATCAAGGACTGACTGAGGTATCCCCCCATGACCTAATACTACTTGCCAACCAAATCTTTGCATTAGGTTGGGTAACTGCAATATCTCTCATGATAGAGCTTACAAAAAAGAACACATGCATAAAATGTTACACTTATTGCTTTGCCATTGTTTAATGTGTTTTGAAGTCCTCGACGCATACCTAAATGCACTGTGCAGTCATGTGCCTGTACTCCATGATAACGCGTTTCCAGTATTTTTATATGCAGAAAATGTGATGCTCCTTGTAAAGAACGGAAATAGCTTCAACCAGTTATAACTTATTTTGAGTCGGTGATAACTATTGACGGCTAGAAGCATAATTCAGTAAATTAGGCAGAACCATCCACAGCAGTTCAGTTGCTTCTGAAGAATCTCGAAAGTATGTCATCAAAATATTGAATAAAATAAATGTAATGGTACGATCCACAATGATCTAAGGTGGTTTCAACAGAATTATACATTGTATTTAAACTTTACCTTATAAAGTGGAATACTAAACCCAAGTGGGCTTCATTGTGCTGCACAATTTAGAAAGGTACAATAGGGGAGCATTACACATTGTGAGTCCTCAGTGGATTTTGCATACGTTGCAGTGCTTAGTTTGCAAAGTAAATACATAAATAAATAAACAAAAGGGCTCAACATTTTCTCGCTTGGTCACTGTTTCTTTCTGTTCTACCATTTTCTCCCTTTGCCTTCCTTGCCCAGATTCAGAGTCTGATGATAAAAACAAGTCTTTGGAACCAAAAAATGAGTGACGGTGCCCACCATCTGCAACTATCGACATGAATTAAGTAGTGGGGTTGAGAGAGGTATTAATATAGGAGGCCGGTTTTATCCTACAGCAAAATGAATACGCACAGAGTTAACAAAGTGTGAGTTCAGCTAGGTGGATGTGTACAAGGAGGAATTAACACACATTTTTAGGTGGCATTAACAGAGGGGATGTCTTTTTGTAAATAATACACATGCAATAAATATATAATAAATATATTCTCTTGTTTGTATTCATCATAGTATATATAATGTATGTGAAAGTAAATTGAGGGCGGTTCAGTGAGACTGTGCAAACATAAAACTAGAAACAGAGATGGGGCTATAGATATGAACATGGAATAAGCTGTGAAGTAAAAAGATTAAACTTGCTTGAATAGGTTGGAAATATGTGACATATGATTAGGTGTACTATAATAGTGGTCGAAAAAAGTGTTTGCAAAATGCTTGACGTTTTGCAACCATTACTTTATTTTATTTTGTGAAACATCCTTTGTATTCATAGCTCCGTTTACAAAATATGGAATCGGAAGGAGTCACAAAACGACTTGCTTAATTAATGTTCATTAGGAAGTTTGTCATTTGCAAGCCAGTGGTGGCCTGTAAAGAATAGCAGACCACCATTCCTGTGACTTGATTCAAAGATGGAAAACTTTTCTTTTTTTTTAAGAAATCAAGCCATATGTACGAACACTTTTTCCCATAGACACAGAATGGGTAAAAACCTTTGCTACATCTGACCCCAAGTTCCTTAAAGGAACCAAGGTTGCTTTTTAAAAAACACAAGCTTTCCGTTTTGGAAAATGTCAGTGAGAAAGGCAGTGGACATGTGGACCACTGCCTTCTCCCTCTAAAGTTGCCATCCAGATTCCCAAAAGGGAAATGTTACAGACCCCTTCCACTTTGCAAATTAGTTGCCACCCCAGCCCGGGATTCGGTAACTGATCATTCATAGGTCATAGAATTGCAGTCTGAAAGGGATGCCCCTAACACGTACCTTCCAAATTCTTAGTAGGTAATAATTTCTAAAGCTATTTTGAAAGTTGGAAAAACTTTCTGAATCACAAACGTGCATAATTCTTAAGTAAAAGGGTTTTTGAGGGCGCAAACCTTGTATTTTACTGAATTGGATGGTTTGTGACCTAAAAAAAACGTTGTATGTCTGGCTCATAATGTTTATCAGAATATTATGTGGGAGGAGAAATATGGGGTATCTGAAGTGGCCGAAAAGTACAGTCACTGTCTTCATGCTGGTAGACAAATGTGTATTTTGATGTGCATGTTTAAGGTTTTTAAAAGGTAGGAAATGACGGGCCATTTCTTTTTAGCTGGATGGCATTCCAAACCATCATGGCATTAATGGAGAAGTACATAGCAAATGTGCGCATCGTCTTAAAAGGAGAGGTGACAAGAAAGTTGTTATTAATACATATGAAGTTTCATGGAACATCCGAATATTCGACATCACTTGGCCAGGTATATATTTGGAGAGTTTGGTTTTGAGAGAACATAATGTTGGATCCGGTGGATGTGCTATTTCAGCAGCAAGTAACATCAATAATGCACTGGAAATAGGAAAGAGTGAGTGTACTGTACAGCTTGAAACATTGCATAATGTATAATCCATAAAATTAACTTTATAACTTGTTGCCTAGCCACTTATTTATTCACATAGAGGACCAAGCTTGGTATTGGCAGTAATGATCAGTTTGCAGCACTTAGGCCAGATAACTTACATGATAATGATGTATACAATATCGAAACATCGTACATTGGAGCATAAATATTAGTAACAAAAATATCTCCTTCCTATACTTAACTAATAAAACCACAAATATCGAGACCACAAATGTCATTGTTAAAAAATCGATTTTTACTTATATAGAAAACACAAATATCGGAAATAAAACTAGTCACCTTTAAATAAACATATATTATGTCAAACATATTGATTTGCACAATATCGACTATACATTTGGTAGAAAGCTAGCTTTCGATACGCAGATTACGCTTTACTTATTAGGTGTAAATCCGTTCAGTAGTTCAGGAGATAGTAAAGGGAAAATAAATTTGTATATCCAGCTCCGCGGATCCTTCACAATGAATCAGAAAAAAAAGGGAGTTTAAGCAGGGAAACTCACAGGTCTAATTGGCTGCCAACACTTCAAACCCGGAAATGTTGGCAGCCTCCTTGGGACTCGACTTCAGCTGAGTACCAGTAAATAATTGTAAAAACATGAAAAGAGGCCAGTGCAGAGCCACCCAGACCCATTAACTCTGGTTGTGGGGTGCACGGCTCCCCTCCTGGGCTTCCTGAAGCCCCAGGGACTGCCACTTCCCCAGGGCAAGTATAACATTGCATGCAGGGGACCATGCAGCTGCCCCGCAGCCCTAGGGACGCCACCTCCTGGAGCACTGAATGTAAAGAATGTGGGGGAGTGCTCGGCCCCCCGCAGCCCCTCAGCAAATTTTAAAACAAAGCCCGGGTACCACCACCTCCCAGGGGCTCTTTTAATGGGAGGGGCGCCAGGCTGCCCCCGCTCCAGGAGCCACAGATGGCCCTAGAGACCGCCTCCCCCAGGGCCGGCTCCTGCTATGTCACAGGGTGCCCACCCCTGTAACATAGCTGTTTGCTGTGGCTTGGCTGCAGCTTTACAGCTTCCACCAATCCACAGCAAACACTCTGCTCACAGCGAGGGAGAGCTGTCAGACAGCTCTCCCTTGCTGTGGGCAGAGGTAATTGCCCTTGAAGAGAGGCAGCTTCTTCAGCAGCTCCCTTTCGGTGACAGCAATGCTGGCTCCCACAGGAGGTGGGGAGCCAGCAAAGACCATGTGGGCTTTCAGGCTTTCCCCATGGTTGCCACAATTGTGATTGGGTGTCCTGGGGGCACCCAAGTCACATGGCTGGGCCCAGGTGAATGGGGTCCCCAGGGCTGAGATCGGCCTGTGGAGGGGGGCGGCGCAGCCCCTTTCCTCCAAAAAATAAAGCCTGCAGCCAAGCCCCACTGTGCATGGCTGAAGGCCATGCGCAGAGCAGGGTTGGGTTGTTTTAGGGCTTGGCAGCAGGGGAGGGCGTCCCACTGCGACACCCATTGCTTTTGACGCTGCCCTGGATTTACAAGAAAAAGTAAATCTGTGTCAATACCTAAATCTAACACCACTCCATGGGTGGTTTTAGCATGGCACAATGAGAAGTAATACTTTTATTCCTCATCGTTGTTTGCTTTTTCCATGTGTGCTGCATTCTGCATTTTGATTTTCAGAAGGCTAGAGGTCCTCTGGGGTTTCTTAGAGTCTGTCCGATGTCCAGTAGACCCCTCAGTGGCAAGGGGTGCAGCAGGCAGGGTTTTGTGCCTTTTTCGTCTTGCAGCAGGATTTCTGTTCTCGAACCTTAGGTCTTCCTTGTCACTGGTCTTCTTGTGTTCATTGAATCTGATCTGCAGGTCTAGGGATGCCCACTAAATACTGCATTTAGTGGGCATTAAGGGGAGTACCTGATAGTGACCTATGGGCCACTTACTTTAGGGTGGCTTCACTCACTATGTGACCACTTCCTGTGGAAAGAAGTCACATCCCTTGCTCTGATTGCTATGTTCCTGCATCCAAGATGGAAGAAAATGAAATGGAGTGGCCACCTTGCCTGCCACACCTGGGGGGTAGTGCAGGCAGAAGGGTGCCACTGCTTCTTCTCTGACTAAGTTTTCCTGTCAGTTTTCCCACTCAAAGTTGCTAGCAGCAAAGTCAGAGGTCAGATTTCAAAAGTGGTAATGCCTTTGAAGTTTACCGCTGAGCCTGCGTGCCTGCCTAGGGGAGGAGGTGTAACAACACCCAGGGAGTACTTTGTGTTCCGGCTCCTGAGAGCAGAGGCTCTAACCCCAGGAGTCCATCTCTGTGCCTGGTGGTGGCAGGCTGGTAAAAACAGTCAGCAACCATGCCAGGGCTGTTTTCCAGGAGGCACCACTAAGCTGCCCTCTGGGTACATGTTATAATAAATCTGACACTGGCATCAGTGCGGGTTTATTATTCTGTGTTGTTTGATACCAAACAACCCAGTATTCAGAGAGGCCATCATCTAGCTGGGGAACTAGTAATGACCAGTGTCAAGCACATGTAATTGCTATGGCTTCCCTGTATGCTTATTTTGTCTTACTTAATATTTTGTAAAGACAGAGTAGGGGCATATTTACCCATGCAAACATATACACTAACATGCATTATAGTGCACCCTGCCTTAGGGCTGTAAGGCCTGCCAGAGGGGTGACTTACCTTTAGTGCATGCAGTGTTAGTGAACAAGGCACTCTTGGTGAGTGCCATGTTAAGTTTGCAACTTTTAAATGCACCTTGTCATGTACTTGCAGTGGCAGTCTGCATGAGGCTGGTGTGGGACCTCTCAGAGTGACACAATTGGTGTTGCAGCTCTGGGGGGCACTCTTCAGTACCCATGCCCTAGGTACCAGGGGTACCACTTACTAGAGACTTACAAAGGTAGCTGAAGTGCCAATACATAATACACCTTTGGGGAGATCTGACCCTGGGAACCTGTTTAGTAGGGGCAGAGGGTTCTTACAGTTTAAAACGACATTATTTTCCAGTCCCTCCCCCCAAACGAAAGGGGATGAAACTAGCCTTCCCCTGGGAAGTCTTCATCCTCTAAGTGGAATAACCTGGAAAGGCCATCTGCATTGGCATGGGCAGTCCCAGGTCAGTGATCCACTTTAAAGTCCATTCCCTGTATAGATATGAACCACCTAAGCAATTTGGGTTTTTTACCTTTCATCTGTTGAAGCCACCTGAGAGGCCTGTGGTCTGTCTGAACTATGAAGTGAGAGCCAAACAAGTATGGCCTCAGCTTCTTCAAGGCCCAGACCACAGCAAAGGTTTCCCTCTCTGTGGCACTCCATTTTTGTTCCCTAGGGAGTAGTCTTCTGCTTATAAAAGCAACAGACTGGTCATTGGTCTGGGCTTGGACTGCTCCTATCCCAAGTTCTGAGGTGGCTGTTTGGACAATAAACTGCCTGGAGTAATCTAGAGCTTTCAGGCCTGAGGCAGCGGACATTGCATCCTTCAGAGTGTCAAAAGCCTTTTGACAAGTCACTGTACAGTTGATCTTTTTGAGCATTTTATTGGAGGTAGTTTCTGTGAGGGTGGCCGCTATGATGCCATAATCCTTCACAAACCTCCTATAGTACCTAGTCAAGCCAAATAATGCCCTGACTTGGTACTGGGTAGTTAGAGCTTCCCAAGCTAGAATTGTCTGGATCATGGACTCTAGGGGTTGAACTTGGCCTTTATCTACCAGGTGGCCCGATTACACAATCTTTCCCTGCCCTATGAGGGACTTTCTGGCCTTGATAGTGAGGCCTGCCTTTTGCAGGTGCCTCCGGGACCTTTCCAAGGTAGCTTGTGTGATCCTGCCAGGTGGAGCTATAGACAGCAGTATCATCTAGACATGCTGCACCAAAGGATTCCAGCCTAGCCAGGACTTAGTTCACCAACCTCTGGAAGGTGGCCAGGGCCTTCTTTAATCCAAAGGGCATAATAGTAGACTGATAGTGCCCACTTGGGGAGCAGGGGGAGAATGCTGATCTCTCTTTTGCTCCAGGTGGCAGTCCTATCTGTCAGTACCTAGATGTAAGATCAAAGGTACTCAGGTATTTGGCTGCCCTTAATCTGTCTATGAGCTTATCTGCTCTTGGAATTGGGTGAGCATATGTTTTTGTGACTGAGGTGAGTCTCCTGTAGTCCACACAAACCCTAATTTTCTTTTTCTCTACCTTTGAGTGACGTTTGAGGACTAAAACTACTGGTCTAGCTCCAGGACTCTTAGAGGGTTCAATGACACCCAAATCCAGCATCTTTTTGACTTCCACTTGGATGCTCTCTCTGGCATGGTCTGACTGCCTATAGATTTTGTTTTTGACAGGCAAGCTGTCACCAGTGTCCACATCATGAGTACACCAGTTAGTCCTATCAGGGTTCAGAGAGAATAAGTCAGCATACTGATTGAGGACTTGCCTGCAATCAGCCTGCTATTGGCCTATGAGGGTGTCTGACAAGATTACTCCATCCACAGAACCATCTTGTGAGTTGCTGGAGAGGAGATCAGGGAGAGCTTCACTCTCTTCTTCCTGTCACTTATTTGTAACCATGAGCATTGTCACATCAGCTCGGTCAAAATAGGGCTTCAAGCAGTTGTCATTTATAATTCTTATGGGATTCTTGCAACTGCAAAGGTCAACCAGGCTGGTGAACTTCCCTTTGAAGTATGGGGTAGGGCCCAGACCACTTGTCTTGCAGAGCCCTAGGAGCCGCAGGTTCCAATACCCAAACTTTCTGCCCTGGGTGGAACTCCACCAGTGCAGCTTTCTGGTCATACCAGTGCTTCTGGGGCTGGCCTGAAGATTGTGATTTGCTTTCTCCATGTACTCAGCCATCCTGGAATGAAGGTCGAGCACATAGTCCACAATGTCCTGCCTAGGCTCCTTGAGAGGCCTCTCCCAGCCTTCCCTCATAAGACTTAATGGACTCCTAACAGGATGCCCAAACAAAGGTTCAAAGGGGGAGACCCCACTCATGTTTGTGGCACTTCACTGTAGGCAAAGAGCAGACATGGAAGTAAGACATCCCATCTCATTCTAGGTTTTTCAGGGAGTCTTCGTATCACGCCTTTCAATGTCTGATTAAATCTTTCAACCAGTCCATTGGTCTGTGGATGGTATGGGGTAGTGAACTTCTAAGTCACTCCACACTCCTGCCACACATGTTTTAAGTATGCAGACATGAAGTTTGAACCCCTGCCTCATACTACCTCCTTAGGAAAGCCAACCCTAATAAAAGTACAAAGGAGGGCCTCGGCCACTGCAGGGGCAGTGATGGACATAAGTGGAATGGCTTTAGGGTACCTAGTTGTTGGACCTGGCTTTTTGACAGGGACATCCCCAAACTTTTTGCCTCCTTCCTCCTATTTTTTCTGACCTGTTGTTGTTGGCTTTTGACCTCTGGGCACTTTACCACTGCTAACCAGTGCTAAAGTGCATATGCTCTCTGGGTAAATTGTACTACTGATTGGTTTATCCATGATTGACTATTTAATTTACTTGTAAGTCCCTGGTAGAGTGCACTACATGTGCCTAGGGCAGGTAGATTAAATGCTACTAGTGGGCCTGCAGCACTGGTTGTGCCACCCACCTCAGTAGCCCCTTAACCCTGTCTCAGGCCTGCCATTGCAAGGCCTGTGTGTGCAGTTTCACTGCCACTTCGACTTGGCATTTAAAAGTACTTGCCAATCCTAGAACTCCCCTTTTACTACATATAAGTCATCCCTAATGTGTGCCCTAGGTAACCCCTAGAGCAGGGTGCGGTGTAGGTAAAAGGCAGGACATGTACCTGTGTAGTTATATGTCCTGGTAGTGTGAAACTCCTAAATTCGTTTTTACACTACTGTGAGGCCTGCTCCTTTCATAGGCTAACATTGGGGCTGCCCTCATACACTGTTGAAGTGGCAGCTGCTGATCGGAAAGGAGCAGGAAGGTCATATTTAGTATGGCCAGAATGGTAATACAAAATCCTGCTGACTGGTGAAGTCGGATTTAATATTACTATTCTAGAAATGCCACTTTTAGAAAGTGAGCATTTCTTTGCACTAAAATCTTGTTGTGCCCTTCAATCCACGTCTGGCTAGGTTTAGTTGACACCTCCTTGTGCATTCACTCAGACACACCCCAAACACAGGGTACTCAGCCTCACTTGCATACATCTGCATTTTGAATGGGTCTTCCTGGGCTGGGAGGGTGGAGGGCCTGCCCTCACACAAAGGACTGCCACACCCCCTACTGGGACTCTGGCAGACAGGATTGAGCTGAAAGGGAACTTGGTGCATTTCTTAGAGACTCTTTGAAGTCACCCCCACTTCAAAGGCACAACTTAGTATAAAACAGGGCCTCTGCCCTACCTCATCAGACACTTGCTGGAGAAGAAACCTGAACCAGAAACTACATCCTGCCAAGAAGAACTGCCTGGCTGCTCAAAGGACTCACCTGTCTGCTTTTCTACAAAGGACTGCTGCCTTGCTATTGGCCTGCTGCCTTGCTGAACTCTTGCCTGGCTGTAAAAGTGCTCTCCAAGGGCTTGGATAGAGCTTGCCTCCTGTTCCCTGAAGTCTCAGGACCAAAAAGACTTCACTCTTCCTCTTGGACGCTCCGTGCGCTGAACTTTTCGACGCACAGCTTGTTCCGCGGCAAGAAAAACGCTGCACACCGACGCTGATCAACGCGACGCCTTCGGGACGACCGAAACTTTGATGCACGGCCTCGCAAGGACAACGCCGCCCGACTTCCCGGGAGAAATCGACGCGACGCCTGCCGTGAGATCAAAACTTTGACGCACGGCCTCGCAAGGACAACGCCGCCGACTCCGCAGGAGAAATCGACGCGACGCCTGCCGTGAGATCAAAACTTTGACGCACGGCCTCGCAAAGACAACGCCGCCCGACTCCACAGGAGAAATCGACGCAACGCCTGCCGTGAGATCGAAACTTCGACGCGCAGCCCCGCAGAACGACGCGCAGCCGGAAAACAAGCAGGAAAATCCACGCACAGACCCGGGACATCTGGTAATCCCCGCGACCCACAGAAAGAGACTGTCCGCGCGCCAGAAAACGACGCCCGACTTCCCCGCGTGGAAAATAACGACGCAAGTCCGTTTGTGCTGGGGAGAAATCGACGCACACACCCTTTTTCCACGCACCTCTTCCTTTGTGGCCCTCTGAGGAGATTTTCCACCAGAAACCAGGTACTTTGTGTTTGAAAGAGACTCTGTTTACTTTCTAAAGACTTAAGACACTTTATATCACTTTTCAGTGATATCTTTACAAATTCATATTGCAACTTTGATCGTTTTGACCTGAAGATACCCAGATAAATATTATATATTTTTCTAAATACTGTGTGGTGTATTTTTGTGGTGTTATGCTATGGTGTTGTATGATTTATTGCACAAATGCTTTACACATTGCCTTCTAAGTTAAGCCTGACTGCTCGTGCCAAGCTACCGGAGGGTGAGCACAGGCTGATTTTGGATTGTGTGTGACTTACCCTGACTAGAGTGAGGGTTCTTGCTTGGACAGAGGGCAACCTAACTGCCAACCAAAAACCCCATTTCTAACATTGGTGATCAGCGGTGAGGATAGGACTTGTGTTTGTGCAGTGACATACAGTAGCTAAGTATTTCACTACCTACCCACAGTTGAAGGTCAACTTGATTTTTCATCTTTTTTGGCTCTTGGTTCTCTGATGTCCTCCTGGATATACTATTGATATTTTGGACTTTGGATTTTGGTTTTTGCTGATAAGATCTTATCAAAATAGGATTGTGTACCTACTCATTCTTTGTTCGTACTGACCACCTCACTAAGGCTGACCTAAGGAAGCTTTGCAGACAATGGGGCCTTCCTGTAGCAAGGAGATCTACTAAAGCGGAGATGGTCCATCACTACATAGTCTGGGGGGAGGAAAGATGGGCAGAGAGAGAGGCAGCAAGAAACCAAATGACTAAGTACCCCTCAGATGAGGAGGAGGACTACGCACATGAGGAGGAAGACTACTCAGATGAGGAGGAAGACTACTCAGAGTTGGACAGTGACCCAGAAATAGATGAATGGCTCCGAAGTCAAAGGCGACAGGAGCAACAATTAGAGGAGTATCTTGCAGAGGTTGAGGCAAAAAGACTCTTAGCCCTGGAAGAAGAAAAGATTGCAGCTCAAGAGCTGAGCTGTAAAGAGCTGAAACTGGAGGCCGGAAGGGCTGAGTCCAGTTCAGATGGTGGCAGCAAAAATCTTGCATCTAGTACTGCTGAAGAAGGGCACAAGCCCAGAGATGTGGTGCCCAACTTGAAGAAGGGAGTTGACACACCCCAGGCAGTTCAAGGGTATGAGGTAGTTCCCGTTATGCACAGAGTCCCTGAGAAGGATTGGGGAACTAGCACAGGGAGTCATATTCCTACTGGGGGGAGGGACACTTTACTGACTCTAGCAGAGAGTGACAGAGAAAAGGGTTCCCCCCTGGTGGACGTCCTGGATATAGAGTGTAGAGACATCCCAGAAGAGTTTGGGTTGAGTGTCAGGGACAGACAGATACTGTCTCACCAGTCTCAGGAGGGTGAAGTAGAGTGCTTTTCCAAGGTTGAGTTACTGGGTGGTTGGGTGAAGGGTACTGTGGTTAATACATGTGAAGGGCAGAGTGATGTAATTGCTGGAGAGCATATGTCTGGTCCTTATTTTCCAGAGCTACGCCAACACCAGGTGGAGTGTGAGTTCTCTGACCCCAGGGAACTTACAATGGAGGCAGACTTCTGGGTGAGTACCAGAGAGTCTGAAGAGGCATTTGGGGGTGCTCCTGAAGGGAGTGGTCTAGGTGGTTCCCAACCGAGTGTGGTGGGAGAGGATTGTAGTGTCCCAGGTAGGTCCCAGGTCCTAGAGGGTTCCATGAGGGAACACCAGGAGGGAAGCCTAGCCTGTACCGTAGGGCCACCTTTTGAGGGAAGCCCCGCAGTGTCAGAAGAACTTGGGGGGGTGACTGTAGCCAGCATCCCAACAGTTCTGGTGTCTGGCAGTACCCCTCCTAGTGAGGGGGTGCAAAAGTCCAGACATAGGGTTGAGAGGGGGTTGCAGACCCCAGTGGAGGACCTTGAGAGTCAGGGGACAGCTCTGAGAGCAGAGCCCCCCAGGAATGACCCAGGTGAAACCGTTTCTGGTTTGGGGGAAACCCAGACTCTGCCGGATGGGCAGAGGTCGGGAGACCTGCGCCAACCAGACTCTTGTGTGGCCCTTGGGGACATGGTGTCCCTTGTGGGGGGTGAGAGTGCCCCCCAGAAAGTCCTGGCATGCCAGGCAAAGATTCAACCTCAGGGTGGTGACTCTGGGTTGGATACCCAGGTTCAGAGGTTAAACTCTGACCTGGTGGGAGGTAGATGTGCCTCCCAAGAAGTCCTGCTGTGCCAGGCAATTGTCCAACCTCAGGGTGTTGACTCTGGATTGGATGACCAGGTTCAGAGGTTAAACTCTGACCTGGTGGGGGGTAGGTGTGCCCCCCAGAAAGTCCTGGCGTGCCAGGCAATTGCCCAACCTCAGAGTGGTGACCCTGGGTTGGGGAACCAGGCTCAGAGGTTAAACTCTGACCTGGTGGGAGGTAGGTGTGCCTCCCTGGAAGTCCTGGCCTGCCAGGCAATGGTTCAACCTCAGGGTGGTGACTCTGGGTTGGCTAACCAGGTTCAGGGGATAAGCTCTGACCTGTTGGGGGGTAGGCGTGCCCCCCAGAAAGTCCTGGTGTACCAGGCAGTGGTCCAACCTCAGAGTGCTGACTCTGGGTTGGATAATCGGGCTCAGAGGTTAAACTCTGACCTGGTGGGGGGTAGGTGTGCCCCCCAGAAAGTCCTGGCGTGCCAGGCAATTGTTCAACCTCAGAGTGCTGACTCTGGGTTGGATAACCGGGTTCAGAGGTTAAACTCTGACCTGGTGGGAGGTAGGTGTGCCTCCCAAGAAGCCCTGCTGTGCCAGGCAATTGTTCAACCTCAGGGTGTTGACTCTGGGTTGGATGACCAGGTTCAGAGGTTAAACTCTGACCTGGTGGGGGGTAGGTGTGCCCCCCAGAAAGTCCTGGCGTGCCAGGCAATTGCCCAACCTCAGGGTGGTGACCCTGGGTTGGGGAACCAGGCTCAGAGGTTAAACTCTGACCTGGTGGGAGGTAGGTGTGCCTCCCAGAAAGTCCTGGTGCGCCAGGCAATTGTTCAACTTCAGGGTGGTGACTCTGAGTTGAATGGCCCAGTTCAGAGGTTAAACTCTGACCTGGTGGAGGGTCAGTGTGCCCTCCAGGAAGTCCTGGCGTGCCAGGCAATTGTTCAACTTCAGGGTGGTGACTCTGAGTTGAATGGTCAGGTGCAGAGGTTAAACTCTGACCTGGTGGAGGGTCAGTGTGCCCTCCAGGAAGTCCTGGCGTGCCAGGCAATTGTTCAACTTCAGGGTGGTGACTCTGAGTTGAATGGGCAGGTGCAGAGGTTAAACTCTGACCTGGTGGGGGGTAGGTGTGCCTCCCAGGAAGTCCTGGTTTGCCAGGCAGTGATCCAGTCTGAGGGTACAGACCCTGGGCTGGAAGACCAGGTTCAGGGTGTCCCCCCGGACCTGGAGGGAGGGGCTACTGATAACAGTGCCCCTACCATGTTGTCTTCTGAGGAGGCCACTCCTAGTTGGAGGGTGCTGGACCCCAGAAGGGAGGGCAGGGGGAGGGAAGCCTCACCCCGGGCCCTAGTCCAACCTGAAGGTACAGGCCCCAGGTTGGAGGGCCAGTTGCAGGTTAACAGCCCTGCACTGGTGGAGGAATGGAACAGGGTGACTTCTGTAAGCACCCTCACCATGTTGGACTCTGGGGGTACCGCTCCAGGAGGGAGGGTACAAAGCCCCAGAGGGGAGGACCAGGTTCAGGCTGTCATCCCTGACCTGGTGGAAGGGAGAGTGGTTAAAGGGTGCCCAGCACCTGGGGCTACCGCCCCCCACTCTCCACAGCCACAGTGGTTGGAGAGCTTTGAGAGGCCTGGGGCCTGGCTCTCATCCCTGGCAGCTGTCAGTAATCACTGTGGCTTGCTGTCCGGGTGGACAGAGTTATCCCTGGGGAGGGGACAAGTGTCACACCCCAGGGGTAGAGTGGGCAACACCACTGTGTTGGTCATGGTGGTACTATCCTGCTCCTGAGATACATCTGTGAGCAAAGTAAGGTTAGGTGCTGCACAGATGGGATCCGCAGGTAAGGAGAAAGGTTCCCCATGGGTTGGCTTAGTGGGCCCTGAGAGTATGGACAGAGTGATCCAATTGGAGTCAGGAAGGCGAAGAACTGGAGCATGCCCCTGCTGTTGTGGGCCTGGGTCCTTGTTCTGTCGCCTCAAACAGGGAAGTACATCAGGATAGTGATTGTTCTCCCCTGGCTTTAGGCTGGTAGGGGGTCATGTTGGACCTGGCTTTTTGACAGGGACATCCCCAAACTTTTTGCCTCCTTCCTCCTATTTTTTCTGACCTGTTGTTGTTGGCTTTTGACCTCTGGGCACTTTACCACTGCTAACCAGTGCTAAAGTGCATATGCTCTCTGGGTAAATTGTACTACTGATTGGTTTATCCATGATTGACTATTTAATTTACTTGTAAGTCCCTGGTAGAGTGCACTACATGTGCCTAGGGCAGGTAGATTAAATGCTACTAGTGGGCCTGCAGCACTGGTTGTGCCACCCACCTCAGTAGCCCCTTAACCCTGTCTCAGGCCTGCCATTGCAAGGCCTGTGTGTGCAGTTTCACTGCCACTTCGACTTGGCATTTAAAAGTACTTGCCAATCCTAGAACTCCCCTTTTACTACATATAAGTCATCCCTAATGTGTGCCCTAGGTAACCCCTAGAGCAGGGTGCGGTGTAGGTAAAAGGCAGGACATGTACCTGTGTAGTTATATGTCCTGGTAGTGTGAAACTCCTAAATTCGTTTTTACACTACTGTGAGGCCTGCTCCTTTCATAGGCTAACATTGGGGCTGCCCTCATACACTGTTGAAGTGGCAGCTGCTGATCGGAAAGGAGCAGGAAGGTCATATTTAGTATGGCCAGAATGGTAATACAAAATCCTGCTGACTGGTGAAGTCGGATTTAATATTACTATTCTAGAAATGCCACTTTTAGAAAGTGAGCATTTCTTTGCACTAAAATCTTGTTGTGCCCTTCAATCCACGTCTGGCTAGGTTTAGTTGACACCTCCTTGTGCATTCACTCAGACACACCCCAAACACAGGGTACTCAGCCTCACTTGCATACATCTGCATTTTGAATGGGTCTTCCTGGGCTGGGAGGGTGGAGGGCCTGCCCTCACACAAAGGACTGCCACACCCCCTACTGGGACTCTGGCAGACAGGATTGAGCTGAAAGGGAACTTGGTGCATTTCTTAGAGACTCTTTGAAGTCACCCCCACTTCAAAGGCACAACTTAGTATAAAACAGGGCCTCTGCCCTACCTCATCAGACACTTGCTGGAGAAGAAACCTGAACCAGAAACTACATCCTGCCAAGAAGAACTGCCTGGCTGCTCAAAGGACTCACCTGTCTGCTTTTCTACAAAGGACTGCTGCCTTGCTGTTGGCCTGCTGCCTTGCTGAACTCTTGCCTGGCTGTAAAAGTGCTCTCCAAGGGCTTGGATAGAGCTTGCCTCCTGTTCCCTGAAGTCTCAGGACCAAAAAGACTTCACTCTTCCTCTTGGACGCTCCGTGCGCCGAACTTTTCGACGCACAGCTTGTTCCGCGGCAAGAAAAACGCCGCACACCGACGCTGATCAACGCGACGCCTTCGGGACGACCGAAACTTTGACGCACGGCCTCGCAAGGACAACGCCGCCCGACTTCCCGGGAGAAATCGACGCGACGCCTGCCGTGAGATCAAAACTTTGACGCACGGCCTCGCAAGGACAACGCCGCCCGGCTCCGCAGGAGAAATCGACGCGACGCCTGCCGTGAGATCAAAACTTTGACGCACGGCCTCGCAAGGACAACGCCGCCCGACTCCGCAGGAGAAATCGACGCAACGCCTGCCGTGAGATCGAAACTTCGACGCGCAGCCCCGCAGAACGACGCGCAGCCGGAAAACAAGCAGGAAAATCCACGCACAGACCCGGGACATCTGGTAATCCCCGCGACCCACAGAAAGAGACTGTCCGCGCGCCAGAAAACGACGCCCGACTTCCCCGCGTGGAAAATAACGACGCAAGTCCGTGTGTGCTGGGGAGAAATCGACGCACACACCCTTTTTCCACGCACCTCTTCCTTTGTGGCCCTCTGAGGAGATTTTCCACCAGAAACCAGGTACTTTGTGTTTGAAAGAGACTCTGTTTACTTTCTAAAGACTTAAGACACTTTATATCACTTTTCAGTGATATCTTTACAAATTCATATTGCAACTTTGATCGTTTTGACCTGAAGATACCCAGATAAATATTATATATTTTTCTAAATACTGTGTGGTGTATTTTTGTGGTGTTATGCTATGGTGTTGTATGATTTATTGCACAAATGCTTTACACATTGCCTTCTAAGTTAAGCCTGACTGCTCGTGCCAAGCTACCGGAGGGTGAGCACAGGCTGATTTTGGATTGTGTGTGACTTACCCTGACTAGAGTGAGGGTTCTTGCTTGGACAGAGGGCAACCTTACTGCCAACCAAAAACCCCATTTCTAACACTAGTGGTATGATACACTACCTCTAAAATATACTGGTTTCCTGAAGCAGTTTGAGGGTCAAGGGGGCCGACCATGTCAACCCCTACCCTTTTGAAGGGCACCCCAACCACAAGTACTGGAATTAAGGGGGCCTTTAGGTGGCCTCCTGCCTTGCCACTGGCTTGGCAGGTGACACAGGACTGACAAAAGTCCTTCACCTTCCGGGACATTCTAGGCCATTAAAAGTGATTATCTAGCCTGCTCCAGGTTTGTTTTTGGCCCAAATGCCCAGCTAGGGAAATGTCCTGGGCTAGAGAGAGACAAAACTCGCTGGATTGCTGGGACACTACCCCCCTCCTGGTTGAACCATACTTGAGTTCTCTGGCCTCAGTAAACAGAAGTCCATCCTCCCAAGAAACCATGTGGGTACCACTGACACTACCCTTTTTTTCCTGTGCGGTGTGCTGCCTCAGGTCATCAAGAGTGGGACAGTTTTTTTTTCATTGGCACAGATCCTCCCTGGACGGGCCCCATGGGCCTAAGAACTCTAGGTGATGAGGCCCAAGCTCAGTTCCCTCTGGGAATAACAAGTCCTCTTCCTGGGAAGAGGGGTTCTGGCCTATGATCTGTCAGAAGCTGGTCTCCCAGTCTTCTTGCCCTTTCTCTTGGAGGTTTGGTCCACTCTTTCAGGATCCAACACCTTTCTTTTTCACTCTGTAGTTTGCTTTGTACCCTTGTTTTGACACATTGCTGCATGGGTCCTCAGTTCTACTTCAACCCAGGGAGATTACTCCAAATCATTTCGAAGCAGACAGTCTATATGGTGGATGGAGACACAGCCACTTCCTTTAGTCCAACTACTACCCCAAGGCAAATGATACCATTGCCGTGGGATGGAGCTTTGTGACACTGTCAGCATTGGTGACAGGATATGTTTTCTCTGTCAGGTACTGATCTGAGTGGACCAAGTCTTGGATCACAATGGTGACACTAGCCCCTGTGTCCCTCAAGTCTTAATGTTTTGTAAAGACACAATAGGGGCATATTTGCTCATGCAAAAATGTGCCTTCAAATGCACTACAGTGCACCCTGCCTTAATGCTGTAAGGCCTTCCAGAGGGGTGACTTACCTATTGTGCATGCAGTGTTAGTGGAAAGGGCACTCTTGGTAAGTGCCATGTCGAGTTTGCAACTTTTAAATACACCTTGTCATGCACTTCCAATGGCAGTCTTCATGAGGCTGGTGTGGGGCTTCTCAGAGTGGCACAATTGGTGCTGCAGTTCTGGGGGGCCCTCTTCAGTACCCATGCACTAGGTACCAGGGGTACCACTTACTAGGGACTTACGAGGGTGGCTGAAGTGGCAATACATAACACAGTTTTGGGGAAAGTGATCTGGCCCTCAGAACCTGTTTTGCAGGGGCCCAAGGATCTTACAGTTTGAAACTACATCATTTTCCAGGCAAAAAGTGGGGGGCAACCATGTCAAAAGAGGCCAGTTCTCACACTGACTACAGCCCAAACCTCTCAACCGAATTACATCAAATTTGGCAGAAACATTGCTGTTGGTCCAGAAAGTACCCTTTTTGTTATTTGATGTAAATCCATTCAGAAGTTCTGGAGAAACTAAAAGTTTAAAAAATATAGATATCTAGGGGCACGGATCCTCTGTGGATCTAACATTCCTCATTCTGATTGGCTGCCAACACTTCAATCAGGAAGTGTTGGCAGCCATTTTGGGACCCAGACTCAGCAAAGTCCCAAAATTAAATACCCTGACTCCCCTAGGCATGGTGCTGGAGTACCCTAGGGACCTCACACAGGCAAAAAATATTGTTTTAAAAAAATGTTCATGCGAAACCAAAGTGGATCCACAGATCTAGGGAAACATTTTAAAAACACACACACTCAGTTTCCCGCTCTTGTTTTTCTTTGAGCTCAGGGGTGGGCCAGGTCATGTGGGCATACCTATACTTAAGAAAAAGGTAGAGGGACACAATCTGCACCTCTCTTCAAGGGCCCCAAGGATCACCACCTCCCCAGGGCTTTATGAATGATAATAATAGGAGGAAGCCCTCTTCCATAGGCAGTTAAAGGCCCTGAGGACTGGCCCCTACCCAGGGCTATGCCACTCAGCCCCCCTCATGGAGCCATTCATGGCTCTGAGGACTGCCGGCCCCCAAGGATGGCTCCCTATGTTGCTATGAAGCAGGCAGGAAAACAGATCAAAGGATTGTTCCCATACACAGGGAGAAGCATTTTTTCTGTTGCTCCCTGCGGCAGGAGTAGATCAGCTCTCGCTAGAGGCTGGGAGCCGGCAAGACCCGTGGGGACATTGAGACTCCTCAGCAGTCCAGAGGACAGGGGTTCTTGAAGAATAGGAATATGAGCACATCTCCACTAAACAAAGGAGGAGATTCAACTCTTTGCAGTCTTGTGGTCTTCACTACATGAGGATTCATGTTATTGCACATTTCTGTATAAAGACACTTGAAGAACAATCACATTCCCAAAATTACTGAAACACAAGGTCACTGGAGGCATTACGTCGGGCTCCTTTACACAGATGTAGTGTGGAATATGCAGGTAGCACTTACTAATTAGCCAGTAGAAAGTGCTCAAGTTAGGTAACTATTTTCCACAAAACTGTGGCCTCTTCTTGGATAAATAAGCAGGTCAGGATGCATCCTAGCACTGATGCTCATTTCAAAGAAAATAAACCTTAACCAGTAGCACTTAGAAATATAAACAAAGCAGGTGCCCCAGTTGAAGATCTGCTTCCATAAAGTACAAATCATCCTAACTTCTTGCTCTACGGTCATGCAAAGCAAGTGTGTTTTCTCTGCAACTCTACCTTGAAAAAACTGAAATCCTTGATGGAGGTGAATGCACCTTTGCTCTTTCTGAGTGCAATTTTTCTGTAGTGACTGTGACAATGTTTTTTTCTTGCAGAACAGAGCACATCTGTCTCCCTTTTAACTACTACCATTATGCAAATGTGCAAAATGACCAGGTATCCCTGTCTGTTTGGCCTAAGGCCTGCATGGAGTGGGAATAAATGCCTACAGGGGGTTGAACACAGGGCCTGACCACAGGTCAGGCCCTGCAGCCATCATTCGCTGTGCACAGCCAAAGGCTATGCACGGCAAAGGGCTAGACCCTGTAGCCAATCCCACCGCCATGCACAGCATGAGGCTGGATGCATGCGGGGGGGCACCCCTGCTGCTTTAAAAAAACATAGAAATTCACTGGAAAAAAACAAGGTTACAGGGACTTTATAGTTAGGTTCTGAATTTATATGAACAAAGCCATAGATGTTCAGCTGTTAGAGTTGTTTCAAGTAACTGTAACTCATTCCCTAAGGTAACTACAACTCGCGCCCCCACCGTGCACTACTAATTATCACACATAAAACAACATTCATGACATCTTCTATGGCATCATTGATGTTATCACTGCATAAATGACTGCATAATTTCCAATAAAATTATTGATGTGAAAACTGTCCTTGGCAGGAGAGCAAATAGGTATTTATAGTTAGGAACTAGTTTCCATAGGAAAAGCATTTTTTGTTTTTCCAATAACTTTAGAGCCCTTTGATGAATCTTCCCAAAATTATCAAAACTAGTACCTCACTCACTTTGCTGCTTTCATGAAAGTTTCAGGGTGGTTCGTCAAGCGGGGTCCTAGAAAAAGGGGGTCCTAAAATGCATTTTCCCTAGCATTTCCCCATCAGGATTTTAGACACCACAACCCCTCGATGGAATTACACTAAATTTGGCAGAAAGCTAGCTCTTGGTCCAGTAAGTGCCCTTTTTGTAATTTGTTGTAAATCCATTCAGTAGTTTTGTTATTAAAAGAAAACTAAATTTGTATATTTAGGGATGCAGATACTCCGTGGATCTGACAGATCTCATGCTGAGATCTGATTAGCAGCCAGGAAGTGCTGGCAGGCATCTTGGAAAGCAAAAAGTGTGAAAAAACAGAAGGGTGCAGGGTAGGAATACCCTGACCTCCCACACCTTGTGTTTGTTTTTTTCACTTTTACCATGAAATCACGGTGGATCCACAACAAATTTTTTTTTCTTTCAAAAAGGGTGGTCTCCTGCAATTGTTTTTTATGCTCCCATATTATAAATAAATGCGTTTGTCTAATCAGACGCGTGATGAGAGGAAGTAGAACTGGACAGCAAAGCAGTTTATTTTAGGAGATTTTAGGTGTGAAGCTTTATAAATTCTTGTGCTGTTAAACAGCTTTTGAAAAAAATAAGGTGGTGCCGCTTTTGAGGACTTTGCCTTACCGTATTTCCATAATCAAATTTCTGGCAACAGCTTCAAGTACACCACTTCACTTTCTATTACATAAAGTTTGCAACCTTTCCCTTAACCTATTCGCTCACATCACATTGGTTGTATTAGGCCGACAAAACATCAAAGCCACAAGAGGCTTTCATTACCTGTAATGTAGTGCAATATAAATATATGCACTAGTTTAAATTCGGCACCCAATAAGAGGAAGTAGAACTGGACAGCATTCCAATCTCCTTCATTTTAGACATTTTCATTAGGGGCTGGAGACAAGTGGCATTATAGACTAAAGGTACTTTTGCCCAGCCCTCTACTTACCAGCCCTAAAGTTGAGATAATGACAGTGGGCCAGTAAGTCACGGTAATCACTTCAGCACCAGCCAGCCTGTGCTGCATGGCATCATACCTCATGAGATAAAAGGGGTGCGTATGACTTGCCTGATTATTTTGCTCATACAAAAGGCAAAAGACAGATGCTTGGTTGAATAATTGGAAAAACGTTGAGATACTATTTCAGAAAGGCTTGGTTTCCACATCAGCGAGCTGATACCTGTGACATCTGTATCTTGTGGATGCCCAGTGGTGCGCAAGCTATTTCTGCTCTCATAAGTTCTGGCAACAAACACCTGATTGGCTGAAAGATTTGTGTGAAGCTAATGCATCAGGTGTTTTTAAAGTGATTAGGCCTTAGCTGTAGACAGCTCATGCACGCTGTCTTGAAGAAACATGCTGTATCTATTTTGTAGGCCTGCCCATAGGCTTTCCATTTCTGGTTCCTTCGTCGCTCTACCATTTTTGCTCCCTGGCATGCTTAGGTCATGCCTTTTATTGTCTTTACCCCTCCCCAAGAGCAGAGACCAAGTACATTACCCCTCCACTATCCCTCATGCTATACCCAATTAGGAACTTTTTTGTTCTTCATTTCCAAGCCCCTCTCAGGAGCGCTGGAGTTTTCAGTCACTCCGAGCGCCATTTTTTTTCTTTTACCACATGCGCATGCTGCTCTTTGTTTCCAAGCCCTCCTCAGCAGCACTAGTGTTTTTATGCTCTCCGAGCACCACGCACAGATTTTTTTTTATTTACCCGTGCCCATGTTGCTGCCTGTGTCTTTTTTGCCCCGACAGTGGGGTTGGGCTGCTTCCTGCAGCTCTGTTTGACAGTCAGTAAGTCCAGAGGGGGCCCGTCTGCTGCCATGGCACCAGCACCACTCGCTCCTTGTCTCTACTTGTGGTAAGTGCAGCATAAAGTCTGTCCCTACTACTTACTGACTTTGCTGAAGTTTGCAGTTTAGTTTTGTGTACCTACAGTGAGCGGTATGATTCATGAGAACTAGAAGTGCACATCTGAGTCCTCCCTGCCCGACTGCAGTGACAGACACACTAGTCATGTCTCCACAGAGCTGAGCTCACCACATGTAGTAGTCATTTAGTTTTCATTCAACAGAGTGCTTTAGCATACTAACTCATTTTTGGGGGGAGGGGACGGGGAGAATGCCGGGGTAGACTTTTGCGATGTATTTTGCAACTTGAATTGAAGACTTACGGTGTTCATATAGTGGGTGTCATAGCGCACCCAGACCGGGGCGACTGGGGCGGTGCTCACACTTAAATGCTTCATTAATAATGATTAATGTGATTCAACTGAGCTAATTTATTTGTTTACAAATGAAGATGTGAGCTGTGACTTTTTGAATGTAGCTCCTCAGCCCTGGCTGTGACCTTTGCACTATGTGCAACTTACTCACAGCCTCTCGTTTCCAAAGACTTGCCGAATCATTATCATGCTCAAGCAGTGCTGACTATGCTGGCCTGGGTCCATGTAAGCAGACTTTATAATTTATCAATATAGGCAGACTGAGTCAGCTGAGATCCTTTTCAGGGGCCTCTCACATCCTGTTACTCAACCTGGGTGACCTGTGGTCCCAGGTGGGATACAGCAGCCTAGAGTTCAGTTATGCTCCTCTCACTATACAATCAGATTACAAGGGCATTAGATCTTAGAGTTTCGTATTGCTCAAATGGGTGTAATGTCTGATATTTATATGCTTCCCTCATCTTCATTGTTTGATTTTGCATGTGAGAAAGTGTCACTGATAGTTGTGAATAAACATTTCACACACACCAATCTGAAACCTTGGCAGCTATGTACATTCCACATACATTTTTCTCCAATGTTGGTATGTTGGTATTTTCCCCTCCAAATTTGGAACATGCTCTAAGTTCCATGTTGGCTGTCACCTGGAGTTGTCTCCTCCATCCCTGGGTGGCACAGTAGAGGCTTATGAATGCATATTTTCTACATTGCAGGAGCATTTTGGAAATGGAACTTGCTAATTTGTGTATGTATCACACTTTATTATATTTCAGGGTCCTATTACATTGCTGACCTTATAAACCCAAATAATTATGTGATTTTAATATTTATATTTTTCTTTTTGGTTTCCTTTTTATCTTTGGTTAAACCCACTGGTACGAGTGAGTAATCTGTTGTATTTTCCCTCGATTCTGCCAAATGCCTAAAGGTTTATATGCTCTATGGCACCACTGAGCACTTGTCAGAGGTAGTAAGAACACATTTAATAGCATACCCATGGATGTTTCTGATCCACTTGCATCCAAAATCAGATTGCAGGCTTTTGGTGATCATATAAAACATTCCACAACATTGTATTAGAAACACATTGTTTCATATAGTATGACTCCTAATATACACCCGGACTCAGTGGTTTATGCCAAACTGAGTGCCCCAGGCCTCAGATCCTGCTGAACAGATGGAGAGCATTCTGCTTTTTCACCTGCTGAAATCGCAGACATGTTTCTGGCTCAGAAGTTAAAAATAAGGAAATATGCATTCATTAACATACCTAATGGACTGCCCTCTCCATTTAAGATGTAAAGTCAATGAAATTCTCATTAACCCCACACAGTCTTTCTTTTGCAGAAAGCCAGAGATCCAGTAGGTCTCGGCAATCTGAGATCTATAGGTGTTGGCAATGTTAATGCGTTTGTGTACATTAATAGAAACAGCCCCAGAACTGAACAAAAATAAGTTTACATTGCTAACACCAGTATCGCTCAGATTGCAGAGACCTATTGGCTTTGCCCGTCTTGTTAAGTGATGCTGTTGGAAACCCTTCTTAATGCTCCTGGAGTGTGTAAAGATTATTTGAATGCCACAGAATATATGTATTACATTTTCATACAGTCCTTTACTGGACTTACTCACTCACCCATAGAGCCACTCACACACTCATTCACACCCCCACACAGCTACTAACAAACCCACTCACAGACCCACACAACCACTCACACACCCACTCACACATAGGCACAGCTACTCACACATCCTCTCACAAATCCATACAGCAACTCCCACACCCACTTACAGACCCACTCACCCACTCACACGCCCACTCACATACCCATACAGCTACTCACATGCCTACTCATAAACCCACACAACCACTCAACATCCACTCAGAGACCCACACAACAACTCACACACCCACACAATCACTCACACATCCACTCATAGACCAACACAATCACTCACACACATACTCACAATCCCACAACTACTCACACACCCACTCACAGACCCATGCAGCCCCTCACATACCCACTCACACACCAACACAGCAACTCACATGTCCACTCACAGATCCATACAGCAGTTCACACACCTACTCACAGGCCCATACAGCCACTCATACACCCACTCACAGACCCATATAGCTACTCACCCACCCACTCACACAACCACACAACCACTCACAAACCCACAAACCACTCACACACCCACTCACATAAACACTTACATGCTCACAGAGGCCCATTCAACCACTCATATACCTACACAGTTACTCAGACACCCACTGACAGACCTACACAGCGACTCTCACACCCACTCACAGACCTATACAGCAACTCACAAAACCACTCCCAGACAAACACAACCTCTCACACACCCACACAACCACTCACACACACACTCACAGACCCATATAGCTATTCACACACTCACCCACAGACCCAGACAGCCATTCACCTCCTACTCACTGACCCATCCAGACACTCACACATTGACTCACCAACCCATAGAGCCACTCACACACCTACTCAAACACCCATATAGCCACTCACACACCCAGTCACATATCAACAAAATAACTCACACACCTATTCATAGACCTATACAGTTACTCACACACCCACTCACAAACCCATACAGCTACTCACAAACCAGTCACAGACTCACGCAGCCACTCACAAACCCACTACAGACTCATGCAGATATTCAAACACCTATTCACTGACCCATACAGACACTCCCACTCCCACTCAAAGACCCATACAGCTTCTCACCCACCCCCTCACACAGCCATACAACCACTCACAAACCCACACAACCACTGACACACCCCCTCACACAACCACTCACATGCCCACTCAGAGGCCCATACAAACACTCATACACCCACACAGCTACTCACACACCCACTCACAGACCCACACACCCACTCACAGACCTATACAGCAACTCGAACACCCACTCACAGACA
This sequence comes from Pleurodeles waltl, assembly GCF_031143425.1. Classification (NCBI taxonomy): domain Eukaryota; kingdom Metazoa; phylum Chordata; class Amphibia; order Caudata; family Salamandridae; genus Pleurodeles; species Pleurodeles waltl. Next base: position 932,734,087 of record NC_090444.1, read on the forward strand.
AACACAACCTCTCACACACCCACACAACCACTCACACACACACTCACAGACCCATATAACTATTCACACACCCACATACAGACCCACATAGCCATTCACCACCTACTCACTGACCCATCCAGACACACACGCTGACACACCAACCCATAGAGCCACTCACACGCCCACTCACAGACCCATATTGCCACTCACACACCCAGTCACACACCCACAAAATGACTCACATGTCTATTCATAGACCTATACAGTTACTCACACACCCACTCACAGACCCATACAGCTACTCACACACCCAGTCACAGACTCATGCAGCTACTCACACACCCACTATCGACTCATGCAGCTATTCACACATCCACTCACTGACCCATACAGCCACTCACACACAACTCACTAACCTATCCAGTCACTCACACACCCACTCACACACCCACCAAACCACTCACACACCCATTCACACACCCATGCAGCTACTCACACACCTACTCACAGACCCATACAGCCACTCACACTCCCACTCAAAGACCCATACAGCTTCTCACCCACCCACTCACACAGCCATACAACCACTCACAAACCCACACAACCACTGACATACCCCCTCACACAACCACTCACATGCCCACTCAGAGGCCCATACAAACACTCATACACCCACACAGCTACTCACACACCCACTCACAGACCCAGACACCCACTCACACACCCACTCACAACCTATACAGTAACTCGAACACCCACTCACAGACAAACACAACCTCTCACACACCCACACAACCACTCACACACACACTCACAGACCCATATAACTATTCACACACCCACGTACAGCCCACATAGCCATTCACCACCTACTCACTGACCCATCCAGACACACACGCTGACACACCAACCCATAGAGCCACTCACACGCCCACTCACAGACCCATATAGCCAATCACACACCCAGTCACACACCCACAAAATGACTCACATGTCTATTTATAGACCTATACAGTTACTCACACACCCACTCACAGACCCATACAGCTACTCACACACCCACTACCGACTCATGCAGCTATTCACACATCCACTCACTGATCCATACAGCCAGTCACACACAACTCACTAACCTATCCAGTCACTCACACACCCACCAAACCTCTCACACACCCACTCACAGACCCATACAGCTACTCACCCACCCACTCACACAACAGCACAACCACTCACAAACCCACACAACCACTGACACACCCACTCATACAACCACTCACTTGCCCACTCAGAGGCCCATACAACCACTCATACACCCGCCCAGCTACTCACACACCCACTCACAGACCCACACAGCAACTCACACACCCACTCACAGACCTATACAGCAACTCGAACACCCACTCACAGACAAACACAACCTCTCAGACACCCACACAACCACTCATACACACACTCACAGACCCATATAGCTATTCACACATCCACTCACAGACCACACAGCCATTCACACACCTACTCACTGACCCATCCAGACACTCACACACTGACTCACCAACCCACAGAGCCACTCACATACCCACTCACAGACTCATATAGCCACTTACATACCCAGTCACACACCAAAAAAATGACTCACACACATATTCATAGACCTAAACAGTTACTCACAATCCCGATCACAGACTCATGCAGCCACTCACATGCCCACTACAGACACATGCAGCTATTCACACACCCACTCACTGATCTATCCAGTCACTCACACACCCACCAAACCACTTGCCCACCCACTCACACACCAATACAGCTACTCATATACCCACTCACAGACCAATACAGCCTCTGAATCCACTCACTGACCCATTCTGCTACACGCACACTCACTTGCAGACCTACACAGCCACTCACACACCCTGTCATAGACCCATACAGCCACTCACACACCCACTCACTGACCCATACAGTCGCTGATACACCCACTCACACACCCACAAAACCACTAACAGACCCATATAGCCACTCACACACCCACTCACAGACCCATATAACCACTCACACACCCACTCACCAACCTATACAGCCACTCACACACTGACCCTAAAAGGTTGCAGGTTACACTTGGTAATTATAATTAAAAATAGTTTAAAACTCCAAAAATCTGCAGTAAATGAAAAATATGGTGTAAACAGCAAATTTGACTGTGAAAGAAAAAAAATCCAAGCACTAGCCTAAGTCCCTTTCTCAGAGACAGTTAATCACTACAACTTATAATAGAAAGTCCTTTCTATCAAAATACTAAGATAAACTAAGCACCATAAAGGAATATTTTGAGCACGTTCTGAGTGCAAACGTAAAGATACTACTCATACATTCCCTTTGTGAATTTTCAAAGTTGTTAACATAGACGTTTGGTCTAAGTTTAGACCAAACATCTAAGTTTACCTTTGTGAATCAGGCCCTTAGACTTTTGGACTAAGTTTGCCTTTGTGAATCGGGCCCTATAAATGTATAGAACCATTACAAAAACAGCACATTTACAAATAAGTATGAATTGAGCAATCTGTAAGCCAAATTGCACCTAAACTAAGCAAATAAAACAAAAGAATGTAGAGCATGCTACAATTTAAGGTCAAACTCTTCATAAACAACTAAGGAAAGGTTTACTTAGCAAAAAGCATATTAGAAAACAATAGCAGATCCAAGAAACTTTCCCAAAACCTAAACCTACATGACAAATCTTTTTTTATATAAATAATAAACATCATATTTTATTACATCAGTATAAACATTAAATGAAACTTCAATGTTAAAAAGTCTGAGATAATGAAATAATATGCATTTGCATGACAAATGTAAACCTCACCAACCAAAAGGCTAACAACAAACTCAACACATCACTTAAAATAAATACAACACTGTTGAAAATAGCCCCTGGCCCTTTTGGCAGGATTACCTGAAACTGGTTTCCTTCCTGATCCTCTTTTTCTGACCTTCTTTTTGTTGGATTTAGGACTTAAATGCTCTTTACCACTGCTAGCCAGTGCTAAAGTGCTGGTGCTCTCTTCTTTAAACATGGTACCATTGGCGTATACACAATTAGCATATTTAATGTACCTACAAGTCCTTTGTAAAGTGGTATACTATATACACAGAGCCTCTAAATTAAATGCTACCAGTGGGCCTGTAGTACTGATTGTGCCACCCACTTCAGTAGCCCTTAAACATGTCTCAGGCCTGCCATTACAGAGTCTGTGTGTGCAGTTTCACTGCCAGTTTGACTTGGCATTTAAAACCTCTTGCCAAGCCTAAACTCCCCTTTTATTACATATAGGTCACTCACAAAGGTAGGTCCTAGGCAGCCCACAGGGCAAGGTGCTATGTAAGTAAAAGGTAGGACATGTACTTTTAAATTTTACATGTCCTTGCAATGAAAAACCCCGAAAGTCATTTTTCGCTACTGTAAGACTTACTCCTCCTATAGACCATTGGGAATTCATTAATACAACTTTAAGCTGTAATTTCTGATCAGAAAGGAGTGGCTGCATCATGTTTCAATCTTAAGGATGGTAATGATAAATCCTCTTTACTGGTAAAGTTGAATTTAACATTACTAATTCAGAAATGCCACTTTTGGAAAAGTGGGAATTTCTCTCTTACTGCTCTGTGTGCCTTGCCGCCTGTCTCCAATACACGTCTGGGGTAGGTGACAGTTACACTTTGTGCATTCTCTCTAAACAGCCACAAGCACAGGAAGGTCAGGTGTTTCTGAGCACTCATGTGCATTCATCTGCAGTCTGATGGGCCTTCCTGTGCAGGGTGGAGGGAAGCTGACATTAACACTTGAGTAGGGAAGTGCCTGGTCCCATACAAAGGGTTGATTAGCCCCTACTGATAGTCTAGAGCCAGTGCTATGAAGAAAGGAACCCTGTGCATTTCAAAGACCCTTCTTTGAGGTCTCTCCCATTTCAAAGATACATTTGGGTATAGGAACTGAGGCTCTGACCTTACCAAATCAGTACCTTTCTGGAGCTGGGAAGAACTCTGCTGGAGTAGACTGCAGTGCTGTAAGGACTACAATTTTGCCTTGACTGACAGTTCTGAGGAACTGCTTCTCTGCTTTGCTGAACTTCCCTGCTGTCTGTTGCCTGCTGATCTCTGCCTTGCCAAGGACAAGGACTTAACCCACCTCACTTGAACCCAGAGTGACTCCAAAATTTTGCTGGCTTGCCTCTTGTTTTCTAAACTCTCAGGGACACAAAACACTTCCTACAAACCTCCTGGTGCTGTTGGTCCCAACCATCTGTGAGTCCCACCCTGGCCTGAGGTACCTCCCTCCAGTCCTCAGAAGTAGGTTCTGCAGCTGTTCTGCTACAAAACTGATGCATCGTCACCTTTGCGCTGATCAGGACCGCTGCATCGCCCTTCTATGCCTACACAAAGGCTGTTTGACAACAGTGGTTCTAAATCCAGCCCGGCCCGACAATGACGCTCTGCGCAGCTTGACAATGACACTGCCTTCATCTCAGTGGATTTTGATGCAGACACGGGACCCAATTGCGTGTCTCGACCGATGCATCGACCCGAATGAGCTGATCGGAATCAGCGCATCGCTCCTCGACATCAACGCTTGCTCCATCTAAGATACTCTTTAAGAGGGCTCTGCATGAGTCCTGTAGCTGACCCGCCCTCAATTGTGGTTGGCCTGAACTTTCAATTTGCACTGGTCCCTCACAACCTCAAGTAACCTTTTGCCTGCTAGTGGCTTTCGAAGCACTATTTTTAGTTTATTCTTTAAAAATTCATATCTAGACTTCTACTGGTTGGATTTTTGTCGTATTGTGCTTGATTCAATCAGATAAATATTCTCAATTGTTCTAAAACTGTGTGGAGTCTTTTTGTGGTGTTTTCATTGTGTTACTGTGTGTGTGTGTGTGTGTGTGCAGAAATACTTTACACACTGCTTCTCACGTTAAGCCTGCCTGCACTGTGCCAAGCTACCAGAGGGTGAGCACACGTTAATTTAAAATGTGTATCTGACTCACCCTAACTAGAATGGTGGTTCCTGCTTGTATAGGGTGCATACTCTGACATCCAGAAACCCCATTTCTAACAAACACAAACTACACATTTACAAATCACAATCACATAATATATACACAAACAATAAAATGGAACATTTCCTGCCCAAAACAACTAAAATAAATATGACTTATTGTTCTGTAGCTACACACCTTCCTCTGTATCTACCCAGTCAGAAATATTAATCAACCAAAAACAGGAAAAAGGATGTACGAAAAGCCCAATAAAATGCAAAAACTAAACAACACAACAGAGATCCCTCAAAGCAATCCAAAGTATCTGGGAACCATATAAATCCCAAACAAAAGTGTTAAAAAAATAAATGCTCCTGAAACCCCCCCAAAAAATCCAAGTTAAAAAATATTTATTATAAACCAAAAGTGATTTCCTTACAAAAAAGCAGTAATTCCCACTGTACATAGATTACATTCATAGACAAAAATCTGCTAAGTAAAGAAGAAAACCCACCTCAGAAAAACATTACATTCCCAAAAATACATATACATTACACTTAATCATCGTAAAAATAAGTAACATAACACAATATAACATGCCATAATGATACATTAATAAAACAGTGTACAAAAACACAAACCTATCACTAGTAAAAACACTCCTATTAATAGAGCAAAATGTACAAAAACCCACAAACAGCATTATAACTTACTTCTAGACCTCTCCGCTACATCCCTACTACCTTCAAAAGCCTTAAAAAAAAACATTAAAACGGTAAGGACTTACCTGTTCAGACGAAGAGCATCTCCTTTCTGCAACCTAGAGCCAGGAAAATAGACTAAAACTGACACAGATAGACTACCAAATAGAAAGTAGCAGTTTAAAAAAATGGCTTCCAAATGAAACTAAAAAAAAGACTATCTCCCTATAGAAATAAATGGGAAATAATTTAAACATGTTGAAGAAAAGTATTACAAGATGCAAAAACTATCAAACATGTAAAATGTGTCAAAAAGGTTATAAAAATAGTGAAAACTTGTAAAGTATAAATTAAATAATAGTACAAAATAAATACGTTTATGTAATATACACTGAAAAAACATGTTAAAATGATGTTCTAAATATGTATAAAAAGAAATTTAGGACATGTTAAAAACATGCTAAACAATGCAAAAAAAAGTGGAAAATGTACAATATAAAGTACTATTTAAATATGATTTACATTTGATATAGTAGAGAAAATGTATTAATAATGCTTTATCAATCTATATAAAAATGTTTATTTTTAAGTTGAAATATATATATTTAGGAATGTAAAATATATATTAAATAAACTGTAAAAAAAAAAAAAAAAAAAATATGTCACATGTATTTATTCTATAAAAATGGCATTAACAATAATAATATTTATTACAAAAAACAACTAACTATTTTTCATCATATTTCTAAACACCAACAATCAAACAACATAAACTATTTTTACTACAAACAAATACAATTTAGAAAATGATTTCACATTAACATTATAAAATTAAATAATAACACTCCAACATGAAATATTTATAGAAAGTGTTGGATACCAAAGGTAGCATTTATCCTTTGCTCTCCAATTTTAACTAATTTGGGAAACATGATGGAAACTAAAGGGATGACATTTACTATTCCCACTCCAATTGATACCAATTTGGAGAAGGTGTTGAACACTAAAGGGGTGACATTTACTATTCCCAGTCCATTCTACACTAATTTGCCAAAGGCATGGACACTAAAAGGGTCACATTTACTGTTCCCACTCCAACATATACCAATCTGGGCACGGCGTTGTACACTAAAAGGGTGATATTTACCACTCCCACTCCAACTGAACCCAGTTTGGGGATGGTGTTGGACACTAAAGGGATGACATTTACCATTCCCACTTCAATCTAAGCCAATTTGGGGAAGGGACATTAAAGGGGTGAAAATTACTATTTCTAATGCAATCTAAAACATTTTATACAAGGTGCTGCACATTAAACATGTTATATACACAATACGTACTTCGTACTCACACACAATTTTTGATCTATAAAATTTACTTAGAAAAAACACTAACCAAAACTACACACCCATAGAGTCATAATTAAACATTAAAATTTAAAAGGATATTTTATCACTATAAATAATTATTATATATTTTTTTATATTTACTGCCATTCTTAAACTTTTAACCATAAAAAAAAATCATAATACAAAATTAACAATAATACAATTGAAAAACTAATAAACTAAAATTTCAAAATAAAAATGTTTTAAGAAATATTTTTACAATTACATAATAATTTTCCAATAAAAAAGTAAAAATATTGTTTTTCGTTAATTGTTTAACAAATTAAAAAAAAGTTATTGAAAAGAATTAAAATATGTTTTACTTTATTGAATTTGATTTAAAATATTGTAATGCTTAAAGGTTTTTGTCATTTAAATATTTAGTTTAATATTTACAATAAAAAATTATTTAATATAATTATATATTCTAATTAACTAAGAATAATTATTTATGAAAATTATTAATAAAACAAAATATATTTAAAGTTTTACAATACTAATTCACATCTCATTGATGTAATTATCATTAAATTTACACTAAAATATCCACTTTCTAGAAATCTTCCACTCTTATCCCCTAAACAGCCACAGGAAGATTTATTATTTTTTCATGCAGCACAATGCAGTATGCTACCCTGCTATAATACGTGAAAAGGAAGGGACAGGAGTGCGACATATTTACCATTATGCAGTGCATTTCTGTCCTCTTCTAGTGCTGACACACTTTTGGCTGCCTGGTGCCAATGCAGCACACTTGCATCATGTTGCAGGAGTGTCTCCATTGTAGGCAGGATTGTTTTTGGGCAGGAACGGACACCTTCCCACACAAAACCAAGCCTGAGAGGCATTTTTCTCTTTCTATGTGTGCTGCAGAATGCAGCACATGTAGAAAGAGGAAAACATGAGGAGAAATAAAGATAGTAATCCTTGTTACAACATACCTGGGGAGGCAGGGCATTTTGACACACTCCCACATTTACCACTAATGCTAAATCTGGGAATGTACCAACATCCAGCAACTCGAACACACACTCCACCCGTGGAATGCCTCCCTTCTGCAGTGTAAGGCGAGACAGTGATTTGTACTGCTTTGTGCTACTCTGGATTCATCAAGCCATGACAGACCATGCAAGATAGCCTTATGTGCCCTGATAAGTCTTACTTAGGTTTTGTGAAGTCCTTGTGCTCCGTTGCATGGCATCATTTTTTTTAATAATCACATTTTATTATTTAAACTGCGCTTATACAATGAAACAGCATAAGAAACAGAAGAAAGACGGCATAGCCATCCCACATCTCTCTCGCATTGTCCACTTTTAAGGATCTTCTCAGAGCTAAGTGCGTGATTGGGCCAAGTCATCAGTTCAATATTATTCCCACCACCTACCCCATATTGTGGAGTGCTTCTTGGGCCATCCTCTGGCCCTGTAAATGGGTTCTTCCTGCTGCACACACCAATCCACCACAGATCTCTATGCTGACAACGTAGGCAGATGGGGGATTCCAAGTGGAGTGTACTGTCCCTTTTAGCAATCAACTTTGTCATACCAACCAATGCGTCCTCCAGGTGGCGCCATCCACGTCCTCTAATAGAACCAATAGAGATATTTTTGGTGACAAGTTTACAGGTCTGTCTAGCATCCTGGTTAGGGTTTTTTCGATCTGTTGTCAGTAGACTGCAATACTGGAGCAGTGCCACACTATGGGCCCGATTATGAGTTTTTTGCTAAATTTTTGCAACCTCCATGGAATCTACCTGATCCTGGTCATGGGGACTCACAGCAGGAGGTCTAATGATGGAGTAGTATATTTGTCAATTTGGGGCTGCGTTTCCATGTGAGAGCCTTTATCTTTCCCCCATTTGTGTGGTGAAGCACCTCATTTATGTCAAATGAGATGAAGATGGAGTTGTGTAAGGGTCAGGTTCAGTGTATGTGATCCCCAGGTAGTGGGCACCCCAAGATCTAGTCCAGATCTTCTGCCCAGAATTGTAATTGCCCTTTTCATCTGTCTGCTCTTTCCAGTCCTAGTAGAGGCTTAAATGAGGCTCCAAAGATCCTCAGAAGGGACCGATCCCAATACCCTTGGTCGGGATCCTAAGCTGCTGTTGGCAGGGAACTCTGTTCAGCCCTGTAGAGGCCCCCACTATGGCCCCCCAGTAGGGTCCAGCGCCAGTCCCCCCAAGTGCGCTTAGGGTTCAAGGCTGTAATTGGCAGGGTACAGAGTATGAGTGTTTCCCAGCTGCCACTGTCAGGAAGTCCTTTGCAGCCTGAGCTCTGCCCTTAACCTCCGTCGACCAGCAGATGCATGGGAAAATGTCACCAAATCCACTTGGGTGTGCCACCACTCAGTCACACCCCGCCTGCTTGCCTTGTGAATCAGAAGAGGCAGCATGTGCATCCCTGTGTCCTGAGTACACTACACTCTCACCAATATTGCCCATGTCCATATACCACGGGTTAGGACTCCAGAGTGGGACCCCATGCCAGGGCCTGCTCAGCCTCACTACTGGGGCCGGACACCTCCCCTTCATCTCTGGCAGGCCTACCTCTGCCTAACAAATTGAAAGGTCTCCATCTGATGCTCCTCACAGCCTGATTGTCCACCAACAGAGCTGGAGATGGTGGCAGGCCCAGGTGCACGGCACGCCAAGGCTGGCACCGCATGCCCTGGGGTGCAAGAGTCATATTTCTGGCAGGGATAGGGAGACTGTGAAAAGCTCCAGCAGCACGATGGGCACAGACTGTGAAGGACCCAGTGCATTCATGGAACGTCTTTGGAAATTTTGGCTGCCTTTGCCACGTCCCCACTGAATTTCAATTTAACTTTTTTAATTTCATTGTAAATTAATTGCATTATATTTTCTATTTTCACAGTGTTATTTCTAATATATTTCATGTGCTTCGTACGGAATCAATATTTTTATTGATGATGATAAGGTACAAGCCTATAGTCAATATGAATGAGAAGAACTTGAAAAGTATAAAATATTTACCCAGTAAAACAAGAAAAATATTTGCTGAAATAATCAGCAGTCTTCCTGCGCTCTGAAGATCACACACAGCTTTAAATAATCAGATTAGCCCCTGGATTCAGTGTATTCTGATTGGCAGCACAGAGGTCAATAAAATTCACTGACATTCCCCATGGTTTATACAAACTGGTTTTGTGGTTGAGACAGCAGAGGAAGTTTATGAGAAATTTCAAGGGGACCCAGGTCAGCAGAATGCAAGGTATTCCATCTGAGATTTTGGGAGACCCTACTCAATAGGATTACTCCACAGGGAAATTAAATATCCAAGTAATGTAGAATGTTAGCTCATTCCATCACTCCAATGTATGCAGTAGTAGGTCATTCAACCCACATCTACACACAAAGACAGAAAGATTCAAATCGTTTAAATCAAATGAGACTCTACAATGTCCTCAAAGCAAGACATTCCTAAAATGATCAACTTTATCCATTTTAGTATGATGCTGGAACAAAAATGGTTGAAAAAAGAGGTTGTGCTACTGAAAGAGCATCATTAGTGCTAAAAGCCTTTTACTCCAATTCTTTTTAGATATTACCTACTAGACAGTATACATTATCTCATGGAGAAAAGGCATACTGTCAGCTTAGTATAGAGCCCACATATTCATTAACAATAGTTGTCTTTAACATCATTCTCTTTTGCTTGCTTGTTGTTCATTAGCATAGCTTGTGTGGGCGTTCTTATCTCTTCTTATGTGTGTTCCTCTCCTGCAGCATGGACACATAAATTGTATCCTTCCATTGCTTTCTTTTCAAGCACTACATTTTTCTTCTGGGTTAACATGAGAGTGCATGTGTTATCCAGCTGTCTCCTTTATGTACTTCTCTCCACTCACACTCTGTGTTGTCCTTTGTCATCCGTTTGCTTTTCCCCCACCGCAACATGTTGCACTTGGCCTCATATACTTCTCCCCTGTGTTGTTTTCTCTCTTGTGTGCCTCTGCCCCACGTGCTCCACTCTGCTCTCTCTAGTACGGTGTTTCTCTACACACTCACCCTTGCGCTCTGTGCTGCTTCCATCCCCCCGCCATCCATGTTGCATCCCATCCCTCTGTGTTTTTCCTGCTACCTGCTCCCACCATTTTTTTGGCACTTTTAATTCCTGCTTAGAGCAGGTGTTAAAAGGAGGCACGCCATTGTTTACAATGGTCTTTGCAGGATTAGTGTCTACACTTTTTTTGCTAATCCTGCAAAGCTCCGAACTAGCGCCAAATATTTCAACGCTAGTAGCCTATCTACCACCATGGTGTGATGTATCTTATATACGGCTCACACATGGTGGCATTAGGGGGGCACTAAGGAAGCAAAAAAAGTGCTGCTGCACTGGGTGCAGCTCCAGTTTTCTTAACTCTGGTACTAATTTTTAGAGCTGGCAAACATCTTTACTTAACACAAGTCCCATAGAAAATGTTTGGATAGGTGAAGGGGTAGACTCACAGCCTCAAGAAACACAAAAATGCAAGATCACAGTTGACTATCTTAGTTGCCCATTAGTTGTAGTAAAGAAAGTAAGTAACATGACCCAATTATCCCTGGGTCTGGCTGCAATTGGCAGCAAAGTACTGTATGTATCACCCTCCATAGAGCAAGTAGGTAAATCTCACATCCACATTGCGCAAGTGGGGGTGCTTTTGCCCCTGCAGTTCACTGCAACTCTTCTTTTGCCCAACATCAACACCAAGGCAGTTAATTTCCAATAAGACTTAGGGGCTCATTATGAGTTTGGCAGTCAGACGAGCCGACTGCCAAACTAGCGGGATGAGGCGGCCATCAACCCGGTTGCCTCACCCCCCCCCCACGGCTGACTGGTGGGAACATCATATTACAACGTTTCTGCCTGTCAGCCCCGCGGGGACAGTGCTAGTGTATTGGTCTTGGCAACCTTAATGGACCCAAGGCCAATACAGCAGCATACAGTGCGCATTCTGAGGGTGCTGGAATCAGGAGTTGTGATCAGCATGGCGGCACTGAGTTCAGTGCTGTCATGGCTGACCACGAGTCTGACCACCATCAGTCCATAGGGAACCATGGGCCAGATGTAGCAAGGCTTTTGCACCTCGCAAACGGCAAAAAACGCCGTTTGCGAGGCGCAAAAGCCCTCACGCTATGCAGAAACGCATTTTGCAAGTCGGAACCGACTCGCAAAATGCGTTTCCGACTCGCAAATAGGAAGGGGTGTTCCCTTCCTATTTGCGACTCGCAACGCAATGTAAGTTGATTTGCGACTGCGAAAGCGGTCGCAAATCAATTCGCAGTTACCATCCACTTGAAGTGGATGGTAACTCATTCGCAAACGGGAAGGGGTCCCCATGGGACCCCTTCCCCTTTGTGAATGAACACAAAAAAAGATTTTCAAAAGGTTTTGGTATTTTCCATCAAGTGCAGCTCGTTTTCCTTTAAGGAAAACGGGCTGCAGATGGAAAAAAAAAAACTGCTTTATTGAAAAGCAGTCACGGACATGGTGGTCTGCTGTCTCCAGCAGGCCACCATCCCCGTGAGTGCCTAGACTCGCAACAGGGTCGCAAACTGCGACCCACCTCATTAATATTAATGAGGTGGGCCTTTGCGACCCCATTGCGAGTTGCAGAAGGTGTCTGAGACACCGTTCTGCATAGCAAATTGCGAGTTGCAATTTGCGAGTCACTCAGACTCGCAAATTGCGAGTCGCAATTTGCAACGTACCTACATCTGGCCCCATGTTCCTAGCGGTCCGACCGCCAGACTCGTAATAAGGCCCTTAGAGATTTCTTTAACATAGCCTAATACTGTCTTTAAATGGATTCCAATGAAATTAACTGGAATGATTAATTTGAATTTGTTCAGAAGTTTTACCAGAATGTATTGATTACCGGGCAGGACTGTCTGTGGAGCTCTGCACCTCCAAGCACACCATAGCATGTCAGAGGACATGATGAAAAGAAAACTGCTTAGGCTCCTACTGTCACCTTTAAAAGAAGTATATTCTCCAAACTTTGTGTTGAGCTTGATGTTCAATCATTTTGATATTGGGAGATGGCAATATTCATACTGATCAGTAAAAAATATATGTTTTGTGGCTAGTATTGAAGCATTTTGATAACCAATGTTTTATTTAGAACCTGGTCCTCAACTAAATCTAAAATCTTGATGGGAATGTTTATCAAATTGAGAAAACATATCCATATTACAGAAAGAAAACCAATGCGCTTCACGTAAAGAGTCCCAGGACCTTAGCAGTAGCAATCCTGTAGTTCTCCGCATCACCTTCTTGCACATGTAATCAGTTTACAAGCCAGTCTCAACCAAGTTGAAAGGTTTTGCATGTTCTGGTTAAACTTTCATGGATCACATAACATATAAAGCTTCTCTCTGAAAAAGAGAAATCATTGAAGCCGGCAAACATATCTGCCAATTTAATTTCACACTTGTGTCTCTCTTCTTGCCCTGAGGTGGAAAGCCACTTCATGCTGTCTGTTGTGCATTGCAACAGAAACCGCTAAAACTACACTGGGTTATGTTGAGAAAACCTGAGGGAAGATAGCATGAATAAATAGCCAAACTTGCTTGCAAATGAACACTTACTGTGTGACTTGAATCGAGCATGCAATGGCCACCACTATGTGCACAAACAGTATGCATGTGGGCGTGTGCCAAGCAAGGCAGTGTGTGAAATCTGTGCTACAACTACACTGTCATCAAAATTGCTTCTTCACTGATTTCCTGGTTGATTGGGGCATTTGATGACATTCAGAGTGGATGGGCCTTTCACTCATGTTATTCTTGTGTGTGCTATTTGTTGCACCTCCTTGTGTGGAAATCTACCAATATGGATACTTGGACAGATGACAAACAACAGCAGGACACTAACTGCTCAGCCAAGCCCACTATGTAGAAAGTTATTCTGACTTCAAGCCAGCACAGCCAACAATGCAAAGAAATGGATAAAATTAGCCTAAAATAAAGTAAAGCTTGAGAGCATGATTTAAAATCTCTCCTCTGATAGTTCTTTTCTAGTTGACTGAGACACTGAGGGAATCAAAAATATTAAACAATTTAGATGCCTGTGAAGCCCATTTGGCCACATAATAAGGACCAAGAATCGAAATTGGAAGTTAAGCAATTTATTTCCTATCAATATCCAACCCAATATTTACTCAAGCCATGAAAATTTTGAAAAGATACAGAATTAAAGCTGGCAAGCTGAAATATCGCAATTGGTTCAATCCCATCAAATTAAGATAAAAGGCAATAACACCACAGCAATACAGAAACTGAGAATTAGAAATAGATGTTCTATAAAGAAACCACTGCTCTCTCTCCTAAACATGGAACACTTCTAAAATAATTTAGTCTGGGTTATAAATCAGGAATAAAGATGGTTGAAATGAAATGTTAGGGAAATTCAGAAAAGCAAGAAGGCGTCAGAATAATGAAGGCTTCATTCAAAGTCCTCCAGAGAAAATGAATATGTATGAACAATACTAAGTATGAAGCTTCGACTTGAAAGAATAAAGGAAACATAGAGATCTATACCCCCCAAAGTCTAAGGAAATCTAGCTTAACTTCTAACAGCATAAGAATTAATTAAAACAACGTTAATGTTATCTCTTTCCTCCCCTCCAAAAACCAATCAGCTCCTGCTCCATCGTTACATGCAGCACACCACCCAACTTTCTCAACCCACAGAACCCGGACTGTTACTGCACCCTTGAATATCCCCTGTTCATGGTTCATGATGAATAGGAGACTTGAGCTGCTTAGTTGCTTGTTAGATCTTCACATATCTTGCCAAGATTTCTCTTCTTAGGCCTTACTACCAGCAAACTAATACATAGAACAATACACATTTTCTTTAATTAACAAAGCCTTGAAAGTTACCTACAAAAGAAAAAACTTACTATCCAAGTAAAATACATTTTGGAATTAAGGCCTTTAGTCAGGCTAACTTTAACCAACAATGAACGTACACGTTAAATACATGATTATAGCTGCACACACATACACTCGTCAAAATAAATGCTGAACATGCATAAGGAATATATGCTCATTTCTACAAATACAACTTGAGTGAATATAAAACATAAATAATTCATATATTTAGGCATTTTGAAAGAATATTGATGTGCACGTTTATAAAGCTTCAGTCTTTCAGTGGTTACATTCCATTAATGAATTTGAATATCTATCCATGTTCATAATGTTAAGGCACACAGTAAATATAATGTTATATGTAAATGAGTATTTCGTACAATGATGAGATGTGAAGGATGGAGTCTTAATTGTGATAGCGCGTCGGAAAAAACCCTAATACATTACTCTAATTAAGATACGCTAATATAAAACCATACATTAGTACATTATTAATTCATCATTAATTAGTCTCATTAGTCTTTGTATACATTTGGTGGCCACTCCCCGTGGGCACATTTCAAACATGTGCATTATTTTCTACATTAACACATTTCTATGTAGAATCATTACAGAATATATTGCAAGCTTTTCAAGTTAATATTAGTTTTAAAAGTCACACTCCAACAATCCCTCCTCTGATGACTCTTGTCATCACATAAACCTTTCCCCATACATTTTAAAATTCCTTCATCTCAATTTCCTCTCTCAATCTTTCACCCTGTGATTTTTCTCTGAACAATTTTTCCCTTTTCTTTTCTTCCCTCCTCTTATTATTTTTTGCCATTTTCGATTTAATTTGCTTACTAATTTTGCATGACAGCCATAATCCAAATAAACAAGCTATCACAATTAATATTCCCTGTATTATTTTCACCAATATCCCATGCCAAATACTCCTAAACCAACCTCCCACTGTAGCAAGTCCTCTTCCAACCTTTTCCCAAACCCCTGGCTCTTTCAGTTCCTTCAAATCTGTAGTATCCCTAGTCAAGTTAGTAAGCATACTTCTAATCTCATTACTATTGTCAGGTAAATATGTACAACAATGACGCTCTTTAAGCATTTTAAAAACTTCACAATTTTTCGCTAGAAGAATGTCTAAAGCAAGCCTGTTTTGAAGAGTCATAGCCCTCTCTGCAGCAAGTTCAGTATCTATCAGGAGTGTAGCCCCTGTGAAATTTGTCAGCATGTTACCCACAATAGTAGACAACTTTTGAATCTTTATGGAGTTTAAGATAACTCCCACTGAAGGAATTATCGCCCCAAATATGTCTCCTACTACACCAGCAGCAGTCTCTCTCGTTTGTCTAGTACGATGTAATTCAGACAATTTCGGAAACCTTTTCAAGTCTTCTAATTGACATATGTTTGGGAAAACTATCCCCAAATAACATGTCCCATACCATCCCTTAGGAAGACGGTAATAAGCATTAAGTCCAAATATATAATAGATCCCAGGGAGTGCTGGATCCTGTCCATTTAACATGAACGTCCACTTACTCTGAAACAACTTACACATGCTTACATTCACTCATTCCCACAAAGACATTGTCATAGTCATAGTCATAGTCATAGTACGACTTCGGCCTAGATATGCGAAGCTTCCCTACGTGTAGTGCATCTAAAGCCAACTTCCCCTGTTCCCTAGCCGCACTGTAACTCTCAGCACTAGCAAAAGCTCGCTGCTGTAATCCTTTCTCTAACTCTACCTTCAATGCCCTCCTTCTATCTTCCGTGTGATCTAAAAAGCTTTTCTCTACAGGTGTAAGCAAACATGTCAAATCATTGCGGTGTGCATATGATGTACTAATTGGTAGTGTCACCTCAAAGAACCCCTTAACTAATTTGATGCTATAGTACTTGGCCACACTACTCAAATCCTCTATGATAGGCACATAAGAAAACACAAGATCGTGATTGGAGTAAATATATCGAATCTCTTCCTGGTTATAGAATCTTGTTAGTAACAGACTACAGTTTATCCCATATGTTAAAGGCAAACTATGATAGGTAACCCCTTCTTGTACCGAAACAGGAATCTGTGTACACACATAACAATCTTTCGCATCCATAGTGTCATCATATTCACTCAGCAAGTGATAGAAAACATTAGTGGATAGTTCCCCTTTTGTGTAAGTTCCCTCATGCAAATATTTCGTATCCTGCTCAAACCTCTCCCAAGCTGTTATTGCAGTGGCGGTCTCAGGAATTGTACCATTGTTAGTTCCATTCTTACCCACAACCACAACTATGATGAATATCACACACACGACACCAAAACCAACACCCAAACATTTACAACGCCTACTTCCCCTATTATCATCTCTAATAGTAGCCATGATCTTTAAAGAATCAGAAAGTGAAGAATGATTAGTTCATACAACAACCAACACAGGATGGTTGAAACTTATTATTAATTGTGTTCAGCACAATTAAAGCGAGCAAAAAGTTTTTCTTCAGCAGTTATTTACAGCTTTCACTTTCACTCCCAGGATCCTTGTCAATTTCAGTTAGCAGCTTCTCGAGACTTCTCGATCAAAGCAAAATGCCAAGAACTCTTGCTGCCATTCAGCTGATGTTGCGTACGCCCATTCAGGATCTGTGTACCTTCTATTTGCTACTCTCTTTCTTGTCAATTTGCGATCACCTTGCAACTCTCCTTCACTTAGATCTTCTCTCCTTGTTGTGTCAACCTCTTCCTCAATTGCATCCTCGACAACCACTTTGTCACTTGCAATTCCGGCCACTTATCTCCTTTCAGGGGCTCTCTGGTCTTTGGTCTTTCCTGGGGCAATCCTTCATCCTCCTCTGACTCTATGGTGTTCTCTCTTGATGGACCTGCAATTTGCTCAGGAGGAACCTGGACACTCTGACTCTCTTCCGCCTCAACTCCTTCGCCTTCTGGGTCTGTCAGGGGCTCTAGCTCAATTCCACATTCATCTGCTTCTGGGAGAACCTGCTTCTGACCTGGTCCTCCTGGTGCCTCTGTTGAGATAGGCTCACCGTCACCCCTCTGGGTCTCTTCTCCTTCGTCTCTTACTGGAGTGACCAAGTCGTCCTCAACGGGCTCTCCTTCTGTCTCAGTTCCCCTTCGATCACTCTCCGGCCCTGAGACTTTTTTCTATGTTGTTGGTACTTTCAACAACTCAACTTCCTCATCAGTTGGACACGTCACCTTTTTCGTGTGACTGACATGGATCCAGTTTGGAATTCCCGCACACTTTACAGCAGTAGTAGTCATTAGTATCACTTGACATGGCCCCTTCCAACGTGGCTCCAAACAGAACTTCCTTACGTGTTTCTTCATGACAACTCGGTCACCTGCCTTCAGATTCTGCCCTGGATCATTTATCGGAGGCAGGGTGGTAGCTTCCACCTGGTGAAAGAAAGAGCGGGCCACGGCAGCCAGACCCTTGCAGTAGTCCAACACCATATCATCCGTGACATTCACAAGAGCATTCCCAGGCACTGCGTGCAGTCTCATGGCTCGACCCTTGAGTATCTCATGAGGAGACAGTCCTGTTTTCTTGTTGGGCGTATTTCTCATTGACATTAGCACAAAGGGCAACGCATCAGGCCATTTCGAATTTGTGGCTGCACACATTTTTGCCATTCTCGACTTCAGGGTACCATTCATCTGCTCCACTAGTCCTGATGCTTCAGGGCGGTAACTACAATGCAACTTCTGTTCAATGTTCAATGCTGCACACAATAGCTTAACCACCTCATTGTTGAAGTGACTTCCCCTATCTGATTCAAAAGAAATCGGAAACCTGAAACGTGGTATTAATTCCTTAAGCAGCAGCTTCGCTACTGTGAGACTGTTATTCCTACGTGTAGGGTATGCTTCAATCCAGTGACTAAAGATACACACAATCACTAACACATATCTCAGACCTCCACACACAGGCATCTCAATAAAATCCAATTGCATTCTGCTAAATGGACCTCCTGCTCTCCCTATGTGGCTCAAATTCACCACTGTCCCTTTTCCCGCGTTCATCTGTTGACAGATGATACACCTATGACAGATCACTTCTGCGGCTTGTCTGAACTTCGGGTTAAACCAATCAAGTTTGAATAACCTGATCATGGTATCTCTCCCAATATGTGCTTGCCCATGGTAAAACCTTGCAAACTGTGACAGGAGACTGTTCGGCAAAGCCATTTTCTCCTCATCTGAGACCCATAAGTCATCTGGTCTTTGTACACATTGCATCCTAACCCAAGAACGCTTCTCATGTTAGCTGGCACATCCCTGCAACAATCTTAATTCTTCTAAAGTGTCAATCACCCTCAATGCGTAACCTGTGCATGTCTCATTTTCTCTTTCAGGTAACAATTCCCACTGATCCTTAAACGATATGCAGTTCAATGCACAAAACCTTGCGACCTGATCCGCATATCCATTTCCCATTGACAGAAAGTCTTGTGATTTCAAATGAGCGCTGCATTTCACCACAGCAATTTCATGAGGTAACTGAAGTGCGAGCAACAACTCCTTAATTCTTTCACCATTTTTCACAGGAGAACCAGAAGAGGTCAGGAAACCCCTCTGTAACCATAGTTGGCCAAAGTCATGGACAATTTCAAATCCGTATCTGCTATCAGTATAGACAGTCACTCTCAGCTGGGCAGAAGCATGGCGCGCTCTAGTAAGAGCAACCAATTCAGCCACTTGAGCAGAATATACTCTCTCGAGCCAAGACGCTTCAAGGATACCTGAGAACGTACCTCCAGCGTATCTGGCTCTCAACACTCCTACTGAGTCTCTTAAGCATGAACCATCAACAAAGATAATTTTGTCATTTTCTTCTAAATGGGAATCCATAATATCGGGCCTCGGTTTGGTGCACATTTCTGTTACCTCAAGACAATCATGTTCTACACCTTCAACATCTTCAACTTCTGTGTTTTCATTTGGAAGCAAAGTTGCCGGGTTCAACACTGTACATCTTTTCAACATTACATTTGGTGACCCCAATATGATAGTTTCATATTTTGTCAGCCTTGCATTTGTCATGAGTTGCGTTTTGGTACGAGTCAACAGGATCTCAACTGAGTGAGGGACCATAGCTGTTAAAGGATGTCCAATCAGTATGCTTTCACACTGTGTGAGGCTCTGACCAACTGCTGCTACTGCACGCAGACAACCCGGTAAGGCTGCTGCAACTGGGTCCAAAGTAGCTGAAAAATATACTACTGGTCGGTTTACACCTCCATGGACCTGTGTCAGGACAGACAAAGTACCTGCATCACATTCATGACAAAACAGAACAAAAGGCTTTGTGTAGTCAGGCATACCTAAAGCTGAAGCCCTGCACATGCTCTCCCTTAACTCAGTGAATGCCTTCATTTCTTTCTCTGACAGTACTATGACATCTGGCCCATCCTTAACCGTCAGTCTCACCAATGGCTTGGAGATGACTGAGAAATTCAGGATCCACTGACTAAAGTAGCCCACCATTCCCAGAAACATCCTAACATCTCTCCATGTCGTTGGGGGATTCATCTGTAACAGGGCAGTCACTCTTTCCCTGGACAATTTTCTCAACCCTTTCTCGATTTGATGACCTAAGTATTTTACTTCTTTCTGACAATATTGCAGCTTCTTTGGAGACACTTTGTGTCCGTTCTTTCCCGAATGGCTCAGTAAGGCCATCAAATCATACTTGCACTCATCCCTCATTTTGGATGCAATCAACAGATCATCAATGTACTGCACTAGAGTCGATTGAAAAGGCAATTCCAATGACTCCAAATCCTTCTTTAGGATCTGGTTGAATATGGAAGGTGATTCCAAAAACCCTTGAGAAATTCAACATCAATTGTAAACCTTATCCAGGAATTTGAAACTGAAAAGAAAATGACTGCCCTCATGAAGAGGCACAGAAAAGAACACTTGTGACAAATCAACCACTGTGAACCATTCTGCATCACATGGAACCTGAAACATAATCACAGCTGGATTTGGCACCACTGGGCAACATTTCACCACTATGTCATTAATTTTTCTCAAGTCTTGGACAATTCAAACTTTTCCACAAGGCTTTCTAAGCCACATTATTGGTGAATTACATGGGCTACTCATCACTTCTTTCAAGACTCGCTGTTTCACAAAGTCTGCAATTAACTGCAGCACCTTTATAGGGACATCTTGCGCCATATGGTACTGCGGTACCTGGGGGAACACAGCATTTGGCTTCACACAGACTTTGACCGGTTCTACTCCTTTTATCAGCCCTACTTCTTTCCCTGTCAAGTCCCACACTTTCTCCTTTACCATCCCCTGCAAGTCTGCTGGCAGATCAGTCACTGTAAACATTGGGAAGAAGATAATCAGAGGGTCTTCCTCATCTGTGGTCTCTGTTTCAGGCTCTGAAACCTGCCCGTCATCTCCTTCATCATCACTGTTTGTCTGAACCACAATCCCCTCATTGGAACAGGTGATCGAACACCTTGTCTTGCACAGTAAGTCTCTTCCCAGTAGGGACACAGGACTCGAATCGCAAACCACAAATTGGTGCAATCCCTGAAAGGTGCCAAGCTCAACTTCAACCGGATCTGTGATTGGGTTAGTCAGGAGCTGATTCGCCACTCCTACTACCTTGACTGTACGCCACGGAAGAGGCAGTTTCGGAACCTCTGCACTTCTAACTGTAGACCGTGTGGCTTCTGTGTCAACCAAGAATGAAACCTTGTGACCCATCACCTTCCCCTTTCTATGATTTACTTCTAGGGATGCTGTAAGCCTGCACTCCTCACCATCTGAAATCTCATCCGACCATTCATCGTTTATTGCATTCTCACCACGTAATGGGAACTGTTGTACTGCGTTACTTTGACTCATTCTTTGACCTGTGACCTGTTGAGGAAGCATCACCTGTTGCTGTTCCATTGGTGCTAAGGGCAACTGCATTTGCTGTCTAGGTACCTTGGGAACCTGCTGTTGCATTTGCTGCATCTGCATCGGTTGTACACGTGGCATCTGTACCTGCTGCATGGGTTGGAAATCCTGCATCTGAACCATGTTATTTTGAAAATTCAGGTTAGGACGTCTCATCCTCGGTCCCTTCACATTTTGAAATGCACTGACATCATTGCTTTGTTGAACAACACCCTCCTGCACCATCATAGGGCACTCCCGCTTCCAATGTCCAACGCCCCCGCAAGCATGACAAGTTAACATCTTCTTTATCCCCAGCACATCATTTTGAACCACTACAGTATTCAAGTCTGTGCTTCTGTTCACAAAACCTCCTCGACCTCTGCCTCTCACTTGAGCCTGAAACATCCTGTTTCCTTGCGGCTGTTGCACCATCTGTTGTAGACAACCTCCCTGCAACCCTGACTGTGCTGCCTTAATTTGCATCATCATTGCTTTCTCCTTCAGCTTCCTCTGATTCAACTCAATCTCGTCACTACTGTATTTCGCATACTGCAACACCTCGTCAATTGGCTTCGCTTGACAACAGATCAAATGATTCTTAATCATCTGGCTAATGTCAGGTCTCAACCCTTCAACAAATCTGAACACAAGGTGATTCATGTCCTTTCAACAACCTCTCATAATAGGCATGTATCGACTCCTTGGGTTCCTGTGCTGTCCGGTCAATCTTTTGCCAATCAACATTCTGCTGCAAAACTCTCTGTTTCAGAAATTCAATCACCTTATAGTAATACTTCACTATACTCTATTATAGCTCTATCCCTTGCTGGTTCCGCAGCCGGCCAATCCACACTTCTCTTGCACTCAAGCCACAAATCGGCCAGAACTATAATCTCAAAGAGTATTCACGTCTTCCCAAAGACATTTTGCAAGCTTCACAAACCTGTCCGTCTGCTGATACGACTCTATTGGTTTCTCCCTTAGCCTGGGAAAGTCATTTGTAAATGACAGGATATCACCTCTAGTCCACGGCACATGGACGAGAACCCCTCCAGCCATCTCTCTCATCGGTAACATCTTTATCGCACCCACATCCTGTGAAGCCTTGGCTGGCTGCTCTATGCAGTCACTTTTCCTCTTGTCTCTTTTCTTCGCCTATCTGCCTTCCCACTTCTCTAAGGCTCCCCCAACTTGTGCACTTTGCAGTATTTCTTTAAGGTGTGCCTTCATCCCAGTAGATCTCATGTGTTCAAAATCTTTAGGCTCAAAGTCTAACCTGTAACTCCTCTTTAGATGGTTGGTATTGTCTAAGTCTATTTCATATTTATCTGCCAAATTTGCCAACCTCTGGTGCACCCTGCTCACTTCTTTTGTTATTTTTGGACACAGATACCTCAATTCTGCTTCCGTGTACGATTCCAGCCTGTTCACTCCCATGCTCCCCTCAACTAGTTCATTTCCCTCCATGCCCAACCTCACAAAATTCAGGTACTCTTCTCCTTCTGATCTCCCTGCTGCTGCATGAGTAGTCTGTGGTGAGTTCAGCTTGTCTAACCAATCGTTCAACTGTTGCGCAGTTAAACCTTGCAGGGAGATATTTCCAGCCTACATTATCGGGGTTTGCGGTAAGTTTGCACTCAAGATCTGTGGTGTCAACAATCCCAAACCTGATTGTCTCATGACATCTGGAGGAGCCCCAATCGGACTGAAGCTAACAAATATCTAGATCTTTCTAATGTCAGCTCCATTGCAGTCATCCCTTGAGAGCTCCCTACGAATCCTCCTCTTGTCATTTCTTGGGTCATTATTCCCTGATCACATACACTAGGCTTCGCCTGTGCATACAATGGTACTGGTGGACCAATTGTAATGGGCAAGGATATGGCGACTGGTGTCTGCCTGTTTCCCAAAACCTGTGGAGCATTAACTCCCATATTCTGATTCATTACTGGTGCTATGGCTGACTGCGGCCCTGTGACCGAAGTGTAATTCGGGACCATCTGTTGCTGTGCCTGGGGCAACAACTGTGGAGTTGGCTCGGTCTGTATCAGCTTTGGTCTTGTATATGTCGGATCTGACAGCACCATCAAATTCGTGGTAGTCTCTAATATCGGAACATCAGGGCAAAGTCTCTGAACCTGCGGTGACTCTAGTTGAGATTGCATCTCTGGAACAGAAGACATACTAATACTACTCTGCACTGGAGCTGGTGTCGAGACAGTACTAACCTGTACTGGATTTACTGTCACCTTGTTCTGGGTTGAACTTACAGGGCCTGTACTAGTGCTCGGTCTGTTGTCATCTATTACGTATGGCGGTGGTCCGTCATTCAGTAACTGATTAAGAAACTCATCATCGTCTGAGTCATCCATCTCTGACCAGGGCTTCTTAGCCTCTTTGTCTTTTGAGGAACTCTTGTCAGTCTTACACGTGGCTTTTCCACCATTGTTCTCATTCTCTTGAGCTATTGCTGGAAACATCCTAACTCCATCTTTTGTTTCTCTTCTCCAGACTCTCTGCGCACTGTCCGACCTAGCCTCCTCTAGTGTCTTTTCCGCTTTCCTCATTCTCCTCTCGAATTTCTGTTGCTGCTGTCATATTTCCATTAGTTCCCAAATTGCCGACGCCTCAAACTGTGCTGGCCTCAGAGGTGGCTTTAGCTCATTTAGCACCCTCCGCAAATTTCCAAAATCCTTATATTGAACATTCTGTGCCCCAGAAACGCCAAACACCCTTCTTTCTCTGTTGCTTTGCACCATTGCTTTAGCCAAAGACATGGCGGGACTCCCCTCTCTTCCATTACGGCATAAGCCGGTGTATCCTCTGGCAGTTTAACCTCCCCTACACTCGCAGTAATATATGCATCCCCCCTCAAAGCGCTTTTTAAAGCCTTGAAAAACTTCATTTTTGCGTCTTTTATTTTGTTTACAATCAAATCAGGAAGTGACTTTAATTCCCAGAACTCTCTTCGCTTACCTTCTCAACCAATTGCCTCTCACGGACGGCTGCCAATTTGTACGCGACCCTTCTCACTAACCGACCTATCCCAGCGCGGCTCCAATGACGTCACACTCACACACACTGCGACTGACAAAGTCTTGCGGCTTGTCTTCCTCACTCTCTATTCACGCAAAAACTAATGCAATATATTGCGAGCACCAAAAAAACTCAAATTTGCCGGTTTACTACAGGAAAGGGTAACACAATCGCTTCAGAACTTTACAGAGATTTTGCTTAGCCTCGGCCGCTACTCTCTCCTTCTCAGATCCTGCACTCGCAAGCAAAATTTGCCCGCAAATTCTACTCTCGACTTGTCAATGGGTTGTTCTAGTGCACTTTAGAACTACCAAATCTCCCTTGAAGTTTTCATTCACTCACGTTGACTCAAACTCGACTCGTCAACCACGCCCGATTGACCTATTAAACCGCGCAAATTACAACATAAGCCAAGTGTCTAACACGCTTATCAATATACTCCGGAGTCTTAGACCACGCATGGTCCGTACATCACCAACAACCACGTGGACAATTTTTTAGCACAAAGCGCGACACTCACATGAAGTTCGCCGACTTCCCTACTCTCATATTGCGGAGTACACACACTCCTACTAAAACATTACCTGGCTTAAAATTCTCACAAACTTCACAATTAACCTGCGATATGCATAAGCTGCAAGCGCAAAACCCTACTTCATTCACACTATCACTAAAATGCCGAGAACATACCCAACTCACTTCAGTAGGCTCCGAGATTCCGGGAAAGTCATTCAGGATTTAGGGGCACATCATTTCTCCAATTAGCATCATTGAAAAAGAACAATTTTCCCATTTTCCGATACACCTGCTTACTTCCAAACTATGCTCATCAATATCTACCAGACCTTCGGACATTTTGAACCAACAATTTCATCAAACTGTGGTCCCTCGTCCTGGGGCCCCAAAGGGCCAAACCATCCTCTGCTACCAAAACTGATAGCGCGTCGGAACCTTGATAAGTAAACTTACCAGGAGGCACGCCCAGGCCGATGAACCTTTTGACCACGTTTGGAGACTTCCCAGAACAAGATATCTTTTTGGCATCACAATCAATAGGTCAATAACCCCATCAATAATCCCAATAACTAACTAATCAAACTAATCAATAACATTTAACATTTAATATAGATCAATGCAACGAACGCACCATGACCTTTCAGCCACGAATAACCACACAAATCCAGATAAGTGTTAGGATATTTATTCCGTATTAGTTACAATCTAATATTATATTTATTAGTTTCAATAACAACAAACACATCAAAACCACTATGACTTGGCAATCAGAGCAAAACTTTATCAAGCATAGATCATGAACATTTAGAATGTAGCACGATGTTAGTATAAATCAACTTTAGCAGAGTATCATTAGTGCATTATTCAAAAAAGCAAGAATCTTGTCATTTGTCTATTTGCATCAGAATTTTAGTGAACTCCTTAACTAACTTTGAGTTAGCATCAGCATGTTGGACTTCATGCAGGACATCGGTCAATTTCAGCATCAGCAAAGATAGGACAGGGCAAAGTCTCAGTATGGCATAGCTAAGAATAAGGCACTTCCCTCATAAGGAGGCGAAGTAAGTATCAGGTAAGGATTCAATATAGGATGATTAAGATAACAGAACAGTAAAGTCTCAAAGTATAATAATTCTCGGTAAAGTGGCAAGGGGCAGTGAGGAATGGCTGATTTCTCCTCGGGTCAAGCTGTTATATCAACACTATCGAACTAGTCCTTAATTCCCTATTGGATCAATTTTGGTGCATCATTATCTCTGTCCAATAATTCTCCACACACCTTACTCGAATTTTCCATGAAACACAGTTCTCATGCATCCGAATGGCTAACGTCGTTGACGTCTTCATCAGCAGGAATGTCAGGTAAGAAAAGTTACACTTTACGCTCCAGTCAGTAGTCTCATTGTCTTCTCCTGGACTAGACAACCTTGTACCTGTTACAAATTACACTGTTGCATTTGGCAAGAATGTCTTCTTGAGCAAGTCGGGTCCCATGAGAAAGAATTTACTACGGCTACACACATATCTCTAGCTCCTGGAAAAGTACAGCTTCGTGTCCTTCAGAAAAGCAGCACATTGCACCTTAGGAAAAGCTTAGTTTAATATGAGATCAGGCAGCTAGGCCCAGACCCTCGCTAACTAAGGCCTAGTAATTTAAGTTGACAAACCCCAATACATGACTCTAATTAAGATACGCTAATACAAAACCATACATTAGTACATTATTATTTCATCATTAATTAGTCTCATTAGTCTTCATATACATTTAGTGTCCACTCCCCGTGGGCACATTTCAAACGTGTGAATTATTTTCTACATTAACACATTTCTATGCAGCATCATTACAGAATATATTGCAAGCTTTTAATGTTAATATTCAGTTTTAAAAGTCACACTCCAACAATTTCACTGCTCCAAGCTCATAAGGCGTTCTGACAGAACAGAGTCAAGAATATTAGGGGCCAGATTTATACTTTTTCACACAAAACTGCATTAGCGCAGTTTTGCGTGAAGAAGTATAGCGGCGGCTAATGCCATTCCAAGACGCTGGCCTGGTGCCATATTTATGGAATGGCGCTAGCAGGCGCTAATGCCCTGTTAGCGTCCTTAGAAAGGACGCTAACAGGGTGGGGGAGGAGTAGGGGAAACCGGGGCTTGTGCGCCGAATTATGGCACTACACTGTTTAGAGGAAGAAAAATTGCCTCTTAGCAGTGTAGCGCCATTTTCTGGCGCACAACCCCCATGGACATGGCTCCTGTCTTTGTAAAGACAGGAGCCATGCCCACCACCCCAGTGGCCATGCCCAGAGGACGAATGTCCCCTGGGCATGGCCATTGGGGCCAGCGCCGCGCATGGGGCCCCAAGTCAGTGCCCACGAGCGGGGTAATATAAAAAAAAATATGCTTACCGGGACTTACCTTGGATGGGTCCCCCATCCTGTGGTGTCCCTCTGGTGTAGGTGGGGGTGGGTGGGGTGTCCCTGGGGCCAGGGAAGGGCACCTGTGGGCACCGTCCATGGTCTCTGACTATGGAAATATGCCTACAGGTCCCCTAACATCTGCCCATACCCAGGCGTTAAATAATGGCGCTAAGCAAGCTTAGCGCCATTATTTAAGAACCCCATTCCCCCCATACTGGATTTTAGCACAGGGGGATAATTATGGCACCACAACCATATCGTCCTTTTCTGGACAGGAACTCCTACCTTGCATCTCATTGACGCAAGGTAGGTTTTCACATCCAGAAAACTGCGTTAACTCC
This sequence comes from Pleurodeles waltl, assembly GCF_031143425.1. NCBI lineage: Eukaryota > Metazoa > Chordata > Amphibia > Caudata > Salamandridae > Pleurodeles > Pleurodeles waltl. The sequence goes on from NC_090444.1 coordinate 932,762,317, forward strand.
ATAATTTTGGCGCTAGACGTGTCTAGTGCCAAAGTATAAATATGGAGTTAGGTTTGCGCTGAACTAGCGTAAAAAAAAAAATGATGCTAATGCAGCGCAAACCGAGTTTAAATATGGGCCTAAATGTCTAACAAAGAAAACTAGGAGACAACAGAGAGTTAAAGCCTTCCTACTTCTGCCAGCAGTGGCAACAAAATATAGAAGACTGACTAACTGCAAATGAGTGTACTATGGCGGACTCTGACAGCAAATGTGGGAGGGAGAGACTGGTCATTTCTGAACCTTTTTGTTCCCAAACGCTCCTAGCTAGTGCAATTTTCGCTTGTAATTAAAGTAGCATAGGTCGAGCCTCGAGTACTACCATACAATTTCGCTTTATCAATTTTTAAATAACCAATACCTTCATATTAAAATTATGTAGATTGGTTGTGCCTTTGCAAATTTACAGGCGTGTGAATGAACGTGCTTGCCCTGAGGCGTGCATCTGACGCCATCCATATCAATATGCCTGTGCAGGAAAGCAGTTTGTTCCCCTAAAAGGGAATAGGGAGGGGGATGGGAGCATATTATATGAGGTAAATTGACGTTCTTTAATCTCTCCAGTGCAGTGCTGTTTGAACTCTCCTGGGAGACGCATTTTTCTCATCTTTACAATGAGATCGTACAGACATGTATATTTCCTTGTCATGTAGGGAAATGGCGTACCTATATTTTTGCCACAATGAGAGCTTCGATAGAGCCACTCACGCTTGCATTTATCTGGTTATAACTTGTGCTGAAATAACATTAAAACAACGTGATTTTGTATAAAATTGCACAGCGATCGGTGGTTTGCTCATGCTATCAAAAATAATGCTGGCAAATCAATGTAATTGAAAATAATTTCATAATAAATATTGCGATATCTTCGTGCTATTGAATTGGATCCCAACTACAACTGTTTGATTCAATTTTCACTCTCTGATGACACGGTCATCTCCCAAGAATTTGCCTTCTTTGCGATAAGGGAAAGGACAAAATTAGAAATACCGGAACCACAGAAATCGGTGTTTCTAGGGTTACAAATTCCAGAGCATTATGAGTTTCAGTGGTCGGAAAAGGGGATTACAGCGCTATTGGTGCAATTACATGCTTTTGCTTTCATCCAGGCACTTTCTCTCCCACATATTTCACCTGGATTTTTGTGAATAAATATGTGCAGAAAAAACTGTTTAGCATTGCAGTGATACCGCCCACTTTGTATTCCCAATTAGACAGTAAACACCGCTTTCAGGGCTGAATGGAGATTACTGTAATTCTTGGAGCGAGCCCCTGTCACAGGGCAGACAGGGACTGCTGGGCCCCATCCCTGGCGTTCAAGGTTATTTTGTTGTGTGCTGGGACCGTCCTACTATGGGTCTTCAATCTGGGCTAAGTACAACCATGCCACACATTTTCCCTCAGGGTAACAAGGACAAACAACCCAGAGGTATCTCTGGGAGGCAGTGTGGCGAGCTGAGACTAAGAACGCAGGCACACAATAAATGCAATTGAGTGACACCAATTCTCAGCTAATCTCTGTAGTAAAAGATAAGTGTTTTAGTCACATAAGAACTTGCTATCATATATATGGAATAAGGGAATCTACAGGGATGCATTATGGCTCTATGGGGTTACCCACAGAATGAACATTTGGAAGTAATAACGATAAAAGCTTAGGTGCCGGTTCACTAGGTTGCAGTAGAGCAGCTTCCTAGCATTTTGTGACTTGTTGGCCAGTTTGCAGCAAATAATTATCCAGTTCTTGTGCACGGATCGCAGTGTTTGTTAAATTGTCCCACAACCTCTGTTAGCCAAAAGATGGCAGTCAGTGTCCCGCAAACATATGGGATAACATGGAGTAGTGTTCACTCTGGATTACCAAGGGCAGGGTGGCACAAGCACATGGTAGGTATGCCGTGAACTATCTTTCCCGCTCACTGATCTTCTTGGAACCCTCACATCCCTCTTGGCCCCTCTTGGCTCTGATCCCTCTTGGCTGCCTCTCACACTGGGCTCGGAAGCTGGGTTCTCCTTCACTGGCAGGCAGGACCCTGCAGGACAAGGCTTACTCTTCTCAGCACGCAGGCAGGTAGTTCCCAGGGTCACTGGCAGACTCACAGCCCCTGTCAGCAAGACTTGCCAAAACCAGGTGATGTCCTCCCATCTTCAGGAGACCTTCTATTAGCAATCCCAGTCCAATTTAATTAGCAACATTTGCACCACACCGCTGTACCTTTTACTTATATGTTTCAAAAGTTCTTCAACAACAATGTCTGAGGATGGTGGTGGTGGTTCTTGAGGCATTGAAGGGGGTTGTGGAGGCTGTTCAAAGTCAGGAGCATATAGAGTCAAGCTGTTTTTTTCAGGATTCAATTGTCTGTAATATTTTAAAAAGTTTTGAAGAGCAGTGGAGTAAAGACTTGCTTTGTCATAAGGTTTTGAATCAGTACGGTTCAAAATGTCTTTAATCTCGGCATCCAGGTGCTGCTTCTCATTTTCCCAGACATCCCAGGTTTCTCCCATAGACGTCCCCAACTGTTCCAGCTGCTGTCATGGTATCAACTTCATCTTTTGGGCATGATCCATTAGATTCCAGTTAGGAGACTTGAAATTAGCAGTATAGCTATACACAACAAAGAACCTATAAAACTTCCCAACTGTTTAACAGTTTCTTCTTAGAAATGAAAGAAGCCATTTTATTACTGAGCTTCTTGATAAAGTGGCGCTTCTTCTTCAAAACATGGACCTGGCACTCTGATATAGGAACATTACCTTTCAGGATGTTTAGGGCTATTCCTGAAACGGAAGCCACTAAATCGTCCGAAGCCGCACACAGGATGGCCTTTCTTTGCTGAGGGTTAGCTGTGACTAGCATTTTTAGGAGGGCTAGATTATGGCATAGACGCGGCAACATGGTCAGTACCAGGTATTTTAAGGGGTAGAGTGTAAATGGTACTGGAGTCTCTTTAACAATTTTTTTTAATTTTTTATAGGCTTTAGGCTTGACTTTAAGTATGTACGCGATGGGGAGATTGGGTGGGAAAATACCAGCATGTAGTCTGTAGTCTTCTAGAGTATTGGGTGTTTAGTCTACCTGTAAGTAACCATGGTGTTTCTCGGTAGCATCGTTAAAGGCTCCCAAGAAAAACTGGGTGTTTTTCAGGGTACATCTGTTTACCTATAACAGATATCTGTTGTTTGTCTCAGGGTTTGAATAAAATCAGGTATAAGCACTGAGAGCTATAGAACAGCTGCTCTGATGTGACATATGCTTAGATTTCAATGGTGTGAATATTGAGTAAAAGCTTTCTCTCTCAGTGTGTGACTCCCACCTTCACTCATAAGGTCATCTACAATCACCATGTTTACAAGACCTGTAGGCAACAATGCATTGTCATTGAAATTATTGTGTATGCCTTTTATAAATTTGATGTGTGGGAATCTTAGGGATAGCTCTGTATAAAGATCTTGCCAGTGCAAATAAAGCCAAACAATATTGTTAGGGGTTTGGGATAAAACACTGGGGGCATTTTCTAAAATATTCTTTATAAAATAGCTTTTACCGCAATTTGAGGGGCCTTCTAAAACACAGGAGAACGGTTGCTGCATCCTGGTGTCCATGGTCTGGGAAGTAAGACTCTAATGCACCTTCCATAACTGTACGGTAGGGTTTTGCAGTCTTCAGTCAGGACTCTTTTATCAAACACTACATGCAAGGTTTTATGCAATGGCTGGGTTGTAATTTCCCACCGCTTTGTGGACCGGACTATGCTAGGTTGTTTTACGATTGTTTTATAATTTTCACAGTTGCTCGAGGTAGAGTATTCATTCACCAGATCCTTTAGACCTTCAAAATTGATTTTGAGGCTCTTGTTTACATTTAGGGTGATGCCTTTGACTTTCATACATACTGCATTGTTAGAAGTTCTGTAAGAATAGGCCTTGGGCCCAGATGAAGTGAACTGGACTATGTAATCATCCTTTCCTTTCCGATACACTCGTAGCTGGACACCTCTTAACACGGCATTTCACAAGTTTGTACGCTGTGTGAATTTTCCCCATAAGGAATTGAGGCACAGCTCGGCTAACTGTCATCCGTTGGGGTTGACTTCGATGAACTCGGGTCTCAAACATATACCCTGGTGAGTGTAGTAATCATTAATATATTTTTTCTTTGATGCCTCGTTAATGGACCATTCTGGAAACTCTGATGCCTTCTGCTTGTCTATGGGGAAGTAAAGCCTCCTTGGTGGGTAGTCTTGACATTCAACTAACCCAAAGTATTTGTCTATTACTTTAAAATCCCTATATATGATGCTGGGGTGACCTACGGGGTATAAATTCATCTTGTTCACAAATGGATACAGACTCGGAAAAATCGTAATAATGTATTTTCTCACCCTCTCCCATGGCCCTGTAGATCTGTTCAGTATGTATACGACCCCCCAAATGAGGCGTCGCTGGGCTCCAAAGCTTTGGGTAACTCATTGCCTTAATGAAGGAGCAGAGTTCCATCTGATGTTAACATATATAGCCACTCATGCTCCCAGAGGGATCTCAGAATAAAACTATAGTTTTCAACATATTGCACCTTTAACAGAGTACGCATGTTGCAAATGTTCGAATTTGGTACCCAAGACCTTATTAAAGTAGTGGGGTTTGTAGCAGTGGGGACAACCGTGGTAAAAGTAACTGTTGTATTCAAAGGCCGTTGGCACGCTGTTGAGTACATCGTACCCATCTATGAAATAAGTCCCCACACGGTATTCACCACCCTTTAAGGCGTGTTGGACGAAGATATTTTCTTTGTCAGAGACATACATGAGCCATTGAATAGAGGGGGTAGAGTAACGCTTCTGTTTAATGCTATAGAGGTCGGGTGGCACTAGAGCTATGCTTTCAGGTTGTAAAAAGATTTGCTTGTAGAGAGACATACACTGTGAAGCCAGTGTGACGTGTTGAAAAGGGTCAATGTACTCTATGGATTTCGTCATCTTGGCAGTATTGGGATTCAGAACCTTTTCTTGTTTTTTGTCATCTCTACAACAACATCTCTGAAGAGATTGCAAGCTTTTCTCAAGATCATTACATCTGCCTAACAGTAAGCTTTCAACTCGGTTTGAAAATGAAACTTCTTTTCACGGTTTTCACTATACCAATGTAGAAAGCTCTCTTTTTCCTCCGGCATCATGTACTCAACACCGCAGATGTCGGGATGAGGTTTGGAACCCTCATAATTCTGATTCACCCAGGTATTAGAAAAGTGGGGGAAATAATCATTGCAAACTGGAAAACCAAAGGCTTTTGGCAACTCACTTAACGTCATGAGTAGATAATTCAAATTATCAATGAACCTTATATGTAAAGGTACATCCATTAGCAGCATCAGTTTGGAGCCCTGAGTGATGAGTTCTACAGGCACCTTTTCACAAATCATATTTTGCATAGTAAAGAACGGGTCATACACTTTTGAGGTATAGGCCATAATGGTATACCATTTGAATTTTGTCTGAATGAATGTGCTAAGAAATTTGTTCACACAAGAAGGGACTTCAAACTCAATCACAATGACTCCAACCTTTGGATCAAGCACAAATCTGACTACAGAGTCCTATCCTGCGATGAGGCATTTATCACAACCTACTCATTAGGTTGTGGCCTGTCGCAGCCTGCATTGCAGTCCAGTTCAAAGCCTGCTGCAAACCTTTAACCTGTGGCAAATCGTGTTTTAAACAACAGATTTTATTTTCACAAGGCCTGCAGCCTCTTAAGCAGATGCGACACAATGAAACAAACAACATGGTTTAGCTACTGTGCCCTCAACCTCAACAGAAGTCCTTGAGCCGTCAAGGGCTACCTTGTCAACATTTTACACTTTTAAATTAGCCTGTTACAGAACTGCTCAAACCAAATTAGAAATAACTCCTTATCAACGCTTGCACAAAACACATACAGTTTTTCTTTCTACACACCCCAACCCCAGATCCTGTTGCTCATGACTTTTGAAAACACATTCAAAGCATGTTGCTGACTTTTAACCTCTTGCAAACCCATGGTTTGAACAATGGATTTTATTTGTACGTTTTTTTAAAACACAGATTTACACACTACCTGCAGAACGCTAAACTAAGCCACTGTGAGGTTAAGCTAATACACTGGGTTTGTTTCAAACCATAAAAGAAGCAGACATTCTTCAGACCAGGAAAAATGGAAACTGCCTTCTCCATGCAACACACTGAATGGAAAAAATTAATTTAAAAGAGATATGCTATCATTGTTTTTACCTGAAGCAGAAGTTATCCTGTATTGCCTGGTTGCTCCCGGCAATTCAGCTCAAAGCTTTCCTCCATCTTGCTTGGGGCCCCTCAGTTTACAAACTTAAACTCAACGTTTCCTTGCTGCTTCTGATTGTGTGTGTGCATCATTGGGGCGGCATTTTTTACTTAGTATGGCTTGCTAAACATGAATGGGTCCACTTTGGAGAGTTGAAGAGTACCAGCCATCTGCCTATAGGTTCCATTTTATGGCAGTTGGTTGCTTCTGATTGTGTGTATGAGGCCTTGAGATGGCATTTTATACTTAGTAGATCTTGCTAATTATTAGATGGGAGCACTTTGGGGAGTTGAGGAGTACCAGCTATCTGCTTATGGGTTGATTTTCATAGCAGTTGTGATTCAATTATGAATTTGTCTAGACATTTCTAACAAAAGACCTTTTTAGGTCAAATATGCACCATCCAAGATAAGACAGATGGACTTAGGGAGACAGTGGAGCCCTGGGGGGTTCCGTCTGTGTATTTGCCCAGGCCTCTCAGTGGGGGAGCCCTTCATTTGTCTCAAGATTTCAAGACTGCGGCTGTCTGAACATGCCCTCTGTTGTCTTGTTAGAGCCTCACATATTGTGCACCACAGAGAGTGTTGCAATTTTGCCTGTGGCAAAGCCCTAGACACAGGGCAATGGGGCTGTAACTGTCCTGACAGCATCCTAACTACATGGTAGAACCATGAGCACGTGACTAGCACAACTGTCACTTTTTGCATGATGGCAGAAGGTATCCCTCCTTACTAATGTCAACCGCTGCGTAATACATATTTTAGAGTTTCCTGGCGCTTCCCTCAGGCTTGCTCAGACACAAGTCCCAGGTTCCTGAGAACATAAACTGTGTTTAATTAAACCACACTCTCCCTCAGTTTGCGAGCAGCAGGTTGACAGGTGGACCCAGAGGAAATTGAGTAATTTCCCATTTGTGATTGTGGAAAACAGCCATCAGGTAAGACTGAGAAAAGTGAATGGTGAGTGTACTGTGTGGGAGGTGGTTGACAGCAGCCACACAGAAGTGCCACTCCTATCATGGAAAGAAAATCGGAGAGGTACTGAGCTTCCACAGAGAAAACTATGTCCTACAAATTTGCATTACAGCCACTTTAAAATATTCACTGTAGTCGAATGGATAGTCATTTGGATAGTTTATGTGAGAGGTACTCACCATGACTTTCACATCAGGAGTATTGCAGTAATTGGAAGTACATTAATTTCACACTACAAATGCTGATTGAATTTCAGTAGTGCTGTTCAATTTTAAATCCAATTCAGACTGAGAGGTTTTTAGACTACAGTTAAAATAGAAACTAGCAAAGCCAATCAGTCTCGATTTAATGTACTACTGCATGGAAAGACAATGTTTGCACATCAAAGCTAGAGCAATACAAGAAACTAAATTGGAGTTTTTTTTAAGACTCCATAGCCTTCAGTACAGCCATGCTTTTATTTTTATATGACATGAAGGCCAGATGGCCGGAAAGCCTTCTTTATAGTCTTATAGTTTCTATGACTGTTAGTGCAGGAATGTCTCCTGCATGGTATACAGGTCTGTAACCCTGTCTGAGTGCTCGGCTGCATGTGAAACTGGTATCAAAACCTTTTGTCTGGCCACACAACCAAACTAATGTAGTGTGCGTATAGAGACCTAGGCCTGTTCATGGTAACATGTGGCCCAGAACTTACTCTGTGACTAGAGAAGTACTCCAAGCTGCCTTCATGGTTGACAGTTTACTCCTGTTAATGTCCTGAATTAGTCATACAAAACACCTGTTTTATTGAACTCTGACATGACCCCACCTGCCAGCGTTATCTGCATCCACGGAAACAACATCATATCCTCTGCTGACAACACTCAGCTTATAATCTCCCTCTCCGACAAGATGCCAAAAACCCAGAGCAATTTTTCCGCCTGCCTGTCCTAAGTCACCAGATGGATGAAAATCAACTACCTCAAGCTCAACACAGCCAAGAAAGGAGTAGTAATCTTTGGCTCAGACATCTTGCTCTTGGACCCCACCTGGTGGCTGCGGTACTCAGAAAGACACCCCTCTCAGCAACCCACTCAAAGAACCTCAGAATAATAATCAGCAACGAACTCACCATGACCGGCCAAGTGAACACAGTATCCATCTCCTGCTTCCACACATTGAAGATGCTTAAGAAGATCCTCATATGGTTCCCTACCACCACTCTCAAACTGTCACTTAAGTCCTCATCACCAGTTAGCTGGACTATGACAACTGATTATATGCTGAAATCAACACTCTACTTACCATAAGACTCCAGACCCTACAAAATGTAACAGCCAGGCTCACCCTTAACCTTCCATGCCACACTTAACTTTCCATACCACATTCACATCACCCATTCCTCAAAGAGCTCTACTAGCTCCCAGTAGACAAATTAACACTTTTCAAACTCCTCACAAACATTCAAAGCCTTACACAGCATTGGCTGCATGTACCTCAACATCCACATACACTTCCACAAACCTTTTAGATACCTCAACTTAGCAAACACACGCCCTACGTATGCAGAATAAGATCTGTCAGTCATGCCTTCTACTACCTCAGTCCTAAAGCCTTGATCAACTTGCCCTTGCCCATCAGAGCCACTTCCTCAGTTTTTGAATTCTGCAAGAAACTGAAGCCCTGAATCTTCACTTAATCCTGGCCATGGATTGGCCCATTCAGCTCTTGCTAAAATGCCAGTATACCCTTCCAGATGAGTCGTAAACTATATAAATACATATAAAATGAGAAAAGATAAGATAGGATAGGTGGCAGCATGGAGAGTTTTGTTAATCAATTGTCTTTACCAGATCTTTTTCTGTGTCAGAAGACAATGTGGTCTACGGACCTCACTTATATAAAGTTCTGGTTTAATATGAGCAACTGCGCTGACATTCTGTTTGTATCCAGTGTATGTAAGTGGAGTGGCAGTGTAGCATATGTGTGGTAGTAAGACTGTGTGTGGTAGGAGTCTTAGTAATGGGACGAGTGGGGTTCTTTTTTGTGACCCCTCATCTGGTATGCAACAGAATGGATGGTGGATACAGCTTCCCTAGACAGTTGATTCCTGTGGCCGCAGGGTGGATACCTATTCACCAATGTAATAAAGGATGGAGACAGGGCTACCCTTAGTAGTTCAAAGAGCAAATAGCAGCTCGTTTGTTCTTCCTGAACACTGGCATTTGGTACATGGTAGGGGAGAGTGGTCAGCTAGCAGTTTATGCTGGTCAAGTTAGGGAAACCTCTTAGCATTGCCTGCCCTATTTTTTGGAAGGGTACTGACAGCCAGGTGCAGAAATCTCACAATTTATTGTGCTGTTGTTTTTTAAACTCCTGCTTGCATCCAATATCATTGCTACCTGCCATGAGAGCCATCACCTTACACAAAGGCTGTGTCTACAAGACAGCTAGATAATGACATTTAAAAGAGAACTACCACAAGCCATTTCCAAAGCCATAGACACTGGATCCTCTGCTCCTGACTGGAAAATGAGTATTAATGGTGCATCCAAACCACCCCACAGTTATTTTTGACTAAGGAAGGTTTTGCTGCAAAGAGTACTTGAAGAGCTGATGTGTGCCAAGGGCTGGTGTCTGCATGACAGCTAGACTCCAAGAGATTAGAGAACATCACTGGAAGTCTAATCTTCAGCTTCCTGGTCTGCCTAGAAGCCTACCTCTATGCTCAGAGAGGGAAGAAGAGTACCAGGCCCTGAAGGAGTATAGTGTCAAGAAGTAAAAGTTGATGCCCCATGGGAGAGGATCCAAGTCAACCTATGCTTTGAGGGGACACCTGCTCTCAATGGGTTGTGCTCATTGTGAACTGCACCAAAATCTTCAACTAAAACAAACATGATATCATCCAAAACCTTTGTGCATGCCTGAAAGACTAGCACTGATGCTGACCAACATTGGTGCTGCCACGCAAGAAGAGCCATTGTCACCACTGATGCAGAGGCCCTGATCTGGCCCAGAGGCCAAAAATGCAAAAGACAAACATCCACTTCAAATCCAGCCCAGACTGCAAGTGCCAAAGCTGAGCACTGGTCTGCAACCTGCGTGGGAGGCCACAACTGACAAAGGCAAGCTCCTGTCATGCAATATTGCTAAACCAATCCCCATCCAGCTGTCCATGTCCAGAGTGAGACTGACGCCAAGGTCCTACCTCATTGAAGCTACTCCTATAGTAACAGGTTAGTTAAACAGCAGATGCCAGTGTTGCAGGAGCCATATCTCCACCAAGAAGCTAAAGTGGGGTGTAGACCTCAGAAGGCTGAAACACAATGTGCAGAGGACATCTTCTATAAGAATACTAGGCTTTTGCCCATTTGAAGTCTTTATGGCATAAACTGCTGGACTGATCTATGCTTTAGCCGGTGTGATAAAATGAACTGCATTTGTGCCTAGTCAGTGTCTATGCCAGTGCTTCATAGGAGGGGGTAAAAAACAAGGGCTTACTAGCTAGGGGTGATTTGGTTCTAGTGGCACAGTCAGCAGGGAACCCATGTCTGGGCTTACTGTCACACATGTGTCATCAAAAACAAAGTGATAGATGGAATGGTTGAATTAATCTCAGCCACTGGAAACTGCTCTGGGTCCCATCCCAATCCATCATTTTTTTCCCACCATGCCCTCTCAGTTTAGACCCAGCCATATACAAATCAGGCTTGACCCTGTTTCAATGGGAACAGTCCAGCTGGTACTACCAGGTCAGGTCCTCCCTGAACTGGAACACAAGCAACCCAGGACCAGTTTTGCCCATTTTAGGTATCACCAGCCAGATATGGCTTGGTTCCAGCAGCACAGAGAGCATGGGACATAAATCTGGGCATATCTGTCACACTTTGGGCATAAAATACAAAGTGATGGATGGATAATGGAATGCTTGAACTAATCTCAGCCACTGGCAATCAGTAGGGACTGCATCCCAGCCCATCTTTTTTTTGTCTACCATGCCACCTCAGATTGGACCCAGCCATATGCAAATCAGTCTTGACCCTGCTCCAATTGGATCTTCCAGGGGGAACTCCAAGGCCGGGTCCTCCCTGAACCAGAACACATGGAACCCAGGACTGGTTTTCCCATATTAGGACTCATCAGCCAGGCATAGCTTGATTCCTTTGGCACAGTGAGCATGGGCCCCACATCTGGATATACCTGTCACACTTAGAGCATCACAAAAGTGAGAGATGAAATCCTTAAAATAATATCAGCCACTGGCAATCCCCACAAATTTGTATATTGGTATCGCCCCAATTGGCATTGTAACCTTACCTATAGGTCCCTAGTATATGGTGCAAACTTTACCCAAGGCCTATAAGTTGAATGTCACTAGTAGTCTGCTGCACCCCATGTGCCCTTCAATCTAGTAACAGTGTAAAACGGCTTCAGGCCTGCCATTACAGCCTGACCAAAGCAGCTTTTAAACAGCATTTCAACCTATCAAAATAAATCCCTTAGACAGTTCAAAACCTTCCTTTTAAGTATTAATAAGTAACCTCTAAATTGGCCTTTCTGCCCAAAAGGCATGGTGCATGATATTTAAATGTAGGGCATGCTCTTACAGTGACAAAGCACCAAAATCTATTTTCATTGTAGAAAGCCTTGTTGTTCCATAGGAAAGCATTGAGATACAGCATTAAATGTAATAATGTTATCTCTGGCTAGGAAGCATGTAGAAATGTCATTCTTGGACTTCTCAAAATATTTATTAAAATCTCAATTCACTGGTGAAGTCAGATTTTTAATCACAATTATTTTAAGCTACTTTTATAAGATTACCTTTTTCCTGTCTAGAGCCTCTGTAGGCTAATTTGATTAGCCTCTAGCTGCCATCCCAAAGTGCTTAAACCTGAATGAGGTGTGAAACTGCTCCCAGAGCAGGAGACAAAGACTTGTCTGTGGAGAGGTGTTTCTGTTCCCATGGCAATATGACCATTTGGGCTGTGCTTGATTAACTTCAAAGAAGCCATACCCTGTCACAGGCAAAGGATAGCTGACACCTAGGCAGGACACTTCCTTGTTCCCCCAGTCAGACAGGCTCTAATTACAGCGGGTGGGGAACTGCCCCAGAACTGGTTTAGGGTGACCATAGATGAGGAGTTGCTCATTTCCTAGACATACCTGTAGGAGAGGCACTGTGGGATTTGCAGTAGGGCACAGAGGAAATGCTGAAAAAGTGGGCAGAGCACCCCTGGGAACCTTACCCCATTAGCAAGGGGGGAGCCAAGAGTCACTCCCACATACAGGCAGACATAACTTGGTTCCAGCAGCACAATGAGCATGGGTCACACATCTGGGCATATTCGTCACACTTTAGGTTTTAAAAACAAAGGGATGGATGGAATGCTTGAACTAATCTCAGCCAATGGCAATCACTAGGGACCGTAGCACCCACAGTACATTTATCAGAACACTAAAAGACCTGTAAAAGATCAGAAGAGGATTGAGCTTGCTTTCTGAGACCTGAGAATATCCTAGAAAAGAGGACCTGCTCTACCTTTTGTACCTAGGACGAAGAAGTGGACTCCAAAAGTCATAAGGTTGACCTCTTGTACAAGCTACAGGGTCACAACAAGCTACAAGATGTCTTTCCTTCAACTACCCAGCTGGAACTGCCCTTGACCCTGCTGGTGGCTTCTGCTGGAATGAGTCTTGACCCCAAGTGCTTTTCCAGGGTTGGGCACTCCTCCTAATATCCTGTGAAAAATGGGACTTCCAAACTTTTTGTCTCCAAAGACATCCAGAGAACTTGGACTAACCTGCCAAGCTGATCCACCGAAGGTGCATTGTCACTAGGCTGAGGGTTCAGGTGTACTGTGCTCAGAGCTTTTCGAAAGCAGCAAATCCAGTTCTGTGGGACCTCACAGACAAGCTCTCTGGTGTTGTGGAGCCCTGTTCGGGTACAGCCTTGCTCCGCTGGATGGATCCACACTCCCAAAAAAGTGATTAGCTCCAAATAATAGACATCTTCTCTGGGCGAAGGCACCAAAAGTATCTAGCGAGCAAGGGACTTTCCCTGGCATGAATTTCAAATTTCTCCCACTCAGAGCTTTCCCACCAAAAGCCAACATCTTCAGCAAGACCTTGTCCACTGGCTATGTAATGACATGGAGCCCTCCTCAGCCACAGCCTGCTGTCTTGCCTAACTGAGGAGTTTTTTCTTCCATTTCACAGACTAAGCCCAAAGATAAAACTTCCAACCAGGTTGAATCTAGTTTCTGAAAATGACCCAAGCTCCATCATGGTCAGCCTCAAATCATGCTTGAGTCCCTGTCTACTGCGACCAGGTAACCCCAGTTAAACGCCGTTGGTGTTATAAAACACTTTTTGGTTCTATTTTGCACAATATGCAAAAAATTAAAATCCCTTTATTGGATTTTCATTGTTTTTATGTCATTTTATTTATTAAAATGTGCACTATGTTTCTAAATTGATTTGGGATTTGTTGTGTTGTAGTTTGACTTAATTACTGTTTTGTTACTTTATAAATACTTTACATATTGCCTCTAAGTTAAGTCTGTCTGTTCTGAGCCATCCCTACCAGGGGATTGAGTTTAGGTTGATTCATTGACTTTAGTTATCCACATTAAAGATTGTGGCTATTACTGTGTCTGTTGGATGACGGTTGAGTTCTGAACTCACAGATTACCTTGCTGAGAAGCCTTTGACTGCATGCCTTCACTACCCTGCGAGTAAATTGTGGTAAGAGTGCTCTTGGCCCAGTGGTAAGGGTGTATTTGGCCCAGTTTGGAGAGCCACAGTAGGATGAATTCCAGGTCACCTGTGCCAAATGACCCCAACCACAAGAGTAATGGCCCAGAAGCCTGTGTCTGCCCTGTAGTCCCTCAAACTGAGTCTGACAATGGTCTAGAAAGAAAAAATAAGAACAGTCGGGACAGCAAGCAGCGACAAACAAGGGAATTAGAAAGGAGCGGTAAGGAGGAACAATATAGGGAGGGCGTCGAGGCCGATATAGCGAGTAAACCACTTGGGGAAAAAGAGAGGGTGGGAAGGTGCAAGTAGCAGCAGATACAAGGGGGAAAATGGGAGAGATGGGAAAGAACATCAATAAGTCAACCAACATGCCTGTAGTTGCATAGCAGTTCATCATGCACTTTAAGACAGGCAGTTCATTGTAGGAGGAAGGATACACCAAAACAGCCAATAGTGTTAGGTGAGAGATATTTATTTTTCTTGGCTGAACCAATATGTGATTGACTGTGCTGCAAGCCTATGGCTGAAAGAGACTAGTTAAAAAAGTAATTGCTTGAAAGGGATGCCCAAATGTCAACTCTAAGCGTATTAATCACTAGATATGCTTAATAACTGTGCTATCAAAGCTCAGACCTAATGAGATACAGGGGGTCATTCTAACCCTGGCGGTAAAAACCACCAGGGCGAACGACTGCGGTAGCACCGCCAACAGGCTGGCGGTGCACCGCTGGGCATTCTGACCGCGGCGGTTCAGTCGCGGCCAAAAACGGAAAGTCGGCGGTGTCCCGCCGACTTTCCGCTGCCCTTGAGAATCTCGCGCTCCGCCGCCATGGGGATTCTGAAACCCCCTACCGCCATCCTGTTCCTGGCGGTTCTCCCGCCGGGAACAGGATGGCGGTAGGGGGTGCCGCGGGGCCCCTGGGGGCCCCTGCAGTGCCCATGCCAATGGCATGGGCACTGCAGGGGCCCCCGTAAGAGGCCCCCAAAAAGAATTTCAGTGTCTGCCTAGCAGACACTGAAATTCGCAACGGGTGCAACTGCACCCGTCGCACCTTCCCACTCCGCCGGCTCAATTCTGAGCCGGCGTCCTCGTGGGAAGGGTGTTTCCCGCTGGGCTGGCGGGCGGACTTTCGGCGGTCGCCCGCCAGCCCAGTGGGAAACCCAGAATGACCGCCGCGGTCTTTTGACCGCGGTACGGTCTTCTGGCGGTTCCCCCTTGGCGGGCGGCTACCGCCGCCCGCCAAGCTCAGAATCACCCCCACAGTCATGTAAGCAATTATGGTGAATATATAATTTTACATAATGTAAAAGAAAAAAACGAAATTATGTATTGAGTCTTGTGTTAGACAGTTTGGTTGGTTAAAAGTTCAAATAAATAGTAGAATACTTTACACACACATCTTGTTGGGCCAGTGTTTTATTAACTGAAAACAGTCTAATGTGTTTCCATTGCAATGATATTGTTGTTTGTCTTGCAACAAAATGTAAACCATGTTGATTTTTTTCAAATATCCAAAGTAATGTACAATTTCAAAAAGGGGAAAACCAAGTAGAAGGTGCATTTATCTATTTTAGGTGTAGATTATTCCATGCCGTCAAAGAGTTCGGATTAACATAACCTCCAGTATCTTAGAGAACAAATCCCCCTTTCCTGTCTTCACCTCACGGACCAATTAGGTAAAATGGCAAATCCTTAGGAGAGGCCTGCGGCTCTTTGTAGGGGCGGGGCAGCACATGTTGGGGGGCATTAATTAAAAAGAAAAAAACACTTACCTGCATCACCGCTGCCGCCACCACGCCGCTCCACTGGTGCTGCTGCAGCTACAAGCACAGGCTCCCAGCCTGCCTGCAGCCAATCCGAACGCTGGTGACAGGAGCGTTCGGGCTGGCCAGAGCTCCCAGCCAGGGTGCTCCCAGGCAGACTGGAGAGAGCACAGTGCACATGTGTTTTCTGCTGGCCCGAGATGACCGGCCAAACATACATGCACGCTGAGGAGGAGTGCTGAGTCCCCATCATAGCTGGTAGCCCTGCCCCTTTTACTACAAAACGATAATAAACATAGTTCATTATCATTTAGTAGTAAAAGGTTTGCAGCTGCTGCTGCTAGTGGGGTGGCAATGCTCTTCCGCCATGGTGGGTGAGCCGCACCATAGCAGAGGAGCCGGATCCTGTTCAAGTCTCAGGTCGGTGGACAGCTCATTGGTATATACCCCAGCACCTATAAGTGATAAATATTAGTAGGAGCAGAATAGAGGAATGCTGCACATAACAGAAGGTCCCAGATTTTTCATATGAATGGATTTGAAGTCATGAAGCAGGGGGTAAACTTTTAACTGAAAGCGATGAACAGCACACTAAAAACCTGTGCTACGCTACTAATTGAACTCCCTAAAGCTATTTACCGTATTAAAGGAAAAAGGTCTGTCAGATATGATCGTTATGAATAACATCTTGGCCAAATCCGTGTACCACACGCGGGAGGTTAATCGTTGTTAAAAATGGCAAAAGTAGTTTGAAAGTGTCCTGTTTGTAGTGTGGCCCATAAATATGAATCAGCAGATGTTCTTTACTGCACTCCGCTTTCTTAGTGCCAAGGCGGTATGAGCAAGTTCGAAATGAGATTGTATTATAATTTGTGGAAGGGCAGTAATATATATTCACATAGCCGAAAATTGGGCAAGTGGTTTCACAGCAACAGTGTCTTGGTTATTATTACATTTTCTATAATATTAAATTTTCTTTAATATTACATTTTCTATAATAGTACATTTTACGTGTGAGGACATTGTAAACAGAACTGTGATAGGAGTTATGCTGAATGCATTAATCCAATTCTCTTTGCGTTACCAGCGCGTTCAGTAAATGCCAGAAACAGATGATGATTTTTTGACAACATTTTGCATGAACTCCATAGTTTTGGGTTTTCTTCTAAATTGAAGTAGGTTTTCTTGGCTTCTGATTTCTCTGGAAGCAAGTTTCTCAAGGTTTGAAGTGCCCCTGTAAATAATTGTGATGTAGCTGGACGAAAACTGAAGGCCTCATTTACAAAGTTTTGGCGCAGGAAAGTGTCGCAAGCCTTTTTGCTGCACTGCCCTGTGTCAAAACAAAAGGGCACGAATACGCTGTATCTACAAGATATAGCGCATTCCTGTCCTTGTCCCCTGCGCTGGTGTAAAATTGCTGCCATGCGGCAACGCAGGGGACCCTTGCACTATGGTGCAAGGGTGCCTGCTTTGTGGGGATGATTGTTTTTGTGCTGGAAAGGACACCTTCCTCCACAAAAACAATCACAAGAGGTGTTTTCCTCCTTCTAGAAGTAAAAATGAGGGAGAAACAAATTATTTTTTTCCTGTTGCGCCAACCCGTAGGACACTGACGCATTCCCAGGTTTACAAAGCCTTATAAATCTGGGAAGGTGTCAGATTCCATGGGTGTTGCATGGGAACACCCATAGCAACACCCACAGAACGCCCCTTTCATGCAGAGTAATGTGTGAAAGGGGGCTATATCTACAATGCCAGGTAAAACCACGCAAATTGGCTTTGAGTGGCCTAGTAGGTATGGCTGTCCAGGATTCGCCACCAGTATAAAAAAAAAAAGTGATGCAACGCAGGACGCTTGTAAATGAGACCATGAATTTCCTTGTTTCTGGTCTCAAATCACATTTACTCCTCAGTTTTTCATTTAATCAGATATCTTCAGGGATGAGGCAAGGTATGTTGGATGTTTCAGGAGAGTAGACATGACGATGAGACAAGCCAGTTTGAAATTGGTTCGAGCTTAAGTTCAAAGTCAGTGAAGATCTTTCTGTAGAGGGACGATGTAATCAATCTGTTGCTACAGAATGTAAGTGGCTTTTAGGAGTGACAACTAGCACTTAGGAGGAAATATTGCAATTTTGCTGTGATAAAAATACCTCTACCGAAACATAGCAAAAGTGAAAACGTCCTGATATACAGTAGTACAGTTAACCCAGTGACCGTGATCTATGTGAGACTTCGCTCGTGTAAGAAAAAATCACTTCTAATTCAGTGATGTAGCATTTATTGGAGGAGAATTTCACGATATTTTTCTGGTTCCGTGATTGCTTGTGTTTCAGAGCCATAATCATTTTTTCAGCTGGGCAAATGCAGTATGGTAAGTAATTACCCCCTGTTCCCCCTTGTCCTCATCCCATTCATCACAAGTGAGGCAGCTCCATCTCGCAAGACAGAAAAAAGAGCAGAATAATTCTAGTAATCACTGCCCCCTTCCATAAGGCTGGAGCTTAACTAGGCAGTACATACCAGCATTCCTCCTGTTATTTTTTTCTGTCTCACGAATGCGAAAAGAGGGTGGCTGGCTCCTGCTGGGCTTTAGCTGCAGAGTGTTTGTGACTTGGCCTTCATTTCATCAGTGTGGAAATGCTGGTCGGTGTTCTGAGCATATTCCTGCCTGCAAGGCTTGGAGGGAAACGTGGCCTGGAGTGGTGTCTGAAAATGGCATCGTCGGACTCGGTGGGGGGCATTGTTACTTCCTGGTTTTGCAACAGCATGCGTGCGGGCAAGTGGGCATGCTCACATGCATCAGCATGTCTCTCTTCTTTCGGTTTTCAAGAAGTGAGAGAGAGTTCAATGGCAGGTGCTAAGGTAAGTCTAGATAGCAATCTGTTTTTGGATATCTGGGCAACAAAATTGTGGAAGTTTGGTGTCCTGCTGTTTGTTCCCTTGTCAGTTTTTGGGCAGTAGCTGGCATTATGGATTAACACTTAAGGAAATGGAGGCATGCTTGGTTCATCCTTCTCGGATTTTTCTGGTTGTCCCTATCCTCCCAAGAGGTGCTTGGAGAGTAAGGAGGGCAGGTTGAAGCGCCTAGAAGAAAGATTCTGTTGGAGCTTGCCCAAGATAAAGATCAGGTGCGAGCAAAACAATTGGTGCAGTCCTTTGAGGCTTCTGATTGAAGAGAGGACAGTCCTATGGCAAAGGAACACAAGGGGAAATATGTCCTAAAGGATTTGTTGCCAGAGGTAATTTCACATGTCAAGAGTAAAATGGGAGTTTCAGAGGAGAAGATGCCTGAAACTTCCTGTAGGTCTCTCCTTAGAGAATTCCAGAGTTCTGCAGCTTTGGATTTCCTGATGCACCCCTACATTACTGAGGTCCTTAAGAGGGAATGGAAGGACATCGATAAGATAATCTTACCACGTTTCATGGCTAAACTGTCTATTCTTTTCACAACATGCAGCAACATTTACCAGACACTACCTATTGATTCCGTTGTGGCCAGACTTGTGGGGAAAAATTCCCTGACTGAGGATGCTATTATTAAGGACTCCACTGCGAAAAAGATTGGCTCAGCCCTGAAGAAAGTCTATTCAGGTTCTCACTTAGCCCTTTGAGCTGGCATTCATGAAACATATGTGGATCTGTCATTGATCTCTGATATTAAACAGCTGTTTTGTTCTTTGGAGGATTCTTCTGATTGTTTTAGGCTGCTCAGCATATTGAACGACAGGTTGAATACATGTCGGATATTGCCTTTGATGTGGTGAGAGTTACAGGGCTGTCTAGGGAAGCATGCATAATGGCAGTAAGAAATCAAGTCACCTACAAAACTGAGGTCCCGACTGTATGGCAGGTTGGCCAGGAGTGTGTGGTGAGAGGAAGGATTCAGCACTTTCTGAAGGAGCTGGAGGCCTCTACCTCAGAAAAATGGGTTCTTCATATAATCTGAGTGGGATACAGCATTGATATTGTATCACTCCCGGAGGACTCAGATTAAGACCATCCCCATTGCCTTCCAAGGAGTTGAAGAGGCAGGCCCTCTGTCAGGGGATCGAGGCCTATTTCCAGTAGACAGCAATTTTGGAGTCTCCCCTTGCGGAGACGGGCAAGCCCTTTCATTTAATCGTCTTTCTAGTCAGAGGGCATCTCGCATTGTTTTGGATCTGAAGGCCCTCAACAAGTTTGTTCAAACCCTGCCCTTCAAATTGGAGACATTACAGAGGGGATTCTGCTGGTGGTCAAAGGACATTCATGTGCATGTTGGATCTTCAGGATGTCCACTATAATATCTTGATGCATCTGGTACATCAGAAGCACCTGATATTTTGCATCAAGAAGAGGGACTTTCAGTTCTGGTGTTGTCTTTTGGGTTGAAATCCATTGCCACAGTGTTCACGAAGGTGGTGACTCCTTTGGTGGCTTCCCTTTATTTGCAGGGGATTCACATTTATCCTTACCTGGACGAGTGGCTCCTGAATGCACCGTCCAGGGAGCAGTTGCTTTGAGACCTGGACTTGGAGAAATGCAATTGACCCCTTCAATGGACTTGACTTTCATCAGGGCCAGGTTTAGCACTGACCTCAACAGAGCGTTCCTTCTGGATTCCAGATTGGCCACCTAGAGGTCACTGGCTCATCGGGTGCTGGGCAACCAGTCCCTTCCAGTGCATAAATAACTAAAGCTTCCAGAACATATGACTGGCGGTCTCTGCTGTTCCTTGGGCCGAATTTTGTTTTTGCCTACTCTGGAGTCTTCTGTATCCCTGTTGGGGCCCAAAGTCGGGGGACTTTGAGGTCATGGTCTCAGTGCCACGAGAGATATGGAGGAATTTGGTGTGGTTGACTCTACCAGACTCTCTGTCCATGGAGGCTGTTCTTCATCAGAATTCCCCCAAAAGTTTCAACAACAGATGCCAATTCCTTTGTTTAGGGTGCCACACTTAGTCCCCTGTCTCTTTAGAAGAAGTTGTCTCTGCAGGAAAGCAGGCATTCTTCCAGCTGGGGGAAACTTACAGCTTTGTACAGGGAAGTGATGGGGTTCCAGTAGCATCTTGTGGGGTGCAACTTGGTGATGGGATCGGACAATTTGATCACTGTGGCCTATCTCAACAATCAGGGGGTACCAGGTCAAGATCCTTGAATGCAGTGTCTACTCTGCTATTTCATTGGGTGAAGCCTCACTTGCTGTAACTATTAGCGATCCATACCATAGGAGTGAACAACAGGGTGTCGGATTCTCTCAGCTGGATCTGCCCCTAATCCCAAGAATGTCTTTGAAAAAGGGCAGCCTTCCATCAGCTGTGCGAGAAGTTTGATGTTCCTTTCCTTGACCTATTTGCTTCTAGGCACAATGATCCGATTCCCAGGTTTTGTTCCAGGAGTCCTCAAGTAGGAACTTAGGGGGTGCAGGCCCTGACTCTTACATGGCCAGATTGTCTATTGTATGCCTTTTCACCCATTCATCTGATTTCCAACTTGGTTGCCTGACTTGGTTTAGCCCAGGGAGATGGTGGTCCCATTTTGGCCACAGCTCTCATGGTTTCCTATGCTCAAGTCACTAACAATTCAGGGTCAGTAGATGATCCTGTGTCATCCTTCCTGTTAGAAATGGAGTCTCTAGTTGGGAGAGGCATTCACCTTTGTCCAAATAGGGACCACAATCCTAGTCAGGGTAAGTCATACACAATCCAAATTATCCTGTGCCCACCCTCTCCTAGCTTGGCACTGAGCAGTCAGGCTTAACTTAGAAGGCGATGTGTACATTATTTGTGCAATAAATCATGCAATAACACAGTGAAAACACCACAAAAAGAAAAACCACACATATTTAGAAAAATATTTGATTTGTATCTCATTAAACTAAGGTCAAAACGATAAAGATTCAATAAGTATAAGTTGAAATATCACTTTTGCAAGATTAAAAAGAGTCTTAAATCTTAAAAGTCAACAGTTGTCTCTTGTGTGCACAAAGAACCTTGTTTGCATCAAAATGATCACACACGGAGACTGCAGAGGAAGTGAGACGTGGAAAAATAAGGTGTGCATAGGATTTTCCGATGCGGCACAGACAATGCGTTGTTTCTTTCCACACTATGAGGGGCTTCGCATCAATTTCTGGCACGCAGTCTTGGTTCCTCACTGTGATGCGGGGATTTTTGGATGCCCAGGGACAATGCGTGGAAATCCTGGGTGTGCGGGACGAAGTCACAGGCATTGCATCGATCTGGTAGGCAATTCATCAAATTTTCTGTCGCAAGGCACGTGCTGCACCAGTTGTTCACTCAGGAAGTTGGGCTGCGTTGTTCCGGCTCGGCAGTGTGTCGATCCAGTAGGGCTGTGCGATGAATTTCCAGTTGCAACACAGGCACGGCGATTTTATCGTCACAAGGCAGGCTATGCATCGTTTCCAGCGGTTGTGCGTCGATGTTCGGCCCAGAGACTTCAGAAAACAGGAGGCAAGCTTAATCAAAGCCCTTGACAGGTTGCAGGTTCAGATCCAGAAGTGTCTGAGTTGGTGGGGTCAGGGACCCAGTTTATATACCCAAAAATGCCTTTGAAGTGGAAGAGACTTCAAAGAGTGGTTTTGAAGTGCACAAGGTGGTCCCCTTTTAGTACAGGTCTGTCTGCCTGGGTCCCAGGACGGGGTTTAGCAGCCCATTGTGTGAGGGCAGGCTACCAGCCTTTGAAATGTAAGTGTCAGGCCGTCCACCCTTCTAGCCAGGAATACCCATTCAGTATGCAGATGAGTGCAGGTGTGACTGAGTATCCTATGTTTGTGGTTGGCTGTGTGAAATGCACAAGGAAGCTGTCAAGCAGCCCAACCCAGACATTGATTGGAGACAGGCTGTAAGGCACAGATGGATTTTAAGTGCAGAGAAATGCTCACGTTCTAAAAGTTGCATTTCTAAAATAGTAATATAAAATCCTACGCCACCAATGAGCAGGATTTTTTATTACCATTCTGGCCATACTAAACATCAACTATCTACCCCTTTCTAATCAGAATCTACCACTCAAACAGTATATGAGGGCAGACGTAATGCTAGCCTATGACAGGAGCCAGCCTCGCAGTAGTGGGAAACTAATTTAGGAGTTTCCCACTACCAGGACAAGTAAAACACACAGGTGTATGTCCTGCCTTTTAGCTACATAGGGCCCTGCACTATGGGATACCTAGGGCCTACCTTAGTGGTGACATATGTGTTGACATTGGCACCTTGCCACCACCTACTAGGTGTCCCAAGTATACCACGGAACCCTGCCCAATCTGGCACTTATTGGCCTTGATGGTCAGGCCTGTCTGTTGTAGAGCCTGAAGCACCTCCTTGAGGTGGAGCAGGTGTTCCTCCCCGCTGGAACTGTAGACAGCGATGTCATCTAAGTAGGCTGCCCAGAATGCCCTTTCCCAGCTAGGATCCTGTTAACCAACCGTTGGAAGTTAGCGGGGGCATTTTTCAACCCAAAGGGCATTACTCTGAACTGGGAATGTCCTTCAGAAGTAGAAACAGCAGATCTCTCTTTAGCCCCCTCAGTGAAGGTGATCTGCCAGTGCCCTGATGTGAGATCAAAAGGACTGAGGAATTTGGCAGCGTCTGTCTTTGTGACAGAGTTCAGACCCCGGTATTCCACACAGAACCTAAGTTCTGGCTCTGCACCGGAAGCAGCAACCTTGGGAACTAGCACCACAGGGCTGGACCAGGGACTGCTGGATTTCTCAATCACCCCAAGAGCCAGCATCTTGGCAACTTCCTCCTTGATGCTAGCCCGCACCTTGTCTGACAACATGTAAATTTTGTTCTTTACAGGGGGACTGTCTCCCATGTCAATATCATGGACAAACAAGTGTGTGAGTCCAGGGGAGAGGGAAAACAGGGAGGAGTATTGTTTCAGTACTGTTTCAGTAATTCATTGTTTCCGAAAAGTGTGCACCGCAGCACCCCAGTGCGCTGTCAGAACTCACCAGGGGCGCCGCGCACACCTTGGGAACATTGGAAATGCTTTCACTGTGTGAAAGCAAGACTCGCAGTGTAAACAAATCAAACTTGATGGATTTTACAGTTTACATCACAACATTGCAAAACCCTAACATGTATGATTTTTTTCATCGCAAGTCCTTCTCTTCCATACTACTGCACAGCTCCATTCTAAAGCCATTTTATATTTAGAATGGAGCCGTGCAGTAGCATGAAAAAGAAAGCATCACTGTGCAAATAAATCAAACTTGTTAGGTTTCTGCAATGTTCCCTTGTAAATTGTAAAACCCATCAAGTTTGATGTGTTTCCACTTAGAGTCTTTCTCTTTCTTACTACCGTACAGCTAACAAAGCCTCATGGTAGTATGAAAAGAAAAACTCGCAGTGGAAACAAATCAAACTTGATGCCTTTTACATTTTACATCGTAACATTGCAAAAACCTAACAAGTTTGATTTATTTGCACTGCTATTCTTTATTTTTCATACTACTGCATAGCTCCATCTTAAAGCCATGTTACGTTTAGAATGGAGCCATATGGTAGGGTCGCGTAGGCTCTCATTGTCCTAATGAGACTACTGGATTTTTACGGCAAGATCGTTCACAGTGTGGGGGACTAAGTCTAACCCACGGAGGAGGACCCTTGTCACTCTAAATCCGAGTTTTGTTCCGGCTAACTAGCAGTTCCTCATCTCTCCCAAATGGAAGAGACAATTGGGCAGCCGAGCACATGACATCTTAGCACTTCCCAGGGAAGTCGTGGTCACTCAGGTCACAACTGGTTCTCTCATACACAGTTCGGTCTCATATACAAATGACAAAGGCAGTTTAAGTTTTAAAGATTGGTTTAATAAAACGACTGCATTTTAGATAGCAAAGCGTGAGCTGCAATAACCAGAACTACACAACACAGTAGGATTAAAATAGTATAATGGAATAAGGCTATCATTGTGCCACTAGATTATTTTCTCTCTAAGTTATATTTCGAGCACAGCATGTGAAGCTCTAAGCCTGACTTTCAGGTTCCCCCTGGAGGACATCAACCCTCATACCTGAGCAAAGGCCTGTAATCTGCATCAGCATCTGCAACCGGGCATTCAGCATCTAGTTGTAGGTTCCTGGCCAGAATCTCCCTCTTGACGTGTACTAAGACTAGGAAGTGTTTTTATAACTAACACGCAGATGTTCTAAGAAAATGTCCCTACGTAAGGATGTGTATTTTCTACGAATGCTGGAGACTAAACTTCTACCACGTTTACCGGCAATGTACCAGACTGTAGCCTTGACTAAATCACAGAGAGATCAAGAATGCATTATTTAAGAACACAGTGCTGAACTAAGCTAAACAGTGCGATAGAAGGAATTAAAACAAGACCGTAAAACTGGTTATTGTAAAATAACAGTGCAAAGTTGAATAAAATATATCTAGGGCAAAGTGCACAGCGGCCTAATACGAGAAACTAACGTGCATGAAGCTATATTAAAAATGGCCACACTACAGTACTTAGTATGAAAAAGAAAGAATTACAGTTCAAATAAATCAAACTTTTTAGGATCGTGCAATGTTATGTTGTAAATTGTAAAACTCATCAAGTCAGTGCTTAATTTGTAAACAAAAATGAGCCAGTGCTGAAAGCTCTCCTCTGAAATATGCAGCTGCTGCAATTAAATGTGCAAGCACAGAATACTGAGGTTTCAGCCATTTTGGGCCTCTTGGGCCTCTTTAATCCATTTAAAGCCTCTCTCTGCCCCTTCAGCTCACTCCTGCAGCTTTCTGATTTCTCCCAATGTGGAGCTCTTCCCTCCTCTTCCTTCGTCTTCCCCATATGTGCCTTTTGAATGCAGTAAATGCTTGATGCAGAAAACTAAGTGCCAGCCCTAAAAAATAAGTGCTGGTGCCCTCCACCGGAAACCACGGTCTCATATTAAGCACTGCTTCCACTGCGATTATTTCTCTTTCAAACTACCATACAGCTAACGAAGCCACAAGGTAGTATGAAAGAGAAAGACTTGCAGTGGAAACAATCCAAACATTATGGGTTTTACAATTTACATTATAACACTGCAAAAACCTAACAAGTTTAATTTATTTACATTGTAATTATTTCTCTTTCATGCTACCATATGGCTCCGTTCTAAAGACATGACGTTTAGAAGGAAGCTGTACGTTAGTGTGAAAAATAAAGAATCACAGTGCAAATAAATAAAACTTGTTAGGTTTTTGTAATGTGCATTTGTGGCCCCAGGTAACCAATGTGGGAATGCCATGTGGGGGAGTTATAGAAGACACACCTGTCGCAGAAGCCCTTTATCGGCTTCATCCCAATTATTTTCAGGGAGAAAAATGAAAGTGCTCCCGAGACCTGGCTTACATCCCCTCACCCGTGAAAAAAAAAAGTGACGTAACTGGGAGCCATGGCCAATGGCCAATAGGTCAAGGGAGCCGCAGGCCGAAAAAGTTTGGGAGCCACTGCAGTAACTGGTAGCAGTCCCCTCTCTGATCCAGGGTCAGGGAGTCAGAGATTGACACCCTTCACTGACCCAGCGCCTTCCTCGGCAGAGAGGAGATCAGGGAGAGGTTCACTCTCCTCTTCCATACCCTCATCTGTCACCAGAAGAATGTTGACTTCAGACCTTTCAAAAGGAAGCTTCAGTCGGTTCTGATGGAGCACCCTTAGTGGGTTTCTAGGGGACTTGAGGTCCACTAAGTAAGTGGCCTCCCCCTTCCGCTCCCTGATTTCAAATGGGCCAGTACAGTGGTGCTAGAGAGCCCTAAGCTTTACTGGCTCCATCAACCAAACTTTGTCACCAGGTTGAAACCCTACCAGGGTGGCCTTCTGGTTATGCCACTGTTTCATAACCTCTTGACTGGCCTCAAGGTTGCTCTTGGTCCTTTTCAGGAAGCACTGCATCTGGTTGTGGAGCGCCAGCATGTAACTAACCACATTCTGGAGGGGGTTCTAGGAGCTTTCTCCCACCCCTCTTTTACTATGCTTAGGGGTCCCTTGACAAGATAATGAACCCCACCCCATTCTGGGGCACCTCTCTATAAGCAAAGAGAAGGCATGGCAAGAGGATGTCCCACTTACGCCTAATGGCCTCAGGGAGGCATGTGATCATGCCTTTCAAGGTCTTGTTGAATCTCTCCACAAGACTATTGGATTGAGGATGGTAAGGGGTGTTGAACCTGTAGGTCACCCCACATGCATCCCACATGGATGTCATGTATGCAGACATGAAGTTTGTGCCTCTGTCAGACACAATCTCCTTTGGGAATCCCACATGGGTAAATATCCCCATCAGAGCTCTGGTCACCACTGGTGCAGTCACTGTCCTCAGATGGATTGCCTCTGGATAGCGGGTGGCATGGTCCAACAAAACCAGGCTAAGCCTATTGCCTAAGGCAGTCTTGGGGTCCAGAGGACCAATGACATTGATGCCCACCCTTTCATAGGGGGAGCCAATGACTGGGAGGGGAAACAGGGTGGGCTTGAGCCTTCTCCCTGCCTTCCCACTAGCCTGGCAGGTTGGACAGGACCTACAGAATGCATCTGACACTATCCGCTTATGCGGCCAATAAAAGTGGGTGACAAGCCTAGCAAAGGTCTTTTCTTGCCCAAAATTTCCCGTCAGGGGGATGCCGTGAGCCAGACTCAGTAGGAAGGCCTAGTAGCACTGGGGGACCACCAACACACATGCTGCCCCAGCCTCTGGTACCTTAGACTCACTGTAAAGGAGATCATTCTCTCAATATAGATGGTGATCGCCAGAGGCTTCACCTGCTGCTTGGGCTGAGGCCTGCTGCCTCAGACCCTCAAGAGTGGGGCATTGTTTCTGTGCCTTGCAGAATTCCTCCATGGTTGGCCACCCTCAACTTGCCAGCCAGCAAGCTCAGGCAGGTTACACAGGGCAGCAATATTCTTCCCAGTTGGCTCAGGGGCCTCCTCCTCAGGAACTCCGTCATCCGCAGTGGGAACATCTGGGACTGGTTTCCCGCGCCCCTTGCCCCTCTCCTTGGCAGCTGTCTGGGCCATGTTCCAGGCTCCAGGCGCCCTTGACTCCCTTCCTGGGCAGCCATGGACCTTGTGGTCATGCAGACCCACTCAGGTAAACCTAACATCTCCAGGTGAGACTTGAGCTCTACCTCCTTCCGGGTAGTGTGCACAAGGTCGTTGCCTAACAGACAATCTACACGTGTCTGCCCTCCAGTGGGAGGCTATGCCCTCTTGGGACACTTGGAGCCACACTTAGAGTGACCATACTTAGTGCACTCTGGTCATTGGGGTACAAACCTCCCTTTCTTGCAGTCAAAGAATCCTGGTTTCTTTGCAGAATCAGGTTGTGACTGGTTACCACTATCCCCTTGGGAATTATTTCGGGGGCCTTTGGAAAACTCCATTTTTAAAGTTTTTCTCCCCCTCTTTCTTCTGGTGGGAACCCTGACCACCTTTGTGGGTGTCCCCCCCCAGATACCTTTTTGAACACTGTGGTACTAGCCCAGAGGTCTGCCTCCTCAGCAAGCTTCCTAGGATCATTCAGCCTACTGTCAATCATGTGGTGGGGCAACTCTATAAAGCAAACATTGAGCATATGCTCTCTCAGTATCAAATTGTACAACCCCACATAATAATTGACTTTACTGCCCGCACCCATCCATTCAGTGCCTTTCTGGAAAAATCATAAAAGTTTACTCAAGTTTGGTTGGAGAGTTTGGTACTATTCCTGAATTTCTGGCGATACTTTTCAGGAGTCAGTCCAAACTTGGTAATTAAAATGGCTTTCATGAGCTGGTATGTGTTCTGGTCCTTCTTTTCTAATGTGAGAAGTGTGTCCCTCCCAACTATTGATACATGTTTCCACAAGCCCGCCCCCCACTGCTCTTCAGGAACCCCATGAGCCGTTAGTGCAACTTCATAGGCATTAAACCATTTGTCAATGTTGTCTCTCACCACATAATTTGGCACCACATCTTTGGATATACATACCTTGTTGTCTCCAGCAGGTCCTGTATGTATGCTGCCACCATCACTACTGGACTCAGACTGCTTAGACTTGAGGTCCAGCTCTTTGAGACTCAGTTCATGAGCGAGAAGTAGTTTCTTTTCAGCCAAGGCCCTCTCAGCTGCTCTTTCCTCTGCCTCCCTCACTGCTCTCTTCCTCCAGTTTTAATATGGCCAATTGTAGTTGGAACTCTCTCTCCTCCCTCCTTTCCTCTACGGTCAGGCCGTGACTTGAGACACTGCTCCCTGGTCTAGCAGGGGGTACAAATCCAGGGGTGTTATTGGCGAATCCTCTGGGGAGCTATCCTCTCACTCCTCCACCTCAACATCCTCTTGTGAACAGGCTTCTGCCCAGGCCCTCAACGCCTTTTGGTACTCCTCCTTTCTGAAGGCACCCGGGGTAGGTACTCCCATTCCCTTGCAGAACCCTTTCAGCTGGCTGACAGTGTATGTCTCCAGCTTAGCTAGGTCAAACCCCCCAGCTCCTCCTTGAAACCCAGCCAGAGATATGTTGTTTAGGATTAGATAAAAATTTCAAGCAGGAAATAATTGCAGCAAAAAGAGAAAAAATCTAATTGACCTTTAACTGTGGGTAGGTAGTGTACACATAGCTATTGTATGTCATTGCACAAACACAAGTCCTATCCTCACCACCTCTCACCAATGTTAGAAATGGGGTCTCTAGTTGGCAGACATATTCGCCTTTGTCCAAATACGGACCACAATCCTAGACAGGGTAAATCACACACAATCCAAATTATCCTGTGCCCACCCTCTGGTAGCTTGGCACTGAGCAGTCAGGCTTAACTTAGAAGGCAATGTGTAAAGTATTTGTGCAATAACTCATGCAATAACACAGTGAAAACACCACAAACATACACCACACAGGTTTAGAAAAATATATGATATTTACCTAGTTAAATTAAGGTCAAGAGTCTTAAATCTTAAACATCAACAGTTGTCTCTTGTGTGCACAAAGTACCTGGTTTGCGTCAAAATTATCACACACGGAGACCGCAGAGGAGGAGATGTGTGGAAAAATAAGGTGTGCGTTCGATTTTCCAATGCGGCACAGACAATGCGTCATTTCCACGCTGCAAGAGGCTTTGCGTCGATTTCCGGCATGCAGTCTCGGTTCCTCACTGTGATGCGGGGATCTTTGGACGATGCTTGGAAATCCTGGGCGTGCGGGATGAAGTTACATGCGTTGCATCACTCCAGTAGGCAATGCGTAGACTTTTCTGTCATACGGCAGGTGCTGCGTGGATTCTTCACTCAGGAAGTCGGGCTGCATCGTTCTGGTTTTGCTGTGCGGCAATTTACTTGTCGCAAGGCAGGCTGTGCATTCTTTCCAGCAGGCTGTGCATCAATTTTTGTCTCACAAGGAATTTCCTTGAAGAGATTAAGGCCCTCATTACAAGTGATAAAGTGGCGGTAGTACCGCCAACAGGCTGGCGGTAACTACTGCCAAATTATGACCATGGCGGTGAGAACTCAGGTAGACAGCCACTTTACCACACCGACCGCCAGGACAGAAACAACAGCCACCACGGCGGTAGCCGCCAACAGCCAGGCGGAAGTCAATGTTCCGCCTACCGTATTATGAGACAGGAAACCGCCACCTTTTCCGGGGCGGTACCAACGACATCAAAAGCCTGGCGAAAACACTGCGCAGAAGGGAAAGGACTCATCTTTGGAGACACAGGGAAGAAGCACACCGCCATGGAGCCTGAACTGCAAATATTTCCAATGATTTTCTACGTCCTGCTCCACCATGAACACCAATGACGGCGAAGACGACGGCGGTGAGTACAGCCGCCTAGCACACAGGGGAGGAAAAAGAGAGTGACACACACACGCAAAACACACACCCCCACCCCCAACACAATACACACAATCAGCTGCGGTAATAAAACAAATTTACCCCGTACCCCTGAGGAATAATGCAAGGACTACAGGAATGTGCAAAAGTGAGTGTGATAATAACAACACAGTAGAAATACTAAAATGCAATGTAATGGTATATACATATGTACAGTTCAAGGGACACTGCCCAGTCCTCATTGTGTGTGGGCCACAGGGCCACAGGCCAAAGTCCTAGGCCCCACTTGTTACCTGCACCAACACAGAGAGAACACTGCAAGGGCATCAGTTGGAAAATAGGCAGACACCTCAGGGAGACGGGGAACCCGGGGGCACCTCAGCTGGCAGATGGAACAAGATCACTGGTTCTGGAGGGGGCAATATGCCCTGTGCTTGATCCTGGGGAGTGCAAGGCCACAGTCTCTCAAGTGGGTGACTTTCCCACATGCTCTAAAGGGGGCAACATGCCCTGTGCTTGGTCCTGGGGAGTGCAAGGCCACAGTCTCTCAAGTGGGTGACTTGCCCACATGCTCTGGAGGGGGCAACATGCCCTGTGCTTGGTCCTGGGGAGTGCAAGGCCACAGTCTCTCAAGTGGGTGACTTGCCCACATGCTCTGGAGTGGGCAACATGCCCTGTGCTTGGTCGCGGGTAGTGCAAGGCCACCTTCTCTCAAGTGGTTGACTTGCCCACATGCTCTGGAGGGGCAACATGCCCTGTGCTTGATCCTGGGGAGTGCAAGGTCACAGTCTATCAAGTCGTTGGCTTGCCCACATGCTCTGGAGGGGCAACATGCCCCGTGCTTGGTCCTGGTGAGTGCAAGGCCACAGTCTTTCAAGTGGGTGACTTGCCCACATGCTCTGGAGGGGGCAACATGCCCTGAGCTTGGTCCTGGGGAGTGGAAGGCCACAGTCTCTCAAGTGGGTGACTTGCCCACTGGTTCTGGAGGGGGTATCGTGCCCTGTGCTTGGTCCTGAGGAGTGCATGGCCACAGTCTCTCAAGTGGGTGACTTGCCCACATGCTCTTAAGGGGGTAACATGCCCTGTGCGTGGTCCTGGGGAGTGCAAGGCCACAGTCTCTCAAGTGGGTGACTTGCCCACATGCTCTGGAGGGGGCAACATGCCCTTTGCTTGATCCTGGGGAGTGCAGGGCCACAGTCTCTCAAGTGGGTGACTTGCCCACTGGTTCTGGAGGGGGCTTCGTGCCCTGTGATTCTGATCCTGCAAAGGCTGGGGTTGGTGTGTGTCTTCCCCACTGGTTCTGGAGGGGACCTGGTGCCCTGTGCTCTTGATCATGGGGAGGCTGGGGTTGGTGGGTGTCTTCCCCACTGGTTCTGGAGGGAGCATAATTCCCTGTGCTCCTGATCCTGAGGAGGCTGGGGTTGGCAGTTGTCTTCCATGCTGGTTCTGGAGGGGGCATTGTGCCCTGTGCTTCTGATCCAGGGAGGCTGGGGTTGGTGGGTGTCTTCCCCACTGGTTCTGGAGGGGGCATCGTGCCCTGTGCTTCTGATCCTGGGGAGGCTGGGGATGATGGGTGTCTTACCCGCTGGATTTGCAGAGGGCAAGCCGCATGGCAGCCCATGGAGGCAAAACTACATACCGTCCACCGGTGGTGACGGCTGCTCAGTGGTGGTAGTGATGCTGCTGCAGCCTCTGGTGGGGGGAGGCTCCAGCTCATACCCTGCAGCCTCAGATGTATGCTCACTGATGGTGGTGCTGCTGCTGGTGGTGGTCGGGGGAGGCTACAGCCCATCGCCTGCATCCTCCGATGGCTGCACAACCATGGTTCATGGTGGGGGCTCCGTCTGAGTCCCTGCACCAGGCCCCTTGTCCTTCCTGCCGTCTGTTGCTGGCTCCTTGCCCGTCCTCGCAGCAGCTGGCTCCTTTCCCTTCCTGGCAGCAGCTGGGGCTGGCTCCTTGGATTTCCTGGCAGCAGCTGGGGCAGGCTCCTTGCCCTTCCTGGCAGCAGCTGGGGCAGGCACCTTGGTCTTCTGGGCTGCAGCTGGGGCAGGCACCCTTTCCTTGACACTGCCTGGTGCAGGCTCCTTTAACCTCTCGACATGTGCCCTCGATCCTTTCCCCCACGAGTGGGTATGGAGACTACAGGGCCCGTGGACTGGGTGGCTGAGGTGCTTGCCTGAGTTTTTTGCCACCCTGGCCAGATGTGAAGGATGGGGGGTAGAGAAGAGGTCCGTGGTGAAGAGGAAAAACTTCTTAGGGATATTGGGGCGGGAAGAGGGAGAAGGTTTGGGAGTGGAGGAAGAGGGAGTGGTAGTAGGAGGTGTCTGTCTGCTGTGTTTGGGTGCATGGGCTGGATGCTGTTGTGAGGTGGATGGCTTTAGGGTGTCTGAGTGCTTGCGTTTGTGTACCTTGGGAGGGGGGGACAGACACAGTGGGAGAGGGCACAGGGGACGTGTGCATGGCTGTTGTGGAGGTGTCTGCCAGTGAGGTGTGTCTTCTGCTAGGTGTGGTGGTGATGCTGGTAGAGGATGAGGATGTAGTGCATGCAGGTGTGAGTGTAGACGGAATTGGGAAGGAGGTGGAGGAGGAGGAGGAGGGGGACATATTGGAAATTGTGGATGTTGGCATGTCTGCATTTGGATGGTATTTGTGTGAGTGTCTGTGGGATGATGTGTAGTGCTTGTTTTTGCCTGTACCACTCTTGTTTGTTGTCTTGTGTGCATGCTTGTCTGCCTGGGTGCTTGGGATAGGTTGGGGTTGAGGGAATGGGATTGGGAAGAGAAAGTTGGAGGGGGGAGAGTGGAAACAGGGACAATGTTTGCCATCAGAGAGGAGGGAATAGCCTGGATTGATCTCTGTTGGGCCGCCAAGCCAGTGTGAATGCCCTCCAAGAATGCATTAGTCTGTTGCATATGGGCTGCCAGCCCCTGGATGGCATTCACAATGGTTTACTGCCCTACAGAAATGGATCTCAGGAGGTCAATAACCTCCTCACTTAGGGCAGCAGGGCTAACTGGGGCAGGGCCTGAGGTGCCTGGAGCGAAGGAGATGCCCACCCTCCTGGGTGAGTGAGCACGGGCAACTCCATGAGGGGCTTCTGAGAGGGCGGTGGTGGTACGGGGGTGGTGGCTGTACCTGTGGCTTGGGTGGGCACAGAGATGTCTGCCACTAACTAGGGAGCTTCCATCAGAGGACATATCCCCTCCTGTCTCTGCTGTGGTGTTCCCCTCGCCCTCTGTCCCACTAGTGCCCTCACCGTCGGTGGACTTTGCCTCGTGGGTCCTGTGGGATGCAGCTCCCTCTGTCGCCGGTGCCTCTGCTCCTAAGCCAGATGATGCTAATGGACATAAGGACAGGGTGACAAAACAAAAAAGGGGGGGAAGAGACAAAGGAAACACTGGGTCAGTGGCGGCACCAACACCACCGTTGGCGTACATACCACCGTCACACACACAGAACAGCCCTACGCACTGTGCATTGCACTACCAGTTATAATGCTAGCCAGCACGGCATGGGGAGGGGCACATACTGCCACATGCAGCACACCTGGAACCCCCACAGCCCTAACCAGTTGTGGATGCCTACGAGCTAGGTAGCAGGATTATCACTTCAGAACCCTGGGCAACATGGGGCCTACTCTGCAATGTCAGGCCTCGCATGGGGCACCCACTGACACACATCCCCCACCCGGGTACCCCCTAGCATGTGTAAGTTGTAATGATGAGCACTGTACTCACCCCCTTGTGGCTGCTGTGATGCCCTCAAGCGCCCATCCAGCTCTGGATAGGCCACCGCCAATATGCGGGCCATCAGGGGTGTCAGGGTTCGACGGGCACCCCTTCCTCGTTGGGAGGCCATCCCCAGCTGGGCCTCCCTGGTCTTCCATGCCCAGTGTCTCAGGTCCTCCCACTGTTTCCGACAGTGGGTGCTCTGCCTACCGTAGACCCCCAGGGTTCACACGTCCTTGGTGATGGCACACTATATACCCTTCTTTTGATGGGCACTGACCTGCAGAGTAATACACACAGGAAATGGTATCAGTCAGACCGTCCTGCCTGTTACACTTATGGCCCACCATACCCCTTCACATCACCATTTACACACACATGGCCCAGCACACAAGCTGTGCATCGCCCAGGGGACATCCACCCACCCCCCCACATGAGGCCTTCACACACACTATTTCATGCATTCATGCCACATACATTGTGCTCAAAGTGTACTCACCTGTTGGTCTGGAGGACCATACAGCAGTCCGTTTCGGGGGTAGGACCCCATCCAGCAGTCGCTCCAACCCTGCTGAGGTGAAGGCAGGGGCCCTTTCCCCAATCACACGGGCCATGGTGGGTTCCAGACAAAGGTCACAGCAGCACATGCAGTGTAGGCCCTCTCCTATGGAAGGTCAGGTAGCAAGTGAGTGATCAGATAGAAAATGGCAGTCACGTCCGCGGCGGTGCATACCGTCACCGCCTGCATACATCATCATTGGCCACTGTACCCCATAGGGCCCAATGTTAATCAATGAGGAGCTGCCCTGCGGTTCCCGACCGCCTACCGCAACAGTGCACAACGTGAGCGGAATTACCTCACTTCCACCTGTCCTTCCACACAGGACAGGCAGACACCATTTCGGGGGGGGTGAGGCCCTGGATAATAACTGCGTCACAGTTAAAAATAGGACATACAGGACAAATACCACGTAACCATTACAAATTAACATCATGCATTGTACTGTTATGGCTCCGATGTTCAGTTTGTGACCGGGTCCTCACTCTTTTGTCCCTTAGACTGCAACCGCTGTGGATGAATAGGAGATGAAGACATTCCCCCGTGTACAGACCCCTGGTGGAATTGGCAACACTGGAGGACAGGCACATTATCCTCACCTATATACTTGACAGGGCCACAATCACAGAGCTGTGTGCCCACCTGGAGCCTGACCTGATATCTGCTATTTATAACCTCACTGGGATCCCCCCTCTTGTGCAAGTCATATCTGTGCTCGATTTCTTGGCAACTTGTTCTTTCCAAGTGACAGTGGGCTTGGCAGCAGGAATGTCACAGCCAATGTTCTCAATAGTGCTGACAAAAGTGTTGTCTGCCCTGATTAAACACATGTGCTGCTACATTATTTTCCCCCAGGTGGAGGATTTGGCCACAGTGAAGGCTGACTTCTATGCAATCGGACATATCCCCAACATAATTGGGGCGATAGATTGAACTCATATTGCATTTGCCCCCCCCAGCAAAATGAACAGGTGTTCAGAAATCAAAAGAGATTCTACTCCATGAATGTACAGATGGTGTGCTTTGCAGACCAGTACATCTCCCATGTCATTGCTAAGTATCCTGGGTCGATGCATGATGCCTTTATCCTGAGGAATAGCAGCATCCCAAATGTGATGGCCCAACTACAGAAGCACAGGGTGTGGCTAATAGGTGAGCCCTGGTTCCCACCCAGTAGATGTTGGTGTGTGAGTATGGTGCGGACCATATAGGATAGTGTGTGGCTAAATGTTGTCCCTCGATATTTGCAGGTGACTCAGGTTACCCCAATCTATCATGGCTACTGACCACTGTGAGGAATGCCAGGACAAGGGCAGAAGAACGTTACAATGAGGCACATGGGTGAACAAGAAGGATAATCGAAAGGACCTTTGGCCTCCTGAAGGCCAGGTTGAGGTGCCTCCATCTAACTGGGGGATCCTTGTGCTACTCACCCAAGAAGGTCTGCCAGATAATCGTGGCATGCTGTATGTTGCACAACCTTGCCTTGAGACGCCATGTGCTTTTTCTGCAGGAGGAGGAGGCTGGAGATGGCAATGTGGCAGCAGTGGACCCTGAGGACAGTGAGAATGAGGAGGCAGAGGATGAGGATGAGGATGAGGATGAGGACAACAGAACAGCAGTGATACGACAAAACTTCCAATGACACACCGGTAAAACAATGTTACTTCACATTTCATTGTCATTATTTAGATTATCTTTGGCACTGGCATGCTGTTATTTCCCACTGCCTTGCCCACTCACTGTACCCTTTGGCAATTCATTTTGCAGATGTTGTTGCCCCACTATCGCCCCTGGTGTTATCACTGCAGCCAACTACAGGTCTTTCCTATGTAAACATTACTGTGCAGTTGAATTGCAATGTTTGAACCTGGTTATACAAATACATTCTTTAAAAAGTTTGACATACTCTGTATTATTTCAAGGGGTGTTTATTGAAGTGCTAAGAAGAAGAGGGGCAAGTGCATTGGGATGGGGTGATGATGGAGGAAAGTCCAGGGTATTGTTCCAGTCTATTTGTAGCACAGGTGCATTGTCAAATGGGACATAGGAAGGGGAGCAATGTCAGTTCAAGGTGGACAGGGTGGCAGAGTGGGACACAAGGGTGACAATCAGGAGAGTCTCATTTTCTAGTGGGGGTCTTGGCAATAGTCTCTGGCTTCTGCCTGGATCACAAGGAATGTTTGTGGGGTGGTTCACCTTCTGCAGGGAGAGAGGTGCTGGTGGCCTGTTGGTCCTGTGGTGGGGCCCCCTGTCCACTAGCGGCAGCGGATGTGGAAGGCAGATCAGATATCTGGCTATTGTCAGGGGCCCGCTGGTGTGAGACTGACTCCCTCATAATGTTGGCCATGTCTGCCAGCACCCCTGCTATGGAGACCAGGGTGCTGTTGATGGCCTGCAAGTCCTCCATGATCCCCTGGTACGGTCCCTCCTGCAGCCGCCTGTTCTCCTGCACGTTGTCCAGGATCTGGCCCAGCATATCCTCGGAATGTTGGGAGTCTCCCAGGATCTCTGCAAGTGCCTCCTGGAGAGTCGGTTCCCTGGGCCTGTCCTCTCCCTGGCGCACAGCTCTCCTCCCAGTTTCCCTGTTGTCCTGTGCCTCTGTCCACTGAACCATGTGCCCACTGCCACTGACCCCAGGTCCCTGATTGTCTTGGGTATGAGGGGTGCCCTGGGGTCCCTGTAGTAGTGGACACACTGCTGATTCACGTGTCCTGGGGACAGAGGCATGGGTACGCTGGGTGAGTGCTGTGGTGGTGTTTCAAGATGGGGGAGGCTCTGTAGTGGTGTATGACTTTGGCTGGGTAACCAACTGTCCTGAGGTCCCTGATGGGGGATATGTTGGTTATCCTGATCCAGGCGGCCAGAGTTGCTGTCATCACTGTGGGCCTCTTCAGTTGGGGGGCTGGATAGTGCTGGCACCTCTTCTCCACTGGCATTGGCTGGTATACCTGTGGGGATGTAAATGCAGTGTTATTGTTTCTGTGTGTGACATTTTGTGCATCAGTTGGTTTCCCTCTTTGTTTGTATTTGCCCTGGCAGCTTTCACTTGTGTACATTGGTGTATGGTGGGATGATTAGTTCTCTCTAGTGTGCATGCTTTAGTGATAGGTGTCTATGTAGGTCTGTGAGTGGTGTCCATGCATTGGTATGGCATGCAGGGCTTGGCATTGGGATGAGTGAGATGTGATGGTGGGGTGTGTGGGAGGTGGTGGAGTGATGGGAGTGAGGGTGAGGGTGGGGGTATGTGATGGCATGCAGGTAGGGGGGTAGTAGTAGTAGAGAGTTGACTTACCAGAGTCCAATCCTCCTGCTACTTTGGCCAGGCCCTCAGGATATTGATTGCCAAGACTTGCTCCTCCCATGTTGTTATTTGTGGGGGAAGAGGTGGGGATCCACCGCTAGTCCTCTGTACAGTTAGTTGGTGTCTTGCTGCAATGGAACGCACCTTCCCCCGTAGGTCGTTCCACCTCTTCCTGATGTCATCCCTTGTTCTGGGGTGCTCTCCCATGGCGTTGACCCTGTCCACGATCCTCCGCCATAGCTCCATCTTCCTAGCAATGGATATCTGCTGCACCTGTGCTTCAAATAGCTGTGGCTCTATCCTGATGATTTCCTCCACCATGACCCTTAGCTCCTCCTCCGAGAATCTGCGGTGTCTTTGTGGTACCATGTGTGTTGTGTGAGTTGTGTAGGTGAGGGTGTGTAGGGTGATTTGTTGGGGTGTGTGATGTGGGGTGCGTGGGTGGTGTATAGGTGTAGGTGGTGTGTGACTCTGGTTTTGTCTGTATTCGTGGTGTCTGTCTCGTGCCAATGGTTTGTATTCATAAAGGATTGTGGGTAATGTGGGTGTGTGTTTTATAGTGGTGTGGGTGTGGTGTATGTATGTGTGTCAGGTGTGTGTCATTTGAATTGACCAATGTAGTGTTGTTTTGTATGTGTGTGTGTATTTTGAGCACAGCAGTATGTACTGCCAATGGTTTACCGCCATTGAATGTCCGCTGTGGTGATTCGTGAGTCATAATGTGATGGGCATTGTTCTGTAGGCGTAACAGAGTGGGTTTTATTACCACCAGTTTAACACTGACCTTTGGTGTGGCAGACTTGTGTCTGCACCTGAATAGTGACGGATTGGTGTGTGTGTGTCATAATATGGTGAACGGATATTCGCCGCCGCAGCGGTATGTTGGCTGTAGTCAGCATGGTAATAAGTGGGATTTACCGCCAATGTCATAATGAGGGCCTAAGCCTTTTTGGCCCTGAGACTTCAGAAAACAGGAGGCAAGCTCAATCCAAGCCCTTGAAGAGCACTTCTCAGCAAAGTCAGAGGTCAGCAAGGCAGCAGGGCAATAGCAAGGCGGCAGTCTTTCACAGCAAAGCAGTCCAGGTGAGTCCTTTGGGCAGCCAGGCAGTTCCTCTTGACAGGTTGCAGGTTCAGGTCCAGAAGTGTCAGAGTTGGTGGGGTCAGGGACCAAGTTAATATACTCAAAAATGCCTTTGAAGTGGGGAAGACCTCAAAGAGTGGATTTGAAGCGCACTAGGTGACTTTTCTGTACAGGTCTGTCTGCCAGGGTCCCAGTAGGGGGTTTGGCAGTCCATTATGTAAGGGCATGGTACCAACCTTTGAAATGTAAGTGTCAGGCCCTCCACCCTTCCAGCCCAGGAAGACCCATTCAGTTTGCATATGAGTGCAGGTGTGACTGAGTATCCTGTGTTTGTGGTTGTCTGAGTGAAATGCACAAGGAAGCTGTCAACCAGCCTAGCGCAGATGTTGATTGGAGACAGGCTGTAAGGCACAAAAGGATTTTAAGCGCAGAGAAATGCTTACTTTCTGAAAGTGCCATTTCTAAAATAGTAATATAAAATCCGAACTCATCAATAGGCAGGATTTTCTATTACCAGTCTGGCCATACTAAACATGACCTATCTACCCCTTTCTGATCAGAATCTACCACTCAAAAAGTATATGAGGGCAGATGTAATGCTAGCCTATGAAACGAGCAGGCCTCACAGTAGTAGTGGTAGTTCCACTACCAGGACATATAAAACACATAGGTATACAGTGGCGGTCGGCAGCTTTAGGAGGGAGGGGGGCGGGCAAGAAGCACACACACACACTCATTCTTTCACACACGCACGCACATCCATTAACAACACTCATAGCATTCAAACATGCACGCACGCACCAAACATTCATTTTAAAACATCACACACACTCATTCTTTCACACACGCACGCACATCCATTAACACTCATAACATTCAAACATGCACGCATGCACCAAACATTTATTTTAAAAGATCACACACACTCATTCTTTCACACACACACACATCCATTAACAACACTCACAACACTCAAACATGCACGCGCGCACCAAACATTCAATTTCAAACATCACACGCATACACACACACACACTTACCTTCAGCCTCCAGGTCCCAGGAGGGTTGGGACTGCTGCCTTCCTTCATTGGCTGACTTCAGGTCAGCCAATGAGGGAAGGCAGCAGTCCCAGTCTCGTCACAGAGTGGAATGGGGTCAGTGAGACTGCTGACCCCACCCCACTCTGTGACGAAGTGTCAATGGGTAACGCTTTCCTCGTCACCCAGGGGAGGGCCTCGAGGCACCTTTGCTGAGGGGAGGAGGTCTCGCCCATAGCAGCTGTGAATTCCTCAGCCCAGCAAAGTTCAGCTCAGGCAGCCAGGAGTCTGCGCAAATCACACATGGCTCACTCCTGGCTGTCTGAGCTGAAAATGAAGAGTGTCTGTCAGGCTGGTCTCTGTTCAGCCTGACAGACACTCTTCATGAGGGGCAAAAGGTGGGGTGTGTGGCCCCTCCGCCCTAAAGGACGGGCCGCCACTGCAGGTATATGTCCTGCCTTTTATCTACATAGCACCCTGCCCTATGGTTTACCTAGGTCCTACCTTTGGGTTGACTTATATGTAGAAAAAGGGGAGTTTAAGGCTTGGCAAGTACTTTTAAATGGCAAGTCGAAGTGTCAGTTAAACTGCACACGCAAGCCTTGCAATGGCAGGCCTGAGACATGGTTAAGGGACTACTTACGCGGGTGGCACTATCAGTGCTGCAGGCCCACTAGTAGCATTTAATTTAAAGGCCCTGGGCACAGGCACTTTACTAAGGACTTACAAGTAAATCAAATATGCCAATTGGGAATTAACCAATGTTACCATGTTTAAGGGAGAGAGCATATGCACTTTAGCATTGGTTAGTAGTGGTAAAGTTCGCAGAGACCTAAAACCTGTAAAAACAGTGTCAAAAAAGTGGAGGGAGACAGGCAAAAAGTTTGGGATGACCACCCTAACGCTGTCAGGTCTAACACCTCCCCTCTAAGGTCTTCCCCTTCCTGCTTTTTCAGAAGCTTTACCTCTCGCTATGGAAATAAAAAGGAGGGGATTGCAGCAAAAGGACTGTCCTTGACATTTAGCAGTGGCGACTCAACTGTCACGAAAGCCGTTTACTTTTAAGTCTTAGGAAAGGCATTGGGGTAGTTTTCGGTATTAGTGTTCACCTCAGCATTAACTCCTTTGGAATGTAACTTGAATGATGTCCTGCAATTTTAATGGGACGGTTTGGAGAGGCATCTGTTAGTTTCCTCCTTGCGTGGCCACTGGACAGCCATTTGGGGTTTCCAGGATCCTAGGGGAAATTTTTTAGATGTAGAGGACTTCAAGCCTTTGGAGACCCCTGATTTCAAGTTGTGACCTTTATGCTAGTTTCTCTGGTGGACAATCACCTCAGCAAAGCAGATTGGAAAGTTGGGGGATCTTATGGCTAGTAAGGCGGCTTTTTTGACTTTTTTTGAGGATGGTGTGGTTCTTCATCTTGATTGTTCATTTGCGCCCAATGTCTCTTCCCAGGTTCACAGGGATCAGGAGGGGATGGTTCTTGCGTTGAACCCTAGTGAGGATTCAAGGCTGAATTACAGTGGCAGTTACTGGATGTTAAGAGCGTCCTCTTGGTATATCTAAAAAAAAAAGACTTTTCAAAAGCCAAATACCTTGTTTGTATCTTTTGGAGCTTCAAGTAAGGTTGATAAGGCTTCCTCTATGTCAGTCAGTTGGAGTATCAAGCTGTTGATTTCTTCGACCTATTCTTTGTCAGGGACTCCTCCCCCAACTGGGATTCAGGGTAATTCCACCAGGGGATTTCTGCTACCTGGGCAGAATTAAAAGGGGTTACCATTTTAGAAATTTGTCGAGCACCCACTTGGGCTACTCCAAACACTTTGGTTAAACATTACCAGTTACAGAATGGATTGGGTGTGTTGCATTCTGTTGTTACTCTGGGTCCTGCTGCCCTCATTCCATTCATCATGCCCCTCATTCTTTCCCTCCCGGAATTGCTGGCCTTCATATGGAAAGGTTTAGTAGCTCAGGAGGAACTCAGAGTAAGTATTGGCTTTATAGTCCCCAGCATTGTGGGGAAGGGAAATTACTACTAGCATCTTCTGTTCCTTTTTATGTGTGGCGAGGTGGATTCACCTAACCTGTGATGAATGGGGCGAGGACAACAGGAGTAATATATGAGGTGTTTGTCTCAGAATGGATTTTTAAGTGTATTGTCACCTGGCTCTTAAACACAGATTTCTTATTGTGACTGAGGGTGAAAACCTTTGTGCAAATACCATGGCTGTCCATGGATTGGACGTTAATGAAAGTGCATGTGTGTCCAAGCACTTTATTAATATAGTTGTGAAAGAGAGGCCTTAGGGTGAAGGAAAATAACCTCTGAACAGATTCAGATCTTAGCAAAAGTGTATGTCTTTTGATTAGTCACACAGTAAGGTATCCATATGAGGATAACAGATATTCCTCCTACTAATACTAGTAAGGAGGACAAGCCAAACATTGTGCACTACTTGGCATTGCTTTATGACAATGGGGCATTCTATGGGTGTGTTTGTGGATGTTCTAAACTTACCACCCATGGTTTTTAATTGAAAGCAAGATCTACAAAGGGTATTACGCCTGGCTTTAAGTAAAAATAATGTCTACTTGAGACAGGCCTTATGTTGTTATTTTAACTTCTCCTAACATTTCACTCATTGGATGTGTGCTACACTGTACATTGTGCATCCAATGTATGAAATGGCTTAAAACAAAATGAAAAATGTTATGAGTAAAATAAAACAAAAGGAACAGAAAGTCTATAAGGGGTATCGGCGATATGAATTGGCTATATGAATTTTTAAATGTTTAAGAGAAAATAGCACCAAGAGGTGCACAGCTTCAGTTGGTCAATGGTCACGGTAGACTGGGACCTAGGCACATTTTGAGGCTGACTGCAATGAAGCCCTGGTCAGATATACCAATTGGAATGGTCCCAGTGAAAGTCTGGAAGTCAAAAAGTTCAAAAAAGGTTCTAAGTCTCATTTCAGAAAGGCATTTTGTCACTTTTCTGGAGAAAAGCATTGACATTCTGTCAGTTTTTGAGAAGAAAAATCCTCTCTGCCGCTGCTGCTAGGATTATAAGCGCTGCCATGGAAAAGAAGTCAAGGTACTTGGTCTCAATGGAGCTCTGGAGCTTTGGTGATGTCTTCTTTCCTAGTTCCAACACAAAATAGGACTTAGGACCTGATTTAGATCTCGGTGGTATTACCGCCGACCTGTCACAGTGACAGACAAGAGTACTCCGTCAATTTGAGGGTGTTCCGACTGCTGTATTTAGATTTCTTGTGGCTAAGCCACCGACTGTCACAACAGAGAA
The DNA here is from genome assembly GCF_031143425.1 of Pleurodeles waltl. NCBI lineage: Eukaryota > Metazoa > Chordata > Amphibia > Caudata > Salamandridae > Pleurodeles > Pleurodeles waltl. The sequence continues at coordinate 932,805,959 of NC_090444.1, forward strand.
TTCTTCTGAGCTGTCAGGCTGGCTGGTTCCCGCCAACCATATTCAGATGTTACAGTTCTGCAGGCAGTGTACTGGCGGCGGATTGCTGAAGAAAAGAGCCCATCTCAGGAGCCAATTTACACTGTACAATGGCAGTGGCTGTGGAATAGAGGAAAGTTACACACATACACACACTGTACCTTAGCCATATGTGTTCACCTGCACAAAACACACTTCACAACACATTTCATACACTCAGTTATACATTGACATTCCACCACACAACATGTACATGCTGAAAACACACATTGCCATACATTCATGACACAACATACAAAGACTATAGACACTACACCCACCCACAACACAACCACAAAAACCACAAGTACAAGCTCATCTACACAAACACACTCACACAAAAGTACAACTGCAAACACCACAACAACACCACACAACAACACTCACCTGAATGCTGCACACAGCAACACAATACACAACCAAACATACACAACAACGTCAGACCCGTATGCAAAAGACATACATACTGACACAACCACATCACACACTCCAGTTCCCTCCACCTCAACCAGCCAATCCAATCTCACACACACATGCACGTACAGACTCACATACATTACTGGAAACACAACATTACAGGGACAAGTCCCCTTGCAATGTGCACACACAGGCATGGTTGACAAGTGTAATGTCATTGTTATTGTGGTACCAGCATTTATTTGGCAATGAATACTAACATCAAAATAACAATTGTGTATGTGATCAATATGTTTCATGTAACAGTGTGTCACCATTAATCGCTGACACAAATGCTTTCCCGACATATGCATGTCACAGGTATTTTAAAAAAATTACTGTGACATGTATGTGACTGCAGTGGTCCCGAACTCATGTGCAGTGATGACACAACATACACAGATAATGCGGAATCCCTACCTTTGAGTCTGGCGATGGCGGTCCTCTGTGGTCCAGTGACAGCAGAGACAGCAGGTCTGGTCCAGTTGTGTCCTGTCGAAAACGGAAGTGGAAACAGGAAAAAAAGTAGGTTTTCTACCTCATTATGTCAGGTGTTAGCCACGGCGCCTACATTGCCGATCGGGATAACATAGTCCTTTTGGACTACATATCCCATGACGCCTAGAGGGGAAGAGGTCGCTTAAAAAGCAAGCACATACAGGAAGTAATGTGCGTTATTCGTTTCCTAGAAACCAGTCGGAGGGGCAACGAGGGCTCTTGTTGACGGCGTTTCCGAGGTTGAGTTGTTTGCAAGGAGGTTTAATTCCTCCTTCGGTTTTCCGTGGAGCCTGGGACCTTCCCAATATCAGGGGGAGTGTCGAGTTTATTTTCCCAGAGGAACCTGCCACGAAGGAGAAGTGGTAGCGGTGAGACGATTTGGTGCCGGAATCCCTCACCTTTCTTTTTCAGTTCGATAAGGACACTGGTAACTTCTGAAGCACGGCGGTCTTTTGTTTGAGTTACCAATAAAGCACGATTATCCTTGGGGCCAGAGAACATTATAGTTTTGGCTTCGACAAGGGGTTAATGTTTATTTTTGCGGGAATTGAACTGCCGGGACGATTTTTCTTTTCGATACGTAATGAATTAACACCGGGTTAGTCCTACAAATTGCGTGACTATGACCTGGGGCTTAGTGGATTAACTGAGTCATAGAAAGGACTACGAGATATGTTCTTATCATCGTTAATTTTATTCCCTTTCTCTTTGTTCTGTCTCCTCATTATTTCGTGACTATCTTGTATAAATGTGGGTGTTGAGCAACCCCTTGGAGATCATCGGTATTAATTGTTGGCTTGGGGCGTCCATCTATGATTCAGATGGAGCACGGATAGGTGTTGGATTAGTTCTGCCCTCATGAGTTATGGGCAGGTACGGTCGTTGGTACTTTAGCGAGACATTGCGAGAGTAGACAGGCAATGTGATATTAACTCTGTATATTCCTCTCTTTACAGATATCCCGTCCCTGCTGTTCCTTCCCCTTCCTTCCCTCACCCGATTACTCCAATGCACCGTGGTTTATATAGGTGACTTGGTGGAGTCAGGAGGCGGACCCTTATTTGCATCGCGCCGAGTCTGAGGAGCATCTACAACGTGACAGAATAACGCACCCACGAATAACGCTCCTCCCGCTCGGTGTAATGCAAAGATGGCGTCTATGGATGATGTATTACAGGCGTTAGTAGTAGTGCAACAAGAGTTGGCTAATTCTAGGGTGGAGGCAGCAGCGTTAAAGGAAAAGGTAGAAAGGCTTACTAGGAATCCCTTTGATGCTTCAGCATCCACACCACAGGTAACCGTGAATGTCTCCCCTCCTATCCCTTTGGCCAGCCCGGAACGGTATTCAGGGGACCCCAGGAAAGTTCAGGCCTTTCTAACTCAGTTGTCTCTACAATTCTCTTGTAGACCCGCGTCTTTTCCCTCTAACCTTTCCACGGTAATGTTCGCTATTTCTTATCTCTTGGGAGACGCAGCCAATTGGGCCGTACCATTAGTCAGGAACGATGACCCCTTGTTATCAGACTGGAATGCCTTTCGGACGGCGTTCGAGAGGGTGTTTGATCATAGAACAACCACTTTTAGTGCTGACAGGGAATTACTGGAGTTGAGACAGGGGAGGTCTGATCTGGTCTCTTATCTCACGACCTTTAATAGATTGGTGGCAGAATCAGGGTGGCCAGAAGAGAAGAGAATGTCTCTCTACTATCAAGGTTTACGAGACGACATGAAGGATATACTCGCTCAAATAGACCCGCAGCCTTCCACTTGTACAGATCTTATGAATCTTACCCTGAGACTGAATCACAGATTAGCAGAAAGAAGGGGAGAGCGTAGAGCGGGGGATAGGCGACCAGGCATTCCAGAAAGGGAAGTGCGATCTGTTTCTACTCCCAATGATATAGGTGGGGAGCCTATGGACGTGGGAGCCATTAGGGCACCCTTGTCGAAGTCCGAGAAGGAGAGTAGGAGGGTACAGGGGTTGTGCATGTATTGCGGCAGGAAGGGTCATTATGTAAGAGAGTGTCCCCAGAAACCACGTAAGAGATTCTCCTACTCCCCCACCCAAAAGGCAGCGGTTACGGCAGGAAAAACATCGGAGAAAGAGGAATTGCCCGTTATAGAACCCCAACCGGTGTTACGGTTAACTTCCTTAGCCCTTTTTCCACAGGAGCAAAAGGCGTCCCACCTTTTGTTAGCAGTGGAGCTGGTGTCCAAAGAACGAAATTTTCCAGTATGGGCGATGATAGACTCCGGAGCCACGGGAAATTTCATAGATGCAGGGGTGGTTAGGAGATTGGGACTTCCTAGCATTCCGAGAAAGGACCCCGAAATAGTATTGGCGGTTGATGGTACACCGCTGAAATCTGGGCCCCTTACAGAACATACTGAGGACGTTGGGTTGATCTTCAAGGGGGTATCTCCGGAACATAAAGAAAGAATTAGACTGGATATAATAGAGGCTCCTCAGTATGAAATTATTTTAGGAATGCCCTGGTTAAGAAAACACAATCCTGTTATAGATTGGCAAACCAAGACTTTTAGTTTTCAGTCCTCGAGGTGTGAGAATAACTGCTTCTTGTATGACGAATCCCCCATGTTAGCATTGGCTCAAGGGTTACAGTTGGCCACAGTGATGGAGAAAACAGTGATATTGCCCTCTGTTTATGCCGAGTTCAAGGATGTGTTCGACGAAGGTCAGGCTGAGACATTGCCACCCCATCGTGTATATGATTGCAAGATAGATCTGATTCCTGGAGCTCTCCTTCCTTCCTGTAGGGTATATGCTCTATCAGACCCAGAAACCAAGCATTTGAGAAAATACTTGGATCACTTCCTGGAGATCGGGTTCATTAGACCATCTTGTTCTCCGGCAGCCTCTCCACTCTTTTTCATAGCTAAAGCTAATAAAGAGTTGAGAACCTGCATCGATTATCGAATGCTGAACAAGAATACAGTGAGGAATAGATACCCTCTTCCTCTCATTCCTGTGTTATTGGAACAGGTGAAAGAGGCGGTAATCTATACAAGGTTGGACCTGAAGGGAGCTTACCATTTGGTCAGAGTCCGCGAAGGGGACGAGTGGAAAACGGCGTTTAAAACCCGTTATGGTCTGTTTGAGTACTTGGTAATGCCGTTCGGGTTGTGTAACGCCCCGGCGGCATTCCAGTATTTTCTGAACGATGTTCTCAAGGAATACGTAGACCGTTTCGTGATCGTTTATATAGATGACATTCTGGTGTATTCCACATCCCTGGAGCGCCACTCTGACCATGTTTCCTTAGTACTCCTAGCATTGCGACAGCATAGTCTTTTTTGCAAACTGAGCAAATGCGAGTTCCATGTCCGGAAGGTTGAGTTCTTGGGGGTGGATTTAAGCCCTGAAGGGTTTTGCAAGTCGACAAGAAAAATACAGGCTGTTCAGGAGTGGCCAGTACCCACTAGTGTGAGAGGCGTGCAATGCTTCCTTGGGTTTTCCAATTACTATAGAAGATTCATCTTTCATTTTTCTCACATTGTGTCACCTATAACAAGGTTGCTAAGAAAGGGGGTGTCTTTTGTTTGGTCAGAGGAAGCAGAGGAGGCCTTTTGCTTTTTGAAAGAGGCCTTCTGCTCCGCACCTATACTTCAACATCCCCAGCCGGATGCCCCTTTTATCGTCGAAGCGGATGCCTCGGATATAGCGATAGGGGCCGTGTTATCACAAAGAAACAAAACCTCCGGACAGCTTCATCCTGTTGCGTTTTTATCTAGGAAACTATCGGCTGCGGAACTTAACTATACGGTGGCAGAAAAGGAATTGTTAGCCATCAAAAAGGCATTCCAAGAATGGCGACACTACCTATGGGGAGCTCAACACCCGGTCACGGTATATACGGATCACCGAAATCTGCAGTATATGAAGGAGGCAAGACAACTTACCCAGCGGCAAATGAGGTGGATGCTGTTTTTTTCAGAATACGAGTTTGTGGTGACCTTCCGTCCTGGGGTTGACAATCGCAAGGCAGATTCACTGTCTCGACAAGAGGACGTGAGAACCATCGCTTCAAGACCTGAGGAAGCAATCATCAAACCTGAACGAGTGCTTTGTGCCCTTCATATCTCCCATTTCTTAGAAAAGGTTTCTAAGCATAAGTCTGCTGCTCAGTGGAAGAAATGGGCGGAGTTAAGTCAGGACCGTACCCTTAAGCATGGAATACCGTTGCAAGGTAATCGTTTGTATTTGCCAACACGTGAACTCCGAGTGCAAGCCTTTAATTGGTGTCATGATGCGGTAACGGCTGGTCATCCTGGTTACACCAAAACGGCGCAAATAGTTCGACGACATTTCAGGTGGGAAGGTTGGGCTAAAGACGTTGCGGCCTGGGTGGCTCGGTGTGAGATATGTGCACGGGCCAAGGGAGAAAACGCGAAGAGCCAGGGCAAACTGATACCTTTGCCCACTCCGGATAAACCATGGCAAACCATTAGCGTGGATTTTGTGGTAGGATTACCAATGGATCAGGGGTACAACGCTATCATGGTGGTAATCGATAGCCTTACCAAGATGGGTCATTTTCTCCCTTGTAGAAATCTGCCTACAGCCAGTCAAACCGCCCATCTAATTTTGTCTCAAGTGGTGCGGTTTCATGGTCTACCGAGAACCATTATTTCGGACAGAGGCCCCCAGTTTGTTGCTAGGTTTTGGCGTATGTGGTGCAAGGTGCTGCGCATTGAATCCGCACTGTCCACCAGTTTTCACCCACAAACCGATGGCCAGACGGAGCGCCTCAATCAAACCCTGAAAAAATATCTGAGGTGCTATGCAAAGGACGCTCACGAATCCTGGGTTTCGTTGCTATGGCTGGCAGAACTATCATACAACAATGCTTGGCATAGTTCGATACGAGAATCTCCTTTTCGTGCTAACACGGGGTTCCACGCGGAAATGTTGGCCATAAACATACCTAGGGAAGTCACGGATCAACCTACGGTTCATGCCATGATTAAGAATCTGCAATCCGTGCAAAAGAAGATAAGACTCAATCTAGAGAAGGCCAAAGAACAGTATAAAAGGTGGGGTGATGAACATCGGCGTGAGGGGCCGGCATATCAGCCAGGCGATAGAGTGTGGCTTTCCACCAAGTATATACGCTTCAAGATGCGTAGCGTCTTTCATCCTCGTTACATTGGTCCCTATGAGGTGTTACGCCAGATAAACCCTGTGGCTTACCGTCTCAACTTACCTGCTTCCTTAAGGATCCATCCGGTATTTCATTGCAGCCTTTTGAAACCGGCTCTTTCAGCGACCCGGCAGGCGGTTCCTCCGGTGGTCAGAGATGGGCAGCTGGAGTACGAGGTGCGCAGAGTGTTGGATTCCAAACGACTGGGGGGTCAGCTGTGGTACTTGGTTTCATGGAAGGGGTACAATGCTGAGGACGATTCATGGGAGCCGGAAAGCAATGTCCATGCCCCTAGGGCAGTACGGCTGTTTCATGCCCGTCATCCCTCTAAACCTGGTCCTAGGAGGCGCTTTGGAGGCGGGCGTACTGTCAGGTGTTAGCCACGGCGCCTACATTGCCGATCGGGATAACATAGTCCTTTTGGACTACATATCCCATGACGCCTAGAGGGGAAGAGGTCGCTTAAAAAGCAAGCACATACAGGAAGTAATGTGCGTTATTCGTTTCCTAGAAACCAGTCGGAGGGGCAACGAGGGCTCTTGCTGACGGCGTTTCCGAGGTTGAGTTGTTTGCAAGGAGGTTTAATTCCTCCTTCGGTTTTCCGTGGAGCCTGGGACCTTCCCAATATCAGGGGGAGTGTCGAGTTTATTTTCCCAGAGGAACCTGCCACGAAGGAGAAGTGGTAGCGGTGAGATGATTTGGTGCCGGAATCCCTCACCTTTCTTTTTCAGTTCGATAAGGACACTGGTAACTTCTGAAGCACGGCGGTCTTTTGTTTGAGTTACCAATAAAGCACGATTATCCTTGGGGCCAGAGAACATTATAGTTTTGGCTTCGACAAGGGGTTAATGTTTATTTTTGCGGGAATTGAACTGCCGGGACGATTTTTCTTTTCGATACGTAATGAATTAACACCGGGTTAGTCCTACAAATTGCGTGACTATGACCTGGGGCTTAGTGGATTAACTGAGTCATAGAAAGGACTACGAGATATGTTCTTATCATCGTTAATTTTATTCCCTTTCTCTTTGTTCTGTCTCCTCATTATTTCGTGACTATCTTGTATAAATGTGGGTGTTGAGCAACCCCTTGGAGATCATCGGTATTAATTGTTGGCTTGGGGCGTCCATCTATGATTCAGATGGAGCACGGATAGGTGTTGGATTAGTTCTGCCCTCATGAGTTATGGGCAGGTACGGTCGTTGGTACTTTAGCGAGACATTGCGAGAGTAGACAGGCAATGTGATATTAACTCTGTGTATTCCTCTCTTTACAGATATCCCGTCCCTGCTGTTCCTTCCCCTTCCTTCCCTCACCCGATTACTCCAATGCACCGTGGTTTATATAGGTGACTTGGTGGAGTCAGGAGGCGGACCCTTATTTGCATCGCGCCGAGTCTGAGGAGCATCTACAACGTGACACATTACCCTTCCAATCTACCAACTCAGGTGTGGAGGTATCACTGCCACAGTTGGTTTGGCCGGAAGGCACATCGTAATCTGCTCGGTGGGAAAGGTGGCTGGAGCCCTGATGCCAGCCACTGTCTTTAATGGTGTTGTCGATGTGGCTGGAGAGTCCTGGTGGAGTCTGCAGGACCTAGTTGATTTTCCATCTATGGTCCTGCCAACACCTAAGTCGGGCGGATGGACCTCCAAGGCGGTGAACAGGTTTTCTGATGGAAAACCGACAACGGGACCGTTACCACCAAGATCTAAATCATGCCCTAAGTCATTTATTTTGGAGATACTGGAAGCCTTCAGTGGGCTGAGACTGTAATTCAATCTGACTCCATTGAACTGCTTGTCAGAAATTGTTTCTGGCAGTTTCCAATGAGACTCTAGGGGAAATGTTTTCAGAAGTTTGCAAACCTTTCCCTGCTACCCAAACAGCCTCCAGAACCCACTTCTAAGGTCCTTACAACCTTAGGGGATGGTACATAGAGACTCTCAGGGTGTCAGGCAGAGGCTAACACAAAATCCAGTCCAGTTCTGGTTGCTATTGTTCAACTGGGCATTTCCACAAAAAAGCTTCTTGCAGCTTGTTGTGTTCCTGTAGCCACACTAGAAATCAGCCAAATGAGCTTGAAGTCAACTTCTGTGCTCTGGGTAAAATAAGGGGCAGGCCCACTCCTTCAGGACTCCTCTGAGGTCACAGAGAGCAGGTTCAGTCCTCTTCTGATCTTCAGCAAAACAAAAGGATGATGGACATAGTGTTGAACAATGCAAACACTCACCCCCAGTCACAGATCTGGGTTTAACCCATCGTTCTTTTGCTCACCATGCCACCCCAGTTTGGACCCAGCCATATGCAAATCAGTCTTGACCCTGTACCTCATGGGATCAGTCCAGTCCGAACTGCCAAGCCAGGTTCTCCCTGGATCAGAAACAAGCATTGTGGGACTGGTTTCAGGGTTTCACCCTTCATCAGCCAGGCTAGCTTGAATCCAGTGGTACAGTGAGCAAGGGACCCACGTCTGGGCATACCCTTCCCACTTAGGGCAACTTTAGCAAAACAAAAGGATGATGGACGGAGTGTTGAACAATGCAAACACTCACCCCCAGTCACAGATCTGGGTTTAATCCATCGTTCTTTTGCTCACCATGCCACCCCAGTTTGGACCCAGCCATATGCAAATCAGTCTTGACCCTGTTCCTCATGGGATCAGTCCAGCCCGAACTGTCAAGCCAGGTTCGCCCTAAGTGGGAAGGGTATGCCCAGACGTGGGTCCCGTGCTTCCCATGCCACTGGATTCAAGCTAGCCTGGCTGATGAGGGGTGAAACCCCAAAACCGGTCCCAGGATGCTTGTTTCCAGTCAAGGGAAGACCTGGCCTAGCAGTTCGGGCTGGACTGTTCCCATGAGGAACATGGTCAAGACTGATTTGCATATGGCTGGGTCCAAACTGGAATGTCATGGGCAGCAAAAAAACGATGGATTTAGGCCCAGATCAATGTACTGGGGGTGAATGTTTGACAATGTTCAGCATTCCGTCCATCACTTGTTGTTTTTGCATTTGTCGCCCTAAGTGGGAAGGGTATGCGCAGACGTGGGTCCCGTGCTTCCCATGCCACTGGATTCAAGCTAGCCTGGCTGATGAGGGGTGAAACCCCGAAACCGGTCCCAGGATGCCTGTTTCCAGTCCAGGGAAGACCTGAACTAGCAGTTCGGGCTGGACTGTTCCCATGGGGAAGAGGGTCAAGACTGATTTGCATATGGTTGGGTCCAAACTGGAATGGCATGGGCAGCAAATAAATGATGGATTTAGGCCCAGATCACTGTACTGGGGGTGAATGTTTGACAATGTTCAGCATTCTGTCCATCACTTGTTGTTTTTACTCTTCTAATCATCCACAGGTCCAGAAACTGTTCTTAGGAAGGCTGAGACAGTCCAACTTTGTGGTATTGATCAGCCTGTAGAGGGGGGGCAAGTTAAAATGCTCCTAGTCCTATACTGACTAAGAGTTCCCAGACTCCGGCCTACCTACTTTTCAGTTGTTCCTGGTTGCACTGGTTGTGTCAAGGTAATTCAAAGATGAACAAAGCCTTCAGTCACAATAAACTTGAGCTCTGAGGGGTGGAGGTGTGAATGGTAGAGTTCTAATGAAAACTCCAGTGTCCTCTCACACCTAACACTAACGTCCGGTTTGAAGCATTCCCTGGACTCACAACAAAAGAGGAGAGAGTGTCTGGTAGGACAAGGTAAGTCCTTTCTGCAAGCAGACAGGGGATGCACAATAATTTTTTTTCTGGTCCTGTGTGATTCGTTTTAAAGGTGCAGCTATATTATATATTCTTCATACACATAAGGCAGGAATTGACATTGTTCTGCCAACAGGATGATCAGAGCCACCACCATGAATATTCTGTTGAGCTTAAAGGAGTCTTATCTGCTCATTCGGGATGACCTGTCAATCAAACTGACCTACTGTATTGCTTCAGGGAGGACATTTACACCTCTTAAAGGCTCTAGCAGGTAAAAGAAGTTTGTAAAAGTTACTTTACTTTACTTTAAATCTACTATAAATTTGAATTCATCATTGACTTGGATTATAATAACTATTAAAAAAATAAGTTTAATAATTTTTCTAGCTGATTGCCATTCTGGAGATGGCAGTATTTCTATTTTAATCTGTACTATTGTTTTCTACAGAGGACAGCGAGGTCTGCCTACTCTTGGGGCCTTGTCACTGTAGGGATATAGTAACATTAAGTTCCTATATGTTCCACTTTAATACCTTGCACCCTGCCTGGTCAGCTACAAGGTCTATGTAGGGATGACTTACTAATATTTAAAAGGGAGGTCTTTACCTGTCAAAAAGGGATAGTTTTACACTACAGCAATGATGTTACACAGGGTAGCCTCATGTTTTAGTGCTACTGTAGTGAGTGGCACAATACACGCTGCAGTCCACAAGTGGTGTTTTGCTTTCCGTGCCATGGGCCTTTTTCTGCACCACATACTATGGTTTATAGGAAACTTAAATGTGCCAAATAGATATTACATCAATTTTGACTTATTGTAAGGGTAAGAACACAAACAGAGAACACTGGATAGAAGTGTCCCAGTGTTATATTTAAAGAATTCCAGTAAGTGAGTCCCAAAACAATGAAAAAATGGGGGGTGACCATCAAAAAACAGGTCACTTTCAAACACTCACATATTGAGGCACTGGCGATCACATGAAACTATACACTATTGCACATACATCTCAAAACAAAATAAAGAGCAATAAAATAATTATAAAAATCCAATACACGGAGAAAAATCTTCAAAGGGGGAATTTGGGTTTGGCTTACCAGGAGATGTGTTATAATCTGTCAGAGCACTTACTCTGCCAAACTTGTATTTCCCCCCCCCCCATGTGGAGGAAGTCCTAGGTTTCCGGCAGCAGAGCCTCAGCCGACTGTACCATCGGAAACCCTTGACCCTAGCTGCAAAAGTGTAGTGAATGTCCTTTCTACAAAAAGATGTCCGCCAGGCAGGCAGGGAAATCTAAGTGGTGTGACGATCTTCCATTGGAGAGTGAAGAGACGATCTCTGTTGACCTAGTGAGATAGATGGATTACCCAAAAGATTCTAAATGAGGACCACAAGGCTAGGGTGCAAGTCTGATAAAAACTCAATTGATGACCATCAATAACTTCATAGACTTAGCTAAAAAATGTTTATTTTTTATTTTGGTGCTTTATTTGAGTTCAAAGCCTGAACAATATATAAAAAACTATCAAAACTTCTAATTGTTAGGAATGAAAAGTTAATTAAAGTGATTTTCCTTGCATGAAATCACAGATGCATCTTAATTCATTAGATTCTGGGTCACACATAATCACCATCACTTCATATCACCTATATATCATTAGCAAATCTTTGTTGCCCAAGATGTGTTAACAATGATAGTATCAAGTCACATTTGTAGCTATAATAATGCAACTTCATAGAAATCCTCCCTCCACATATCGTCCAAAATGTTCATCTCCACAATAATCAGTCTAGCAAGGATTCACACATCAGGTCAATTTAGGCAAATTGACATAGAAATGTTATCATCCAGACACCACAGGGCTGTCTCAAACTTTGCTCTGGATAATTACATTTGATCTGACCCACTAAATATATCAGACCAGAAAAGAAAGATTGCAGCTAATTAACTGCCACTTGGAAACAGCTGGCATGATTCTTCAGAAAATGACTATTTTAAGCCCTTATCCTTAATAGACAACTAAGACATCACCCTAGATTGAATAAAACAACCAAATCAAATTGACAACAGTAAGTACCACATAGTTGCTTTACAATCACAAATGCCGTCTCTCTTCACTTAGGTAGGTAGCAGTAGGTGTAGCGGAAGGTCTACCCCTACATTTTTGTACCATGGACAAAAAAAGAAGAAAATGTGCGTCTTTTTCCTAAACCTCAAGGATATAAATAGACTCTATAGTAAATGCCATTCTTTTCCACCAGTAACTTGGTTTACATTGTACTGTCAGGTGGTTTAACCTTGTTTTAGTGACTAGAAATCTATTAAATGTGCTAGATACAATTTAAAGCTTTGGAACCAAATGTACTACGATCACATTTCAAAAATAGTAAAGACGTTTTGCAAATTCAAAGGTCAGTTGTCAAAATAAAGCAAACCAAACTGTCCAGTGAATATCAGGTTGCAATTTGTGACAAACTACGAATGGCTAAAATCACAGGGATGGTAGCCTGCTAGGGTCAGCAGACCACAATCCTTAAGATTACTCTTAAAAAAAAAAACTTAGGACATGTCCAAAATGGGGAGGGAATGGGAGCTCCTTCTCCTTGCTCCGAGCTTTGTCTGCACAGCACCATCCTCTGCTGCCATCCCGGGGGGTGCCCAAACCTAGAAGGGGGCAGCCAGTGGTAAAGGGAAGTTGACCCACTGAAGATGACTGCTCCTCGAGCCCCGCACTGCAGGGAAACTGGCTGCTTGTGTGACGGCTCGACCACCAGTGATGTGAAAATTGTGGCTATGAATTAAGCCTTCAGCTGTTGGTAGAATCCCCCAGACCAGGCAAGTTTTCCCCAAGCTAGGGGAGTATATGCACCCCTTGACCTGCCTGCACTTACCCGTGGCCCCGTGAAAGCTGAGTGCGGAGCATGAATGTCACAGCTCTCCAGTAATGCCCCCCTACCATTGAGCACGGCCAACCCGAGGTGGGCCTTGGAGAGACCAAAGCTGGAGACAGAGGGGCTGACAACAATCACAACAGAGTAGTGCTTCCCCCGCTGCTATCCTTCAGGAATGCCTAATATGACTGGTGGGGAAGTGCTGTGATTGCAGGAAGCATAAGGTGAAAGGGCCCATCGATACAGGCCGATGTGAAGAGTGGACAGTTCTTTGCTGAGAAGCAGTGGGTGCTTTAGAGCCTGTCAACCCACCCATCCATTCCACTCCCCACAATGAGACTTTGGACTAGCTGGGGGTAGTAGAGGACCTGGAGCACAAAATGATGGCATGCTACGACATCTTGTTTAAATACTGGAGATTTGTAGCAATGCCCATCCCTGGGGCCAAACTGCAACAATGATGATTCAAAATGGGCACAGCTGGAGTATCATCTTATACGGTCAGAGGTGGACAATCAGGCCAGTGAGACCAAGCCACTAGATCAAGTGGACAGGAGAGTGCTTTCTGGTACATAAATATAGCCTCTCACTGTCCCACATAGCATTCCCAGACCTCAAGAAGCATTTGATCCAGCTGCAGGGTGCTCAGCACCACGGGGAGTGGCGTATCAAACATCTGGGATGGATGCAAGGGGACAATTCTGCCATACTGTTGCTCTCCCTTCTAACTGAGTGACCCAAAGCACTGTCCCTCCCCATACCATAAGAGACATCTCCTAAAGCTATTGCTGCCAAAAAACATAAGAAGGATGCAATTCTAAAGGACATCCTGAACAATGTGGTAGCTAAAAAGGCAATTGGGTGTACAGGCAAAAGAGGAGAGATTGGAGAAAGTTGCGAGCCCTCCCACATAGATATAATTACATTGCATCTGTGGCACCTCTTAAATGCACGTTCATGGAGGACCTCTTTGGCAAACTTCAAGGTGATATTGCAGCTCTGAAAGGAAAACATCTCTAAGGAAATAAAAGAGGCATTTGTTGACCTGGGAGCCCCTGGCAGCATGTCTTTACATTGGAAATGGCAGGGCACTCCAGGGAGGAAGAACTTAATGCTTTTCATAAGGAAGTAATGGAACTCCAAGACCAAAACATAGATCTACAGGGACACCGTCGAAAAAAGATCACAGCAGTCCAAAACATCCATTAAGGGCATAAATGGCATGATCAATGCACGGGCTTTAGAGAACTATGTTAAATATCTCTGCCACAATACCCACAACATTCTGCCTGGCTTGGCTATGGAAGACACACACACTGGCCCGTATTTATACTCCGTTTGCGCCGAATTAGCGTCGTTTTTTTCGACGCAAATTCGGCGCAAAACTAACGCCATATTTATACTTTGGCGTTAGACGCGTCTAGCGCCAAAGTATGGGCAAATAGCGTCATTTTTTTGCGTGAACGCCTTCCTTGCGTTAATGAGATGCAAGGAAGGCGTTCCCGTCTAAAAAAATGACGGCGACGCAAATGCGTCGTATTTATACTCCCGGGCAAAAGTCACGCCCGGGAGGTGGCGGGTCAAAAAACCCCGCATTTGCGCCACTATTTAACGCCTGGGTCAGGGTAGGCGTTAAGGGGCCTGTGGGCTCAAAATGAGCCCACAGGTGCCCTCCCCTGCCCCCAGGGACCCCCCCTGCCACCCCTGCCCACCCCAGGAGGACACCCAAGGATGGAGGGACCCACCCCAGGGACATTCAGGTAAGTTCAGGTAAGTATAATTTTTTTATATTTTTTTATTTTTTTTGGGTGGCATAGGGGGGCCTTATTTGTGCCCCCCTACATGCCACTATGCCCAATGACCATGCCCAGGGGACATAAGTCCCCTGGGCATGGCCATTGGGCAAGGGGGCATGACTCCTGTCTTTACTAAGACAGGAGTCATTTAAATGGCGTCTGGGCGGCGAAAATAATGGCGCAAATCAGGTTGAGGCGATTTTTTTTGCCTCAACCTGACTTGCCCCATTTTAAGACGCCCTAACGCCATTTTCCCCCTACGCCGGCGCTGCCTGGTCTACGTGGTTTTTTTCCACGCACACCAGGATGCGCCGGTCTGCTAGCGCCGGCTAACGCCATTCCATAAATACGGCGCCCGCATGGCGCTTCAGAATGGCGTTAGACGGCGCTAAATTTTTGGACGCTAAACTGCGTTAGCAATATGGGCCGCAGTCTGGAGACCTGCAGAAACCAGGAGGACCAAGCAGACGTCCTCATCTGTGTACATCACTTCAAACAAAAAGAAGCCATAATGGCAGTGGCCTGTATGGCTTGAGCTGTCTCTTTAGAGGGTGCCACACTATACCTTTATCAAGGCTTATTCTCCATTTCATTGCAGAGGCAACACTGGTTTTGCACTGTCACTGTCTACCTCATGGAGAAAAGCACAATATATCACTGGGTATACCCATTTAGCTTACCGTTTGCCCTATTCAGCACAACCCATACAGTGTATATGACATAGGAGGCCCATGCAATACTAAAATTGGCAGAACAACCATCCATTTATTACTTCAGACCTTGCAAGAACATATCTAACGGGAGAGAAATTAAATTATAGATAAGCTCTAGGTAGATGAAGGAGGGCTGGCATGACTGCTATGGCTCTGTCCACATGAAGAGCTGGGATAATGCTGACTCTAGTGGACAATGGGATTCACCCTCCTTTCCATTGTGGAACCAGCCTTGAAAATGCACCCCTGAGAGGAACAAGGGGTGGTTACCTTGATTGCTGAAGGGCGGTAGGCAGGAGTAGGGGGAAAAGAGGGAATTCCTTGCCACAGGTGGACAAAGTAATGGGCCCAATGGGCTGGACATACAGGCCTGACCCAAATAAGGGCAACTTCAAGGAGGGCAGAGAGTGGTTGCCAAAGAATAATTACATGGTTGTTGGGGCAGGGAAATTCCATTGAGACTTGCTCTGTGACTGTAATAGGGACATAAATAATGGGATTTTATGGTAGAAGACAAACCAAGTACTGGATCAGTCTGGGACACTACCTATCACATTTTTATTCCATAAGGCAAATATACTGAGCTTCAGTGTTAGGGACATTAACACCCCAGCAAGGCAACTTGCCATACTCACCAAACTTTGATTTCTACCTCCTACAAGAGAAACACCTTATCAAGGAGGTCTTGTCTTGATTCTAGGCCCACTGATTTACTAGATAGCTCTTCTCTTCTGGCATAAAAAAATAGGGGTGGTGGCAATATTCCTCGCTAACACATTTAAAGGAAAAACTCTTGACACACTCATCGAAATACTGGCATTACTATTGGCAGTTCGCATATCACTGGTTCCTCAGATTATCCCTTTGCACTCTGTCTATGAACCTAACAAAAATCAGGAAAAAATCCATAGAAGGCGTTCTCGCAAGTTGTGATATCACCATACTAAGAAATCTTGACTGGCTGGATCTAAATATAGTGATGGACTCTCTCAAGGATCGTTCAGTTCAACAGGTCGGGACATTCTCACAAGTTGTGATATCACCATACTAAGAAATCTTGACTGTCGAGATCTAAATATAGTAATGGACTCTGTCAAGGACCACTCAGTTCAACAGGTTGGGGAATTTCTTGAAATTGGGGTTAAAATGGATGCCGGACCTTGGCTGGTGGATACCTGGCAGGAATTAAACCCCTTACAGTGGGACTACACAAAACTATGCTAGATTGGACAACTTGATTGCCACAACACACGCTCTGGCCATGGTATAGCATAACAGCACTGAGACATCTTCCCTCTCCAATCTCTCATATTTTTATGATTGGTTTGCAAGACCAACGCACTGACATTCCTTCATATATATGGCGGCTAAAAGATAGCCTGCTGAAAAATGGCATGGTTATTGAGCAAGTCAGACAAATAATCACAGAATACATACATTGTAATGATGCCTCGGAAACATAGACATTAGTTCTGTGGGATGGAGTGAAAGCTGTTGTATGCAGGGAATTCATCTCAGAGGTGTTGTCAAGTTGGGTCCAAATTAATGGACAATGTGTCCTACTGAAGTGGACATTGGACTTGCCATTGGCACATTTTGTACATAGTTCCTTTCCGTTTCTATTTTTGAAATATAACTGCCCACATTGCTGTGGTTGGCAAGATAAGATGGTTGTCCTGGTTTCCTTCTACATGGTGGTGTGACATATGTGTGCAAAGGTGCGTGAGGTCTGTGTGTGGATTGTGTCTATGATGTTGCATGCACTTGGTAGATGGTTTGGGCCATGGGGATGTGATGTGTGTGTCTGCTTGCTTGTGTGTTTGGATGTGGTGTTGTGTGTGTCCATGTGTATAGTGCTGCATGTGTGTGTCATTGCTACATAGAGTTCGTGGTGTGTGTGTGTAAGTGTGGTGTCACACAACGTGCCTGTCTATGCCAGCGTTGAGGTGTTTGTGGGGTAGTTGTTGTTGTGTAGTTGTGAGGTGTGTTGGTTGTGTTGTTGTGCGTTGTGCTGTATGTTTGGCATGTATCTGCATGGCTTTGTGTGTGTATTAGGTATTTGGCATTGACTTATGTTGTGTGTGCCTGTGTGTGGCCTTTACTGTGTGTGTGGGTTATGTGTGTTATGTGTGGGAGTGTATCACTGCCATTTCCCTCCCCTCTGTGCTAGGTATAATTATGGTTGTCGTCTTCGTCGTTGTTGGTGGTCCTCAAGGTGTATGGCGAGATACAACGCTGGGAAGACTAGCAGTTCATTTGCCATGGCGGCGGCGGCTCTGTGCCTGGAGGTGGGTGTTTCCTTTTGAACTTTCTGTTTACGCCAGGATTTTCATTGCGGTAAGGCCCCAGCGGATATCCTGGCGGAATGTTTACTCGGAATATGGAGGGCAGGACGTTGGCTTCCGCCTGCCTGAAGTTGCCTTCTGCTGGCAGATGCTATTCATCGGCATTAGCGGTGCTGGCAGTGAGTTGTCTGTATTGCCTTAGGTTCACTGCCTTACTTGTTGTTTGGCAGTCTTCACTGTCACCCTGCCAGCAGTCAGAAGACCGCCATCGGCGTGGTGGTTCGGTTACCGCCTAACTCGGAATGAGCACCTGAGTTACATATCCTTGCATTCATCTTGTTTATGTAACCATATGATGGGACACTGATAGATGTACTGTTACACTTTCTCCGATATGTAGAGAAATACTGAGACATCCTATTCACCCATTGATCAGTATAGGAAAATGTGCGGAAGACATTGTGACGTGAAGGGTTAATTAGCTTGAGCAGTGTAGATGAGCGTGATGCCTGCTGAAATCACTGAACAAAGTGGAAAAGTTCCTGATATTATTTTCAAGCTTGTTTGTGTAGAAGACTCCGTCTCAACCTTGAGAACGATAGTACAGGGAGAAGATGGAATGAAAACAAAGGCTTGGGAAGGGCAGAACAGCCAAGTGCTGATAACATAGCTAGGAAATGCCAGAAAGAGATAGAATCCAAGCTTCGAGTTATTTAAGCACTGAAGTGCGGGTGAGGGATCTGAAGCTCGCAGATGGAGTTGTGAAAGCTGCCATGGCCCCGCCCTGCCTCCCTGTTTTGCTGACCGTGATGCTTGAGGGGGAGAGAGGTCCAAGCAGGCAGTAGAGGGCTTCCCAGCATTTTGTGGACTAAGTTAAGTTCCACACAGGGATGAAAGGCCTTTGTTTCTCTGCTCTTTTATTATGATTGATTATTTATGCTTGCACTGTGTTTATAACCTGAAGTATTCAGCTTGTTTATATTTTGCATCCTGAACATCGTAGTGTGAGCCTGCTGCAGTAATTGAAACATGCATTTGGGTGTGCAGTAAATCAAATCTTATCTGAAGTATTCAACTCATTTATATTTTGATTCCTGAACATCGTAGTGTGATGCATTTTGGTATACAGTTAATCGAAGCTTATATATGTCAATGAACTCTTTGCTTACATATATGCATAGATGCTCTTTGTAATGTACGTATATATAAATAGATGCTTTTCATTGCTATTCTTATTCTACTATTGTTAATGTGCTAAATGCCTACATTTACCTGAAATTCTAGTAAAGCTAAATTGTATTAATAATTGGCGTGTGGTCCTTCATTGAGCGTCCTTATTGACTTATACCGAACAGGTGTCAACCCTTCACATGGATAAGACACCTATCTAAACAAGTACTACTTTAAACATGAGTCAGGCCTACTAATGCACAATGTAAATGTACACCTTTATTGTGAGGTAGAGTTTCCATTAAAAAATTAAAAAGGCTGCTTGACAGTCCTCAAAGTATCATTTTACTACACAAAATTGAGCACTCAGCTACTATGTACGTAGATGATACAGCAGGTTGGTTTGTGTTTAAACCATTATGCATATTCTTCTAAGTCTCACTGACTTCGAGATGTACTTGCAGACTTTGTGCTCACTTATATATGCAGCGTGCAGGCTATTGAAGAAATGAAATAGCTAATAACAAAAGGGTATATCCTCTGACACACCCACTCTCACACCCAGAGATGCACTCTCGCACCCACTGTCACACCCAGAGATATCCCCTCACACCCACTCTTACACCCAGAGAGACACTCTCACACCCACTAAAACACACAGACATACTCTCAGAACTGCTCTCCCTCCCAGGCAGACACTGTTACACCCACTCTCACACCTAGACAGATGCTGTTACACCCACTCCTACATCCATGTAGACCCGTTTCTACCAACTGTCACACCCAGACAGACACTCTCACACCTACTCTCAGATCCCCACAAACACCCACTCTCACACCTAGAGAAAGACTGACACCTACTCTCACACCCAGACAGATACTCGTACACCCACTCTTACATCCATACAGAGACTCTCACACCCACTCACACTCAGACACACACTCACTCTCACATCCAGACAGGCACTCTCACACCCACTTTCACACCTAGATAGATGCTTTCACACTCCCTCTCAGACTAAAACAGACACTCTCACACCCACTCTAACACCCAGACATTCTCACACTGGCTCTCACACACTGACACAGAGTCTCACATCCACTGTTATAGCTACAGGCATACTTTTATAGTGATATTAATTACAGAATTAGATGGTTGCTTATAAATTAATGCACATAACTACGCAGTAGTTAGGTAGGCAGCAGTATGAGAGGCCATTGCACACAAAGTTAAATACTACTGTAGTGACCAACACAGCCAGTAAACTATTAATAGTCACTTAGAGACACAATTACAGACTCATAGACTTAGTAAAAGAGCCAGTGATATACTGTCATATTTACTTAAACATCTGGTGACACACTTATAGAGGGACTCATGCACTCACTCAGATATATAACCAGGTACTGACACAAACTAGTCATCCATACAGATAGGTACTCCTTTAAACATGGCTTGAGTGTACAACTGCAGATCCTAAGTGTGCACTTTTACTCCTACCTTGAGCTGGCATTAAAATGCATTTGTCCAGCTTTAAAGTCTACCTCTAGTACAAATACCTCATTCCTCAATTAGAAAATGACTAAGTGGCATGTATTTAGCAGTGAACACAATGGCAGACCTACTTAGTTCTAGTCATTTCATACTGTTATGTAGAGGTAAATGTATTTTTTATTTAATTTCCAGATATTCACTTGTACCGGAAAAAGAAGAATCAAAATGCCTAATCAGAGACAAACAAGAAAGAAAAAGAGGAAACAATACTTCCTAATTCAAACTGACAGTAAAAAGGCAGATAAGGTGGAGAATATGGACAAGAAAAAAAGAACAAATGGTAAGAGCACTAAGCAGTTTCTGAGAAAAGTATGTGGAAAATTGCAAACTGAAAAAAAAATCTCCAGTAAAAAGAGGATTTCTGAATCAACTGATAAAGAGGAGGGACTACATGATTGTAAAAGTAGAACATTTAATAAGAAAAGAAAGAATTTGACTTGGAGACAAAAATGGTTTAAGGAGATAAGAGTGAAAATGTCACTAGAGTAATACAAAATTTGCTAAAGAAGATGAAGACGTATAAGAGAGGAAGTGCTATAATTAAGCAAAAGCAACTTATTGAGAGTATGGTGGACAAACATTTGTTTTAAAAGGAAATGTTTTATCCTAATATTGAACAGAATGAAGACACTAGACAAAACAGTACAATGTATGAGAAAAATAACATTATCAATACAATTTTTTTTATTGTATAATTTTTAAAGTTTAATGGATGCACACATCTAGCACAGAACCCTTTTTTAATGAACAGAAATATTGCAAGAGAACACATTAATGCATGCAGTTGACATAAATGGGCATTGCTATGAAGTAAAGGATGGTACTCCCATAGAAAAAGAAGAGATAGTTATTGGGAATGTGGAATAAGTGATAGCTGAAGAATTTTCATGGAGAAGTCTCAAACCGAAAATGAAAATGTTTCAAGAATTAGATTCGATCAAAGTCAGTAAATACACTAACTTACAAGGCCATTTATTAGCATGTCTTTCTAAGAAAGTGTGCAAAAGCAGTTTTCATCACTTTAGAATGTTAACTGTACATCATTCAAAAATGCGCAATTTAGTTAGGAAACTTTATTATGTAACAATTCCAGCTTTATGTTTAGGAGATTTGAATAGAGCTCTGTTACATGGTAGTCTGGCAGAAGTTGAGAAAGTTTCTGAAGACATTCAGTTCCGTTTCTTTGGGCCTGGAGAGCATAATACAGAAAATGAGGAGGTAGTGACGAAAGATGTAGATGAAGTGGATACAGCGATTAGCACTGAAAATTTTACAAAGGAGCAATGTCCTGCGATCTGAGAAAACTGAATTTGTTTGTATTTTTGTTGGTGCTGCACTCACTACAAAAAAACAAACTTGTAGTTGTGTTTTCTAAAACTGAGCAAGATAACAATGATGAGTGGCAGAATTTGGTGCATACCTATTTGTAGAAGAACATTTTGACTTAGACACAAGGCAAAGAATATGTAAGTATTATGACAAATTAGAGGATAATAAGATGCCACCTAGAGCAATTCATAATAGATTAGAATTGGTACGAATGCAAGAAGAACTTTACCAATTGCATGTGCATGAATCAGTTCTAATAAAAACTGTTCATCCATTACAAGCAATCATTCGAATGGAGCCAAAGACAGGGAAACTGCCAGCAAAAGAACTACAAAAGGACTTAAAAGAAGTGTTGTGTATTTACCTTTAGATTGAAAAAAATATAGACACTGTGGATGTTGAGAAAGATGTAGATCAGCTACTCATTATTCTAGTAAATGGAGTGCCTACGAAAAGTAAAAATAAATCTGACAAGAGTTAGTTGATGTGCATAAAGTCAAAAAAGCCACATTATCCTTGAAAGAAAATAATGTTTTTTTACAAAAATGTTGACATTATTGGAGATGTAAGGTGTATTGATGATGAAGCACTACAATGAAGTTGACAAATATAAAAAGTGGAGAAGCAGAAATCATAAGAAATACATGAGCACTATAATATTCGTCCACTTCATTAAAAAGAAGTTGTTTGGGATGCTATTGATTTTTTTCAAATGAAACAAACTAGAGGAGATCCAAAGAGTGTGTGGGGAAAATGTTAAGAGGCTTGCTGTTTTCCACAGCTATTTCCCACAGAAATAGGGGGCCGCTATGATGACCGCCCTCTACAAACACCGGCAACTGAAAGCAGGTCAAGCAAGACTATAGTCAGAGGACCTGAGGTTTTGACAATGTATTCCCTATATATTCCATCTTTTATCTGAGAGTGACTGTCAGGACTCTCTTATATTGTGAACCATATTCTTGAGTCAGGAGTTAATCGTCAAAATCTTTCTCCAAGGGAGTATGCCGATAAAATACAAGGTAAGGATGAAAAATCTCGAATACAACTTACTGAATTTGATGGCATGTCAACATGGAACTAATGAATACTGGTACCATCATCATGGATAACTTAAATGTGTGCTCCAAAATGAAGGTTCACCTACTTAGTTTGTAACACCTAGTTGTGAAGAGTACGCATGGGTTGATTTACTAGAATTTCTAAGACAAGCAAACTCTAATATTAAGGATATCCATTTGAGGACAGCAGGAGAACGTTGCTCTTTGGATCCTGCTTCTGTAAACAGGCATTTCAATAACAAGTTTCAAGCGATGCTTTGTTTTATCTGAAATAAAACAAATCCTCCTCTTGAGATAGTTACAGATTTTTTTCAGAGAAAAGAAAATCCGTCAAGAGGTGCTCCTCATATACACATGTTCCTATGGTTAAAGGATGTACCAAAATTTGGAACGACACTGATGAGTGTGTACTGTCTTTCATAGAACAGTATATTACATGCACCATCACAGATGAGAATAGTGACAAAAGCCTATGACAAAAAGTGCTATGCTTCCAAACACATAGATGTGGGAAGTATTGCCACCGAAGATATAGATGTAAAGGAAATTTTTATAGATGATGTTGTTTTGGATTTCCAAGACCTATCATTTCAAGAGGAAGAGTGGACAGCTTTTCGTCTGCAGTGAAGCATTCAATGACAAGAAAACCACTAAAAAATAATCTGAAAATATCTGAGGCCTCTAAATATATTAATGATTATAATCCTGTCATTCTGAAAGTATGGAATGCAAATATGGGCATACAGTTTGTTGCAGACAGTTCCAGTGCTGTTGCTCGCTATGTCACTTCATACATCACAAAATCAGAAAAAACAGAGATGAAGGAAACAAGTGCGGAGACTTCTGCAGAGAAATCTCTATTGAATAAATTATACATTTTCAGCTAGAAAATGCTCCTCATAGAGAGATACACTCATTTGAGTGATGTAACAGATTGAGTTCAGACTGAAGTCTAGGGGAATTGTTTGGGTTAGTCTAGGCCTTGCTAACACGCAAAGCAGAGTCTTGAAATCATTCCCAGAAATTCAGTACCTAGCACAGTTTGATCAGGAGAGTACAGATATTGTAAAACAAATATATTGGATACCTACTATCCAAGAAGTCATCCACACCTTGAAAATATGTGTCTTTATGAATATGCAATGCTATAGGTACAAACATAATGTGACCAAAAAAATCAGTGAAGGGAAATATGCTGTGGTTGGTTGCAATGGCATGATAAAGGTAACTTAAAAAGCAATGGAAAACTTACTTGTCAAACTGCTGAGTAAAAAAATATTTTTCTATTTAGCACTGTCACAGCTACTTAAACCTTGATGTTCTGAACGGAGTTACTTGGACAATATGACTGCTACGAAGACTCTTTCAATGCTATAAAAGAAAGCATTAAGTGTCCAATATTTCTCAACTACCTTAGAATGATAAATGAAGAAAGTGAACAAGAAGAAACAATTGCCACTGAGATAGCAAAGAATAGTTCACAAAGCAGCCAGCGTTCTGGACCTCTCAGTCAAGATCTCCTTAGAGAGCCAACAATTGAAAATAAAGCTGCCATAGCTATTAATGAGGTGGAAACAGAAATGCACAAGCAAGAGAAGAAAATGTCCACTTGCAACAGTTAGTAGAACAACTAGATGATGAGCAGAAAGAAATATATATGGAAGTCAAAGAAAAAATAGAGCATGGATTCCTACATGAGAAGCATTAATGCAATTCAAGTTTCAAGCCAATTCTTTTATCTTGTCAGCAGACAAGCTGGCACTGGGGAAACCTTTTAATATAAGTTCTAACCACGGATCTATAGAAGAATACAGACTTCATTTTGTTGTGTGTAGTAACAGCCTGTGCTGGATTAGCTACACACATCATCAAATCAATTATCTTGTATTGTCTACTTATGTTACCTATTGAACAGAATAATAAACTGGAAAAAGTTATCTGATGAACCTTGCCATTATGTTTCTAGAGAGTTGAAGGAATTAAAGCTTTTAATCATTAATGAGGTGAGCATGGTCTCAAACTCAATGCTTACCTTCATGCATTTGAGAATGCAGCAGATACTGAAAACAGAGTATGATGTACTTTTTGGAGGAACGCATGTAATTGGTTTTGGTGATTTATTGCAACTTACCCTGGTAACAGGACAGCCTGTCTTTAAGACACTCTTACATAAATAAACTCGGAATTCCTTAGGAAGCATTTGAAATTTAAACATTTAGTTGAATTTCCAATACAAAAAATGAATTAGAAACGTGCGTCAATCATCTGATATACAATATGGAAATATTCTGAAGGATATTTGAGTAGGAATGCTGTCAAAAGAAGGAAAACGCTGCTTGCATATCCGACTAATAAAGAACTAATTTCCTTCCACAAAATCCGCAGCACAGATAATGTTTGAATTTAGTCAACAACAAAAATCCATTCTGTGTCTAATGTCTACTCATCAAGGATGTACCTCTTTCAGTGAGCAATTACTACAACTGGAGAAAGAATAAATATTGAAGTTGACATCAATCGATACAATGGAACACCAAGGAGTGACCATACTGTTGGCTGAAAAACTACAATCAAACCTCAATTGTTTGGCGAAGTCAGTTTCCAAAGGTGCAGGTTTAGAAAAGTGTTTACGTGTTTGTAAGAACTGTAGGGTGGTTTTGCTGTGTAATCTAATTGTTGATGAAGGATTAGTTAATGCATCCAGAGGTAAAATATTGTATTTCATTTTATATCCAAAGAGAAATAAGGTTGAATATCTAGCAATTCAATTTGATGAACTTGAAGGTGTAAAACAGATAGCAAGGTCGGTTGTGCGTTTCTCGTTATAAAAGACTTGTATGTTAAAAGAAAACAGTTTCCAATATCTCTAGCATATTCTGTAATGATACATAAGCCTCAAGGTCCAAGTGTGAATGCTGCATTTATTAACATTGGTAGCATAGTATTGATAGAAGGTATGTCATATGTAGCATTTTTACAGGTGAGAACATTGTCTGGTTTGTATCTCAAAGTTTGATGATAGTAAAGTAAACTCTGATTTAAGTTGTGTGATAGAATATAACCATTTGAGCCGCCTGAGTGCGTCTCATGCGACAGTTGAAAAGTCTAGAATATTACCAACA
Organism: Pleurodeles waltl; assembly: GCF_031143425.1. Classification (NCBI taxonomy): domain Eukaryota; kingdom Metazoa; phylum Chordata; class Amphibia; order Caudata; family Salamandridae; genus Pleurodeles; species Pleurodeles waltl. The sequence goes on from NC_090444.1 coordinate 932,831,754, forward strand.
TGAAAGATTTTGATGGGATCATACTGATGTTCTTGAGAAAAAGAGGCAAAATGAGAAGAAAGAAGTATTGGAGAAAAACTATGCTACAAATGCTGGGGAAATTGTAGGTTAGTGGTTCTCAAACGTCCCTGGAATCAACTGCTATGCCAATGTAGTTCTCAATGCACTATTTTCTTTACCTGCTCTGGTTCATGCAATTAAACAAAATAAGGATACAAGATTGTGCTCTGCACTCTTTAGCTCGTTAGAAGGCTTGTGCAGTGAAAGAATAAAAACATACTCCGCATCTTTTATGCTCCCCTATTCCAGGCTACCCTGAGTGACTCCAAAGGTCAGTTGACTGACCTCCTATCTGACCCATAGAGACACAACAATCTCTGGAGGCTTCCCTGCAATTGCCCAGCTGACCTGCTGCATAGGACCTGCCTGGACAGGCAATTCAACCTGTCTACGTCCTGCTGACCTCTGCAGAAGTGAATTCCTAATCCCAACCATGTCCTGAACCCATGGTTGGCAACAGTGGAGCACCTCCTGTAAAGTACGGTGAATTCCTGAGGTTTGAGGTTTTTCAGAACCACAATCGGGCCTGTTATTGTTGAGTTTCTGCCGCCTGTGATGACCGCATTACGCAGCTACAGTGAACCCCACTCTTCGCGCTACAACAACCACAAACAATGAGTGGCACCTCACATTATAGCAATGTCAGCCCGCAGTGATCGCCAACGCAAAGCTCCAATGACAACCGTCTTCGATGCTAGGCCTGCTCTTCTCTCTACAGTGACAACCGTTTGCCACGCAAAGTATCAGTGGTTGGTGACACCCTGCAAAGCAGGATTGGCCATCTGAGGCTTTGTGATGTGATTAATAAATAGTCTCTTCTACCAAAAGAACTGGAAGTGGTTGTTGAAAGGAAGGTATTTTGTCCAGAATCTTCTTATGGATGAATTCTCCCTGCTCGAGCAGCCATCCTCCAACAGATTTTGTTTCAGGGGTGGAGTCCTGGAGCCCTTCAAGACTGAAAGTTCCATTTTCAATTCTTGCATAGATTGAGAAATGACTTAGCTTGTAACTTTGTCTCCCCAGGGAAAATGCGATCTGCTACTTACATAGAGATATAAAACAACATCTCATACTGTGAGCAATTTTGTAATACACCTCTCTGCAGTTTATGTAGATCGCTCTGGGCCTGATATTAATTGTGGCATCACAATAATCCTGTATCCAATATCATAGCAGTTAAGGCTTGTTAAGTGTAGTATTAGCTCACTGGGCAATTCTGTTTTGATTATTGTTAGGAGTGGTGCAAGAATAGCAGACACACTTACAGAGCTTACATTGTGTTAGTGTAAGCTTTTGTGGGGAATGTCAGACCACTGTCTGAAAGAAAGCACTACACTGCTACTTTTGCTTTTGGGATCTACAAGCATTGTATGACCACTAAAGCAGTGGCAGTCTTTTGTGACCAGAACACAATTCAACCACATCAAGAATTTATGTATGCTGATTTAAAGGGTGCAAAGGCCCAAAGTGGTTGAGATAGTCACACATCAAATGGATCATCTGATATCATGGGACAAATGGCAGTGGTCCTGACAGTGGAAGAAAGAGGGGTTAACTGGTGAAATATAGGTCACTGTTATGCATACTTTTCAGTTACTTCATGAATATGTATTTCTCCTGTGGCCTGTCTGTATGTGGTATAGTCTAATAGCCTGATTGGTCAAATGCCTATCCCAAAAATTAGAATGCTGCCTTGAGATAGTGTGTAGAAGTATTTAGCTGGGAAATGTGCAGAGGATTTGTCCCCTTTCGACACTGGCAGTTTTGCCATTATGATATCAGCAGTGATCTTGGATTTAGAATGAGTAATAGCAGCAAATTTACCATTTGAACAGCTGTTTTACTTGGTAGATCAGCTGCACATTTCCATTTAGTATCAATGCTTTCATTTTTATTGGCCATTACATACAGTTCATTGGTCACTGGTAGCATATCATTTATGATATCCACCGTTCCCTTCCCAAAAGCACTTTAACTTTTATCAGTTTACCTTTGGAATGTATGATTACATTTAGGTGTCAGTGGCATAGGTCTACGATGAAACCTTGCATGCTAAAAGCATAATCTGATACTATAAAACGTATGATCTGAAGGACCAGCTTTCTGCAGGAATATCCAGGAGGGGTTAAATTTCTTCTATTTGTGAAGTAAAATCACATAACATTTTCGCATTTCAGCTTAAAACATTCATTCGACTGCAGCACATGCAAGCAGCTGAATATGTTTATCTAGTACTCACTTCATGCTGTGCTGAGCCATTTGTATTGAAAACACTCTTATACAACTTTATGCTTAGAATATATGCAGTTAGTGGTACTAGTTATTGATAATACAAAACCTCTTGATAGTCAAGTGTGAGGGCATACTCAAATTCTATGTCTTTATTGTATCTATTTGCATTGACTTCAGTAATTTACAGTAGAAAAAGTAATGCATAAAAATATTTTTTGAAACATACATGAAAGGCAAATATGAAGGATTACTGATGTTTTATTTTAAAAAAAAGAAAAAAAAAGAAAAACATGAAAGTGCAAGTGTGAATGCACAGCCATGCTTTGCCATCCCAAAAAATACTTTTTGCCCCTTAAACAAAGCTTACTCCTCCTCTTTATTTGCCCTATGTTAATTACTTGTCGTAAATTAAGCTCTTGTCAAACACTTTTCATATTATATTAAACTTACAAGTTGCAATACCAATATTCAATCTACGCACATCCGTTTTAACATATAATATTAAATGTGCTTGATCAAAGTAATCTCTGTGCTGCCAAGGTAGGTGCCAAGTCCCAGCTCTGCACTCCTTATAAATTCAGTGAATTGTGCTGACAGTGAGGCCCCTCTGCTGCCAGCTCCTCGGCGCACTTCACATAAAAACCGGGGTGGGTCTGTTCATCCCGATTTTATACACTTGATGTAACTGTACTTGAACTTCCCGATTTGTACCATCTTCTGAGTGTGTTCAAAGAACTCATGAGGCTCATCTTTTTCCATCTCCGTGTGATTAGGAATCGAGCTTTTAACACTGAGATTATTATCCATCTGCATTTTCAACCACACCACAGTGAGACTTTTCCCTGCTGAAGGGAATTCCAAGTGAAGACAGAGGCTAGTATTATGCATTAATCCTTCATTGCTACTCCCTCGCAGCACTTTCAAGCAAACAATAACCATACTTAAAATCCCAGCATTAGAACCATACTGCAGTCCATACAACTCTGAACTCAGCAGCCATCTTCCTGTTTTGATTGCTGCTCCGTGCCAGTTAAGTATCTACATGTTTCATTATTAGTTTATTTAAATTTGTTTGTAATCGTAGATTGTTTTTATAAAATTTATGTTTACAGATGGGTATGTTTGAGAAAGCTAATTCTTAGGGTTGATGGTTTTTACTTTTTGCCCTATCTTCTTTACTGAAGGCAAACTTTTTAGAATTTTGATTAGTTGGGGAATCTTTGTACAGCTTATTTTGATGAGCGATGCCTTTGAGAGTAACAATTTTATTTAAATGTTGGTAAATTTTGACTTGCCTGCAGTTTCTCAGATCGGGTAGCACTTAGAGTGCGTTATTCAATCCTAACAGTCTAAGCATGAGTCAAGACTTCTCTGTCTTCCCTATTTTGGGGCGAGGAGCGCACTGTGTTGGGCTCACTTTTGACACTGCTTCAGGTTTCTTAGTCAGGTGACATCGCTCACAAGGCGGGCATGACGGCGTCACATAAATAAGCCAGCCATTTTGGTAATACTGTTGACAATATAGAACCTGAGGCATACAGTGGCCATTACAATTAAGTAAGAGCGCAAGGCAAATTTGTTACAGAGGTTCTTGTCATTCGTCAGAATCTTTGTCATAAGTCAGTGTGCTTTTTGGGGTTAGGTGTAAAAAACATAATATATGAACATAAAAAAAGAGAAAGGTATGATTTTTTATATTAAGAAGAAGGATTTGTTAATTCCAAGTTAAAGAGGAGGAGTTTGTAAATCCTCACTATTTAAAACCCAGAGAGAATTAGATAAATAAATAAATAAATAATAGAAGAAAGGTGAGTGAAGCAGGTGAACCATCAGGGGTAGGTAGTGGAGAGAGTACATTAAAAACGATGGTTCAAGAAGAAGTGAGGGCCTCAGTGAAGGAGGTTCTCGCATCAGTTTTGAAGAGAAAAAGGAAGATCGGAGAGTCTTCAGCTAAGGAATTTTGGTCCTTACAGGAGGAGAACTCAGATAAGGTTAAGAACACAGGGAAAAAGGAAGATGAAGAGGAAGAATACTTAGTTTGATGAGGAGGATACTTTGTTATCTTTTCAGAGAGGTGGTCTTAGCACCACAGAAGAGGAAGATGTCCATTGCGGCACAAAGGATGGTGTCCATACCGGCACAAAAGAGATTCAGGTTACACCTAATTATGAGAATATCTATATCCAGAATGATGACAGTTATGATGAACTTGTTCTCAATAATTATGAGGATAATGGTTGATATATAGATGAGGATAGGGTTGAAAACATGAAAAAGGAGAAAGGAATAATTAAGGGCCCACAAGTTGTGCACATATTTAGTCCTGAAACGATAAAGCATCCTCGAAGTGTGGATTGTTGGCGTATGTCATATGAGTCAAATTTTATAAAATTGTGGTTAAGGTTACAGTTAAAGAAAGAGTCAAGGGCTGTGATGAGAGCAGAGTGCTCACACCCTGTTGTTGAGGGTAAGGCCTGTGTGATCCCAGCCTTAGATCCAGATTTTATTAGTTTTCTTTTTAAAATGGGACATGATCCCAGAAAATGTCTGGAGAGGGCACCTAAATAGTGTCAGGATAGACTACTGGATATTATTGGACCTCTTGCTAGAATTCTACACGTGGCAGAAGAGGCAAATTCTAGATCAGTCCATATGGATACTGAATTGTTGAGAGGTTGGTCACACAAGGCTATTTGTTCCCTGGGAAACACTACTGCAGCCTTAATAGCTGACAAAGACGGAGACGATCCTCATGCGCATTAGTCCCAAATTAGGGGACTTTGCAAAAAAAGGAGCCCAGTGAAGATCCTAAAGGTTATTTGTTTGAAGATGGTTTGGTGAAGGATGTTGGTAAATATGTGTCCACCTTCACTACTATAGATAAAGCTCAATCATCTTTTGAGTCTTTGGTGGGGTGTGTTTTTGACAGGGCCGGAGCAAGAGGCTGATTCTCTGACTGGTCATTTACAAGGTCCCAATACCAATCACATGGATGTGGATCCTTCTGGGACTTCTGTCGACTACTAGATTTTATCCCCAAAGAGGAAGAAGTAACAGAAGATGACAGTCCAGAGGAAGGGCAGATTTCACCCTGGGGGTCCTGGGTGAGTACAAGGATGAATTTTGGTTCTTTCCTAGGAAAGGCAGGGTGTCACTGAAGATATTTTTAAAAAAAATTGAATGTTTTAACAAAAGATCAATGGGTCCTAGAAGCTGTCCAGGGATAGAGAATAGAACTCAGGGAAAGTTCAGTTCAAAATCTAGAGTCAAGGCAGAAGATGTTTAGGGAAGATCAGGAAGAGCAGGTAGATTTTGAAATTCACAAGATGTTTTAAAAAAGGGAGCAATAGAGAAAATGCTATGTTTGTGAGCACAATTTTTAAGAAGGAAAAGAGGACAATGGTTGGCAACCAGTAATACATTTACGAGATCTGAATTGATTTTTGGTTTACAGGCATTTCAAGATGGAGGGTATCCATCTTTTAAGAGAAATACTGGAGAAGAATGATTAGATGACAAAGTTGAATTTGAAGGATACTTACTTTATCATTTCAATAGCAGAAGAGAGTTGCAAGTGTCTACAATTCAGATGGTTGGGAGACCTTTATCAGTTCACTTGCCAGCACTTTGGCCTGGCTTCAGCCCTTTCGCGTTTCACAAAAGTGTTGAGGCCAGTTGCAGCCTTTCTCAGAGAGAGAGAGAGAGAGGGATTTTAATGATTATGTATCTGGAGAATTTCCTGATTATGTCCCAGGATTGGGGGAGTTGAGGACACAACTTCTTTTGGCTTTAGAGCTTTTGGAGTATTTAGGGTTTTTAATCAATATAGAGAAATCGGTTCTGGTCCATGTCAGGAGATAGAATTCCTGGAGTTTCAGGTGAAGCCAGTGGTGAAAATAAAGGCAGAGGTGAAGCAGGTTTTGAAACAACAGTTCATTCAGTTGAGATCTTTCACCAGGCTTATAGGTTTGTTTTCTTCAATTCAAGCAGTCTGTCCAGGACCTCTTCATTACAAAGCTTTGCAGAGGTTGAAGTCGGAAGGCTTAAAAAAGGTTTATGGTATGAAGACCAGGTACAGATATTAGCGGAGGCCAGACAGGAGTTGATTTGTTGGGTGAACAATTTAGAAACTTGAAATGGTCAAGGCAATTTTTGGAATATGTCCAGATTATGTTTTGGAGAGAGATGCAAGTCTTTTTGGATGGGACGCCTTTTTGGATCAGTAGGAGACTGGTGTGAGGTGGTCTTCGAAGGAGAGTGGGAATGATGTAGATGGTTTGGAGATGAAAGCAGGTCTTTTTGCATTTGATATGGTTTTGGAAGACATCAAGGAATTATAATGTTTTGTTGAAAATGGACAATGTTTCAGCAGCACGATATATATAAATCTGTTAGGTGGCAGCAAGTCAAGGTATCTAACTCAGGTTGCAAAGGACATTTGGAATTGCTGCCTAGATCAGAGGATAGGATTGCAAGCAGAGTATTTTCCTGGTTTGTTGAATTCACTGGCACACTTGAATTCAAGATATCTCAGGGATTACAGCAATTGGGAATTGGATGTGCAGCTTGTTGAAGGGATTCAGAGAGTTTGGAGTCGTTAGAAGGGGACATTTTTGTCTCAAGGCTGACATTCCACTTACCCTGTTATTTCAGCTGGGGACCAGATCCCCAGGCAGAAGCAGTGGGTACATGTTTGAGAAAGCTAATTCCTAGGTTTGATGATTTTTACTTTTGGTGTTTTTTTTAGTTGGGGAATCTTTGTACAGCTTATTTTGATGAGCGGTACCTCTGAGAAAAACAATTGTATTTAAATGTGGGTAAGTTTTTACTTAGATCTGGAAAGGACTTCAAGGATATGTGTTCCTTCCATTTGCAATGATACAGAGAGTTTTGTTGATGGATGGTGAAGAGGCAGAGATGTCACATTCTTCTGATCACTCCATTTTGGACAGCACAGTCTTGGTTTCCAGGGTTGTTAGAGTTGGCAATAAAGGAGCTGTTTGAGTTCCAGTTTCAGAGAGAATGTTAGTAGGGCCAGAAGGAGAAATTCATCCTTTGGTTACGGAAGGGGTATTGAACCTTCTTGTTTGAAGATTCCAGGAGAAAAAAAAGCAGTTTGCAGGGCTTTCACAAAAGGCTCAGGAGTTGCTTCAAGTGTCCTGAGCTCTAGGGACTAGGAAGTGCTATATTGGAGCATAGAGGAAATGAGTTTGGAGCATGGAGAGGAACTTGGAGCTTGTGGAGGCAACTTCTATAGATCTTTCAAAGTTTTTTTATTACGTTTATATGACAAAGGTATGAGTTATAGGACTATAAATTATTATAGGTCAGCAGTGGCAGCAGGTCACACTCCTGTAAGAGGTTCTTCTATATAGAAAGATTCTTTGAACTGCAGAATAATGAAGAGTATTAAGTTACATAGGCCGCCAAAACTTTGGTATAGTAGCCTATGGGATGTGAATTACATTTTTCAGAAATTGGAAAGCTGGCCTTCTAATAAGTATTGGAGTCCACACCAGTTATCTTGCAAGTTGGCAACTTTATTTTGTTTGATATGTATTAGAAGGATTTCAAATGTGAGATCTTTGGAGGTGAGTAATCATTTTTATAATCCAGATAAAGTTATTTTTCAATTACAAAAAGAACTAAGACAATGTCTACTTCTGTTTTCTACCGAAGATTTGCTGAACATTCTAAGTTGTGTGTGATGCATTGTTTAAAGGAATATGGAACTAGGATAGATGAGCTTAGAAGGGATGGAGTGACACAAATATTGATTTCTTATGTAAAACCTTTCAATCCAGTTTGTTCAGCGACTATGGCATGTTGTGGGAGATTTTGTAGGATTGAGGCAGAAGTAGATATGCAAAGATTTGGCTCACATTCAGTTATATGTGTGATGGCAAGTAAGGTTTTTTCTTCAGGAGAGTGGTTGGAGGGCATTTTGAAAGCAACTGATTGGTTTAATGCTGATGTGTTTGCTAAGTTTTATTTGCAACATATTGGAACATGTTTCACATGCTTTGTTTTCCCAGCCTTGAACATGTATAATGCAGGTCTTCTTTCTTGATATAAAATGTAGATTCTCCAAATTTGTGAAGAGAGAATCCGGATCTTATTAAAGACACGGAGGCTGGCATTATCCCTCCCTCCCTTCCCAGATAATATATTTTTCAGAAGGAGAGTTGGTTTTAAGGTAGTTGAAAAGTTTATAGATTATTTCAGTGGTTATTTTTGCTGACTTTGAGAATGGAGGTCATTTTACATTTCTTTTCAACATTATTTTTTTCAGAGGATCAGTAAATTTGGAAATGTTTGGCATTTGGGAAGGTGTGGGAAGTTGGATCTTTTTGTTATTTTTTTGGAAGTTCAGTTCAAGATGTTTTAGCGTCGGACCAGATGTAAAAAGAAAGATGGCTGAAGAGTTCACAGTTATATGGACTGCAGTATATTTTTAATTCTAGAATTTTAAGTGTGGTTATTGTTTGTTTAAAGTGCTGTAATGGAGTAGCAATAAAAGATTAATGCATAATGCTAGCCTCTGTGTTTTTAATGAAATCCAATACCAGACACTCCCTTCTTTAGCTCACTCTAGCAGGTTTCTTCTTATGCCATTTGTAAAGTATTTTCGTTTTTTCTTTTCCTCCGTCTTTCAACTTTTTGAGTTATTCCCCCTCTTGCTATTGGTAAATGTCTGGTGCAGTAAAGCAAGTGCCGCACATCACCGACAATCACAGGCTCACATTAAGCACAAAACTGAACACTGATTTCTAGGCTACTGGAATGGTTTGAGCCTCGCTATACAATATATATTTCTGTTTAGACTGAAATGTGAGGAAATTAATTTGCAAAAATATGGTTTCTACTATGTCCACCTGTAGACCACACAAAATGGAGATATGGGTATTAGTCTTATTCTTCCATGAAAACATGGGAGTAACTAACCTATAATATGGTTCTGCCCAATCAGCGAAGTGAGACAGGTACGCTTTTCTAAAATTCAAATTCCCCATAAAAGCTTATAAATTTCATAATATATTTGGAGAATGCATGGTAGCACTTTTCTATTGAAATTCTGACTCCAATCCTTTGCCTCCTCTGGATAATTAATACATCAAAAATATCACAATAAGAAAAACAAATTTAGATTTTCAACAGTTTATTTTATACTACTTTTTGACTGGTACAGACACTATCCTATCTACTGTTTCTAAATGTTCATATACATCTCTGTTAGTAAAGCAAGTTTAAATAATAAATTAAATTACTTTCGGGGCCTTCAGTAGGACTTCAATAGTTATGGCTGAGAATAACCCTGGGATATTTTTATAGGTAATCGAGTGTAGGTGCAATCCAACCTGGAGGGAATCATACATTGTGATTCAGGCATTGTAATTGGACTTAGCAAAATAAAAACTATGTCAAGGGTCATTTTGCACTTGTTGCATACTAATTTATCATGATGCAAATGGTGTAGGCATTCTACATCCACTGCATGCACCTATTGGAGTTGATGTTTTTATAGTCTAACATGAGCCAGTTGAAGTTTTCAGGCTTGACTACAGGAAAAGAGGTCTGTTCTTTTTTAGGTGACATAGCACTATTGCTCCATTATATCATAATAATATCAGCATAGGTTCTTATATTGTAATATTGTCAGCATACGTTTTGTATCGAGCTTCTGACTTTAAACAATACTAGGCTTGAACCTGTAGTTAAATCGAAAGTGGAATCACATTCGGTCTGCAGATTTATCATGGGTGTAGGAGTACCATGTAAAACAATGTATGCACACTCGCCCCCCCAGTATGCAACTTTTGCTATTTAAGCTGCCTAGATTCACTATTAAATAGACATCTCCTTATTGGTCAAGTGTGGCTCAACACAGTACTCACTTATGGGGGCCCCACAAATGGGCACCATCATGTTACCCAGGCAATCTTGGCCACACACGGTTGAACTTCCCAAGTCCACTGACATACATGAATGCCTTTACCTGTAGGGTGCTGATGTGACCTAACCATTGTAACTTATTTTCAAACCATATCCTACCTTAACTACTGTTTATCCAAGCACCATTAGTGGTCCCAGCGGTCTTATCGGCAATAGTTTACTGTGCTTTTGTTCCCAGTACTCACCTATGAAGTTTACGTTACAAATCATGTATTCCTTCATCCTAAAATGTCATTTGGAGCAAAAAGTCTGCTATCACGACAGACCATTACAATTGAGATAATTGGGATGTGTCATGCTCACTCCTGCCAGGAGCTTGCATATATTTAGAAGCTTTTTACCTTTGGTTCTTGGGCACACTTTTTTTTTCCTTTTCCAGAAATATGGCAAATTGTCAAGGTGCCCTCATGTGGGAGATACCATGCCTCCAGATTGGGGAGGTAAGCCTGGCTTTTTTTCCTTTTCTGTGTTTTTCTCGTTTTTTCAATAGAAGAGCATTTATTTTCTCAGTCTTCTTTGTTAAACTTTTTTATTGTTACAGTCGCGTACAAATACAAAAGATAATTTAATGTACTAGTAATAGACTGTCACTGTGTTGTTTTGATTCCAGGTCTGGGAAACGTGCAGGAGTTCAGTGAATAATTGAGTGAGTAGAGTCTCACCATTTGATACCTGTGCGACAATATTAATTGATCTGTTTTTTGATTGGAGATGATTGTTGACAGTCCTGAAGAAGCGCCAAGAAATCTGTTAAGACTAAAGTAGGCGCGAAACATGTTGACTTATTTAGTGGTGTCAGAAGCAGCATTCTCAACCATGGTTTTCAAAGAGTAAAGGGCCATTATTTCCCTTGAAGTCTCTTGATGTTTTTAACCTTGACCAACATCCTCTGTCACTAATTAAAAGAAGTTCCTGAGGAGAGTTGAGTCAATTTTATTTTGATGTTTGTTTTCACTCTTTTTTCTCTTCACTGTTTTGTTTGCTTTACACAGAGGTTTGGCCTAGTGACCCCATTGAGGGTCCCATCAGACATTGCAGTGCCAGTCTGGCGTGGAGCAAGCCTGATGATGAAACCTGAGGGCCCTTGCTTCTGATGTAATTCTATTCTAGACACCTTTGGAATCTTCATATTTGTTTTTGGAACAGTGTACTTTTTTGAGTATGATGCTAAAAAGTCCTCAGCAAAGGTAGATACTTTTTGGTGATCTTTCTAATAAGACGCTGAGGAAACTCTATCTGAAAGAGGTGAGTCACATTTTGCCTATATAAGTCACCTTTTATTAAATGGAAATGGAAATGAAAAATCAGCACTGCCTTTTAATTGCAAAACTTAAAAATGCCCAATCTGATTAAAATAACATGCATGTGTAAACACATAGTCAATTGGGTAACTTTGCATACCACTTATGAAAGTTTACCTAGTTGGGCTGCCAGAAGGTACAGTAACGGCCTGATTTAGAACTTGATGGATCGGTTACTCTGTGGCAATGATGTCCTGTCCACCAAAATCTAATCCCTAATTAATATAGTGGTATTTAGCTTTCAGTAGCCAGGATATCTGTCACCATTGTGACCGAAAGATTTACAAATAGATACCCACCGAAACCTGAAGAACAGTCACCCAAGCCCCCGTAAGCAGCAAACTGGACTACAGCAATGTCCTCTACGCAGGAATCACGGCAAACTCCAGAAGAGGCTGCAATGCATCCAGAACGCCTCCTCACGCCTCATCCTGGACATCCCCTGCCACTGCCACTTCACAGAAACACCTGAAAAACCTGCACTGGCTCCCAGTCAACAAGAGAAACACCTTCAAACTCCTCACCCATGCTCACAAAGCACTGCACAACACCGGACCAGAATACCTCAACAGACGACTCTCCTTCTACACCCCGACCCGGCATCTCCGCTCCTCCAACCTCACCCTCGCAACTGTCCCACGCATCTGCAGAACTACAACCGGTGGTAGATCATTCTTGCACCTTGCTGCCAAAATGTGGAACACTCTTCCCAGCCACCTGTGCCAGACCAAAGACCTCCTTACCTTCAGGAAACTTCTCAAGACCTGGCTGTTCGGGCAGTAGCAGCACCCTCCCTCCCACCTTCTCCCCCCTCTCCTCCTCAGTGCCTTGAGACCGTCACAGGTGAGCAGTGCGCTTTACACATCCCTGATTGATTGATTGATTGATCGATCGAGTAACCTATCCTTCAAGTTCTAAATCAGGCCCTAAGCCATTATAAACTAAGATAAGTGACAATGGTGGTCATTACAACATTAGCGGTAAAAGCTGCTTACCACCGTGCAGAAGACCGCCAACACACCGCCGCAGCAGCGGAATTACGCCACGGTCATTATGACCCACAGCTCGGAATATGCCAAAATTTAGACACCCACACAAGTCCACCACACCAAAGGTCAGTGATAAACTGGTGATAACAAAACCTCCAACGTCACGCCAACAGGAATACGCCCACACTATCACGACCCACGAATCCATGCAGCAGTCTTTCAACCATGGTATTCCATTGGCGGTACACACCGCCGCGCTCAAAATACACACACATATACAAAACACAGCCACATTGGACAATTTGAAATACACACACCTGATACACATACACACACCACTACCACACACCCAATACAATATAAAACACACACCCACATCACCCACAAACCCCTACGACCACAATTACTGAGAGAAGGCCAGAAAGAGACACCACCATCAACAATACTAGCATCCACAAGCACACAACACCATCACCCACATAACTTCCACGCACCTCACACAACACACCACTACATATCAGCACACTTATCACCCCACACACCACCCCACACATCACCCACACCACCCCATGGCACGGCAAAGACACCCCAGGTTCTTGGAGGAGGAGCTCAGGGTGATGGTGGAGGAAATCGTCCGGCTAGAGCCACAGCTATTCGGATCACAGGTGCAGCACACCTCCATTGCAAGGAAGATGGAGCTATGGCGCATAATAGTGGACAGGGTCAACGCAGTGGGACAGCACCCAAGAAATCGGGATGACATCAGGAAGAGGTGGAACGACCTACGGGGGAAGGTGCATTCCGTGGTCTCAAGACACCATCTTGCGGTTCAGCGGACCGGCGGCGGACCCCCACCTCCTCCCCCACAACTAACAACTTGGTAGGAGCAGGTCTTGGCGATTCTGCATCCTGAGGACCTCGCAGGACTAGCTGGAGGGATGGACTCTGGTAAGTCAAATCTTAACTATTACATCCCCCACCCTACCTGCATGCCATCACATACCCCCACCCTCACCCTCACCCCATCACTCCAACTCCTCACAAATGTCCTAACATCACAAACCACCCATCCCAGCACCAAGCCCTGCATGCAACAACAAAGCATGGACACACATCACTAAAGCATGTCCACTACACTATACCCATACACCCCCCTAAAACATCATCACACAAGGTCCCACACAGGAATGCAAGCCCTGGGGTACACGGTCACCCACCCATTGCACACCATGCCACACACAGATGTAATAAACATCCTTTTATACCCCTTCAGGACCCCTACCCAACGTCACCAGACAGGAGGGTCCACACATGTCCACACCACCAACAGAAGAGGCCCACAGTGATGACAGCACCTCTGTCCAACTTGATCTAGATGACCAGCCCGGCCCATCGGGGACTTCAGGACACTCGGTTCCCATCACACAGTCACAGGCCACTACATAGCTTCCCCCCTCTGGAAACACCAGCACAGCACCCACCCAGCGGGCCCATACCTCCGTCCCCAGGACACGTCAATCAGCAGTGTGTCCACCACTACAGGGAGCCCAGGCTAACCCACCACCCCAACAACAACAGGAACCTGGGGGCAGTGGCAGTGGGCACACAGTCCAGGGGACGGAGGCCCAGGAACACAGGGGAACTGGGAGGGCTGCTGTGCGACAGGGGGAGGACAGGCCAAAGGAACCCACTCTCCACGAGGCCCTCTCCTCCATCATGGGAGCCTACCACCACTCCCAGGAGACGATGGCAACGGTACTGGCCAAGATTCAGGAGACCCAGCGCCTGCAGGAGGAACAGTATTTGGGCTTCAGGGAGGAACTCAGATCCATCAATTCCACCCTGGGTACCATCGTACGGGTGCTGAAGGAAGTACTCAACACCAGGAGGGACACTGTGGCACTACAAGGGGCCCCTGACACTAGCATGGACGATGACCTCCGCCGGTGCTAGTGGACAGGAGGCACCGCCACAGGACCGCCACACCAGCACCCCACCCTCTGCAGATGGAGAAACACCCCGCAAACGGTCCCTGGGACCAGGACAAAGACAGACAACGATGCCAAGACCACCGCCAAGAAATGAGACCACCCTGATTGTCATCCTTTTGTCCCACCTTGTCACCCTGTCCATCCTCAAACTGCCCCAGCTCCACTTCCTATGCAACTTTGGACAATGCAACTGTGAGACTAATAGACTGGCTCTGCCATGGACATTCCTCCACCATCACCCCTCACCATTTTACAACCCCCTCCAATATTGAGCACTTAAATAAACACCCTTAAAGTACAAAACAATCTGGAGTCTGTCTGTGATTTCAAATTAGTGTATTAGCAATTACAGTGACAAAATGCTCTTTCAATTGTAATGTCAACATACCTATGTCACACAGCTTTAGTCCATGAGGAAACAAAGCAGATGTCACACAGTGGGACCCACATCTGTGAAACCGTAAGGGAAAGTGACAACTCAGTGACCATACACTTTGTGAAAAGGACAGACAGTAGAGAGGTAGTAGTGTTAAAGTATATGTAGTAGGCAGGTTTGTCTTCTTACCTGTGTCTCACTGGAAGTATTGCAGGATCATAGAGTTCCTGTTGTCGATGTCCTCTTCTTCTGCTTCCTCGTCTTCACTGTCCACAGGGTCCACAGCTGCCACAACACCTCCATCTGGACTATCCTCCTGCAGAAAAGGCACCTGTCGTAGCAAAGCCAAGTTGTGAAGCATACAGCAGGCCACGATGATCTGGCATACCTTCTTTGGTGAGTAGAATAGGGAACCACCTGTCATATGGAGGCACCGGAACCTGGCCTTCAGGAGGCCGAAGGTCCTCTCTATAACCCTCCTAGTTCGCCCATGTGCCTCATTGTAGCGTTCCTCTGCCCTTGTCCTGGGATTCCTCACTGGGGTCAGTAGCCATGACAGGTTGGGGTAACAGAGTCACCTGCAAATGGCGAGGGACAATTGTTAGAGACACACTAACTCGTAGGGATATCCCCAGACCCAGACAACTATTCCCACTGATTTGGTTCCAGCTGCTCACCTAGTAGCCACACATGGTGCCT
Source organism: Pleurodeles waltl (assembly GCF_031143425.1). NCBI lineage: Eukaryota > Metazoa > Chordata > Amphibia > Caudata > Salamandridae > Pleurodeles > Pleurodeles waltl. The sequence goes on from NC_090444.1 coordinate 932,847,355, forward strand.
CTGTAGTTGCCCCAACACATTAAGGATGCTGCTATCCCGTAGGATGTAAGCGTCATGCACTGAGCCAGGGAATTTGGCATTAACATGGGAGATGTACCGGTCTGCCAAACACACCATCTGCACATTCATTGAATGGTAACTCTTCTGGTTTCTGTACACCTGTTCACTCCTGCGGGGGGACCAAGGCCACATGTGTCCCATCAATGGCACCTATGATGCTGGGGATATGTCCCAGGGCATAGAAGTCACCTTTCACTGTTGGCAAATCCTCCACCTGAGGGAAAACGATGTAGCTCCGCATGTGTTACATCGCAGGGCAGACAACACTCTGGACAACAAGTTGGAAAACATAGGCTGGGACATCCCTGATGCTATGGCCACAGTTGTTTGAAATGACCCACTTGCAAGGTAAAGGAGTACTGACAGCACCTGCACTTGAGGGGGGACTCCTGTGGGATGGCGGATAGCTGACATCAGGTCTGGCTCCAACTGGGCACACAATTCCAGGATTGTGGCACGATGAAGCCTGTAGGTGAGGATTACATGTCTTTCCTCCATTGTCGACAGGTACACCAGCGGTCTGTACACCGGAGGATGCCGCCATCTCCTCACATGTCCCAGCGGACAGGGCCTATGGAGGACAACAGCGAGCACAGAGTCAACCAACTCTGAGGTACATAAACACAGCTTACACAGAAAACTATTCATAAACCAAAATTTGCCTGTATGAGTGTTGAGCCAAGGCCTAGGTATGTGTGACGCAGTTAAAAATACAGCCATGTGGGCCCCTGAAATGGCTTAAATGGCGGCTACCTGACCTGAAAAGTGGGACAATGGAATGTGAGGTAACTGCGCTGGTGTTGTACACCGTCGCGCAATTCTGCATTGGTTAACATTGGACCCTATGGGTCCCAGGAACCAATGACGATGTACGCCAGCGGTGACGGTACGAACCACCGCGGACGTGACTGCCATTTTCTATCTGTTCAATCACTCGATACCTGATCTTCAACAGGAGAAGACCTACACTGTGACCCCTACCTTCACCACCGAGGAGTTGGAGAAACACGTGGATGGGGTCCTCCCCCAGTACACGCTACTCTACGGTCCTCCAGACAAACAGGTAAGTACACTGGGAGCATGCTGTATGGGCAATGCCTGTGTGGAGTGGTGTGGATGAAAGATGGGGGGAGAATGAGGCGTGCATGAAACAACGGTGAGGGCATGTGCCACATGGCAAGGGTAGGGATGCGGGCCAATGACTGTGACGGTGCAGTTGGTCATAACTTCTCTTTTTCCCCTGTACAATTCCTGCAGGTCAGCGCCCACCAGAAGAAGGATATTTGGCGGGCCATCACCAAGGACGTCCGGACCCTGGGGGTCTACCACAGACGGAGCACCCACTGCCGGAAAAGATGGGAGGACATTCGCCGCTGGAGCAAGAAGACGGCGGAGGCCCAGCTGAGGATGGCCTCCCAACGTGGGAGGGGTGCCTGTCGCACCATGACCCCCCTGATGTTCAGGATCCTGGCGGTGGCGTATCCGGAGTTGGATGGGCGCTTGAGGGCATCACAGCAGCAACAAGGGGGTGAGTACACTCTCATTCTGCTGATTCAGCGCGCAGTGGAGGTGTCTGGGTGGGGAGGTGGGCTGTGGGTTCCCCTAGACTAGGGCAAGTTTGCTAGTTAAGTCCACTTTTTCAGGCAGACCCTGTGGCACCCCACCCCACCTGGGTACAGTGCCAACTACACCTAGTCAGGCTCCTGTGACATCCATGTGTGTAGATATCGGCCATAGCCTTGTAGGCCATGTACCAGGGACTGAATAGTGGACCCCAAGTGCACGGTGTAGTGCAGGGGGCTTCTGTTTCTGTCGTAGCCGCCAACGGTAGCGGCAATGCATGCACTCAACATGTCTTACTTCTGTCTCCCCCCCTTTTTGTGGTCTCCCTGTACTTGTGTGCATTAGCATCATCAGGCGGAGGAGCAGTGGCACCGGAGCAGGAGGGAGCTGCATCCCACATGGCCCTGGAGGGCGAGACTACGGACTCCGAATTCACCAGTGGGACGGAGGGGAGCTCCTCGGCGGGCACAGGAGCTGACACCAGTGATACAGACTCATCCTCTGATGGGGGCTCCCTTGCAGTGGCGGGCCCATCTGTGCCCCCCGCATCTACAGGTACAGCCGCCACCCCCCCCAGCACCGCCCTCCCAGCAGCCGCTCAGCCTTTCCCCCTTGCCCGCTCACCCAGGAGGGGGGGCATCACCTTCGCCCCAGGCACCTCAGTCCCTGCCCCAGTCACCCCTGCTGCCCTCAGTGAGGAGGCCATTGACCTCCTCAGGTCCCTCACTGTTGGGCAGTCTACCATTTTGAATGCCATCCAGGGTGTAGAGAGGCAGTTGCAACAAACCAATGCATTCCTGGAGGGCATTCATTCTGGTCAAGCAGCCCTTCAGCGAGCTTTTCAGACTCTGGCCTCAGCACTGATAGCAGCCATTGCCCAAATCCTGGGGTTCCCCCGTCACTCACCTGACAACTGAGGTAGGCACACAGGTTCACCGGCCAGGGGAGATACACTGAGAATTCCTGAAATATTATGAAGCCATATACAGCGCACCAACCACTCCTTTGGGCTACACAATTAATGACTTCCTAGATGGGATCCCTCTGAAGCAAGGACAGCACTAGGAGGACTGATTACAGCTCTAGAAATTAGACAGGCTATCAAAGAACTGGCAAGGAGTAAAACCCCAGGCACAGACAGACTCCCGACAGAGTTCTATTCAATGTGTTACCATACTGGCACTGAAATTGGAAACTCTTTACGTTGAATTCTTAAGATATGGCTGCCTTCCTGATACAACTCATATCTGTTGTACCTCTTCCCAAGACTGCAACACCAGGGCCCCAGTTAGTGCATTTTGTCCGTTACCGATGCTTAATATGGATTTTAAAATCATTTGCAAAATCTTAGCAACCACATTGCTCCCTGGCATGCAGTCTCTCATCTATGAAGACCAAAATGGTTGTATCCACAACGGAACACGTCAGTCAACCTTAGGAGGCTCTATCAGGTTCTTTATCATCCAGAAACTCTGGAGCAGCCAGCAGCACACATTATGTCTGTAGACCTTGAGAAGGCCTTTGACTCAGTGAGATGGGATTATCTGATGGGGTAATGCGCAAGAAGGCACTTGGAGAGGGCTGGTTTAAATGGGTCACCTTATTGTACGAAAAACCAACTGCAAGGGTTAAAACAGTAACTGACAATTTTAAAGACTATAATATCTACCGAGGCATGAGACAGGGCTGCCTGTTATCACCCTTTATGTTCGCCCTGGCTATAGAGCCTCTGGCAGAACTCTTTAGACAATGTGGGAAAGTGGACGGTATCTCGGTGGATGGCCTAGAGTATATCATCTCCCTTTATGCCAATGAAATCCTCCTATACTTATCAGGTGTGAGAGTGTGAATTTTCTAACATGTTTATTAATGATTATGGTATATTAATTATATAGTGAATTAACATGTGAAAACAGATGACTTTTGAAAATGGTCATCATTGTTCATTTCTGTTCCTAACTGAGCAAAATTATAACTAAATGTTGTGGTTATTTTCCATGGTTCAATGTTTACATAAAAGTGTGTTAAATGATTTTGTAGATGTGTACACAGCTACCCATATTGGGTTGCTGCATTATGTCTTACAAGGCCATGTTTTGATCGAACATTGCATAAGTTACATATTCTATTGTTTGAGAATGTTACTAATACGTGGTTTCTTCCTCGAGGATGGAAGTGAATGTAACAAGTGTGAAAGTTTCTTCTTGAGAAGAGAAGTTTAGACGAGATGGAACAATGGAGCTACAGACCAGACAGAAGAGGAAAAGTCACTGTTCATAATATGTCCTGGCTATTGTGACGTCGTTTCATTTTAGCTATCAATTAGAATTATTATTGGATGAATCATGACCACCTCATGTATTGACCAATCATAAGCTTTTTGAAGATAAGTATAACAACCGTAGTAAGATTTTCCTGTGTTAGAAAAAGATGATGGTGCTAGCGTTTAGATTGAAGTCATTAGATTCCAGAGTTCTTGCTGATGGTCATCCTAGTCGTATTAGCAGTGTGGGTTTAGCTGTCATTAGGCCTGATTTCTTTGAAGTCATACCTGATGATGTCCCCTTGCTGAAGTAGTCTGCCTGTTGTTTTTCAATTAGGGTAATGTATGACTTCGTAATGTTATATGTGTCTCCTTTGCTTTGCAGGTACCAGGTGCCAAATTATAATTTGAATGCTGCATATTAGTAATGTTTTTATAATAACCCAAGTTAGAAAGTTCTCCTAAAGTTGTGTTTCTAAATTCTTTTACATGAAGCCCAACATGTTGATGCTAATTTGTGGTTAGTGAGGGAATTAATTTAGAATGTTCAAGATGTATACTGACAACTTTTGAATGTTTGTACTAATGTATACTTTGCCATTATTACAAATTCTGGTGCTCTTAATCAGTGTAATTATTTTGAGATTATTTGCTTGATTGTTTTGAATAAACTCAGATATATAAGTCGTTCTAATCAACCACTATTAATCCTATATGCTTACCGTTGTGTTTGAGAGTTATTTTCGTGACTTTAGCATTGTTAATCTAGGGAAATAAATGTTATAATTCTTCTTAATAAACTGGTGTGGTTATTGTTTGAGGTTCAAGATTTTTGATTATATTGATTATTGTTGATGCTTACATATCCTTATTGATGACATCCCCTCATTCCTATGTTGTGTCGGTCCATTGACCTCTAGTGCAGAATTCACTATTCGGTTTAAGTAATAGCTAGGATTCCATGGTGCCGCAGTAGGTGGCAGGGGCATTGAAAGGCATTCATCATTTTGACGACATAGGCTCAATTTCTGGGCTATGGGTCAACAAATCTAAAACCTATCTACTCTCATGCAAGCATGATACCCCACTACTACCACACCTCCCTGAAGGACTTCAGTGGGCACCAGAAAGCTTTAAATATCTCGTTATTCAAATCTATCACCAGCTTGTTGATATGAAAAAGTGGAACCTAGACAAGGCATTATGCTCTCTGCGAGCCAGTGCTGCCTTCTAAAGAACCCTGAGCCTACCACTTATGGCCCATGTGGCATTTTCAAAGATGGTGATGCTGCCCAGGCTGCTATATTATTTTGCAAATGCCTCGGTGAAGCTTCTGGGAACATGGTTCAAGGAACTTGATGTTCTGCTCTGGAACCTATTTTGGAATGGGGACAGACACAGAGTTGCGCTCCAGCTGTTACGTAAATCAATGACACAGGACACCGTGGGGCGCCAGCCTTTGACTTATATTAATGCCCAATTACAATCGGTGGCCGGGTGGCTGGGCGATGCTAGCGGCTGTGTTTTGGATAGTTTGGGACTAAAACCACATCAGAGTACTCTCCTAGTTAAATTACTACGTCCTTATACTCCCCTCCACCAGATGAGCATGTTCCTAAATGTGGCTCTCTATGGGTGGCATTGAAGTGTGGTGCGAACACAGAAAGCTCTGCTATATGCACAAGCATTGCCACTGGTGGGCCTACCGCAAGGTACACCGGTTAGCTACTTCACTAATACTCAATTAAGGTCATGGACTGCAGTGGGGGTAACAACATCGGGAATCTGATTAGAGACGGGGACCCTTGTCCCTTTAGAGGACCTACTTGACAGATTCTCGTTACATAGAGGCCAATTCCTGTTGTACGAAGCACTGGTGCGATCCTTCAGAGTCCTGTGGGGAGCAGGGAGGGAGGAACCTCCACAACACTTAGTAATGCATTCAGTGCTTACGGTAGGCTCTGCCCGATGATAAGTGACCTGGATATCTGAAGCACTGACTGCCATGGGAAAATTACCCTTGGACGCACTCAAAGCGAAATCCCAGTCAGAGATGGTAGTCAAGGCCTGGGTAAAAGATGTCAACACATTGGCCAGGGCTGAAGAAGGAGCCCTCCATTGGGTGGATGCAAAGGTCCTCAGAATGCGGCAGATGGCCGAGCTGTGGTTGGAGGTATTGAATAGTTGGGACATCCCAACAGAGTTGCTGGTAGATAGTGAATAGGACACAACAGATGATGAAAGTACAAGTGGTGGGCACAATCCAGAGGGGTCCTAAATTAGGAACCAGACAGGACAAGCTAAGGGCAGAGATGGGGAACAACCTGCTGCAGCCCTGTATGTAAACATGCCCCTTCCCCTATGTATGCAAACTTAGTGAGCCAACTCTTAAACCCCACCCTCATACCCTCACAGTACCAATAATTACTGTCATGGACAGAGATGCAGATCAGGTGCCTTCCTCCTGGCAATATCACTTTGCTGTCTACCTCATTCCCAGGCATGTTTAGTTCAGTTCATAGTTTAAGTTTAAGAAAGAAAAAGCATAAGCAATTGATTTCCTCTCCCCACAGCATGTACTCCCCTGGGCAAGAAACATCCACATCCTCACAGACTAGATGTGCAGTGGACAGTCAGAATCCCACATACAACCTAATCTGCTCTGGGTGGTCATACTGAGCCCTCACCAACACGGTATCTATCCTTCTAACATCCCATTCAGTTGATATATTAGAGGAGACAAGCTTGGATGGGAGACATTTAACAGGTGCAATGTCATAGCAGAGTATTACTTCAGAATATTATTATTTTTATCTGTCGACTGCATGTATATGAAATGCAAGAAATGTAGTCATAACAAATGGAGACTGTAACTGTATATGAAAAATGACAATAAAGATATATATAAAAAAAAGATCTCCCACCAAGACAATGAGATACCTTGGCTAAGCTGAAAAAATCCTAGTAAGATGTTCCATGAAGGTTTCTATTTCAGCATTAAAATTAATTGCATTTGAAACATTTAAATATAAATTTACCGTGATTATAAAATCTAAATTCATTACAGTACTGTACGATTAAACTAATTTAATCATAGCATTGATCACAAACACATTTTTAACTATCTTTGTAGATATCAGAGTCAGAATATCTCTAGTCGGCATCCCACAGAGTTCTTTAGAACTCTTTGCTAGACTTGTGAAAAAAACAATCTTAGGGGTGGTTCGCACAACCAAGGGCCTGATTTGGATTTTGGCAAAGGGGTTACTCCGTCACAAACATGATGGATTTCTGGGAAACCATGTTACGATCTCTATAGGATATAATGGGATCGTAATATATGGCGAATGGGATATCTGTCACATTTGTGACAGAGTGTTCCCCTCTGCTAAGATCTAAATCAGGCCCCAAGTCTCCTGGAAACACAAAATCCCATAAAAATAAGATATAAAATTGAACACTTCTAAATTTATTAGATTCTTAAATCTATGTACATTCGAGGAGATCAATGCAATTTGTGCGAAGAAACACTCAGTCCATATATGCTTTTATCTAGATCTTTGGGGATGTTTAAACAGTTATGTGTGTTCCAGTCATTGATTTTCTTTTCTCTACAAGGCTTTTCTTGAGGGACTGTGACTCTTATGAGGCCTTCCTAATAGCTATCCAGCCATCTTTGTCCCTGCATTTTTTTTCCTGTTCTCTGTGGGACAGCTTTATCTATTTTTTCCCAGGCCAGCATGACACCATAGCAAGTTTTTTTCTGTGTCTTCTATGCTCTAAATTTTTGTTTCATTAACAAGTTTAATGCCTTGTTTTAGGATCTTTCACTCTGCCTTTCGCACAGCTTCTTTTAGCAGCAGTGTGGAAAAAGTAATCTCTGTTACCTCATCTCCTACCTTACTCTCAACAAATCACTGCTGCTCCCTGGAAGATACAAAGATAGCAATAATACAAATAAAGAAGGAAAATACTCCTGGGCTCAATGGTATTCTATGTGACCTATTTCTATCTCATCCTGAGGTGTAGACTCCCTATCTCAATGTTCTTAGCAATGCCATTTTGAGGAGCTAAGAAAGTTCGCCCACTTGGCTTGCAGCGGTTATTGTACTAATCTATGGAAAAGGGAGAAGGGACCTACCCTCCAACTATAGACCAATTAGCTTGCTGGATAATGCACCAAAAATATCTGTAGACAGGTACTGGCAAAGCTACAAACTTGAGTCACAGGTAACCATATTCTTGAAGACGTCCAGGCAGGATTTAGGTGCTTTACTAGTACCCATGACCAGGCCTTCCGGTTTAAGCTGCTGTGTTGGAAGTATATTACCCTGAAGAAAGATCATTTGTACGTTGCCTTTATAGATCTGAGGTCGGCATTTCACTTAGTCCCAAGGGGTAGTTTGTGGAAGGTACTTGAAGCTTATGGGGATCCCTGACAAACTATTATGGATTTTAGGAGCTCTCCTTTCAAATACCTGTACGAAAGTGAGGTGGAATTTGGGTGGGAATCTAACAGGCAAAATTATGATTCATCGGGGGTGGTTGGGTAAAGCAAGGCTGTGTATTGGCTCTGACATTATTTAGCCTTTATATTAATGGGGCAGTTAAATGGCTCTCCCAATGTATGCACAGTACCCCTAACCTAGCTTGAACCGCAGATCCGATATTAATGTTTGCGGATGACACCTTGCTCATTTCTAGAACCACTTTTGGTCTCCAGGCAGAGCTGGATTCTTTTGTGGCCTTCTGCAAGATGAGGGGCCTTGAGGACAACACTCTGAAAACAAAATGTATGGGTATTACTACCCATAAATCATTCAAGGGGAGAATGGTAATTGAAGGCTCCAAATTGAACAGGTCAAACATTTTGATTATTTACGGGTCCGGCTTTCTGACACAATGACTTGGGCTGACAAAATAGAAAAGAGTAAAAACCTTCTTAATCAGAGAACCTACCCAATCAGCAAGAAACAGAAGGTAGCGGGTGGAGGGGGGCGGTGTCTCCGGTCTTTCAGGTTTATAAAGCTGTGGCTGTACCGGCAGCTACATATGGGGCCAGAATCTTGGGATTTGTGAATGCTATGGCCCTCTTAGTAGCTAAAAACAATTTCATAAGGGGTTTATTTAAGATAGGTAAGGGCACGTCCCTAGTCCCACTGAGGTTGGATTTAGCATTCAACCCTGTTAACTTGGAGGTGGCTATAAAACCCTTTTGATACTGGGTAAGGCTGTGGACAAACGAGGAGCTGACACCATGTAGGGACTACCTAAGTGATTTGATCTCCTGTGATTCAAGGGTAGTTACGCCATGGCTAAAAAATGTTGAGAGGAAGTGCAAGTAGTTGAAAATGACAGACCTTTGGAACTCACCAGCAGTTGCTGCTAAGGGAGCCATGCTAAAACTGAAAAGTGCTTATTGGAATTACGCCCTGGAACAGATTTGGTTGAACTATGATAATGAGAATTTGAATGGGCAATTCCTAAATGTAAAATGCTCTCCAGCTTATGAGGAGTTTATGAATAAAATCTATCAACTCATTGCCAAACGGCTTTCTCTCCAATTTAGATATTGGTCCTTACCTTTAGGAACCGTACCAGCCAAATGGGACAAGAAAGAGTCCCCAATGTTTTGCCACTTCTGCCCATCGGATAAAGAAACCAAAGGCCATTTTCTTTTTTTCTGCCCTCAGTATACATAGGCTCTCAGAAAATGTATAATTGCGGTCTGTAAGCTTCTGAACGCTAGGCACTATTGGGAGGCCCTGAGAATCCTTAAATATGAAACAAAGGCTGTGATGATATTCGCAGTAGCAAAATACTTAGAGCACACATGGTATATTAGACAGACGGGGTTGCTCTACTGGAAATTTCAATTAATTGATTGTACATACTGCGTTCTTTGTGTCTATAGAGGCATGTAACCAAGTTGAATATATGAATAACTTTGAATTGTATCAACAACCTTTGAGAGTCACTTGGCCAGATCTTGGCCTGGAGGTGGGCCGTCCCAATTCGTTACATATCTCTAGGAAGCCTCTTGGGCTGTCCAATTGGGACATAATGGAAGAAATTATCATAGTACACTCCTAGGCAACCAACATGGGTCAGGTGATTTTGGTATGAGTAGCTGATGACATATTTAAGCACACTTCAGGTTTTGAACATGTATCTAGTTTATTTTTCTGCAGATTTTACTCTAGGTAGCTCCAAATAATATATTCTGGAGGTGGACTGCCCCCATCCGCTATATACATTTGGGAAGCCTTTTGGGCTTCTGATTGTGATGTATTGGAAGAAATTATCACTGCATACTCTCAGGCAGCAACATGATCCTGTTCTGGGCAGCTGATGGTTTACTTGGGTAGTATTGCTTTTAAATAAGTATTTGCCCTACTTGTTTGTATATGCATTTTAAAGATTTTATCTTAAGCAGGTTCAAATAATATATTTTTCTTTTGCCCTAATTATTATAATTATGCGTGCACTTTATATCGACTGTTCTACTAATGTATATTTTATAATGATGTATGCTTTCATGGTTTTTAACAAAATAAAGTAATCACTACACTGTTTTATAGAGTGTTCACAGGCTCGGGCAGTTCAAAAAGGCATTAAGCAACTGAGACCCATTCAATGGATTCATTTTCATTTTACCATTTTTCCCTTCTCAAGGGGCTCTGCATACACTCACAGATTCTTTTCATTCTGGTGTCCTGAATTACCCTTCAATTTAACTCCTATATCTCACCTTCTAAAGGGAACCACAAGGTACATTCCACTAGTATGATGTTTTAATTGTCCTTAATTGCTGGACGCTTGGATTTAGTTTCTCTGGGCTATAGTCACAAATCGTAAATTATACCTATATTCAGTACTTTCCCCTTGGTCTTCCGGACTTCATGTTGCATCTACCGCCCACTTAATTTTTTCTTGAGCATCATCCTCTGTGATATTACTAATTGGTAGTCCTTGCTTTTTCTTCACTAGTTTAGTCCTTTCCACTCTTTCTACCTTCTTCACAACTCTTTTACTGCATGGAAGATAACTTACGTGGGCCAGATATGTCCCTCGCCTTTTAATTATCTTAGGCAAATTAGAGGTGTAAACCGAGGAAGCAGCAGTATCCCTATTCACTACCTCACGTGGCTCCTTACCACCTTCCTGAGAGGTTTGCATATTCAGGGCCTGATTTATGAAAAGATAGCACCGCCTTTGCATCATTTTTTGATGCAAAAGCAGCACAAACGTACAAGATATAATTATATTTTGTACGCTTGTGCCGCTTTTGTGTAAATAAATTATGCAAAGGCGGCACTAACTTTTCACGAATCAGGCCCTGAATATTTTAATTGGTCTCACCAGAGATAGCATATATGAATTCATTTATTTTAGTTCTGAAGCTGTTATCTGTAAGTTCATTTTTAGGGGGTTTAAAACATCATCATTTAACGCTGTAACTGTTGACTTGCAATGTTGTTTGCATCAGTAGAATTACATTCCTACCAAAAACGTTGGGAGTAGAACATGTCAATAATTAAGGTGGAATGAGGGTCCTCTATTGCAGAGCATTCTTTTCCCAAAATAACATCATGAGGACCAGCGTCCACACCACTTTTTAATATTTGATCTATATTTATATTCAGAGAATCTAGATTCTCTGCCGAATCCCAGATGTTGTCTAGGTGTGAAGTTTATTCAGATGTATTTGTCAGGAAACAGGAGAGAAGAACAACCTGGGTTCCGAGCATTGCTTAATAGGCCTGGTAAGTCATCCATATCTTTTGAATCTATATAGTTACTTATTATGAACTCCTGGAGCAGACCAGACTCTGACTGGTTAAACCTGTTTTCCTCTAGTTCCTCTAGTTCACCCAGATTTACACCTAGGCCATGAGGAATTTATTTTAAATCTGGGATAGGCATGCACTTAAAATGTTTGCCCACAAAATCCCTTAGTGATTTAACCAGTGGTCATGTGTTAAAAGTCTCCACTTCACCTTTCATAGCATTATTTGGACCATCAGATGTCTTTGTCCCAATTGAACTATCCAAAGTAACGCTTTCTTCTAGTATACGGCCCTGCAGCTCTTTTTCCTGGACTCTGCCTCTCCATAGGTTTCATGTTATTATTGTCTGAATGCCAAACTCATTTGACAGCATGTTCTAGGGGACACTTCCAATTTCAAACTGACACAGATTTTGGACTGATCCATAGCTGTTTAGCCTTATATTTAGATGGTTAGAGAGAAATGTAGTGGGCCCTGGAACAGCTTTTTAAAGTCTGCAGTGTAATCAGTTTGTCCTATGAGCAAATCAGTTCTTTCAGTGGATGTGCTGTGCCGCCGACACCACTCACATTTTAGCCTGTTTATTCCTTCTTCAAGTTACTTGTCCAAAAGTAGTAGTTTTAGTCTCCAAGCCAGAAATCCAAAATTAAACAAATTTAAAAAGATGCACCCCAAAGTGAGACTCATCACTGGATGTGGTCCAAATACCTCCTCCAACTGTAACCTATCACAGGGCTCAAAGCCTCCTCGTATGCTGCACTTTCAATTCCCTTAAAGTTGGGAAAACTAGCTGGGCTGCACCACTGCCCCACCCACGTCCTGCCTCCCTGGCTCCCGGGAAAGCAGACACAGTGATGGCACTATGAATCCCCTCTTTCTCTTTGCCAAATTCACAGCCTAACACTCCCAACTACAAAGAGAAGGTAGGTGGATCAAGCAGCAATTTAACTGTCCGAGCCAGCTATCAAACAGGTGTGTCCGGAGCAATTCTCGAAAACACTGTGGTTCTGCAGACATCAACAGACCAGATATCTGCACTGTTGAACAGAAATTGGAAAATAAGGCTGGATAAGTATTTTATTTTTATTTTAACAGAATGAAAAGTCTTGCCAGCATTCTTGCCTTGCATTTCAATGAGCAGAGCAGCGTGAGAAGATTTATGGCCCCAATAAAGGAGATAAGCAATGCCCTAGGTGCGATGTAGTGTGTGATGGCAGGGAGGGGCCCTGGAGAGAGAGACTCGAGATGCCATGCAAGACTAAGCAAGTTTCACATCATTGTTTCTAGGTTTAGGTACATTCTACCAGAAAGGGCATCTTGTGGCTTTCGAGAGCATTGAGCTGAACAACCAAGTGTTTGCTTATTTTAGGAGCCAGAGGTAAACAAGGACAGCACTGGAATAAAGCCAAAATAAATGTCAGTGGCATGGGAGGAGATGGGAGGAACGGAATGCTGAAATAAAAGGCAGGCAGCTACAAGCCTAAAACACCCACAGTGAAAGGGGAGCACCAAAGAAATAAAAAAAATAGTCTGTCACAGCAACAGATAAAGAAACCAAAGTGGAATAATACAGTAGTTAGTCACTGCTCTAAAACAGCAAAAGGAGGGAGAAAAATGCAGAACTGACCACTAGCGACAATAATTTTTAAAGGACACTGGAATCAGGAAAACCAAATTTCTTTAAGCCATAAGAAGTATACTAGAAGTATACAGGAGGTTGAACGCTTACGCTAGACCTAAAAACAACACACCACAACATCAGACCGACTATTGCAGCACATATTGTGATAAATTGACAAACCACAATCAGGGGCTTATTTACAGGCCCCTTGCATCACTGGTGCATCACTTTTGCCCATAAATATATAGTTTGCAGATTTATCGCAATATGTGCTAAATGGCTTCTTTCAAACTTTAGTCGGACTTTCTTAAAAAACGTAGGATCTCCGAATTTATACAGGAAGTGATCCTGTCCTAGGTCCCTTAGCATGCAAGAGTATACCTCCTTACTAGAGGGATCCCAGTTTGAAAATAAAAACCTACAATTCCTAAACTGAAAGGCGTGAAAGTACAACGGAATGTCATGATGTGCAAGCCTCCCTTCTTCTCAGCTTTTTCCAACCCAGCCTACGCTGCTTTGAATCTTAGCTATGGAGTATCTTGGAAAATTCTATGGGATATTATCAAGGAGATAAGGTAACTTTGAGAGGACCCACATCTTCATTAAATTAGTGCACCCAAAAACCATCAACTGGAGGCTCTGCCATCTGTTAAGCGGCCTGTTGACTCTTTTCAGATTTACCTTTGGAATCTCTTCTAGTTTTTGTGTGTTTTCTATCATGTAACTTAGCTTAGGATCGTTTCGTGGAGGTGTATATACGAGGTTCCAGCCCATGATTTCAGTTTTACATGTATTTATGAGATAACCTGATACAGCCTTGACACTATTAATTAACTCCTCTATTCACCCTAGAGACTTATTCGGGTCATTTTGTACCCTATAATGTAATCAGCATACAGAGCAATATCCTTTTCAAAACCTGGAAAACCAAAGGGATTATTGGTTCATCTTCCTGAAGCACTGGGCTGAGATACAAATCAAAAAGAAAGGGAGAGAGTGAACATTCCTATCTGATGCTTCTAGTAATAAATATCTTATTTGTTAGGGAATCGTTATTTTGGTTTGTGCCAAAGGTACTGTTTAGAGCTGTTTTACTATATATAAAGATCTAGCTCACCATATCAAATGCTTTGACAGTCTCAATAGTTGTTAAGAGATATAAAGGCCAGGGCTTCAGATTTTCTGATTAGCTAAATCGTTGTATAAATGGCCAGATGTGTCAGCTCACTAATTATCTTTCACAGGATAAATCCTTTCTGATCTTTCACTCTCCCTTCTGCCCACCTCCAGGATAGGCACCTATTGGTAACAAGTAAACCTTCCTCATAATTGAAATGATTAATTATGATGTCAATTAGGTTTTGTATGATCCCAGTCTTTTGCCATTCCAGTCTTACTGTATACCTAACCTAACTGTGGATATTGCTTAATAAAGAAATTCATATTCTAAACGTTTTTCAGCGGTTGAAAATATTATAAGAGATAGGGATTGCCTTGCTGCTGAGGTGGTGGAAATTGTTCAAAGTTCTAGCTGTCATACAATGACAAGGTATGTGAGAGAGGTGAGTGAGTCAGCTGAGTGAGTGAGCGAACAGAGTGAGTGACTGGCTGACTCAGGGACGGAGTGGCTGAGTTATTGGGCAACTGCCTAAAAAGGGTTAACTCATTATCAATAACCATATATATATATTCAGTCTCTGAGTCAACAAGAATTCAAACGTCCTATTTAAGTACCTTCCTAGGACACTGATGCACCTAACATACACTCAGCTATTTGCAGTGTGCTTTGCATTATGTTTTCGATTTTTTGAGGAGTGGTTAAATCCAAATATTCTAAATGTCCGAGTATCATTTTTAATTAGTAAGAGAAAAGAGAGTTGCTGGAATATTGCATATGCATAAAGATGAAATTACACTCTCCTGTTTAAACTTGTTATTGAATTTTAAGGGGGAAAAAAACTGATGATGCATTCAAATCTTTTCGTTTGTAATACTATATATTTCATTAGTAAAAGACTGCATGTCAGGGAATTTCAGCATAAGGTATAACTACTTCCTGAAATGTCAGAGCCAGACTTTTTTGAATTATAACAAGTTAATTCAAGTTGAAATCGTAGCTTGAAACCTTGACATTTAAACATAATGTAAAAAATATGATTTGATTTTTAGCTCTCTCGCAGCACCAGTTAAGTACAAAATGAGGGAGAATAGGCTTCCGAAAGTAATATCCATCACGATTAAAGAGCCGTATCTCTCCTTTGGAGAAACATCTTTAAAAAAAATCATCAGCTCGGAAAATACATTTTGTAAATTCATATAATCTTCATGGACATTTTGTGTCGTGATTCATCAAGACATGTCAGAAATATCCCAAACTTAGTTATATATTCAAGGCTTTAGGACATCCATCAGAGCTTTGGGGGAAATGGATTTTAAGGAGGCTTTTTGAGCTTGAAAAACGTATTTCGATGTGCCCTAACCCTACCAATCTCTCAAGGGAACCTGCTATTCAACAAAACAGCTGTCAGAACCGCAAAGACTATTAGTGCCATAAGGGAAAAGATGCCGTGCAGTATATTGTTAGGAAGTGATGAAGACTCCATTCTAATCCATCCCCTTGTTCCACTATGAACAGGGCATGTGTGAGAGTGAGCATGAAACGTTCCACTTCTCCAGTCCCTTGTGGTCACAGTAGCCATACTTTCCAGTGCTTAATCTCCAGGTGGTCTTGGTATGCGCTAAACTCAGCCCCTTGGAAAAGGGACCCATTATCTATTCTGTTGGTTAATCAAACATGGCAAACACATTTTATATCATAATATGGGCCTTGTGAAATGATGTTGCAGTAGCCATCTCAACTACTTGAAGTGGCCATCAACTATTACAAGTGTCAGTCAGCCATAGGGGAAAACTGCAAAATTCCATGTTCGCTTTCATCCATGGTTGTCTGCACATGTTCTCTGCTAAGATAGGGCGTGGGTGTCCTGACTCTCCCATCAACTGGAACGCTTGGTGTGACTTTACCATTTCCTCTACCGGTTCCTCTTCATCTAATCCAGGGATTCACACCTTCACATGAGTTAAGATTTGGTCTTGTCAGTCCCTTGATGTTTTTTGTGGCCTAGTTCCACCATCCTGTTTTGAGGCACCTTGGGCACTACAGTTCCCCGCTCTTGAAACAGGAGTCCACCTTCGGCTGAAATCAGTTCTTCTCTGACTCCTTATGGTCGTGAGTATCGACTAGCTTGTCTGGTCCCACTGGTCAGAGCATCTCAGGAAGACTTTTTATCCATTTTGTCGCAATTTGATCATAGTTCTCTCTATACATTCATCTTCTCTCTAAGTCGTCTAATTTCTTCTTGGTACATGGCCTTCGAGCAGCTAGTCTAGGAAACTAGATTGACATAATCTTCAATGTTGTGGGGAAGATCATGATGTCATCACTGATGTTTAGAAAGAGCTATGTTTACCACAGGGTTGCTCCAGGGATATTTTGAAACACCTTGCTGCCAGGGATAGCCTAAATTAAATGTTTATACCTTTTTATATAGAGGTTTGTTGGAAAGGTTGTCATGACCTGGATAGGTGGATCAAAACCAGCCTGGTGAACCATTGTACTCTATTGAGGTTCACAATGATAATATCCTTCATGGGCCTTATATACTGTACTTGCCTTATGGCCTTGTTGGGTAGTCACATGTCAATACAAAGCTGAACAGCTCCTGGTTGGTTTGGCTTTGTGGTGATGACCATGGGGGATACCCATGTTGTTGGGCCAAACACATTCTTGATAACATTAATTTGTTCAAGCTGTTCAAGTTCTTTGCCACTTGCAGGTGAGATGAAGAGGTACGTTTTGGTGCCAGAGGGCTGAAGACTGTGTGGTCTAAGCAATCTGCAATTGGATTGGAAAACCTTTGAGGCAACCTAATCCCTTGAACAACTATGGAAGTCTCTTAGTGTGTTGTCAGCTTAGTTGTCCTGCACCTTCCGGGTGAAGAACACTAGGCCTAAGTCTTCTGCCATATGACAGCCCAGAAGTGTCCTCTCCTATTCAGTGGCGATATGTAAGTCAAAGTATGTCTCTGTAATCCCATGACAAATTGTCACTTAAATGATGCTTTCAGTGTGAGGAGCTGTTGTCCTCTGTAGGCATAACTCTTGGTGGCTGTGGGGAAACAGGGGGGTCAGGGCTGCAGACTTTGGTATAGTTCAATATTGATGACATTCACAGATACCTCTGTATCAATGAGCACAGTTACTGTTGTGTTTGTGATGACTACTTCATGGATGGGCTGTGGTTTCCGGCCAGGCTTGTGTTGTTTAGTGTAAACAAATCTCTACTTCATTGTAGATACTCCTTCTGTTCAGCATCATGGCTCCTGCAGTACTGGACTGCTGTTTGTCCTCTAGTGTCAGCTGTCACAAAGTGGGCATGGTTCGATAGGGGTTTTTGTCCTCTACCGCCACCTCTGCATACTTGGGCAAAATGATTTAGCTTGCCAGCATGTCTTAGTCTGGGCAGGGCACTTATCCAGTATGAGGGCATTTATCACAGTTTCTCCTGTTGTTGGTCAATTGTTATTGCACTACAGCTGATTCTTTGGGCATGGTTTTAATGTTATCATATCTACTGCTTCCTCTTTCATGGGTGTCTTTCTCATGTGCCTCTGTTCCACCAGGCCTTTAGTCAGGGCTATCTACATCTTCACACCTCTACTATTTGACAGTTTGTGTGATCTGGTGAGGAGTAAGATATCTTCCATTTTAATGACTGGTTGGTATAGCACGTAGTGTCTTAGCACCAATAACTGGCACCCTTGGATGACCTATGCTTTGGCTAATTCTGTCAGCCAGGACTAGACCCATCATTGTTTCACCTTCCTTTCCCAGGCCTGCCGCAACTTAAAACCTTCATAGTCCATATTAAGTTTCAGACCAAAATGGGCATTTAATACTGCACCTGCTACTTCTTAGTCAAGGTCAGCTCCTATATCTGGCAGGTTCTTAAAAATGTTGAATATTTCCTCTCCTGCAAAGTTTAAAAGCAGGGACCTCTTTACTGTGACATCTATTTCCCTTGTGAGGACACTATTGCTTGGTCTGCCAGTTCACTAAACAGAGGCATAATTGATGTGTGCAGGGTGGACCCAACCTGCATGTGGGATCCTGGTGGTGGTACTGGTCATTGGGCTGGTGGCCCTTACTGTTTATCAACCATGCTGGGAGAGCATAAATGGTCTTGCCACTTTTGCAGTCCTAGTGACTGTCACTGTTTTCTTTCCTGCTTCCTGTGTCTACAATATTGAGTTTGGTGGCATTGTTTCATCACAAGGGGCACATGTCCTTGCAACACACATTTTTTGCTTGCATGTTGCCACTAGCTGCTCACACGGCAGTGAGATGCCATGTTTTCTTAGGTACAGGAGGGTGCCTTGCTACGTCAAGCAGGCAGGTACCTTGATGTAGCAGTTGGTTGAGCCTGAATTCCGTAAATAAGTGACAGTGCTTCCTTTTGTTGGCATATAGAAGGTAGGGTTTCACTGCTAGTTTTATACAAAATTGGATATAAGCTTGGACTGAAAGATTTCTCCATCGCTACCCTTCTACACACACCGGTGTCCAGCCTAGAGTTCATACTTTTAAATCACTGAACCTGGACACGGTGTCAGAGTAAGCTGAAGTACAAAATTTACAGAGTAAGCTGAATTTACAAAATATAAATCCAGCAAAATCATTGGGAGCACTTCTTGTAGGGAAATGTGGTATATTGGGGATAAACTGATGTTAGTAGCAGTAATACTAGTGAGTACTGAAAGAAATCTATTTTAGGCTTAAACATTAGACATGCTGTAGCATTTCTCCTTCACAAGATAATGCTTTGAACGGGATCATTGAATCTTTGGACCCAGCTTGAGGGTGTGGAGGAAAAGTCTTTACATTTCACAGCAAATCAATTCAAATACAACAGTATGACCAATGTGGCCATACAAGGAAAACTCCAGTCTGAAATAAAGTTAAGGCATTTTATTACAAGCCCAAACTGAAATTCATGTAGACAATTCTCAAGACAAAATTATAAAGATACAGAATCACCAAGGGTTGACCAAGGCAACGGAAAATATTAAAATGAACTAACATTAGCAGAACTAAACATTCAACAAAAACAATACAGAACATCAGAAGAATCACCTGATGTACAGAGGACAAGAGTGGTTCAGTTTTTACAAGCACTAAAATAATTTAAAGTCATCTAAGTTTAGCCAATTTAGCCAAGGCTAAACCCTACAGATTAAACGATCAAGGACTAACATATACTAGGCTAAACACAGGTAGGTAAACAGACAAAAAGCACAAATAGGGAAAGTGAGGAGAGTGCTCAAGGAAGAATGCTAAATGAATGCTGCAAATCCATCTAGGGAACGATATATTAAAATTCATAGGGCAAGATTATTTGTCAATCCATCAATCCATATGACGCAGAAAATGCAACATCCAATAGAAACCGATCATGCGACACAGGCTGCAACATCGACAAAAGTTCTCATTACAAACAGGTAGAAAATATTTCATTTGGTCTCATTCACGCGAGTTGAAACATTTGTATATGTTACCAGTTTCACAGTTCTGAATGCACTGAGCTCAAGACCAGGTTCCCAAGCTCTCGATTTTCAAAACAATAGAACATCTATTACTAAGCTAACATTCTTATGAGAAGTAAATCTAAAAAGAATTCACATTAACAAAAATGACTAAACATTTTCTGTACAATCACAAAACTGGCCTTGCAGTCCTCACTTAGGCTAATCAATTAAAACAGTGCATTCATTTATGCATTTCAACACATTTAACATCCTAAACCATATCTCAATATTAATAAGCTACCAGACTTGTTCATGTTACAATACAATTAAAACAAAAAAATCTGTTAACTCTTTCATGTATCTATAATGTATTACTACAATTTCTCATTCACACATCACTTTTAAAATATCTATTATCACTATTACTTTTCATCATGAATTATAACATAATCACACATTTGTTTATTATACATGATCTTTAATGGCTATACCACATACATCTTTTTGTTTTAGTTTAAGAATTTTTATTTTCAATAAAGAAACAATTAGACATGTGACGATGTTGCCATTTGATAGAAGAAAAATATGAAAACTAATACATAGACTATGACCTACAGAGAGAAATCAAACAATGTGCATGCAGTCATCAGGATCAAAAAATTAATGGCATTTGTTATGAAGGGCCAAGGAAATATAGAGAGAAAGGAAAGGAAAGATTATAAAGAGGAAGAAGGTAGAAAGAAAAACAAAAAGGGAAAGTATGAATTATATACATTCAGAGGCAATAATATGGAACACTATAGAATGAGGAAAACATTCTATCATATGACTGATTAGTCACACACTAAATCGCTAAGTATAAATGAAGCACATGGAATATTTAAACAATTCAAGTTTTAGAAACAGTAGAAAGATATGTAGTGGGAGGAGACCATAAAATATATTTTTTAACCATCAAAGGAAAAGATTGTAAATTATACCTGTCGAGTCTATGGTTGTAACAGACTAAGTTTCACCATTGCTGAATATTAAGATTTTCCAGAAATTAGCAACTATTTGACAATGAAAGAAAATATGAATATAAGTACCAGGATATGAATTGCAACGCCAGCATGTATCTTGATTAATAAGTTTGAGTTTGAGCATATGTGTAGGCCTATAAAACATCCTTTTGTAAAAATAAAATAATGTCCGTGTCAAATTGGCTGAGCGACCTGTAGAATGTATTTTTGCCCACATTTTGTCCCATGAAGAGAGTGGCCAGGTGAGCTGGAAGACAGTCTCCCATAGAATTTCTTGTGTAGACTTTGGTCTATTTGGTATGGTTGTTTATAAATAAAAGAGGCTGTGGAAGTTTTATGTGGTGAATAATTAGGTTGCTGTGTGACAACTGTGCCAGTAGAAGGATTGAGAGGAAGATAAGAGCAACTGAAACAAGGTGTAATATATTATATTGAGTAATTAATGTTAATGGTTGTTTAAATGATTTGGAAAAGATTGAGAAAGGGATAATTGAGCTTTTTGTTATGAGTTGAGATACAGTAATACAACCTTTAATAATCCATATGTTCCACAAAAGAGGATTTCCTTTATAAAGAAGCATTTTATTATACCAAATAGGACTGTGATGAAATTGCTGAGCTAAAGATACATTGGCAATAAGAAGTGGTTTTATCAGGGAACAGGAATGTGATATAAGTGGATGCAACCAAAACTTTGGAGGTTGAGACACATTATTAACTTGTTCGTGTGAAAAAGGGAAACCATGGAAGATTCTAATATAAACCATAACTTAGGTGCAGTGACATCAGGATGAAAGATAAAAGACTGAATTTGCTTAATACCAAATGCCTTGTGGTAAAGATAGAAGTCAGGGAAATTAACGCCACCCGATACTTTGGGAAAATGAAGCCTATTCAATGATAATGCAAGCTTTTTTCCGATTCCATAAGAATAACATTTTTCTTAGGATTCTTAATTGGTAAAATCAGAAGGTAAAAATTAATAATGGCAAGAATCATCATTATAATTGTGTCAAGGCGTCCCCACCAAGATAAAAAGACGGGTGACCATTTCTGGGTAAAATAAGTCATTCTAGTGAGTATACTATCAAGGTTGAGTTTAAGTGTAGCTTTGAGATTGTTAGTGTAAAAAAGGTCTGGGTCATTGCGAGTTTGACGATCCCTGGACCGCCATGTTGGTGGCGGTAGCACTGCCTATGGCCTGGTGGTGAAGACCGCCAATTTATGACCATGGCAGTGTTCTCAACAGAACACAGCCAAACTACCACCAGTACTGCCAGTGCGGTCAGGCCATCGCGGAGAGCCGTAGACACCTTCAGACCGGTGGGGACCATGTTACCCCCGGACACATTATGAGGCTGCACACCGCCAAGGTTTCCGACGCGGTCGCACCGCCATCAAACCCTGGTGGAAGCAAACTCAATAAAAGGAGACATGGAACTAGAAGTCGAAGTCCTCCCATTGCTCCTGCTCACACTACGACTCTGGAACCAGCAATAGCTACGACGAAAACAACAATCGTAAGTACACCCACCTGGCACATACTGGAGGGAAAGCTACTAGAACACATGCACACAGAACACACACAGCCGGGACGGTGAGAGATGGCCACACACACACACGCAACCACACATCCATACTAACACACACACACAAACCACACACACACCAAAAATATACACACCACGGCCAACACACAAGTGCCAACCACACACCACCCCGCACACACACATCACCGCCACTGGCTAACACACACAAACACAACACCACTGAGTCACACAACGACATCACAACTGCAACTACACATCGCCGTGGTAAGCCATTGCACTGCACACATACACATGACAACACATGCTGAAAACAACACGGAACAACAACTCACAACCAATCAACACCATTACACACCCATACAATGTGCCAAATGTCACACCTCACACCACGCTCGCACAACACACAACGCATATGACATAGCCATCACCACATACACAGACACACACACAACAACCACACAATGGCACACAACACCATTACAACACATCAGACCACAAATAATACACAATATAGCTACACACATGCATGTTACTACACAATCATATCCCACACACAATACACACCCATCACAGCAGGACTGATGGCAGGGCACACACACACACATGCAGGCCATGCACAACAGCACGCACAACCAACACACACACATCACACACACACAAACTAAGGACCACAAACACAAATCCAACATGGAGAAAGAAAGGTAGGACGAGTAATGTTCGATGGAGGCCAACATCTTGTTGGCCCAGATGTATTAAATCATGGAAATAAATAAATAAACAATAACTATATACAATAAAAGGCCATAGGCCAGTCCAATGTCAGAGGTGCCAAAGGCACATTAGGCACCTCACTGTGCCCCAACTTGACTCCTGGCTGCAAAATTACCTCCAAAGGGTATGGGAATCAAGGGGGCAGTTAGGCACCTTAGTGCTGAAGGGGGGAGGTTGGAGGGGAAGTTTGGGGTTAGGAAGGGGGGCCTTGGGTTTGGGTGTGGGCTTGAGGGGAAGTCCTTGGGTTGGGTTTGGAGGAGGGGTCCTTGGGTCTGGGCTTGGGAAGGGGGGTCCTTGGCCTTAGCGGGGGTCGGCTTTTTGGCATGGGAGGGGCATGGGCACTACCAGGGGTGGCAGGGGAGGACTTGGAGGTGGCAGGGCTGGACTTGGGGAGGGCCACAGAGCGCTCTGGGGTGTCACGGGGTGGGAGAGGGGTAGGGAACAGGGAAAACTCATAGAGGAAACGTTTCTTTGGCACACAAGAGCGGTCATGGGAAAAGGGTTTGGGAATGGAGGGAGTGGTGGTAAGATGTGTCTTTTTGGGCGTCTTGGGTGCAGGTGCATGCATGGAATGCATGTGTGTGCTGGGTGTCTGTTGGGTGGATGAGTGCTGGCAGATAGGTGTCTTGGGAGGAAGGTGAGAGGAGGCGCTGGGAGATGCCATGCTGCATTGGGTGACTGTCTGTTGGGTTGGTGTCTGCAGGTGTGGTACATGTGCTGCATGTGGGGGTGTCGGTGGTTGTGGTGAGGTGTGGATGTCTGAGGGTCTGATATTGTGGTGACTGTGGGTAAGATGGAACTGGTGGCTGGATCTGCAAATGATGATGTGCTGGCTGCAAGAGTGTCAGGTTTAGTGGCTGTGAAGGAGGGGGAGGTGAGGGAGTCTGTGCATGGAGTGGATGTTGTTGTGTTTGCAGGTTGGTGATGTCTGTGTGCATGCTGGTGGTGGGTCTTGTGGTGCTTGTGTTTGTCAGTGACAACCATGTCTGTTGAGGTGGATCCATTCCTGTGTGAATGTGTGTCTGGATGGGTGTGCGAAGAGGGGTTTGGGATTGGGAAGAGGTAGGTGGAGGGGGGACGGTAGACAAAGGGACACTGGCTGCTGTCAGTGAGGAGGCCAGAGCCTGAAAGTATCTCTGGAGGCCAGCCAGGGCTCCCTGAATGCCTTCCAGGAATGCATTGCTCTGTTGGACTTGAGCTGCCAGTCCCTGGATGGCATTCACAATGGTGGACTCACTGACAGAGATGGACCTCAGGAGCCCAGTAGCCTCCTCACTGAGGAGGGCTGAAAGGGGCAGGGGCAGAGGTGTCTGCAGCAAAGGAGATGCCCACCCTCCTGGGTGAGTGGGCATGGGCAACTGGATGGGGAGCTACAGGAAGGGCAGTGCTAGTAAGGGGAGTGGAGGACAATACTGGTGCTGGGGAGCTCCTAGATGGGTCCGCCACTACCAGGGAATGTCCACTGGAGGAAGATTCCAAAGAAGAGTTGGTAGATCTGGTCTCCCCTGTGGCATTCCCCTCGCCCTCCGTCCCACTGGACTCCTCTGCTTCACTGGTACCAGCTTCCTGGGTCCTGTGGGTTGCTGCTTCCCCACTCACCTGTGCCCCTTCTCCTTCGCCTGATGATGCTGATGCACACAAAGAGAGAGAAAGAGAGGGGGGAGAGAGAGAAAGATAGAGTGGAAAAGGGTCAAAACATACCTCCCACTGACACATGTGAACATTTGCATTTCTTATATTACATATCATGGCTAGGCAATTGCATGTGAAAATACATATAGCCAACATCATGTCATTACATGTCGCTACTACCCACACCTGTATGCTAACACACCTACAACAATACCTAAGTAAGACTATACTACTGGAGTCATCCCCATGATGCCAACCAAAGGCATTTAAGCTAGCACATCATGCCCTGGATGCTGTAGCTATAATATGACTGAATTTGGATCTCACCTCTCCATTTCATTCCCCTTTCAACCATTGGATGGACACCTGACAGAACGTAACACTTCAGGCCTCTACATTTACAACACCTGATTACTCCACGTCCACTGTAACATGTCCATTACACTGGAGAAAACTCCACTCACAGACCACACAGCATTTAGCTGTCATATTACCCGCCCGCCAGCTCAAAACAGTGATGGCAAAATGGAGTACCACTTGGATCCAGCCAATACAAGTCACACACCCAAGCAGTTCACATCTGAGGCTTCCCATGTGAACCTCTGGCATACCCATTTGACCAGTCAGACCCTATTACATAGTAAGCACAGCTGACCCCCAAAACATACATCACTACTCAGCATACTGTTTACTGCATCAACCATGGGCCATGTACCACACATCACACATCCGCTGAGTGAACCCAGACAACACACATCTTAGAGGGGAATAATGTGCTATCATATGGCACATATGGACAAATACCACAGCTTCATCTGCACCTACACATCGCACTACCACATAAGCCAGCATGAGGAGCCTGGATTGTAAATGATCATCACATGAACATGCAGTGTGTCATGCCATTCCAATACCACTCCAATTCTGACACTACCTATTGCCCAAGCCAAGCTGTACTAGTCATAGGACATCAGATGTGCACCCAGTTTAACATATTGACATGATGAAGGCAGGTTATCTCCATTGCAGCATAGGAATTGCTAGGGCTTTGTCATACATGACAAAAACACACAATGGTGAAAAATCAGAGACCCCCAGGCCACCTATCACATCTGGTAACCATCCCATTGTGGAAAGGCCAAATTCCCACTAAATAGCTCCAAGCACTGCATAAACTGTGGATTCTGTCCTCATAAAATTTCATTTATCAGTATACCATGGTTGTTTTTCTACACATACCCTACACTCTGTAGATTACCTATATATGCATAGTCAGCTTTCAGGGCAACACTTCTGTCCCATTGAAGCCCTTCATGTGGTGGAACTGTAATGCCAGCCCCATAATCAGTCTATGCCAGCTACTGTACAAGATGTATATTGTCTCGGTAATTATAGGAGAGTAACACAGTAGCGCATACAGGTGGCTACACAGATGGGATTGCACTTACACCTCAGATACACTAATACAGATGGATGGAGCTGGTCATACGCTATGCTTAGGGTGATCCAAACACTCACAACCATTGTATGGCCAGGATGGAGTCACACATGTGCCCATGTCATTGGTGCATCTACACATTACAAACATGTTGAGGAATGGAAATGGGAAATGTACATCCACTGACAGCACAGTGTAGTCACAGGTCTACAAAAGATACTTTACCAGGGTATGATACTGATTTTCCATTGACAATGTGCATGTAGCATTGACCACAATCACATTTTCCCAGCAGTAAGCCACCCAATCTCGTTTAAGGCCTGTCAAGTCCGAGGATGGTGTCAGTACTCTCCCCCTTGTAGCTGCTGTGCTGCCCTCAAACGCCCATCCACCTCAGGGTAGGTCACCACCAAAATGTGGGCCATTAGGGGGGTCAGGGTCCGATGGGCACCCCTCCCTTGTTGGGAGGACATCCCCAGCTGGGCCTCCGTGGTATTCCGGGCCCAGTGTCTCAGGTCTTCCCACTGGTTTCTGCAATGGATGCCCTGCCGTCTCTGGTCCCCCAGGGTCCGCACTTGCTTGGTCATGGCATGCCAAATCCCCTTCTTCTGATGGGCGCTGACCTGGATGGGTAACACAGACAGAAGGAGAAAGTAATGAAGACTGGCACTGCATCAACAGCAGTGGACTACACACATCAGACACACCAATTGCCCACACAAATCCATTGTAACGGTTAACACGCCTTAACTCCATGCTTCGCATGCATGTACTCCCCGGCGGGTGTGCCTACACCATTCACCTTGACACACACCCCTATCACACAGGACAATGGTATTGGGCTCATCGGCTCCTCTGGCGCCCCATACCGCTGTCCATACAGGGGTAGGATCCCTTCAACAAGCTTCTCCAGCTCTTCTTGGGTGAAGGCTGGGGCCCTATCACCTGCAGGACGTGGCATGATGGCTCTCAGAGACAGTTCACAGTAGCTCACGTTGTGGAGGTCTTGCTTGCAGGAGTGTCAGGAGTCAATTGAGCTAGGTGGCAGAAAATGGCGGTCACGGCCGCCGCATACATGACCGTCACCGCCAGCGGTGATCATCATTGGCCTCAGTCCCCCATAGGCAGCAATGTTATCCAGTGAGAACTTGCACAGCAGTTGCGACCGCCTGCCGCCATGACGACATATGCCAGCGGACTTAGCTCACTTCTATTTGTTTAGAGAAAGCAAGACAGGCGGCTGCCATTTTATGAACAGCTAATGGCTTGTTGAAGAAAAATAAGTGTGTCATGGTAGTGATACGTCCAGAATGCTAAGCAGGCCTATGTTCTGCCACCATGGTTAGGCTCATACATGTGACATTCATGGCACAGTGCTGTTATATAGGCGGATGTCACATGAAGTGCATGTCCAGCTACTTGGTGCCTCGTAGGTGGTGTAACCATGTAGATCACTGTCATCAGTACATACATGGTCCGTGCAGGACCCATCTGTGCACACAACATGGAACGTTATACATGTATTATGTTCCAGTAACTATTGTACAGGGCCCGCAATGGGCAGCATGGATGGTTGAATTGCGCTTCTGCATGCCCAATGTAGCATGTGTCAACTGTTCATGCATGTCTACATTGTTAGGTGTGTGCCACAGTAAATTGTTCAGGTGACATGTGTGGAGGGCTTATCACATTGTACATTCTCTCCTTTCTATCCTAGATACCCTGTCATGGGGAGATGGAGAAATGCACCAGGGTACTATCCACTAGTCGACCTTGCTACCCTGAAAGAGAGGCACATCACCCAGACACATCATCTGAATCAGCTAATCATCATGGATCTATGTAGCCGGTTGGTGCCAGATCTATTGCCTGCCATACTTAATCCCTATGCCATCTCTCCAACAATACAAGTCCTGTCAGCGCTACACTTTCTTGCCACAGGGTCCTTTCGGGTTACATTGAGCTTGGCAGCGGGGATGTCACAGCCCATGTTCAGTCTTGTGTTGAAGGATGTACTGTGTGCTTTTCTGAAACACCTGGACAGCTACATCAGGTTCCCTCAAGCTGCAGATTTGCCCACTGTGAAGGCAGACTTCATTGATATTGGACACATCCCTCATGTGATAGGGACCATTGATGGCACTCATATTGCTTTGGTCTCTCCCAGCGCAATTGAACAAGTGTGTAGGAACAGGAAAAACTATCACTCCATAAATGTAGAGGTGGTGTGTCTGGCAGGCCAGTACATTTCCCAAGTGACAGCCATGTTTCCGGGATCTGTCCATGACTCCTACATTCAGAGGAACAGCAATGTCTCACACATGATGGCACAACTACAGAGGAAGAGGGCTTAGCTCATTGGTATGTATGCATTTGGATGTGTGTCTCTGTTGTGGCACCTGTCATCACAATCTTTTCTGCGGCTGTACCTGCATTGTAACAGGTCCTACCTTTATTCATACAGGTGACTCAGGCTATCCTAACCTTCCCTTGCTGTTAACACCAGTGAGGTACCCTGCCACGGATGGGGAACATTTTTTCAATAAGGCCCACAGCAGGACGGCAGCACTAAGCCTGTGACAGAAACATTTGGTCTACTGAAGGCAAGATTGAGGTGTCTGCACGTCTCCGGAGGTGCCCTTCTCTACACTCCACAAAAGGTATACCAGATCATAGTTGCCTGCTATATGCTCCACAATCTTGCCCTGAGACTTCAGATCCCATTACTGGCTGATGATGCAGAGGCAGCATGGTCCCCAATGGCTGGCAATGGTGACATGCAAAGTGATGAGGAGGCAAATGAGGATGGTGCAGCTGACACTAGAACTGAGCTGATCAATCAGCACTTACAGTGACATACAGGTTGTTGGACTTTTTTGCTTATGCAGGGTCATCTCCAATCTTTTTGCTTCCTTACTCCTATTTTCTCTGACCTGTTGTTGTTGGCTTTAGAACTCTGAGCACTTTACTACTGCTAACCAGTGCTAAAGTGCATATGCTCTCTGTGTAAATTGTATTGTTGATTGGATTTCCATGATTGGAAATGATATTTGATTTACTGGTAAGTCCCTAGCATAGTGCACTAGAGGTGCCCAGGGCCTGTAAATCAAAATCTTCCAGTGGGCCTGCAGCACTGGTTGTGCCACCCACATTAGTAACTCGGCAAACATGGCTCAGACCTGCCACTGCAGTGTCTGTGTGTGCAGATTTTAACTGCCAATTTGACTTGGCAAGTGTACCCACTTGCCAGGCCTAAACCTTCCCTTTTCTTACATGTAAGACACCACTAAGGTAGGCCCTAGGTAGCCCCATGGGCAGGGTGCAGTGTATGTTTAAGGTAGGATATATCCTAATGTGGTTTATATGTCCTAACAGTGAAATACTGCTAAATTTGGTTTTCACTGTTGCAAGGCCTTTCCCTCTCATAGGTTAACATGGGGGCTGCCTTTAAATATAATTAAAGCGTAGATTCCCTTTGGGAGCGGATAGACATGTGGAGTTTGGAGTCTCTGAGCTTACAATTTAAAAATACATCTTTTAGTAAAGTTTATTTTAAGATTGCGTGTTTGAAAATGCCACTTTTAGAAAGTGAGCATTTTCTTGCTTAAACCATTCTGTGACTCTGCCTATTTGTGGATTCCCTGTTTAGGTCAGTTTGACAGTTGGTCTGTTTGCACCTCCCTCTAAATAGTGACACAAAGGAGGCTGAGGTGTAGCCTGCATATCCTGATGAGCCATCTGTGCTAGGAGGGAGGGGAGGAGTGGTCACTTACACCTGAAAGGGCTGTGCCTGCATTCACACAATGCAGTCTCCAACCCCCTGGTGTGTGTCTGGGGCCTGGCCTGGGGAAGGCAGGATTTCACAAACAAGATAGACTTTCCTTTGAAGTAGTCCTACTTCAAAGGCCAAAATGGGTATAAGAAGAGCACCCAAAACCCCAGACTTTAGATTACTTCTGGACATCAAGAGGAACATCTGCCTGGAGAAGAGCTGAAGAGCTGAAGAGCTGAGGAGAAGTGCTCCCCTGTCTGTGACTGTGCTTTGTGAAGCTATCCTGCAGTTGCTGCTTCTGCCTGTGCAAGAGGACAAAGGCTGGACTTTGTTGTGCATTCATGCTCGTGGAGAAATCTCCAAGGGCTTGTCCTGAGCTTGCCTCCTGTTGCTAAAGTCTCAGGGCCATCAAAGACTTCTACTGCAAGCACCTGGACTCTCTGCTGAGACTCCTGCCCTGCCAAGTGGGGCCCTATCCAGTTCCCAGGGCCTTGACAGGTGAAGCTGTCAAACCAAGACTGAAAATCCACTTCTGAGACAGCAGAAATCCATGTACCAGCGGCATAGCGGCTGGAAGATCGGTGCACGCAGTTGGAGAAACGACGCACAACACCAGCTGACGGAGGCTGATAACGTCGCAACCCGCATTGCGCAGTTTTGCTGATACCATGTGGCAGGATTTTTGATGCAAACCTTGCTGGCCGTGGAAAAACAACGCAACGTCTGCCCAGACCCGAGTGCTTGCCCGGATCGATGCATCGCTCTCCTGCGGAGAGGAAAAACGACACACGCCGACCCGACCGGAGAAGGAGAAACAACACACAGTCTTGATTGTAGATGAGAAATCGACGCATCAACAACCTTTTTCAATGTGCGCCCGTGTGTGTTATTTTGATGCTACCCAGGTACTTTTCAACACTAAAAGTGTTTTTACTATTTACGAAAGTATTTAAGACTCTTTTGCATTTAAAATTAATAACTTGACTTGTGTATGTTGTTTTTTTGTCATTTTGGTTTGTTGTGTTTAGATAAATATTTCCTATTTTTCTAAACCTGTGTTGTGTCATTTTGTGGTGTTTTCACCGAGTTACTGTGTGTGTTGGTACAAATACTTTACACCTAGACTCTGAAGTTAAGCCTGCCTGCTCATGCCATACTACCAAGGGGGTGAGTGGGGATTAGCTGAGGGTGATTCTCCTTTACCCTGACTAGAGTGAGGGTCCTTGCTTGGATAGGGGGTAACCTGACTGCCAACCAAAGACCCCATTTCTAACACAGGTATGTTGTTGATGTAGTAGCAGGTGTTATGTTTCCACTTTGATTGATAACAATGCTCCTCCTGGTTAGGTACATCAGTAGAGATTTTCAGTGTACCTATCCCTATGTGTGGGTTGTGATAGGAGACAGATTGCATGTCAGGAGCAGTGTTACTGGGCTCAACTCTGACGTGTTCTCAATGCAGGATGCAAGGTTAACATCTCCTATGGACAGGCCTGTAGTGTGCTATGTGTCCTCCAATCTTATGTCCAGATGTAATTTCAGCAGTTCGCTGTGTACTTTGAATCTATCCCTCTCTTACCCGTTCCTTGAGCCATTCATCTACATTAGGCTTTGCTATCAGGTGAAAGTGTACAGTTTAGCCCAGTACAGCTGACAGCTACAGCGTATTAGTCATTTATATCCTGAAATTGTTGATGTAGAAGTGCCATATGTTGTGCCCTGTTTCCTTACTAATACACACTGGGCACAACAACAATGAACTGCATATGTGCTTTGAGTGCCACCATGCCTAACATCCTGATGTGTGCCCCTGTCTTGGTCTTTTTGCAGGTTGTATAAGTGGATCTACTCTGGTGTGTGGCTGGACTAATGACTCCCTTACATTTGATTTTGGGACTTGTCTGTTGTACTGTGTCCCCTGCAGAGGATGCCTCCCTCTACTGTCCATTTCACTGGCTGTTGGTTAAGGGGAATATCCACACATAACATATTTGCTGACCACACATTTGTTCATCTAAAAATAAAGACACACATGCAGTTGCTGTGATTTACAGTGTTTATTGTGCATATATTATCCAACAGCTGATGAGTGGGGTTATGGTGGATGAAATCATCAGAGTAGATGGCCTAGCTGTAGCTAGTACAAGTCCAGTGTCCAAGGGCCACGGCTATGTGGAGACATGACATTGAGCAGTTTACAGGGTGTCTCAGTGGCACACAAGGGAGAATGTTCAGGAGCCGGCCATTTCCTGGCAGTGGGTTTTGTCTTGGCATCTGCTCCAGCCGGATGTCTGGATGGATGACCATATTTGTGGGGGGTTCCTCAGCTGCAGAGGGAGTGGCGCCAGTGGCCTGTGGTTCCCCTGGCAGTGCCTCCATTCCACTGGCTGCTGCAGATCTGGATGGCTCAGTTGGTATGTGGCTAGAAGAAGGGGCCTGCACGAAGCGTGTAATAGAAACATTTGGTCTACTGAAGGCAATATTGAGGTGCCTGCATGTCTCCAGAGGCCATGGTGGCTTTGTGGGCCTGCCACTGCTGCATAGGTGGTATTCCCTCTGAAGTCTTTGGTTTTCCCCCAAGATGGTGAGAATTTAGCCCATCTTGTCCTGGGATTGCAGGTATGCTCCCAGGACTGGGGAGATGGTCTCCTGGTCAGTTGACTCCCTTGGCTGTCCTGTACACTGGCCCACAGGTGCCCTCCCATGCCCCATACCCCCTGTGCCTGTGCCCCTGGTGCGGTGTGCCCACACCCAGTGTCACCAGGACCTTCATTGTCTTGGGTGTGAGGGGTCGACTCTGGTCCCTGTACTGTGGGGCACACTATTGATTGTACAGTCCTCGGGACACAGGTTTGGGGACGAGGGGTTGGCTGTGCTGTTGATGCCACAGGGTGGGGGGTTGGATGTGGGTAGGGTGAGTCTGGGAGTGGTGGACTGACTAGGTGTCCCAGATGGGCCAGGTAAGTCATCAATGTCCAGACATCCAGAGGTGTTGTCCTCACAGGGGCCTTCATCCTGGGGAGGGCTGGCTGTCTCTGGCATTCTCTACATGGTGGCAGTGGCAGGGGTACTTGTGGATGCGGTAGAAGAGGGTTACATGGTGGAGTTGTGATTGGTTGTCCGTTATTCTGATGCATGCAGTGGCTTGACTTGATTCCCAGTTATGGCAATGACAGATGCAGCACTGCAGATATTGTTCATGGGTCATGGATTGTGACATTGGTACCATGTTCCATTGAGGGTTGAGAAATGAGGATTGCATCGCTGTCATTGCCATATAGTGGTCCTCAGTCGAAGCATCCAGTTGGAGAACAGGTGCAATAGTTATACATGCAGAAGTTGCACTGTGAAGTAGACATAGCAGGTTTTGATGTATATGGGATGGTGCATTGTGAGATTTGTAGTGATTCCTATTGGCAGCGCTATCCGTGCACTTGGCAACGACTGTGTGGGCATTGTGGCTGGGTGGTGGTATGGCTTGCAGGAGAGGGGCATTAGGTGATTGGGTGGGAGGTGGAGAGGAAGATAGGGTGACTTGGGGAGTGATAGGGTGGTGAGGAAGCATGCTGGACAGGAATACATAGTGCAAGGGGAGTGATAGTTACTTACCAGAGTCCAGTCCTCTGGGTATTCAAATCAGTCCCTTATTGCAAGATGTCTAAAACCTTCTCCTCCCACATTGCAAACTCTGGGGGAGGAGGTGGGGGCTACCACCAGTCTTCATCACAGCAATTTGGATGCCATGGAACAGACCTCTCTGAGGTTGTTCCACCTCTTCCTGATGTCCTCCTTTGTGCGTGGATGATTGCCCATTGAGTTGATCCAATCGACAATTTTCTGCCACAACTCCATTTTCCTGGCTATGGAGGTTTACTGTACCTGTGCTCCAAACAGTTGTGGCTCTACCCTAACGATTTCATGGACCATGATGCTCAACTCAATGTCTGTGAAGCGTGCGTGCTTTTGATGGGACAAGGAGGTTGTGTTGTGGGTGGTGGTGTGTGTTGTGTGGAAGGGTGCAGTATGGGTGCTTGGAGGGGTGGAGGGTGTTTGGTTGTGTGTGCTGGTTGGATGTGGCATTTGTGTGCAGTAGCCACGTGTGTATTGTGTTGATGGTGCAGTTGTGTGATGTGTGCTGAGTGTTGAGTGTGATAGTGCCTAAGGTGTACAAGTGCAGAGTCTTCAGTTTGTGTGATCCTCGTTGTCTGTGTTAGTAGTTGTGATTGCAAAGGGTTGTGGGTTGTGTGGGGTGTGCTATATAGTGCAGTGTGTAAGTGTGTGTGGTGTTATGTATGTGTCTCAGGTGCGGGATATTCGTACTATACAATGTGGTGTTGTGTTCTGGCTGAGGTGGTGTTATGTCCGCAGCGGTTCTACTGCCAATGGTTTTCTGCCGTGCACAACCACTGTGCTGATTTGTGGGTTGTAATCTGGAGGGTGGAATGTACTTGGCGTGGTGGTGCTGGTGGTCGGACCACCTCTATCCCGCCCTGGTTGACCTGGTGGTATCGGATTTGTGGCTTTTTTTTGGCGGTCTTCATTGTGGACTCTTATTAAGGCAGGCGGGATACCATCAACTCTGGCAGTCTTTTGGTGGCCACCACAGCAGCGGTCTTGCCAAAAGACCGCCAAACTCATAATGAGGGACTTAATCTTAAAAGGATTCCATGAAATTCCTGCTGTTGTTAAGGAATGTTTAGTGAAGTATTTATTAAGAGGTAAAACTTCAGATTTGTCTAAAGTAAGCTTTTAACCCGAGACTGCGGAGTAGGAACTCAGCTCATTAAAAAAAGATGGTAGGGATGTGTCAGATTGTGAAATGAAAGGAAGACTATTATCAGCATATGCAGTATACTTGACATGAGTATCTTTGACTTGAAACCCATGTAACGTGTCAGAAGTTTTAAGATGATGGAGGAAGGGTTCTAGTGCTAATATGAATAAAGTGGGGGATAAGAGGCATCCTTTACTTCTCTTAAGATGAAAGTATGGGAATTGGATTCCATTAACCAATACTGTAGAACGAGGTGAAGAATTCAATAAGGAGATCAATTGTAAGAATTTGGGACCAAAACCATGCAATTTTAAGGATTTCTTAAGAAATAGCCAATTAACTCTGTCAAATGCCTTTTCTGCATCTAAAGTGAGTGCCGCTAGAGGAGATGTAAGTTTATTTGCGCTATTAATAATATTCAAGAAGACATGTGAATTGTCTGTAATGTTTCTATTTTTGACAAAGCCGGACTGTTCGTGAGAAATGATATCTGGTACTATGTCATTAGTCGAAGAGCAAGGGCTGTGGCTAAGACTTTACAATCTGAGGTGATCAAAGAGATAGGACGATAATTTTTACAAAAGGTAAAGTTACAATCCTTTTTTGAAATGATATAAATCATTACTTCTGAGAAGGAACCAGTGGAAGAATTATTAGAGAGGAAGTAATTAATAGTGTTTAAAAAGGTGAGGAAATAAAATCAGAGAAAACTGAAGGTAGAATTCAATGGTAAAACTATCTGGGCCAGGAGGCTTTACCTTTTGGTAAGCATTTAAACACTCTTTGAAATTCATCTAAACTGAATTCAGTTTCTAGGAATGACATATCAGAATTGATGGTATAACGAGGTTGAAGGCTGGTAAAGTAAGAATCTATAAGGGCTTCTGAAGGGTTATTATCCAGGGTATAAAGGGGCATATTTATGAGCCCCTACGGCCACCTGAGCCTCACTTTTCCTGACGCTCCAGTGGCGCTATGCCCTGTGCTGTATTTGCAAGGTGGCGTTAAGCCACTTTTTGTGGCTTAACGCCACCTTGTAAATACAACCCCTTCACATGCAGCCCTTTGCCTGGAAGGGGCGTGCAACGGGTGTTGCTGTGCGTGTGCATTCTGCAGCACACACAGAAGTGCCAAATCACCATTGTTGTTTGTTTATGTGCATGATGGGACACCTTCCCGCACATAAACAATCACACCCCTCAATGCAGACATCCTTACATTATGGTACAAGATGCCTGCATTGGCAGCTAAACTTAGTGCCAGCACAGGGGACAACACAGGGGTGCGCCGTATTCAATTAAACACGGCACATCCCTGTGTTGTGAAAATGACAGAGCACGGCGCTGCCAATTTTAGGGCAGAGTCGCTCTCCGTCATTTTCCTATAAATATGGGCCAAAGTGTTTTGTAATAATGTGCAAAACAATCTGCTATATCAGCGTCACAAAGTAATTGGGTGCCCATAGAGTTAGTGATGGTCTTTATAACATTCTTTTCTTTTCTTTGTTTCAAATAATTAGAAAGTAATGCACCAGCCTTATTTACACCACCGTCATAGCGAGCATTTACTTTAAGAAGCATACTACATACTTTTTCAGTAGACATCTTATTACACTGCATCCTTGCTGCAATCAACTTTTCTAAGTCTTCTTTATTATTTTTGGAGGTATAATATGTGTGCTCTAAGCTTTTAATTTTAGTTATTAAGAGTGTAATCTCTTTTTTCCTGACTTTTCTCCTAGATGAAACATAGTTAATAATGCTAGATGCTGCTTCAAATGCATCTCATACAAAATGAAAGTCAATATCACCAGTATCATACTGTTGAAAAAAAATTGGAAGCAAAGGATTCAAATGCAATGAGAAATGCTTTATCTGAAAGCAATGAGTTGTTGAATCGCCTTCTTGACTTGTGGTTGCTAGTAGGTAAGATTTCCAGATCCGTTATTACAGGGGCATGATCAGAAACCAAAACTGATCCTACCTTGGAGTAAGTTGAGTGTTTTAGAAGATTTATACTTAAAAATATATAATAGATTCTAGTTTTGGATTGATGAGGGGAAGAATAGAAGGAATATTCTTCAAGGTCTGGGTTATATATTTTCCAGGAGTCAGAGAGGGAGTGTTGAGAAATAGTATGTTGAAACGCTTTGTGTGCTTTATGAGGTACAGATTTTGCAGAGGAAGAGCGGACAAGGAAGGGATCTAAAACCTGATTACAGTCCCCCCAATTTGAAATTTTGTGAAAAATATTGCGTAATTTTATGAGATATTACTGTCCAAAAATTAGGGTCTGGATGTGTTGGACCGTAAACATTATAAAGAGTGACGGGGATATCATTAATGGTAAGCTTTACCACTATCCATCTGCCTTCATCATCACATTCCTCAAAAATCAAATGAAATATTAAGGTGTTTATGACATAAAATAATAACTCAATTTTTGCAATTAATAGAAGAAGAAAAATACAAGTTACCAACCAAAGTTTTATTTAACAAGCCTACTTCTTTGTCAGTAAGATGCTGTAGGAGGCTGGTCTGGCTTATAGTGGGTACTGATGGGACTTACACCTTGTGCCAGGTCCAGTTATCCCTTATTAGTAGATTAGTAGTGTTCTAGCAGCTTAGGCTGATAGAGGTAGCTATAGCAGAGCTTAGGCTGAACTAGTAGACATGCAAAGTTCCTACTATACCACTTATATCATATAGCACTATAGCATAAGAATCCCAATACTCGGAGTTACTAAAAATAAAGGTACTTTATTTTAGTGACAGTGTGCCAAAAATATCTCAGAGGATATGGTTCCTTAGGAGGTAAGTAAAATACACAAAATATACACACAAACCAAAATCCGGTAAGTAAACAGTTAGAAAAGTAGTGCAAACACTGTAGAATACAATAGGATGCAATAGGCCTAGGGGCAACACAAACCAAATACTAAGAAAGTGGAATGCAAACCACCTAGGGACCCCTGGCCTAGTGTAGTGTGTAGAGGGTCGTAGGGAGTGAAAGAAAACACTAAGGGTGTCCAAGATACCCCACCCCAAGACCCTGAAAAGTAGGAGTAAAGTGAACCCACTTCCCCAGAAACACACTACAGTTGTGATAGGAGATTCTGCAAAGACCACAACTGACTGCAAAGCACTGAAGACGGATTCCTGGACCTGAGGACGTGTAAAGGAAGGGGACCAAGTCCAAGAGTCACGACAGTGTCTACGGGGGGCAGGAGCCCACTAAACCCCAGATGAAGGAGCAAAATGGCTGCCTCTAAGTGGAAGAAGCTGAAGATTCTGCAACAACGGAAGATGCCAGGAACTTCTCCTTTGCACAGAAGATATCCCACCAAATGCTGAAGGATGAAGAGTTGTTTCGATGCAGAAAGACTACAAACACGCCTTGCTGGCTGCAAATGTCGCGGTTGAAGAAAAAGGATGCTGCCCAGGCCCACGAAGGATCAGGAGGTCGCCACTTGGAAGAGGAGACAGAGGGGGCCCTCAGCAACACAGAGAGCCTGCACAGAAGAAGGCGGCACCCGCAGAAGTACTTGAACATGGGTTCAAGGAAACGGAGCATGGCGGTTATCTCAACACTACAAAGGAGGGTCCCACGAAGCCGGTGGTCAACTCAGCGAGTTGAGCAATGCAGGACGGCGTGCTGGGGACCTGGGCTGTGCTGTGCACAAAGGATTCCTTGCAAAAGTCCACAGAAGCCCTAGCAGCTGCAGTTCATGCAGTACACAGGATTACTGTCTGGCGAGGGGAGGCAAGGACTAACCTCTGCCAAATTTGGACAGATGGACCACTGGACTGTCGGAGTCACTTGGTTCTAGCTCCTGTGTTCCAGGGACCACGCTCATCACGATGAGAGCGGATCCAGAGGACCGTTGAAGCAGAAGTTTTGTGCCTGCGTCAGCAGGGGGAAGATTCCGTCAACCCACGGGAGATTTCTTCTTGGCTTCAGTGCAGGGTGAAGGCAGACAGCCCCCAGAGCATGCACCACCAGGAAACAGTCGAGAAAGCAGGATTAGGTGCTACAATGTTGCTGGTAGTCTCCTTGCTACTTTGTTGCAGTTTTGAAGCCGTCCTAGAGCAGTCAGCGGTCGATCCTTGGCAGAAGTCGAAGAGGGAGATGCAGAGGAACTCTGGTGAGCTCTTGCATTCGTTATCTGCAGAGAAGCCCACAGGAGAGACCCTAAATAGCCCTCAGAGGAGGATTGGCCACCTAGTCAGGTAAGCACCTATCAGGAGGGGTCTCTGACGTCACCTGCTGGCACTGGCCACTCAGAGGCCTCCATTGTGCCCTCACACCTCTGGATTCAAGATGGCAGAGGTCTGGGGCACCCTGGAGGAGCTCTGGGCACCACCCCTGGGGTGGTAATGGATAGGGGAGTGGTCACTCCCCTTTCCTTTGTCCAGTTTCGCTCCAGAGCAGGGCTGGGGGTTCCCTGAACCGGCGTCGACTGGTTTATACAAGGAGGGCACCATCTGTGCCCTTCAAAGACATTTCCAGAGGCCAGGAGAGGCTACTCCTCTCAGGCCCTTAACACCTATTCCAAAGGGAGAGGGTGTAACAACCTCTCTCAGAGGAAATCCTTTGTTCTGCCTTCCTGGGACTGGGCTGCCCAGACCCCAGGAGGGCAGAAGCCTGTCTGTGGGTTGGCAGCAGCGGTAGCTGCAGTGAAAACCCCAGAGAGCTGGTTTGGCAGTAGCCGGGGTCCATGGTGGAGCCCTGGGGATGCATGGGATTGGCACCTCCTTACCAGATTTGGCATGGGGGGACAATTCCATGATCTTACACATGTTACATGGCCATATTCAGAGTTACCAATGTGAAGCTACATATAGGTATTGACCTATGTGTAGTGCACGCGTGTAATGGTGTCCCCCACTCACAAAGTTCGGGGAAATTGCCCTGAACTATGTGGGGGCACCTTGGCTAGTGCCAGGATGCCCTCACATTTAGTAACTTTGCACCTAACCTTCACTAAGTGAGGGTTAGACATATGGGTGACTTATAAGTTACTTAAGTGCAGTGTAAAATGGCTGTGAAATAATGTGGATGTTATTTCACTCAGGCTGCAGTGGCAGTCCTGTGTAATATTGGTCTGAGCTCCCTATGGGTGGCAAAAGAAATTCTGCAGCCCATAGGGATCTCCTGGAACCCCAATACCCTGGGTACCCAGGTACCATATACTAGGGAATCATAAGGGTGTTCCAGTGTGTCAATTAGAATTGGTGAAAATGGTCACTAGCCTGCAGTGACAATTTTAAAGGCAGAGAGAGCATAAGCACTGCAGGTTCTGATTAGCAGAGCCTCAGTGACACAGTTAGTCACTACACAGGTAACACACATTCAGGCCACAACTATGAGCACTGGGGTCCTGGCTAGCAGGATCCCAATGAGACAGGTAAAAACAAACTGACACACAAGTAAAAATGGGGGTAACATGCCAGGCAAGATGGTACTTTCCTACACATGTGTTTCTTGAAGAAGGGCAATTTGACATTTGAGAATAGAAAAATTGTGACAAAACTTGCTGACATTTAAAAGGGTTCTTTAGACCCTTAACATTCCATATAACAACTCGTAAATTAACTGCTTGGTCAGACATAATAACAACTTAAAAACATGTGTGAAAGCATGCACTATATTTATAAGAACATACAAGGATATACAAACAAAGAAAAAAAATAAGTTATAAGAGATGCAAGCAAGTATAACTAGAAGGGAAAGGGGAATAAAGAAAGAACCTGAGAAATGTAGATAGACCAGACCAGGTATATAGACCAGGCAATACAGGAAAGCAACTTCCTTTAGTTCAGAGTGAAA
This sequence comes from Pleurodeles waltl, assembly GCF_031143425.1. NCBI lineage: Eukaryota > Metazoa > Chordata > Amphibia > Caudata > Salamandridae > Pleurodeles > Pleurodeles waltl. The sequence continues at coordinate 932,888,024 of NC_090444.1, forward strand.
TACAAAAAAAATATATATATATAACATCTCAAAGGATGTGGGGGGTCCGACCACCTAAGGAAGATGGGCATGGCTCAACTCCGAACGAACACGGATATAATATTAAACAGTAAACACAATGAATAGAGACAATAATAGGAAAGGTATGGTAAAGGAGATAACAAAAAGGCATATGTATTACAAACTTACCATTCATGACAAAGGAAGATGATGTCAATGGACATAACTCATGCAAGGGAAGTACACTGAGGTATGGGGTAATCTGACATGGCTATATACTGTAACAAAAGAGAGAGAAGGTAATTCAGTATCATCATCTAATAGAATATAACCTGAAAAAAATAATCATGAATAGTTGTAACATAACGCTAGCGAATATGGGTGGAAAATGCCAGAAGGTGCTCGCACATCAGCACAGGTCAATCCAGTGTAGAATCCAAGAATAGTCTATTTATGCGAACCAAATAGTAATGGGTGCCAGGCTAGCCATACACCTGCCACCACAGGTGTCAGAGGGCCACACACTGAAGAGTCATCGGATCCCGACGCGACCGGCACAGGTGTTTATGGATTTTGACCTCACTAGGCTTATAATGGCCATTCCTGATTTTTTCCACCTATAATTGACTCTACTTGGAGATCCATGACAACCATTGGTTGGATAATTATCTACTCCTATCTACATACGCATGTTCGCATAGCTTAAGCCTTGACAAAGTCTTGAAGACGAAACACGTGTTGGCTGTTTTTTGCTGTGTGGACTTTTATTGCATGTGGTCATCTGATTGTAACTTTGACCACTCATTTTCATCTGGCTGTTTTGCTACATGGACTTATTGTACACATAGTCATTTTACTGAGACTTTGACTACTTACTTGCATCTAAAATAAATACCCAACATCACGTTGCTTGCCGGACGTCTACTTAATTCCTGAACATTTCCTGGATCTACTATACGGGTGTTCCCTGGCCTCTGTTTGCTAGCGAATATGTGATCATATCATGTTAAGGCATTCGTAACAGTTTTCATCACTATATTGCTGAAGAAAAGTTTGAAAATCATCCGGTTCTTCAAATGAGAATTGTTTGTTTTGATAAGTAATTTTGAAAAAACAAGGATGTAGAAGACCATATCTGATATTTAAGGATTTTAATGGAGGTCTCATCTCCAGAAATCATTTCTGTGCAGTTGCATTAGAAACGTCTTGTGTAAGTAGACTTTATTTCCTGACCAGTGCAGATTATGAATTTGTTTGGCTGCACTTAATATCTGAACAGTTCAGAAAACTGTAAAAAAAAGGAATAATGATCCCTCTTGGCTTAGAAGTTGCAGATGCTGCAGACTTAGGACCCAAATGATGAGCTCTTTGAATGCTAAGAGGATTGTGATTTTGTTAGTTAACTATTGTAGGGATGATATTTTGCAGGAAGGCAATAATATTGGAACCTTCTGAATTTTTCATATGCCATAAAGCCTAACATTGTTCCTGCGATTCCTGTTTTCCAAATCCTCTGTAGATTTCTTGAGTTGTCATATTTCTTTTAGGAGATGAGTTACATTAGGCAGGAAATCCTCAACATCACTGGCTCTTTGCTCAGTAGCTGAAAGTTGTTGATCATGAGAAGGCAATTTTTCTTCAATACATTGAATTGAGACGTTTGTCTCAACAACTAATGGCTTTAAGGTTCTAATCTCTTCCATAGTATCCTCCAAAATAAAAGGAGAAGGAGACTTGGAGGGAGAGTCTATATTCTTTTTGGGATGTTTCACTGACCCAGGCGTCTTCTTGGAAATGCCCCTGTCACAGGTGACAGTGAGGCCTCCTTGCAGTCGCAATCTCTCTCCATTATAGCTGTAATATAGTTCGGATAAATGTTCTTTTGATGATGAGGTTTCCTGATGGTAGGCATGGCAACAATGGACGTTGAATTCAATTTATATTTCAGTTTATGAGGTTTGCCCATGAGGAGTGAGAATGTTTATAAGTTGAGGCTCCTAAATGAAGAGAATGGGTGATGTAATTGAAAAGGTTAAGAAGAGGGATGTAAAAAATAAAATACATAACCTTAAGTTCCTCTGCAGCAGCATGCACAAGAAAATTAACTGCTTATGCCTGGCGTTAACCATAGCCAAAGAAATCATGAAAGTATCTATAGCTGTTTACATGATACTTCAGAAGTATTTCTCATTCCAGCAATCACTTGAGATATGTTTTATTAAAAAATTTCCCTCATAGATTACTGTCTGAAGTAGGGAATTATCAAAAAAATATGTAAATCCGAGTAATGGCAAAAGAGCACATGCAATCAGGGTTATCCTTAAATTATTTATGTAACAATTTTACCTCAGAATATCGAAAGAGAATTCAAAATGGCGGACGGAGTGATGTTGAGATAAAAGAGTAAATGAATTCTCCTACTTAATATTGAAAAAAAAATACATGAAAAAGACATGGGGCAAAAGTGCTGTACTTCTGACGTGTGCTCATGTGTTTCATCAGACAGAACAAAATCAGAGAAAGCGCTGCGTCGTCCGTTCGTCAGAGCCAAACGGAAGCTCCAGAGTTAGCAGCCATATTATGCGGCGCCCACGTGCACTCAATTTATGGTAGGCTTGGCAACAATGGACGGTGAATTCGATTTATATATCAGTTTATGAGGTCTGCCCATGAGGAGTGAGGATGTTTATAAGTTGAGGGTCCTAAATTAAGAGGATGGGTGATGTAATTGAAAAGGTTAAGAAGAGGGATGTAAAAAAGAAAACATAGCCTTAAGTTCCTCTGCAGCAACATGCAAAAGAAAATGAACTGCTTATGCCAGGCTTTAACCATTGCCAAAGAAAGTATCTATAGTCATTTACATGATACTTCAGGAGTATTCCTCATTCCAGCAATCACTTGAGATGAGTTTTGTTAAAGAATTCCCCTCATAGATTACTATCTGAAGTAGTGAATTATCAAAACAAATCTGTAAATCCGAGTAATGGCAAAAGAGCACATGCAATTAGGGTTATCTTTAAGTTATTCATATAACAATGTTACCTCGGAATATTGAAAGAGAATTCAAAATGGTGGTCGTAGTGATGTTGCGATAAAAGAGTAAAGGAATTCTCCTCCTTAATATTGAAAAAAAAATACATGAAAAAGACATGGGGCAAAAGCGATGTACTTTCAATGTGTGCTCACATACTTCGTCAGACAGAACAAAGTCATAGGAAGCCGCAGCGTCGTCCATTCGTCAGAGCCAACCGGGAGATCTGGAGTTAAATTAAGCAGCCATCTTTTGTGGTGCCCGTGCGTGCTTAATCTATACCACATACATCCTAATGGCTAACTTACAGTGGACGCACATTAATATGGCTTCTCAGTTCACCACTTTACATCAGAACTATTACTACTTTGATTAAAATAATGCATAAACTGTCATGTACAGATGATCACTGTGACATTAGAGAGAGTCCTAAAAATTCTACTACATCAGACAAATGAAGCACAGTAATGGCTTTCATCAACATCTCATATGTTCCAAGGATATTCAGTATAGACGAAACTGAGAATACTACACAAAATGCAATATCTAATATGTTTGGACTTGATAAACCTCATCAATAATTTTGAGTCCCTAAAGCATATTGAGCCAAGTAAGGTGACTCACTTAGAAACACAAGAGGGATATTTGAAATAATCTTATTCACTTTTTATCACTCTAGGGGCATTCCATTTTTTCTCACTCTGCCATTATAAATAATTATAAAACAGTCTAGCCATGTTTGCACTCCAACAGGGACAGTCCAGCATGAACCCCCAAATAATGTCCATGTTGACTACGAAATTAGTAAAAAGGTCACACTTTAGACCCTGTCCCTTCCCTGAATACAGAGAAAGACACTAAGGACACTGGATCACCACGACTTTACCTTGCAACATTTGAATCTAACACCACTGTTGAAACATAAGTTGTGAACACTATAATTTTGTTCTGGTCTCTTTCATAAAGTATTGAAAATAATGCCACTTTTGGGCTAACCTCCCACTGAGAAGTGTTTGATCCCACCATCTTGGATTGTTGGTCACTCACCAGCTTGAAGAGTATTTTGTACACATGCTCTATGTGGTTTTTCAATGGAGGCACACTAACTGCTATGGCATCTTCAAGGAGCCAGACACGGGGACTTTTTGGGCATGAATGGAGTGTGATGAGGGCCATTTTGAATCAGAATGAACCTCTTCATCCCAGGGATTTGCACAGGCCTCTCAGCCCTCAGGAAGGCAGATTGCAGGTTTAGTCCCTGTCCCACTCAACACAAAAGAACTATTGAGGTCACCTGAATGAGTTGGGGACAGGCCTGTATTGCATTGGCTGTGCTCCTGTACTTCAAGTATTTTTATAGTCTTTATATCCCTCTTTGAGGACAGATTGAGGGTGTTAGCTCCTTACTGCCACAAAGGTGGGCAGAAAGCAATGCTTGACAGCATTGATTTGCTTTGTGAGCCAGGGGTCAGACAGAACACAGCAAGCCCTACCAACCCTTAGCATTTCTGAAAAATATAGATCCAGACATTCAATGGTGGTGTGCTTTGGGTGTATCCCTGCAAGTTTCCTAACCTAGTGCGCTAGGGCTAGGGTGATGGTTGCAGTATTTTTTGGTCTGGGGTTAGCTGGTACACTGGGAACCCTGCCAACTCTGTGCCTTCCTGAAACATATAGACTCAATAACATCACAATGATGCAACCAAAACTCTGGAACTTCCAGCCAATACCAAATGTTCTACCATCCCACATGTTTACACTTCTGCTGATACAAATCATACCACAGCACGTGTGGATGGCCCTTTCATACATGACAAGAACAGAGTAATATTGTGACCATGTGACGACCAAATGACCATTACATTGCCTTCTCATTGTCACAGTTTTGACCCATTTCTATATCTCATAATAAGCTCACCCACTCATATAGATACCATTTTATCTGGAGAAGAGTACAAGTTATTACGACTTTTGCCATTGTTCGAAGTTTCAGAGTGTTCTGTAACATCATTGTCAGAAAGTTGTAATTTCCCCTATTCTTTGGCATTTCCAGGGCAGACTAGGTAGCAAAATGTGGTGGAATCAATGCAAAACACGCCAACAAGGATTTCTCTTGATCTCTTGTTTTCATAAATGCCCAGAATTAATGAGCACCTTCTGATCCCAGGCCCAAAGAGAACAGTTATCACCAACAGAACGGAATTTGTCTGTGACTCTGAGAGTCCAGGGAATGCTATGGTATATTATTTTCATACACTGCCCTGAAGTGCAAAATCTTATATGCAAAACATTACCTATTTCTGTTTTTTCTTTCACTAAAATCTACTATTATTTGGGAATACCATTAAAGATATACACAAAAACAAATATTTTTAGCCACTTTGGCCCATATTTATGACCCAGTTTGCATCACTCTTGCACCATGCAATGTGGTGCAAGAGCGATGCAAACCTTAAGTGAGAATTATGAAGCCACACAAGACAACTTTGCGTGGCCCTGCATGGCTTCATAAATATTGAGTAATGTAAATCTCAGCATTACATTATTTTGTACCAGAGAGACGTTTCCATGGGTGTTGTGTGGGTGTTTCCATGCAACATCCATGAATTTTGATGCATCCCCAGATTTCCAAGAACTTGGAAACCTGGGAATGCTCCAAAAAAATGCATCTCCCGAGGAGATGCATAACAAAGAAATACATTTATTTCTCCTCATTTTTTCCTCTTTCTATGTGTAAAAGCCTCTTGGGATTGAAATGGAGACACCCTTGCATCATAGTGCAAGGGTGCATACGTTGGCACAAGGCTGCCTAAGTGGCACCAGCACATGGGAAAGGACAGGAATTTGCAGTATTCTTCTGAATACCACGCACTCCTGCCCCTTCCCTGTGATGCAGGGCAGTGGAGCAAGGTGACTTGTTGCACTGCCCTGCGCCACAAAGCCCATAAATAACAGCCTATGCATCTAAGAGCTGGGAAGAAGGTGATGTTAGCACAATTGTTGTAGAAAAATCCCTCTTGCACAGCAATTTTTCATATTTTTCTAAAAACTAATTATATTTGCCTTTTTTCTGACATCCCTGTGGGATAAATCTCAGATCCTGTATACCTTTACAATTCCAAATATTAGGGATAGCCCATTCGCCATGTTAAATGTGCATTGTATTTTATGGCACTTGTAATGAGGATGACAAGATATTAATCACATTTGTGCAGAGTACCTATCTACCCAACTCTAATTCAGTCCCAAAGAATGTAAATTTGGCTTGGATATATTTTGTGAACAAAAAATATGAAGGCTTAAGCTCAAAATGTACCAAATATCAAAAGATGATTCAGCACTCAGAGGAAATCACTCTTCAGTTAAAGGTTTAAACAGAAATATGTGGCTCTCATGAGCTTTATAAAGGGTCAGAAACTGAAGTCAGAAACGGCACCAAGGAAAACAAAACGTGTGAGATGTAGCAGACTCCATACGGATTCATTCAACATTCTCTTACACCAACCGTTCTCTACAGCCTACCACTTCCAATAAACAGTGGTTACATATATAAAAATGGCCAAAACTGTCATATGTTGCATCAGCATTACGGAACGACTGAAAATTTCTCTGAAGACGGCAAGCTATAAGCCATTCATAAAGCAACTTTAACCTCAATTGAATAGACGCATACCTCACAGAAAATATAATATTTCGAAGTTTTACCTTTTGCCAACTCCTACTTTAAGGAGGATATTCTGCTCAGAAAGCAAGTTATACATGGATAAGCTTGTTGGTTTTCAGCAGTTTCTATATAAACATTTTTTATTCATTTGTGTTGCAATAATGTATGTTGCATTTGCTACTATTTTATTCGCATGCATCAATTTTGCAGCTTCTAAGCTTAAGAGAACTTGTAAAGAACAGAAAAAGAAGCCTTGTTTTGTCCTACTCTTTTTATATTCAGAAACAATCCTTTCTTATACAACCATTAAAAAAATCAATTAAGATTTTTATCTGCCAATTACAGTGCTGATGCCGTGTCTCTGATAGCATTAGATTCTACCTTAAAGAGCTTTGAAGGTGGTTAAATACAAATACATTTCTGTTATTTATAGAATATTTAGAGAATATCGGTTAAAGTTAGTATAATGGAGTGTGAAAATGATCTTTACACTGGATGCATTGCAACAACAAACGTTGTAATGCGGCTCAGTTCTTGAAGCAAATAAGAATGTAGTGTTTAGATGACACAATTTGGTCTTTGGCCAGAATTTGGAAATAGTTCACGAGTACATCAGAAATGTAAGAGAAAGCCAATTTAATTTAGTTATTTACGTCCTAATTAGCCAAAAATAAGAGCCACAGGACCCACTATGACTGGCCATTTCCCGCCGTCGGAACACTGCAAAGCTAAATCCACATTTAGAGTAATGTTGTAGTGTGATAAATTTACTTTTAGGTTATTGGTGACCATTGATCACATTGTAATTACTCAGGGTCTGATTACAAGTTGAGGTGTTAGTTATCGCCCCTAATAAATAACAATACCACATTATTTATCAGGTGCGATAAAATACATCTATTTTGAATCTATAAGAAAAAAATATGCAGATTTTGGGGGCTGATTTAAGAGCCGCTAGCGCCTCCTTGTGCCATATTAGCATCATTTTTTGATGCTAATGTGGATGAACAAGGACAAAATTGTCCTGCCAAATTTACAAAGTGGCACAATGCATACACTGCGCCACTTTCTAACCCTTTGGAAGACATTATGCCTGTGCCAGGCATAATGTATGCAAAGGGGGCTTTCCCCTGTTAGGGGGAGGGGGTGAAAAAATGGTGCAAATAAATCTTAGAGATTTCTTTAATACTTTTTTTCGGCACTTTTAATGCCTGCTCAGCGCAGGCATTAAAAGGAGGCACATCATTGTTTACAACGTCCCTCAATGGGCTTTGCAGGATTAGTGTCAAAATTTTTTACACTAATCTTGCAAACCTCCAAACTAGCGTAAACGTTTTTGACGTTAGTTCTGCTAGGTACCGCCATGGTGTGTCGTAATTTAGAGATGACGCACACATGGTGGCGTTGGGGGGGCACTAAAGGGTGGAAGAAAAGTGGCACTGCACTGGGTGCAGCACCACCTTTCTTAAATCAGGCCATTGGTGTTTAATACACCAAAATCTGCATGCTACGGCAACTACTGCGTGTTTTCCCCTGCTAAATTTTGGCAGGATGACCTGCAAAAATGTAATGCTGGATTATTTAAAGCATTCGATATTTATCAGATGTGTTAAATAATACCAAACTCATAATTTTGTCACATGGGAAAAGAAGGGTTTGTTTATGCAGGGGACGGAAGTTAACGAGCCACTCATAATGAGGCCCAAAGAAAAGTGTAGTGTAAGCAACCTACGGAAATGTCGTGATACTATACTGCATTTTAGTAAATCATTCTATAAGGCTGGCCGTGACTTCTCTAAAAACTAAAAACTTGCAGTAAGCCTGACTATCTCTTATCACATCTCCCCAATTCCATTTTTTCCTCCCAATCACATTGATTTTAAGTGTAGCATCTCTCCTCACAGTCTGGCTGACAGATTAACAAAGTCAGATCTTCAATATACAGACATTGCTACTGGAACTGTATTTCTATGCCACTGGGGCCTAGTTGTTGAAATGGCACCTCATAAACTGCTCAGCCCCATACTGCAGAGGATAATGCACCCTTTGAGTGCAGGCGATGGCCCGTGACCCAACGAATCTTTGTACTGTTGAGGAATGGTCACCGTGTACAAAACGTGACTTTTCTGAGATAGTTGCCTTGCGCTGCTGCATCACCTCAATTCTGCTGTGTAATTTGGGTACCCATCCCTGATCCCCAAATTATGTAACAAGCTACTAGAAAGGCAGTAAGTTCCTTGAGTTGCATGGTTTGCAACAAATGGGTTTAAAGGGGGAAAAAGGACATGGTATTCGGACACTATGCTACCATGGCAAACAATACAATGTTCTGTCATACAAACTGGGGACTAGGATAAACAGACAAGTTCTGTAGTAATTGGGAACAGGGGTGGGGGCGGGGGCAAATGTGGGCAGTAGGCTATTGGGGAAACCAAAATGCTGCAATCCAAAGAAGCAACAACCAAGCTCACTGAGACATTGAATCAGGGACAGCTACTAGATCATGGAGCTGCATAGTTTAGTGCTCACCCTTTCACATGCAACATAGGTGGTGAACGTGTATTTAATTGTATTAATATGTGTGCATTTGATTAATCATTAGCAGTAAGTAGCTGTATATTTCTTTCAATAATAGCCACTCATATATTCAGCTGAATTATAATAAATGTAATCCTCATGAAAGGAATGTATGGTTTCTTTAAAATTGCTTTTGGCATAATCACTTCAGAGAAATACTATCAAAACCAACAACTCAATGGCCCTGAACAGGACCGTCAGTTGTGGACTAGTAAAAAGATTGTTACCTTCTCTGACACTTCTGAATCAGATGGGGAAGGCAACTCGAACCAGTTTGACCAATATGGTAATAGAACAGGTCAAAATGAGGGGTCTAATCGTGCCAATAATTTTTTATCCAGGAGAGGAGCACATCGGACCAGATTTAGAAACCCCCAAAGAGGGAGGTATCACAACACAGACAACCCACAACATGTACTACAAACACAGAGGCAACAATACGGGAGGGACTGAAGACTATACCAGTTTTCAATCTCAGTTCTGTCCCGATAGATAAAGGTACTGACACCCTACTCAAGAAAGGACTGTCTTTTGTCCTGAGTGTTCCCATTAATCATTTTGGACTTATCTCTGATCTTTTTGCCTTCTTTAGACATATTCGATTGAAGAGATATTTTGAAGGGAGACATGCAAACATGGAGACCAATATATATCGGGTTTTAAACCTATATCGACTTTTGTACCAAATTTGGACATGGTGGGACCAGAAATTAAGATATTTGAGAATGTTGTTTTAGAAAAAATCAAAGCCATGCTTAGATCTACATCGAAAACCCCTCACAATCTCACGAAATGTGAGCAACAGGCCCTTGTGAGACTCCAACAGGAGAAACATATCACAGTTAAACCTTGTGACAAAGGGGGTGGTATAGTTTTGATGGAGACAGAAAAATATAAACAAAAGATGCAACTTATGCTAAATAACCCTGAACATTATACTAAGGGTAAAAACAATTGGCTAATTCATATTAAACAAAAAATACAGAAGAAAATGGATGAGGCATTCAATAAGGGTATCATCTGTCAGCAGGAATATCAATATCTGAATCCACTAACTACCAGGACCCCAGTTCTTTATGGGGCACCAAAGATACATAAAAACAAGGTGGATTCTCCCCTTCGTCCGATTGTGTCTACTGTTGGCTCACTTACTAAACCACAATCAAAATATGTAGAAAAATTTCTAAAACAGAGAGTGGTTCTATAAAAGATACTGGGCACATCATTTCGAAATTAGAAGGTATCTCCTACAACCCGATCTCTCAGATTTTGGTAACTATGGATATTGAAGCCTTATACACCAACATCCCTCAAAAGGAAGCATGGCAGGCTGTTGCCCTTTTATTTGAGAAAGTAGGGATGACTGATCATCTTGAATTTATCCTCCAATGTCTTGATATTGTCCTTCAAGAAAATTTCTTTGAGTTTGATGGAACTATATATCAACAAAGGAAAGGAGTCAGCATGGGGGCGGCCTGTGCCCTGAGTGTAGCGAATATTTATGTGGGGAACTTTGAGGAAACCCATATCTACAATGAAATGGCTCCTTTCTATGAAAATGTCCAACTCTGGTCTCGATACATTGATGAAATTGTTTTCATCTGGACGGGGCAAGAGGAATCACTCATTGAATTTTGTGAATGGATTAATGTTTGTGATCCTAATTTGAGGTTTACCATAGATAAAAGCAGAGACAAGGTTGAGTTTCTAGACATTTGGATAGGACATAACAATCTTCAATTAGAAATGTCACTATATACGAGCCTACTGCCAAGAACACCATACTACACTTTGACAGCTTTCATCCAAGAAGTCAAAAGCAGGGAATACCCTTTAGTCAGTTTCTACATATTTGTGGGAACTGTACAAATATGCGAGACTATGACCATCATGCGGACATCTTCCAACAAAAACTTTTACTACGAGGAGACCCCAAAGGAGTAATTAGGGAATCCTATAAGAGAGCCAAATATTACAATAAGGAGAGCATGTTTGAAAAACAAGACAAAGACACAAAATCTCAAATGGTTTATGTTATACAACATTCCAACTTGAATAAGAGAATTAGAAAAATTATTTTAAACAATTGGCACATTCTAAATAGTGACCAAGATCTACCACCTCTTGCACGCCTGTTACTTGCCTTTAAGAAAAATCAGAATATCTGCAATAAACTGTTTATATCTTATATGTCAAAAGATCAAGATTTTTGCCAAAAATCGATAAGGGGACTACAGCCCATTAAGGGTAACCACAAGTGTGGAACATGCAAGGCATGTCCTGGAGCCATCGTAGGTGATATAATGCAGTGGAACTGCAAAAGATTTAGACTTCTTGACATGACAAACTGCAGAACAGCTAATTGTATATATTTGATCCGTTGTCCCTGTGCTTTAGGATATGTTGGCGAAACGGGACGAGAGATAAGAGTGAGGATTTTGGAGCATATGTCCAATATACGCAATAATAGGGAGGGAGCTCCCTTGGTACAACATTGGAAAAATTTGGGATATAAAATAGAGGATCTGACATGGACTATCCTAGAAAAGATAAGGAAACCAGGAGGAGTTGACGATAATACAGTTAGAAAAAAACGAGAAGTATATTGGATTTTTACCCTGGATACCTGTAAAAATTAATTGAATGCATATACTCCATGGGAAAACCTAATTGGTTAAATTCCTTTACAAATTAGAGAGCTCCTTCCATTAAAAATACGTAAAATGGCACCCATATATGTTAGGAATATATATAAGACTCTAGGGAGCTTTTAAACTCTTTCGGAATGATCTGTCATTAGCCCATGGGTCATCTTCTTTCACCTAGATTTGTTCATTTTTGGTCCCATAGACACCTATTTCCATTTTAGGTCTTTGACAATTAATGGTATCGCTTTATTGGTGAACCAAATATGAAGACCCTCTAGTTTGGTTCAACTTATTCTCCTTTCTATATATAAAACAGGATGTTTGTTCATAATCCTGTAGATTTAAGTGTCTCAATGACATTGTCTTGCAAGAATCAAAAAATCTGGATGAACTATAGATTTTTTGTAAATATATTTATATATCTTTGAAGGTGTTCGGGTGTTTTACATTTTGTTATGTTTATTTTTCTATCTTTTTATTTTGGTTTGGTTTGGGGGTAGGTTTTGTGGCTTGGGCCCTAGTTCACGTTCTGTATTCGGGTATCATACATGTGAAGGCTCTATGCAATTAAAACAAATGAACTACTCTATGCCAATATGGCGACCGCCTGTAGAATGAACACTATCTATGAACATTGGGTCCAATTACGGCCTATGTAATCCTTAGACCATATACAGTCACGTGACTAGGAGGTCAAAAGGAAGTGACTGCTATAGGCGCATCTACGAGGTAGACGCCCCTATTAGGAAGACGTTTGTCTGTTTATCCTTTCTTGCGGTGAGTTTTTTTGGCGAGAACACTTAGGGGGTCATTCCGACCCTGGCGGTCATGGACCGCCAGGGCCGGGGACGGAGGAAGCACCGCCAACAGGCTGGCGGTGCTTCAGGGGCAATTCTGACCGCGGCGGTAAAGCCGCGGTCAGAAAAGGGGAACCGACGGTTTCCCACCGGTTTTCCCCTGCCCCAGAGAATCCTCCACGGCGGCGCTGCAAGCAGCGCCGCCATGGGGATTCCGACCCCCTTCCCGCCAGCCTGTTCCTGGAGGTTTACACCGCCAGGAAGAGGCTGGCGGGAACGGGTGTCGTGGGGCCCCCTAACAGGGCCCCATTCAGATTTTCAGTGTCTGCAAAGCAGACACTGAAAATCGCGACGGGTTCCACTGCACCCGTCGCACACCAGCAACTCCGCCGGCTCCATTCGGAGCCGGCTTCATCGTTGCTGGGGCTTTCCCGCTGGGCGGGCGGGCGGCCTTTTGGCGGTCGCCCGCCCGCCCAGCGGGAAAGTCAGAATGACCGCCGCGGTCATTTGACCGCGGTGCGGTCTTCTGGTGGTCTCCGCCCGGCGGGCGGCGCCCGCCGGGGTCGGAATGACCCCCTTAATCTGTTGGCATAATATAACATCCAGTCCATGTGTGGAGCAAACGTACATTTGTTCTAAGTTAATTAGAAAATGCTCAATCTATTCTTCCCCCTTTTTTAGAACAATATAGCCGACGTATACACCGGAGCAACGTCTTTAAACCTTAACAACAGTGGGCCATAGAAGTTGTTCTTTCCACAATGATCCATCCAGCAATGGAGCTAAATGGGATATAAGGGGATTTTGGCCCCGTAAGGCATTATAATCACTAGAATTTAAGTACCTATCTTTATAGACACCTTTTGGTTTTACCTTATAGGTAACCCACAATTTGAAATATTAGCGTGGACGATATCGCTTTTAGCAAGCGGTTTCTCTCTTACTACCTTTGGAAGACCGTCCACTCTCGGTTATAATGTTTATTTAGAGACCTTTACAGGTAAATGCATGATTACAATTGCCTGTGGGGAGTAGTTGGACTCAGGTTCTATAACACTTTTTGGGTGAAGCATATTTAAGGTAACATACGGCATGTATTGATTAATAGATACCACCGGTGGATATTAAGGCCCTAGTGCATGATGAGACATGCTTTAATGGTTAAAAGGTACTATCTTTTCTATTGGTGGTCTTGGTGTATACTACCCCAATGGGCCTCTCTAATAAGCGTATTTGCACCCTGTCCTATTCTAACTTCAGTCTATATCTTTTTGTGGTTGTCATTCTTATTTTCGTTTATGGGTAGCTTATGTTTTGTATATATCCAACATCTAGGACATTGGACTCCGCGATTTCAAGGTTGTCTTTTTCTTTATGTGTTCTATGTATTAGATATCTTCATCTAATGTGGCATTTATTAAAATATCGGCACTTTGTTCAACATATATGTCCTTCCTATGGCGCTTGAATCCACTGTTGGAACACAAGTCTGGGAACGGCCCTGATGAAGGTGGCCTCACTATGAGAGGATCCCCGAAACGCGCGTAGACCTTTGGTTCCTACTTTGATCTTGGAGTATTATACAAGAAAATTGTGTTATTGGTCTTTGGTTCTGATTATGCTTTTTTAGTATCATACAAGAATATTGTGATAGTGAAGCTTACAACTCCTTGTGTATGTGTATCCATATTGATAATATATCATATTAGTACTGTATGTATATACTTTTTGAACCCATTTCTGTGTATTGTTGTATATATTAGTTTTGAGTGTATGTGGTATGATTGATCTTAGGTATTGTCTGTTTTATAATGTATTTGATATTATATAATAAAACATTGATAAATTATTCTATGTTTCCATGAAATTATATTTGTTGAAGTGAAGGCTATGACATTGATGTAGCCCTAGATTGGACATATAGTCACTACAATATTGTTGACATCCATTATAAGATAAATATTGTTGCATCATGATCTGTTGGAATGTATCCATGTATAAAATGTAATTCTAGGGTAGCTCTTCATCCTTCGTTTAGTTTCAGCTTATAATCACTTAGACTAACTGTATTCATTTAGAACATGTTTAAATCTAGTTTTGGCCTACTCTGTAACCAGACCGCAGTGCACAGGTAACGTTTTATAAAATATTTAGCAAATGTCTTGTTTTCACCCTTCTGTGTCTATGTCCTCGCTAGCTAAGAATAAGTTAATTGTTAATTGTATTAGACAAGCAGACCACTGATGTTTTAATTCAATTTTGGCTACGGATATGGAGACTGAGACAGTGGGCGACAGCATCCTGTACCAAGGGGACCGGACTGATGTTACATCCAAAGTCGTCCAGGTGATTGCTTCTTTGATGGAAGCTGGGAAAAAAGAAAGTCTTCCTGCGTGTCATTTGATTGGTTTGTTCAGTGGAACATGATAAGAAGAGTCCTTCTGGAAACCCACTCTATCCTGACTTCTACTGAGAGAAGACCTCTTCTCAACTCAGCTGATTTCCTGTGCCCAGAAAGTTAAACTTCATGCTTGAAAACTCAGACTCTTTCCATTGAACCTTAAATTTAGTTCATCTGATTCGGGCACCTTCCTCATAGAATTTCTCTTTACCACTTTTTATACTTTATTTAGAATAGGGAAGTTTCTTTGTGGAACCTGCTTGGGTCATATTTTGGTTGCTGCATGTTATTCTGTTTTGAATATTCTTTTTGATTATATATACATTGAGACTGCATGAACATTTAAATTTGTACATTTCTACCATATTTTGTAATCGGCTTTGCTGATTGATTTGATATGTAACCTGAACTAAATTTGTTAACAAAACCCTTAAGGCTTGGGCACCCTCCTCCTTGTCATTTTTGTTGAGCCATACTGATTTTACTGTACTTGCAATGTATTTCTGATGTTAGCTGCTTTGTTACATTTCACATTGACAATCAAAGATCAATATGATCACTAGGGGATTCTGTGTGCTAGTTTCACCAAGAGGTTGAAATTCAAGAAACCCTGCTCTATCAGTCACAAAGACACACAGAGGGTCTGACCCAGCAGGGTCTACTATAGCAAGTCTTAGAGCAGTAGTCACTACTAGAGCTAGCAGTGTAAGCAGTGCTAAACTTATGTTGCAAGGAAAAGACGCATAAAAGTCAGTTGATGTGAGCCTGCCTCTCCAATGGCTGCAAGAATCAATCCTGATACCTTAAGGATCCCTGTCATTCCAGCTTGTGGCTTAACAAAGATGGTAGAGAAATATCTGAGGGAAACAAAGAAGCATCTGAAGGTGGTGATTTTGGTTTTGGTGGCAAAAATAGCATACATTATGAGGGAAGTGAATGAGAAGCAAAATAAGCTTTTGAGGAGTTTTGTCACAGTGTCCTTTCCTCGGGATCTTCACGTTGCTGAACAAAAGGCCCACCTCCCGGCATCACCAACTCAGAAAGCTTAGGGTAAGGAACTGCAGGGAGAGAGATCTGAAAAGAAAAGTTTAGAACAAATATGCATATACTCATGCAATAGCAATATAACTCATCAATAGACTCTTGATCAAAGGCGTCTCCGTGATATCAGATTGAGACCCCTTTTGAAATTAGGCAAAAGCCCCTTCTTTGAATCATGGAACAAGAACAAACTACAACCTCAGAACCAAGAGATGGCAAGAGCTTTGGACTATGATCATACTCTGAATATCAAATCTGTAACAACTATGCATTCATAATATAACCTTTTGATCATAGCCTAGAAATTCTCAAAGAATTAAAATACACTTTTCACATATTATACTTTCCAAAAACACAATGAAATCTATAATTTGCTTATCTCCAAAATGCTTTCACAATCACAACTATAGGCCGGAAAGTTTTACTCATTGAACTTGAAGCGCTTTGTTCCTTATGCCAGATAGCGCTTTCACTTGTTTCATCTGAAGCGCTACGCTCGTTATGCTAAGGGCGCCTTACTCATGTGACCAGAATTACTTTGAATGTTGTGCCAAGGGCTTTTTACTCATGTGGACTGAAGCACTTTGATTACCGCGCCAAGGGCGCTTTACTCATGTGAACTGAAGTGCTTTGATTGCCGTGCCAAGGGCGCTTTCCTCAAGTGGACTGAAGCGCTTTGATTGTCGTGCCAAGGGCGCTTTCCTCAAGTGGACTGAAGCGCTTTGATTGCCGTGCCAAGGGCGCTTACCTCAAGTGGACTGAAGCGCTTCGATTGCCGTGCCAAGGGCGCTTTACTCATGCGGACTGAAGCTCTTTGATTGCTGTGCCAAGGGCGCTTTACTCATGCGGACTGAAGCGCTTAGTTTGCTGTGCCAAGAGCGCTTTACTCATGCGGACTAAAGCGATTTGATTGCTGTGCCAAGAGCACTTTACTTCTATGCTCCGAAGCGCTTTAATCGTCGCGCCAAGGCTGCTTCGCTCTGAAAACTGAGAACACTTGGCTCGTTGGGCTAAGGGGCACTTTACTTTTTGGAAGTTACACCTCCCTTCAATTTTGAGCTCATCAAGACCTTACCGCTACAAGTACGACCTACTCGTATCTGAATTCACCATGGAAACAAGGATACTCCGATTGCCGTCCATCTGCCATGCAGGAAATCTGCTCTTCTTCAGAGGAACCCCCACGAGGTCTGACTGCATCGAAGTCTTCAAAATAGTGAGTAACGTGCTTAGGTGTGGCTGGGCTTTATAGGCCTGCCACACCCCAAGATGGCTGCTGCCTCTAAAAACATGGGAATTGTAGTCCCTTCATAGAATAGCACTGAAAAGTGCATCTTGACCACCAATGTCCTGAACCTGCAGCTACATGAGCTTTACCACAGGGCAGATGACGTTAATGGGCACTTTTGAAACAAGAGGGTGCGCATAAAGCGACGCACATCCGCGCAGCAGAGTTTCGGGCGGGACCTGGACCGCGCACAGCCTTATTCCTGACAAGTTTAAACCAAATACTTAAAGAAGCGGAGGATACAAAAACAGAGAGGTAAGTGAAGTGAAGGAAAGGGATGTGGAGTGGGACTACATATAAATAAAAGAAGATTTGGAAATGCTGCCTGAAGCCTCATGAAAGGAAGAGGTACACTGACTGGTTCAGGAGAAGTCAAAGAAGCAATGCAGGCCAAGGATGGTCGCCTAAAGGAAGAAAATGGCAGTTGGTGAAGAGGGCCGGAAACTGGAGGGATTTTAGTAGGCAATAACATTATTATAGCATATAAGAAATAGGAATACAAATAATTGAGGAACAGGTAATGACCGAAAAGACTGTAAGATGAAAGATGTGGACGGTTTTGAAGAGCTGGGTCAATATAGGAAGTAGTTGACGTGTGGTTTAATTCTGGCACTCAATAGAAGAGGTCATGTTGATTTTCAGATAAAGTGATAGAGGAAAATAAGAGCATGAGTTGCATGTGTTAGGTGGTCCTCAGATAGAAATACGTCAACATGATTACACTGCTGCCAGTAGTGGGGAAGAGAAGTGCATATCAGAATTCATTGACATCTGCTTCGACCAGAGTTAATAATACCAAAGGATCATGAAGATAATCATTAACAGTAGATCGTTTTAGTAATTGACACACATTCTGTGTTCTGGTTACAGAAACACACTGGGGAAGTCAAAAGTTGCACCTAGAGCAGTGAAAGGTGGTATGTGTGGATATGATTAAAGATTTAGGGCCAGATGTATGAACATTGTTTGCACTCGCAAATGGTGCGAATCGCAAAATTCAGCCGTTTGCGAGTGCAAAAAAGAGGCCTGCGATGTATGAAAGGCATTCGCAGACCACAAATAAGAAATCGCAAAATTTGCGATTTCTTGGGTTGCGACCTGGTTTTGCGAGTCGCAATTTGCGATTTGCAAAATGCACATCGCAAGGCAATGCTGCAAAAAATCGAAACTTGCGATTTTTCGCAGAATGGCATTTTGCACATGCAAAATACCATGGATTGAAACCAGGTGGTAACCTGGTGCAAAATTAAAAAATGCATTTAAAATGCTTATTTAAATTGAACATGTAAAGCACACATGCCCTTTTGGCATGTGTACACCTTAAATGTCCCCCAAAACATTTTTGGGGTGCAACAGAGGGGGACATAGGCGCCCAGCACCCTGGGCATTTGCATTTCCAAAATTGCGATTTCTGGTTCAGAAATCGCAATTTTGGAAATGCAAAAAATTCGCAGCTATGGGCCAAGAGGCCCATAGCTGCGAATAGGGCCGGTATCGCAATTTGCGATTCGGTAATAGCATTTGCGATTTTGAAGAAATCGCTATTACCAAATCGCAAATGTGATACATGGCACTTTGCGAGTCGGAAATAGCGATTTCTTAAAAATCGCTATTTCCGAATCGCAAAGGGCCGTGATGATACATCTGGCCCCTAGGGAGTACAAAGTGCATGACCCTTTGGTGGCTGGGGTAAAGTGCGTTTGTTTTAATGCAAGGAGAGACAAGCCTGCTCTTTGGCAAGCAGTCTATCTGCATGGACAAACGGAGATGCCTTTGAAAAATGGCTTGTGCTGGCAATGTTGCAAAGGAAAAGTCAATTTTTGGACGGGGTTTAGGTTCCTGCAGTTCTGCAATTAGCAGGAGGGATATGTGCAGGATCCCTCTTCATCGAAAAATAGTATGGGAAGCAATTCAACCACAAATACCTAGGTGAGAAGGCTTAGGTCAAATGGGAGGCTAACTTTCAAAAAGCAAAATGTCACAAATGTTTTTAATTCTTTCCAAGGGTGTACATAAGTTGTTTGCAGCAGCCACCTTTAAGCCAATAAGAGTGCACCCTTGTGTGCTAACAAAGAAAATAAGAATTAAAGCAGTCTGTGGAGAAATGCAGGCCTCGTAGAAATTTCCTTTTCACATTTTTAGATGTCCTCCTTCAAATATTTTAAGAAAGAGCCATGCGGTTCAGAGTAATACATTACCTGAAATTCTCAGATAGCCATTAATCAACTGGATAAGTACAACTGCACAGTAGCTCACACTTCCTTTGATGAAGTAGAACATTGGGCTTAGGGAGAGAAGAAAAAGTTCTGCTGTTGATGGGTGATCCTCAAAACTATGACCTACTATGCACCTTTTGCGAGAGTCACCTTAAATTTTGACAAATGTTTACCAATTGTGTGCGCAGTCACATCTGTAGTATTTATAAAATCCACTGCAGGAGGGAGAAGGGATTGCAAGCAAGTATGCTTTGAATGAATGCTTGTTTGCAGAAAGGAAATAGACAGCAGAAATATGCAATCCTATCAACTAATTTCAGGAAATGCTACAGAGGTCTGGTGAGTCACTGGCATCACAGATATTTGATCTCTGGATGAAGAACCTATCACACTTCGTGAGTTTATAAGGTTACGTAGGAATCTGAGCTACCAAGGCACAAGGTAATAACTGTGTGGGAAGCAGTGAAATTGTGCATGTTACCTACAAGTGCTTCACTAAAACTGTTGCAGTGCGCCATAGGGTGAAATACTTTACAAACAAGGTGATACCCATGTAGCATTCCTTGACCAAGCACCTTGCCAGAGCCACAGTGAGGCTGAAGCACAGTTCACAATTTTCAAGTCTCTCCACGGAAAGTAATCAAGAGGTGAAGGTCAGTTATGAGTTTCCAGTTTGCATGAGGTGCCACTGTAGAGTGAAAACATTAAGATCAGTTGAACTTTGGTGTGCCATGAAACTACTGGAGTGGGAAAATGCTAATCCTTTCAGGGCCAGTACAACTACATCATCCAAATCCAGCTATCAAGGGGGTGAGGGCAAAGCTTGTCCTTGCACTATAATTCTACCATTTAAAGTGCAAGCACCATGTTTATACATGCCAACATACTGAAAGAGGAAAGCAGGAAATAAAAAAAAAAGAATTGGAAGAATGAATTTGCCCTTGTGGAGCAGGGACTTTAGTTAAATATTTGGTTTAGAGGTTCAATCTTGTCAACTCATTTGGACAAAAGTCCCCTCTTTCTTATCCGGGTCCAGGTGACAGACTTTGTTATAGATGAGAGTAATCAGAAGCTTAAGTAGTTGAAACTCAACTAATCATCACAGTTTTCAATGTCATCTTTGGGAGTCAATGATGAGGGTTGGTGAGAGTTTCTAAGCTTTATTTAACATCTTTTAGTAAGTAAATATTTACTGTTCATCATCTCAATAATCACTTAGCAATAACCAATACAAATCATTAAGATTGAAACAAGTGCATAAAGCGCATACCGTAAAGGAAAAATCCCTATTCTAAACTATGGGGACTGAGAGAAAATCACCAGTTAGAACCCATAAAGAGCTCTAAATTTGAGAGGTCAAAGCATGAAGCTTTTAGCAATACATCTCAATTATTAATCAAAGCAGAATATCCCATAAAGAGAGGTTCAAGAAATTCGGTAGAGTCTCAGAGCAGCATAGATTTATTCAGGAAATATAAAAGAGTCTCTCAGAATGAATCTGAAAAGCGTCTGCAAATGGCTCTGCAGAGAGGTTTGTGGAGTTAGCAAAGAGGGAGTTCTGTCCTACTCTAGGCGCACACATATTTATATAGCATTTTCATATCAAGAGTCAAAAGAAGTTGTTGCAGTCTTCGGCAGCTCATCCAATCAGCGCACGAGCAGTGAAGAGACAATGGCTCACAGATGTTAAACTTTACAATGAAACATTAGGGTCTAGATTTATACTAGCTTTGCGCTGAATTAAAGTCATTTTTTTTACGCGAATTCAGTGCAAACCTAAGGCCATATTTATACTTTGGAGCTAGACCCGTCTAGCACCAAAGTTATGGAGTTAAAGTAATTTTCTGCTAGCGGGAAACTACCTTGTGTCAATGAGATGCACAGTAGGTGTTCCTGGGCAAAAAATGACTCTTATTTATCCTCCTGTGCAAAAATGGTGCACGGGAGGGAGGCGAGCCATTATTTAACGTATGGGTCAGGACAGGCATTAGAGGACCTGTGGGCCCATTTCCATGGTGGAACACCATGGAATAAGTCCACAAGTGCCCTCCCCAGGGACACAACCATCCACACCAAAGGGATAGCGGAGGATGGGGGACCCTATCCCAGGTAAGTAGAGGTACGAATTTAGCATTATTTTTTTAAATGCCATTGGGGGCCCTGAATTGCCCCCCCCCACATGACACTGGTTGCAATGGCCATGCCCAGGGGACCCTTATTCCCTGTGCTGGTCATTGGGGTGGTGGGCATGACTCCTGTCTTTTCTAAGACAGGAGTCATGTGGTATGGTAGATTTTACATCAAGAAATGATGCTGGGCTGGTTAGAGTCGCCATTTTTTACTTTAATCAGCCTAACATCTTTTTTTAGTGCAAAACCTCCTTCTCTCATGCCGCCACCCCAACCCGGCTAACCTAATTTTCCTTGGCATTAGCCCACCCTTTGCACCGGATTGCATCATTCCATAAATAAGACGCTCTGCCAGCGTCTTGGAATGGCGCTAGCCAGCGGTAAGCTTTTTTTGAGTGAAAAAGTATAAATACGGGCCTAGGTGAGACATTGTGCAACTCATAGAACGAATCCCAACATTCACTTACTATAAGCAATTACAGTTCATGATTAGGTCTCTACATTACACCATTAGGTAATGGGTTTCTAAACCATTTGACCTAACAAGCCTCATTGTTCATGTGAAACATTCTACAAAAATTAACTAAACATTTTAATACATTACTACTATGAAACCTATGCCTATTGTAAGGTCAAAATCTAAAATTTTCTATTAAATCATACATTTCTCAGTATGCACATGTCTAGGAAAGTTTAGCATTTCATATTTCTGACCTCGGTCATGGTTTGTAACAAGAAAAGAAAAAATGCATTCCGCAGCATTACAAACTTAAAACCTAGTTCTCTCACTTGCTTTCAAAATACATTTTTTTTCTGAGGCCTACACATTATTTCAACATGTTAATTGCATTATTTGTTATTATTTAAACAGGTTAGCAACCTCCCCCCCGATGTTTTCTAACCATCATAAATGATTCACAGATGGCATCAGAATTAACATTTTTATCTTCAGTTGAGTCTTTTCTCTTTCTTTTTAAATGTTCTAATTTTTAGTCACTTATATTCTTTGTTAATATAGTCACTTAATTCCAAATCTTTCTTCATTTATTTTTTTCTCTGTTCTTTTTGTTTTGTAATATACTATTGATAGCCCTTAATACTCCTAATGCGGTCAGGAAGCAGGCAACTATAATTAATGTAGGTACTAATATTGTTTTGAGGATTCCTCCTCCTGCTGTTGCAATCCAGTTGCCTTTTGCAGAAACTCTCTTTGTGGAACTTTTAACATTGCTTGTGGTTTCTAATGGTTGCAAATCATGTTTTATGTCAGAAATATTTTTGCATATTCTAAAAATGTCTTAATATCTTGAAGATTCTGCCTTTCCAAATAATTGCTCCAAATATGTCTCCTACTAGTTGTGTTCCTTCCCTAATGCTCCGTGAGTGTCTGTGTGCAGGTGTCATCGTCAAAGCGTCTAAACTCTGTACATGATACATTGTTTAAATAGCAAAGCTAAATAGCACACACCCTCCCAATCAGCAGGTAAACTGACATATGTATTTTCTCCACAAATGAAGTAAACTCCAGGTATAATTGGATCATTACCTTGTAACATTTGCCACAAACCTCCTGATAATTCAAATGTGTACTCACAATTACTATTACCTACAGGTTTCTTTCTATTTTGTATCTATCTTCTAAAAACACATACTTTCCACTTATGTCTCCTTTCTAACTTTAGTTTTGGGTAAAACATTTTACTTCTTCCTTTTTTCAAACATTCTTCAAAACCTCCTAATTCTTATTAGTACTGCCTGCAAAGTGTGTTCTCCCTTCCTCTAATATCATGATAAATGCTTTCTCTAATGGCCTCATTAAGCAAGTTAGGTTATTTTCATTTGCCTTAGCAGTGTCTATAGGAAGAAAAAGTCTTAAATAATGTAAATCTGTCTCCATTTCTTTTGCCTGTGGATGTAAATTCATGTATTTTAGTAAAGGTACTTTTGAAAGAAACATGTCAAAGTTAGAATAATAATGTTCAAAATGTTGTTGCCTTTAAACAAAAGTAATATGCTTTATGAGGTAGCATATGAAAGAGAAATGTGATGGCAGGCCACTTCCTCATCAGACAATGAAGGTAACTGCGCACACACATAACAATCCTTTGCATCTAAAGCTTGTGTATACTCTTCAGCTAATTTTGAAAAAAACATTTGTTAAATAATCTCCTTACATGTAGCCTACGAATTAGGCTTTCGCCTCATCCTCATTTATGTAGGGAACACGTCATGTTAGCAAATTAAAATACAGATTTCTCTTTCTCTGGTGTAACGTATATCACTAATAACAATTATATAGCTAATAAAACTAAAAATAAACATTTCATACCCATAATAATCTTGCTTCTAGCTCAGGTAAGAACACATGTTTGTTTAAAGTCAGATCTTATAAAATGAGAAGTGTAGGAGCAAGTGTTAATTCTTTGCTTCCAAAGTTACCTATTTACATAAAGTCTTTATTCTTTTTCTTTGTAATTCAGTTCATTTCTTGCAGATTTACAGCAATCTTCATATAGCCTTCCTTAAACCTACTCAGTGTTCTTCCAAAATGTTGTCTCTACTCTTCTACTGCAGCCTTGAGCCTAGATATATCTTCTTAATTATTTTTGCATAGCAAATTAGTTTTTATTTCAATCTATTCAACTTTTCCTAACTGCATTTTCAAACAACCTCAAGGTGGCTCAGATAGTTCTTTACTCCAGTCAATCAAACCTTATATTGGGATATTTAGCACTTGGCTCACATAGTAAGTCCATTCAGGTGTAGAAAACTTCCGACAAGGTACTCTTGCTTTTTTTAATCTTCTGAGTGTTTGTTGATCTCCTTCTGTGTTGCTTCTACCGCTTGCCTCTGTCTCCTCATCAATTGTTGGCGATATGGATCCAACTGACACACTTGATTTCAATTTCTTTCAACTGTAGGTTCTAGGCCACTTAGCACTGTGCTCATCACTTCTTGATCTTGATTGAGTACTTGTTCCTTCTCCTGGATCTTCTTGTTGCTCTAAAAAGTGTCTCAACTGTTACTTCAGTTTGGGTTCTTGCTTCTCCTCCTTCTATATCCGAGAATTTGATTCATTCACCTATCTGTAGTTCTTCACCCCTTTCTTGTTGCTGTTGTGCCACTTGGGGTTTTGCTCCTTGTACTAGTACAGCTTGTACTGTTTTCAGTGGTACAGTCACCAGTGTTCTCAGTTCTCGGTTCTAGCTGATAGAACACTATGGCCCACATTACAACCCTGGCGGTCGGTGTTAAAGTGGCGGTAATAGCTCCAACAGGCCGGAGGTAAAAAAAAGGGATGACGACCATGGCGGAAACCGCCAACATAGACAGCCACTTTAACACTCCGACCGCCACGGCGGTAGGAACAAACACCGCGGCGGTAACCGCCAACAGACAGGCGGAAGACAATGTACCGCCCACTGTATTACAAGGCACCAATCCGCCAGCTTTTCCGGGGCGGTACCAACGCCATCAAAAGCACAGCAGAAACAGGACTTGGAACGGAAACCACTCACCTCTCGACACCCAACAAGGAACCAGGATGCCATGAAGCCCGAGTTACAGGTGTTACCAATGTTGGTTTACCTCCTCTTCTACCAGGAACATCAAAGACAGCAACGACGACCACAGTGAGTACTGCACCTAGCACACAGGGGAGGGTGGGAGGAAAAAGAGAGTGACACACACATGCAACAGCCCCACCCCCACACTCACCCACAACACCATACACACAAATACATGCAGCAACATTACAGTTACACCCCATAACCCCCAAGAAGAACGCAAGGACCAAATGAAATGATTTTAACGAGTGTAATCATCGAAAATCCAGATAGGGAAACAGGTCTGTAAAAGAGCAATATGTAAAAAATGTACGGCAACTACACAAGTCCAGATAGTGTTCCATTCATTGTCCGTGGGCCAGTGGTCCCAAAATGGTCCTGGGGAGTGCAAAACCACAGTCTCTCAAGTCTCTCAAGTGGGTGGGTTGCCCACTGATTGGTCCTGGGGAGTGCAAAGCCACAGTCTCACAAGTCTCTCAAGTGGGTGGGTTGCCCACTGTTTGGTCCTGGGGAGTGCAAAGCCACAGTCTCTCTAGTGGATCCTTTTCTCCACTGGTTCTGAAGGGGGCTTGGTGCCCAGAGTGCTTCATCCTGCCAAGGACTGGGGTAGTGGATGCTTTTCTCCAATGGTTCTGGAGTGGGCTTGGTGCCCAGAGTGCTGCACATGGTGTGTGGCAGTTCCCATTCCCTCACCTGGGTGTGTGAGCCACAAGATTTTCTGGGAACAGGTAGCATGATACTCCATGGAGGCAGAGACACACTCCACCCTGCGGCGACTTTGCCTGCCAACTGCTGGTACTGCCAGTGCTGGTTGTGGTGCCTCATGTAGTCTGTGCAGGGTCCAGGACGTCTCCTGCAGCCTCGGATGGCTGCCCACTGGGAATGATGTTCATGTCGGCTATGGTGGCACTGTCTGAGCACGTCGCTGGGCAGGTGGCGGTGGTTGCAGCAGTGTCTGTGGTGGAGATGCTGGCAGTGGTGCATGTGTCAGCATCTGTGGAGGGAGACAGCTGGACGTCTCCTGCAGCCCCGGACGGCTGCCCACTGGGGCTGATGCTGGGGACTGTTGCAGAGGCAGCAGACGTGCTGGTGGCAGTGCAGGTGGCGGTGCAGGTGGCGGTGCAGGTGGAGGTGTTTGCGGCATTGGCCACCACCGTACAGGTTGCTGTTCTGTCTTGCAGAAGGGGTGACACCAGTTCCTCACCCGGAGGCTCCGTGCCCTGAGCTGATTTCCCTTTAGCCTTGTGTCCCTTCCTCACCTTGGAAGTCGCTGCTGGGACCTTGGCACTTTCCTCTTTTGTCTTGGTTGATGGCATCGCTGGGTGGTTAGTGCGGCTTTTCCCTACGGCATGTGGGCCCCTTCTTCACCTTGGCAGGTGGCAGAATAGGGTGATCCTTGGCCTCACTAGGTGGCACACTGGCAGCCCTGATGGGTGCCACCTTTGATGTTACTGGACTTGCAGGGACCACAGTGCTCGAGGATTTTGTGGCTGAGGTGCTGAGCTGGGATCTGGACATCCTTGCCCTAGCGGAAGGACGGGGGGGTGTAGGGAAGAGGACAGTGTTAGCAAGGAAAAGTTTTTCAGACACAATTGGACAGGAAGATGGAGGGGGTTTGGGAGTGGAGGAAGAAGTAGTGGTTGTAGGAGGTGTACGTCGGCTGAGTTTAGGTGAGGGTGCATAGGCTGGAGGCTGTTGTGAGGTGGATGGCTGTTGAGTGGGTGTGTGCCTGCGTTTGTGTACTTTGGGAGGAGGGCTCACAGGCACACTGGGAGAGGACACAGGGGACGTGTGCATGGTAGTGGGGGTGGTGATTGCACGTGAGCGGTGTGTGGTGATGGGCATGCTGGTGATGGAGGTAGTGGCTGAAGATGTAGTGCATGCAGATGTCAGTGGAGAAGAGACTGGGAGGGAGGAGGAGTACATGGAGGAGGGGGACACAATGGAGGCAGTGGATGTTGGTGTGTCTGCATGGGGATGATGCTTGTGTGAGTGCCTGTGGGATGTGTGGTGCTTATGTTTGCCATGTCCACTCTTGTGTGTTGATGAGTGTGCACGCTGGTCTGATGGTGTGCTTGGGATAAGCTGAGGTAGAGGAGATTGGGTCTGGGTAGTGGAAATTGGAGGGGGGAGGCTGGACACAGGGACAATGGCTGCCATCAGTGCTGAGGCCAGAGCCTGAAATGCTCTCTGTTGAGCTACCACGCCAGAATGAATGTCCTCCAGGTATGCATTTGTTTGTTGCAAATGCCTCTCGACACCCTGGATGGCATTCAGAATGGTTGACTGCCCAACAGTGAGGGATCTCAGGAGGTCAATAGCCTCCTCACTGAGGGCAGCAGGGCTGACTGAGGCAGGGCGTGAGGTGCCTGGGGCGAAGGAGATGCCCACCCTCCTGGGTGGGCAGGCACGGGAAACACGCTGAGGGGCTGCTGGGAGGGCAGTGCTGGTAGGGGGGATGGCGGCTGTACCTGTTGATGCGGTGGGCACAGATGTGCTCGCCACCGCAAGGGAGCTCCCATCAGAGGAGGAGCTGGTGTCACTGGTGTCTCCTCCTGTCCCCGCCGTGGACCTCCCCTCACCCTCCATCCCACTGGTGCCTTCAGACTCCATACATTCACCCTCCAGGGCCATGTGGGTTGCAGCTCCCTCTTGCTCTGGTGCCAATGCTCCTCCGCCAGATGATGCTAATGCACACAAGGACAAGGTGACAAAACAAAAGGGGGAGGAAAGACAGAAGAGACACATGGTCAATGCCTGCAACACCTCTACCGTTGGTGGACACAACACACAGGGAGCAGCCCTATGCACTAGGCCATGCACTAACAGTTCAGGGGAAAATCACATGCCCATGGGGGACGGTGCCTAGACCCATTTGATACACACCTGGAACCCACAGGAGCCTGACTAGGTGTAGAGGGCCACTACCACTTTTGGGGTTTGACTGCCACTGAGCCTGCCTAACAATGGATCTACCCTGGCATGTCTGCCCTGGCCTAGGGCGATCCACAGCCCACTTCCCCCACCCAGAAACCTCATAAAGCGCGCAGAGCCAGCTGAAGGAGACTGTACTCACCCCCTTGTGGCTGCTGTGATGCCCTCAAGCGCCCATCCAACTCAGGATATGCCACCAGCAGGATCCGGTACATCAGGTGGGTCATGGTGCGACAGGCACCCCTTCCACGCTGGGAGGCCATCCCCAGCTGGGCCTCCGCCATCTTCTTGCTCCAGCGGCGCAGGTCCTCCCATCTTTTGCAGCAGTGGGTCTGCACTTCCTTGGCGATGGCACGCCAAATACCCTTCTTCTGGTGGGTGCTGACCTAGAGGAAAAGTTGAGTAAGAATGGATGTTACTCCCCCGTCCGGTTCTTCTTACTCATTGGCCCCAACCCTCCCACCCTGGCCCAGAAACACATACACTGACCATCCTCACATGCTGGCCTCCCAACCGCATCTTCCATCCACGCCACTCCATATATCCATGTCCCATCCATCATGCTCACAGTGTACTCACCTGTTTGTCTGGAGGACCGTAGAGTAGCGTGTACTGGGGGAGGACCCCAGGCACTAGGTTGTCCAACTCCTCTGCGGTGAAGGCAGGGGCCCTTTCCCCAGACACTATAGCCATCGTCGCTTCCAGACTCAGGTCACAGCAGCACTTGCAGTGTAGGTCCTCTCCTGTTGAAGGTCAGGTATCAAGTGAGTGAACAGATAGAAAATGGCGGTCACATCCGCGGCGGTGCGTACCGTCACCACCGGCATACATCGTCATTAGCTCCTGGAACCCATAGAGCCCAACGATAACCAATGCTGATTTGCGCTGCGGTCTTCGCCGCCTACCGCGACGCTGCACAATGCCAGCGCAGTTACCTGATTTCCTCTTGACCTTCCTTACAGGTCAGGCAGCCGCCATTTCAGGGGGGCACATGGCAGGGCAACTAAGTGCGTCACAGCACTTCTGGGCAGGAATACGGACAGACAGCGCAACACAACTATTACATCACGATTGTTCTAAACACCATTGTGCAAGCTATGTGGTGTGTGACCCTCTGCTCACCCTTCTTCTCCATAGGGCACGTCCGCTGGGGCAGATGATGAGATGGCGTCATCCTCCGGTATACAGACCCCTGGTGGACCTGTCGACAATGGAAGATAGACACATCATTATCACCTACAGACTTGATAGGGCCACAATCCAAGAACTGTGTGCCCAGTTGGAGCCAGACCTGATGTCCTCTATCCGCCATCCCACAGGAATTTACCCATGCGGACTGAAGCGCTTAGATTGCTGTGCCAAGACCGCTTTACTCATGCGGACTGAAGCGCTTTGATTGCTGTGCCAAGAGCGCTTTACTCAGGTGGACTGAAGCGCTTTGCTCGTTGTGCTAAGGGGCGCTTTACTTCTGTGCTCCGAAACGCTTTAATCGTCGCGCCAAGGCTGCTTCACTCTGAAAACTGAGAACACTTTGCTCATAGTGCTAAGGGGCACTTTACTTTTTGGAAGTTACACCTCCCTTCAAGTTTGAGCTCATCAAGACCTTACCGCTACAAGTACGACCTACTCGTATCTGAATTCACCATGGAAACAAGGATATTCCGATTGCCATCCATCTGCCATGCAGGAAATCTGCTCTTCTTCAGAGGAAACCCCACGAGGTCTGACTGCATCGAAGTCTTCAAAATAGTGAGCAACGTGCTTAGGTGCGGCCGGGCTTTATAGGCCTGCCACACCCCAAGATGGCTGCTGCCTCTAAAAACATGGGAATTGTAGTCCCTTCATAGAATAGCACTGAAAAGTGCATTTTGACCACCAATGTCCTGAACCTGCAGCTACATGAGCTTTACCACAGGGCAGACGACGTTAATGGGCACTTTTGAAACAAGAGGGTGCGCATAAAGCGCCACAAATCCGCGCAGCGGAGTTTCGGGCAGGACCTGGACCGCGCACAGCCTTATTCCTGACAAGTTTAAACCAAATAGCTAAAGAAGCAGAGGATACAAAAACAGGGAGGTAAGTGAAGTGAAGGAAAGGGATGTGGAGTGGGACTATATATAAATAAAAGAAGATTTGGAGATGCTGCCTGAAGCCTCATGAAAGGAAGAGGTACACTGACTGGTTCAGGAGAAGTCAAAGAAGCAATGCAGGCCAAGGAAGGTGGCCTAAAGGAAGAAAATGGAAGTTGGTGAAGAGGGCCCGAACCTGGAGTGATTTTAGTAGGCAATAGCATTATTATAGCATATAAGAAATAGGAATACAATTAATTGAGGAGCAGGTATTGACCGAAAAGACTGTAAGATGAAAGATGTGGACGGTTTTGAAGAGCTGGGTCAATATAGGAAGTAGTTCACATGTGGTTTCATTCTGGCACACAATAGAAGAGGCCATGTTGATTTTCAGATAAAGTGATAGAGGAAAATAAGAGCATGAGTTGTATGTGTTAGGTGGTCCTCAGATAGAAATACGTCAACATGTTTACACTGCTGCCAGTGGTGGGGAAGAGAAGTGCATATCAGAATTCATTGACATCTGCGTAGATCAGAGTTAATAATACCAAAGGATCATGAAGATAATCATTAACAGTAGATCATTTTAGTAATTGACACACATTCTGTGTTCTGGTTACAGAAACACACTGGGGAAGTCAAAAGTTGCACCTAGAGCAGTGAAAGGTGGTGTGTGTGGATATGATTAAAGATTTAGGGCCAGATGTATGAACATTTTTTGCACTCGCAAACGGTGCGAATTGCAAACTTCAGCCGTTTGCGAGTGCAAAAAAGTGGTCTGCGATGCATGAAAGGCATTCGCAGACCACAAATAAGAAATCGCAAAATTTGCGATTTCTTGCGTTGCGACCTGGTTTTGCGAGTCACAATTTGCGATTTGCAAAATTCACATCACAAGGCGATGCTGCAAAAAATCGGAACTTGCGATTTTTCGCAGAATGGCATTTTGCACATGCAAAATACCATGGATTGAAACCAGGTGGTAACCTGGTGCAAAATTTAAAAATGCATTTAAAATGCTTTTTTAAATTGAACATGTAAAGCACACATGCCCTTTTGGCATGTGTGCACCTTAAATGTCCCCCAAAACATTTTTGGGGTGCAGCAGAGGGGGCCATAGGCCCCCAGCACCCTGGGCATTTGCATTTCCAAAATTGCGATTTCTGGTTCAGAAATCGCAATTTTGGAAATGCAAAAAATTCGCAGCTATGGGCCAAGAGGCCCATAGCTGCGAATAGGGCCGGTATCGCAATTTGCGATTCGGTAATAGCATTTGCGATTTTGAAGAAATCGCTATTACCAAATCGCAAATGTGATACATGGCACTTTGCGAGTCGGAAATAGCGATTTCTTAAAAATCGCTATTTCCGAATCGCAAAGGGCCGTGATGATACATCTGGCCCCTAGGGAGTACAAAGTGCATGACCCTTTGGTGGCTGGGGTAAAGTGCGTTTGTTTTAATGCAAGGAGAGACAAGCCTGCTCTTTGGCAAGCAGTCTATGTGCATGGACAAACGGAGATGCCTTTGAAAAATGGCTCGTGCTGGCAATGTTGCAAAGGAAAAGTCAATTTTTGGACTGGGTTTAGGTTCCCGCAGTTCTGCAATTAGCAGGAGGGATATGTGCAGGATCCCTCTTCATCGAAAAATAGTATGGGAAGCAATTCAACCACAAATACCTAGGTGAGAAGGCTTAGGTCAAATGGGAGGCTAACTTTCAAAAAGCAAAATGTCACAAATGTTTTTAATTCTTTCCAAGGGTGTACATAAGTTGTTTGCAGCAGCCACCTTTAAGCCAATAAGAGTGCACCCTTGTGTGCTAACAAAGAAAATAAGAATTAAAGCAGTCTGTGGAGAAATGCAGGCCTCGTAGAAATTTCCTTTTCACATTTTTAGATGTCCTTCTTCAAATATTTTAAGAAAGAGCCATGCGGTTCAGAGTAATACATTACCTGAAATTCTCAGATAGCCATTTGATTAATCAACTGGATAAGTACAACTGCACAGTAGCTCACACTTCCTTTGATGAAGTAGAACATTGGGCTTAGGGAGAGAAGAAAAGGTTCTTCTGTTGATGGGTGATCCTCAAAACTATGACCTACTATGCACCTTTTGCGAGAGTCTCTTTAAATTTTGACAAATGTTTACCAATTGTGTGCGCAGTCACATCTGTAGTATTTATAAAGTCCACTGCAGGAGGGAGAAGGGATTGCAAGCAAGTATACTTTGAATGAATGCTTGTTTGCAGAAAGGAAATAGACAGCAGAAATATGCAATCCTATCAACTAATTTCAGGAAATGCTACAGAGGTCTGGTGAGTCACTGGCATCACAGATATTTGAGCTCTGGATGAAGAACCTATCACACTTCGTGAGTTTATAAGGTTAAATAGGAATCTGAGCTACCAAGGGACAAGGTAATAACTGTGTGGGAAGCAGAGAAATTGTGCATGTTACCTACAAGTGCTTCACTAAAACTGCTGCAGTGCACCATAGGGTGAAATACTTTACAAACAAGGTGATACCCATGTAGCATTCCTTGACCAAGCACCTTGCCAGAGCCACAGTGAGGCTGAAGCACAGTTCACAATTTTCAAGTCTCTCCACGGAAAGTAATCAAGAGGTGAAGGTCAGTTATGAGTTTCCAGTTTGCATGAGGTGCCACTGTAGAGTGGAAACATTAAGATCAGTTGAACTTTGGTGTGCCATGAAACTACTGGAGTGGGAAAATGCTAATCCTTTCAGGGCCAGTACAACTACATCATCCAAATCCAGCTATCAAGGGGGTGAGGGCAAAGCTTGTCCTTGCACTATAATTCTACCATTTAAAGTGCAAGCACCATGTTTATACATGCCAACATATTGAAAGAGGAAAGCAGGAAATAAAAAAAAAAGAATTGAAAGAATGAATTTGCCCTTGTGGAGCAGGGACTTTAGTTAAATATTTGGTTTAGAGGTTCAATCTTGTCAACTCATTTGGACAAAAGTCCCCTCTTTCTTATCCGGGTCCAGGTGACAGACTTTGTTATAGATGAGAGTAATCAGAAGCTTAAGTAGTTGAAACTCAACTAATCATCACAGTTTTCAATGTCATCTTTGGGAGTCAATGATGAGGGTTGGTGAGAGTTTCTAAGCTTTATTTAACATCTTTTAGTAAGTAAATATTTACTGTTCATCATCTCATTAATCAATAAGCAATAACCAATACAAATCATTAAGATTGAAACAAGTGCATAAAGCGCATTCCGTAAAGGTTAAATATTTGGTTTAGAGGTTCAATCTTGTCAACTCATTTGGACAAAAGTCCCCTCTTTCTTATCCGGGTCCAGGTGACAGACTTTGTTATAGATGAGAGTAATCAGAAGCTTAAGTAGTTGAAACTCAACTAATCATCACAGTTTTCAATGTCATCTTTGGGAGTCAATGATGAGGGTTGGTGAGAGTTTCTAAGCTTTATTTAACATCTTTTAGTAAGTAAATATTTACTGTTCATCATCTCAATAATCACTTAGCAATAACCAATACAAATCATTAAGATTGAAACAAGTGCATAAAGCGCATTCCGTAAAGGAAAAATCCCTATTCTAAACTATGGGGACTGAGAGAAAATCACCAGTTAGAACCCATAAAGAGCTCTAAATTTGAGAGGTCAAACCATGAAGCTTTTAGCAATACATCTCAATTATTAATCAAAGCAGAATATCCCATAAAGGGAGGTTCAAGAAATTTAGTAGAGTCTCAGAGCAGCATAGATTTATTCAGGAAATATAAAAGAGTCTCTCAGAATGAATCTGAGAAGCGTCTGCAAATAGCTCTGCAGAGAGGTTTGTGGAGTTAGCAAAGAGGGAGTTCTGTCCTACTCTAGGCGCACACATATTTATATAGCATTTTCATATCAAGAGTCAAAAGAAGTTGTTGCAGTCTTCGGCAGCTCATCCAATCAGCGCACGAGCAGTGAAGAGACAATGGCTCACAGATGTTAAACTTTACAATGAAACATTAGGGCCTAGATTTATACTAGCTTTGCGCTGAATTAAAGTCATTTTTTTTACACGAATTCAGTGCAAACCTAAGGCCATATTTATACTTTGGCGCTAGACCCGTCTAGCACCAAAGTTATGGAGTTAAAGTAATTTTCTACTAGTGGGAAACTACCTTGCGTAAATGAGATGCACAGTAGGAGTTCCTGGGCAAAAAATGACTCCAAGGACCAGATGCCTTATTTATCCTCCTGTGCAAAAATGGTGCACGGGAAAGAGGCGGGCCATTATTTAACGTATGGGTCAGGACAGGCATTAGAGGACCTGTGGGCCCATTTCCATGGTGGAACACCATGGAATAAGTCCACAAGTGCCCTCCCCAGGGACACCACCACCCACACCAAAGGGATAGCGGAGGATGGGGGACCCTATCCCAGGTAAGTAGAGGTACAAATTTAGCATTATTTTTTAAAATGCCATTGGGGGCCCTGAATTCCCCCCCACCCCCCACCCCCTCCCCACATGGCACTGTTTGCAATGGCCATTCCCAGGGGACCCTTATCCCCTGTGCTGGTCATTGGGGTGGTGGGAATGACTCCTGTCTTTTCTAAGACAGGAGTCATGTGGTATGGTAGATTTTACATCAAGAAATGATGCTGGGCTGGTTAGAGTCGCCATTTTTTACTTTAATCAGCCTAACATATTTTTTTCGTGCAAAACCTCCTTCTTTCATGCCGCCACCCCCACCCGGCTAACCTAATTTTCCTTGGCATTAGCCTACCTTTTGCACCGGATTGCACCATTCCATAAATAAGACGCTCTGCCGGCGTCTTGGAATGGCGCTAGCCAGCGGTAAGCTTTTTCACTCAAAACTGCGTTAGCGCAGTTTTGTGTGAAAAAGTATAAATACAGGCCTAGGTGAGACATTGTGCAAGTCATAGAACGAATCCCAACATTCACTTACTATAAGCAATTACAGTTCATGATTAGGCCTCTACATTACACCATTAGGTAATGGGTTTCTAAACCATTTGACCTAACAAGCCTCATTGTTCATGTGAAACATTCTACAAAAATTAACTAAACATTTTAATACATTACTACTATGAAACCTATGCCCATTGTAAGGTCACAATCTAAAATTTTCTATTAAATCATGCATTTCTCAGTATGCACATGTCTAGGAAAGTTTAGCATTTCATATTTCTGACCTCGGTCATGGTTTGTAACAAGAAAAGAAAAAATGCATTCCGCAGCATTTCAAACTTAAAACCTAGTGTTCTCACTTGCTTTCAAAATACATTTTTTTCTGAGGCCTACACATTATTTCAACATGTTAATTGCATTATTTGTTATTATTTAAACAGGTTAGCAAACCCCCCCGATGTTTTCTAACCATCATAAATGATTCACATATGGCATCAGAATTAAAAAAATTATCTTCAGTTGAGTCTTTTCTCTTTCTTTTTAAATATTCAAATTTTTAGTCACTTATATTCTTTGTTAATGTAGTCACTTAATTCCAAATCTTTCTTCATTTATTTTTTTCTCTGTTCTTTTTGTTTTGTAATATACTATTGATAGCCCTTAATACTCCTAATGCGGTCAGGAAGCAGGCAAATATAATTAATGTAGGTACTAATGTTGTTTTGAGGATTCCTCCTCCTGCTGTTGCAATCCAGTTGCATTTGCAGAAACTCTCTTTGTGGAACTTTTAACATTGCTTGTGGTTTCTAATGGTTCCAAATCATGTTTTATGTCAGAAATATTTTTGCATATTCTAAAAATGTCTTAATATCTTGAAGATTCTGCCTTTCTCTGCAAGTAAAATGTCTAAAAAATACTTATTTTGTAAAACCATTGAACCAATTGCTATTACGTCTTTGTTTTCAACTAATTGCTATTAGGTCTTTGTTTTCAACTAATAAAGCTCCAGATGCCCAAGGTGCCAGCTTGTCCACTGCTGTTGAAAGTTTTCTAATCTGTTCATCATTTAGTATCACTTCCCTTCCACTGCTTGAATAATTGCTCCAAATATGTCTCCTACTAGTTGTGTTCCTTCCCTAATGCTACATGAGTGTCTGTGTGCAGGTGTCATCGTCAAAGCGTCTAAACTCTGTACATGATACATTGTTTAAATAGCAAAGCTAAATAGCACACACCCTCCCAATCAGCAGGTAAACTGACATATGTATTTTCTCCACAAATGAAGTAAACTCCAGGTATAATTGGATCATTACCTTGTAACATTTGCCACAAACCTCTTGATAATTCAAATGTGTACTCACAATTACTATTACCTACAGGTTTCTTTCTATTTTGTATCTATCTTCTAAAAACACATACTTTCCACTTATGTCTCCTTTCTAACTTTAGTTTTGGGTAAAACATTTTACTTCTTCCTTTTTTCAAACATTCTTCAAAACCTCCTAATTCTTATTAGTACTGCCTGCAAAGTGTGTTCTCCCTTCCTCTAATATCATGATAAATGCTTTCTCTAATGGCCTCATTAAGCAAGTTAGGTTATTTTCATTTGCCTTAGCAGTGTCTATAGGAAGAAAAAGTCTTAAATAATGTCAATCTGTCTCCATTTCTTTTGCCTGTGGACGTCCATTCAGGTGTAGAAAACTTCCGACAAGGTACTCTTGCTTTTTTTAATCTTCTGAGTGTTGCTTCTACCACTTGCCTCTGTCTCCTCATCAATTGTTGGCGATATGGATCCAACTGATACACTTGATTTCAATGTCTTTCAACTGTAGGTTCTCGGCCACTTAGCATTGTGCTCATCACTTCTTGATCTTGATTGAGTACTTGTTCCTTCTCCTGGATCTTCTTGTTGCTCTAAAAAGTGTCTCAACTGTTACTTCAGTTTGGGTTCTTGCTTCTCCTCCTTCTATATCTGAGAATTGGATTAATTCACCTATCTGTAGTTCTTCACCCCTTTCTTGTTGCTGTTGTGCCACTTGGGTTTTGCTCCTTGTACTAGTACAACTTGTACTGTTTGCAGTGGTACAGTCACCAGTGTTCTCATTTCTCGGTTCTAGCTCATAGAACACTATGGCCCACATTACAACCCTGGCGGTCAGTGTTAAAGTGGCGGTAATAGCTCCAACAGGCCGGCGGTAAAAAAAAATGGATGATGACCATGGCGGAAACCGCCAACATAGACAGCCACTTTAACACTCCGACCGCCACGGCGGTAGGAACAAACACAGCGGCGGTAACCGCCAACAGACATGCGAAAGACAATGTACCGCCCACTGTATTACAAGGCACCAATCCGCCAGCTTTTCCGGGGCGGTACCAACGCCATCAAAAGCACAGCTGAAACAGGACTTGGAACGGAAACCACTCACCTCTCGACACCCAACGAGGAACCAGGATGCCATGGAGCCCGAGTTACAGGTGTTACCAATGTTGGTTTACCTCCTCTTCTACCAGGAACATCAAAGACAGCAATGACGACCACGGTGAGTACTGCACCTGGCACACAGTGGAGGGTGGGAGGAAAAAGAGAGTGACACACACATGCAACAGCCCCACCCCCACACTCACCCACAACACCATACACACAAATACATGCAGCAACATTATAGTTACACCCCAAAACCCCCTAGAAGAACGCAAGGACCAAATGAAATGATTTTAACGAGTGTAATCATCAAAAATCCAGATAGGGAAACAGGTCTGTAAAAGAGCAATATGTAAAAAATGTCCAGCAACTACACAAGTCCAGATAGTGTTCCATTCATTGTCCGTGGGCCAGTGGGCCCAAAATGCGTGGGTGAAGCCCACACATGATACCTGCCTCAAAACGGAGAGAACACTGCAGGGGCATCAGGTCAAAAATAAACAGGCACCTTGGGGGAAGGGGAGGGGGGCACCTCAGCCGTATGATGGGACGACGCCACTGCGCCACGAGGGGGCTCCATGCCCACTCCTGGTCCTGGGGAGTGCAAAACCACAGTCTCTCAAGTCTCTCAAGTGGGTGGGTTGCCCACTGATTGGTCCTGGGGAGTGCAAAGCCACAGTCTCACAAGTCTCTCAAGTGGGTGGGTTGCCCACTGTTTGGTCCTGGGGAGTGCAAAGCCACAGTCTCTCTAGTGGATCCTTTTCTTCACTGGTTCTGGAGGGGGCTTGGTGCCCAGAGTGCTTCATCCTGCCAAGGACTGGGGTAGTGGATGCTTTTCTCCAATGGTTCTGGAGGGGGCTTGGTGCCCAGAGTGCTGCACATGGTGTGTGGCAGTTCCCATTCCCTCACCTGGGTGTGTGAGCCACAATATTTTCTGGGAACAGGTAGCATGATACTCCATGGAGTCAGAGACACACTCCACCCTGCGGCGACTTTGCCTGCCAACTGCTGGTACTGCCAGTGCTGGTTGTGGTGCCTCAAGTAGTCTGTGCAGGGTCCAGGAATTCTCCTGCAGCCTCGGATGGCTGCCCACTGGGAGTGATGTTCATGTCGGCTATGGTGGCACTGTCTGAGCACTTCGCTGGGCAGGTGGCGGTGGTTGCGGCGGTGTCTGTGGTGGAGATGCTGGCAGTGGTGCTTGTGTCAGCATCTGTGGAGGGAGACAGCTGGACATCTCCTGCAGCCCCGGATGGCTGCCCACTGGGGCTGATGCTGGGGACTGTTGCAGAGGCAGCAGACGTGCTGGTGGCAGTGCAGGTGGCGGTGCAGGTGGAGGTGTTTGCGGCATTGGCCACCACCGTCCAGGTTGCTGTTCTGTCTTGCAGAAGGGGTGACACCTGTTCCTCACCCGGAGGCTCCGTGCCCTGAGCTGATTTCCCTTTAGCCTTGTGTTCCTTCCTCACCTTGGAAGTCGCTGCTGGGACCTTGGCACTTTCCTCTTTTGTCTTGGTTGATGGCATCGCTGGGTGGTTAGTGCGGCTTTTCCCTACGGCATGTGGGCCCCTTCTTCACCTTGGCAGGTGGCGGAATAGGGTGATCCTTGGCCTCACTAGCTGGCACACTGGCAGCCCTGATGGGTGCCACCTTTGATGTTATTGGACTTGCAGGGACCACAGTGCTCGAGGATTTTGTGGCTGAGGTGCTGAGCTGGGATCTGGACATCCTGGCCCTAGCGGAAGGACGGGGGGGTGTAGGGAAGAGGTCAGTGTTAGCCAGGAAAAGTTTTTCAGACACACTGGGACAGGAAGATGGAGGGGG
Source organism: Pleurodeles waltl (assembly GCF_031143425.1). NCBI lineage: Eukaryota > Metazoa > Chordata > Amphibia > Caudata > Salamandridae > Pleurodeles > Pleurodeles waltl. The sequence goes on from NC_090444.1 coordinate 932,927,532, forward strand.
TTTGGGAGTGGAGGAAGAAGTAGTGGTTGTAGGAGGTGTACGTCGGCTGAGTTTAGGTGAGGGTGCATAGGCTGGAGGCTGTTGTGAGGTGGATGGCTGTTGAGTGGGTGTGTGCCTGCATTTGTGTACTTTGGGAGGAGGGCTCACAGGCACACTGGGAGAGGACACAGGGGACGTGTGCATGGTAGTGGGGGTGGTGATTGCACGTGAGCGGTGTGTGGTGATGGGCATGCTGGTGATGGAGGTAGTGGCTGAAGATGTAGTGCATGCAGATGTCAGTGGAGAAGAGACCGGGAGGGAGGAGGAGGACATGGAGGAGGGGGACACAGTGGAGGCAGTGGATGTGGGTGTGTCTGCATGGGGATGATGCTTGTGTGAGTGCCTGTGGGATGTGTGGTGCTTATGTTTGCCATGTCCACTCTTGTGTGTTGATGAGTGTGCACGCTGGTCTGATGGTGTGCTTGGGATAGGCTGAAGTAGAGGGGACTGGGTCTGGGTAGTGGAAATTGGAGGGGGGAGGCTGGACACAGGGACAATGGCTGCCATCAGTGCTGAGGCCAAAGCCTGAAATGCTCTCTGTTGGGCTACCACGCCAGAATGAATGCCCTCCAAGTATGCATTTGTTTGTTGCAAATGCCTCTCGACACCCTGGATGGCATTCAGAATGGTTGACTGCCCAACAGTGAGGGATCTCAGGAGGTCAATAGCCTCCTCACTGAGGGCAGCAGGGCTGACTGAGGCAGGGCGTGAGGTGCCTGGGGCGAAGGAGATGCCCACCCTCCTGGGTGGGCAGGCACGGGAAACACGCTGAGGGGCTGCTGGGAGGGCAGTGCTGGTAGGGGGGGTGGCAGCTGTACCTGTTGATGCGGTGGGCACAGATGTGCTCGCCACCGCAAGGAAGCTCCCATCAGAGGAGGAGCTGCTGTCACTGGTGTCCCCGTCGTGGACCTCCCCTCACCCTCCGTCCCACTGGTGCCTTCAGACTCCGTACATTCACCCTCCAGGGCCATGTGGGTTGCAGCTCCCTCTTGCTCCGGTGCCAATGCTCCTCCGCCAGATGATGCTAATGCACACAAGGACAAGGTGACAAAACAAAAGGGAGAGGAAAGACAGAAGAGACACATGGTCAATGCCTGCAACACCACTACCGTTGGTGGACACAACACACAGGGAGCAGCCCTATGCACTAGGCCATGCACTAACAGTTCAGGGGAAAATCACATGCCCATGGGGGACGGTGCCTAGACCCATTTGATACACACCTGGAACCCACAGGAGCCTGACTAGGTGTAGAGGGCCACTACCACTTTTGGGGTTTGACTGCCACTGAGCCTGCCTAACTATGGATCTACCCTGGCATGTCTGCCCTGGCCTAGGGGAACCCACAGCCCACTTCCCCCACCCAGAAACCTCATAAAGCGCGCAGAGTCAGCTGAAGGAGACTGTACTCACCCCCTTGTGGCTGCTGTGATGCTCTCAAGCGCCCATCCATCTCAGGATATGCCACCGGCAGGATCCGGTACATCAGGGGGGTCATGGTGCGACAGGCACCCCTTCCACGTTGGGAGGCCATCCCCAGCTGGGCCTCCGCCATCTTCTTGCTCCAGCGGCGCAGGTCCTCCCATCTTTTGCGGCAGTGGATCTGCACTTCCTTGGCGATGGCACGCCAAATACCCTTCTTCTGGTGGGCGCTGACCTAGAGGAAAAGTTGAGTAAGAATGGATTTACTCCCCCATCCGGTTCTTCTTACTCATTGGCCCCAACCCTCCCACCCTGGCCCAGAAACACATACACTGACCATCCTCACATGCTGGCCTCCCCCCTGCATCTTCCATCCACGCCACTCCATACATCCATGTCCCATCCATCATGCTCACAGTGTACTCACCTGTTTGTCTGGAGGACCGAAGAGTAGCGTGTACTGGGGGAGGACCCCAGGCACTAGGTTGTCCAACTCCTCTGCGGTGAAGGCAGGGGCCCTTTCCCCAGCACTATAGCCATTGTCGCTTCCAGACTCAGGTCACAGCAGCACTTGCAGTGTAGGTCCTCTCCTGTTGAAGGTCAGGTATCAAGTGAGTGAACAGATAGAAAATGGCGGTCACATCCGCGGCGGTGCGTACCGTCACCGGCATACATCGTCATTGTCTCCTGGAACCCATAGGGCCCAACGATAACCAATGCTGATTTGCGCTGCGGTCTTCGCCGCCTACCGCGACGCTGCACAATGCCAGCGCAGTTACCTGATTTCCCCTTGACCTTCCTTACAGGTCAGGCAGCCGCCATTTCAGGGGGGCACATGGCAGGGCAACTAACTGCATCACAGCACTTCTGGGCAGGAATACGGACAGACAGCGCAACACAACTATTACATCACGATTGTTCTAAACACCATTGTGCAAGCTATGTGGTGTGTGACCCTCTGCTCACCCTTCTCCTCCATAGGGCACGTCCGCTGGGGCAGATGATGAGATGGCGTCATCCTCCGGTATACAGACCCCTGGTGGACCTGTCGACAATGGAAGATAGACACATCATTATCACCTACAGACTTGATAGGGCCACAATCCAAGAACTGTGTGCCCAGTTGGAGCCAGACCTGATGTCCTCTATCCGCCATCCCACAGGAATTTACCCATGCGGACTGAAGCGCTTAGATTGCTGTGCCAAAACTGCTTTACTCATGCGGACTGAAGCGCTTTGATTGCTGTGCCAAGAGCGCTTTACTCATGTGGACTGAAGCGCTTTGCTCGTTGTGCTAAGGGGCGCTTTTTCTTCTGTGCTCCGAAGCACTTTAATCGTCGCGCCAATGCTGCTTCACTCTGAAAACTGAGAACACTTTGCTCGTTGTGCTAAGGGGCACTTTACTTTTTGGAAGTTACACCTCCCTTCAAGTTTGAGCTCATCAAGACCTTACCGCTACAAGTACGACGTACTCGTATCTGAATTCACCATGGAAACATGGATACTCCGATTGCCGTCCATCAGCCATGCAGGAAATCTGCTCTTCTTCAGAGGAACCCCCACGAGGTCTGACTACATCGAAGTCTTCAAAATAGTGAGCAACATGCTTAGGTGTGGCTGGGCTTTATAGGCCTGCCACACCCCAAGATGGCTGCTGCCTCTAAAAACATGGGAATTGTAGTCCCTTCATAGAATAGCACTGAAAAGTGCATTTTGACCACCAATGTCCTGAACCTGCAGCTACATGAGTGTTGGAAAATGGGTTATTGATAGGGCAGGTAGGTACCTACACCTAGCAACAAGCCACAAACCTCCACAAAAGTACAGTTAGGTCTCAGTAAATTAATCCCAGCTCTACCCTTGGTAGCTTGGCATCGAGCGTCAAGGCTTAACTTAGGAGACAAAGTGTAAAGCATTCAAATATCACAAAACAGTAATTAAATAAAACACAGGAAACAGTTTAAAAATCCAAAACCAATTTATAAAAATAGCTTATATTTTTATCTTTAAAATGACACAAAAACGATTAAAATCGGTTCAGGGGAACCGGAGATATGAATTTTTAAAGTATTATTATTTTCTAGCGCATAGAAACAAAAAGCGCCAATCGGGTCATCTGGTTGCACCAGGACCGGGACAAAGTCAAACTTTCAGGCCGACCGCGATGGAGCCCTGCTCGGCTACAGGTCGCGGGAGGCCTCGGTTAAAAAGTTACCTTCTGACTTAGTCTTTATTTTGAAGTTTTTCTTCACCGGGACGAACCTGCCAGTTGGATCCGACCTCCTGGAGCCCTTGTCCGGATACGCGAAGTCGGTTTCCTCGGTGGTGATTTCTACCTTCGGACTTAGTCGTTTTTTCGAGATGAAAATCCTTCGACCGGGGTAAACCTGGATCTTGATCCGACATCCGTGGAGCCCTTCTCGGATACGATGGCTGGAAGGTCCCGGTCAACTTTTTACGTTCGGACTTAGTCTTTTTTTCGGATGTTTTTCTTTACCGGGACGAACCACGAAGTCAGGCCGGGTCGCGGTTGAGGCAAGCCGGCTAGAATTTCCGCGTCGGGTCGGTCACTTTATGGAGCTTTTTTCCAAAATTTCTCCAATCTTTTCCAAACTTCTGGGGCTTCACCCAGATGTTCTTTTAAGGTTCTTTTGGGGTCCACAGCTCACCCCAAGGGTCCAGAAGTTCTGTGATGGTCCTTGGGAAGTGCAGACTTCAACTCCCAGAATACACCTGGCGCAAACTCCTTTTTGGCCACTGGACAGTGGTCAGCTGGTCACTTTTTCAGGAGTTGGTGCAGGGGACTCTGGTTAGCAATTTTTCACCTGTAGCAAACAGGGAGTCCCTCCTTGAACCAGTGGAAGCCAGGCAAAGTCCTTCTTGTGGTGAAGCCCAAGTGTGCAGCTGGTGCAGTCTTTCTGAGTGCAGGGTCCAGGTGCAGGCCAGGGGTCCAGCAGGGCAGTCCTTCTTCTCCTTGTAGTTCTTTCTTCTTGAAATTTGGTGGGGATCTCAGGCGTGGGTGCAGGTCTGCCAGTTTTATCCTTGCTCCTGGGTGAAAAGCAGGGGGGCTCTGGTTCTCCAATCAGGGACAGGGTCGTCCCCCTGTGATGACCACTTCCTGGGAAGTGTGGCAAAAATCCATCCCAGAAGGCAACAGTCTCTAAAAATCCAAAATGGATGAATCTGATTTTTGGAGGAGAGATCTGGCTGAGCCCACCCACTGGTGTGGCTAAAAATCATAAACACACCCCTCTCCTGCCCTCTCCTAATCTAATCAAGGGGGCACCTAGCTGTCTGGGGTTGCAGGATGTGGGGGTGTTGTTGGGTGCTCCAGATGTCCTTCTCTGCCTTTGAAGACCAGTTTGGCAGCCCTCCCCCTTCCTGCCTCACCATCTGCTGAGGGGAGATTCTCTCCCCCAAGCACATTCCTTTGTGTGAAGTCAGGCCACTTCACACCTCATTAAAGTAGCCTGGCAGAAGCTGCTGCAGGCTGGCCAATCAGAGCACAGGAGCAAAAACAATGCAGAGCTGAAATTGGCAACTTTTTAGGTAAAGTCTAAACTTTTTACCTGCACTAGTTATATTAAATCCAACAACTGGAAGTTGTGGGATTTATTATAACAATCAATTTGATACCAAATTCTTGGTATGTAACATTTAAGGAGACTTTAAAATTTAAAATAAAGTCTGCCCATTCTAGCCTATGAAGGCCATTTACTTCAATGAGGGAAAAACGAATTTGGCTGTTTTTACCTCACCAGGGCTTATAAATCTATTTTTATAAAGTCCCTGCTTATAGTTACATGGCACCCAGCCCTAGGGGCACATAGGGCACACCTTAGGGGTGACTTATATGTAAAAATAAGGTAGTTTAAGACTTTGGAAGTACCTTTAATTCCAAAGTCGAATTTGCATATAACTTTAATTTAAAAGCAGCCAGCAAGGCAGGCTTGCTTTTAAAATGACACTGGGCACCTCAGCAATGCACCTAGGTGTGCACCACCTATGCTGTGGTCCCTAAACCTACATGCCCTACCATATACTAGGGACTTATAGGTAGGTTAACTTAGCCAATTATAATTAGCCTAATTTGCATATCCATTTTACACAGAGCACAGGCCCTGGGACTGGTTAGCAGTACCCAGGGCACCAGCAGAGTCAGGAAAACACCAGCATAAAGTGGAAAATGGGGGCAAAAAGTTAGGGGGCCTCTGCAATCAGCCCCAGTTTCTCACAATGAGCTTTACCACAGGGCAGAAGACGTTAATGGGCACTTTTGAAACAAGAGGGTGCGCATAAAGCGATGCACATCCGCGCAGCGGAGTTTCGGGCAGGACCTGGACCGCGCACAGCCTTATTCCTGACAAGTTTAAACCAAATAGTTAAAAGAAGCTTAGGATACAAAAAGAGGGAGGTAAGTGAAGAGAAGGAAAGGGATGTGGAGTGGGACTATATATAAATAAAAGAAGATTTGGAGATGCTGCCTGAAGCCTTATGAAAGGAAGAGGTACACTGACTGGTTCAGGAGAAGTCAAAGAAGCAATTCAGGCCAAGGAAGGTGGCCTAAAGGAAGAAAATGGAAGTTGGTGAAGAGGGCCCGAACCTGGAGGGATTTTAGTAGGCAATAGCATTATTATAGCATATAAGAAATAGGAATACAATTAATTGAGGAGCAGGTAATGACCGAAAAGACTGTAAGATGAAAGATGTGGACGGTTTTGAAGAGCTGGGTCAATATAGGAAGTAGTTGACGTGTGGTTTCATTCTGGCACACAATAGAAGAGGCCATGTTGATTTTCAGATAAAGTGATAGAGGAAAATAAGAGCATGAGTTGCATGTGTTAGGTGGTCCTCAGATAGAAATACGTCAACATGTTTACACTGCTGCCAGTGGTGGGGAAGAGAAGTGCATATCAGAATTCATTGACATCTGCTTAGATCAGAGTTAATAATACCAAAGGATCATAAAGATAATCATTATCAGTAGATCATTTTAGTAATTGACACACATTCTGTGTTCTGGTTACAGAAACACACTGGGGAAGTCAAAAGTTGCACCTAGAGCAGTGAAAGGTGGTGTGTGTGGATATGATTAAAGATTTAGGGCCAGATGTATGAACATTTTTTGCACTCGCAAACGGTGCGAATCGCAAAATTCAGCCGTTTGCGAGTGCAAAAAAGTGGTCTGCGATGCATGAAAGGCATTCGCAGACCACAAATAAGAAATTGCAAAATTTGCGATTTCTTGCATTGCAACCTGTTTTTGCAAGTCACAATTTGCGATTTGCAAAATTCACATCACAAGGCGATGCTGCAAAAAATCGGAACTTGCGATTTTTCGCAGAATGGCATTTTGCACATGCAAAATACCATGGATTGAAACCAGGTGGTAACCTGGTGCAAAATTTAAAAATGCATTTAAAATGCTTTTTTAAATTGAACATGTAAAGCACACATGCCCTTTTGGCATGTGTGCACCTTAAATGTCCCCCAAAACATTTTTGGGGTGCAGCAGAGGGGGCCATAGGCCCCCAGCACCCTGGGCATTTGCATTTCCAAAATTGCGATTTCTGGTTCAGAAATCGCAATTTTGGAAATGCAAAAAAATCGCAGCTATGGGCCAAGAGGCCCTTAGCTGCAAATATGGCCGGTATCGCAATTTGCGATTCGGTAATAGCATTTGCGATTTTTAAGAAATCGTTATTACCAAATCGCAAATGTGATACATGGCACTTTGCGAGTCGGAAATAGCGATTTCTTAAAAATCGCTATTTCCGAATCGCAAAGGGCCGTGATGATACATCTGGCCCCTAGGGAGTACAAAGTGCATGACCCTTTGGTGGCTGGGGTAAAGTGCGTTTGTTTTAATGCAAGGAGAGACAAGCCTGCTCTTTGGCAAGCAGTTTATCTGCATGGACAAACAGAGATGCCTTTGAAAAATGGCTTGTGCTGGCAATGTTGCAAAGGAAAAGTCAATTTTTGGACGGGGTTTAGGTTCCTGCAGTTCTGCAATTAGCAGGAGGGATATGTGCAGGATCCCTCTTCATCGAAAAATAGTATGGGAAGCAATTCAACCACAAATACCTAGGTGAGAAGGCTTAGGTCAAATGGGAGGCTAACTTTCAAAAAGCAAAATGTCACAAATGTTTTAAATTCTTTCCAAGGGTGTACATAAGTTGTTTGCAGCTGCCACCTTTAAGCCAATAAGAGTGCACTCTTGTGTGCTAACAAAGAAAATAAGAATTAAAGCAGTCTGTGGAGAAATGCAGGCCTCGTAGAAATTTCCTTTTCACATTTTTAGATGTCCTTCTTCAAATATTTTAAGAAAGAGCCATGCGGTTCAGAGTAATACATTAACTGAAATTCTCAGATAGCCATTTGATTAATCAACTGGATAAGTACAACTGCACAGTAGCTCACACTTCCTTTGATGAAGTAGAACATTGGGCTTAGGGAGAGAAGAAAAGGTTCTTCTGTTGATGGGTGATCCTCAAAACCATGACCTACTATGCACCTTTTGCGAGAGTCACATTAAATTTTGACAAATGTTTACCAATTGTGTGCGCAGTCACATCTGTAGTATTTATAAAGTCCACTGCAGGAGGGAGAAGGGATTGCAAGCAAGTATGCTTTGAATGAATGCTTGTTTGCAGAAAGGAAATAGACAGCAGAAATATGCAATCCTATCAACTAATTTCAGGAAATGCTACAGAGGTCTGGTGAGTCACTGGCATCACAGATATTTGAGCTCTGGATGAAGAACTTATCACACTTCGTGAGTTTATAAGGTTAAATAGGAATCTGAGCTACCAAGGGACAAGGTAATAACTGTGTGGGAAGCAGTGAAATTGTGCATGTTACCTACAAGTGCTTCACTAAAACTGTTGCAGTGCGCCATGAGCATTCCTTGACCAAGCACCTTGCCAGAGCCATAGTGAGGCTGAAGCACAGTTCACAATTTTCAAGTCTCTCCACGGAAAGTAATCAAGAGGTGAAGGTCAGTTATGAGTTTCCAGTTTGCATGAGGTGCCACTGTAGAGTGAAAACATTAAGATCAGTTGAACTTTGGTGTGCCATGAAACTACTGGAGTGGGAAAATGCTAATCCTTTCAGGGCCAGTACAACTACATCATCCAAATCCAGCTATCAAGGGGGTGAGGGCAAAGCTTGTCCTTGCACTATAATTCTACCATTTAAAGTGCAAGCACCATGTTTATACATGCCAACATATTGAAAGAGGAAAGCAGGAAATTTAAAAAAAAGAATTGAAAGAATGAATTTGCCCTTGTGGAGCAGGGACTTTAGTTAAATATTTGGTTTAGAGGTTCAATCTTGTCAACTCATTTGGACAAAAGTCCCCTCTTTCTTATCCGGGTCCAGGTGACAGACTATGTTATAGATGAGAGTAATCAGAAGCTTAAGTAGTTGAAACTCAACTAATCATCACAGTTTTCAATGTCATCTTTGGGAGTCAATGATGAGGGTTGGTGAGAGTTTCTAAGCTTTATTTAACATCTTTTAGTGAGTAAATATTTACTGTTCATCATCTCAATAATCAATAAGCAATAACCAATACAAATCATTAAGATTGAAACAAGTGCATAAAGCGCATTCCGTAAAGGTTAAATATTTGGTTTAGAGGTTCAATCTTGTCAACTCATTTGGACAAAAGTCCCCTCTTTCTTATCCGGGTCCAGGTGACAGACTTTGTTATAGATGAGAGTAATCAGAAGCTTAAGTAGTTGAAACTCAACTAATCATCACAGTTTTCAATGTCATCTTTGGGAGTCAATGATGAAGGTTGGTGAGAGTTTCTAAGCTTTATTTAACATCTTTTAGTAAGTAAATATTTACTGTTCATCATCTCAATAATCAATAAGCAATAACCAATACAAATCATTAAGATTGAAACAAGTGCATAAAGCGCACTCCGTAAAGGTTAAATATTTGGTTTAGAGGTTCAATCTTGTCAACTCATTTGGACAAAAGTCCCCTCTTTCTTATCCGGGTCCAGGTGACAGACTTTGTTATAGATGAGAGTAATCAGAAGCTTAAGTAGTTGAAACTCAACTAATCATCACAGTTTTCAATGTCATCTTTGGGAGTCAATGATGAGGGTTGGTGAGAGTTTCTAAGCTTTATTTAACATCTTTTAGTAAGTAAATATTTACTGTTCATCATCTCAATAATCACTTAGCAATAACCAATACAAATCATAAAGATTGAAACAAGTGCATAAAGCGCATTCCGTAAAGGAAAAATCCCTATTCTAAACTATGGGGACTGAGAGAAAATCACCAGTTAGAACCCATAAAGAGCTCTAAATTTGAGAGGTCAAACCATGAAGCTTTTAGCAATACATCTCAATTATTAATCAAAGCAGAATATCCCATAAAGAGAGGTTCAAGAAATTCAGTAGAGTCTCAGAGCAGCATAGATTTATTTAGGAAATATAAAAGAGTCTCTCAGAATGAATCTGAGAAGCGTCTGCAAATAGCTCTGCAGAGAGGTTTGTGGACTTAGCAAAGAGGGAGTTCTGTCCTACTCTAGGCGCACACATATTTATATAGCATTTTCATATCAAGAGTCAAAAGAAGTTGTTGCATACTTCGGCAGCTCATCCAATCAGCGCACGAGCAGTGAAGAGACAATGGCTCACAGATGTTAAACTTTACAATGAAACATTAGGGCCTAGATTTATACTAGCTTTGCGCTGAATTAAAGTCATTTTTTTTACGCGAATTCAGTGCAAACCTAAGGCCATATTTATACTTTGGCGCTAGACCCGTCTAGCACCAAAGTTATGGAGTTAAAGTAATTTTCTGCTAGCGGGAAACTACCTTGTGTAAATGAGGTGCACAGTAGGTGTTCCTGAGCAAAAAATGACTCCAAGGACCAGATGCCTTATTTATCCTCCTGTGCAAAAATGGTGCACGGGAGGGAGGCGGGCCATTATTTAACGTATGGGTCAGGACAGGAATTAGAGGACCTGTGGGCCCATTTCCATGTTGGAACACCATGGAATAAGTCCACAAGTGCCCTCCCCAGGGACACCACCACCCACACCAAAGGGATAGCGGAGGATGGGGGACCCTATCCCAGGTAAGTAGAGGTACGAATTTAGCATTATTTTTTAAAATGCCATTGGGGGCCCTGAATTGCCCCCCCCCCACATGGCACTGTTTGCAATGGCCATTCCCAGGGGACCCTTATCCCCTGTGCTGGTCATTGGGGTGGTGGGAATGACTCCTGTCTTTTCTAAGACAGGAGTCATGTGGTATGGTAGATTTTACATCAAGAAATGATGTTGGGCTTGTTAGAGTCGCCATTTTTTACTTTAATCAGCCTAACATATTTTTTTAGTGCAAAACCTCCTTCTTTCATGCCGCCACCCCACCCGGCTAACCTAATTTTCCTTGGCAGTATCCCACCCTTTGCACCGGATTGCACCATTCCATAAATAAGACGCTCTGCCGGCATCTTGGGATGGCGCTAGCCAGCGGTAAGCTTTTTCACGCAAAACTGCGTTAGTGCAGTTTTGTGTGAAAAAGTATAAATACTGGCCTAGGTGAGACATTGTGCAAGTCACAGAACGAATCCCAACATTCACTTACTATAAGCAATTACAGTTCATGATTAGGCCTCTACATTACACCATTAGGTAATGGGTTTCTAAGCCATTTGACCTAACAAGCCTCATTGTTCATGTGAAACATTCTACAAAAATTAACTAAACATTTTAATACATTACTACTCTGAAACCTATGCCCATTGTAATGTCAAAATCTAAAATTTTCTATTAAATCATGCATTTCTCAGTATGCACATGTCTAGGAAAGTTTAGCATTTCATATTTCTGACCTCGGTCATGGTTTGTAACAAGAAAAGAAAAAATGCATTCCGCAGCATTTCAAACTTAAAACCTAGTGCTCTAAATTGCTTTCAAAATACATTTTATTTCTGAGGCCTACACATTATTTCAACATGTTAATTGCATTATTTGTTATTATTTAAACAGGTTAGCAACCTCCCCCCCGATGTTTTCTAACCATCATAAATGATTCACAGATGGCATCAGAATTAACATTTTTATCTTCAGTTGAGTCTTTTCTCTTTCTTTTTAAATGTTCAAATTTTTTGTCACTTATATTCTTTGTTAATGTAGTCACTTAATTCCAAATCTTTCTTCATTTATTTTTTTCTCTGTTCTTTTTGTTTTGTAATATACTATTGATAGCGCTTAATACTCCTAATGCGGTCAGGAAGCAGGCAAATATAATTAATGTAGGTACTAATATTGTTTTGAGGATTCCTCCTCCTGCTGTTGCAATCCAGTTGCCTTTTGCAGAAACTCTCTTTGTGGAACTTTTAACATTGCTTGTGGTTTCTAATGGTTCCAAATCATGTTTTATGTCAGAAATATTTTTGCATATTCTAAAAATGTCTTAATATCTTGAAGATTCTGCCTTTCTCTGCAAGTAAAATGTCTAAAAAATACTTATTTTGTAAAACCATTGAACCAATTGCTATTACGTCTTTGTTTTCAACTAATTGCTATTAGGTCTTTGTTTTCAACTAATAAGGCTCCAGATGCCCAAGGTGCCAGCTTGTCCACTGCTGTTGAAAGTTTTCTAATCTGTTCATCATTTAGCATCACTTCCCTTCCAACGCTTGAATAATTGCTCCAAATATGTCTCCTACTAGTTGTGTTCCTTCCCTAATGCTACGTGAGTGTCTGTGTGCAAGTGTCATCGTCAAAGCGTCTAAACTCTGTACATGATACATTATTTAAATAGCAAAGCTAAATAGCACACACCCTCCCAATCAGGTAAACTGACATATGTATTTTCTCCACAAATGAAGTAAACTCCAGGTATAATTGGATCATTACCTTGTAACATTTGCCACAAACCTCCTGATAATTCAAATGTGTACTCACAATTACTATTACCTACAGGTTTCTTTCTATTTTGAATCTATCTTCTAAAAACACATACTTTCCACTTATGTCTCCTTTCTAACTTTAGTTTTGGGTAAAACATTTTACTTCTTCCTTTTTTCCAACATTCTTCAAAACCTCCTAATTCTTATTAGTACTGCCTGCAAAGTGTGTTCTCCCTTCCTCTAATATCATGATAACTGCTTTCTCAAATGGCCTCGGTAAGCAAGTTAGGTTATTTTAATTTGCCTTAGCAGTGTCTATAGGAAGAAAAAGTCTTAAATAATGTCAATCTGTCTCCATTTCTTTTGCCTGTGGATGTAAATTCATGTATTTTAATAAAGGTACTTTTGAAAGAAACATGTCAAAGTTAGAATAATAATGTTCAAAATGTTGTTGCCCTTAAACGAAAGTAATATACTGTATGAGGTAGCATATGAAAGAGAAATGTGATGGCATGCCACTTCCTCATCAGACGATGAAGGTAACTGCGCACACACATAACAATCCTTTGCATCTAAAGCTTGTGTATACTCTTGAGCTAATTTTGAAAAAAACATTTGTTAAATAATCTCCTTTCATGTAGCCTACGAATTAGGCTTTCGCCTCATCCTCATTTATGTAGGGAACACGTCATGTTAGCAAATTAAAATACAGATTTCTCTTTCTCTGGCGTAACGTATATCACTAATAACAATTATATAGCTAATAAAACTACAAATAAACATTTCATACCTATAATAATCTTGCTTCTAGTTCAGGTAAGAACACATGTTTGTTTAAAGTCAGATCTTATAAAATGAGAAGTGTAGCAGCAAGTGTTAATTCTTTGATTCAAAAGTTATTTATTTACACAAAGTCTTTATTCTTTTTCTTTTCTTTGTAATTCAGTTCATTTCTTGCAGATTTACAGCAATCTTCATATAGCCTTCCTTAAACCTACTCAGTGTTCTTCCAAAATGTTGTCCCTACTCTTCTACTGCAGCCTTGAGCCTAGATATATCTTCTTAATTATTTTTGCATAGCAAATTAGTTTTTATTTCAATCTATTCAACTTTTCCTAACTGCATTTTCAAACAACTTCAAGGTGGCTCAGATAGTTCTTTACTCCAGTCAATCAAACCTCATATTGGGATATTTAGCACTTGGCTCACATAGTAAGTCCATTCAGATGTAGAAAACCTCCAACAAGGTACTCTTGCTTTTTTGGATCTTCTGAGTGTTTGTTGATCTCCTTCTGTGTTGCTTCCACCGCTTGCCTCTGTCTCCTCATCAATTGTTGGCGATATGGATCCAACTGTTACACTTGATTTCAATTTCTTTCATCTGTAGGTTCTTGGCCACTTAGCATTGTGCTCATCACTTCTTGATCTTGATTGAGTACTTGTTCCTTCTCCTGGATCTTCTTGTTGCTCTAAAAAGTGTCTCAACTGTTACTTCAGTTTGGGTTCTTGCTTCTCCTCCTTCTATATCTGAGAATTGGATTCATTCACCTATCTGCAGCAACATTACAGTTACACCCCGTAACCCCCTGGAAGAACGCAAGGACCAAATGAAATGATTTTAACGAGTGTAATCATCGAAAATCCAGATAGGGAAACAGGTCTGTAAGAGAGCATATGTAAAAAATGTACAGCAACTACACAAGTGTTGTATTCAACTCTGGAGACACAGAGGTAAGCGTTTTACGTTTTCTTTATTTGAAAATCCATCAAGATGAAGAGCGCCGCAGTCGCGTCTGCCCGGCAGCTTCACCTCCGTCCAACCGTCTCCCCGCCTCGCTCGAGCCCCCCACAGACGCGACTGAGGCAGCTCGGGTTCGGCACGCAGCAGCGTGCGCCGAACCTGGGCATAACAACAAGTCCAGATAGTGTTCCATTCATTGTCCGTGGGCCAGTGGGCCCAAAATGCGTGGACGGAGAGAACACTGCAGGGGCATCAGGTCGAAAATAAACAGGCACCTTGGAGGAAGGGGGGGGCACCTCAGCCGGATGATGGGAGGACGCCACTGCGCCACGAGGGGGCTCCATGCCCACTGCCTGGTCATGGGGAGTGCAAAACCACAGTCTCTCAAGTCTCTCAAGTGGGTGGGTTGCCCACTGATTGGTCCTGGGGAGTGCAAAGCCACAGTCTCACAAGTCTCTCAAGTGGGTGGGTTGCCCACTGTTTGGTCCTGGGGAATGCAAAGGCACAGTCTCTCTAGTGGATCCTTTTCTCCAATGGTTCTGGAGGGGGCTTGGTGCCCAGAGTGCTTCATCCTGCCAAGGACTGGAGCAGTGGATGCTTTTCTCCAATGGTTCTGGAGGGGGCTTGGTGCCCAGAGTGCTGCACATGGTGTGTGGCAGTTCCCATTCCCTCACCTGGGTGTGAGCCACAAGATTTTATGGGAACAGGTAGCATGATACTCCATGGAGGCAGAGACACACTCCACCCTGAGGGGACTTTGCCTGCCAACTGCTGGTACTGCCAGTTGTGGTGCCTCATGTAGTCTGTGCAGGGTCCAGGACGTCTCCTGCAGCCTCCGACGGCTGCCCACTGGGAATGATGTTCATGTCAGCTGTGGTGGCACTGTCTGAGCACGTCGCGGGGCAGGTGGCGGTGGTTGCGGCGGTATCTGTGGTGGAGATGCTGGCAGTGGTGCATGTGTCAGCATTTGTGGAGGGAGACAGCTGGACGTCTCCTGCAGCCCCGGACGGCTGCCAACTGGGGCTGATGCTGGGGACTGTTGCAGAGGCAGCAGACGTGCTGGTGGCAGTGCAGGTGGCGGTGCAGGTGGCGGTGCAGGTGGAGGTGTTTGCGGCATTGGCCACCACCGTACAGGTTGCTGTTCTGTCTTGCAGAAGGGGTGACACCAGTTCCTCACCCGGAGGCTTCGTGCCCTGAGCTGATTTCCCTTTAGCCTTGTGTCCCTTCCTCATCTTGGAAGTCGCTGCTGGGACCTTGGCACTTTCCTCTTTTGTCTTGGATGATGGCTTGCTGGGTGGTTAGTGCGGCTTTTCCCTACGGCAGGTGGGCCCCTTCTTCACCTTGGCAGGTGGCGGAATAGGGTGATCCTTGGCCTCACTAGGTGGCACACTGGCAGCCCTGATGGGTGCCACCTTTGATGTTACTGGACTTGCAGGGACCACAGTGCTCGAGGATTTTGTGGCTGAGGTGCTGAGCTGGGATCTGCTAGGGAAGAGGTCAGTGTTAGCCAGTAAAAGTTTTTCAGACACACTGGGACAGGAATATGGAGAGGGTTTGGGAGTGGAGGAAGAAGTAGTGGTTGTAGGAGGTGTACGTCGGCTGAGTTTAGGTGAGGGTGCATAGGCTGGAGGATGTTGTGAGGTGGGTGGCTGTTGAGTGGGTGTGTGCCTGCGTTTGTGTACTTTGGGAGGAGGGCTCACAGACACACTGGGAGAGGACACAGGGGACGTGTGCATGGTAGTGGGGGTGGTGATTGCACGTGAGCGGTGTGTGGTGATGGGCGTGCTGGTGATGGACGTAGTGGCTGAAGATGTAGTGCATGCAGATGTTAGTGGAGAAGAGACTGGGAGGGAGGAGGAGGACATGGAGGAGGGGGACACAGTGGAGGCAGTGGATGTTGGTGTGTCTGCATGGGGATGGTGCTTGTGTGAGTGCCTGTGGGATGTGTGGTGCTTATGTTTGCCATGTCCACTCTTGTGTGTTGATGAGTGTGCACGCTGGTCTGATGGTGTGCTTGGGATAGGCTAAGGTAGAGGGGATTGGGTCTGGGTAGTGGAAATTGGAGGGGGGAGGCTGGACACAGGGACAATGGCTGCCATCAGTGCTGAGGCCAGAGCCTGAAATGCTCTCTGTTGGGCTACCACGCCAGAATGAATGCCCTCCAGGTATGCATTTGTTTGTTGCAAATGCCTCTCGACACCCTGGATGGCATTCAGAATGGTTGACTGCCCAACAGTGAGGGATCTCAGGAGGTCAATAGCCTCCTCACTGAGGGCAGCAGGGCTGACTGAGGCAGGGCCTGAGGTGCCTGTGGCGAAGGAGATGCCCACCCTCCTGGGTGGACGAGCACGGGAAACATGCTGAGGGGCTGCTGGGAGGGCAGTGCTGGTAGGGGGGGTGGCGGCTGTACCTGTTGATGCGGTGGGCACAGATGTGCTCGCCACCTCAAGGAAGCTCCCATCAGAGGAGGAGCTGCTGTCACTGGTGTCTCCTCCTGTCCCCGTCGTGGACCTCCCCTCACCTTCTGTCCCACTGGTGCCTTCAGACTCCGTACATTCACCCTCCAGGGCCATGTGGGTTGCAGCTCCCTCTTGCTCCGGTGCCAATGCTCCTCCGCCAGATGATGCTAATG
The DNA here is from genome assembly GCF_031143425.1 of Pleurodeles waltl. NCBI lineage: Eukaryota > Metazoa > Chordata > Amphibia > Caudata > Salamandridae > Pleurodeles > Pleurodeles waltl. The sequence continues at coordinate 932,944,250 of NC_090444.1, forward strand.
CACACAAAGACAAGGTGACAAAACAAAAGGGGGAGGAAAGACAGAAGAGACACATGGTCAATGCCTGCAACACCACTACCGTTGGTGGACACAACACACAGGGAGCAGCCCTATGCACTAGGCCATGCACTAACAGTTCAGGGGAAAATCACATGCCCATGGGGGACGGTGCCTAGACCCATTTGATACACACCTGGAACCCACAGGAGCCTGACTAAGTGTAGAGGGCCACTACCACTTTTGGGGTTTGACTGCCACTGAGCCTGCCTAACAATGGATCTACCCTGGCATGTCTGCCCTGGCCTAGGGGAACCCACAGCCCACTTCCCCCACCCAGAAACCTCATAAAGCACGCAGAGTCAGCTGAAGGAGACTGTACTCACCCCCTTGTGGCTGCTGTGATGCCCTCAAGCGCCCATCCAACTCAGGATATGCCACCGGCAGGATCCGGTACATCAGGGGGGTCATGGTGCGACAGGCACCCCTTCCACATTGGGAGGCCATCCCCAGCTGGGCCTCCGCCATCTTCTTGCTCCAGCGGCGCAGGTCCTCCCATTTTTTGCGGCAGTGGGTCTGCACTTCCTTGCGATGGCACGCCAAATACCCTTCTTCTGGTGGGCTCTGACCTTGAGGAAAAGTTGAGTAAGAATGGATTTTACTCCCCGTCCGGTTCTTCTTACTCATTGGCCCCAAACCTCCCACCCTGGCCAGAAACACATACACTGACCCTCCTCACATGCTGGCCTCCCCCCGTATCTTCCATCCACGCCACTCCATACATCCATGTCCCATCCATCATGCTCACAGTGTACTCACCTGTTTGTCTGGAGGACCGTAGAGTAGCGTGTACTGGGGGAGGACCCCAGCCACCAGGTTGTCCAACTCCTCTGCGATGAAGGCAGGGGCCCATTCCCAGACACTATATCCATTGTTGCTTCCAGACTCAGGTCACAGCAGCACTTGCAGTGTAGGTCCTCTCCTGTTGAAGGTCAGGTATCAAGTGAGTGAACAGAGAGAAAATGGCGGTCACATCCGCGGCGGTGCGTACCGTCACCACCGTCGTACATCGTCATTGGCTCCTGGAACCCATAGGGCCCAACGATAACCAATGCTGATTTGCGCTGCGGTCTTCGCCGCCTACCGCGACGCTGCACAATGCCAGCGCAGTTATCTCATTTCCCCTTGACCTTCCTTACAGGTCAGGCAGCCGCCATTTCAGGGGGGCACATGGCAGGGCAACTAACTGCGTCACAGCACTTCTGGGCAGGAATACGGACAGACAGCGCAACACAACTATTACATCACGATTGTTCTAAACACCATTGTGCAAGCTATGTGGTGTGTGAACCTCTGCTCACCTTTCTCCTCCATAGGGCACGTCCGCTGGGGCAGATGATGAGATGGCGTCATCCTCCGGTATACAGACCCCTGGTGGACCTGTCGACAATGGAAGATAGACACATCATTATCACCTACAGACTTGATAGGGCCACAATCCAAGAACTGTGTGCCCAGTTGGAGCCAGACCTGATGTCCTCTATCCGCCATCCCACAGGAATCTCCCCTCTAGTGCAGGTCCTGCAGTACCCCATTTCCTGGCCAGTGGGTCCTTTCAGACAACAGTGGCCATGGCATCAGGGATGTCACAGCCAATGTTCTCTAACATGTTGTCCAGAGTGTTGTCTGCCCTGCTGAAACACATGCGCAGCTACATCGTTTTCCCTCAGGTGGAGGATTTGCCCACAGTGAAAGGTGACTTCTATGCCCTGGGACATATCCCCAACATCATTGGTGCCACTTATGCTACACATGTGGCTTTTGTCCCCCCCCCACCCCAGGAATGGACAGGTGTACAGAAACCCCAAAAGCTACCATTCCATGAATGTGCAGATGGTCTGTTTGGCAGACCAGTACATCTCCCATGTGAATGCCAAGTATCCTGGCTCATTGCATGACGCTTACATTTTGAGAAATAGCAGCATCCCTTATGTGATGGGCAACTCCAGATGCACCGTGTGTGGCTAATAGGTGAGCCCAAGGTCCCAACACACTTGATATAGGTGTCTGGGTCTGGGGTTGTCCCTAATGGTTAGTGTCTCTCTAACAGTTGTCCCTCGATATTTGCAAGTGACTCTGGTTACCCCAACCTGTCATGGCTACTGACCCCAGTGAGGAATCCCAGGACAAGGGCAGAGGAACGTTACAATGAGGCACATGGGCGAACTAGGAGGATAATTGAGCACACTTTCGGCCTCCTGAAGGCCAGGTTCCAGTGCCTTCATCTGACAGGTGGCTCCCTATACTACTCACCGAAGAAGGTGTGCCAGATCATCATGGCATGCTGTATGTAACACAACCTGGCTTTCGACATCAGGTGCCTTTTCTGCAGGAGGATGGGCCTGATGTTGGTCTTGTGGCAGCTGTGGAGCTTGTGGACAGTGAAGAAGAGGAGGCAGAAGAAGAAGATATAGACAACCAAAACAACATCATCATGCAATACTTCCAGTGACACACAGGTAAGAGACTGGCACTGCTCCTCTCATATCATAGTACTGTAGGACATTGCATGATTCTGCGTTTTTACCTCTGTGTATGGACCCTGATATTTCACTTTGCCTTTCCATTTCACAGATCTGGGTACCACTTTCTGCGTTCTGCTATGTTTACTGATGCCCAACAAATGTCCAACATTGGTATGTGAAAATGAACATTGACTTTGCTATTTTTCTGAGAGGTTGCAATTACACATTTGAGAAAGTACAGACTGACTCCAGATTGATTTGTGATTCAAGGGTTTTATTTCTGTGCTAATAAGTAGAGGGGGCTGTGCAATGGGCTGGGGTGATGGTGGAGGGATGTCAATGGTAGAGACCAGTCTATTGGTATCACAGGTGCATTGTCCAAGGGGGCCTAGAACGTGGAGTAATGGCAGGTCAAGGTTGTCAGGGTGACATAGTGGGACAGAAGGGTGACAATCAGGAGAGTCTTATTTCCTGGCGGGGGTCTTGGCAATGTTCTCTGTCTTGTTCCTGGATCTCAGGGACCGTTTGCGGGCTGGTTCTCCTTCTGCAGGGGGTGGGGTGCTGGTGGCCTGTTGTTCCTGTGGCGGGGCCTCCTGTCCACTAGCGCCGGCGGAGGTGGAGGGGTGTTCATCATTCAGGCTAGTGTCAGGGACCCGTTGGTGTGCCACTGTGTCCCTCATGGTGTTGGCCATGTCTGCCAGCACCCCTGCAATGGTGACCAGGGTGGTGTTAATGGACTTCAAGTCCTCCCTGATCCCCAGGTACTGTTCCTCCTGCAGCCGCTGGGTCCCCTGAAACTTGGCCAGTACCGTGCCCATGGTCTCCTGGGGATGATGGTATGCTCCCATGATGTTGGAGAGAGCCTCGCGGAGAGTGGGTTCCCTGGGCCTGTCCTCCCCCTGACGCACAGCAGTCCTCACAGTTTCCCTGCTATCCTCTGCCTCTGTCCCCTGAACCGTGCCCACTGCCACTGACCCCAGGTCCCTGATTGTCTTGGGTTGGTGGGTCTGCCTGGGGTCCCTGTAGTGGTGGACACACTGCTGATTGACATGTCCTGGGGACAGAGGGATGGGCCCGCTGGGTGGGTGCTGTGGTGGTGTTTCCTGAGGGGGAGGTTCAGTGGTGGTTTGTGACTGTGGCAGGGGAACCGACTGTCCAGAGGTCCCTGATGGGCCGGGCTGGTCCTCTTGATCCAGGCGTGGAGAGCTGCTGTCGTCACTGTGGGCCTCTTCTGTGGGGGGACTAGATATGTCTGGCACCTCCTGTCCGGTGACGTTGGGTATGGGTCCTGTTGGGGTGTAAATGCATAGTTATTGTATCTGTGTGGGCCACCTTGTGCAATGTGTGAGTTACCGTCTACTCCTGTGCTTGGCTTATTGTCTTTGCTCTTGTGTGATTGATGATTTTGGGGCCTGGGTGAGTATCTGTACTGGACATGCTTTGGTGATGGGTGTCCATGCATTGGTGTGACATGCAGGGCTTGGTTTTGGGATGTGTGGATTGTGATAGTGGGGTATCTGTGGGGTGTTGGGGTGATGGGTGTGAGGGTTGGGCTAGGAGTTTGTGATAGCATGCAGGTAAGGTAGGGGGGATATAGTAGTAAAGATATGACTTACCAGAGTCCAGTCCTCCTGCTACTCCTGTGAGGCCCTCAGGATGCATTATTGCCAAGACTTGCTCCTCCCATGTTGTTAGTTGTGGGAGAGGAGGTGGGGGTCCACCGCCAGTCCTCTGTACTGCCACCTGGTGTCTTGATACCACGGAACGCACCTTCCCCCGTCGGTCGTTCCACCTCTTCCTGATGTCATCCCGTGTTCTGGGGTGCTGTCCCACTGCGTTGACCCTGTCGACAATTCTCCGCCATAGCTCCATCTTCCTTGCAATGGATGTCTGCTGCTGTCAGTGATCTGAAAAGCTGTGGCTCTACCCGGATGATTTCCTCCACCATGACCCTGAGCTCCTCCTCAGAAAACCTCGGGTGCTTTGAGGTGCCATAATGTGGTCTGGGTGATGTGTGAGGTGCTTTTTGTTATGATGTGTTGTGTTGGTGTGTGTTATTTGAGGTGGGTGGATGTTGTATAAGTGATGGTGTTGTGTGCCTGTGGATGCTGGTGTTGTGTTTGCTATTCTCTCTGTGCTTCTTCCAAAGAATTTGTTGTAAGGGTTTGTGGGTAATGTGGGTGTGTGCTTTATAGTGTTGTGAGTGTGTGGGTGTGGTGTGTGTATGTGTATCAGGTGTGTGTATTTTGAATTGTCCAATGTGGTTGTGTTTTGTAAATGTGTGTGTATTTTGAGCACAGCGGTGTGTACCGCCAATGGATTACCGCGGTTGAATGACCGCCACGTTGATTCGTGGGTCATGATAGTTCCTGTTGGCGTGACGGTGTAGGTTTTGCTATCACCAGTTTATCACTGACCTGTCGTGTGGCAGACTTGTGTGGGTGTCTGTATTGTGGGGGGTTACGAGATGTGGGTCGTAATGCCTGTAGCGGTTTTCCGCCATGGTATCTTGACGGCCGTCAGCACGGCGGTAAGCAGGATTTACCACCAGGGTTGTAATGAGGGCCTATTTCTTCATACGGATCTCTTGTTCTTTGGGTATGCGAAGCATGCACCCAGTTTGGCACTCCAGCACATATAATAGCAGTGTTCGTGATTAATATCACAAGGCAGGGGCCTTTCCACTTGGCTCCAGAGAGGACTTTCTCAAATGCTTTTTAATGAGTACCCAGGTCCCTGGGTTCAAATCATGGCACTGTTCTTGGTGAGGATTTGCAGTGACAGCTTCAACCTGTCAAGAAACAGAATGCCCCATGTTAGCCAAATCCTTTGCAGTAATCAAGTACCATGTCATCTGCTATGTTCAAAAGTGCATTTGCAGGTACAGCATGCAGTTTAATGGCTCCTCCCATAAGGAACTTGTGAGGAGATAAACCAGTCTTACTGACAGGTGTACTTCAAAGGCTCATCAACACCAATGCAAAGCATCAGGTAATTTCAGTGAAGTGGAGACACAGGGGGTCATTCTGACCTCAGCGGTAAAAGGCGCTTACCGCCGGTCAGAAGACCGCCATAACACCGCTGCGGTCGTGGTAAACCGCCACGGTCATTCTGACCCGCAACTGGCAAACCGCCAAAAACCCGACAACAACAAAAGTCCGCCACACCAACGGCCAGCTAAAAACTGGCGATGACCAAACCTCCACCTTCACGCCAACAGAAATACGCCCATGCTATTCCGACCCACAAATCCCCGCAGCGGTCTTTCAACCGCGGTATTCCATTGGCGGTACACACCGCCGCGCTCAAAATGCACACACCGTTACAAAACACAGCCACATTGGACAATTCAAAATACACACACCTGAGACACATACGCACACCACTCCCACACACCCATTACAATATAAAACACACACCTACATCACCCACAAACCCTTATGACCACAACTGCGACTGAAGGCCAGAGAGAGACAGCACAGAATAGAGTACACAATCACACAGAGGCAAATCACAACATCACCCACACAATATCCACACACAAAACACCATACACCACCACACTCACCACACTCTACAACACATACACCATCCCACACCTCATCCACACCACCCCATGGCACCCCAAAGACACCGCAGGTTTTCTGACGCAGAACTCAGGGTCATGGTGGAGGAAATAGTTCGGGTAGAGCCCCAGCTCTTCGGGACACAGGTGCAGCACACCATCATTGCCAGGAAGATGGAGCTATGGCAAAGAATAGTGGACAGGGTCAACGCTGTGGGACAGCATCCACGAAATCGGGACGATATCAGGAAGCGGTGGAACGACCTACGGGGGAAGGTGCGTTCCATGGTATCAAGGCACAACATTGCGGTGCAGAAGACTGGCGGCGGACCCCCACCTACTCCCCCAGAATTTACAGCATGGGAGGAGCAAGTCTTGCACATCCTGCATTCTGAGGGCCTCGCAGGAGTAGCTGGAGGAATGGACTCTGGTAAGTCAAATCTTCACTACTTCATTCCCCCCACCCCACCTGCATGCCAAATCATACCCCCACCCTCACCCCCACCCCCATCACACCAACTCCTTGCAAATGGCTCACCATCACAACCCACCCATCCCAACACCTAGCCCTGCATGCGTCCACAAAGCATGGACACCCATCACCAAAGCATGCCCACTGCACATACCCATCTCCCCCACAAGCCACCGTCACAACAGCTCCCACAAGGGAATGCCAGCACTGGGGTACACGGCCACCCACCCATTGCACACTATGGCACACACAGAAGCAATAACTATACTCTTATACCCCTGCAGGACCTGAACGCCACCACACCGCCCAGGAGGGTCCAGAAATGTCCATCCCACCCCCAGAAGAGGCCCCCAGTGATGACAGCAGCTCTGTCTCCCTGGACCCAGATGACCAGCCCGGCCCATCGGGGACCTCAGGACAGTCGGTTCCCCTCACACAGCCACAGGCCACAGCAGACCTACCCCCCTCTGGGAACACCAGCACAGCTCCCACCCAGCGGGCCCATGCCTCTGTCTCCAGGACACGTCAATCAGCGGTGTGTCCACCACTACAGGGCACCCAGGTTGACCCACCACCCCAACAACAGCAGGGACCTGGGGGCAGTGGTAGTGGGCACACGGTCCAGGGGACAGAGGCCCAGGGAAACAGGGGAACTGGGAGGGCTGCTGTGCGACAGGGGGGGGACAGGCCCAGGGAACCAACTCTCCACGAGGCCCTCTTCTCCATCATGGGAGCATACCACCGCTCCCAGGAGACGATGGCTACGGTACTGGCCAGGTTCCAGGAGATCCAGGTACTGCAGGAGGAACAGTACATGGGGTTCAGGGAAGAACTCTGAGCCATTAGTTCCGCAATGGGGACCATCGTTGTGGCTCTTACCCAGATTGTCACCACATTGCGGGACCATGTGGCACCACAAAGGGCCCCTGTCACTAGCATGGACCAGGAACAGCCTACCACCTCCGCTGGCGCTAGTGGACAGGAGGCCCCCACACAACAACAGGCCACCAGAACCCCACCTCCTGCAGAAGAAGAACCACCCCGCAAGCGGTACCTGAGATCTAGGAAGAAGACAGAGTAGGATGCCAAGACCCCCGCCAGCAAAGGATACCCCCTGATGTCATCCCACTGTCCCACATTGTCACCCTGTCCAACCTTGAACTGCCCCTGCTCCATCCTTCCACAGGCATATGGACAATGCACCTGTGAGTCTGAAAATCTGGACTCTGCCATGGACATTACTCCACCATCACCCATCACCGATTTTCAAGCATGTCCCTAAATTTAGCACTTAAATAAATTCACTTATTGCACTAAAATTATCTGGAGTCTGCTTGTCTTTTGAACAAATGTATTAGACATAATGGTGCCAAAATGTTCAGTTACATTGTGATGACAACATACCACTGTCACACAGCTGTAGTCCATGGGCAAACAACGCAGAGGTCACGCAGTGGGGCCCACATCTCTGAAAACGGACGGGAAAGTCACAACTCAGTTAACATAAACTGGGGGAAACTCAGACAGTAGAGAGGCAGGAGACTGTAAGTACATGTAAAATGGCGGTGTTGATTCGTACCTGTGTGTTATTGAAAATACTGTTGTATCACTGTGTCCCTGTTGTCTGTGTCGTCCCCGTCGTCTTCCTCCTCTTCACTCTCCACAGGCTCCACAGCTGCCACAACACAACCCTCTGGACCATCCTCCTGCAGGAAAGGCACCTGGCGTCGCAAAGCCAGGTTGTGAAGCATACAGCAGGCCACGATGATCTGGCACACCTTCTTCGGTGAGTACATTAGGGATCCACCTGTCATATGCATGCACCTAAACCTGCCCTTCAGGAGGCCGAAGGTCCGCTCGATCACCCTCCTAGTCCGCCCATGGGCCTCATTGTACCGTTCCTCTGCCCTGGTCCGGGGATTCCTCACTGGGGTCAGTAGCCACGACAGGTTGGGGTAACCAGAGTCACCAATTAGCCACACACGGTGTCTCTGTAGCTGTTCCATCACATAAGGGATGCTGCTATTTCGCATGATGTACGCGTCATGCACTGACCCAGGGAACTTGGCATTTACATGGGAGATGTATACTGGTCAGCCAAACAGACCACCTGGACATTCATAGAATGATAACTTTTTCTGTTCCTGTACACCTGTTCACTTTCACTGGGGGGAACCAAAGCCACTTGGGTCCCATCAATAGCACCAATGATGTTGGGAATATGTCCAAGGGCATAGAAATCACCCTTCACTGTAGCCAAATCGCCCACCTCAGGGAAAACAATGTAGGTCCGCATGTATTTCATCAGGGCAGACAACACTCTGGACAAAACCTTAGAAAACATAGGCTGAGACATCCCTGATGAAATGGCCACTGTTGTTTGAAATGACCCACTTGCCAAAAAATGGAGTACTGACAGAACCTGCACCAGAGGGGGAATCCCTGTGGGTTGGCGAATGGGTGACATCAGGTCTGGCTCCAGCTGGGCACACAGTTCCTGTATAGTGGCTCGGTCAAGTCTGTATGTCAGTATGACATGTCTTTCTTCCATTGTCGACAGGTCCACCAGTGGTCTAGTACACGGGAACATTCCTCCATCTCCTCGCAAGTCCCAGCGGACGGTGCCTAGGAAGGACAACATGGAGCACAGAGTCAAGCAAACCACAGGTACGTTCCCACAGCTTGCACAGTACACGATTCACTATGCATTGAATGGCTTGTATGAGTGGCAATGCAAGGCCTAGGCCTGTGTGACGCAGCAGAAATTAAGCCATGTGGGCCCTTGAAATGGCGGCTGCCTGACCTGTGAAGTGTGACAATGGGATGTGAGGTCAATGCGCTGGCGTGGCACACCGTGGCGGTAGGCGGTCGAAGACCGCGGTGCAAAGCCACATTGGTTAACATAGAACCCTATGGGTTTCAGGAGCCAATGACGAAGTGCGCCGGCGGGCGCGGTACGCACCGCCGCGGTACGCACCGCCACGGGCGTGCCTGCCATTTACTATCAGCTTAATCACTCGAGACCTGATCATCCACAGGAGAGGACCTATACTGCAAGTGCTGCTGTGACCTCGGTCTGGAAGAGAGAATGGCTGCTGCGACTGGGGAAAGGGCAACTGCCTTCACTTCTGAAGAATTAGAGAAACTCGTGGATGGGGTCCTCCCCCAGTATGCGCTACTCTACGGTCGTCCAGACCAACAGGTTAGTACACTGGGACCATGCTTTGTGGGCAATGCCTGGGTTGAGTGGGGTGAATGAACGAAGGTGGTGAGGGGAGCGTATGAGGCATGCATCAAACAACAGATGAGAGCATGTGCCACATGGCAAGGGTGAGGATGGGGGGACACTCACATCGAGCATGCAAAAAATGTTGATATTTTATTTTCTCTCCCTGTACGTGTCACATAGGTCAGCGCCCATCAGAAAGTCGACATTTGGCGTGCCATCGCCAAGGACGTCCAGACCCTGGGGGTCCACAACAGACGGGGCACCCACTGCCGCAAGAGGTGGGAGGACATCCGCCGCGGGAGCAGAAAGACCGCGGAGGCTCTGCTGGGGATGGCCTCCCAACGTAGGAGGGGTGCCACCCGTCAATTGACCCCCCTGATGTCTCGGATCCTGGCGGTGACCTACCCAGATTTGGATGGGCGCATGAGGACATCACAGCAGACACAAGGGGGTGAGTACAAGCACATTCTGCTATCTTCGCGCGCAGTGGAGGTGTCTGGGTGGGGGAGGAGGGATGTGGGTATCCCTAGGCCAGGGCGATTTCTGTAGGCTAGTCCCCTCCGTAAGGCATGGCCCTGTGCCCCCGCCCTCCACCTCTGTAGGGTGCCAAGTACACCTATCCATGGCCTTGTGTCACCTATGTGTGCAGATGTCGTCCATTGGCTTGTAGGCCAAGTCTCACTGATTGAGTAGTGTACCCCAAGTGCGCGGCGTAGTGCAGGGGGCTTCTGTGTCTGTCCTCTCCGCCAACTGTGTTGCCAATGCATGCACTCAACATGTCTTTATTTCTCTCCCCCCCCTTTTTTTGTCTGCTCTTCCTGTTCATGTGTGCATTAGCATCATCTGGCGGAGGAGAAGTGGCATTGGAGCACGAGGGAGCTGCATCTCACATGGCCCCGGAGGGCCATGCAACAGACTCTGATTTCACCAGTGAGACGGAGGGCGAGGGGGGCTCCACAACGGGGACACGTGGAGACATCAGCGACACCGACACGTCCTCGGAAGGGAGCTCCCTTGTGGTGGCGGCAACATCCATGCCCACCGCAACAACAGGTACAGCCGCCACCCAGCGCACCAGCTCCGCCCTCCAAGCAGCCCCTCAGCGTTCGCCCCGTGCCCGCTCGCACACCAAGGCGGGCATCTCCTTCGCCCCAGGCACCTCAGGCCCTGCCCCAGTTACCCCTGCTGCCCTCAGTGAGGAGGTCATTGACCTCCTCCGGACGCTCAATGTTGGGCAGTCTACCCTTTTGAATGCCATCCAGGGGGTGGAAAGGGAGGTGCATCGGAGCAATGCATACCTGAAGGGCATTCCTTCGGGTCAGGCTGCCCATCAGCGATCGTTCAACGCTCTGGCCTCAGCACTGACGGCAGCCATTGTCCCTGTCTCCTGCCTCCCTCCTCCAACTCCCTCCACCCAGTCCCACTCCCCTGTTCCTCTGCCTATCCCAGACACACCTACAGACCAGCCTGCACACACCTCAACACCCAAGGTCAGCTCATCCAAACATAAGCACCACACATCCCACAAGCATTCACACAAGCAACATCCACATGCAGACATGCCAACAGCCACTGCCTCCTCTGTGTCCCCCTCCTCCTCATCTCCCTCCTCCCTCCCTGTGACGTCTCCACTCACACTTGCATGCACCACTTCATCAGCCACTACGTCCATCACCAGCACACCCACCAGAACACTCCGCACACGTGCAGTCACCACCCCCACTGCCATTTACACGTCCCCTGTGTCCTCTCCCAGTGTGTCTGTCACCCCCTCTTCCAAACCACACAAACGCAGGCAGCCACCCACCCAACAGCCATCCACCTCACGACAGCCTCCGTCACAAGCACCTGCACCCAACAACAGCACACTTGACTCTCCTACAACCACATCCTCTTCCTCCACTCCCATACCCACTGCACCTACCCTTCCCATTGCTCCTAAAAAGTTTTTCCTCTCCAAACTTAACCTCTTTCCATCACCTGACCCACCCCCTCCATCTCGTAAAAGTCCAATCAGCACCTCAGCCACCACAAGCCCTGGACCTACAAGGACCATAGTCCAGGGATATTGGAGTCCACCACCTTCGAGGGCAGCTACATCGGCCAGCAGCAAAGGGACAGCCAGCCCACCCCCTTGGAAAAAAAACAAAAAAGGAAAGGGCCGGCGCGAGAGGACAGAGACGGCAGCCTCCACAGGCACCACACTGGCACCGTCAGGAAGTGGGGTGCCACCTGGCACATCTCCAAAGGGAGGCAAGGGACACTGAGGATCAGGCAAGGATGGCAAGGGCAGCACGCCCGACAAGTCCGGCAGCAGGCGAGCTGCCCAGGAGGGCCCCACCAGACCCATTCCGGGGGTGAAGGAGTACACCCATGGGCACGGGACACCAGCACAGGAGGGCCCCGCAAGCGAGAAGTCGGACGGCGAGTGAACACCAGATATTGGCCAGATCTGGTGCCCTGGAGACACATGTGAAGAACCGCTGAACAGGCCCCCGCCGTCTCAAGAACCACTGAACAGGGCCCTTCAAGACAAGCACCGCTGAACAGGGCCCCACCGTCTCAAGAACCGCTGAACAGGGCCCTTCAAGACAAGCACCGCTGAACAGGGCCCTTCAAGACAAGCACCGCTGAACAGGGCCCCGCCATCTCAAGAACCGCTGAACAGGGCCCTTCAAGACATGCACCGCTGAACAGGGCCCTTCAAGACAAGCACCTCTGAACAGGGCCCGCCGTCTCAAGAACCGCTGAACAGGGCCCTTCAAGACAAGCACCGCTGAACAGGGCCCCGCCATCTCAAGAACCGCTGAACAGGGCCCTTCAAGACATGCACCGCTGAACAGGGCCCTTCAAGACAAGCACCGCTGAACAGGGCCCGCCGTCTCAAGAACCGCTGAACAGGGCCCTTCAAGACAAGCACCACTGAACAGGGCCCTTCAAGACAAGCACCGCTGAACAGGGCCCTGCCGTCTCAAGAACCGCTGAACAGGGCCCTTCAAGACAAGCACCGCTGAACAGGGTCCTTCAAGACAAGCACCGCTGAACAGGGCCCCGCCGTCTCAAGAACCGCTGAACAGGGCCCTTCAAGACAAGCACCGCTGAACAGGGCCCCGCCGTCTCAAGAACCGCTGAACATGGCCCTTCAAGACAAGCACCGCTGAACTGGGCCCTTTAAGACAAGCACCGCTGAACAGGGCCCGCCGTCTCAAGAACCGCTGAACAGGGCCCCGCCGTCTCAAGAACCGCTGAACAGGGCCCTTCAAGACAAGCACCGCTGAACAGGGCCCCGCCGTCTCAAGAACCGCTGAACAGGGCCCTTCAAGACAAGCACCGCTGAACAGGGCCCTTCAAGACAAGCACCGCTGAACAGGGCCCCGCCATCTCAAGAACCGCTGAACAGGGCCCTTCAAGACATGCACCGCTGAACAGGGCCCTTCAAGACAAGCACCTCTGAACAGGGCCCGCCGTCTCAAGAACCGCTGAACAGGGTCCTTCAAGACAAGCACCGCTGAACAGGGCCCTTCAAGACAAGCACCGCTGAACAGGGCCCGCCGTCTCAAGAACCGCTGAACAGGGCCCTTCAAGACAAGCACCGCTGAACAGGGCCCTTCAAGACAAGCACCGCTGAACAGGGCCCCGCCGTCTCAAGAACCGCTGAACAGGGCCCTTCAAGACATGCACCGCTGAACAGGGCCCTTCAAGACAAGCACCGCTGAACAGGGCCCGCCGTCTCAAGAACCGCTGAACAGGGCCCTTCAAGACAAGCACCACTGAACAGGGCCCTTCAAGACAAGCACCGCTGAACAGGGCCCCGCCGTCTCAAGAACCGCTGAACAGGGCCCTTCAAGACATGCACCGCTGAACAGGGCCCTTCAAGACAAGCACCACTGAACAGGGCCCGCCGTCTCAAGAACCGCTGAACAGGGCCCTTCAAGACAAGCACCACTGAACAGGGCCCTTCAAGACAAGCACCGCTGAACAGGGCCCTGCCGTCTCAAGAACCGCTGAACAGGGCCCTTCAAGACAAGCACCGCTGAACAGGGTCCTTCAAGACAAGCACCGCTGAACAGGGCCCCGCCGTCTCAAGAACCGCTGAACAGGGCCCTTCAAGACAAGCACCGCTGAACAGGGCCCCGCCGTCTCAAGAACCGCTGAACATGGCCCTTCAAGACAAGCACCGCTGAACTGGGCCCTTTAAGACAAGCACCGCTGAACAGGGCCCGCCGTCTCAAGAACCGCTGAACAGGGCCCCGCCGTCTCAAGAACCGCTGAACAGGGCCCTTCAAGACAAGCACCGCTGAACAGGGCCCCGCCGTCTCAAGAACCGCTGAACAGGGCCCTTCAAGACAAGCACCGCTGAACAGGGCCCTTCAAGACAAGCACCGCTGAACAGGGCCCCGCCATCTCAAGAACCGCTGAACAGGGCCCTTCAAGACATGCACCGCTGAACAGGGCCCTTCAAGACAAGCACCTCTGAACAGGGCCCGCCGTCTCAAGAACCGCTGAACAGGGTCCTTCAAGACAAGCACCGCTGAACAGGGCCCTTCAAGACAAGCACCGCTGAACAGGGCCCGCCGTCTCAAGAACCGCTGAACAGGGCCCTTCAAGACAAGCACCGCTGAACAGGGCCCTTCAAGACAAGCACCGCTGAACAGGGCCCCGCCGTCTCAAGAACCGCTGAACAGGGCCCTTCAAGACATGCACCGCTGAACAGGGCCCTTCAAGACAAGCACCGCTGAACCGCTGAACAGGGCCCTTCAAGACAAGCACCACTGAACAGGGCCCTTCAAGACATGCACCGCTGAACAGGGCCCTGCCGTCTCAAGAACCGCTGAACAGGGCCCTTCAAGACAAGCACCGCTGAACAGGGTCCTTCAAGACAAGCACCGCTGAACAGGGCCCCGCCGTCTCAAGAACCGCTGAACAGGGCCCTTCAAGACAAGCACCGCTGAACAGGGCCCCGCCGTCTCAAGAACCGCTGAACATGGCCCTTCAAGACAAGCACCGCTGAACTGGGCCCTTTAAGACAAGCACCGCTGAACAGGGCCCGCCGTCTCAAGAACCGCTGAACAGGGCCCTTCAAGACAAGCACCAATGAACAGGGCCCCGCCGTCTCAAGAACCGCTGAACAGGGCCCTTCAAGACAAGCACCGCTGAACAGGGCCCTTCAAGACCAGCACCGCTCCAGCTGGGCACCGCCATCTCTGCACCGCTCCGCTGGGCCCTACCTCTCAAGCACCGCTCCGCTGGGCCCTTCAACTCAAGCACCGCTCCGCTGGGCCCTTCAACTCAAGCACCGCTCCGCTGGGCACTTCCTCTCAAGCACCGCTCCGCTGGGCACTTCCTCTCAAGCACCGCTCCGCTGGGACCTTCCTCTCAAGCACCGCTCCGCTGGGCCCTTCCTCTCAAGCACCGCTCCGCTGGGCCCTTCCTCCCAAGCACCGCTCCGCTGGGCACCGCAGTCTCTGCACCGCTCCGCTGGTCCCTTCCCCTCAAGCACCGCTCCGCTGGGACCTTCCTCTCAAGCACCGCTCCGCTGGGCCCTTCCTCTCAAGCACCGCTCCGCTGGGCCCTTCCTCCCAAGCACCGCTCCGCTGGGCCCTTCCTCTCAAGCACCGCTGGGCCCTTCCTCTCAAGCACCGCTCCGCTGGGCCCTTCCTCCCAAGTACTGCTCCGCTGGGCACCGCCGTCTCTGCACCGCTCCGCTGGGCCCTTCAACTCAAGCACCGCTCCACTGGGCACTTCCTCTCAAGCACCGCTCCGCTGGGCCCTTCCTCTCAAGCACCGCTCCGCTGGGCCCTTCAACTCAAGCACCGCTCCGCTGGGCCCTTCCTCCCAAGCACCGCTCCGCTGGGCACCGCCGTCTCTGCACCGCTCCGCTGGGCCCTTCAACTCAAGCACCGCTGACACATTGGCAGAAGGGGCAGGCCCGGATCAGTGTCGGACAGGGCTGCACGATACACTCTGGGCACCAAGACTCCTCCAGTACCGCTGGAGTCTGTCATCCACTTGTGAGACTGTGGCTTTGCACTCCCCAGGATGGCACAGTGGGCAAGCCACCCACTGTAGGGACTTGAGAGACTGTGGCTTTGCGCTCCCCAGGATTGCACAGTGGGCAAGCCACCCACTGTAGGGACTTGAGAGACTGTGGCTTTGCACTCCCCATGATGGCATAGTGGGCAGGCCACCCACTGTAGGGACTTGAGAGACTGTGGCTTTGCACTCCCCAGGATGGCACAGTGGGCAAGCCACCCACTGTATGGACTTGAGAGACTGTGGCTTTGCACTCCCCAGGATTGAACAGTGGCCATGGAGGCCCCTCGTGGATCTGGCGTCGTGGACTCATGTGGCTGAGGTGCCCCCCCTTCCCTTCCCCCTGAGGTGCCTGTAGTTTTCCTATCTGATGCCCCTGCAGTCTTCTCTCCAATGGATTCAGGTCTCATGTGTGGGCTTTGCCCATGTGTTGAGGACCATTGGCCCACGTACAATGACAGAAAGCCAATTTTGACGGAACATTTTACATATGTGTATATAGGTATGGGATGTTCGACTTACTTATTTACTTAGCCTTACAATATATTTGAATTCCAATAACATATTATTTTGTCTTTGCATTCTTCCAGGGGGTTTGGGGGGTGTCACTCTGAGTTGTTGCTCTGCATTGGTGTGTTGGTAGTTGGGGTGGGGGGGTGTCGCATATGTGTGTGCCCGTATTCTTTTCTTCTCCCCCCTCCCCTGTGTCGTAGGTGCAGTACTCACCGTTGTCTTCTGCGCCGGCGTTCGTGCTCCTGGTAGAGGAGCAGGTAGACAATTGCTGGTAGGATGTGTAGTTCTGGTTCCATGCTGTCCAGATTCCTCGTGGAGTGTGTAGGGTGAGCGTTTTCCCGTTCGTAGTCTGTTTCCGCCGTGTTTTTATCGGCGGGGCTCCCGCCCCAGAAAAGGTGGCGGATTGGTGAGTTGTGATAGGGTGGGCGGTACATTGTCTGCCGCCTGTCTGTTGGCGGTGACCGCCGCGCTGTTTGTTTGTCCCGCCGTGGCGGTCGGAGTGTTAAAGTGGCAGTCTGTGTTGGCGGTTCCCACCAGGGTCAGAATTCCATTTTTTTTACCGCCTGCCTGTTGGCGGGTTGGCCGCCGCTTTAACACCGACCGCCAGCGTTGGAATGACCCCCACAGACTTTTGCCAATTGGGACTTGGTTTTTCCATTAAGCTGCTCACCTGTAGCAGAAGCTTCTGGTCAATAGCTACAATGCAATTTCCGCTCCACTTGTAATGCTGCACACAACATCTTAAGGCTCTCATTGTTTAATTGAGTCCCTTGATCTGACAGAAAACCTGGCATTCCACACGTTGGTACCATCTCTCTTAACAGCAGTTTGGTTACTGTCATTTCGCCTTGTTGGGTAGGTGTCCACCCATCAAGAGAAAATGCACACTATGTCCAGGATGTATCTCAGCCCATTACAAAGAGGCATTTCAGTAAAGTCCATGTCCATGTGCATCTGGTCGAAGGGACTACCTGATCGCCCTACATGAGTCAGTGTAACTGGTGCTTGTTTCCCTACATTTATCTGTGGACTTGTTACCTTATGGTGACACAGATCTTCTGCATGCATCCTGAATCTGGGATTAAACCAGTCCTTTCTAAAGGACCTGACCATTGCATTCCTCCCTAAGGGCCTCATTATGACTTTGGCAATCTTTTGGAAAGACTGCTGCAGTGGTGGCCGCCAAAAGGCGGTAATCTGACCGCCATATTAAGAGTCACACTGTGAAGTCCGCCAAAAACAGCCAAAATTCCGAAACCCCCAGAACACTGGAGGGAAAAGAGCCAGTTCCACTCACCAAATTACGATCAACAAATCACCACTTTGGTTCTTCCATGGCGGAAAACTACAGGTGGTCCAAAATGCGGCAGTCAAAACTCACTTCTGTCAGAACATCCCGCCACATTGGATAGTTTGAATACCCCATACCTGACACACATCCACACCAACTCACAGCACTATACAACACACCCCACACAACCCACAATCCTTTGCATCCAGAATGCCAGAGACATATACCAAAAACCCCAAAATATTAGATTTAGCTCTTGTACACTACAGGCACACATACACATTTCCCTCAGCACACACGCCACATCAGCACAACTATCACAATACACACATCACTTGCACACACAATCCACTACAACTGTCTCCAGCTCACATTGCAGCACCCTCACCTCACCAATTACCCAACACCACATCCTTACACTCACAACACCCCATACACTGTCTGTACAATTGCAAACATGTCCCCACACCCACGTTTCACTGATGATGAGTTGAGGGTCATGGTAGATGAAATTGTAAGGGTAGAACCACACCTGTTTGGAGCACAGGTCCAACAAACATCTATTCATAGGAAAATTGAGTTGTTGCAAAGGATAGTCGACAGGGTCAATTCTGTAGGCAGTCATCTGCGCACAAGGGAGGACATCAGGAAGAGGTGGAATGACATACGGGGGAAGGTGCCTTCCATGGCATCCAGGCACCTGTTAGCCATACAGAAGACTGGTGTTGGGCCCCCACTTCCTCCCCCACCTTTACATCATGAGAGGAAAAGGTCTTGGATATGCTACATCCTCAGGGCCTGACAGGCATACCAGGGGGACTGGAGTCTGGTAAGTACCCGCAATGATTATGTCCTGCAAGCTTCTTCACCACCCAAACCCACCCTCATAAACTATTTTAGCCACTACACCTCTCACCAAATCACCTAATACCCCTCTCTGGCATACCACCTCTCAACTAGCCCAACTGCCCTCACAGCCCTTGGAAATGGCACATTAACTACAGGCTAATCATATCACTATGACTCCCAAAATGCACTAACCCACCATTGTGAAAACCTGGAATGTGCACAATACATCACATGTAATGCATGTACAACTCAATTGCTAGCTAAACCATCTACATTGTTCCAGTGAGGACCAGTACATGGCAATGACAGTAATACAATGGCACATTCACAATGGCAACCAAAGCAAGACACAGCTACAGCTGAGTGACCATTCCTACTGGCCACAGATCAAATATCCCAAATCAAAAACTGACTGACCTGGGTTGGAAAGTAAGATGGCTGTGTCGATGCACATGCACAACATCTAGATACAGGACTATTTCCCTTGCATACCTACATACTGTGTTCCCATTAGGACACCATTGTGCATTGTGCAGCTTTGATGTGTGATGTCTAGCAAGCCTGACTATTCACTAGGTGACAGAGGTGAACAGTCATGTCAATAATCAGACAATAACAGATCACATCTGCAGTGAAATCTATACCAACCTAATGTAACAACTCTAAACATGGAGTATGGAAATCAAGTCACAGAGTTGTATGAACAAAAAAGGTATGCGGTGCAGCAACTGTAAATCTAATTGTAGGAATTTCTGTTAGGCCACTGTCTGCATCTCACATAAATGCAACTAAACACACATTTTAATCTGAACTCCGTGTCTCCCTCCCTCCACAGGTAACCTTGCCATTGCCACCATGGAGAGGATACCTGAGACTGTCAGTCCCCCTCAGGATGAAGGCCCCAGTGAGGACAATAGCTTTGGATGTCTGGACACTGACAAACAACCTGGCCTATCTGGGACACCTGGTCAGTCAACGACTCTCAGCCTCACCCTGCCCACATCAACTCCTACCAACCCTATTGCATGTACGTCACAGGCAACCATTCACCCCCAAACCTGTGTCCTAAGGACTGTATCATGTATTGTTGTTCCACAGTTACCTGAGTCTCACCTTGCCACCCCTGACAATGATGAACCTGCAACCACTGGGAGCGGGCACAGGCATGAGTGGGTAGGGTGGGAGGGATGACGTGGGCCAGAGGATGGGCATTCCAACGGACACAACTGACCGGTAAACCATCTCCCAAGTCTTGGGAGCATACCACATTTCCCAAGACAGGATGGGCCAACTCATCACTATGTTGGGGGGAATTCAAAGGCACAGAGAGACCACCACCAGGAAGTCATGCAGCAGTGGCAGGCACAAAATGCCCACATTGCTACCACTGCAGGGGTCCTGAGGGACATCAATACCACCCTGATTAGTTTCTCTACATGTCATCTGGCCCCTTCCACTAGAAATGTAACATCTGCCGCTTCAACAACTGTGGCTGCTGGTGGAATGGAGGCACTGTGAGGGGAAACTCATGCCTCAGACACCACTCTCTCTGTAGCTGAAGAACCCCCGTAAACTTGGACATCCACCTACACATCCAGCAGGGGCAGATGCCACCAAGACCAAACCCACTGCCCGAAAGTGAACCTCTCTTGATTATCCCCCCTTGTGTGCCACACATACACCCTGTTGACTGTTCTGAAAGCTAACTCCATTATCCCATAGTATAAGGACATTGGACTTGTGTTACCAACTGGTGTAGCAGCTACCCCGATGAAATCATCCACCATGACCTCACCCATCACTGTTATGTTCATATATATTAGTATGATGGTTACAGTTTTGCTCTTGATCTGCACAATACATCACACTTAAACACAGGTACTGTGTATGTGTCCTTTATAATCCATGTACAATAGTTATGCATGCCACTTTTGGTGTGGTAATCCCTCCGTATCGAACAGCCATTCTAATGGATATCAAATGGAAACACCATCAGCAGGAGACTCTTTACAACAGAAATGTTACAGGACAGATGTAAAAGAGGTTGAAATCAAGGTCAATACAGCACATTCAGCATAACTGAGAGTACTATCATGATGTATGCAATGGTGTCATAAAATGCATAGACACAGGATACAGAAGTCAGGCTCATGGTAATTTACCTAAAAAGGAGGGGCACACTGATAGGTCCTCTCTATCACCTGGAATAGGCTCTTCACATACCCATACCATAGCTTCTAATTCACTTATCTCATGGAACATAGAAAGATTATAACAGAGGTACTCAGTATTGAAACCATACACTAACATTTGTTAGTTGTCACTCACCTATTTCAGTCTACAGTGACATGCACCTTGGACTGCAAAGTCAGAACAAAATGACAGCTAGGTCCAATGGCGATCACAATTTACTCCACCTACTGTGAAGTGGGAGGCTATCATCCAACCTTTACACATGTGCCACACTTTCTCCAGACACATAATACACCATTTGACATCCTTCTCTACCCCACAGGTGAAAGAAAAGGAGAAACTATTTACTACTCCCATTTTATGACCGTAAAACCATCAAGCTTACGCCCCACTTAAACTAAACTGATATTACCAGGTATCTGTCATGTACAACTCACATGTCTGTCAGCAATTCCCACCTGCTTTTAACTCAGTATTCCTCAAGCCAAGGTTGCAGAGCCAAACAGGATCTCGGCAAATCTGTGAGTGAAAGGGAAAGAGGATAGGAAATTTCACAAAACATACCTCACATCTGAAAAGTCATTACCAGAAGTGTAAGTTAGCATCTGCTGTAACAATACATGTAAATACAGAACAAACTGTCCTGTACACAATGCAGACTTTCAGTATGCATTCACAACTGACTCATAGACATTGGAGCTCGTTATACCCCACAGATGAAGCGAGTAAGTAGGTGTGATGCGGGAAACATCACTTACATCGCGGTGAATGCAGCAAAATGCATTTACCACAATGCATATACAACGCATATGCGTTTACCACGCATGGCTTTACCACGCATGCCTTTACAACGAATTTCATTGTAAAGGCATGAATGGTAAAGGTGTTTGCATGGTAAAGGTTTAAAATTTAAGTACAGGTAAGTATTAAGTGAGTTGAGTGGTGTATATATATATATATATGTATATATATATATAACAGTTATTGGTGGTAATTGCATTTTTAAGTTTTAGGGTGGGCATGGCCATTGGGGTGTTAAGGACATTTTTAAATTTTAGGGTGGGCATTGGGTTTGGGGTGGTAGGGGCATTTTTAGGTTTTAGGTTGGGCATGGGTTTTGGGGGTGGTAAGGGCATTTTTAGGTTTTAGGGTGGGTATGTGTTTTGGGGTGGTAAGGGCATTTTTAGGTTTTAGGGTTGGCATGGGTTTTGGGGTGGTGAGGGCATTTTTAGATTTTAGGGTGGGTATGGGTTTTGGGGTGGTAAGGGCATTTTTAGGTTTTAGGGTGGGTATGGATTTTGGGGTGGTAAGGGCATTTTTAGGTTTAGGGTGGGCATGGGTTTTGGGGTGGTAAGCACATTTTAGAGTTTTAGGGTGGGTATGGGTTTTGGGGTGGTAAGGGCATTTTTTGGTTTTAGGGTGGGTATGGCTTTTGGGGTGGGAGGGGCATTTTTAGGTTTTAGGGTGGGTATGGTTTTGGGGTGATAAGGGCTTTCTTAGGTTTTAGGGTGGGCATGGGTTTTAGGGTGGTAAGGGTATTTTTAGGTTTTAGGGTGGGTATGGGGTTTGGGGTCATAAGGGGTGTTTAGGTTTTAGGGTGGGTATGGGTTTTGGGATGGTAAGGGTATTTTTAGGTTTTAGGGTGGTTATGCGTTTTGGGGTGGTAAGGGCATTTTTAGGTTTTAGGGTGGGTATGGGGTGGTAAAGGGTGTTTAGGTTTTAGGGTGGGTATGGGTTTTGGGGTGGTAAAGTAATTTTTAGGGTTTAGGATAGGTAGGGTTTTTCGGTGGAAAGGTGTGTTTGTATATATATATATAGATATATATATATGAATATACAGGAAGTGCAGAATTATTAGGCAAATGAGTATTTTGACCACATCATCCTCTTTATGCATGTTGTCTTACTCCAAGCTGTATAGGCTCGAAGGCCTACTACCAATTAAGCATATTAGGTGATGTGCATCTCTGTAATGAGAAGGGGTGTGGTCTAATGACATCAACACCCTATATCAGGTGTGCATAATTATTAGGCAACTTCCTTTCCTTTGGCAAAATGGGTCAAAAGAAGGACTTGACAGGCTCAGAAAAGTCAAAAATAGTGAGATATCTTGCAGAGGGATGCAGCACTCTTAAAATTGCAAAGCTTCTGAAGCGTGATCATCGAACAATCAAGCGTTTCATTCAAAATAGTCAACAGGGTCGCAAGAAGCATGTGGAAAAACCAAGGCGCAAAATAACTGCCCATGAACTGAAAAAAGTCAAGCGTGCAGCTGCCACGATGCCACTTGCCACCAGTTTGGCCATATTTCAGAGCTGCAACATCACTGGAGTGCCCAAAAGCACAAGGTGTGCAATACTCAGAGACATGGCCAAGGTAAGAAAGGCTGAAAGACGACCACCACTGAACAAGACACACAAGCTGAAACGTCAAGACTGGGCCAAGAAATAGCTGAAAACTGATTTTTCAAAGGTTTTATGGACTGATGAAATGAGAGTGAGTCTTGATGGGCCAGATGGATGGGCCCGTGGCTGGATTGGTAAAGGGCAGAGAGCTCCAGTCCGACTCAGACGCCAGCAAGGTGGAGGTGGAGTACTGGTTTGGGCTGGTATCATCAAAGATGAGCTTGTGGGGCCTTTTCGGGTTGAGGATGGAGTCAAGCTCAACTCCCAGTCCTACTGCCAGTTCCTGGAAGACACCTTCTTCAAGCAGTGGTACAGGAAGAAGTCTGCATCCTTCAAGAAAAACATGATTTTCATGCAGGACAATGCTCCATCACACGCGTCCAAGTACTCCACAGCGTGGCTGGCAAGAAAGGGTATAAAAGAAGGAAATCTAATGACATGGCCTCCTTGTTCACCTGATCTGAACCCCATTGAGAACCTGTGGTCCATCATCAAATGTGAGATTTACAAGGAGGGAAAACGGTACACCTCTCTGAACAGTGTCAGGCTGTGGTTGCTGCTGCACGCAATGTTGATGGTGAACAGATCAAAACACTGACAGAATCCATGGATGGCAGGCTTTTGAGTGTCCTTGCAAAGAAAGGTGGCTATATTGGTCACTGATTTGTTTTTGTTTTGTTTTTGAATGTCAGAAATGTATATTTGTGAATGTTGAGATGTTATATTGGTTTCACTGGTAATAATAAATAATTGAAATGGGTATATATTTTTTTTTGTTGAGTTGCCTAATAATTATGCACAGTAATAGTCACCTGCACACACAGATATCCCCCTAACATAGCTAAAACTAAAAACAAACTAAAAACTACTTCCAAAAATATTCAGCTTTGATATTAATGAGTTTTTTGGGTTCATTGAGAACATGGTTGTTGTTCAATAATAAAATTAATCCTCAAAAATACAACTTGCCTAATAATTCTGCACTCCCTGTATATATATATATATATATATATATATATATATATATATATATCTATATAGATATATAGATATATAGATATATATATATAGAGAGAGAGAGAGGAAGAGAAATGTATATATATTATGTATATATGGGTATATATATATATTACTGTTTCTCATGATGAAGGTATCATGCACAGACCGGGATACTTGACTGTGACTTGTGAGATGAACTGGTCTGCCAAACACACCACCTGAACTTTGATTGAGTGGTAGTTTTTCCTGTTCCTATGCACATGTTCATTTGCACTGCGAGGGATCAAGGCTACAAGGGTGCCACTAATGCCTCCTTCCACATGTGGAATGTGTCCCAGCTCATAAAAGTCTGCCTTCACATAGGCCAAATCCACTTGGTGGGGAAACCTGATGTAGCTGTCCAGGTGTCTGAACAATACACACAGTACATCCTTCAAAACCAGGCTGAATATGGGCTGAGACATCCCTGCTGTTAGATTCAATGTATTCTAAAGGGACCCTGTGGCCAAGAAGTGTAGCACTGACAAGACGTGAACGATCAGACCATAGGGTTAGTGTAGTTCCGACATCTTACTTGATTAGGGGAGACTAGACCTTATCTTTTTCTCTCCCACCATTGTTGTTTTTAATCATGACAGAGGTTTAACACCAAATAAATTATCGTTTTTACCTCTAGCCATTTTTAATAGTAACCTTTTCATACCAATCCCATGTCCCTTTTTTTCTCTCTCTTTTCCTAGCTCTATTCAGGGATTTATATTTTTATCCCTCAGTGGAACTGTGTATTCTTTGAATTGTGGTGTATCATCCTTCCCATCTAGTGTTCTCAGGTCCAATAATCCAATTAGTGTTTATGGTAGCTCTAAGTTGTAATATCACTCCCATTAAAATTGATCTGCTCTGTGTGCATTATAGGGCCTGACATGTTAGTTACAGGGCTTAGTTATCCAGTGTTCTGAAACAGTTGTATACTTCATGTGAGGTTGGCATCTCATTCAGGCAATTGGTGTGGTCAATAGAGTACTATCCATATGTGGTTTGAGGAGGTGTCCCCATTGTCAACTCAAAATCATACAATAGGGTATGTGAAGTTTGTAACGGAAGCGCATCCAACAATGGGGGAACTCGTGTATTAGCCCTTAACATTTCTTGGCAGTACATTGACATGTGGACAAATAACTTGTGTCCCAATGCCTTTGTTGCAGAGGAGGTGAGTGACTAAGCAGTTTTACCCTTAGACAATGTGCTTTGTCCATGCTAGATATGCCAATGCCATACCTATAAGAGTGCTACATATGGCATTACCTGCCTACATCATGCCTCAATGGATACTTGGTGGCTGATAATGTGTAGGGGGCTATCCTTTTCTACTCCTACTTTAGCTGATGTGGGATGTTTGGACACGATTTGGTCTTGGCTCACTTCATTTTAGCCAGATTTCATTGTTTAGCTGTACTTCCATTTTACATACACCTGTTGTTTTTGTGAGATTTGTTGTCAGTGAAATAGCAGTCATGTAGTTGCATGAGTAATTCATGTGTACATTGGTTTTCTGTGGGGTAAGTGTATGTCAGGATTTAGCTCGTGGGAAACACATGCCAGGACAGCTGTAAGTGAAGTAGGTGTACTCATGTTGTCATGTCGTGGCTCTAAATCTGCATGTCAGAATGAATGTTATGAGCCCTCCTAGAAAACTGTAGGCTATCCATGTTGCAGCTATGCTCTCTGTGATTGTCTGTGGATGTATCATGTGTGCTAGGTAGCCCACAGTTGCAGTACATGGAGTCATGGTATATTTGGCAATGTCTGTGAATAGTGACTGCAGAAAATCCTGTCAGATTTGGTACATGTATTGGCATAGCTGTTCTCCAGACATGAAATATCAAATTATGATGGCCACTGTATGGGGCTGTCACATGTTGTGTATTCATTAGTGTATGTTGCCATTGTGTCAGGTATGTACAGGAGGATCAGCTAGGCATATGAATGGAAGGCTAGGTGCTGTGTTGTATGTGATGAGAGATGACATTTCTTGCATGGACCATGACTTTTGTTGATGGCCTGGGCAGGTGTGTAAGCGGAATAGCCATAATATGGTGCTATCTGTCAAATGAATTTCCTTAGACTGATAGGATGATGGACAGTGATGAGCTGTATGATGATGAAATACGTGCTTTAGCAAGGCCATGATGAACATACTGACTTAGAGTTACAAGTGATTTGATGGGATGGTCAAGCAGTGTCAAATGCTTGGCTTAGGATGTCTGTGAGACATATGACAAATGGGGTAGTTTGAAGTATCATACTTAAGATCTGAGGGTTTTAAACTGGACTTCCCTGGAAGGAGATGTATACCTACAGTTGAGCATGTTGTAAGGTGTTTATGTGAAAAATGTTATGACCCTCTCTCTCCCTCTCAATTCTCCTCTCTCTCTGTTTGTGTGTATCAGCATCGGCAGGCGAAGGAGACGAGGCACAGGTGAGTGAGGATGCTGCAGGCCATGGGACCCGGAGTGCTGAGACCACCGACAGCAACGGACCCAGTGGCCCGGAGGGTGAGGGGAGTGCCATCGGGGAAACAGGATCACCATCATCATCCCAGGAATCCCCCTCTAGTGGCCACTCCCTGGTGGTGGCTGATCCATTTGGGACTACCCCAGCACCATCTTTGCCCGCCACCCCCCTTTCTATCACTGACCTGCCTGTAGCTCCCCACCCATTTGTCCGTGCCCGCTCACCCAAGGGGGTGGGCGTTTCCTTTGCCACAGGCACATCTGCCCTGCCCCTGTCAGCCCTGCTGCCCTCAGTGAAGAGGCTATTGACTGCCTGAGGTCGATCTCTGTGGGTCAGTTGATCATCGTGAATACCATCCAGGGACTTGCAACTCAAGTGCAACAGAGTAATGCATTCCTGGAGGGCATTCACGGTGCACTGGCTGACCTACAGATATTCTTTCAGGCTCTGGCCAGCCACTCGTTGTCTTCAGTCCCCTCTCCAACTAACTATTCCCAATCCCAAACCCCTCTTCTCCCCCACAGCCAAAGCACACAGACAGACAAGCAAAGATCCACCTCAAAATTCAGGGGTAGCTCAGACTAACACAAGCACCACAGGACACACCACTGGCATGCACATAAGCAACATAAACCTGCAGACACATCAGCAGTCACAACCTGCCCTGACACCTTTACCACCCTCAGCATCACAGATCCAACACCTGACACACTTGCAGACACCACACCAGCATTCACAGATTCAGCCACTACATCTATCTTACCCACAGACATCACAACAGCAGACCCTCAGTCATCCACCCCAGTCACCACATCAGCAGACACTATAACCACAGACATGCCTGCATGCAGCACACCCACCATACCTGCAGTCACCACCCCAGCAGTCACCCATCACCACGGCATTTCCCAGCACCTCCACCCCCTCCTCCAAAACACATGCACACCCACACTCACGCACCCAACAGATACCCACCACCCACAAGCGTTACCTCGCATACACATGCACCAAAGACATCCACAACTACACCTCAGACAACCGCTCCCTCTCCCTTCACACCCAAACCCTTTTGCTATGACCGTCCCAGTCTGTCAAAGAAAGCTTTCCTCTCAAAGATTTCCCTTTTCCCTACTCCTCTCCCACCCTGTGATACCCCTAAACATTCTGTGTTCCTCCCCAAGTCAAGCCCTTCCACCTCCAAGACCTCCCTAGCCCCCCTGCTAGTGCCCATGCCCTTCCCCCACCAAGAAGTCTAGCCCGCCCAAGAGTACCCAACCCTCCCCAAAGCCTTGTTCTAAGCCCACCCTCCCAAACCAAAACCCAAAGGTCCCCCTCCCAATCCAAAGCCCAACCCCCCCCCCCCAATCCCTGAGGTGCTTGCTGGCCCCCTTGATGCCCCTACCTGTGGAGGTTACATGGCAGTCAGGAGTCAAGTTATGGGCACAAACATGTGTTTTGTGTGCATGTTGCACTCAAAATTGTTTGACTGGCCTCAGACCTTGGACATTGATAATATCTTTTTACTTTTAATATATATTAGGACCGATCTGTTGTTGGTTTCGACGTCATATCTTTGTCCTGCATTTCTTTATTTAGGCCAGATTTGGTCTTGGCTGACATTGTTTGTGTGTGAGCATTTGTGTGTCAGTGGTGGTTGTGCTGTATGTTCTGTTTGGGCAGCATATGTGGTTGTGTGCATTGCATTTGTCCACCAGTGATGGGTGTGATGTGTGATGGCTAAGTGTATGTTGGGGACATATTGGGGGTCATTCTGACCCTGGCGGTAATTACCGCCATGGCGGAGGTCGGCGGTAGCACCGCCAACAGGCTGGCGGTGCACCGCTGGGCATTCTGACCGCGGCGGTTCAGCCGCGGCCAGAAACGGAAAGTCGGCAGTGTCCCGCCGACTTACCGCTGCCCTTGAGAATCCTCCATGGCGGCGGAGCGCGCTCCGCCGCCATGGGGATTCTGACACCCCCTACCGCCATCCTGTTCCTGGCGGCTCTCCCGCCAGGAACAGGATGGCGGTAGGGGATGCCGCGGGGCCCCTGGGGGCCCCTGCAGTGCCCATGCCAATGGCATGGGCACTGCAGGGGCCCCCGTAAGAGGGCCCCAAAAAGAATTTCAGTGTCTGCCTAGCAGACACTGAAATTCGCGACGGGTGCAACTGCACCCGTCGCACCTTCCCACTCCGCCGGCTCAATTCTGAGCCGGCTTCCTCGTGGGAAGGGTGTTTCCCGCTGGGCTGGCGGGCGGACTTTCGGCGGTCGCCCGCCAGCCCAGTGGGAAACCCAGAATGACCGCCGCGGTCTTTTGACCGCGGTACGGTCTTCTGGCGGTTCCCGCTTGGCGGGCGGCTACCGCCGCCCGCCAAGCTCAGAATCACCCCCATTGTTGTGTTGGTATTGTGTGGTGTTTGTTTCAACATGTAGCGTTGCAGTCTTGTGTGTCTTTGTGTGCTTGGACTGTGTGTGTGTGTGTGTGGAGAATGGTATGGCAGATGCATTGTGAAGTGTGTTTGAGGTATATGTTGTATACTGCATTTTTTAGATGTGTGATTGTGTGTTCATTCGCTGGTGGTGGTACGTGGTGTTATATATATGATTTGTCGAGGGGTATTGTCTTTTGTGTGTCCTTGACAATGCTTTGATGATGTAGCGATTGTGGTGTAGTTGGGTCATTTGGTGGTGTTGTTTGTTGTTGTGTGTGACTGTGCCGGTGCTGTGTATCTGGGGATTGGTGTGTGTTTTAGATGTGTGTGTGTGTGTGTGATGGCCATAGGGCGTACACCATGTATGTGCGGGTGTGCATGTGGCTATGTGTGAGTGTGCATGTCGACATGGGGTTACGTGTGTGTGTCACCCTCGCCACCAGCTCTCGATTTGTATGTTATGTGTGCGTAGGTACTTTGACAATTCACCACAGTGACAGGTAAGTGTGTGTACTCACAGTTGCTGTTGTCGTTGCTGGTTCTGAAGTCGTTGTGTGAGCAGGAGCAGCGGGAAGATGTGTAGTTCTGGTTCCATGGCGGCTCTGGACAAGTATGCCTTCCTGAAGGTGAATGTCTCCTTTTAGATAGTTGGTTTCTGCCTGGGTTTCTGTGGTGGTGTGACCGCGGAGGAAATCTTGGCAGTGTACAACCTCGTAATCTGTCCGACAGAAACATGGTCTCTGCCGGCCTTCAGGAGGCTACCAATGTCCGTGGCAGCCTGTAAGGAAATGCCTCCTTGGCATGGTTGCCCCCTGACTTTTTGCCTTTGCTGATGCTATGTTTACAATTGAAAGTGTGCTGAGGCCTGCTAACCAGGCCCCAGCACCAGTGTTCTTTCCCTAACCTGTACTTTTGTATCCACAATTGGCAGACCCTGGCATCCAGATAAGTCCCTTGTAACTGGTACTTCTAGTACCAAGGGCCCTGATGCCAAGGAAGGTCTCTAAGGGCTGCAGCATGTCTTATGCCACCCTGGAGACCTCTCACTAAGCACAGACACTCTGCTTGCCAGCTTGTGTGTGCTAGTGAGGACAAAACGAGTAAGTCGACATGGCACTCCCCTCAGGGTGCCATGCCAGCCTCTCACTGCCTATGCAGTATAGGTAAGACACCCCTCTAGCAGGCCTTACAGCCCTAAGGCAGGGTGCACTATACCATAGGTGAGGGTACCAGTGCATGAGCATGGTACCCCTACAGTGTCTAAACAAAACCTTAGACATTGTAAGTGCAGGGTAGCCATAAGAGTATATGGTCTGGGAGTTTGTCAAACACGAACTCCACAGCACCATAATGGCTACACTGAAAACTGGGAAGTTTGGTATCAAACTTCTCAGCACAATAAATGCACACTGATGCCAGTGTACATTTTATTGTAAAATACACCCCAGAGGGCACCTTAGAGGTGCCCCCTGAAACTTAACCGACTATCTGTGTAGGCTGACTAGTTTTAGCAGCCTGCCACAAACCGAGACATGTTGCTGGCCCCATGGGGAGAGTGCCTTTGTCACTCTGAGGCCAGTAACAAAGCCTGCACTGGGTGGAGATGCTAACACCTCCCCCAGGCAGGAATTGTCACACCTGGCGGTGAGCCTCAAAGGCTCACCTCCTTTGTGCCAACCCAGCAGGACACTCCAGCTAGTGGAGTTGCCCGCCCCCTCCGGCCAGGCCCCACTTTTGGCGGCAAGGCCGGAGAAAATAATGAGAAAAACAAGGAGGAGTCACTGGCCAGTCAGGACAGCCCCTAAGGTGTCCTGAGCTGAAGTGACTCTAACTTTTAGAAATCCTCCATCTTGCAGATGGAGGATTCCCCCAATAGGGTTAGGATTGTGACCCCCTCCCCTTGGGAGGAGGCACAAAGAGGGTGTACCCACCCTCAGGGCTAGTAGCCATTGGCTACTAACCCCCCAGACCTAAACACGCCCTTAAATTTAGTATTTAAGGGCTACCCTGAACCCTAGAAAATTAGATTCCTGCAAACTACAAGAAGAAGGACTGCCTAGCTGAAAACCCCTGCAGAGGAAGACCAGAAGACGACAACTGCCTTGGCTCCAGAAACTCACCGGCCTGTCTCCTGCCTTCCAAAGAACTCTGCTCCAGCGACGCCTTCCAAGGGACCAGCGACCTCTGAATCCTCTGAGGACTGCCCTGCTTCGAAAAAGACAAGAAACTCCCGAGGACAGCGGACCTGCTCCAAAAAGACTGCAACTTTGTTTCAAGAAGCAGCTTTAAAGACCCCTGCAACTCCCCGCAAGAAGCGTGAGACTTGCAACACTGCACCCGGCGACCCCGACTCGGCTGGTGGAGAACCAACACCTCAGGGAGGACCCCCGGACTACTCTCCGACTGTGAGTACCAAAACCTGTCCCCCCTGAGCCCCCACAGCGCCGCCTGCAGAGGGAATCCCGAGGCTTCCCCTGACCGCGACTCTCTGAAACCTAAGTCCCGACGCCTGGAAAAGACCCTGCACCCGCAGCCCCCAGGACCTGAAGGACCGGACTTTCACTGGAGAAGTGACCCCCAGGAGTCCCTCTCCCTTGCCCAAGTGGAGGTTTCCCCGAGGAATCCCCCCCTTGCCTGCCTGCAGCGCTGAAGAGATCCCGAGATCTCTCATAGACTAACATTGCGAACCCGACGCTTGTTTCTACACTGCACCCGGCCGCCCCCGCGCTGCTGAGGGTGAAATTTCTGTGTGGGCTTGTGTCCCCCCCGGTGCCCTACAAACCCCCCTGGTCTGCCCTCCGAAGACGCGGGTACTTACCTGCAAGCAGACCGGAACCGGGGCACCCCCTTCTCTCCATTCTAGCCTATGTGTTTTGGGCACCACTTTGAACTCTGCACCTGACCGGCCCTGAGCTGCTGGTGTGGTGACTTTGGGGTTGCTCTGAACCCCCAACAGTGGGCTACCTTGGACCAAGAACTAAGCCCTGTAAGTGTCTTACTTACCTGGTTAACCTAACAAATACTTACCTCCCCTAGGAACTGTGAAAATTGCACTGTGTCCACTTTTAAAACAGCTATTTGTGAATAACTTGAAAAGTATACATGCAATTTTGATGATTTGAAGTTCCTAAAGTACTTACCTGCAATACCTTTCGAATTAGATATTACATGTAGAATTTGAACCTGTGGTTCTTAAAATAAACTAAGAAAAGATATTTTTCTATACAAAAACCTATTGGCTGGATTTGTCTCTGAGTGTGTGTACCTCATGTATTGTCTATGTGTATGTACAACAAATGCTTAACACTACTCCTTGGATAAGCCTACTGCTCGACCACACTACCACAAAATAGAGCATTAGTATTATCTCTTTTTACCACTATTTTACCTCTAAGGGGAACCCTTGGACTCTGTGCATACTATTCCTTACTTTGAAATAGCACATACAGAGCCAACTTCCTACATTGGTGGATCAGCGGTGGGGTACAAGACTTTGCATTTGCTGGACTACTCAGCCAATACCTGATCACACGACAAATTCCAAAATTGTCATTAGAAATTGATTTTTGCAATTTGAAAAGTTTTCTAAATTCTTAAAAGACCTGCTGGGGCCTTGTGTTAGATCCTGTTTAGCATTTCTTTTAGAGTTTAAAAGTTTGTAAAAGTTTGAATTAGATTCTAGAACCAGTTTTAGATTCTTAAAAAGTATTCCAACTTTTAGAAGCAAAATGTCTAGCACAGATGTGACTGTGGTGGAACTCGACACCACACCTTACCTCCATCTACAGATGAGAGAGCTAAGGTCACTCTGTAAACTAAAGAAAATAGCAATGGGCCCCAAACCTACCAAAGTACAGCTCCAGGAGCTTTTGGCAGAGTTTGAAAAGGCCAACCCCTCTGAGGATGGCAACTCAGAGGATGAAGATAGTGACTTGGAGGGAAATTCCCCCCCTCCAGTCCTACTTAGGGAGAGCAGGGCTTCTCAAGCCCTGACTCCACAAATAATAGTCAGAGATGCTGGGTCCCTCACAGGAGGGACCAACAACTCTGAAATCACTGAGGATAACCCCAGTGAAGAGGACATCCAGTTAGCCAGGATGGCCAAAAGATTGGCTTTGGAAAGACAGATCCTAGCCATAGAGAGGGAAAGACAAGAGATGGGCCTAGGACCCATCAATGGTGGCAGCAACATAACTAGGGTCAGAGATTCTCCTGACATGTTGAAAATCCCTAAAGGGATTGTAACTAAATATGAAGATGGTGATGACATCACCAAATGGTTCACAGCTTTTGAGAGGGCTTGAGTAACCAGAAAAGTGAACAGATCTCACTGGGGTGCTCTCCTTTGGGAAATGTTCACAGGAAAGTGTAGGGATAGACTCCTCACACTCTCTGGAAAAGATGCAGAATCTTATGACCTCATGAAGGGTACCCTGATTGAGGGCTTTGGATTCTCCACTGAGGAGTATAGGATTAGATTCAGGGG
This sequence comes from Pleurodeles waltl, assembly GCF_031143425.1. NCBI lineage: Eukaryota > Metazoa > Chordata > Amphibia > Caudata > Salamandridae > Pleurodeles > Pleurodeles waltl. Next base: position 932,977,752 of record NC_090444.1, read on the forward strand.
GGCTCAAAAATCCTCGAGCCAGACCTGGGTTGACTTTGTAGACTACTCAGTAAAAACACTAGATGGTTGGATTCAAGGCAGTGGTGTAAGTAATTATGATGGGCTGTACAATTTATTTGTGAAAGAACACCTGTTAAGTAATTGTTTCAATGATAAACTGCATCAGCATCTGGTAGACCTAGGACCAATTTCTCCCCAAGAATTGGGAAAGAAGGCGGACCATTGGGTCAAGACTAGGGTGTCCAAAACTTCCACAGGGGGTGACCAAAAGAAAGGGGTCACAAAACCTCCCCAGGGGAAAGGTGGTGAGACAGCCAAAAATAAAAATAGTAAAGAGTCTTCTACAGGCCCCCAAAAACCTGCACAGGAGGGTGGGTCCAGAGCCTCTTCACAAAACAATCCTGGGTACAAGGGTAAAAACTTTGATCCCAAAAAGGCCTGGTGTCGAAACTGTAGTCAGTCTGGACACCAAACTGGAGACAAGGCCTGTCCCAAGAAAAGTTCCACTCCAAACTCCAATCCAGGTAACACTGGAATGGCTAGTCTCCAAGTGGGATCAACAGTGTGCCCAGAGCAAATCAGGGTCCACACTGAAGCTACTCTAGTCTCTGAGGGTGGGGTGGATTTAGCCACACTAGCTGCCTGGCCTCCTAACATGCAAAAATACAGGCAGCAGCTCTTTATTAATGGGACAAGTGTAGAGGGCCTGAGGGATACAGGTGCCAGTGTCACCATGGTGACAGAGAAACTGGTTTCCCCTGGCCAATACCTGACTGGAAAAACGTATACAGTCACCAACGCTGACAATCAGACTAAAGCACATCCCATGGCAATGGTAACTTTAGAATGGGGAGGGGTCAATGGCCTGAAACAGGTGGTGGTCTCCTCAAACATCCCAGTAGACTGTCTGCTTGGAAATGACCTGGAGTCCTCAGCATGGGCTGAGGTAGAACTAAAAACCCATGCAGCCATGCTGGGTATCCCTGAACTGGTGTGTGTAAAAACAAGAGCACAATGCAAGGCACAGGGTGAACAAGTAGAGCTGGAGTCTGGAAGAATGCCCCAGCCTACCAAGAGAACAGGAAAGTCAGTTGGGAAACCAACTGCAACACAGCAAAAGAAAGGGAACCTCTCTTCTCAGGAAGAAGTTCTGCCCTCTGAGGGAACTGAGCCTTTGGAGCTTGAACCTTACCAGGTTGAGCTCTTAGGCCCAGGGGGACCCTCAAGGGAGGAGCTGTGTAAGGGACAAGAAACCTGTCCCTCTCTTGAAGGCCTTAGGCAGCAAGCTGCTGAAGAGTCCAAAGGCAAGAAAAATGGAACACATAGGGTCTATTGGGAAGATGGACTCCTGTACACTGAGGCCAGAGACCCCAAACCTGGTGCCACTAGGAGAGTGGTAGTGCCTCAGCTGTTCAGGAAGTTCATCCTAACATTGGCCCATGACATTCCCCTTGCTGGACATTTGGGACAAACCAAGACGTGGGAGAGGTTAGTCAACCACTTCTACTGGCCCAATATGTCCAACATGGTTAAGGAGTTTTGCCTCTCCTGCCCCACCTGTCAAGCCAGTGGTAAGACAGGTGGGCATCCAAAGGCCCCCCTCATTCCACTTCCAGTGGTGGGGGTTCCCTTTGAAAGAGTGGGTGTGGACATAGTTGGTCCACTAGAACCTCCCACAGCCTCAGGAAATATGTATATCCTGGTAGTAGTGGATCATGCTACCAGGTATCCTGAAGCTATTCCCCTTAGGTCGACTACTGCCCCTGCAGTAGCCAAGGCCCTCATTGGTATCTTTACCAGAGTGGGTTTCCCTAAGGAGGTGGTGTCTGACAGAGGTACCAACTTCATGTCAGCATACCTAAAGCACATGTGGAATGAGTGTGGAGTGACTTATAAATTCACTACACCATACCATCCACAAACTAATGGCTTGGTTGAGAGATTCAACAAGACATTAAAAGGCATGATCATGGGGCTCCCAGAAAAACTCAAAAGGAGATGGGATGTCCTCTTGCCATGTCTGCTTTTCGCTTACAGAGAGGTGCCACAGAAGGGAGTAGGATTCTCACCCTTTGAACTTCTGTTTGGTCATCCTGTAAGGGGACCACTTGCCCTTGTTAAAGAAGGCTGGGAGAGACCTCTCCATGAGCCTAAACAGGACATAGTGGACTATGTACTTGGCCTTCGCTCTAGAATGGCAGAGTACATGGAAAAGGCAACCAAAAACCTTGAGGCCAGCCAACAGCTCCAGAAGTTTTGGTATGACCAAAAGGCTGCACTGGTTGAGTTCCAACCAGGGCAGAAAGTCTGGGTTCTGGAGCCTGTGGCTCCCAGGGCACTCCAGGACAAATGGAGTGGCCCTTACCCAGTGCTAGAAAGGAAGAGTCAGGTCACCTACCTGGTGGACCTGGGCACAAGCAGGAGCCCCAAGAGGGTGATCCATGTGAACCGCCTTAAGCTCTTCCATGACAGGGCTGATGTGAATCTGTTGATGGTAACAGATGAGGATCAGGAGGCAGAGAGTGAACCTCTCCCTGATCTTCTGTCATCAGACCCAAAAGATGGCACAGTAGATGGAGTGATCTACTCAGACACCCTCTCTGGCCAACAGCAAGCTGATTGTAGGAGAGTCCTACAACAGTTTCCTGAACTCTTCTCCTTAACCCCTGGTCAGACACACCTGTGTACCCATGATGTGGACACAGGAGACAGCATGCCTGTCAAAAACAAAATCTTTAGACAGTCTGACCATGTTAAGGAAAGCATCAAGGTGGAAGTCCACAAGATGCTGGAATTGGGAGTAATTGAGCGCTCTGACAGCCCCTGGGCTAGCCCAGTGGTCTTAGTCCCCAAACCTCACACCAAAGATGGAAAGAAAGAGATGAGGTTTTGTGTGGACTACAGAGGGCTCAATTCTGTCACCAAGACAGATGCTCATCCAATTCCAAGAGCTGATGAGCTCATAGACAAATTAGGTGCTGCCAAATTCTTAAGTACCTTTGACTTGACAGCAGGGTACTGGCAAATAAAAATGGCACCTGGAGCAAAAGAGAAAACAGCATTCTCCACACCTGATGGGCATTATCAGTTTACTGTCATGCCCTTTGGTTTAAAGAATGCCCCTGCCACCTTCCAAAGGTTGGTGAATCAAGTCCTTGCTGGCTTGGAGTCCTTTAGCACAGCTTATCTTGATGATATTGCTGTCTTTAGCTCCACCTGGCAGGATCACCTGGTCCACCTGAGGAAGGTTTTGAAGGCTCTGCAATCTGCAGGCCTCTCTATCAAGGCATCCAAATGCCAGATAGGGCAGGGAACTGTGGTTTACTTGGGCCACCTTGTAGGTGGAGGCCAAGTTCAGCCACTCCAACCCAAGATCCAGACTATTCTGGACTGGGTAGCTCCAAAAACCCAGACTCAAGTCAGGGCATTCCTTGGCTTGACTGGGTATTACAGGAGGTTTGTGAAGGGATATGGATCCATTGTGACAGCCCTCACTGAACTCACCTCCAAGAAAATGCCCAAGAAAGTGAACTGGACTGTGGAATGCCAACAGGCCTTTGACACCCTGAAACAAGCAATGTGCTCAGCACCAGTTCTAAAAGCTCCAGATTATTCTAAGCAGTTCATTGTGCAGACTGATGCCTCTGAACATGGGATAGGGGCAGTTTTGTCCCAAACAAATGATGATGGCCTTGACCAGCCTGTTGCTTTCATTAGCAGGAGGTTACTCCCCAGGGAGCAGCGTTGGAGTGCCATTGAGAGGGAGGCCTTTGCTGTGGTTTGGTCCCTGAAGAAGCTGAGACCATACCTCTTTGGGACTCACTTCCTAGTTCAAACTGACCACAGACCTCTCAAATGGCTGATGCAAATGAAAGGTGAAAATCCTAAACTGTTGAGGTGGTCCATCTCCCTACAGGGAATGGACTTTATAGTGGAACACAGACCTGGGACTGCCCATGCCAATGCAGATGGCCTTTCCAGGTTCTTCCACTTAGAAAATGAAGACTCTCTTGGGAAAGGTTAGTCTCATCCTCTTTCGTTTGGGGGGGGGGTTGTGTAAGGAAATGCCTCCTTGGCATGGTTGCCCCCTGACTTTTTGCCTTTGCTGATGCTATGTTTACAATTGAAAGTGTGCTGAGGCCTGCTAACCAGGCCCCAGCACCAGTGTTCTTTCCCTAACCTGTACTTTTGTATCCACAATTGGCAGACCCTGGCATCCAGATAAGTCCCTTGTAACTGGTACTTCTAGTACCAAGGGCCCTGATGCCAAGGAAGGTCTCTAAGGGCTGCAGCATGTCTTATGCCACCCTGGAGACCTCTCACTAAGCACAGACACTCTGCTTGCCAGCTTGTGTGTGCTAGTGAGGACAAAACGAGTAAGTCGACATGGCACTCCCCTCAGGGTGCCATGCCAGCCTCTCACTGCCTATGCAGTATAGGTAAGACACCCCTCTAGCAGGCCTTACAGCCCTAAGGCAGGGTGCACTATACCATAGGTGAGGGTACCAGTGCATGAGCATGGTACCCCTACAGTGTCTAAACAAAACCTTAGACATTGTAAGTGCAGGGTAGCCATAAGAGTATATGGTCTGGGAGTTTGTCAAACACGAACTCCACAGCACCATAATGGCTACACTGAAAACTGGGAAGTTTGGTATCAAACTTCTCAGCACAATAAATGCACACTGATGCCAGTGTACATTTTATTGTAAAATACACCCCAGAGGGCACCTTAGAGGTGCCCCCTGAAACTTAACCGACTATCTGTGTAGGCTGACTAGTTTTAGCAGCCTGCCACAAACCGAGACATGTTGCTGGCCCCATGGGGAGAGTGCCTTTGTCACTCTGAGGCCAGTAACAAAGCCTGCACTGGGTGGAGATGCTAACACCTCCCCCAGGCAGGAATTGTCACACCTGGCGGTGAGCCTCAAAGGCTCACCTCCTTTGTGCCAACCCAGCAGGACACTCCAGCTAGTGGAGTTGCCCGCCCCCTCCGGCCAGGCCCCACTTTTGGCGGCAAGGCCGGAGAAAATAATGAGAAAAACAAGGAGGAGTCACTGGCCAGTCAGGACAGCCCCTAAGGTGTCCTGAGCTGAAGTGACTCTAACTTTTAGAAATCCTCCATCTTGCAGATGGAGGATTCCCCCAATAGGGTTAGGATTGTGACCCCCTCCCCTTGGGAGGAGGCACAAAGAGGGTGTACCCACCCTCAGGGCTAGTAGCCATTGGCTACTAACCCCCCAGACCTAAACACGCCCTTAAATTTAGTATTTAAGGGCTACCCTGAACCCTAGAAAATTAGATTCCTGCAAACTACAAGAAGAAGGACTGCCTAGCTGAAAACCCCTGCAGAGGAAGACCAGAAGACGACAACTGCCTTGGCTCCAGAAACTCACCGGCCTGTCTCCTGCCTTCCAAAGAACTCTGCTCCAGCGACGCCTTCCAAGGGACCAGCGACCTCTGAATCCTCTGAGGACTGCCCTGCTTCGAAAAAGACAAGAAACTCCCGAGGACAGCGGACCTGCTCCAAAAAGACTGCAACTTTGTTTCAAGAAGCAGCTTTAAAGACCCCTGCAACTCCCCGCAAGAAGCGTGAGACTTGCAACACTGCACCCGGCGACCCCGACTCGGCTGGTGGAGAACCAACACCTCAGGGAGGACCCCCGGACTACTCTCCGACTGTGAGTACCAAAACCTGTCCCCCCTGAGCCCCCACAGCGCCGCCTGCAGAGGGAATCCCGAGGCTTCCCCTGACCGCGACTCTCTGAAACCTAAGTCCCGACGCCTGGAAAAGACCCTGCACCCGCAGCCCCCAGGACCTGAAGGACCGGACTTTCACTGGAGAAGTGACCCCCAGGAGTCCCTCTCCCTTGCCCAAGTGGAGGTTTCCCCGAGGAATCCCCCCCTTGCCTGCCTGCAGCGCTGAAGAGATCCCGAGATCTCTCATAGACTAACATTGCGAACCCGACGCTTGTTTCTACACTGCACCCGGCCGCCCCCGCGCTGCTGAGGGTGAAATTTCTGTGTGGGCTTGTGTCCCCCCCGGTGCCCTACAAACCCCCCTGGTCTGCCCTCCGAAGACGCGGGTACTTACCTGCAAGCAGACCGGAACCGGGGCACCCCCTTCTCTCCATTCTAGCCTATGTGTTTTGGGCACCACTTTGAACTCTGCACCTGACCGGCCCTGAGCTGCTGGTGTGGTGACTTTGGGGTTGCTCTGAACCCCCAACAGTGGGCTACCTTGGACCAAGAACTAAGCCCTGTAAGTGTCTTACTTACCTGGTTAACCTAACAAATACTTACCTCCCCTAGGAACTGTGAAAATTGCACTGTGTCCACTTTTAAAACAGCTATTTGTGAATAACTTGAAAAGTATACATGCAATTTTGATGATTTGAAGTTCCTAAAGTACTTACCTGCAATACCTTTCGAATGAGATATTACATGTAGAATTTGAACCTGTGGTTCTTAAAATAAACTAAGAAAATATATTTTTCTATACAAAAACCTATTGGCTGGATTTGTCTCTGAGTGTGTGTACCTCATTTATTGTCTATGTGTATGTACAACAAATGCTTAACACTACTCCTTGGATAAGCCTACTGCTCGACCACACTACCACAAAATAGAGCATTAGTATTATCTCTTTTTACCACTATTTTACCTCTAAGGGGAACCCTTGGACTCTGTGCATACTATTCCTTACTTTGAAATAGCACATACAGAGCCAACTTCCTACACAGCCTGACTGCACTGGTGGTGCCAGGGGTGGTTTGGCTGTATTCTGTTGCATTTAGCGCAATGGTCATAATTTGGAGGTCTTCTCTGCCAGCCTGTTGGCGGTTCGACCACCACTGCCAATATGGCAGTCCTGAAATTGCCATACTCTTAATGATCCTCTAAGTGTGTGTGGCCATGGAAATGTTGTGTAATGGGTGATAATAAACTGTCTGGCAACATGGTCTCTCATTTGATGAAATCCAAATGTCATCAGGATCCTTTCAACATCCTGTTCTGATTGATCCCTGCTGTTCTGCCTATGTAACATTTTTGTGCAAACTTTTAAGTTCTTCCCATGTGTCAGCTATAGACATCAACATTAAAAAGACAGTGAAATTCATCTGTGAATGTTCCATTTAAATGTGCAGACCAAAGCTGCACAGTAACATGCATATTGTCTGCATATCTGTTGCCAACTGTGACATAACCATTGCCACTCCTGTGAACTGCACATTTAATGACGGAAATTTTAGTTGGGAGTTGCAAAGCGTGTTACAGTTTTCACACATGCTCACCATTTCGTATAGATGAAACAGATGATGTCATGAAACCTCTTTGTGACCATAACTGACCAAAGTCATGGACCACACCAAAGCCATACTGACTACATGTAAATATAGTTACTCTCATTTGGGCTATTAAACTGCAAGCTCGGGTAAGGGCAATTACCCAGGAGGCTTCCACAATGTATTGGATTGTACTGACAGCATAAGCTGCTCCAAATGAACCATAATTGTCCTTTAAACATGAGCCATCAGCAAAAAGCACATAACCAGGTCCAATAAAAGTCTAATCTTTTATGCTGGGGCTTGGCTTGGTGCATAAATCTGTAACATCTAAACAGTCACCTTCAAATGTATCAAATACATCCGTTTTAGGCAAGGGAAGCAAAGTACTGGAGTTCAAAACCTGACACCTTCTAAGAGTCACATTATCAGACACAATAATTTGCTGCTCATATTTAGTAAGACAGGAGTTTGTCATATATTGGGTTTCGGTTCTTGTAAGTAAAATCCCAACAGAGTGAGGGACCATAGCAGTTAAAGGATGTCCCATCACTGTGCTTTCACACCTCTCGAGGCTTGTGCTCAAAGCCACCACTGATTTTAGACAACCAGGAATTCCTGCAGGGAAGGGGTCAAGAGTAATTGAAAAGTAGGCCACAGGCCTTCTTGCTTTACCTTGTAACTGAGTAAACACTGAGAGAGCACAGCTCTCCCTCTCACTGCAAAACAGAGTAAACATCTTGGTATAATCTGACATTCCCTGTGCTGGGGCATGGCAGAGACTTTCTCTCAGCTCTAGGTAAGCTTTCATGCATTCGCTGTCCCATGGAAGTGGATCAGACACATTTCTGTGTGTCAGCCTCGGTAAAGGCTTAGCCACCAGGGAAAAGTTAGGTATTCACTGTCTACAGTAGCCAACCATTATCAGAAACATTCTGAATTCTCTTTGTGTTTTTGAAGAATCCATCCTTAGAATAGCCTACACTCCCTCTAGTGACACCTTTCTCATTCCTTTTTCAATGATATTTCCCACATATTGGACTTCTTTTCGACAGCACTGCAGTTTACTTAGAGACACTTTGGCCCTCATTACAACCCTGGCGGACGGTGGTATTTTGGAGAAAGGTACTGCCAACAGGCTGGCGGTACCTGTCCCCAAAGTATGACATTGGTGGTTTAGCTCAAGCCAACCTGCCAATGTACCACTCCGTCCATCAGGGCAGTACCAGCCGAGGGGCTGGAGACTTCAGTCTCCAGCCAGGCGGCCGTCACTGTCTGACCTGCGGGATTATGACCCCGCCTACCACCATAGTTTTCGTGGCTTCCTTACCGCCACGAAAACCATGGCGGTAGGCACAAACAGTGCCAGGGAATTCCTTCCCTGACACTGATAAGGGTCTCCCCTGCCCATCCCCTGCCCCAGAGTCCTCCCCTTCCCACCCCCACGACATACATGCACATTCACGCACCAACATACACACGCATACACACACTCATACCCACAATCACCCACGCATGCATACATACATTCACACAAAACATACACTCACACTCATTCATGCACACACGCATTCCACACACCACGCACCCACATGCATGCATACACAAACATACACCCACACCGCCACACACACACAACCTCCCCACCGCCCTCCCCTGTCAGACCACCCGACTTACCTGCTGCAGGGGGTCCTCCGGCAGGAGACAGGACGTGACGCTGCTGCCAGCGGCAGCATCCGCCAGCAGCCGCATCTGCCAGCAGAACACCACCAGGCCGTATCATGGGTCATGATACGGTCTGCGGCGGTGTACTGGCATGACGCTGCTGCTGGCAGCAGCACCACCTTACCGCCATCCACCTCCATGACCGCAGCTGGAATTCTGCCAGCCTTCTAGACGACTTCCGGCTACAGTCATAACAGACGGTAGGTAGCCGTTACAACGGTGTTTTGGCAGCCGTCACTGTGGCGGTAAGCGGTCATTACCACCAATGAGATAATGAGGGCCTTTATGGCCATTCTTACCTAAGTGATTTAGAGGGGCAGGTATCCAGTAACAAGGTTCTCTTCTGATTGATGCCACAAGCAGGACATCAATTTCCTGCACAAAGATCGAATTAGAAGGCCTCTGCAAGACGTCCAGATTTATCTTTGTGATCTGATAAAAGATTGAAGGACTCTCAGTATAGTCTTGTGGAACTCGGCACCATGGCAAAACTCTCTCTTTAACCAGAAATGAGAACAGGAATTGGCTATCCTCATGCAATGGAGTCAAAAAGAAAGGCAGGTAAAGGTCCATGACAGTGAAGCATTCTGCTGTGCACGGAATACGATAAAGTATGATGGCTGGATTTGCTACCGCAGGACAACATGGAATTATGATTTATCAATCTTTCTGTAAACCCATAATCGGTGAGTTGCAGGGACTCCCAATTATTTCCCTCAAGATCCCTTTCTTCAACTTCTCTTCAAATATTGGTGTTATTGCTGCCACTATTTCTGGGGTCGGATGATATGGTGGTGTTCTTTGGAAAATTGCATTTGGCTTTCACTGTAGTACGGACTGGTTCTACACATTTTATTAGTTCAGTCTCTTTCCCAGTGAAATCTCCCACTTCTGGACTCACAGTTTCTCTCATATCAGGGGGCAATCCCTCTACATTTCTCACTCTCTAAAGCCTCTGGAACTCATCTCCATTGTGAGTGCAATAGTTTGTGCAATTTAACTTGCACAGTAAATCACATCCTAGCAGGATTGCAGGACTCGAGTCACACACAACAAACTGCTGATTTTCTTCCAACCAACCTATTTTTGGGGGAACTTCTTTTGAAACTGGATTTATAATCTGTTTATTTGTAGCTCCTACAACTTGGATCTTCTTTCCAGAGAGGGTAGTTCATGAATTTCTGCTATTCTAACAGTGGAATGGTTAGCTCTGGTGTCAATAAGAAATTACACTTGGTGGCCATTTACCTAACCTTCTACAAATGGTCCACTCTGGTCTACCTCAAAGACCGCGCCAAGCACACAATCGGCCTCCTGTCTCAGGCACTGTCATTGTGCCGTATCAAAGTGAAAGCTCTTACTCTCTAGCTTGGGAAACCTGTTGAAACGCATTTTGACTCTGGACCTGAAATTGGTTTTTCTTTACTCGGGGCATCTAATTCATATTAATTTTAGAATTACCAACCTTCTGTTGAGCCATAAGGGCTTGTGCGACCTGCATCATTGGAGCTTGAGTTTTCATTGGCACTTGCATTTGCTGAACAGGTACATTTTGTATTTGTATCTGATTCCCTCTTTGCATTTGAATATTAGCATTAATTCTATCTGGATTAAGCCTGTGCTCCCTCTTCCAATGCCTGTTCTTGTTACAGAAGTGTCAAGGAGTCATTTTCTTCAACGTTGCAACATCTACACCAGTATTCGGATCAATGGGAACTCTTCTACCTCTACCCTGTGAAGCAACCATACCTCCTTCAATAGCTTGTGATCCAGCTTGAAACCCTACTCTCCACAGGCCATTCTGAAAACTGACACCTTGGATTGCACCAACATTTCCTGCAAATGACTGATTCTGAAAACTTTTCTGGACCATTTTTGTTTGTGCCATCATGAATTTTTTCCTTCAACTTTTTCTACTTCATTTCCTGTTCATCGCTTCCGTACTTCACATATTTCAATGACATTGTCTGCAAACAAATCACATTCTGCTGTATGTGCTGCTTAATCTGAGGTCTCAATCTGAGCACAAACTGCAAAGTAAGGAATTGCATAATATTAGGCTCAAGATTTGTTTGATCTGTATGCTGCTACAATGTTTTCAACAACATGCACAACTCTTTCACCTCCTGCTAAATCCTGTTCAACCTGCCATAATTAAAATCCTTTGGAGGAACTCTGCCTTTCAGGAAAGTAACCACCTCATTGTATTTCTCCATCACAGTAGGTGATAGCGCATTTGTTTTGAAATCTCCAAGTGGCTCTGAATTTGGCCAATGTGCAGCAGATTTACATTTAGATCACAAATCATTTGGAAAATCAATATCAAAGAATGTATTCAAATCAGTCTACAATACTTTCCACATCTTCACAAATCACAAATTTTTCTCAACTTGGGGAACTTTTTAGTAAATGCTGCAATATCTCCCATACTCCAAGACACATGACTATACCCTCTAGCTGGTATTTCTCTTAATGGATAAGCCGAAGCTTCTCCATCATCTTGGGAACCTGGAAGTGGTTTTCTCTTTTCTTCAGTTGCCTCTGTTGATTTCCTTTCTTTTCATGTTTCTCTGCTCCTTTATTCTGTAATTTCCCAAACACACTCCATCTGCGAAAGCATTTAACTAATTCAATAATGTACCACTGTATTCCCGAAGAAAGCATTGTCTCAATTGCTTCAGCCTTCAATGTACCCTGAAGCATTTCTGCAATGGGATGCTTTTTGAGAGATAGGCTTTATATTTATTTGCTACTTTAGTCAATTTGTCTTGTACAGTTGCAGCTCTCCTAGTAATTTCTTTGCACTAATAAATCAGTTCTTTTCTTGGTATTGCTCCACATGTTCAAGATCCAAACATCCTCTAACTATTTCTTTGTAATCCTATTTTTCATCTCAGGGCATTTAATGGTCTCTCTTTATTTGCACTCTGAGTAGTAACTGGGCTTTCTGCATTCTCTGTCTTTGTAATTTTTCCTTGCAGCTTCCTCAAACCATGGGGGTAAAATCCCATCTTCAAACAAATTTGTCTCACCTTGTGCTGTCTGTGTCGTAAAGACAATTCTTCTCCATTCAATTAATGATTGAAGAGTCTGGGGTGGTGTCCATACAACAATCTGTGAATTCTGTGAAGTTGGGATAAACCTTGTAGCAGGTGCTCATTTAACAGGTCTCCTAGACCTGACTGCCTTAGGGCGGTCTGAACCAAACTTTGGGGGTCATTACAACCACGGTGTTAAAGCGGCAGTAAGACCGCAAACAGTCCGGCGGGAAAAAATAGGGAATTATGACCGTGGCGGAAACCGCCAACAAAGACAGCCACTTTAACACTCCGACCGCCACAGCGGTATAGACAAGCAGCGCGGCGGTCACCGCCAACAGACAGGCGGGAGACAAAGTACCGCCCACAGTATCACAACCTACCAATCCGCCACCTTTTCTGGGGCGGATTCACCGTGGATAAAAACAGGGCGGAAACAGCCATTTCAAAGGGAAAACGCTCACCTCTACACACTCCACGAGGAAGGAGGGCACCATGGAGCCGGAACTCCAAATACTCCCTGCGATAGTCTTCCTGCTCCTGTACGATCATCAGCAACGCCGGCGCCGAAGACAACGGTGAGTACTGCACCTACGACATAGGGGAGGCAAAAGTCAGGGACACACACACGCAACACCCCCACCCCGACCCTCATCCACTACAACACACACACCAATGCATATCCAAACATCACAGTAACAACCCCCAACCCCCCCGGAAGAATGCAAAGACAAAAGGAAATGAGTGCAACCATTGTAATGTATAAAAATACAGTAAGCTAATATATACAGATATATATACACATTCAACAAAATATACATCACGATTAGTAGTGCAGGTATGCACCATTCCACGTCCGTGGACCACTGGGCCCAAAATGCATGGGCGAGGCCCACACACGATACCTGAGCAAAACGGAGAGAACACTGCAGGGGCATCAGATCGAAATACAACAGGCACCTCAGGGGGAAAGGAAGGGGGGGCACCTCAGCCGGATGACAGCACCACGCCAGATCCACGAGGGGTCTCCATGCCCATTGATGTATCCTGGGGAGTGCAAAGCCACATTCTCTCAAGTCTCTACAGTGGGTGGTTTGCCCACTGCTTTATCCTGGGGAGTGCAAAGCCACAGTCTCACAAGTCTTTTCAGTGGGTGGTTTGCCCACTGTACCATCCTGGGGAGTGCAAAGCCACAGTCTCTCAAGTGGATGACAGTCTCCACTGGTTCTGGAGGGGGACTGATGCCCAGAGTGCTTCATCCTGTTAAGGACTGAGGTAGTGGATGCTGTTCTCCACTGGTTCTGGAGGGGGACTGGTGCCCAGAGTACATCTCTCTCCCCGTGACGGTCCCAGTTCCGTCATTGCCCCTGCCACACATGGGCTACCAGTGCTTGAGTTGGCGGTGCTTGCCCTGTTCAGCGGTGCTTGCCATGGCGGTCTTTGCCCTGTTCAGCGGTGCTTGACTTTACAGTTTCTGACCTGTTCAGCGGTGCTTGCCATGGCGGTCTTTGCCCTGTTTAGCGGTGCTTGCCATGGCGGTCTTTGCCCTGTCCAGCGGTGCTTGACTTTGCAGTTTCTGACCTGTTCAGCGGTGCTTGCCATGGCGGTCTTTGCCCTGATCAGCGGTGCTTGCCCTGTTCAGCGGTGCTTGACTTTGCTGTCTCTGATCAGTGCAGCGGTGTTTGCCATGGCGGTCCCTCATTGCCCAGAGGGGCTGTGGCTGCCGGGGCCCTCCTGGGCACTGACTCTGGCGGTGGTCTCCTGACCAGTGACAATGGGACTGCCCTCCTGGGCACTGACTCTGGCGGTGGCGTCCTGACCAGTGACGATCGGGCTGGCCATGGCCTCCTGGGCAGCGGGGATGATGGTGGCCTTCTCCGCCGTGCTGCTCTTCCCAGACTTTGGCACTTTCTTCTGCCCCTTCCCCACCTTGGGAGGAGTCACAGCTGAGTCGACACTCCCCCCGGGACCTTTGTGAGCGGCTTTGCCGGCTGGAGTCTGTCCCCTATCCCGTCGGGCACTGTCCAACTTCTGGTGCTTCACAGGGGGGGGACTGGCTGTGCTTTGGCTCCGTGTCACACTGGCTGCCCTGGTGCCCGGTGCACTCCACATACCTCTAACAGGCACCACTGGTACTGGAGATTTTTGGGCTGAGGTGCTAGTACGGGACCTATGAATTGGAGGGGGGGTGGTGGGAAAGAGGTCAACGTTGCTCAGGAAAAGTTTCTTAGGAACACTGGTACGGGTAGCTGGAGGGGGTCTGGGAGTGGAGGAAGAGGAGGTGGTTGTAGGAGGTGTAACTTTTGATGATTTGGGTGCAGGTGCATGTTCTGGAGGCTGTCGTGAGGTGGATGGATGTTGGGTGTGTGTGTGCCCGCGTTTGTGTACTTTGGGAGAGGGAGTCACAGACACACTGGGAGAGGACACAGGGGACGTGTAAATGGCAGTGGGGGTGGTGAGTGCAGGTGAGCGGGTTGTGGTGGTGGGTGTGCTGGTGCAAGTCCTAGTGGCTGTAGTGGTAGTGCATGCAGGTGAGAGTGTAGACGACACTGGGAGGGAGGAGGGGGACACAGTGGAGGCAGTGGATGTTGGTGTGTCTGTATGTGGGTGATGCTTGTGTGAGTGCCTGTGGGATGTGTGGTGCCTATGTTTGCCTGAGCTTCCCTTGTGTGTTGACGTGTGTGCAGGCTGGTCTGATGATGTGCTTGGGATAGGCAGAGGTACAGGGGATTGGGTCTGGGTGGAGGAAGTTGGAGGGGGGAGGCTAGAGACAGGGACAATGGCTGTCTCAGTACTGATGCCAGAGATTGCAAGGTTCGATGATGGGCAGCCTGACCAGAATGAATGCCCTCCAGGAATGCATTAGTGTGTTGCAACTCCCTTTCTACACCCTGGATGGCATTCACAATGGTAGACGGCCCAACAGTGAGTGACCTGAGGAGGTCAATGGCCTCCTCACTGAGGGCAGCAGAGGTGACAGGGGCTGAGGTGCCTGGGGCGAAGGTGATGCCCACCCTCCTGGGTGAGCGGGCACGGGGCGAAGGCTGAGGGGCTGCTGGGAGGGCGGTGCTGGTAGGGGGGTGGCGGCTGTACCTGTAGAAGTGGGGGGCACAGATGTTGCCGCACCACAAGGGAGCTCCCATCGGAGGACGAGTCCGTGTCGCTGGTTGCTGATCCGGTGACCGCCGTGAAGCTCCCCTCCGTCCCACTGGTGTATTCTGAGTCTGTGGTGTGGCCCTCCATGGCCATGTGGGATGCAGCCCCCTCGTGCTCCGGTGCCACTGTACCTCCGCCTGATGATGCTGATGCACAAAAGAACAGGGAGAGCACAAAAAGGGGGGGGACGACAGAAGAAAGCAGGTTGAGTGCATGGCTTACCGCTACCGTTGGCAGACAATACAGACACAGCAGCCCCCTGCACTACGCCGCGCTGTTGGGCTATACAGACGCAGTTCCTGGGATATGGCCTACATGGCTATGGTGGACATCTGCACACATAGATGACACAGGGGCATGTATACCTGTACTTGGCACTCTACAGAGGTGAGGTGGAGTGGCACATGGCCTGCATTACAGAGGGGCCTAGCCTACGGAACTCTCTCTGGCCTAGGGAAACCCACAGCCCTCCTCCTCCACCCACACCCACTCTACTGCACGCAAAGTCAGCTGAATGAGAGTGTACTCACCCCCTTGTGTCTGCTGTGATGCCCTCAAGCGCCCATCCAACTCAGGGTAGGCCATCGCGAGGATCCGGAACATCAGGGGGGGTCATGGTGCGACGGGCACCCCTCCCACGTTGGGAGGCCATCCCCAGCTGAGCCTCCGCCGTCTTCTTGCTCCAGTGGCGAATGTCCTCCCATCTTTTACAGCAGTGGGTGCTCTGTCTCTGGTGGACCCCCAGGGTCCGGACGTCCTTGGCGATGGCACGCCAAATATCCTTCTTCTGGTGGGCGCTGACCTACACGATATGTACAGGGGAAGAAGAGAAGTCATTACCAACTGCACCGTCGAAGTGAGTGGCCCACATCCCTGCCCTTGCCATGTGGCACATGCATTCACAGTCCTTCATGCTCGCAGAACTCTGCCCCCTTCCTTCTTACGACCAGCCCTCTCCACCCAGGCATAGCCCATACAACTTGCACCCTATGTACTCACCTGTTGGTCTGGAGGACCGTAGAGTAGCGTGTACTGGGAGAGGACCCCGTCCACGAGCTTCTCCAACTCCTGTGCAGTGAAGGCAGACGCACGAGCCATTGTCTCTTCCAGACCGAGGTCACAGCAGCACTTGCAGTATAGGTCCTCTCCTGTCGAAGATCAGGTATCGAGTGATTCAACAGACAGAAAATGGCGGTCACGTCCGCGGCGGTGACGTCCGCGGCGGTGCATATCATCACCGCCGGCGCACTTCGTCATTGGCTCCTGGGACCCATAGGGTCCAATGTTAACCAATGCAGCATTGCGCAGCGGTCTTCGACCGCCTACCGCGACGGTGTACAACGCCAGCGCAGTTACCTCACATCCCATTGTCCCAGTTTAGAGGTCAGGCAGCCGCCATTTCAGGGGCCCACATGGCTTCATTTTCAACTGCGTCACACATACCTAGACCTGGACTCAACACACTTACAGACAAATTTTTGGATTATGTTTCGTGTTCTGTGTAGCTGTGGGTACATACCTCTGAGTTGCTTGACTCTGTGGTCGCTGTTGTCCTTCCTAGGCACCGTCAGCTGGGACATGTGAGGAGATGGCGGAATCCTCCGGTGTACCGACCGCTGGTGGACCTGTTGACAATGGAGGAGCGACATTTAATCATCACCTACAGGTTTGACCGTGCCACAATCCAAGAACTGTGTACCCAGTTGGAGCCAGACCTGATTTCAGCAATCTGCCATCCCACAGGAATCCCCCCTCAAGTGAAGGTGCTATCAGTGCTCCATTTCCTTGCAAGTGGGTCATTTCAAACAACAGTGGCCATGGCATCAGGGATGTCCCAGCCTATGTTTTCCAACGTGTTGTCCAGAGTGTTGTCTGCCCTGCTGAAACACATGAGGAGCTACATCGTTTTCCCTCAGGTGGAGGATTTGGCTACTGGTAAAGGTGACTTCTATGCCCTTGGACATATCCCTAACATCATAGGTGACATTGATGGGACCCATGTAGCTCTGGTCCCCCCCCACAGGAGTGAACAAGTGTACAGGAACCGGAAGAGTTATCATTCGATGAATGTACAGATGGTACGTTTGGCAGACCAGTACATCTCCCAGGTAAATGCTATGTTCCCTGACTCTGTGCATGACGCCTACATCCTGCGGAATAGCAGAATCCCTTATGTGATGGGTCAACTCCAGAGACACCGTGTGTGGCTATTAGGGGACTCTGGTTACCCCAACCTGTCATGGCTACTGACCCCAGTGAGGAATCCCAGGACAAGGTCAGAGGAACGCTACAATGAGGCCCATTGGCGGACTAGGAGGGTGATCGAATGCACCTTCGGCCTCCTGAAGGCCAGGTTCAGGTGCCTCCATATGACAGGTGGTTCCCTATCCTACTCACCAAGGAAGGCGTGCCAGATCATCATTGCCTGCTGTATCCTTCACAATCTTGCTTTGCAACGCCAGGTGCCTTTTCTGCAGGAGGATGGTCCAGATGACGTTGTTGTGGCAGCTGTGGAGCCTGTGGACAGTGATGAGGAGGAAGCAGAGGAAGAAGACATTGACAATAGGGACTCAGTCATACAGTAATATTTCCAGTGACACACAGGTGAGAACACTTTCTTGACTACTACAAGTACTTTCACACTTCTACCTCTATCCTGTCTGTCAATTTCAACCAGTATTTGGTAACTGAGTTGTACATTTCCATTGCGGTTTCACAGGTGTGGTTATCAATGTGTGTCATCTGCTTGCATCCTTCATGGACTTGTGATGTGTGCCATAGGTATGTTGACATTACTATTGAGAACGGATTTTGTCACTGTCATAGCTAATACACATTTTCTAAATCACAGACTGACACCAGATTGTTTTGTGCTTCAAGGGTGTTTATTGAAGTGCTAATTATTGGAGGGGGTGGTAAAATGGTGAGGGGTAATGGTGGAGGAATGCCCATGGCAGAGTCCAGTCTATTAGTCTCACAGGTGCACTGCCCATATGGGCATAGGAAGTGGAGCTGGGGCAGTTCCAATATGGACAGGGTTACAAAGTGGGACAGTGGGATGACAATCAGGGTGGTCTCATTTCTTGGTGGGGGTCTTGCCATCATGCTCTGTCCTGTTCCTGGATCTCAGGGACCGCTTGCTGGGTGGTTCTCTATCTGCAGGGGGTGGGGTGCTGGTGTGGTGGTCCTGTGGCGGGGCGTCCTGTCCACTAGCGCCGGCGGGGGTGGTGGGCAGTTCATCGTCCATGCTAGTGTCAGGGGCCGCTTGGAGTGCCAAGGTGTCTCTCAAGGTGTTCTGTATGTCCTTCAGCACCCCTGCGATGGTGCTCAGGGCGGAGCTGATGGTTCTGAGTTCCTCCCTGAAGCCCAAATACTGTTCCTCCTGCAGGCGCTGGGTCTCCTGAAACTTGGCCAGGACCGGAGCCCTCGTCTCCTGGGAGTGGTGGTATGCTCCCATGATGGAGGAGAGGGCCTCGTGAAGAGTTGGTTCCCTTGGTCTGTCCGCCCCCTGTCGCACGGCAGCCCTCCCAGTTCCCCTGTGTTCCTGGGCCTCCATCCCCCGGACCGTGTGCCCACTACCACTGTCCCCAGGTCCCTGTTGTTGTTGGGGTGGTGGGTTATCTTGGGTTCCCTGTAGTGGTGGACACACAGCTGATTGACGTGTCCTGGGGACGGCGGCGTGGGCCCGCTGGGTGGGTGCTGTGCTGGTGTTTCCAGAGGGTGAAAGGTCTGTGTTGGGCTGTGCCTGTGCGAGGGGAACCGGCTGTCCCGAGGCCCACGATGGTCCGGGCTGGTCATCCGGATCCAGTTGGCCAGAGCTGCTGTCATCACTGTGGGCCTCTTCTGTGGGTGGGGTAGAGATGTCTGGACCCTCCTGTCTGGTGACGTTAGGTAGTGGTCCTGCAGGGGTGTAAAAGCATGATTATTGCATGTGTGTGTGTCATGGTGTGCAATGGGTGGGTGAGCGTGTACCCCAGTGCTAGCATTCCTGTGTGGGGGCTTGTGTGATGATGGTTGGGGGGGTGTTATGGGTATGTACAGTGGGCATGCTTTAGTGAGGGGTGTCCGTGCTTTGTTGTGTCATGCAGGGCTTGGTGCTGGGATGGGTGGTTTGTGTTATTAGTACATTAGTGAGGAGTTGGAGTGATAGGGGAGGGGGTGAGGGTGGGGGTGTGTGATAGCATGCAGGTAGGGTGGGGGATATGATAGTTAAGATTTGACTTACCAGTGTCCA
Source organism: Pleurodeles waltl (assembly GCF_031143425.1). NCBI lineage: Eukaryota > Metazoa > Chordata > Amphibia > Caudata > Salamandridae > Pleurodeles > Pleurodeles waltl. Next base: position 932,997,191 of record NC_090444.1, read on the forward strand.
TTCCTCCACCGACTCCTCTGAGGCCCTCAGGATGCATAATGGCCAAGACCTGCTCCTCCCATGTTGTGAGTTGTGGGGGAGGAGATGGGGGTCCGCCGCCAGTCCGCTGTACCGCGATGTTGTGCCTGGAGACCACGGAACGCACCTTCCCCCGTAGGTCGTTCCACCTCTTCCTGATGTCGTCCCGATTTCTTGGGTGCTGTCCCACTGCGTTGACCCTGTCGACTATTCTTCGCCATAGCTCCATCTTCCTAGCTATGGAGGTGTGCTGCACCTGTGATCCAAATAGCTGTGGCTCTACCCGTACGATTTCCTCCACCATGACCCGGAGCTCCTCCTCGGAGAACCTGGGGTGTCTTTGCCGTGCCATGGGGTGGTGTAGGTGATGTGTGGGGTGGTGTATGTGGTGATGAGCGTGGTGATGTGTAGTGGTGTGTGGTGTTTTGTGCGTGGATGTTGTGTGGGTGATGGTGTTGTGTGCCTCTGTGTGGTGGGGTTGTCTATTCTGTGCTCTCTCTCTGGCCTTAGTCAATCAGTTTTGGTCATAGGGGTTTGTGGGTGATGTGGGTGTGTGTTTTATATTGTGTTGGGTGTGTGGGAGTGGTGTTTGTATGCGTATCAGGTGTGTGTAATTCGAATTGTCCAATGTGGCGGTGTTTTGGAGATGTGTGTGTATTTGAGCGTGGCGGTGTGTACCGCCAATGGAATACCGCGGTTGAAAGACTGCCGCGTGGATTCGTGGGTCGTGATAGCATGGCCGTGTTTCTGTTGGCGTGACGGTGGAGGATTTGTTTTCTCCAGTTTATCACTGACCTTTGGTGTGGCGGACTTGTGTGGGTGTCTGAATTTCAGCGGATTCCGAGATGTGGATCATAATAGCTGTGGCAGATTTCCGCGGCCACGGCGGTGTATTGGCGGTCTTCTGCACGGCGGTAAGCGGCTTTTACCGCCAATGTTGTAATGACCCCCTTTGTGTCTGTTTGCCTCATATTTTTGATGATTTATTTTTGTTGGCCTTAGGACTCTGAGCATTTTACCACTGCAGACCAGTGCCAAAGTGCCTGTGCTCACTCCCCCCAAAAATGGTTTGATTAGTACATCCATAATTGGCATATTTAATTTACTTATAGGTCTCTGGTAAAGTGCACGACGTGCCCAGGGCCTGTAAATGAAATGCTACTAGTGGGGCTGCAGCACTGCTTGTTCCACCCACTCCATTAGCCCTTAAACATGTCTCAGGCCTGCCACTGTAGAGCCCATATGTGCAGTTTACACTGCCATGTCGACTTAGCATTTAAACACAACTTGCCAAGCCTTAAACTCAACTTTTACTACATATACCTCACCCTTGAGACAAGCCCTAGGTAGCTCATAGGGCAGGTGTTATGTAATTAAAAGGCAGGACATATACCTTTAAGTTTTACATGTCCTGGTAGTGAAAAATTCCCAAATTCGTTTTTCACAGTAGTGAGGCCTACCCCCTCAAAGAATTGTATTAATAAATCCTCTTTTATGGTAAAGTAGGATTTATGGTTACAATTTTTAAAATGCCACTTTTAGAGTGTTGGTATTACCCTGCTGTTAGGCCTGTGTGACAACTTCTCACCTTGTTTAGATTCCGTAGGAGCGAAGACAAGGACACGAATCGTAATCCCAACTTCCCTTTCGGTCGAAAGGGCCCAACAGGGTCAAAGACTTGATTCGACCAATGGGGAAAATTAGAATGGGAGACAGAGAGCACAGAATATCCAAAAAGGAGAGCACTACACTTCAGTCTCGGATGTGTCTACCTGCTGTTCTCCCTGGAGTTTCACCTTTTCCAAAATGTGGGATGATTTGACCAATTGGACACAGTTGGATGTGCTAAATGCCTAATTAGTCTTCTTTTTGTGTTCAGGAATAATGGCAGCACTCTGCAAAATCAATAACTAAACACATAACAAAAGTAACTCAGAAAACGCATTATGCATCACGCATTAAGCATAACAAGTCCCTTTTTCTAAGAGCTCAAGATAGCAGCCCAAATAACAGAGAATCTATCTACTAATGCTTGTTTCTCAACCCTTTGTTTTGCAGTTCACCACAAAGCAGAATTTTTGAGTGCTAGAAATGCAAGGAGAAATCCCCAAGTTCTCTCTCAATTAGATGTCTTTCTTAAGTTTATGCATAGTCTTTTAGCGCTAAGCACATTACCAGCAATTGTTATGCAAGTCCTGATTCTTATCTTTTTCTTTTGCTTGTAGAGCTTTGTGGGATGACGCTCCACTAATGCCGAAGAGGATCAATACCAGACGCAAAATTTACACAGGAACCGCTGACAAGGACACAGCATGCCAGGGAATCAGGTAAGTGCCCCTGTTCAGTAGAAAGTCGAGGGCGTGGTAAGCCAAGGAATACAAAAAATTGTCCCATTTATAAGAAGCCAACCCTGAGGATGCAGAAACACCAAAGGAGAATACAGATGAGCGCCCGGGGTGAACAGGGAAGTGAAGTGATGCCAGGAAGCTGCAGCTGAAAAGAGTAGAATGGCAAGTATCTTCACAGAGGATAGCATGCATCTTATGGACAGCGCGCAGGGCCTGCATCGCTGATGAAGACTCCAGCCATGCCCTCAGCATGTATGCAGGTCGGAGTTGCTCGCCAGCAGGCTCAACACTGTGTGCCTGCAGTCTGTCTCCAATACACATCTGGGCTGGGTGACAGCTGCACTTGGTGCATTCCCTCTAGACAGCCATATAAAAAGAGAGCTTAGGTGTGACTGATGTGCCATCAACATCCTGATGGGTCATCCTGGGCAGATAGGAAGGGAGGAGCTGACACTTACACCTGTGTAGGCAGTGCCAACTTCAACATAAAATGTTGCATTAACCCCTGAAGTAAATCTGGAGCCAGGGCAGGAAGGACAGATCTCTGTGCACATCAAAGACCCTTCTTTGTAGTCATTCCCACTTAAAAGACACAGCTGGGTATAAGTACTGGACCTCTGACCCTACCAACTCAGAACACTGCTGGACCTGTGAAAACCTCTGCTAGGATGAAGCACTGCTGTGTGCTACAAGGACTGCCACTATTTACTGCTTCTTTGGAAGAATTGTTTTTCTGCAGTGCTGCCCTGATGCCCTCTACCCTGCTGAGAAAGGACTGGACCCATCTCATTTAACGGATTGTGTTACAATGGGCTAGATCATTGGTAATGGTCTTTCAATTTGATATACGTTTGGATCTACAGGGGCTGCAGCCACTGTCACATTTTTAGATGTCATCCTATTATTATATGTCATAGGAATAACATAAGGTGGTGGAGCTTCATCCAATAACTCATCCAAAAAATCATCTCCTGAATCAATATCAGTGTCTGATTTTGTTTCATCTTTTGTCTCCTTTTCCCATTGAATCTTTTACTTTTTAGGTTTTTCGTGTTTTTCAGATTGTTTATCAGCTTCCGTTTATACCTAGTCTCTCCTGGTCTTTAATCCTGACCCAGGGATACACTAACAAAGTTGCAAGCATACCCTGGAGTTTGTCTTAATCCACTTTACACTGACACATACTCTGCCCCCTCACTCCACCTATCTCATTATCATAGGCAAGTTATACCTCTGAAAATATCTGTAATAGCGCCCCCCTCCTACTCAAAGAGGCAGTAGCCCACACCGTGTTCAGTGATTATGGCACGACGAGGTTCCCTATGATGAAGCATGTCACCTTTGGGTGGATGAGGGAATTAGTTCTCTAAAAAGGATGCTTCCAGCATTGCCAGGCCTTGGAAATGTATCTTTTGCCTCTTTTCTTCTTCTTTTTCTGTGACTTGTTGTGTGCCTCTTTCCTTTTGTATACTCTAGATGTAGACCTGGGATTTTTAAAGTGAAATATTGTAATTACATAGGATACCTCTGGTTGGAGAGATTTTCAGTAGGGAGGTCATATCCTATATCCTTACCTCTCATTCCACCCAGATCCACCCCCACCCCCCCCCCCCCACAGGAGCACCAGATTGATATCTGTTGTTCCAGGTTGTGTGGATACTCCCAGTAATACACTTGCACTTGACTCAGCTTTCCAGAACTGCTGCAGGAAATATTTGACTTCCAAAAAGTTGTAATCCTGCACACCTACAAAGGCATACTTGTATGGGTGATGATTTAGTACAGTTTTTTTTATGGTGTCTACTCTTTGTGACCCACTATTCCTGCTGTGGTAGGGAGTTTTAGAATGAGGCAGATCCCAAAAAAATAGAAACAGGCTGCAAAAGGTTTCTAATGGATTTTGGAGCTAAACAGGAGCAATGCATTTGGGCATTATTTAAAATTGTGATGCATTAAATAACTCTGTTTTGGCTCTTCAGGGGAAACCCCATCAGCCATCAGGAGAGCCAGGAGGAGGGTCTCTTTCAGGCCCCGAGTGCTGTAATGTGCCTGGGGAGGAGGGTGAGGCTGGATGCACCAGGGCAAAGACAGGGCCAAGAGCAAGCCAGTCAGAGCCCAGGAGGTTGAACAACCCTTCTTGACCCTGTTTTTTTTTGCACTTTTTCTGAACTACTTGCTCGTGCCTTCTTGTAACTATGGGTAAAGGGAAGGAGCAGCATCAAACCGGTTATTGAACATGAGCTTGATGCTGTAATGGATGAGATTAACACTGTTACAAGGGTCAATAATGATTCTTCTGGAGTTACCACAAGTAATCACGCTGTCATACTCAGCCCATTGTCAGCTTTAAGGTCAGCTGAGCCTAATTTGTTTGACTCGAGAAAAAGAGTGTCTAGGATCAATCCTTGTTTATCAGACACACCTGTTTTAATTGAAGAGGATGGGTTGTCAGGCCCCAAGAACTGCTTGGAACTACTGTGTGTTTCACCTCCAGGCTCCAGCTATTAAGAAAAAAGGCTTGGCTGTCCCAGCTAACAGCATCCTGAAAAGTTTCAACTTTGCGCCCTCTTCAGCCCGTTTGTAATGGTACTAGCAAATCTTTTATCAAAGAAGTTAGGGACAAAGGAACTCCTAGTTTTGCTTTTGGCCACCCGGAGGAACAGTTGGTTGCGTTTACGGACATGGTGCTGAGTCGACTTGGAGCAATTGAAAATGTAGTTATGAGCTTTAATCCTAGCGCAGGACTTCGACCGAGCCAGCAAAAAAAGAATGCTTCAACTTCAACTCAAGAACCAGGACAGTGTATATCAGGGGTGTTTCCTCTGCCAGCACCCAGACGAAGGAAAGACCCCTGCACATTAATTTGAGCACTTTTAATCACCTCACAGGGTGTGCATACGCGAGTTTCATGTCTTCCCCCTCCAGCCACTCCTTTTATAATTGTCCTTACTGGAGTACTGCCTTTGACTCAGGGAATGGAGAAAAAATATTCAATTATTTAATAACTAGTTTGCTAATCGGTTGAATGACAGACATACATTTCACCAGGATATCAGTATGGTGTAAATAATAGCCTGTATCGGCAAAAGCCTCAAAACGGACGAAAGTGATTTGATTGTGGTACATTTTAAAAATGAATAGATGGTGAGAAGCATTTTTCTGGAGACCGCTATAATGATATTAACCAAGGTAAAATTGAACTGGTCCCTCTGGGTTCTTTTACAAGCCATTTTTTTTTCTGAGCATGAGAACCCTTTATGGGCACAGGGTCGGGAAGACTATATCAATGTAGCAAAGCAGATTCCTGTGTGGAATAAATAGGCTGCTCAGGCTGGGTGTGACCCTGTTGACTGACAACCAAACGTTTCACCCCCTTATAGCCAGCAGGGGACCTGACTGTCCATGGTAGGCTTGCAGCTTTAACAAACCTTACCGGCAAATACAGGACAAGTCCGGTTTGACATCACTGAGGCACTAATATCAATTAACCAAGATGAACAGGATCATGGAATGTGGCTGGTTTGGATTCAAAAACAAATATTGTACAGTGGGTAGAGGTAATATGCAGCCATGACACAATTACCTTACAAGAGGCTTGGTCCATCAGCCCCCGGCATCTGGAGAGCTATATATATTTTTGTTTACACCAACAACCGAAACTAGTGGCAAGCTCAAAGGAGGGTTACTGACCTTAATATCGACCATATTCCCTGGTCGTGTTATTAAATCAAGTCTTGCCTCTAGTTCCTTCCACCTGATTTAGCTAGTGTTTGAAAGTCCAATGTTATAACCAGGATGGTCTTGGTGTTTGTGGGTTGGGTGATGAGTATACTGACCCCCTAATTCACTTCACTCATAAACCTTATGACGATGCACGTAACGAGTTTGTTGTCAAATATCGCTTTCCACTTGACTCATTCACTGATTCACGGGTTCAAAAAAGCCCACACTTACCAGAAGAGATTGTTTTAGTATTATTGATTTTATTTTGTTCTCTGATGATTTGCTTTGTTTGTTCTCCCATTGTGATGTTCTGGAAAATGCAATCTGTGACCATGTATGCTTCACATATTTTTTTATCTGTAATCAGTTACAGAGGGAGATCCTTCGCAATGGCGAAAGCGGGTCGTCCCACTGGCTGAGCCAGCAGCTGAAAAATAAAATACTTTAATATTGTTTCATTTTTCAGCAGCTGGCTCAGCCAGCAGGGAGGGGCGGAGCTGGTCCATGGGAGGGGGGAAGAGGAGGAGAAGAGTCAGTGTACACTAAGTGTGTATGTCACTTTGTCCAGCAGTCTCAGTCTTAGGTTTCTCCAACCTGGCTGAGTTACAACTGGGTTAGAGAAACTGCACAGACCCCAGGGCACCATCTAAGCAGCAGAACAAGCTGCTCAAACCAATCCTGATGCTGCTCTCATGCTAGGTATAGCATGACAGTGGCTCTACGACTTCTGGGGAGCCTGTGCTTGTGTCCCAGGGACTGCTGGGACACAGCACAATTGCAGGAAGAGGATCGAGGCAGGTGGCGGCTGCAGCAGATACGTTTTTTTTAAATATTCTTTTATTCCCACCCTGTACCCCACTCCCTCTACCCCTCCTTTAGATTTGCAGCAGCCGCTGCTGAATCTGTAGCGAATCATACAGGAAGACTAACAGAATGCCTATATCTTAAGTGTCATTGAGAAACCAAGGATTCTTACAGACGTTGGAATGGCTTGACAAATCCCAGTGCCTAGAAGCATAGTTATACATAACATCGAAGCTAGAATGATGTGCTTGAATGCAGAATAATCTCGTACCAGCATCATTAAATGTTTTGAAACATTGGTCATATCAATTAGATCAATGCTAACCCGACGAAAATCCAATGGCTAGGACAAACTCCTGTAGATGGTCCCACCCAGAAACCCTCATTTCTGACCCCTACTTTTGCTCGGATAAAGGAGCTATAGTTAGTGACTTTATACTTTACATGAAAAGGCTAGCACAATGGAAGAAAACCCTGTATTTTACTCTCAATCTCCACATCCATGAAAACTCCTAATGGTCTAAGACTTTCTGTTACCCCCTCCTCTATTTACAGAGTAAAAGCAACCATCTCCCCTTACAACAATAGGATTATCCTCATCCAGTCATCAAACCGCGGCCTAGAGATATTTGATTACATTTTCCCTTTCATCAAAAAAGGTGTGACTAGTACTGAATCCATCCCCTCTCAAGGTGATCCTAACTTGCCATGCAACTCAAATTCTTTACCATCAATCGGCGGGGCTGTGCCCCCTCCATCAATCGCTAAACTAGACTACACACAGCACACATCCAGAGCAGATATCTCAGAGTTACAAAACCACAGAAGAAACATCTTCACTCCTACTATACCCCAGACCCTCCCCATGGCTCAACCTATGTCATCCTCAAAACCTCAAATCGCACCCAGCAACATGTCCCATATGACCCTAGCACTCCAACTTAGCCAGCTATCGAGCAATGTGGAATTGTATTTCTTCCTTTCAAGTATGGAATCAATCGAGAAATGATCATGTGCTGAAGTTTAACTGGATAATTAATTAAACGCCTAGCCACACCCTTTGTGGTTTACAGAAATAAAAGATTAGATTGGAAGTTCGGCAACCCGGACTCTTGGACTTGGCCTCTCAAGTCATAGGTCCCCATGTCACATCAATACATTCTTTCGTTCTCGTACTTTGTGCGCCTTCTTTTCTCAATGGAGACACTTGGTATTATTGTTTTCTGCCTCTCTTCTTCTGGGGTGTTTTTTTTCCTGGCTCTCTTTTTGCATTGTATTTGCTTTCATGCACGGCACCCCACCTCAGTTGGTACCGTTGCTCATGATTCTCCATTGGTGGTTCTCCGGCAGATGGAGGATGCTGAGTCCGTGTGTTAGTGGTACACCGCTCACTCGGAGGAGCCTTTGTATTAGCAGTACACCTATTTTGGTGGCATGCACGAGTGGCAATCTCTCTTTTGAGTTTTCACAGCTGGTGGGGCTGTGCGTGCAGGTTGTGCACTTGAGTATTTACAGCTGCTGGGGCTGTGCATGCAAGTTGTGAACTTTGGGTTCTCACAGCCAATGGGGCTGTGCATACACTTCTCTTTCCTTCTCTGGTCAGCAGGGGTGGTAGGGGTCTATCTGGTCCAGCGGGCAGGTGATGCACTGCTGATTTGCCTGTCACCACCTCGGGTTGGCTCTTCTGTGCACCCGTCTTCCGGATGCCTGCGCCTGGGGGGGCCTCTGGGTTGTCCCCAAGAACTGTCGGCCTGAGGTACAAGAGGAGGGTGGTGGTTGGAGTATTTCAGATGTTATATATAGACGTTGTATAGTCCATGTTGCCTTTTGTCACATTGTGGCATTGCATTGTTTTCCATATCGTATGATTTTTGCTGTCTGTTTTATCCTGATAAGGGCCTTCTCTTCCTTTTCAAATGGGTGTGTTTTGACATTGCAAGGAAACTGACATTATTAGGCTGCTATCCATACCAAGACATTGTTTGTATGAGTGTGGCTTTATGGATCTGCGTTATGGCCCTAATGCGAAGAGTTGTACCTTATGATGCCACCTGCCTTCACATGTTACCTCCTGGACTGTACAATGCCACTAGCCTTACCTTACATTACTGCTCTTGTGTGGGTTGACTTCCTCATCACACTGCTGGTATTGCAACTCCTGTTTGGCTTGCTAGACTGGTAGGTGCATTCCAGTGCAAAGGGTAGGGTGCACTGGAATAGCTCAGGGACAGCTCACCTGCTTATTGTACTTTATTTGTATTATTGTGTAAAGTGTATGCAGAATTCACCATCATCTGCTTAAATCTGTGTGCCACTGACTGTGGCTTCAGTAAGCTTCATCTGCTTCCAGCCTCAAATTCTCCTGTGGGGAGGATCACAACGGGGTGCAGATACTGTACTTATTCTTGCCTTCCTGTCACCTCTCTTCTGGCTGCAAGGATGTCAGGAAACCAGCACCTTTATCCCCTTCTTACTTCCCAGTGATGAATGCTTATGGTGAACTAGTACCAAATTAAATGTCTTTGAAGTGAGATGCTGACTTCTTCACTTTAACTAACAAAACAGACTGCAGGTTAGATGAACAATTAGAGTACCCTCTGAATGTGACATTTGCTCACCTAATGTGGCTGGGGTATGAGCAGTGAAAGAAGTTTACCGACCCCTTTTATTTTGCCAAGCATAATTGAATTGTACACATGCGCAATCATAGATTGAGTTAGCTTCACACAATGGAGAACCCACTGAGCAAAAGAGACCTTGATACTAGTCAGCCAGCCCCACAAAACGATTTCCCCACACATTAGGTGGCTATATGCCAAGGTTTCACTGCCTTTATTTATCTTGAAAAATGGCACACACTGTCACCCAAGAGAACAAACCTACAGTTCCCACTGACCAGTACCTATGACATGGCTAAGTTGACTTATTTGAAACAAATACTGATTCTTGAAGGAAAAAAGATAATGTCGCTTTAGTGGGAAGTGTTTTGGATGTGGGATGCAATGTTGCGTGAGTTGTGAGCCACCAATGATGTGAAGGATATGTTGCACAAGGAACTATTGGAACTGAAGAAAGGGTTCTGGGAAAAAAGGAACAAGATACAAAGGAGAATAGGAGGAAAGACCAGTTAGAGGATACCAGAATGTTCCCATCTCTTCCTGTGACAGGTGCACAGTCAGAGGAACAAGATAACATGGAAGACCCATTAATAGAAGATGTAGTAATGGGTAGGATGAGGGTACCAAAGGATCCACACCGGAGGCAACTAAAGCAAGTAACGATCCGTCGCACTCCACAAGTACTGAACACACTGAGCTGATTTCAATACAGCAGGCAGAATGATGTGCCTGGGCACGACGCCTAATAAGTGAACAAGTACAAAGAACATCACTTGAGGGTGTTTCAGACATAAACTCTTTGAAAGAAAATAGAGAGTGTAGGAGGCTGGCCTGGTTTGTAGTGGGTACCTAAGGTACTTCCACCTTATACCAGCTCCAGTTATCCCTTATTAGTGAAATGTAGGGGTCTAGCAGCTTAGACTGTCTAGGGGTAGCTGTAGCAGAGCAGCCAAGGCTGAACTAGGAGACAGACAAAGCTCTTGCAATACCACTATAGTCACACAGAACTTATACACAATAAAAGACAATACTCAGTGTTATCAAAAATAAAGGTACTGACACAAGGCCAATAATATCTTAGAGAAAATACTCCTACTGGAGGTAAGTATTATACCCAATATGTACACTAGTAACCAAAATCAGGTACGTAAACAGTCATAGAATAGTGCAAACAGTGAAAAATACAATAGGTTGCAATGGGCCTAGGAGCAACACAAACCATATACTAAAATACTGGAATGTGAATGTTGAATTCCCCTCCTAGGCAAGTGAGGTGTGAAGAGGGGTGCTGGGAGTGTAGGAAAACACCAAAGGTAAGTAAAGTACCCCACCCAGAGTCCAGGAAAGCAGGGGTAAGTACAGCAAGTTTCCTCAGGACACACTACAAGTTGTGATAAGAGATTTTGCAAGGACCGAGCAAGACTGCAAGCAACAAATGATGGATTCCTGGACTTGAAGACCTATGGAGAGAGGAGACCAAATCCAGAAGTCGAAGAACCTAGAAGAAGGTGCAAAAGTGGATTCTCCGGTAAGAAGAACAGTACAGAGGAGCAACAAAGAAGATGGCTGTGGGTTCCTGCTTGGTGCAGGTGATGTCCCACATCGAGTTGTTGGATGCAGGCTTTTTGTGTCGCTGGATTCTGCCAACAAGCCTTGGTTCAAGCGTGTGCGTGGTTTGCGTCAAAGAGGAGCAGCCTGGACCCAGGAGGGACCTGGGGGTCTCAACTCCAACTGGGGGAGACCGAGGGGGCTCTCAGCACTTCAGAGAGAACTCAGAAGACCAGGCAGCACCCACGGGAGTCCAGAACATGGGGACAAAGAAGATGCAAAGTGCGGTCATCGCAGCACTACACTGGAAGGTCCCACACTGCCAGAGAACAACTCAGGGAGCTGTGCGTCGCAGGATGGAGTGCTGGGGACCTGGGATACACTGTGCATGAAGGATTCTTGGAAGAAGTGCACAGAAGCCCAAGGAGCTGCAGAAGACGCAGTGCTCAGGGATACTGACGCGGCACGGGGAGGCAAGCTCTTACCTCCACCAAATTTAAACAGCTGGACCTTTGGACAGTCTGGGTTACTTCGGTCCACCACCTGCGTTCCAGGGAGCAGGCTCGTTGTCAGGAGAGGAGTCCCAGAGTACCAGTCGTCGTCCCAGAAGGGTGCCTGGAGAAGCAGAGAAGTGACTCAGTAACTCCACGGGGGATTCCTTTGGTTCTTCTGGTGCAGGGTGAAGACAGGCAGTCCTCAGAGCGTGCACACCTTGGAAACTGTTGCAAATGCAGGCTGTTCTGTAGGAATCTTGAAAACCGAATCTCAGGAAGCACCCAGAGGAGAGACCCTAAATAGCCCTGAGAGGGGGATTGGCTACCTACCCAGGTATGCACCTATCAGGAGGGGTCTCTGAAGTCACCTGCTGGCACTGGCCACTCAGAGGTCTTCAGAGGGTCTCCACCCCTTGGAATCCAAGATGGCTAACGCCAGGGACACTCTGGGCACCACCACCCCTGGGGTGTTGATGGACAGGGGAGTGGTCACTCCCCTTTCCTTTGTCCAGTTTCGCACCAGAGCAGGGACTAGGGTGCCCTGAACCGGTGGAGACTGGCGTATGCACGGAGGACACCATCTGTGCCCTTCAAAGCATTTCCAGAGGCTCTTGGAGGATACCCCTCCCATGCCTGTAACACCTATTTCCAATGGGAGAGGGTGAAACACCCCTCTCCTAAAGGAAATGCATTGTTCTGCCTTCCTGGTATTGAGCTGCTCAATCCCCAGGAGGGCAGAAACCTGTCTGTGAGGTGGCAGCAGCTGGGGCTGCAGTGGAAACCTCAGAGAGTTGACATGCCAGTACTGGGGGTCCATGGTGGAGCCCCCAGGGTGCATGGAGTTGGCCCCCCAATACCAGATTTGGATTGGGGGTTCAATTTCACAATCTTAGACACCTCACATAGCCATATTCAGAGTTATCATTGTGAACCTACATATATGTGTTGACATATATGTAGTGCACACTTAAAATGGTGTCTCTGCACTCACGAAGTCCGGGGAATTGGCTCTGAACAATGTGGGGGCACCTTTGCTAGTGCATGCTTGCCCTTACACACAGTAACTTTTCACCTAGCCTTCAGTAAATGAAGGTTAGACATATAGGTGACTTTTAAGTTACCTGGTGCAGTGACAAATGGCTGTGAAATAATGTGTGCACTATTTCACTCAGGCTGCAATGGCAGTCCTGAAGGAGTATTTGTATGAGCTCCTTATGGGCGGCAAGACAAATTTGGTAAACAGAGAAAGAACTCTAGTTGCACAGTCAAGCTTATTTACAACACATATAGACCACAAACTATGAGCACTGGGGTTCTGGCTAGAAGGATCCCAGTGAGACAGTAAAAACACAATGACAAACAGGCAGAAATTGGGGGTAACATGCCAAGAAAGATGGTACTTTCCTACAGAGAGGAAGCAGCACATGCTGCCTACAAATTAGATATTTGGATTCATGAATGGCACACATGAAAAGGGATCGAACTGGTTGAATAAACATGGATAAAGGATATTCTTAATCCGCGGTTCCAACTACCTCATTACTATACGGACTGTGCTTTACAGCCATTTTATATATAAATAACGCAGGAAGATTGGAGTATGATGGTTACTCCACCACCTTGTTCTATTGGTTTTGTATGTTATAAGTATTTTGTTGGTATGTACATATGTCTTAATGTGTTGAGATGTATTTTGTATTTTGTTTTGTATGTAAAATTGCATTCATGTTTTTATGGTAAAGAGTGGGATTGTGCGAGACAAAGAAATAATTGCAGAAAGAGTTCCATATAGCAAACATTTTACTTTCCAGTGATTAATTAAGGTTTTCACTGACGTGATAATAATTAACATACTTTTTCCCTATTATATGACACTTCATGTGGAGTTTAACAAATTAGATAAGGACAGTGGCAAGCTACCAAAATAATGGGAAAAAGGGGGTGAAAATACAGTTTCTGATTAACACAATGTGGAGGCAATATTATTCAGATGACTCTGGGGATTACGCTCTGGATGTTGAAGGAATGCATACACTGATATGTGACACATATTTAGGTACATCACATGACACATAATATGAAGGTGCTAACAGAAAACCCGAATCCCATACCAGGGCGGGAGAGGGACAGCCTCTCCAAGCCTAGCGCTAAGCAGTCCACCCCATGAAGTTCCCCAACATCACAAAGGAAAATGTTCCTTAAGAAGGACACCCTCAAATGCAATACCCTGCTAACAGACCTAGGAGAGAGCAAGGTGCCATGGAAAGATTTTGTTGAAACACACGCTAGACAATATAAGGAAGAAATACTATTTTTGGCAAGCTGTAGGTTGATGGCCGAGGGCCCCGAGTTTTCACATTTATGTGCAGCCCACAAACGAGGCAGCCAATACCCTACAACAGACTTATGAGTTGAACACATCGAAGCTTAGTTTCACTTACGATGACCTGCAGTCCTGCGAAGATGCTAGAATAGCAGACGCTTACAGTACGCTATAAATAAGCTACAGCAATGGAAAAGAATGCTATACTCCCATTACTATGTAGTGAATGGGGTGGGTGCCAGTACATTTCCAGTGATAGCAAAGCCAGTATTGACTATGCCCCTGTGCAAGGTGCCAACTGCACCATCAGGGGAAGTCTCAAACACCCCGACATACATACACGTCCCATGGACTAGAGCGGACCTTATGTCATTCCCAAAGGACTTCCTTAAACTACAAGAAGAACACACAAGTGGTATATAGAGTTGAATAGAATATTGGCGATGAGTGGGCTACTTTGGAAGGATCTGGATATACTATTCAATACTAGGGTGCCAAAAGACCAGGGGGAGGACTGCAAAAAATCAATAAAATGGCCAAAAGAGGAACTACAGATGGAACAAGTGAGGGCCCTGGGGAAGATGTAATGGAGAGAATGAAGGAGGTAGTAAAATATTTAAAGGACAAGGTGCCGGAAGACAAGATAGATTGGTCAAAAATAACACACATCAGGCAGGAGAAAGATGAAAGTGTGAATTCTTATAATGACCACCCTTTGCAGGTTTATCAGCAGATTAGTGGCATGCAAAACTCATTGGGGGTTACTATTCCAGCTTTTGTTACCACCTTTGTCTGTGGTTTGAGGCGAACAACACGAAATGACCTGCAGACATCTTTTGTTTGTTGGCAGCAGCGGCCTATTGAGAAAGTTCTGGCAGGAGCCAAATACTGCGCTGACTGCCAGGTACATTTACAAGCTATAGAGGCAGAAAAGGTGAATAGGGAAAAGGTGAAGTTTTAAAGAGTAGAAGACAACGGGCGCAGGGAAGAGGACAATGGAGGGGACGGGGTCGAGGAACAAATAGCAGAGAATCCTCCCATCCCCTACATGGAACAACTTGCTTCCACTGTAATGAGCCAGGGCATTGGAAGGCAGACGGTCCATTGTTGAATGACAGGTCAAGGGACAGAAGACCCCAAAGGCAGCCCCACCATCAACGAAATGCACCACCACCATACACTGACAACATATTTGATGCAACTACCAATACGCAAGGACTTTAGACGCAGAGGACCACACAATCCTGTTATGCTCCAACACAAGTCTCTACATTACAACCCACACCAAGGGAGGGCAGAGAACAGACTGAGGGCTACCCACCATACCCCCAGCCACCTCTAGAGACATACTTCTAGGGGTGCCTGAGAATGAGAGACAGCCCAATAGCTCCAGTGACACCATTGGACCAGGAGGGTCCGTAGGTGGAGGGGACTGTACTAAACAAAACTGTTCCTTTTTTGGTCAATACTGGAGCTACAAGATCAATGCTGAAACCATCTGAGATGCCGGAGGCACCACTTCGGGAACACAAATTACAGCAGTTGGCATGACAGGGCAACCTGTTGATGAGTGTCTGACACAACCCTGACACTTCTGAAATGCCTCCTGTACAAAAGTACAAGTATGTTTGGTTATCGTGTGCATATTTAGCAAATGGACTGAGGCATACAAGACAAGGACGCGTGATGCACAAACTGTTGCTAAATGCCCTTTAAAAGAACTGATCCCACGTTTTGGGGTATCAGCACTTTTGAGCTCTGACAACAGACAGGAATTTGTCTCCCATTGATTCAGAGAATATGCAGTGGGGTGGGAGTCACACAGAAACTACATTGTGCATATCACCCACCAGCTGTGGAGCCATTGAAAGAAAGAATGGGGTGTTCAAAAATAAGATAGGGAAGATTTGTGCATCCACCAAGCTCTCCTGGATTGATGCATTGGCACTAGAATTGTTGGCAATGAGGAGCACCCCTGATAGAGTCACAAAACGGAGTCCACATTAAATTTTGTTCGGGTGTCCCATGAACATTCAAGGCCACATGTCCATTGCTCCATTATCAGTATCAGATGATTTATTGTTACAATATTGCAAGAAACTAACAGAAACATTGCACTGTCTTCATCGCCAGGTGCTGCAGGTCCTACCTAAAGCAGACACACCAGCAGAACACACACTGCAGCTCTGGGTATAGGCCCACACCAGACAACACTGCCTTCAATCACGGTGGAAGGGACCATACCAGGTCCTGATGAACACTGCCACAGCCATCAAGTTTGAGGGGCTGATCTCCTGGACCCATGGTTCTCACACCAAAAAGGCAGCGGAGCCAAACGATAGGCAGCAGATATCAGTGGCAAAACCAGCAGTTCCACCTCCACCACAACAATAGAAACTCCACTCCACAAAAGTAGCAGGTGAATACTGATGGAGCTGCTCATCCTGCACCTTCCCAGAGGCTTTAGGGTGCAAGCGGGCCCTGTGTTGATTCTTCATAGGACTGCTCATGCTGCACACCTCCGAGGAATACAGGTTGCAAGCGAGTCCTGTTTCAATTGTTCCACAAAGTACCTAAGGCAGCATCATGTGCTGGTTAACCTCTGATGCCGCACTGGAGGGGTATCACCGATTGAGGGGAATTGAGGGGAATTGATTGTCATTTCAATGTACTCTGATCCATCCCTAAGCAACATCATTCTGTCTCATCCTGTGAACATGTCAGATATCCATGATCTTCACAGACCACTGCAAATGTTCAGTGAAGAATATTCTAAACTAGACTGCGCCCCGTAAGCTGAAAAGAATTCCCACTAAGGACTCCAAACCATGGTGCAATAGGAGCCTAAATGCTGAAAGATGTAATCTGAGACTAGCTGATTGATTGTGGAGACCCTCACCATCACCAACACCTCAAGCATTTGAGAGCTCTGAGGAACGCATACTACAGAGTTTCTTTAGAATCCAACTTTATCAAGCTAAAAAAACAACCAAAAAAACTTTTCGAGCTCATCAAACTACAATCAAATAGTTACCCAACCCTTCCACACCTGGATCTACTCCACAACCAAACCTTGAAGAATCTGCCTCCTTCTTCTTTCTTTGAAAAGACGGCAAAGATTGGAAATAACTTGCAGATGGCATTGGAGCATTGTCCGATCAAACCTCACTCCAGCTTCTCCTCTTCCCAGATTGCAGAGCCCTCATGTCCTCCTGGGCACACACCTAAAAACAACGCTTCAGAAAGTTTTCAAAACCTTTGAAGAAATTGCTATTCTCAAATATCTAGCAACACTGAAACCTTCAAATCATTTCAATAGCCCTCTACCTCCTAACTTCTTCAGTAAGCTCAAATCTTCTATACTCCCACTTTGGATCAAGATATTAAATGCCTCTCTACTTTAAGGCACTATCCCTGACTGACTAAAGTCTGGTCAGGTTTTCACCATCCTGAAAAAAACAATAGCAGATACCACGGACCTAAATTCCTTCTGCCCAAACTCCAACATTCCTACTCTGGTGAAGCTTCTCAAAACATGTGTTCACGTCCAAATCTGTAACCACATAGAGCAATTTCAAATCTTAGACCAATTCCAATCCGGCTTCTGTCAGGGTCACACCAACAAAGTGGTTCTTACACACATAGTGGATGACCCATTACAAATGTTAGATCAGAACAAATTCTGTCTACTAATCCTCCTTGACCTATCATCAGCATTCAATACGATTAAGCATGATAACCTATTAGACTTGTTGGAACATTGGATGGGGTTATCAGGGTCCATCTTAAACTGGTTTGCTTCATTTCTCCACTACAGAACTCAAAGATTCAAGGTTAATTAATTTCCCTGCCTAGGTCCACTCCGATCACATTGGGGGTTCCACAGGGATCCGTGTTCTCACCCACTCTCTTTAACCTGCTCACGGAGCCTTTAACAGAAATTTTGAGATCATCCAACATCCACTATCACCTGTACACTGATGACACACAATGGACCTGGAAGTCACCTCCCCCAAAGACATCAGGCCCCTTAATATAACTCTTCAAAAAATCTAAAATGGGCTGACATGCAACCACCTCCAACTAAACACTCTCAAAATAGAAGTTCTACTAATCGCCCTGACTAAACTGACACCCGTTATTGAGGAATGGATCAAGCAACTAACAACTCTTAACTGCTTGCCACTTGTTATAGATTCTGCAAGCTCAGTGGAAATAACTCTAGACAAGTACTTAAACATGAAGAAGCAGATCAGTGCTGCCACCAAAGGAGCAATCCTCCATTGAACATCTCAAGAAAAATAAAACCCTGCCTCCTACTCAGTCAAAATAACTTTATTCGGCGTTTAGCCATAAAAGTATACATACATACATAAAAGTCATCATAAAATACAGTACTTATGGCATTCATAAAAAGCAAATCTATTAAGTCTAAGCTTACCGCCCAAGCTTACTAAAACAGTATAAGATAATAAATACTTATAAAAGAGTATATAATTATAAGACAATATAGTAATAAGACAATGCCTAATTTCTCTTAATAAATAGTCACATTACCAGTTCATATCGGTTTCTAATGGTGATAGCGTATTTAATAAAACTAAGAATAGAAATGCAGATTTGTTTGGATGAGAGGCTTTGGATGCCAGTCAATCCTTCTTTGTAGGAAGAAGTGTGCAAGTTACGCAAAATGGGTACTAAAAAGGATTTCCTGGGAACTGAGTAAAGTTTACAGAATAAAATACAGTGGCAAGTACTTTGTTTCGAAAAGTTATCACAAGGGCATGGCGGTAGTGTTTTTTCCCACACACATTTTATCGGGAACGCCACTCTAAAATGGATCAGATTAAATCTAAAAAGTACGAGTAAAGAGTATAAAGAAGGGGTCGGGAACCAAACAAAATAAGGTTCTAGCAAGTCTGATGATAGAATTTGTATGTATGAATTAAAAGAGCTCAATTTCTCCGTCACTTGGTATCTAAGATTCATAACATGCTCTTTATGTCGAAGTTTAACAATTTCTTTCGCATTAGCTGGCAGGAGCTCTGGTTTAAAATACATATACTCCAAATCCAAGTTTCGGAAGCCATTGTGAACAAAATTTTGCCATGGAATTTTGTTACAGTTTGTTAGTGAAATACAATCTTTTACACAATCGTGTGTTAAAGTAGCCGCCAGATTTGACCATACTTTTATCCATAGCAAAAGTGGGGCAATATCTATCAAATCTGTAATGTAGTAGATTCCCAGTTCCTCATGGCATAAAATGTTCGCTATGTTCTTAGGTACCATAAGTAACAGATAAAGGAATTTATTCTCTGCAAGCTGTAAAATGCTTGGACTGGTATATCCCCAAAGGCCACCCCCATAAATCGCCGCCGAAACACATTTAGAGTTGTAGAGCGTGAGGATCTGGTGGACCGGTCTATGCCCTAATCTGCGGGCAAAGCGAAAGATTGCCTCAACATTTCTTGCCAGTTGTTGAAACTTAAAATTCAAATGGAATTTCCAAGACAGAGTGGAACTTAGATACAGACCTAGATAGCAAAAGTCTTTTACCTTTGTCAAAGTATTCCCCCCCATTCTAAAACATCTGGTACGAGTGTTTTTAGGACCGCAGGTCATAACGTGTGATTTTTTAAAATTGACTTTCAAATCAAGCTTTCGTGTGTGTGTTAAAAAAAGATCCAGGAGAGTCTGTAGACCATTGGCCGTGCGGGCAATTAAAACAGCATCATCGGCATATAATAAAATTGGCAATTGTCTAAAGCTCATCCTTGGGAAATCCTTACCATTTTGGACCAAACAATTATACAAGCCGTTTATGTACAGTAAAAACAGGAAAGGTGCCAGTGTGCAGCCCTGTCTAACACCTCGATTGGAAACAAGGGGATGGGACCTTTCGCCGTGTTGTCCAAACTGAATTAAAATATAGAGGTCAGAGTATAAGCGTTTGATCAAAATTAACAAATCTTGCTCAATCCCCATTGTATCCATTATGTCCCACAGTTTTGCTCTGTTCCCATATCAAATGCACTAGACAGATCTATAAATGCTAAGTGGATAGGTTCCCTTTTGGCAATAACATATTTACTGAGGATAAGATGTAAATTTAGGGCCTGGTCCACTGTGCCTAATCCAGGCCTAAACCCATATTGAATTGGCGATAAAATGTTTGTCCTTACAACCCAATCCTCGAGCCGGGTCAGAATGACACTCCCCAGTATCTTTGCCGTGGAGTCTATTAAAGAGATGGGTCTATAGCAGAAGGGGTCAAGCCTGTTACCCTTTTTGAAGATCGGAACGATTATTGCCATTAACCATGAGGAGGGGATAGCACTTTGAATAGCACTGTTCAGAACATTTGTGATTAATGGAACCCACAGATCAGGTAGAGATTTAAATAGGTCCACAGGTATGCCATCAGGGCCAGGAGCTTTCCTTAGTTTCATTTTAGTTATTGCTGCACTGATCTCATGTGCCTCAAGTAAAATGCCGCTCTTAACTGGAATTGGAGTAGCCAAACGTGGGAGGCCACATACCTCCCCTCCGTCATTGGGATTATTTGCAGATTGAAATACAGATGAAAAATGGTCTACCCAAACCCCCTCTGGTATCAAACAGTCGTCATCCCTATTTTCCTTTCCTGAAAAATATGGGTGATTAACCACCTTCCAAAATTGAGAGGGATCCCGTAGTTCCGTCGCTGCCATAAGGTCTTCCCAAGCGCTAGTGCGTATTTCATTCTTTCTCTCTTCAAGGACTGATTTATATCGGCCCCTGGCCTGTTTAATTAAATCCCGATTACATGGAATAGTTTTGATCGCTGACTTTAGATCTCTATGGGCAGCCGTTCAGGCAGAATTGAACCACCGTTGAGGTTTTGCACCTTTGGGATATTGGGCACACATCAGTGCATGAGAAATAGCACAGCTTAAAGATTCAAAGGCAGTTATAAGGTGGAATGGAGTGGATTGCAGGGACAAGCAAATGTTGATGTCAGCCTTATTTTGAGTAATAAGGTTCGTATGGAAAGTGTTAGGGTTTACTCTCTCCCCCCTTATGCGAGGGCCAGAATTTCTTTTAAACACCTCTTTCCCTTTATATGCAATCCTAGGTAAGATTACTCTAGTTTTAAAGGATAATTTTATACTCAAAGGGTTATGGTCACTGGCCTCCTACTCAATGACTTCAAGTCTGATATGTAAGCCCTAGTGATTCCCAGGTTGTACTTTGCAGATTCACAGATCTAAGACAGCTTCTTTAAGGGCATATCTTAACCTGGCTGCAAGGCTCATCACTGGATCTAAAAGAAACAACCACATCACTCTCTACATGAAATCTCTAAACTGGCTCCTGTATGATGCAAGACTATAGTTAAACATTGCCTGCATAACCTATAAAGCCCTACACTTCAATACCCGAAATACCTTGCACAGAATCTGGAACTTCCTAGTGGCTCCAGATCCTCTAGAAGTTCCAGCACTTTACTGTTGAAACCACAGAAATTCTACTGTATAAAAAGAAAACTTACAATGGAGCCTTCTCTGGAATCGCCCTGAGAATTTGTAATGCCTTGCCCCCCGAAGTCAGACTGAATACCTCAACTGCATCTTTCAAGACAAAGTTAAAATACTACTAAAGAACAAATTTCTGCCCTAAAACCCTTGAATTCATCTCTTGTGCCTGTCATGGCACATTGATTACACCCGTGTCTATATTTCGCATGTTATGATAATGTTTTCGAATTGTTGATTTTGACTTTGAGGTGATCTCTCCCTCAATCTGGAAGTTGCTACATCTGATATTGATCTCGATTAAGTATTTTTGGTTCTGTATGTTCTGTTTTTGATCATTTGTAAAGTGCTCTGATACCTTCAGTGGACATGTTCACACCATATAAAACATTTAAAATAAAATGAAATAATCACTTGGGTCAAGCACTTTAAGGAAGTGTTTGGTAATCTTTCATTGCACTTTTACCCTTGTGATCAACTCACTAACATCTAGTCACTAAACAAGGCTGGATTGGAAATTCAGTTGCATGAAGTTATTGAGGCAATAAATAAGTGGTCCAGGAGTAAAGCACCTGTACCGATGGGGTCTCAGCTGATATTTTCAAAGATAACGTCAGCTTCTGGGCTCCCCTGCTGACCAACGTTTTGAACGCACCTAGCAAGCCAGGGCCTCCCAAACCATGGTCACATTCAATAATTATGCCTATATTCAAGAAAGGTGTAGAAGTGATCCTAAAAGCTACCACCCCATCTCTTTGATTAAATCTGTTACTAACATAATGAGCAGAATTATTTTAGATCGCCTTGAGGTCTGGGCCAGAAAGAACTGTATTTTTTCAGACCTTCAATATTTGTTTAGGGCAGGATTGAACACCATTGAACTGTGTTTAAAATTACATTTACTAATTCATAAGTATACCTTAGCTAAATCAAAACACATCTATTTAGCCTTCATGAATTTAAAATCTGCTTTCGACCTATGGTCCAATGAGTAAAGTCATGAACCCTTTTCAACTTTCCCAATGTGTGAGTCAAGGGTGCTTCTTGGGGCTATTTTTGTATGCCTTATATATAAATGGCCTGGAACTGCCCAGTTCTTGTTCTACTGCATTGGGCGATGCTGTCCTTGTCTCCATAAACAAATTAGGGTTGCATAAAGTTCTTGATAATTCTGTCAGCTTTATGAATGGCTTGGAGCTAACTGTCAACCATTTAAAACCCATACCATGATTTACATGTCCAGGGCAAGCAGAAACAGGTAATTTGTGGTTAACTGTAAAAAAACTTATACCAGTTCCCTACTTCCCATATTTAGGCCTGCTTTTTGAATGATAATTTTAAATGGTGTCCACTAGGCATTGAAGTTGCAGGTATATTAGAACATAGGCACTCATTATGACATTGGCGGTAAATTCTGCTTACCGCCACCGTGACGGCCGCCAACATACCACTGCCGTGACGAATATCCATTCGCCATTTTATGACACACACATACCGATCCGACAGAATACTGCCACATACACAAATCTGCCAGCCCAAAGGTCAGTGTTAAACTGGGGGTACCAACACCCATGCCGTTACGCCAACAAAACAACGCTCACTACATCATGACTCACGAATCTCCACGGTGAACATTCAATGACGGTAAACCATTGGCGGTACACACCGGCGAGCTCAGAATGGACACCCAAATATTAAACTGCACAACACTGGCCAATACCAAAAACACACACTTGACACTCATACACACACCAAACCCACCCACCCACATTACTATAAAACACATACCCACATCACACACAACCCTTTATGAATACAAATTATTGCCACCAGACTGACACCAAGACCACTGCGACAACTAGACACACACCACATAGACCCATACATCTCTTACGCACCCTACTTCGCACACCCAACCACAGTACCCAACACCCATACACTTACACACCCACAAAGGCACCCCTGTTTCACAGATGCGGAGTTGTGGGTCATTGTGGAGGAAATAGTCAGGGTAGAGCCACAGCTGTTAGGAGCACAGCTACAGCAAATATCCATTGGCAGGAAGATGGAGCTGTGGCGGAGAATCGTGGACAGGATGAACACTGTGGGACAGCTTCCAAGAACATGTGGCAACATCAGGAAGAGGTGGAACAATCTACGAGGGAAGGTACGTTCCATAGCAGCGAGGCACCAGCTCACCACACAGAGGACTGGCAGTGGACCCCCACTTCCTCCCCTACAGCTCACAGCATGGGAGGAGAAAGTCTTGGCATTACTGCATCCTTAGGGTCTCACTGGAGTAGCCGGAGGACTGGACTCTGGTGAGTCAACATTTACTACTTATCAACCCCCATACCCGCATGCCATCTCACACCCACACTCCCATCACTCCACTCCATCCCACACACTGCACCTACACATATGACAAATCCCAATGCCCAGCCCTGCATGCTATACCAATGCGTGGACAGCCTTCCCCGTCCTGCATGGACACACATCACTAAAGCATGCACAGCATAGGGGAACTAACAATCCCACAATACATCAACAGACACAAACCAAGGTGGCAGGGCAACAGGAATGATAGAGGAGAAGCTAGGGATGTACAATATGTCACAGGCTTGAAGCATAATACATCACTTACATCCCAAAGGTGCCCCAGCCAATCTCAGCAGAGAGGAGGTGCCAGGACAAACCAGTCCCCCAACAGAAGATGCCCCCGTGATGACAATAACTCTGGACTTTAGGACCTGGATCAGCAACCTGGCCTATCAGGGACCACTGGACAATCGGCCTGCCCAGCCCACTCACAGTCCACCATAGAGCCTCCCCCTTCAGTATTCAATACCACAGCACCCACCCGGTGCCCCCACGCCTCTGTCCCCAGGACACGTCAATTAGAAGTGTGCCCACCTGTACAGGGACCCCAGTCCACACCTCACACCAAAGACAATCAGGGTCCTGGGGTCAGTGGCAGTGTGCACACCGTTCAGGGGACAGAGGCACAGGGAAACAGGGGCACTGGGAGGACCGATGTGCGCCAGGGGGAGGACAGGCCCGGGGAACCGACTCCCCAGGAGGCACTCACCAAGATCCTGGATGCCTACCAACAATCCCAGGACACGATGGGCCAGAACCTTGACAACATGCAGGAGAACAAGCGGCTGCAGGAGGAACACCATCAGGAGATCAGGTAGGACTTGCAGGCTCTCAACATCACCATTATCTCCATAGCAGGGGTGCTGCCAGACATGGCCAACATCATGAGGGAATCAACAGCACACCAGCGGGCCCCTACCACTAGCCAGTCTATTGACCAGCCCACCACTTCCGCTGCAGCTAGTGGTCAGGAGACCCCGCCACAGGACCCACAGGCCACCAGCAAACCTCCCGCAGCAGAAGGAGAACCACCCCATAAACGTTTATAAAAAAAAAGGGGCGAATGGAGCACACGGAAGGTAGATAAGGTCCCTCTATTATCAAAAGTCAAAAAATCATTGCACACTTAATCCTATCAGGAAAACATAATATGAATATCCACTAACGTGGTATCAGTGCAAAATGTAACCATTACAAAGTTCAGAAAAGCAAAAAAGAATTTTAATAGGTAAGACATAGAATTAATCTGATTTAAAGGAAAGTAGATTCCATAAAAACCTAATGAAAACAAAAACTAGAATTTGATAACAAGTGACCTATACAATATATACAAACATTCAACCAACATAAAACAAAATTACATGTTAAATCAACACAAGAGTGGTTGGTCCCCTAATATAGCCATTCAAAGTCCAAAAGAGAGAGAGGTGGTTATTGGGATAGAAGTTGTCCACTCTGACAATTAGGAAGCGGAAAGATTATCTTCATCCAAATAGAAATAGAAACTGTCCAGTTCTTCCAAATTCAGCCAACACGTGTTTCGTCCTTATAAGGGACTTTATCAAGGCTTTCTTATTATTATAAATGTTGTTTGAAAACGAAATGTTGGGCCAAACTATATTCCAAAGGTCACGAAAAATCTTTGATTCATAAGCTTCATTGTAAAGAGATGTTTATATAGGTCCTAAATTTGCCTGATATTCCAAATATAAGGTGCCTCTGCAAAAAGTATGTCGTTCTGACAGCAGTCCTGCGATAACGGCTTCCAACAGGATAAATGCCTAATAAACGTTCCCTGCGAACCAGACAGAAGCCAGAGATACTTGCCAAGACCAAGCCCACCGCCCCGAAATGAGACTCTCCTGATTGTCCGCCTTGTGTCCCACCCTGTCACCTTGTCCACTTTGAACTGCCTTTGCTCCCCTTCCCATGCCCCCTTGGACACCGCACCTGTGCTACAAACAGACTGAAACAATACCCTGGACTTTCCTCTACCATCACCCCATTCCAATGCACTTTACCCTCAATTTTATGGCACTACAATAAACATTCTTGAACACAACTTGACTGATAGTATTTTATGTGTTGAGGATGTGCATTCAGGGGAACAGTCACATCTGGTGCAAATGATAAGAACACTGTGATAGCATACAATTAATGACCTGCAACTGTCTGTAGTAATCACATCAGGACACTGTTGTCATATCACCGACATCTGTAAAATGACAAGCCATAGGTGACAGCGAGTTGAGATGCAAAGGAAGCGAATGCCATCATGCCACAGTCACACAGATGCAATCAATAGTCAGAACAATGACCAGTTCCACTGTCTCACCTGTGTCATTGGAAGTATTGACGTATAACTGATGTTCTGTTGTAGGAAGATGGCCTGGTTTGTAGTGGGTACCTTGGGTACTTACACCTTATACCAGGTCCAGTTATCCCTTATTAATGAAATGTAGTAGTGTTCTAGCAGCTTAGGCTGATAGAGGTAGCTCTAGCAGAGGAGCTTAGGCTGAAATAGGAGACATGCAAAGCTCCTGCAATACCACTATAGTTACACAGTACTTATACACAAGTAAAGACAATACTCAGTGTTACCAAAAATAAAGGTAGTTTATTTTAGTGACACAAGGCCAAAAATATCTTAGAGGCATTACTCCTTCTGGAGGTTAGTATTATGCACAATATGTACACTAGACACAAAAATAAGGTAAGTAATTAGACATAGGATAGTGCAGACAATAGGAAATGCTATAGAATGTAATAGGAAGAAATAGATCTAGGGGCAACACAAACCATATACTAAGAAAGTGGAATGCGAATCACGAATTCCCCTCTAGACAAGTGTAGTAAGTAGAGAATTGCTGGGAGAGTAGCAAAATCACAAAGGTGAGTAAAATACCCCACCCCAGAGCCTAGGAAAGTAGGAGTAAAGTACTGCAAGTTCCCTTAGGACACACTACAAGTCGTGATTAGAGTTATTGCAAGAACCAAGCAAGACTGCAAGCAACAATTGGTGGATTCCTGGACCTGAAGACCTGTAAAGAGAGGAGACCAAGTCCAGAAGTCGCAGAAGATTCCAGGAAGGACAGAAGTCCCTGCCAACCTAGAAGATGGTGCAAAAGAGGAGTCTCCGGTTGGAAGAAGACTGCAGAACAGCACCAAGGAAGATGGCAGCGGGTCCCTGCATGATGCAAAGGATGTCGCACGTGGAGATGTTGGATGCAGGCGAGTTGCAGTGCTGGATTCGTCCAACAAGCCTTTGTTCAAGCAATGTCACAGATTGCATCAAAGTAGCGCTGCCTGGACCCAGGAGGGACCTGGGGGCCTCAACTCAGACTTAGGAGGCAGAGGGGGCTCCCAACACCGGAGGGAACCAATAGATGACCAGGCAGCACCCACAGAGGTCCCAGGACACAGAGACAAAGAAGGTACAAATTGCAGTTGTTGCAGCACTACAAAAGAAGGTCCCATGCCACCGGAGAACAACTCAGCGAGTTGAGCGTTACAGGCCAGGCTGTGCGTGAAGGATTCTTGCAAATAGTGCGCAGAGGCCTCAGGAGGTGAAGATGATGCAGTGCACAGGGATACTATCGCAAATGGGGAAGGCAAGCTCTTACCTCTTCCAAATTTGGACAGCAGGACCTTAGGACAGTCTGTGTCGAAGAGGTCACCACCTGTGTTCCAAGGAGCACGGTCGTCACCAGGAGAGGAGTCCAAGAGAACCGGTCATCATCTTAGAAGGTGCCTTCTGGAGCAGGGAAGTGACTCCGTCACTCCACTGGAGATTTCTTCGGTCCTTCTGGTGCCAGGTGAAGGCAGGGAGTCCCAAAAGCGTGCACACTGTGGAAACTGTTGCAGTTGCTGGCTGGAGCTGAAGTTGCAGAGTCGAACTAGCCCTTTTGGATACTTTGTTGCAGTTACAGCGGTTCCTGGAGCAGTCTGCAGTCGATCCGAGGTCAGAGGATGAAGTAGTAGTTGCAGAGGATTCCTGATCGAAACTTGCAAGCAGAATCTGAAGCGAAACCCACAAGAGAGTCCCTAAATAGTCCTGAGAGGGGGATTGGCTACCCTATCAGGTATGGATCTATCAGGAGGGGTCTCTGACGTCACCTGCTGGCACTGGCCACTCAGAGGCCTCCAGAGTGTCCCCACACCTTGGAAAATAAGATGGCTGAAGTCAGGGACACACTGGAGGAGCTCTGGGCACCACCCCTGGGGTGATGATGGACAGGAGAGTAGTCACTCCCCTTTCCTTTGTCCAGTTTCATGCCAGAGCAGTCCCTGAACTGGTGTAGACTGGCTTATGCGAGGAGGGCACCATCTGTGCCCTTCAAAGCATTTCCATAGGCTCTGGGAGGCTACCCCTCCCAAGCCTGTAACACCTATTTCTGCCTTCCTGGGACTGAGCTGCTCAGACCCCAGGAGGGCAGAACCCTAGCCTAGATTGACAAAATTTAGAAGCAGGGAGAGCATAAGCACTGAGGTTCTGGTTAGCAGAGCCTCTGTGACATAGTTAAGCACTACTGACAACACACACATTAGGCCACAAACTATGATCACTGGAGTCCTGACCAGCAGGATCCCAGTGAGACAGGCAAAACACACTGACATATAGGGTTTTCACTATGAGCACTGGGGTCCTGGCTAGCAGGATCCCAGTGACACAGTAAAAACACATTGACACACACTCACAAACACGCCAAAAGTGGGGGTAACCGTGCTAGAAAGAGGCTACTTTCTCACACAAGCCATAGGTGACAGTGAGTTGAGATGCAAAGGAAGCGAATGTCATCATGCCACAGTCACACAGATGCAATCAATAGTCAGAACAATGATCAGTTCCACTGTCCCACCTGTGTCATTGGACGTATTGACATATAACTGATGTTCTGTTGTACACATCCTCATCCTCTGCCTCCTCATCCTCACTGTCCTCAGGGTCCACTGCTTCTACAGGGGCATCTCCAGTCTCTTTCCTCCTGCAGAAAAGGCATATGTGGTCTGAGGGCCAGGTTGTGCAACATGCAGCATGCCACTACTATCTGGCAGACCTTCCCGGGTGAGTAGCACAGGGATCCACCTGTCAGATGGAGGCACCTGAACCTGGCCTTCGCCCATGTACCTCATTACGACGGTTCTCAGCCCATGTCCTGGCATTCCTCACAGGGGTCAGGAGCCACAGTAGGTTTGGGTAGCCAGAATCACTTGCAAGTATTGAGGGACAAACATTAGCCTAACACAATGCTATGGGGATAAGGTCCTTGTCTCCATAACTAAATTACATACAGTGACATACAGTGGGTGGGGACTCTGACTCACCTATTAGTCACACCCTGTGTCTCTGTAGCTGGGCCATCACATTTGGGATGCTGCTATTCCTCTAGACAAAGGTGTCATGCACTGACCCAGGATACTTGGCAGTGACGTGGGAGATGTACTGGTCCGCCAGGCACACCATTTGCACATTCAGTGACTGGAAACTCTTCTGATTCCTGAACACCTGTTCATTCTGGTGGGGGGAGACAAACGCAACATGTGTACAGTCAATCGCCCCAGTAATATTGGGGATATGCCCCACTGCATAGAATCCTGCCTTCACCATGGCCAAAACTTCCACCTGGGGGAAAACAATGTAGCTGCACATGTGTTTCACCAGGGCATACAAAACCCTTGCCAGCAAGTCTGAGAACATTGGCTGTGACATTCCTGCTGCCAAGCCCACTGTCACTTGGAAAGAACCAGCTGCCAGGAAATGGAGCACTGCTAGCAGTTGCACTAGAGGGGGGGATTCCAGTGAAATGACGGATGGATGATATCAGGTCAGGCTCCAATTGGACACACAGCTCTGTGATTGTGGCCCTGTCCAGTCTATAGGTGAGTATTATGTGCCTGTCCTCCAGTGTAGCCAAGTCCACAAGGGTTCTGTACACGGGGGTTTGTCTCCTCCTCCTATTCATCCACAGAAGTAGGTATCTAAGGGACACAAGAGTGAGTAGGCTGTCACAATTTGATCAATGGAACCACAACCTCAGTGTACATACAGCATCAATGTGATGAAACAGTGGGAATGGCAATGTATGTGCAATTTTAGGCAATGATGCAGTTATGGTTTATCTGATCGTTGTCGTTGAAATGGTGACCGACTGTCCTGTATCTTGGGACAGGTGGAAGTGAGGTAACTCTGCGACGTTGGGCGTCGTGGCGGAAGGCAGTCTTGCACTGCCGTGCAATTCCTCATTGGCTATTATGGGGATCCATGGAGTACAATGCCCAATGGGGATCAGCGCCGGCGGTGACGGTGTACACCACCGCGGACGTGACCGCCATTTTCTAACTAAATCCTCACTAGTTTCCTGACTTTCCACAGGACAACACCGACATTACGTGTGCTGTTATGACCTGTTTTTGGAACCTACCATGGCCCGTGTGACCGGGGGAAGGGCCCCTGCCTTCACTTCGGTGGCGTTGGAGCGACTGGTGGATGGGGTCCTACCCCAGTATAGACTTCTGTATGAGCCTCCAGACCAACAGGGGAGTACACCCTGGGCACAATGCTTGTGGGAAGGATGCATGGAGATGTGTGGACTAGCATTGTGTAATCGGTGGGGGGAAATGTCTGATGGTAGTGTACATGGTGGGCGCCGAGCGATGTGTGTGTGCCAATGGTGATAGAAACGGGATTGGTGGGCAATATGTGTGACAGGCTGGATTGCATGTGTAAATGGTGTCCTCCCGTCCGTATCACCTCTGCAGGTCAGCGCCCATCAAAAGTAGGAATTGTGCATGCCATCACCAAGGACGTGTGAACCCTGGGGGTCTACAGCAGCCGGAGCAACCACTGCAGGAAATGGTGGGAGGTCCTGAGATGCTGGGCACAGAAGACCAGGGAGGCCCAGCTGGGGATGGCCTCCCAACGAGGATGGGGTGCCCGTCGGAACCTGACCCCCCTGATGGCCCACATACTGGTGGTGGCCTACCCAGAGCTGGATGGGCGCTTGAGGGCATCACAGCAGCCACAAGCGGGTGAGTACAGAGGGCGTTACTACAATAAGTGGTAGGTGGCATGGGATCCGGTTGGTGCGTGTGAGTTAGTGGGTGTCCCTTAATGCCAGGCCAGACATTGCAGCGTGATCCAGCTCAAGGGTAATGGGTGTATGGCAAATGCAAGTAACCTAGTTTGTTTGCATTCCAAGTCAGTCAGGGCATTGTGGGTCCCAGGAGGGGTGCAGTTGGCGATGTTTGGCCCTCATCTTGCTGTGCCATCTAGCGAAATCAATGCCAGTGCAATGCATAGTGCTCAATCCTGATCCCTGTGTGTGACGGTGCTGTGTATGCCAACTGTGGTGTTCGTGATGTAATTGACCCAGTGTTCCCTTTCTATCTCTCCCCCCTTTTTTCTTCTGTCATTCTGTCCTACCATCCCCCTTCCAACTACCACTTTCCAATACCAGTTTCCTTAACCCCAACCAATCCCATGCACACATACAGATAAGCATGCACACAAGACAACCCACAAGAGTGGCATAGTCAAACACAGGCACCACACTTCAGTCCACAAGTGCTCACGCAAACAACAGACAGTTGCACACACAACCACATCCACTGCCTCCACTGTCTGCCCCCCTCCTCCTCCTCCACCTCCCTCACTGTCACGTCCACACTCACACCTGCATGCACTGCTTCAACAGCCACTACCAGCATCACCACACCAAGCACACACACCTCACTGGTAGTCACCTCCACAACATACATGCACGCGTCCCCTGTGTCCTCTCCTACCCTGTCTGTCCCCCCAAAGGACACAAACGCAGGCACTCAGACACCCAACAGCCATCTACCTCACATCAGCACACTACCCATGCACCTGCAACCAAGTCTAGCAGACATACTCCTCCAACAACCACTCCCTCAACCTCCACTCCCATCCCTCATCTCTCTCCACTGTCCCTAAGAAACTTTTCCGTGCCCAACTTGACCTTCTCCCTCCCCCTCCTTCTCCTGTCCTGCCAGTAAGAGCAGGGTCCCAACGACCCAGCCCAGCACCTCAGCCAAACAGTCCACGGGGACAGTGGAGGCACCTCTTAGTCGTGGAGGCAAGACAGTAAAGGATCCCACTCCAGCAGCCAGGAAGGGTAAGGATCCCACTCCAGCAGCAAGGAAGTGTAAGGATCCCACTCCAGGAACCTGGAAGGGGAATGATCTCAATCCACCAGCCAGGAAGGGGAAGGATCCCACTCCACCAAGCAGGAAGGGGAAGGAAACCTCACCTCCTGCCATGAAAGCGAAGAAGCCTTCACCTCCAGCTGGCACACAGCAGCCCTCACCTCCAACAGAGGCTGCCCAAGAGGCCTCTTCCCCTGCTGAGACACAGCAGCCCTCACCGCCTGCAGAGACTGGCAGGGTACAAACACCAACACCACCAGTGGGCACTGGCCCTCATCCCCTGTTGAGACACAGCAGCCCTCACCTCCTGCAGAGGCTGCCCAGGAGGCACCTTCCCCAGCTGAGACACAGCAGCCTTCACCTCCTGCAGAGGCTGCCCAGGAGGCACCTTCAACAGCTAAGACACTGTAGAGGATGTCAGGGTACCACTACCACCACCAGTGGTCACAGAGTCCTCACCTCCAGCTGAGAGTGTGCAGCCCTCACCTCCAGCAGCGGACATGTAGGCCACCCTCCAGGGACTGCTGTACAAGGAGCCCCCTTCAGAACCAGTGGGCAAGTTCGCCACCTCAGAGACTGTGACCTTGCACTTCCCAGCAAAAAGAAATGGACATGGAGCCCCCTCCAGAACCAGTGGGCACGTTCCTCACCTCAGAGAGTGTGACCTTCCACTCCCCAGCATTGGGAAATGAGCATGGAGCCACCTCCAAAACCAGTGGGCAAGTTCCCCACCTCAGAGACTGTGACCTTGCACTCCCCATCAAAGAGAAATGGGCATGGAGCCCCCTCCAAAACCAGTGGGCAAGTTCTTCACCTCAGAGACTGTGACCTTGCGCTCCCCAGCATTGGGAAATGGGCATGAAGCCCCTTCCAGCACCAGTGGGCAAGTTCCCCACCTCAGTGACTGTGACCTTGCACTCCCCAGCATTGGGAAATGGGCATGGAGCCCCCTCCAGAACCAGTGGGCAAGTCCTCGACTTCGGATGAGGTACCCCCCACCCCCGCTCCCTGAGGGGCCTGCCCACTTCAATGATGATGCCCCTACACAGTTCTGTGAGGGTGTTGTCAGGAAACAAGTTGGGCCATGGACTGTGCCGTGTGGCCATGTGAGCCTTTAGTACTTTGGACTGGGCATTGGTCCTTTGTGGACAATTGTACATATCCTTTTGTTTTCAATTGGTTCATGTGGTGACTTTTGCCTTGCAAATACATTTTCAGTACTTCCGTATTCTAGTCCTTGTATTATTATGCAGTGTTGCCATTGGTTTTCCTCTGCAGCTGGTTGTGTGTATGGTGTGTGTGTGTGTCTGGTGTGTGATGTGCGTGTGTGTGTCACTCTCCTTTTTCTCCCTCCCTCCCTTGTGTGCTAGGTGGCTGTACTCACCGTCGTCTTCGTCGGCGTTGGTGTTCCAGGTGGAGCATGGCGTAGAAGAGTATCGGGAAGTCTTGCACTTCCGGTTCCATGGAGGCGTTGTTCTTCTCTGTGTCTCTGATAATGAGTCTTTGATCTTCTGTCCAGTGTTTCCGCCAGGCTTTTGATGGCGTTGGTCGGCCCCAGAAATTGTGGAGGATTGCAGGGTCATGATATGGTGGGCAGTACCTTGTCTTCTGCCTGGCTGTTGATGGCTACCGCCCTGGTGCTTGGTGTTAACGCCCTGGCAGATGGCGTGGTACATTGGCTGTCAATGGGAGTTATCACCGCCCTGGTCATAATTTGGTGGTAATTACTGCCAGCCTGTTGGCAGTATTTCCGTCACTTTATCACTCACCACCAGTATCATAATGACCAACATAGTGTGGAAGCACTCTTCAAGTTTAAAATGAACTGGTGAAAGTTTGTAAAGCCAAATGTACTTCAGTTGCATCTTACGGATCAGGGATTTGGGCGATTAAAGATTATCCCATTATTCAGAGGATTGAAAATGAGTGTCTAGAGTAAATTGTGAGGGAAATGGAATGAGTATCAGGGCACTTGTGCACTCCTATATTGGATACCACTAGCAATGCTTGGGACCGAGGGGGGATGGACATGAGTGTAAATGTGAAGGTCACTGGTAATGGCTGGGGGAGAGATGGCATGGATGAATGTTTACTGGATCCATATTG
Source organism: Pleurodeles waltl (assembly GCF_031143425.1). Lineage (NCBI taxonomy): Eukaryota > Metazoa > Chordata > Amphibia > Caudata > Salamandridae > Pleurodeles > Pleurodeles waltl. Next base: position 933,031,238 of record NC_090444.1, read on the forward strand.
CACAATGCCACTGTACTGTGTACTATTATGTCTGTACTTAAAGTCACCTTGGTTATTTTTGATCGATATGCCAATAATAAAAAAAGTTAAAAAAAGAAAATGACCGTCTACAGAGATTTTTGGTGGTTCCGCACAGCACATCCACCTTCATTTGCCATTCTGAATTAAGCCTCGATTCTATTAGTGATATTATTCAGCGTCAACCACTTCTATTGTGGCTATCTATCTGGCCAAAGCCTGATTTTAACTGCATGGTGATTATGGATTGTGTGAAGTTAGATAAAGTTTCTAAAATTCCATGATTAATATATATAAAGATTACAACAAGGCCTTGGCACACATACATTTTATTCCAACCCTGAGATGCTTACAATGGCTTATAAGCAAAAATTTAAGAATTACTTTTGGAGGTGGTCAAGAAATAATAGGAACAGCATAGATTCTACCCAAAACAAAGTCTCACTGTATAGTACCATAGCCATTGGACCTGGTATGGAACATCATCTTAGATTTTTTTTATTTGTTTAGAATGTTTGGGATACAGTTTAAACATCATTTATGCAACTGTTCAGTAAAAATAAACCGCCGCCACATTGACCTTAAAGTGCAAGTGCATGCAAATTTACAGATTTACTTATTGCCCAAATATCAATAGCTGGAAATTAATTTCCTCAAAAAAAATCTTTCCTAGTACTTAATCAATACTACACAATATCCTTGATCTTACGGTGCTAAAATTCAGCAGTCTTTCATAAACAATCTATTGTTCCATGAACAGATTGTAATTCCAAAGCACCATGTGTATGGTGGTTCAACAGCTGACTAATTAAAGTGACAGTGCAGATACAGTACTTACATAACCCACATAGTTGAGCACTAATTAGCTCACTGAAGTGACAGTGCAGATAAAGTGCTTGTTTCCCTCTATATCAAAAAGAGATAGCAAGGGCTCTCCATATCTCCTCATAGCATTGTATTTTGTTCACCCTGGCATATTACAATTGTTGCCTTGTGCTGACTTTCCTCATCTTGCAAAGCCATTCCCCAAATGTGTGATTCACTGATGAATTCCAATAACACGCAATAATAGACCTAGCCACCAATGTAGAAATATAAATAAATTGTGCACACCTTTTCCCAAAGTGTGACGAAATGGAAAAGCCTAACTAGGCGATACAAGATGAGTGTTTAACTGTGTATCCTATTTTAGTGAAATATACTGAAAGATCTGTATCCAAAACCTGGAAACTGCATAAGACAACCAAAACACGTGTTCCTAGTCTCCTACTCCTTTACATCTGGGGCATTTTCTATTGGTAGTTGTAATCATTTTGTTAAGCCTCTTAGGGGTATAATAAAGCATCCAACCATTAAAAGCTTAATTCTATGACGATTTGCCCCTTTCAGCAATGTAAACCCTTAATCAAAATATCTCAATTAGGTATTCCTGTCGACCTCTATCTCTGCATGCCCCAGCCATTTCACACATATGTTTACAATAGTCTAGGAGTTATCCTGTTGAAGTTCTTTATTCCAATACCTTAGAGAATCATTCACCTTTACAAATCTGAATAAATGTTTAACCAATACACATGCAGGGTAAAGTCTTGTTAAAGAAAAACTATTAAGAACAGAGGCCATCTGCCTATAAGAAAAGCTAAAAGAGACATCACACGGTTCAAACTTAATTCTGTTCTGGTCTAAAAAACCTCTGATTTTATTGATGTTACTATTTTTCCATCTTTTAATGACAGCCAATAAAAGACTGGGAGAAAGGCATACAGCAAACGAGGGCCGTCTCAGTATGGTTCACCAGTATTTTATATTTTCTGGAAATTTTCGTTTGTGAGCCCAAACATTTTGCCTGGTCTTATACCTCAGTTTGTCGGTATTTTGAGTTCATTAATAGCCCTCATTAAACTGCCTTTCCCGTACCTATGCAGCACATCTGAGATAATAAAATTATCAGAATGGGAGAACTGCATCGAAAAGTGATGAACCTGCAAAGGAATGGACCTTAAATAGGAAATTCTAAAACATTGGAATGCAAATTTTCTCTCAGTCTTAGTTGTAATATCTTTAGGCTGGCTCTTGGAGATGTATTCCTCTATATAATAACATCAAACTGCTCTCCAGCTTGATAAAAAAACAGCCTCCAGTTTGCAAAGGGCATTTATAAAAAGGAACAATATGAGGGCTAAAATAGGCATTTTAATTAACGATATCCATCCAATCACTGACATAGGGAGAGATTTCCAAATTGCCAGAAAATAATTTTTGATAGTAGAGGGAAAAAATGTATGTGATAACTATGTGAAACTTAGTTGCAGTAGAATATCCCTAAATACCTTTTAGGGTGTGGATTAAAGTTAAACCTTATATCGGGGGTAGCACTTCTGGTATGGTATTAAACAAAATCAATTTGATCTTCGTTTCACTGATTTTGTAATCCCCTCACTTAGTGCGTCTCTGATCGCCTGAAGTGCTGTCTCAATATCCCTATCAGAAAATAGATACAAAGCAAAATTGTCCACATATAATTTTATTTTGGCAGCGTCTATCAGTGGGTGGGCTTTTCCCTTATGGAAACTGATTATTTGGGCCAACTGTTGTAAGAATAAAGCAAATAAACTAGGCAATAATGGACAGCCTTAGAGGGTTCCTCTGGGGGAATCCAGTTCCACACAGGTATTGTAATTTGGGCAGAGGTGTTTTCATAATATGTGGTGATTCACTTTATGAGCTATATCGCAAAATGAAATTTCCCCAAATTTGTATTTAGAAAATCCCAGCTCACAGGGTTAAAAACCTTTTCAGCATCCAACAGCACTACAGACACAGGGATGTTATCAGTTGTAAAAAATCAATGAACTCAGTCAAGTAATAAGTATTGTCCCTCAACCTACATTCCCCTAATGCAACCATTTTGGTCAGGGTAGATCAAATGGTTCAATATAACGTTAATGAAGAAATTTTTACCTTCAGTATTGCATTAGCTGGTAGAGACAATATCTAGCCTCAGATCCCTTACCTTTCAAATTCTCCCCAGGCATCAGCCTGGAACTGGAAGATTGTTCGTGAGTGTCCCTGTGCAGTGTTAGAGGGCATCGGTTGGCTCTGCGCCACCACGGCATTCATGCTGGAAGTGATGTTTGCTTCACTTATATAGGTGCCACCTCGGCGTGCTGATGGCAGTTACTTTTCACAACTTTCCACGCCAGAAGTGCGGTGCAATGAAGAGAACCTAGAAATCTGTCTGTAGAGCGGGGAGGATGGGTAGGTCAATAAGGAATCTGTGGCTAGATATTGTCTCTACCAGATAATGCTTATCAAAGGTGAGTAACTTGTTCATCTGAAGGCGATTTCACCTTTGAATAGATACCCAAGAATTACTATAAATGAGGAAGTCCTGCAGGACCAAACAAGTGAAATGCATGTCCTTACGGACCAGACTCTCCAGGCATAAGTGCTTCGTAATGTGCGTAGGGAAGCACACATTGCTGCCTGGCAGCTATCCTGGACTTGGACTCCACAGGCTAACGCAGTAGCGGCAGCTTTTTCACCAGTGCATAGCAGATTTTGATGCAGAGAACAACCCATTGATAGGTGGTCCATTTCTGCACCGCCCGACCTTTCTTCACTCCAACATACCCCACGAAGAGCTGGTTGTCAACCTGGAACTCTTTAGTTTGATCAAGGTAACACTCCTCTTCCTCAGAGGGATGTGAAGGAGCATAAAAGGTGGCAAGGTGACAGATTGTCCCACTTTCTGCAGGAAAGAGGCCCTCATGCAAAGCACCAGTTTGTCTGCATAAACTAACAAGAAGGCTTGGAAGATAAAGCCTGCAGCTCATTCATTCTCCAGGCAGATGTAATGGCCACAAGGAAGGCTATTTTATTGATCAGCAACGGAGTGGACAACTGTGGCAGGGCTCAAAAGGAGCACACATCAAGAAGCTAGGGCCAAATTAAGGTTCCACTGAGGCATAATAAAAGGAGAAGGGGGGAATATATGTACAAGACTCTTCAAAAATCTATGTCCAATAGGGGACTTAAGAGGGTTGGTCTGGCAGCTGCAAGAAGGCAGACAGGGCAGAGATAACCTTCAGACTACCCAAAGCAGAGCCCTGCTGGGCACAGGTAAGGATAAAAAGCAAAACATCAGAAAAGGGAAGCAGAAAGAGGATCAATGGACTTTTCTGTACAATATGATACAAAACTCTTCCACAGGGAGGCATATACTGTTCTGGTGGAGGGCCACCTGGCCACCAGAATAACATTGCAGACTTCAGGAGGAAGGTTGAAAGCTGTCAACTGATGCTGCTTAATCTCCTCACAAGAAGGCAAAGAGATGACAGGTTCAGGTGGAGGCCCCTCCCCTGCTGCGGCGACAGAAGATCCTCCTGAAGGGGCAGCCTGATCGGAGTATCGACACTCATGTTCAGTAGCTCAGGATACCAGACTCTCCGTGCCCAGTCTGGGGCCACAGGGATGACTTGGGCCCGATCATTCCTGATCATCTTGAAAGCTCTGAGCCACCTTGGAAACTTGAGCGCGTGAAACTGCTGACATTGTGTGTTGCCTGCAGAGGCGAAATGATCTAACCAAGGCTCTCCCCACTGCTGACAGAGACCTTGCCCCACCTATGGGTGGAGACGCCATTCGTAATCCACTAGGCATTGATGGTTGAGTTTGTCCGCTCTGGCATTCAGGGAACCTGCCACCATGCCCTGTTTGTTGCAGAATCACAAGGCCGTGGTGTTGTCTGTGAACACCTGCATTAGCCTTGCCTTCATGGAGGGTAGAAAGGCTTTCAATGTCAGTCAGATCGCACGAGCTCCAGCACATTTATGTGGAGTCCGGATTCCATCAGAGACCAGAGTCCTCTGATCTCCACGTCTCCCAGATGGCCGCCCAGCCTAGGAGTGATGCATATGTCACTACTGTCAGATCTGATTGTGGAAAGAAGAGGGGTCTGCCTCTGACCGAATCGTGGTCCATTAGCCACCACTACAGGTCCTTTGCAGTTCCATCAGAGATCTGGACCTTGTCAGAGAGATTCCCCTGATGCTGCATCCACTGGAACTTCAGGTCCCAAAGCAGAGCCTGCACATGCCATCTGGCATGTGTCACTAGCAAGATACAGGATGTCATGAGGCCCAGCATCCTCAGAGTCAGTCTCACCGAAACCCAGGCTAGAGGCTGAAATATTGGTATCTTAGCCTGAATAGCCTGGACTTGCCGCTTGGAGGATAAACCCAAAACTGCCCTGCGTCCAGGACAGCTCCGATGAAAGAAAGCGTCTGAGAGGGAGTGAGGTGTGACTTTGGCACATTTATAGTGCACTCCAGCGAATGCAGGAGGTCCGCCATAGTCTGGAGGTGGGAGACAACGGCCTGGGGTGAGCCTGCCTTCAGCAGCCAGTCATCAAGATAGTGGAAGACTGAAACCCCTGATCTGCACAGATGAGCATAGTTAGCTCCCTCCTCTGTAGCCACGGTAGATGCATGCTGGTATCTGGGGATGTGTACAGACCCCTGGCATCACCCAATTCCTCACACCAGTCTATATACTGCTGTTCTGACGGGCATTCTAAGGGGTCCAGTGACCCCTCCCATTCTTCCCCGAGGCCTAGCCCTTCAGAATAAGGCTGAGGCAACGACCTGGAATACAAGGGCCCTGTCGGCGCTGGAATCAGTGCTGGTCGACCTTGTTCTGGCTCTGTGTCAGATTTGGGGATGACAATGGTTTGGCACCTCCGGTGGGCATCAATGGTACTGGCAGTGTTGGTGTTGGGATTGGCTTTGGGGAAGGTCGCAGTGGCATGACTGGCGCCAGTCCAGATCCATGATCGGATCCATGAGGGCACATCGGAGCTGAAGCCACCGGCACGGACCCTGATGGAGCCAGCTCTGACCCCCAGGGGCCTGAAGGCGCTCTGGAGGGGTCAGTCAGCTAAAAAATTAGGCACATGGCCTCATAAAATTCCTTCATTTGAACTGGGGGTCACTCCAGTTCCCGTAAAGGTGAGGAGGTGCAAAATCGGCTCTGAAGAACCATGTCTCAATGCCTATGTTCCTTTGTCGCGTTGGCCGAAGGACGAGTAGATGGTGAAGTGTGGTTCAACTTCTTGTGTTTTTTTTGCCTCTTACCTGAATGTCCCAAGGACTTTGAGTGGGAGGAAGAGGACTTAGGAATCCTGGAACGATCCCAGGACCTTGCCCTCGACCAGGACTGGGACCTCCGAGGAGTTGCATGACGTGGAGTCACCTGCTGAGCCGCTAGCAGCTGCAGGAGCTGCTCACTCAAATCCTTCGACGCCTTGGTCCGGCACTCAGAGCGCGATTTGGAGTTGTGGGTATTTTCCAGGCACCACAAGCACACGAGGTATGAGTCCGTCAGCAATATGGTGGGGTGACAGGCACCAAAGGTTTAAAAACCTGTTTTCTCAAGGACATCCTAACACATCAGGAGATAGAAAAACCTCAGAGAGACAACTAAACCTCAAACAAATCCTGTCAGAAAGTGATAGCGAGGTAGCCCTTTCCGTAACTGCTCTTGATTTTTTTGAAAGAGGGTGGAATAGATCCCCAAGTAAAATGGAATTAAATAACTTATTTTGAGGAGCCACTAATAGGGAACTAAAACACTTATAAACTTCTACCCCAATGCAGTCTTTCCCCAGGGTTTTAGATCATGGTGATTCTTTTATAACATTTTTGTATTTGTCATCACTAATTGGAAGTTTCAGAAGGGCATCAGACTTTCTGCTTAACTCTGTGAGCTGTACTTCTAGGAAAAACTGTTCTGCTAAGGCTGGGTCCCATACATCTAGTTCCCCTTTATGTAATGAGTCATAGTAATCCAGAAAAATATTCCCTATTATCTTCTTCTATTTTTTCCGTACACGGATCTTTAATTTTAGTAATCAAATTTCAGTTGCTTTTTTCTTTGGAAATCCAAGCCAAGAAGCGTCTCATTTTCTCATCCTCTTCATACACTCGACTATTGGTGGTTCAGCAGGATTTCTTTCTCCAAAAATATCTTTCATGGCCCTTTACCCTTCCAGAACCAGAGAGTCAGGCTCCCACCTTTCACCTTGAAGTCAACAGAAACCAGATGCGGAATTCCCCAGGGCTCCTCCCTGAACCTCACCCTCTTCAACCTCTACATGACCTTGCTCGCCGAGATCGTCAGACACCACGAGCTCAACATCGTCTCATACGCCGATGGTACGCAGCTCATTCTCTCCCTCTCGACGAACCATCAACAGCCAAAGAGAACTTTCACAACAGAATTAAGGCAGTCGCCAACTGGATGAGAGACAGCTGCCTCAAGCTCAACTCGGACAAGATGGAGAGCGCCATTCAGGGCCCCACCACTACTGCATGGAACGGCTCCTGGTGGCCAGCAACCTCGGAACTGCTACTTTCTCCTACCAACCATGCATGCAACCTCTGCATCATCCTCAACTTGTCACTTTCCATGACCCGCCAAGTCAACTGCATCTTATCCTCATGCTTCCACACTCTCCACCTACTCTGGAAGATCTTCAAGTGGATACCCATTGACACAAGAAGGACAGTCACCCAGGCACTCGTCAGCAATAAACTTGACTACGGCAACACACTCAATGCCGGAATCAACAAGATACTACAAACTAGACTTCTGAGAGTACAGAACGCCGCAGCCAGACTGATCCTGGACATCTCCCACAACAGCCACATCTCCTCCCACCTGAGACCTACACTGGATCCCCGTCAACAAAGACATCACCTCCAAGCTCCTGATACACACGTACAAGGCTCTTCAAAACATCAGACCTGCCTACCTAATTGGCCCTCACCACCATCCCCAGGATCTGGAAGAACACAGATGGAGGAAGATCCTTCTCCTACCTCACTGCGCAGACCTGTAACACAATGCCGCTCCACCTCAGGCAGTCCCCCTCGCTGACTCAGTTCAGGAAGGACCTCAAGACCTGGCTCTTCGACTGACCCCCATCCCCCAGCTAGTGCCTTGAGACCCCCTGGGTGATAAGTTGCGCTTTGTAAATGCTGATTGATTGATTTATTTCCCTGCCACATATGTAAGGTCTAGGTGAAATGCTCCACCAAACTTTTATAGAACACCTCATCTACTGCTTTTTGTAAGCTATCTTGTTTTTTTAATTTCTTTCTTCAAGAAGCAGAGATCAAGATTATAAGCCCTTTGAACTGTGGAGTTAGAGCCTCCCAAACTGTAGTCCCGTCCGCTGTGCTATCATTAATTTTAAAAAGTGTTCAATCTCTGTCAACATTATCTGAACATGTGAATCTCGGCTCAGCAATGATTAATCCATAATCCACCTTTTAATTACTGTTGAATCAATTGAACGGAATTGTAAAACAATCACAGAATGACCCGAAAAAACCCTGTGTAATATTTCGAGGACATTTTAGGGATAGCTAAGGGAGATAGGAATAACCCTATCTGTGAAGCAGACTGATACTTCTTAGAATAACACAAGTATACCTTGGTGGTTGGATTTAATTGCACCATACATCTTGTAGGCCCTAACCGAACACAAAGATCATTAAAGATTTGTTCCATACTTCTATTATGTTGCAGTCGGTTTGGATTTGAGGAGTCTAACCTTGGTAAAGGAAGAAAATTAAAATCTCCTCTCAATATTGGCAGATTACATAGATTCCATAACAATAAGTGAGATGGTTAAATGTTGTCATAAATGGGACCATAAAAAGAAATAATATTGTATTAAATGTACATTGTGTGACAAATGCATTAGGCTTTGACATACTTCAATGCAGCTTTGTAGCTTTCATAAAGTCAGACACAACAAGCACTGGCAGAACAAGTCGGTCTGGCCATTTTTTAGGTCTCGGACACAAATTTAGCTGATTGTAACTGAGACCTATTGTTTAACATGCTCCCACTCCATTCACTGCGCATGTTTGTGAGCAATTCGCTCTTTCATCTCCCCACTCCAGTGCTGACCACTATCTCACTTTGATTTCTTTTTTTTTTCACTATTGCCCATCCCTTTCTAGTTATTGCATATGCTGACCTATTGTTACTTGTGTTGAATTTAGCCTGGTACATTTAGTTGAATCCACTTCCATTTTTGTTTACCTTTGCCAGTCGTTTGGTTAAAGAAGAGGTTTGGTACATCAATATAATACTTAGCTTATCATTGATAGGTCAGTGGTGAAAAGTGTATTTGATAAAATGGAGATTTTCTTAGCTTAAGTGAAAGAAAGTCTTGATTTTATTAAAGACACGGAGGCGAGTATTATGCTATCTTCTCTTGCTTTAATTCCAATAGCAGCAAAGAAAAACTACAACTCCCAGAAAACCTGGCTGGGAAACTACCCAGTACATGTCATAAAGGAAACAACCAATCAGGATAACAGGTGAGTATAAACATCTTGACTGAGAGCAACAAGTTCTCTTTTCTTGCAGAGCAGTTAGTCAACTCTGAATAAAGGAACAATCAAAGGTAAAATAATGCCCGCCAACAGAAGTGAAAAGAAGGCCTCCAAACGGTATATGATGTTGAAAGTCTTTCCATCAAAGTTTGGATTAAACAGGAGTGCTGGAAGGCTTGAAGTAGCAAACTCTTCTGCACAAAAGTAGATAGACCCGTCGGATCATCATGTTGCGGTGGAGGAAAACTACTAAGATGTCTGGTTGGTAGAGGTAGATGGACCTGATGAAAAACAAAGGGAGGGTAAAAAGGGAAAAAAAGTGGTGGGATAATACTCGCCTCTGTGTCTTTAATAAAATCAAGACTTTCTTCCACTTAAGCTAAGAAAATCTCAATTTTATTATAAAACACAGAGGCTCTTATTATGCTAGTTCAAAGCATAGAAATCACTGAACTGGCAACATAAGAAACAGGTTTGCAATAGAACGTTCTAAAAGTTGAGACATTAGACCAATCTGCTGATTTGAGAATGTCAACTAAACTCAATCCTGCCCAAAAGGCCTTGGAAGCCATAGCTCCTCTAGTGGAATGAGCCCCAAAGACAGAAATGTCAATACAAGCAAGGTTCATAATCCATTTCACCCAACGGGCTAAGGTAGTGGATGAGACAGGATTGTGAGGGGACCTAAAAGAGACGAGGAGTTGAGTTTCAGAAGGCTTTCTCAAATCTTTTGTTCCTGATATATACTCTCTCAAACAACTACCCACACACAATTCCACAGGACCAGGGAAATACGGATAAAAAACTGACATCAGATTAGTCTTTGTTCTTCTTCAAACCTGAAAGAAAACACCTGCAGGAGTATATTGTACAGAAGTTACATCCAAAGCTCTAACATCAGAAATGCGTTTGAGAGAAACCAGACAGAGGAGAATGGTAAGTTTAGCCGAAAGGAATTTCAAGGATAGGAGAGAATTAGGTTTGTTGAGACAAAAGGAACTGTAAAATCACATTGACATCCCACATAGAATTATACTTAGCTAAAGGAGGTTTGGCAAAACATACTCCCTTTAACAGTCGGCAGATCAGAGGATGTTCACCAATTGGCTTGTTGTTGACTCGAACATGTTCCGCAGAGATCGCGGACCTGTACATGTTCACTGTTCTACATGCTTTACCCTGGGCTGCCTGAAAAGGGATCGGCACCCCTGACCAGACACCAATTATGCCAGGCTGACCAGGCTGATTTGTACGCTTTGGTTGTGCCGGGAGCCCAGGCCTGCCGGATGAAGCTAGCAGCTTCTTGCGAAACCCCTGGGGTTCTCCAGGAAGACCCGAAACCATCCATGCGACTAACTGAAGGGAGTGGTTGAGTACCAATTCGTGAGGTTGACCCTTGGGATTCAACAAAAGAGAGGGAAAGAGAGGAAGAAGAACAGGGAAGTCTATCAGTATTTCGAGAGCTGAAGGGAACCAGGGTTGTCCCTGCCAAAAGGGCGTGATTAGTAAGATTCTGGTGGATTGACGGTGGATCTGAGCCAAAACTCTGGAGATTATAATGAAGGGAGGGAAAGCGTAATTTGTTTGGTTGGACCAGTCTTGTTGAAAAGCGTTGAAAGCCAACGCTTGAGGATCCGGTCGCCAACTGTAGAATTGAGGGAGCTGAGAATTCAAACAAGAGGCAAAGAGTTCGATAGAGAAGGGACCAAATCTGGAAGAAAGGTGTTTGAAGTTAGAAGGGTGAAGCTGCCAGTCGCTGGAGTTTTGAAGATACCTGGAGCACCAATCTGCGATTGTGTTCATGTTTCCCGGAAGGTACTCCGCTCGTAGGGAAATTTGATTCTGAAGACAAAATTCCCACAGACTTTTTGCTAACTCGGCGAGAGGTTTTGACCGTGTACCTCCTAGATGATTTATATACCTAACCGCCGAAAGGTTGTCCATCCGGAGGAGAATAGAACAACTTACCTTGTCTTTGGCGAAGGTTTGGATTGCAAAGGAACCTGCAAGAATCTCTAAACAATTTAAATGCAGTGATGACTCCTCTCTTGACCATAGACCTCCAGTCGAGAACTGAGCGCATCTTGCGCCCCAACCAGTCCGACTTGCATCGGATTCTAAGACAAGATCTGGTGCTGTAGAGAAAATTGCCCGGCCATTCCATGCGCCCAGGTGATCGAGCCACCATTGGAGTTCAATCTGAGAATCGTGATCCAGCGACACTAGATCCTCGTATCCGAATCCTTTGCGAAGGTGTCGAATTTTTAACTGCTGGAGCGCTCGATAATGAAGAGGACCTGGAAATATGGCCTGGATAGACGAGGCAAGGAGACCGATTATCCGGGCTAGACCTTTGATCGTAAGTTGTGATTTGTTCAGAACCGACAGTATTTCCTTTTTTATATGGGAAATCTTTTGAGCTGGAAGGTGAAGGGTAGCTTTGACAGAATCTATGAGAAACCCTAGAAACTCCATCTGACGAGACGGAATCAGATCGGATTTTTCTCTGTTGATGAGAAAGCCAAGGCCCTGAAGGAGGGAAATAAATTTGTCTAAGTGTTCCATCAGGATGGATCTGTCCTGATATAAAATGAGATAATCGTCTATGTAGACCATGATCCTGACACCTTGAGCTCTCATGTGTGTCACCACTGGTTTTAATACCTTGGTGAAACACCAAGGAGCTGAAGAGAGACCAAAAGGAAGGCATGTGAAGCGAAAAAATTGGTCCTTCCATTGAAACTGAAGAAATTTCCTGAAGGACTGATGAATTGGGATGGAAAGATAAGCATCTTGCAGCTCTAAACGAACCATCCAATCGTTTGCCAATAGCGAATCCCGAAGATGGAGAATAGTTTCCATCTTGAAGTGATGATAAACTACAAATTTGTTGAAAATTTTTAGGTTTATAACTGGACTAAATTTTTTGTTCTTTTTTTTTAACTAGAAATAGTGTACTGGTGAACCCTGAGGGAAGAGGGGAGCATGACTCTATTGCTTGTTTGAGAATGAGGGAATTAATCTTGTGAGAGAGCAAACTGTCTTGTTGTTTTGAAAACATTAAAGGTTTTGGAATACAATGTTGGATTGGAGTGGAATAGAGCTCTATACAATAGCCTGAAACCGTCTGCAGTACCCACGGGTCTGTTGTCAACATCTGCCAATTTTTTAGAAATAAGCCTGTCCATCATCCCACCAACAATGGACCAGAAGTAGGAGCGCTTATCTGAGTTTTGTGAGCCTCTGGATCTGAAGCCACTTCTGAAGGAACGTTTTCTCTGTGGGTAGAATTGTGACTTGAATTCCTGTTAATAGGAAGTGGAGACTCTGATCTGGTTGACCGCACCTCTGTGGGTGTATCGGCCGGCAAAGCGGCTCCTGCCTTTGCCGGCTCTTCCAAAAACACGTGAGCGTGAAAAAGTTTTTGCATGGAAGACTGGGCTTTGTCCATAGAAGTAAAAGTGGCCACGTATTTACTGAGCTCCTTGATAAAAGAGTCCCCAAACAGCAGTCCATTGGCCTCAAGTCCCATCTCCTTGTTGCCAAGGAGGCAAATCGCCTTTTGAGCCCAATTCGAAAGGATAACCGGGTTAACTTTCTTGCCCTCCATCCTGGCTTCTTCGACCAAATCCAAAATTGTCGTGAGAGGACCCGAGAGATCCAGCAATCTGTCCTGGCAGTTGTTCCAGGCCCTGTCTACCCCTTTCTTAGGGTCCTTCCCAAACTTTGTAAAGAACATCAACATATTGGGATCAATAACAGGAGTGGCGGTTATATTGTTGGGGAGGGAAGGTCTGGGGCATTCCGATTTGAGTCTGTTACGCACTAATTTGTCTAAAGGTTGTCGTAAATTTTTTGATACATATGCCGCCACGTGGTCCCAGGGAGTCCATTCAGTGGAGTTAGGGTGACGGATAAGCGTCAGGTCAAACATCAGTTGACCCGCAAAATCCAGTAAGGAATTATTGTTGTCATTTGACTTGGATGATTCTCCCAATAAATTCAGAGAAGTTTTACGCCTCTTCTCCACAGGCCCTGACCAGATCATTATGTCTGGATCCTCCTTATCCGTGTCTTTATCACCCATGTCATCGTCTGTATCTCCCAGGCTGGTAATTTGAATGGGAAAGGTAATGTTAGAGGAAGTGGACGGTTGAGTAGAGGTATTTTTTTAACGGAGAGTCCGAATTAGGGGCCGCATTGTCTGCCCTTCTTTTCTTAGTTTTCTTCGAAGGGGCAGATGACTTATCAACAGACAATAATTTCCTGACGGAGGCTTCAAAAGTCTTAGAAAAGTCAGAAATTGAATTTGAAACCGCTTTTTGAACGGAGTCCTTAATAAAGGAATCCAAATCATCTTTAATATTTTGAGCCTCTTCATCATCAGAAATTTTTTCCATAATGAACTGTACAATAAATTTTAAACACCAATAATAATAACTAACGGTGAGTAATAAGAAAACTGACACAGGAACAAAAAGTGTCCAGAGAGGAAAGGGTTAAGCTGTGCACAAAGGCAGAACGAGGAAGTGGCTTTCCGTAAGAAAAAAAGCTGCCTAAATCAATAAGAGGCGTGGCTGAGCACACCTCCGTGTGTTTAGGCCAGAAGCTGGAGAGGGCGAGGCAGGGTTTCCCCAGACGGAGAGAACCAGAAGGGAAACAGCTGACTGTAATACCGCTAAATGTAGGGCTTGGAAATGCCTGAAGCGGTCGCGCTTGAGAAGGCGTGTCGGAGATGAGAGAACAGCTGACAGACGCTCGCGAAGGGTAATTTATGTGAAAGCGGACGCGTTTGACGAAGCGTGACCGATCCTGACGAACAGCTGAGAAGAACAGCTGATCGCTCAGAGCGCCGTCGATAAGCGTGTAACGGACGCACTAGGCGGTTACCCAGTACGCGCTGAATGCGCTCGCTTTAGTATGTTGACAAACTAAACGCGGGCAAGGAAAAAAAACAATATTTTTTAAACTAGTACAATTATAAACACTGTATAGCACAACAATACAGTTAACATGGAAGTATAACCCTGAAAAACGTATATAATAATAGAAGTAGTAAGATAGATTGCGAGCAGCAAGAAAAGAGTTATTCTCAGTCAAGAAGTTTATACTCACCTGTTATCCTGATTGGTTGTTTCCTTTATGACATGTACTGGGTAGTTTCCCAGCCAGGTTTTCTGGGAGTTGTAGTTTTTCTTGGCTGCAATTGGAATTAAAGCAAGAGAAGATGGCATAATAGGAGCCTCCGTGTTTTGTAATAAAATCTTTGATCGGAGTGAAAAGAGTCAGCGCTTTTTCTCAAAAGAATTCATTGTCAGAACTGGGAACCACATCTTGTGCCAAAACCTTCACTTTTTATTCTTCAACATAGGTTATTTTCTTATAAGCCTTTCCATGGTCATGGTACTCACTAAAGGTTACAATAGCATTTCTTAAATATTAATATAACATCAAATAATCAAATGTATCTTTATTTGTTGGCCACTCTTAAAGGGATTCACTTCAAAATACAGAGAAAAAACTTCCCTGTCTCCCCTTAGCCCAAATATCAAGACAGCACAACGGTGATGACATTTGCACATCTGGGGCTGTATTTTGAAGCAATGTGTGCCTGTTTTGTTAGCGAAATTCTCCAAGTTTAGGCATGAACTTTACCCAGCACAAGTTGGAAACAGAGAGGTAAATCTGCTCACTCTTAGTGGCATGTGTTGACTTCGTTTCATGAATCAATTTGCATAGCTGTCAAAATGTCAGATTGCTTCTGTGTGACGTTTTCATGGTTTCAGAGTACTTATGAGTTACATTAAATGACCAAATGGGTGCCACTTCGTGTGCCACTTTCTCTGGACAAAATCAAGGAATGAAGTCCACACAAAAAGATACATATCAGAAATTACACCGATTTGATCTATGAAGATCTTGACAATGGTGCAAAGCCCCTGAACTGTGCAGAAGGCATTTTAACCCTGGGTGCTCTTTCATGGCGAGTCCCAACTGCTATTGAACAAAACTCCGATTTCTGAACATTAATCATCAATTAACTTAAAGAATTGTTATAGTTAATTAAAAATCACTGGACACAGAAGTAACTTTCCAGCAGGAGTTTTTACACCCATGTTATGTCTAAGCACAGCACCTCCTCCCACAGCTTAGCCACAGGTGCGGCTGAACCACAAGTAACAAAAGGGTCTCTGTGGCAAAAGCAGCAACCAAATGAGCTATCTACATAAAATACAGTTTTCTGATATTATGGTTCATATTCTTTGCAGCAGGAATATTACCTCGCTGCACTACTTTATGGTGTGACAACTCAAAAATGCTACTAGACAATACTCTGAGCTCTCTCAAGCAGGTTTTTGACTTTTTAAGTCAATCATTGTCAGTGCTGGGAATAATGCCTGGTGCCTCAAGCTATTGCCAGTCTGTGGAATCACACTCACAGCAGGCAGATGCTCTGCTACAAGACAGAGACACTCTGATGTGCTGGAGACAGGAGTCAGAGGGGAAGAACCCTTCTACCAGCATAGAGAAGAGGCAGAGAACTGATGGTTGCTTTGGTACAGGCAACTCCACAAAAACACACAAAGCTGTGGCCACTCCTCGGGGACAGTCTGCTGCATGAGTGGCGGTGACTAAGTGCCTTGCCTGAAATAAAACAACAAAAGGCAAGGCACCAGAGGATTCACCCACATGTGGCTGCATTTTGATTCTGAATGCCCTATTGGGTGGAAAGGCACAGTAACCAGGCAATTTTGAGAGCAAAAGGCCACTTTATTAGGACAGGTATCCAGACTCATATTAAGTTCACAAAATATAATTAACAACCTCAGTCTCAGAAATACAACAGAATTCCTAACACCCCCACCCTTGAACTTTCCCCTCCAAACAAAACAGTATCCCAAAGACAACCAAACACTCATTCCTCCTAATCACCTTCCTTCCTACTCTGTCCTCCAGAACTCCACCCCAACCATCTGTCCCTAGCATTCCCTGAGCCCCGCTTACCAAGCCAGGCCCCCAATCTTTCCATCCTGTCTTGAGGTTCCCCATTTCTGCACCTGTCCTAAGTGACAACTAAGTCTGCCAACCTACCTCAACAAGCTAAGCCTGAACAATTCTCTAATCTGAGGGAGGGGGAAAGAGAGTAGGCACAAACTGGACAGCTCCAGGACCACCTGTTGTAAGAAGGGAATTGATGTAAGGGACAGCGGCCTAAAGCTGTCACCTTAATCCCACCCCCAAATCTAAACTACCAAGTTTAAAGAACCATTTGCCTGGCTTGTACCACCCACCCGAATATCCACAGGGGCAAACATCCATGGGATGCCACCCCAGGACCCCATTCTGGGGCCCAGCTCAGGCCGTCGAAAGGTCACTGACACTAGGGGTTGGGCCAGTTGCCAGAAAAACACTTAACAACAGGGAAGGTGCCGCCCTTCTGGATTCATTTGCTTAGCTTACTAATGCAAGCAAACAAATAGGACGCATGACAGCAGCCATGGTGACGCAGTTGATCTCAGCTAGTATTAATCAATATTCCAATCTGAGTCCACTGAGACCAGCCCGCTGCGGTACCAGTCTGAGGTGAGCAATGAACTACAGGCTCAGCCTATAAATTATATTTAAATATTATCAACAATAGTAATCACACAGACCTGAGTGAGGAGAGCAGCAACGAGTCTGACAGTATGGTACCAGAGACAATCAGATCCAGATTTCTAATCATGGCTCTGTGACAAATGTTCAACATTTCATCAACCAATGAATGGTCGCGCATGATGAGGCACTGTTGGCACCAATTAAAGTGGCGGCACAGGCAGCAGTGCAGACAGTCCCCGAACTAAGGAAACATAACTGCACCTCGTGGCACAGCCTGTCTCACTCAGTGAGTTCCTATTGGCAAATGGACACACACTGACCATGTGATCATTGTTGCAGTCACGTGACATCACATGAATGCCGCGTGGGCGGCCTGAGCTGAGTCTCAGCAGCAGCTGTGATAATGAATGCAGCCAGTGAATCTGAGTCCCCAGGCCGCAGCAAACCTCTCCTGGCATTCTAATGCGTAAACCTTTTAACTGTACTAGGGTAGCACTGCACAGAGTGCAGTCAGTGCAGTCAGACTGTGCAGCAGAACACATCTACGCTGCTTGTTCAATGAGTGCTTCTATAGGGTGGCTCTACTCTCTCGCTTGTGTCTGCCTCGGCGCCAGTGTTGTCAGGAGGTGCTATAAATGCATGACATGTAGGGGCATATTTATAAGCCCCTAGCACCACCTTGCGCCACATTAGCGTAATTGTTTTTTACGCTAATGTGGCCAAAATCCTTGCGTCATATTTACAAAGTCGCGCAATGCATGCATTGCACCATTTTGTAACCCTTTGCGCTACATTATGACTGCACCAGGCATAATATATGCAAAGGGGGGTTTCCCAAATTAAGAGGGCCAAAATAATGGCGCAAGGAAATCTAACAGATTTCCATGCATCATTTTTTACAGCACTTTTAATGCCTGCTCAGAGCAGGAGTTAAAAGGGGGCTTCCATTATTTATAATAGGCCCCTATGTACTCTGTAGCAGTAGCACCAATATGTTGCAGCAGAGTACATCGATAGCATCATGAAAAATTACGCTATTGGCCCCTACCCTGCGCCATGGCTCACCATATTTTAAATACGACACACAAATGGTGGCGGTAGGGGAACGATAAAGGCCACTTTTCCTAAATATACCACATATTCTAGTGCGGTGATGTGCATCACCACACTAAAATGTGCTAGTCTAACCCCTGATGTATGGTACTTGGTAGGGCTGAATTCGAAAAAAAAATCAGTATTAAATTTAGACACATCAAACTCAAAAAACAGACGGCCGGCTCTGCACTGAGTCTGTGCAGTTATTAGAAATACAACCCTTGGTTCATGTATTGTGTATCGTCATCCAGTGCGTGCAACAATGGGCCCTTTTTAATTTACTTAAACATTTTTAGTTGATCAATGGCTGAATGAATGAGTAGATATGGAAGCACAGGGCCTTCTCCTGCCACGTTCACTGTAGTTCTCCTGAATGGCAAGACTTTATATATCAATGGATACAGGGATCTATAGGTGCAATCCAACAAGTAGGCAACCAGTGCCTACTAAAAAAAGAAAGCAGCAACAGTTCAGAAATGTACATGGTGCATGGCTCAGCAGTCCTTTGCTCTAGGGTTTATCAGGTGCTTTAGCAGTCTTTCTTAGCATTACCTTGACCAATGAAAGGGTGAGCGCAGCCAGATGCAACCCCTCCCAAATCGTATCACTTTTTCCATAGTTTTCTTTAGCAGACCCTCATAGTTATTTGTTATGAGAGTCTGCACCTTCCGGCCACAATGAAGTGAAGAGTATTACTTAAAAGCAAAGCAGCAACAATCCATCAAAGTTTATCAGAGAAAGCCTGGACAGTATGTTGACCTGCCTTATCACCTTGGTGACTGGTGCATCACAAATGGTGGAGAAAGGGAACTTAAAATGGCCATGTGGAGTATCAATGTGTGTTAGTCACACCTTTCCAGGTTTACTCCTGGGAATATGTGAGTTTGTTGGCATTGCTATTGCCCCGTGCTAAACTGATATGTTTCCACATATGAAAAAGGCAGCTCATGTGCCCTGCTTTAAATGGAAATATAGAAGTTCAGGAACTCACTGTGCAAAGTGCGTGTTTGCTACACTGAAGTGCCGGTACTCTCCCATTACAAATATTGCACCGGTGCTGAGAAGGGCTGGTACTTTCCCCTTCAAATTAAGGCAGTGCAGGTACTCAGTACCTGATTACACCTGCCCATGTAAGGCACTGCTAAGGTGTCATTATGCATTATTTTCCACGTACGTGACCCCTTTCCAATTCCCCACGAATTTTGGGGGTGTTTAATTCCTCTTCCTATCCTGGAAGGAACTTTACTTCAAGTTCTTTCCGGCAGCAAACTTCCGACCACTTCCATGGCAGGAAAACATCCGAGAAGATTCTGAGAATGCTCACGCTGAAGTTGACAAACTCGCAAGGCAGCCACTCCTCTATCATACCACTTCCCAACTCTTTTGTGGGACATGGTTCTGAGTAATTGTACGTAGTCATGACATACAACCACACAGGAGAAAAAGCACTTAAGGCTGCTAAATCACCCATTGTGAATGCCTAGCAATCATAAATCCTCCACTTATTCTTGCAAAATAGGTTTATGAAGCCTTAATCAAAATGTGAAGCCAGGTAGTATTACAGATTATGGTCATCTTGCATTCAGAGAGGGGCAATTAGAATGTCGTAGACACTTATGCGCTCAGTTTGTACAGTTTCTCAGCAACACCTTTGATTACAGGCAGTGGTAAAAAAGCATCGCGGCAAAATGAACGACCTGGCTGGAAAACGATCTTGATTAGTTTGAGTAGATTTTACTTCACAAAAACGATATACATACCAATTCGCCATTGCAAAGAAGCATATCTCCTTGCACTGAACATTTCTGGGTGACATGAGTTAAGCACCAGGGCTGATAGAATGTTACTAAAGCGTCTAAACACCACAGATAATATAGTAAGAAAAAGCAAAAGGCAAACAAATCAGAACTTTAATTAAAAAAACAAATCCTTTTGTGAGGTTTGGACTGCATTTAGGTTTAGTCTATTTCATTTGTATTTTCGGCGGCAAGTCAATCCAACGATGTGGAAACTGCTGGGTGCTAAATTGCCTAAAAGCCAAAGCAGGGAAATTATTGACTTTACATTTCATATTAAAACTGCAAATTTTGAACATGAACGATCTGCCCACAGAGGAAAGATGGCAGTAAGTTGCACACTAGTATTCTATGTGGAACCTCCATTAATCAAGCATTATATATTTAGCATCACTGAAGTATAATTAGCTGCAAATTAACTTTTCCATAATCCTATGAATCATAATCACATATAACAGAAGAGTCTGTGTTCACTGATCAGGGCCCTTTGTTTTTGAAGCTTAGAATACATTCAGATATATTAGACTGACGTTGCATTTGAGTATCTCAATTATGCATTGACAAGCAAAGTCTTTTTTTAATGTTAATCAGTTTAAAGACATAGGTCCGAATCACAAAAACACAAGAAAAATTGAGATATTTACGCCTCAACTATAGCATACTTTGCCAGTTTGTTGTAATTCATAAACATTCGCAGAAGTACGCCTGGAAAGCTGCATATGGCAAAGTCATGTGATCGTTTGTGAAGGCTTCTATGCTGCCCCCCCTCCTCCGTGCATTTTTCCTTAGAGTAAAAAACAATATAGAGGAACTGGTGGCACCTGTGCAAGTGCACCTTTTTCTGTATTTTAATCTGTGGAAAAATACTTTTCCTTGTAGAGAAAGCCCTTCTTCAATACTCCCACAAAATCTAAGGGTGATATGCTCCCCTCCCCATCCTGGAAAGGGAGTTATTCTAGTCATTGGCTGCAGTAAACGTCAGATCATTTCCAGGGTGAAAATGGTATGAGCACGAGTTTGGAAATGCCACAAACACAAACGTCATCGACGGCCCCCCCATTAGGGCAGATGAGCATCGCCCCCCTGCTGCCAGTGCAGCAAATGTGAAAAACAAAATGATAATAAAATTAATTACCATTTTATTTTTCACTGCTCCCAGCTCGAGCATTGTTTGGGGGCGGGGCATTGCTGCTGACTGGCAGCAGGGGAGCGGTGCTCCCTCCACCTGTTTACACTGTGCATGCAAGTTTGGCTGGCTGTCTTGCGACGGCCAGTCTGACATGCGCAGTGTAAACCTCTCCACCTAGCTGTGTAAGGCAGCTGTGTGGATAGCAAGCAAAGGCCCCCTGTGCCTGCTGGAGCTTCGGGGCAGCCAGCTCCAGCTAATCCTTGTGCTGCTCTCATACTGCTCATCTGCAGCATGAAAGCAGCGTCGGGATTTGGAGAAGGTAGCTGGCTGAGGCTCCAGGAGGATTTGCGCTGACTGCAATCAAGACGAAAAAGGTAAATTTGTTTTTCATTTTATTTTTACCTTTTTTCACCCAGTGACAGGCACTGTGAGAAACTCGCATTGCTTTCAGCCGTAATTCCAAAACTCTCAGTCATGGTCCGTTATTAAATCTGTTAACAAGCCATGATTGAGAGCTTTGGAATTTGAGCCTAAAGGCATCTTGATTTATTACAGGGCCTGCCACTGGGTTTTGCGCTTGGCTCGACAACCCTCCACTGTTGAGGGTCACCGCCTGCCAATGGATTTATTACTATGGATAATGCATTGTTGCCTGCCAGCATTCCCTTTAAGAATTCCAAGCAGTCTTTAAAAAGTTACATTTGGTTGTAAATTTATGTTTACACTCAAGTTTTACTTTGTGAATAGACCCCATCCTAGCACCCTCGGAGCATTAGAGCTCAATTAAATTCTCAAAAATAGTACACCTATCTTACTCTTGAGATGCAGTATTAGGGAAGGAGGGCTACATGAGTAAGTCACACTTACTCATAGCAAAATCTTTGTTAATTAGCCCCATAGTGTTTTATGAACCTGCATGGTCCTAAATCTATCCTTTTCCCTCGTATGTAAAACATGATATTACAAAAGCAGATGCTCATCATGGTTCACCCACATAATGCATATACCAGTTATAGGTAGACATAGTTGTGGTCATAGTTTAAGAATGTATTGAGTTTCATTGGTAAACGTACAGAAGTGTTATATTATAAATGCAATAGATAAACAAGTGGCTATATTTGCACCTACTCTTAGTAAAAAGATCATTACTCTACACAAGAGTACATAGATAACGTTTGCAGCCTTTATCTCCAATTTGGGCCTGTGTAATCCTGGAACAAAGCTTAACTTAGAGTAGACCTCTTATATATTTGTAAGGCCTCAATAATATCTGTCCTGATTATTACCCTAGTAATTGTTCTGTGATTGCACTGAAGATCTTGAGGCATTGGATATTGCTGAATAACTAGAATGTAGGGGTGTACCACATAGAAGTGCTTTACCTGTCTCTGGTGTCATAACAATGGCTCTAAGGTTGTATGCCACCCTCTCCATTTCAAGAATGTGTGTAATATATTCTACTAAACTATGAATTGTAGTCCATAGGGTCTGGAAAAAGTGACTTTACAGTGGCAAATGCATATCTGTCAACCTCTTCATTAACAATTGCAGATCATGGTAAATATTGAATTGGATAATCCTATTAAAGTGGATAGAAACCTGGCCACGCATATAGCATGCATAATTATTTCAGGGCCAAAATCCTATTGGACAGTGCCACAAAGACTGTTTGATGCCATCAGTAATATATCAATTATGTCATTTGAAATGTCATCAGTGATGTCATCAACTATATAATTTGACATATCATAAGTGATGTAATACAGAAGGTCATAAACAGTGCATGACTGGGTGCAAGTTAAAGTCAGCTCAATGAACTATAACTAGTGAATTTCAGTGTTTTGTGTTTTAAAATGATCGTTTTTACATAATTAGAAGGCCTAACTTAAACATCACTTGAATCTTTGTTTTTTAGTGACTTTCAAACATTGTTTTGACAAACCATAAGGTCACATTACCATACATAACAATAAAGCCATGTTTTCAGTGAACTTCTGTTTTTTGAGAAAATTTATCATAATCCCTCACTGAGCACACCTTTTAACAGCATGCAGTAGACAATTGGTTGCTAGGCATGCCCTGCAGCCAAGCCTTACGCCCAACCACCCACCACGCACAGTCTTTGGCCCTGCTCAGTATGGCATTTGCCACAAAGCCTGTGTCCAACTCCCTCTGGCAGTCAAGGCCCCCTCATGCATGGACTTTGGCCCTGCGGGTGTGGGGCTAGCTTCAGGGTCTGCCCCCACCCCTGGGGGATTGCAAGTCCTGTGCTGTTGATGGCCTTCAGTACTGAAGTGGCGATGAGGAAAAAACCCTCTTGACCAATCACATTGCTCTATTTTTTAAATTTGCGACTGCACTCTCATGGCACCCATCCCCTGACTTTTGAACCTTAATTTCACAAACATGGCTGGACAGATCTACGTGAAATCTCACAAAAGTGCGCTTTCGCAGTAAGGATCTAGATTTCTGTCAGATTTAGTGTAATTATGTTCATTCATTTTTTTCTAAAATGCTTCCAAAAGTTCCAAGTGGAAATGTTATGAGAAAAACTAGTTTTGGACTCCCACTTTTTCTTTGTCCCTGCTTGACAAATCACTCTGAGACTTTCCAGTAAGGCCTGGAGGAGAATGAATTTTTCCTTTTGCTAATTTTAGTGAAAATTTGTCAAAGACACCAATATTATTAACAAAACAAAAACGTTCTTATAGAAACTATGACCTAATTAAAACTACACATATATTACCTAGTAGTGGTTGCCAATAGGTAGTTAGAGTTAGGAACTAGTTTCAATAGAGAAAGCATTTTTTGGCTTGCCTCTATCTTTGGCGCCTGTTGATGAATGTTCACTATATTTTCCCAAAAAATTGGACGCTCACTACAGCTGCTGTCTGGAAAGTTTCGGAGAGATCCATCAAGCGGAGACAGAGAAAAAGGTGGTGGTCCCAAAATGCATTCTCCTCATGTTAACTCACTTAGGGTTTTTGAACGAGACAACAACCCAAACGAGTGGACGGAATTACACCAAATTAGGCAGAAAGGTAGCTTTTGGTCCAGAAACCACCCTTTTTGTTATTTGGTGTAAATTCATTGAGAAGTTTTTGAGATATAAAAAAAATCAAATTTGTATATATAGGAACACTGAGGCACTGTAAAGCCTCCCGATCTCGTGCTGAGATCTGATTGACTGCCAGCACTTCAACCAGGCAGAGTTGGCACTCATTATGTGACATTGCTTCAGCCAAGTCCCTGAAAAAAAGATCAACAAAAAAGAAAAGGGACAAGGGTAGCGTCACTCTGAGACCCTAGCCTTGGTCTAGGGGTCCCTCAGGAACCAGGCCAGAGCTGAAAAGCATTTTTTTTAAATAAAAGATATCAGAAAAATCAGTGGATGGATCAGCAGATTTTTCTGAGATTTAAATAAAAAAGTGTGGCTTATTGGGCTTTTCCTTTTCTTTGCTCCTGGGTGGGCCAGGTCCCAGGGCATTAAGGGGTGAAAATTGGAGGGAGATGCATGGGGCCACCCAGCTAGGGGACCACCAGCTCCGCGGGCACTTAAATATAAGTTTTTTGACGAGCCTGCTGGGCCCGCCCTTGCCCCCGAGACCACCACATTCCCAGGGCAAATCATGATATTAATCTGGGAGGGCCCACATGACACCCTGCATCCCCAGGGACTGCCACCTCCCCAAGACAAAATTAAATGAATGCAGGGGGGTCTGTGCGACCCCCCCCGCAGCCCCAGGGACTGCACCTGCCTGGGACTAAATTAAACACTGAAGAGGGGCACCGTTTTGGAGTCATACATGGCCCTGGGGCCGCCACCCCCCAGGGCCAGCTCCTGCTATATCGCAGGATGCCCATCCCCTGGGGCATAGCTGTTTGCTCTGACTTGGTGGGAGCTTTGACAGCTCTTGCCAAGTCAGGGCAAACACTCCACTCTCAGCAGGCAAGAGCTGTCAAAGTGCTCTCACCTGCTGGAAGCGGAGATTTCATCTCTTTCCCTGCCTTCAGACATGTGAAGGAAAAAGGGAAAGAGATTAAGGCCTTAATTACAACCCTGGAGGTCGGTGATAAAGCTGCAGTAGTACCGCGAACAGGCCAGCAGTAAAAAAAAAGGAATTATGACAACAGTGGAAACCGGTCAGACAGCCAGCCACTTTAACACACCGACCTCCAGGGTGGTAACGACTGCTGGGCTGGAGACTTCGGTCTCCAGCCAGATGGCGGTCACAATCCTACCCTCGAGATTATGACCCCGCCTACCGCCATGGTTTTCGTAGCAAGGGTACCGCCACAAAAACCATGGCGGTAGGCACTATCAGTGCCATGGAATTCGTTCCCTGGCACTGATAGGGGTCTCCCCACCCCCCTCCCCAGAATCCTCCCCCACCGTCCCCCTCCCTCTTACCTGCTTGCAGGGGGTCCTCCGGCAGGAGACAGGACGTGGCGCTGCTGCCAGCAGCAGCATCCGCCAGCAAAACACCGCCAGGCCGTATCATTGCTCATGATACGGTTGGCGGTGTTCTGGTGGTGTGGCGCTGACAGCAGCACCACCTTACCGCCGTCTGCTGCCATGACCGTTGATGGTATTCCGCCAGCCTTCTGGCAGAATTCCATCTACAGTCATAATGCGGGTGGGTGGCTGGTAGCCATGGCGACGGTATGTTGGCTGCCGGCACTGTGGCGGTAGGCGGTCAATACCACCAATGTTGTAATGAGGGCCTAAATGATTGCTCTTGCATGTTTAGCAGCTCCCTGTCTGCAAAGGTGGGGAGCCGGGTGGGACTACGTGGGCCTTGAGGCTCCCCACACAGTCCCATAGCACACTGGGTGCCTTGTGGGACACCCAGGAGACATGGCCGGGCCCCAAGGGATGGGGTCTCCAGGGCTAAAATCAGCCAAGGGAGGAAGGCTGTGCAGTCCTTCTCATCCTATTGAATGCAGGCCGGGCTTCGGTGGATGGGTCCCCAGGGCTGAAATCAGCCCGAGAGGGAGCCGCGCAATCCGCCTCCCATATTGAATGAGGACCGGGTCCCAGGGGATGGGGTCTGGTGAGGAAGGACCCTTCCCCTATTTGTTTATGGTTGGGTCCTGGGGCATGGGGTCCTCAGGGCGAAGATTGGCCCAAGGACTGAGTTCAGGGGCTCAGAAGGGGCGGTCTGCAATGGACTCCAGACGCCCAACATAACATCAACTCACATCCACCAGTAAAGGATGTTGTGGACAACTCCTGAATTGCAAAGAATTTATTCTCCAAATATACCTCCACCTACACGTTTTGGCCCTAGCCTTGTTCACGGTAAAGAAGGTAGAATGAATGTGTCCTATACATAAAGAAGTTCATGAAATCAACAACAGACACCTAGTGACTGAAACCAGTTTAAAGTACAAAAACCTATCTGCCATCTTTGCACATTCCCCATTTTCTCACAATAACGGCGATTTGAAGTAGCAAATCGTCATTATTTAATGATTGTTTATGTGCGGGAAGGGACACCTTCCTGCACACAGACAATCATTACTGGCCTTTTGCTCTTTCTATGTGCGCTACAGAATGCAGCACACATAGAAAAAGAAAAAGTGAGGAGAAATAAAAGTATGTCTCCTCATTGTGCCATGCTAACACCACCCCTGGGGTGGCATTAGTTTTTGGCGCTGCCTCAGATTTACATTTCCTTATAAATCTGAGGCAGTGTCAAAAAGCAATAGGTGTGCACACACACCCACAGCAACACCCAATGCATGCCCCTCTGCCACAGAAAATGATGTCAGGAGGGTCTATATTTACAAGGTGGCGTTAAGCCACAAAAAGTGGCTTAACGGCGCCTTGTAAATATGGCACAGGGCACAGCACCTTAAGTGTAACTGTGGAAGCATGACAAAAGAACTGACCTGCAGCAAGGAGAAAGAGAAACACAGCACAGACCACTACACGACTTTTCCCCTTTCAAAAACAAAACAAGGAAAAAACAAATGCAAGCATACTGCAAAATAAAAATAAGAGCAACAGGTACTAAATCACAGTGAATAAAAAACATTAAAATACAATGTCTGCAGCTAACTACAAACCAAATAGGAGGACCATAATAGCAGAATCTACTGGAACCTCATTGGTGCCCTCTGGACAACTGGTCTCAGTTTCACGTTGAGCTCAGTTGCATGTCAGCAATTGCGTAACACAAGCCCCCACAGTGTATGGGGGGGGGCTCAACCCTTCCAGGAGGCCCTTAACCCTTCAGAGAGCCTCCCAATCAGACCTAAGTCAATAAATATCTGTGACAAAAGGGAGACTCAGGGCCATCATCCCATTCTCCAGGGTGGCCTCATCATTTAACATTACACCACTCCATGTCAGATTTGTTTGCTCTTACCACTCTTTCTGTATTCTGCTCAAAGTGCCTTCACTCTGATAGTGTGCCCACAAACCTTGTCAACAACAGTGGGTTCACCATATTTTACCTCACCTTTCTTAGAATGAGTAGGGAGTTTAATTTACACAACATCTTCTACCTTAAAAGCTATCACACAGACATTTCTTCTTTTGTCAAACACCTCTTTTTGCCTCTGCCACATTCTTCCTGACTACATTATCAAAGTCATTCACAGGCACACACTGTTTCACCTACTTGGACATCTACCTAAGACATAATTCTGAAGAAGGTATCCACCCTCTTAACAATTCAAAATGAGAAACCTTAGCGATGGAGTGGGATGCTGTGTGAAAAAAACACAATGCACATTGATGCCTTGTTCGGTTGTATGCACTTCATGAATTCATAAATTCAAATAAAAACTTGGATTGTACAACATTCACTACCACACACCTGTTGGATATTGCCTACTGTACACATTCACCAGAACATGGAACAACATTTGTTTCAGGTGTAGTGGCACTACACAGCAGAATGAAAACAAAATGTGTCCCGCCAGGAATGTTTCTTGCATGGTGTGAAACAAAGATGGATGTGACAACATAGTTTTACAGAGTGGAAATTGTGCAGCATTGTGGCATGTGTAGATGTAGTTAAAAGATGAGAGAGATCTCATGAATTTATGAATGTTGAACAAATCAAACTCCCTTTTCATTCTAGCGAAGATGAGGCAATTATGGGGAACCTACTGTTATTGACAAAGGTGAAGATAAAAGGGTGCAAACATCAGTTTATAGCAATAACATTTCCACTAGATGAATCAGTGTTTTTGAGTGAAGACGCAGGGAAACATGCTCATCATGCCTGTGAAAAACTTTAGAACTTGGCTGAAGAATTGAAAGCAGATTTATCTAAAAACAGAATATGTAAAAGTTTTAGGGTGAGACTAACATAATGTGAGTTGTAAAAACAAATGGATAGACCATTGCAAGACAATCTAAGAGAATTACCTAATGTGTTCAAACACTTGGAAAATGTGACAAATGGACAGAGGTTTCTGACAAGTCTAAAAAGTTAAAAGAGACAGTTGAAGAAGAGTTTCCATTGAGAGAAGTGCCTGATGGAGCCTCTGTTCATGCATCCTTGCATTCTGGACTCAGCAGGACTTGGGGACATTTACGAATAATTTTCCAAACCTTGGAAAGAAGCCAGAAAGGTGGTATTCTGGGGTAAAGAACATTGTAACCATGTCAAAGGGGCTTTAGGAAGATCTGGATGTGCTGTTTTCATTTGTTGTGCCTAAAGACTTGTAGAAGGCATACAAGACTGTAGTACATTGGCCCGTTGACGGACCGAGTGGAGAATGTTCTAGTTTTAAGCCTTCCCCTGTTGTCATGCAGACATAAACTCTGATAATTGAGCATTTGAAAGGAAAGGTTCCAGAGAATCATGAGAGTGACACAAAATGTGACTGAGTCAGTACATGCATATCATGAGAGATTAATGCAGATTTATAGACAGCATGATGCAGTTGATGATCCGGCAAAGGAAGCCTTGTCAGGATTTACTTCTGCTTTTGGGATAAGATTGCTTACAGAGATCAGTCCACATCTTTGGCAGAGTGTGATGTAAAGAAAAATCTATAAATGAGATTTTGACATATGCTAAATATTGTAGTGATTTTTGTGATGTGAAAAATAAATTGACTACGGAAAAGTTAATGGTGGGTCTTTAAAAAATGTGGGCAAACTCCAGAAAAGACTGCAACACATCCAGATGCCTCCGCACACCACATCCTGGACATCTCCCATCACTGCCAAATCACAGCCCACCTGAGAGACCTGCATTTGCTCCCCGTCAACAAGAGAATCACCTTCAAACTCCTCCAACACCAGACCATAATACCTCAACAGACAGCTCTCCTACAACAACCTGACCCGACAGCTTCACTCTGCTGACCTTGCCCTCGCCACGTCCCATGCATCTGCAGAACAACCCCTGGTGGCAGATCATTCTTATACCTCGCCGCCAAGATGGGGAACACTCTTCCCTCCCACCTGTGTCAGACCAAGGACCTCCTTACCTTAAGGAGACATCTCAAGACATGGCTTTTTCGAACAGTAGCAGCCCCTCCTCCCTCCCCCTCAGCTCCTTCAGAACCTCATGGTGAGTAGTGTGCTTTACAAGTTCCCTGATTGATTGATTGATTGATTGATTGATTGTTGAGACAGAGTTGTGTATCAAACCAAGACTAGACATTCACGATGCACCACTTGAGATGACTGATTTTATTTGATTTGTGGATGGCTAATGTTTAAGAGACCATCATTGATTTGTTCAAGCAACATATGTAGCCTGCACATTGACATATGTTGTGGAGGCATCATACTTGTGAAATGTAACCAGCACAAATAGCAGAACTGACTGCCATTGCAAAAGCCTACTGGGAAGCCAGTGAGTTCAGTGTCACAATCTACACTGATAGTCAATATAGTTTTGTAGTGGTCCATGACTTTGGGCAATTGTGGCCACAGCAGGGTTCCATGATGCCTGATGGCACCCCAATAATGAACAGCCCACGTGTTTTTGATCTGCTCAATGAATTAGAATGGGCAAATAAAATTTCTGTTGTAAAATGTGCTGCACAAAAGAGAGGACATAAGATGGTTTCATTGGACAACAAGTTTGCAGAAAAGCTTAAACGAGCTGTTTTCTTCTGTCTAGTACATGGCACCAAATGGGAATTCCAAAACAGAAATTGACAATGTAAACAATTTTGTGTCAATATCAGTTAAAAACTCTTCAAGAACCTGAAAATTTGCAAAAAGAGACATAGCAGGATAAAAACAAAAGTTGGGAAAAATAGAGAGATACACAAGATATAAATAATTTATTGAGATCAGCTGATGGCAGGTATGTGTTACCAGACTCAATATCACTACAGATGGCAAGATACATGCATGGAATGTGATGTTCTGATGAGTATCTTTTTATTTTTTTTATTTATTTGCTTTTTGGTATTTCAGAAATAATCAACAACAACAAAGTAAGGTTCACTGGGCAAGGGTTGGGGAGAGGAGCGGGGACAGAGTACATGCAGTGCACAGCAAAGCCTGTGCTCATGAATATGAAATGTGGGCAAGGAAACACCGTGAAGACAGAGACGACAAGAGTATGAAGGAGTAAAGAAAGCTAAGGTCATTTGGCGCATATAACTGGAGACATAATACAGAGGAGTTGATCAGTCTTCCAAACAGGCTTTATTAGTAGGGGTGGGAGAGACTCTGTGATTGGCTATGTCACTGCAGCAGATAAAAGTCCAGTTGCTTCCTTCTTTCCCAGGTGAAGCACCAGGGGGCCCCATATGTCTTTTAGACAAGAGCATATTGGCAGAAGCTCCCAGTAATTGAAGAGCTGTTCTAGGCAGTATGCAGCATCGTGCAGCCAGTCCTCCACCTTAGGTGCAGGCCACCTGCCCCAGTAGATTGCCACACATCATTTACCCTGTAAAAGTAACATTGAAGTTAGGCATCGAACCCCGGGAGGGACATTTTTGATGTAACCTAGGAGGCCCACCTATGGTGTCCATGCCGACGTGTGACCGGTAATCTGAGCCAGCTCACTAAAGACATCAGTCAACTAGCTGGTCACCTGTGGGCAGTCCCATGCGAGATGGAGAAAGGTAGTCAGTGCGGCTGCGCACCTCAGGCAGCGTGCCTCCTCTGCGAGGCCATGCGATGGAGCTGCAGTGGTGTGCAGTATAATCGATGCAGGAACATGCATAAGCCGGAGTCTGTAATTGGGCCACACAGCAGCAGATTGATCACAATATGTCTGTTGCACCTCAGAGATGGAAGGGATGATGTTGTGTTCCCAAGCTGCGTGGGCTGCAGGGACGCACACCACGCCTTCACCTGCATTATAGTATATAAAAGAGGGACCAACTTACAAAGGGAGGAACAGGTGGTCTAGAGCATGCAGCCTGGGGGGAGGTGCAGGAAACATGTTGTGTAGTGTTCGGCATGCAGCCCAGAGCCGGTGGTAGAGAAGAGTGTTGAGAGCAGTGGAACAGGGTGTTCGTCAGCTACAAATGGAGGTAGAAACCAACCATCTGGGTAGAGATCCCCAAGCATGACAGAAGTTTGCCAGTGAGTCCATCGTCTAGTTCCCTCATTAATCAACAGAGGGAGCATGGGGTTGTGAGCTAGTGGTATAGGGGGAGCATATAGGCAGGAAAGCCGGGTGCGGTTCAGTAGGCATGATAAATATCTTCAAAAAGTCTTGGTTTAATCCTTATTTCTAAATATATTGCAGAAATTTTGAGCCAAAGGTGTGTAATGTGCCTATTATGTGGAGAGGAGAAAACTGGTGACTAAGAATCGCTTTGGTAAATAATAAGATCTTTTAACACGGCTGCAGGTGGATTTCGTAGAGATGCCACCTGCAATGACCTTAAACATATTCTAGTGATCATTTGTTTGTTTTCAAAATGGATCAATGCATGTCCAGCTTGGATATGCAACTCTGACTGCAGCTAAGATATTATTGAGTTAATCCTGAGATTCAGTATGCAAACTTTAACAATCAGATAAGGGAACTTATTTTAAATATCTGATAATCAGGGATCAAATGTGCAGTATTGAAGATCAAGAAAAAGTTCCATTGTATTTACTATCCCGAAGCAACAGGTACAGTGGAAATGGGTAGTGGTACAATGAAAGCTAAATTGGCTTAAGTCTATACTTCAATATCATTGGAATGGCCAAATGCTCTCCATTTAGTTCTATTCAGCATGAAGAGTAACCCAAGTAAAGCTAATGAGGATAGCCATAGGGATTCCTGGTATTCCATCAGCTGACTATTATTGATGATCTAGTTCTGCATTGCTGCATAGGTTCGGCTTATATGGTACACTCTATCTTCAACCAGATGAAGCTTGTTACATCTTCCGCAAGCAATGAACTTGTCACGATCTAGAAACTGTAATGGGTCACTGTAAAGAAGCACTTTCGGAAGTTCTTTTTAAAGCCCAGTGGAATGGCCCTTACAAAGTAATTTTGGTGATAGGGAATGTGGCCAAGATTCCGACCGGGCAGGCAAACTTTATGGAGCTACGTGCAGTCTGCCTGCCTAGCACCTTTCTAATGTGTAAACATCTCCTCCTTGGCTGTGTGGGGGCCCACTAGGCTGATCCCTGGAGCTGGTGGGGCTGAGCATGGTGATAGGGCACTGAAGAGATCTGATGGTGGCCTGATTGGTGGGTCTGCAGCCTAGGACAAGCTGTGTCCCCATGTGCCTATCCTCCTGAGCTCGTCTGCTGGAACCACAGAGCTGCTGCATCAGGCCCGTGCTTTGACGCAGCCCTGAACCTGGACAACTTTGTGTAACCCCTGCCCCCCGATGCCCTTCCCAGATTCAGAGCCCCCATCCAAAAGCCTCACCCGGATTTGGTGCTGGTGACTGACAGACAGCAATAGAAGACCGTAAGGCAGGAGTTCAGCCTTTATTGTATGGGGGCCGCTGATCTGGTTAATCGCCCTCCTGTGCTGCACAATGGCTGGTCCCTGGGTGTTCATCTCATCTCTGAATGCCTCCCCTGGATTCAACATCAGGGGGGGGTAGGAGACACAGTAGAGGGCGACAAATTAGGACTGTGGCCTAGTTCGAGCCAGAGCAGTATGCCACAGTGAACTCCCTCTGCGGACTTTCCCCTAGAGACACCCTGACTGCATGGGACCTGCGACACTACACCAGAAAAAATCCCCAACCTCATCCTGGCTTCTCTTGTCCCCCCTGCCTTTTCATGAAGGCATGCAGGAAGTGACAGCCGCAGCAGAGAAGTGTGGCTGCCACTGGGGGGTGGACTTGTTACTTGCTACAGGAAGCGGGCCCCCACAGCATTACAGTTTGCCCTGCTGCAGCCTGTCGCTGTGACCACCAGAAGATGCCTACCCACATCGAGGTATGTGCACACTGCTGGGATAGTAGAACATTGCCCAGCCACTTCATCCGCATAGCAGGGGACTGCTTAGCGCACAGACTTTGGAGGCCAGACAAACGACAGCAGGGCACCTGAGGTTTAGATACGCCAGGTGTATACAGTGGTCACTGGACCTCCTTCCCTCACCCTTCCTTTGTGCTTCTCCCCATTGGCCTGAAGGTGTGACGGCCATATCAGAAACTTTGTACCCATTGTTAAGCAACGCCACCCTAAAGGAGGTTCGGAAGGATAGGAAGAGCCACGCTTCACTGCCACCTCTTAAACAGCAGGAGACGTGGATGGTACCACTGCCTGTGCCGGGGCATCACGGGCAAACAGGTTCATTTACAGGCCATCAAAGATGTCAAGACCACTTTGGAACCCATGTTGGACATGTTGACAACCGAAATGGGCCTGCTGTGGGATAACCAAGCCAAACTGCGGGACAGAGTGGAATCAAATGAATTTGCCATGGTGGGCATGAGACCGTCGATGGCAGATATATACTCCTAACTAAAGGCCATTTTAGCTGAATTGACTTTGCTACGCACCAGAGCAGATGCTGTGGAAGGACAATAACACTGCAACAAAGCTCCCTGAGGGCTGCTTGCTTAACAAAGTTTTGGGAGTCAAAAGACCCACCTACTTCTTGGTTGAACAGGCCCAGAGGGTCCATGGCAGGACATCTCCCTTGGGAGCTTTTCCAAGACGATGGCAGCATGTCTCTCATTACCGAGACCGCAATTATATCTCAAATGTTGCCCACATAAAGGCCCCTGGCATGTAGATAACAATTCAGTGAACATCCAGACTACACAGTGGATCTACAAAGGCAGGTGGGTTTGTTCATGCTTGTTATACAGAAACTTTGACTGTAAGGTCTTTGATATTCACTTATGATCCCAGCCAAATTACGCATCATACACTCCGGACATACGCTTTTCTTTATGATGCCAGCAAAGGGGAAGGGAGACACATCGTTGCCACGTGACTCACTACTACCCAGAGTCTTCTGACACTGGAAGCCCAGACAGTGGCAGTACAGAAACCTCAAAGGGAGGCCTACGAAGGAGCAGGCAGCGAGGGAGCGTGCACGTGCAATACATGAACTGGAGTCTTGTAATAGTCAGTCAGAGAGTTTGCTTGATCACAGGGTGTATCCCTCAGAGAGGGAATAGGCCTTTGATTTAGAAGATATCCCACCGGACCTCTGGTCCCATGACAGAAGACCAAGTGATATGAACTGAGGAACTATATCCTTTTTCATATCTGTATACCAGGCCTATATGTATGTGCAGGTTTCATGGGTACTTGCTCCCACCCCTGCTTGACAAGGCGCATAGTTCCCTTAACAGGATGGCCACAGAGGAGTTCAAAGAGGCTGAACCCTACTCCTTTCTGTGCCACATCCCTGTAGGCACAGAGAAGGGAAGGCAAGAGAACATTCCACTAATGTGTCAGGCAGGCCCATAATCATTCCCTTCAGGGTCTTGTTGAATCTCTCCACAAGACAATTCATTTGGGGGTGAGAGTGTGAAGTTAACTTGTATGTTACACCATACTCATCCCACATGGACTTCATGTATGTTGACATAGACATCTCCCAGTAGATTAGGTGATCCCCAGAGGCTTCACATGCCGCCTGGCCTGTGGCTTGCAGCCTCAAGCCTTCAAGAGTGGGACACTCCTTCTGCATCTTGCAGAATTCCTCCCTGGTGGACACACCCTCAACTTGCCAGCTAGAAAGCTCAGGCATGTCACCTAGAGCAGTAATGTCCTCCCCAAATGGCCTGGGGGCCTCCTTTTCAGGGTCGCCGTCAACCTCCACCATAGGAACTTCAGGGGCTGGCCTCCCAAATTCCTTGCCTCTCTCCTCTGCAGTTGTCAGGGCCATTGTTCCAGGCACCAGATGCCCTTGATTCCCTTACTAGGAAGCCATGGACCATGTGGTCAGACAGAACTTACTCAAACAATCCCAACATTTCAAAGTAAGACCTGAGCGCCACCTCCTTCCAGGTAGTGTGCTCCATGTCATTGCCTAACTGATAATCTACAGGCATGGCAGGGCTTACAGCTACTTTCAGAGAACCTCAGGCCCCCCTACTCAAAGGGAACCAGAGCCACTGGCAGATGGCTCTCAAAATTCTCGGCGACTATGACTTGGTGGAATGTGCTTGTAGGGCCTGCCCTGCAGTCACCATCTAACATCTCACAGTAGTGATGCTAGTTCCTTGGTCTCACAGAGCCTCTACATGTTGCTGATAGATGGTGACCCACTGCCTATACTTTGAAGTATTTGCAGGCATGTGGGCTTTGGGGACCACTGCCTTATTTCCCCAGGGACAATCGGGTTACCTCTATCTGCTTCTCAGAGCTAACTGGGACTGCCTCTTCCCCAACCACTACACTTGCCAACCCAGGTGTCTGTCCATCAGTGGGGGGATGTGCCCTCTTGGGACATTTGGATTTGCCTTTGGAGTGCCCATGGTTGTAGCACTCAGTGCATTGGGGTACAAACCTCCCTGTCATGTGGTCAATGAACCCCTTCTTTTTAAGATCAGACTGAGACTGATTCCTACTACTCCCTTAGAAATTATTATGGGGGACTTTAGAGAACTCCTTACTTTTAAGTTGTTCTCCCACCCTTTCTTCTGGTTGGAACCCTGACCACCTCTGTGGTAATCCCTCCCCCCAGGTATCTTTTTGGACTTCCTGGTACTGGCTCCTCAGCATGCTTCCTGTGATAAGTCAGCTTATTGTCAACTGGGTGCTGGGGTAGCTCTGAAAAACGGACACTGAGCATGTGCTCGCACATTATTAAAATATGCAACCCAAAATAATCCTTAACTTTGCTGCTCTGCACCCAACCATTTGGTGCCTTGATGGAGTAATCCACAAAATCTACTCAAGACTGGTATGAGAGATTCTGGATTTCTCTGAACTTTTGGCTGTACTTCTCAGGGGTCAGCCCAAACTTTGAAGTAAAATGGCTTTCATGGCTTGGTCCCCAACCTCTAGTAATAGAAGTGTGTCACTCCTCACAATAGGCATGTGTTTCCATAGATCACCCCGTCTCCCAGTACTCTTCAAGAACCTTGTGAACTCTCAGAGCAACCTCATAAGCAAAGAAAACATTTGTGTATGTCATCTCCCACCACATAACTGGCCACCAAATCCTAGGGCATGCAAACTAATTTTTCTCCTTCGGGTACTGGAGTATGCTGCCACCAACACCCTGCTGGAATCTGTGTGCCTGCCCCTGATATTCAGGTCCTTCAGACTCAGTTGATGAGCCAGTGTAATATTCTTCTCTGCTAAAGCACTTTATGGCTTTTTCTCATCTGCCTCCATTTTTATTTTAGCCATCAGCAGCTTGAATTCTCTCTCTTCCCTCCTCTCTGTCAGTTCCTTTGAGGACAGGCCACAGAAAGAGAAACTGAACACTGTTCCCTGCTCTGGCAGGAAGCTCCAATTCAGGGCTCACATCCTGCTCATCCACTGCAGCTGGTTCCTCCAGCCCATCAGCTGTGTTTTCTTCCAATACGGAGTGAGCTTCTGCCTGGGCCCTCGGGACCTTTTGCAACTCCACTTTCTTGGTTGTGCTCTCTGCAGGAAGTCCCAATTCCTTGCAGAAGTCTCTGAGTTCGGCCACAGTGTATCCTTCTATATAGGCCATCTCAAATTCCATGCATGTGGTTGTAGATCCAACAGGCAGAGACATGATTTTGAGGAAAAATAAAAAAAATGCTAATAAGGGAGAATTAGAAGTTTGAAGTGGTCTTAGCTGTAAAGTGTTAATTTACACCAAGTCACTGTATGACACTGCACAAACACAAGTCCTTATCTCACTGCTGATTACCAGTATTAGACATTGGGTAGTTCGTTGACTGGGGTGTAATCAATAGTCAAGTAGCAACCACAATCCTAGTCAGGGTAGGGTACAGGCAAAATAACCTTTCCACAGCTGGTTAGAACAATAGATAATAATGTAATAAATAAAAAAGACCAAAACAACAAAAATCCAATCAGTAGAACTGGTGTTATTGAATTTCAAAGTTTTAAGTAAAAGCAGCACCAAGAACCACAAAGTGCTATCGGGATATCTGGTCACGCCAGACCAGAACAAAGTCACAAGTTCAGGCTACAGGGACCCAGTTAGGCCTGCTGAAAAAAGTACCTTAAGTCCTGGTTGTGGAGCGTTGCCTGGATCCATGTCGAAGATTTGTTGCGCAGCCGAGGTGATGCATCAGATCCAAGATGCGGTGAGGCTATGGTCGAGGCCCTGTTGCATTGATGTCAAAGATCCTGTTGATGGGGCTTGTGATGTGAAGGTCAGTGTTGAGGATGCATTGTGTAGTTGAAGCGATGCATTGGTTCTGATAAACAGTGAAGCTGCAAGGCGGAGTTTCAGCATCAGCGTCGAGGCTGCAGTTAATGGGAGATGCGAGAAGCTTGGACTGTGAAAAGCAGTGCACAGCAGAGGTTCTGTAAGCGATGCATCAAACCCAAGATGCAGGGCTGCAGGAGCAATGCAAGTCTTTTGCGATAGGTGCAATCTATGCAGCTGCTGCAGTACGATGGCTCTGAAAGAGGTTGAGCCGCTCGTTCTGCTCAGGGTGTATTGCTCAGCTGAGAGGATGCATTGGCTCCACTGGTAAGCACCTGAGGCCCACTTCCAAGATTCCAAGACTGGGTTGGGACCACTTGGAAGGGATAACTCACAGTTGGCAGAGCACAGGTGCAGAAGCAGGGTTGTTGAAAGTCTTTTATGTCCCTGAGACTTAAACTCAGAGGTCCAGCCAACTAGCCCTTGGAGTCACTCTGGCTTCTGGGTTCAAGTGATGCAGATCCAGTTCTTCTCCCCCAGGCAGAGGGCAGCAGGCAGCAGGTCAGCAAAGCAGAAGTCCAGCAGAGTGTAGTCCAGCAGAGTAACAGCCCTTCAGCAGGACAGCAGTCCTTCTTCCGGGCAGAGTATCCACAGGCCCAGCCGTGTTCTAAAGTGGTGGCGTTCAGGGTCCAGTACTTATACTCCGTGGTGTTTTTGAAGTGGGGGAGACGTCAAAGATAGGCCTTTGAAGTGCACAGAGGCCCTGCCCTTCCTGCCCTGGGTCCAGATTGGCTGCATGGGGGTATGCATCCCGTTGTGTGGCAATAATAAACAGCCTATTTGGGTGTAAGTAAGGCTGGGTCCAGCTCCTCGCTACCATCCTGCCAGAATGACACCTAAGCTCCTATTGTGTATCACTGTCTAGGGGGAATACACAAAGCACAGCTGTCACCCACCCCAAACATGTGATCAGGGACAGGCAGTAGGCACCAAATGGCTAAAGTAAGGAAATGGCAACTTTCTAAAAGTGGCATTTTCAGAATTGCATTTTAAAATCTGACTTCATCTTAAGATCGGATGTTGAATTGTAATTCCAGGGATGCCAAACTTGAGAAGTCTATCTCTTCACAATTGGGACTTACACTTTAAAAAATGTCATAAGGTGATTCCAATGTTATCCAATGGGAGATATAGACCTTGCAGTGCAGAAAAATGACTTTGGGAGATTTTCACTACCAAGCCATGTAAAACTAAAAGGTACATGCCCTGCCTTTTAAATACATTGAACCCTGTCCTCTGGTTTGCCCATGACCTACGTGTATAAAAAGGCAAGGTTTGGGCCTGACAAAAGGGTTATTTTGCCAAGTCGACATGGCAGAGTAAAACTGCAAACACAGGCTCTGCAATGACAGGCCTGAGGCATGATTAAAGGGCTAATCAAGTGGGTAGCACAATCAGTGTTGTAAGCCCACTAGTAGCATTTAATTTACAGGACCTGGGTACACATAGTACTACATTACTAGGAACTTATCAGTAAATAAAAAAAAAAGCCAATTGGAGATACACCAATACTACCATGTTAAGGGGAGAGAGCACAATCACTTTAGCACTGGTTAGCAGTGGTAAAGTGCACAGAGCGTTAATACCAGCAAAAAATAGGTCAGAAAAAAGGATGAGGTAAGCAAAAAAGCTGAGAGGGAAGCCCTTCCTTAGCCTGTCAGGTCTAATAACTTCTGATGAAGGGGTGGAGTGAAATTCCTTCAAGCTTGTCATGCGGACCTATGCATTAAGACCAAGTATGGCATGAAACTCACACTACGATGGTAAATAGTTACCAGAAAAAAGGATATTCAAAAGGCAGATGTGTGGGCTGGAGAGATTAACTTCCTGCTCCTAGGGCGGATCATAGGGCCCTGGTGGATAGGCTTGGGAAACTGGATTATGCAGAATATGCAGCCACACAACACGTAGAGAGAAAAGCAGCAGGGTGTATACTGGTTTAACTGATGCGCTCACAAGCTGACCAACACTAAATGAATGCTCTTAGAACCCAAACCAGAGACATTCTCAAAGTCCCTAGGGGACATTAATGTACTCATCCCACACTTAGACCCCTTGCAAAACCACTCTCTTGATGAACACTCATAGTGGATAAGGTCCAACGTATGATAGGCCAGATGGCGTGCAATAAAACCTCAGGACCAGATGGGCTCCTTGTGAAGTTTTATGCAACCAATAAAGAGATCCTTGCCCCAAGATTACTTCACATTTTTCAGCTTGCTAATGACACATGTGCTCTACCAATGTCCTTATAAGAGTTATTGATCATAGTCTTCCCTAAACCGAGCTACGACCTGCTGGGGGTGCACCCAAAGAAGCCCCTCTCTCTTCTCAATACAGACTATAAGATTCTTGGGAAAATAATCATGAACAGGCTGCTGGTTTACCTCACCATGCTGGTATACCAAGAAGACAAAAGTTTAATCCTGAGGAGGAATACATTTTTAATCTGAGACATCTCTTCTGTCTCACGGGGGCACACCACCAAGAATCACCTTCACATGTTGCGCTTTTCCTTGACAAAGAAAAAGCCTTTGATATGTTGGGTTGGCCCTACTTAGAAGGAGCGCTACTCAGAGTGGGCTTGGGACCCAAAATTCTGTAATGGATAGGTTTCCAGTGAGCAGCACCGGTTGCTCAGGAATTCACTGGTAGGGAGATGTCCTCAGCCTTTGGTGGGCAGAGGCACTACCCAGGGTTGCCCGCTCTGACAGATTATTTTCACACTGGCGCTGGAGCAACTCGCTGGCTTATTTCAGCTACAGGCTTTCCAGTGGAGGATACTGAGCAGAGACGAGTGGGAAGAGACCTTGCTGTATGGGAATGATGCCCTAGTATATCTTAGTGATGCCCGTAGGGACCTGCCTGGGTGCTGGAAATGCTAGACAACTTTAAAAGCTCCCTCTGGCTTGAAATTGAACTAGGCCAATTCCTGCATCTTCCCTCTCTGATGACTTCCAGACTTAAAGCGCAAAGGGATCCATCACATGGGTTTAATGAGGCAGTATGACACCAGAGACTTGGGGGGTTAATATTTATCACTCAGAACACATGCTAGCACAGGGCAACAGGGGGGTGGTGATTGCTGGCGTGCACTGCTCTCTGATGCTCTGACTGGTCTACCCAATGGGTAGAGTTGTGATAGCAAAGATGATAGTCCTCCCTAAGCTGCTGTACCACTTTTCTGAGCTCCAACTTCCCTTTCCCCGATGTTTCTTCCGAGACTTAATTACTGTGTTATCTGACTTGATAGGGGAAACTGGGAGGAAAAGAATTGCCCTCTATAAATTATATGGCCCTTTAGAAAGTGGGGATTGATTGGAGGTCCCTCAATATGAGCTGTATTTTGCAACAGCCCAGCTGCAGTGGCCTATGCGTTGGCTATCCGACGCGCCAGACCTCTTTTCTGTTTTGTGAGCCTTCAGAGGCATTATATGTTGGACTGGCTTATGGCTCCGCGGTGATGCTCCCCATACTTGGGACGGCATGCCACGGTGGCCAAACATTGCTGGCTGTACAACACAGATGCAGTTCCATGTCATACACACCTAGCCTGTCGTTATGAGTAGTTCCAGCATTTTGCATTGTGGCTGA
The DNA here is from genome assembly GCF_031143425.1 of Pleurodeles waltl. Lineage (NCBI taxonomy): Eukaryota > Metazoa > Chordata > Amphibia > Caudata > Salamandridae > Pleurodeles > Pleurodeles waltl. The sequence goes on from NC_090444.1 coordinate 933,072,620, forward strand.
ATGGCACAATATACGAACGTGGATGGAGGCTGCCATACTCAATCTAGGTGATTTGTACAAACACAAAACTTTCATGGCCTTCTACAACCTCGGAGAGCTTCATAATATTGTGAGGGCCAATTTCTGACCCACTATGCTCTGACAGCCACATTAGAGACCCTATGGGTGTCCGACCATAGAGAATCCACCATATCCCAAACGTTGCAATTGATGTTGAAGCAAGGTGCGGGTAGATGAGCGAATACATTAACTTACAGGACGCTGCAGGAATCCTTTAGCCCCAGTTTCTATGTCCTGAGGGATAAATAGGCCTTCTCACTAGAGTAAAAGCTCACAGACAGGCAGTAGTCCCTTGCACTGGCGAATGTCTATAGGGTTTCCAAGAACCCACGTTTAAAATACACTCAGTTAAACTACCTTCAGCAGACATATCTTATTCCTGGGCACCTACACCACATCTTCTTGGGGTGGACCCGAAATGCCCATGGTGCATTTGTTCGAAAATAGACTTTCACCACATGGTGCGAGCCTGGCCAAAAAATTTCCATGATACTGGATGGACATTGTGGCTACGATAACAAACATCATGGGACATCTGTGAAAGCTGGATTCCCTAGACTGTTGGGATTGACATCTCGTACACACAAGAACAAATATGTCACAAGATTTGTAGACCAGGCCTATATCCTGTTAAAACATTGTATAGATAGGCTCCCCATTGTCCCTTTGGCTTAGAGACCTTTTCAAATGGGTGACACACTCTTGCAACAAGTACTTCCTCTGTGTCCTTTAATGTGTGGGCCTATACAATGAAAACTTAATAAAGAATTACTGTGGAAAAAGTCAAATCTTGTGTTCTGGAATCTCTTCTAGGTTCCAGAAGGTGAGCGAGAGCATGAGCAGAGAGAGAGAGAGAAGGTGACGGTTGTCAGGTGTTGGTGGTTAGGGTCGTCTGTACAAGTTTGTTAAATAAAGTCTTGAAGGAAGAAACCTGTGTCTCATGTGATCTTCCTGCATTTCACACCCGCAATGTCCCTTTGGCTTAGAGACCTTTTCAAATGGGTGACACACTCTTGCAATAAGTACTTCCTCTGTGTCCTTTAATGTGTGGGCCTATACGATGAAAACGTAATAAAGAATTACTGTGGAAAAAGTCAAATTCTGATGAACCTTTTTGTGAAGCGTGGAGGTTTGCCGTATTGGATCCACGTATCTTACATGAATAGGGTGAGGAATACAGGTGAATAAGCAGTGGTACAAGCTTCTGATTCACAAAGTCAAGCTCAAGTTCACTATGTGGATCCATGGAATGGAAAACAAAGAGTTCAAGAAGGACAAGAAGAGAAAACAAAGAGTTGAAGGAGAAAGAACAACAACAAAATAAAAATCAAGAAAATCAAATGTTTAAAAATTTAATCTGAACTCCACTTGAAAAGGTTGCAAATCAAGAAACAAATTAAGAAATTAAAAGCTTGATTCAAGCTGAATGGTCTGAAGGTATGAGAGAATGAAGGAGTGTGTTACAAAGATTTAACCGTCTGAAAAGAAGTGAAAAAAATCAGCTGAAGCAGTAACAGGTTTGACCGACAAAGAGACTACTTACTCAAAAATCAGAAGATCCCAAGAGTAAGAGTGCCAAATAAATAATACACAGCTCCTGAATGGATGTATCTAAAAAAATGGTGCCAGAAGAAAGAGATATTGTTCTGATAGATTTTTGATTTCTGATGGATACAACTACCTGTGGATTCCTCACCTAATGAATACTCCCATGGCGCCAGCATTCAACGGAAATCTTACTAGTCTCTGCACGTCGACGAGGACGTCACTCTAGCCCACGCGACGCCGTCTGACGTCATACAGGCAATAAGAGGTCCTCGCCGACGTGCCGATGACAGTTCCCTTTTTTCCGTGCATTCGAAACGGTTATCTTCGAGGGAGCTACTGTTACCTTCGTGGTTACAGTGTATTGTCTGCTGCGTAGTCTTCTCTGCGGTAATAATGTCTCAGAGGAAGTCGGGTTTCAAGCCCTGTCGAGAGTGTGGGGGCAAGATGTCAGTTACAGATCCTCACTCCGACTGTCTATGGTGTTTGAGCTCCGACCACGACGTCTCGACTTGCGATTCATGTCAACACATGAATCCGAAGGCCCTCAAAGAGCGTGAGGCCAAGTTATTCATGGCAAAGTCAAAGAAGAAGGAGAAACATCATAAGAAGTCTTCTTCGCCAAGGTCTCACCGGCGTCATCGAGACTCCCGGCGCCGTAGAGACTCACGACGTCATTCCAGCAAGGAGTCTCGTTCGAGGTCACCTTCGGCTCGGCGTCGGAGGACTTGGGAGGTCAGCCCCACGGTCACGCCGCATCCATCGACGCCGTTGCCCTCTCCGGCGTCGCCGACTTCGCCTGGTCAGGCGTCGGTGATTGAGGTGGTGCAGCCTCTTGTGTTTTCTCCGGCGTCGCAGATGTCGAGGCCGGGGTCGGGGTCGCCCTCGATCCAGGCACTCCAGTATCCGGCTTTTCCCACTCCTGGAGCCGATAGTACCGCGTTTCTTAATGCGATGTATACCATCTTTCAGCAGATGGCTCCAGGAGCTGCTCCGGCTGGTCCTTCGGGGCCCTTGGCCTTTTCGTTGGGTGATCCTGCGCCTCTTCGGCCGGCACCCTTTATGCCCTTTCTCCCTTTTGGGAATGTGGGCTCGGCGCCGGTGCCGGCGTCGGTGCCTGCTCCGGTGGCTTCGGATGTTTCGGCCCCGGAGGTTGCCCTTCCGTCGAAGTCAGGATTTTGCCCTGTGACTCCGGTTGGTCCATCGGCTCCAAGACCTCGTCCTCCGGCTCCTACCTCGGCGTCGGCGGAGGCCATGTCGACTCCGCGTATCGAGGAGAGACTTCATTCGAGGAGGCGTGCTCTCCGTCTTTTAGAAGAGCAGGAGTACCAGCGAGTCTTAGAGGAGGGAGAGATTGAGGACTCTGGAGACGGACTACATGGTCTGGATACAGCCAGTGGGCTGGACACTTCCCCTGAGTGGGACCTTTCATCTCCAGGGGAATATACGGAGGAGGCTGCTTCCTTTCATGCTGTGGTGAGGAAGGCAGCGAGCTTTTTGGACCTGCCTTTGCCGGTGGCAGAGGCGAAGCAGAATTTGCTGACAGAGGTATTGCATCCGGCCTCTGCTGCAGCTGAGCCTCTCTTGCCATTTAATGAGGCTTTGCTGGATCCGGTGTTGGAGGTGTGGAAGAAGCCGGTGTCTTCCTCGGCCGTTCATAGGGCTGTGGCCAGGAGGTATCGAGCTGCACCATCTGACCCTGGCTTTCTCTCTAGACACCCTACGCCGGAGAGCTTGGTGGTGCAAGCCTCCTGTTCCTCAAAGTCAGCGCCTGGTTCCTTCCCAACGGTGCCTGAAGACAGAGACTCCAAGAAACTGGATGCGCAGTCCAAGAAAATATTTTCGTCATGCAGTTTGGCGTTGAAGGCCACCAACGCAATGTGCATTCTGGGGAGGTACATCCATGCTCTGATGGATGATATTTCGTCTTCATTTACGGAGCTCCCCCAGGGTCTCTTGGATGTGGTCTCGGACGCCCAGGCTGCCGCGACCCAGATTATCCAGTCTGGGCTGGATACGACCGACTCGGTGGCCAGGGCGATGGGTACGGCTGTGGTGGCAAGAAGACAGGCCTGGCTCCGAAACTCAGGGTTTTCTGCGGATGTGCAGTCGACCCTGCTGGACCTCCCGTTTGATGGGGACAGACTGTTTGGAGCCAAGGCAGATTCGGCCTTGGAACGATTTAAGGAGAGCAGAGCCACAGCCAAATCGTTAGGACTGCAAGCTCCTTCTTCCTCTGCCTCTTCTAGATTTTTCAGGAGGTTTCGGGGATTTGGGCGTGGCTCTTCTTCCTCTTCCTTTCGGGGGAGGTTCCAGCAACCCGCCTCTTCCCTCCCCTATAGGTCATTTAGAGGGAGGGGGAGGGGTGGGGCCCGTACCAGAGGAGCCTCTCAACAGCACTCTGCCTCTTCCTCGTCCTCTGGAGGGGTGCAGCAGGGGAAGCAGCCTTAGGCTTCCACCGTTTCCCACTCACTCATCTCCTGTAGGGGGAAGATTACAGCATTTTCTCCACAAGTGGAAGTCTATCACAACGGACACTTGGGTTCTCGGCATTGTGGGGAAAGGCTACGCCCTTCCCTTTCGGGAGTTCCCGCCCCTCATCCCGCCCCGCCCATCTTATTGTTCAGAAGAACACCTCCTGTTGCTAGAACAGGAGGTTCAAGTCCTCCTTTCAAAGGGCGCGGTAGAGTTGGTCCCAGAGCAGGAAAGGGGTCGAGGTTGTTACTCAAGATACTTCCTGATTCCCAAAAAGGATGGTCGGTTGAGACCAATCCTGGATCTGAGGATCTTGAATTGGTTCCTCAAACAGGAAAAGTTCAAGATGCTGACCCTAGCACAGGTGCTTTTGGCGTTGAACAAGGAAGATTGGATGGTGTCTGTCGACTTGCAGGATGCTTACTTTCATATCCCGATACTCAAGTCGCACAGGAAGTATCTCCGGTTTGTGGTAGGGTCGCAGCACTATCAGTTTGCGGTCCTCCCGTTTGGTCTTACTTCAGCACCTCGAGTCTTCACAAAGGTGATGTCAGTGGTTGCGGCGGAGCTCAGAAGGAAGGGGATAGCAGTATTCCCTTACTTGGACGACTGGTTGATCAAAGCCAAGTCCCCGGAGCTTGTGTCGCATCATCTGCAGTCAACAACCCAGTTGTTGTTCGACCTGGGCTTTTTGGTGAACGTGCCCAAATCTCACCTGGAGTCCTCTCAGCGCCTCCTGTTCATAGGGGCGGTACTGGATACAACATTGAGTCGAGCCTTTCCTCCGCCTCAGCGGATTCAAGATATTCAGGAATTGGTTCCAATGTTTCGAAATGGAGCGGTAGTTCCAGTCCTCAAGGTCCTTCGTCTGCTCGGTCTGTTCGCCTCCTGCATTCTGTTGGTCACGCATGCTCGCTGGCACATGAGGGCTCTTCGGTGGTGCCTCCGAAGGCAGTGGTCTCAACACAAGGGAGATTTAGAAGGTACTGTCAAGATCTCCAGAGATGCTGCTGTGGAATTGAAGTGGTGGATTGCGGGCAACAATCTTTCACAGGGAAAGCCGTTCGCGCAGTCGCCACCAGTGGCCACGGTCATAACGGATGCTTCCACCCTAGGATGGGGAGCTCATCTGGGGGATCTGGAGATCAAAGGGCTTTGGTCTCCAGAGGAACAGGTGTTTCATATCAATCTGTTGGAGTTACGGGCTGTACGTCTGGCTCTCAAGGCCTTCCTCCCATCCCTTCGTGGTCAGTCGGTACAGGTCTGACGGACAATACTACCACGATGTGGTACATAAACAAACAGGGAGGAGTAGGGTCGTACCTTCTCTGCAGAGAAGCTCTTCGGCTATGGTCCTGGGCAAAGGACCATCAGATTTGCTTGGTGGCAAATCATCTGGCCGGGGTCTTGAATGTAGGTGCGGACAGTCTCAGTCGCCAATTCTCGGCAGACCACGAGTGGCGTCTCCATCCAGATCAGGTCTGTCTAATCTTCCAGATATGGGGGTTTCCTCGGATAGATCTGTTTGCCACTCTAGAGAACGCGCATTGCCCGTTATTCTGCAGCCTCCAGTATCCGATGCAGGGAGCGTTGGGGGACGCGTTTCAGATAACCTGGTGCGACCAGTTGCTTTACGCGTTTCCCCCCATACCCTTGATTCCTCGAGTGTTGAGGAAAATTCGCCAAGACCGGGCCCAAGTCATCTTAATAGCTCCGGATTGGACAAGGAGGGTATGGTACTCCGACCTTCTCCAACTCTCACTGTGCCCTCCGCTCCGTCTCCCTCTCAGGGCAGACCTCCTCTCGCAGTCGCAGGGGCAGGTTTTACACCCCAACCTCCAGAGTCTGCACCTACATGCTTGGAGATTGAACGGGGCAACCTGAGTTCCTTCTCTCTCCCGCCTGATGTAGTGGATGTTATCTTAGCGGCCAGGCGACACTCCACTAAATCTATCTACGCTAATAGGTGGTCTAAATTTGTTATGTGGTGTGGAGAGAGACAGATTGATCCCTTACATGCTCATCTGTCACATGTTTTGTCTTTTGCACTGTCTCTAGCGCAGAAAGGTTGTGCAGTGGCTAACATTAAGGGTTATTTGTCGGCCTTGTCAGCCTTCATTTGTCTTCCAGACCAACCATTGTTATTTAAATCCCCTATTGTTCTCAGATTCTTGAAAGGTCTTCTGAATCAATATCCTCCAAAACCATTCGTTATGCCTCAATGGGATTTGTCCTTGGTCCTGACTTTCCTTATGGGGTCCCCTTTTGAGCCTATGCATTCTTGCCCCTTAAGGTATTTGGTTATTAAAACAGTATTCCTGGTAGCTATAACATCTGCAAGGAGAGTGAGTGAGTTGCAGGCCTTATCGGTTAAACCCCCTTATATAACGTTTTATGGGGATAAGGTGGTGTTGAGGACCAAGGCTGCTTTCCTTCCGAAGGTTGTTTCACCCTTCCATTTGGCTCAGACAATCACTTTGTCCACGTTTTATCCTCCGCCTCATCCTTCAAAGGAGGAAGAAAGACTACATCGCCTGGACCCAAAAAGGGCGTTGAGCTTCTATATCGACAGAATAAAGGATATCAGGCTGGAGGATCAGCTGTTTGTCGGATACGTGGGCAAGAGGAGAGGAAAGGCAGTCCACAAGAGAACACTCTCCAGGTGGGTTGTTCTTTGCATTAAAATCTGTTACTCTTTGGCAAAGAAGGATCCGCCTGAGGGCATTAGAGCTCACTCCACCAGAGCTAAGTCGGCCTCTTCGGCCTTGGCCAGGGGTGTTCCTGTGGTCGACATCTGCAAGGCCGCAACTTGGTCGTCCCTTCACACTTTTGTGAAACATTACTGTTTGGACTCTGAGGTCAGAAGGGACGGTCATTTTGCACGGTCAGTGCTGCAGGATTTCTTGGTTTGACCATTTAGGCACCCACCGCCGGGCGTGGTACTGCTTTGGGACTCTATTCATTAGGTGAGGAATCCACAGGTAGTTGTATCCATCAGAAGAACGAGTTACTTACCTTCGGTAAAGATTTTTCTGGTGGATACATTAGCTACCTGTGGATTCCTCACGGTCCCACCCGCCTCCCCGTTGCCTTTTTGGTCTCTCCAAGCAATCCTTGAGTGTGCTCCTTTTGGTCTTCAAAGTTGCAATACATTTTGCATATATGATATTTGTATATATGTGTATATTTATATATAAATCTATATATATTGTGTATATACATGATTCGTATGTATAAATATATTTATTTGTTTAAAAAAAAAAAAAAAAAGAAGGTTATATTAAATCTACAGCTATTTTATTGCAATGTTGTGTGATTTACAATATTAAGAGATGTTGCTTTGCTCTTTCATTACATTGGGTTATTATTATTCTCATGCACGTAAAAAATGTTGGTACTGTCATCGGCACGTCGGCGAGGACCTCTTATTGCCTGTATGACGTCAGACGGCGTCGCGTGGGCTAGAGTGACGTCCTCGTCGACGTGCAGAGACTAGTAAGAAGATTTCCGTCGAATGCTGGCGCCATGGGAGTATTCATTAGGTGAGGAATCCACAGGTAGCTAATGTATCCACCAGAAAAATCGTTACCGAAGGTAAGTAACTCGTTCTTCTGTTTCAAGGACTTCCATGAGGTACACAAACTGAGCCTGAAGATGAACAACATTGAATCATTTCCTGAAATTGGACTGAAGCTTTGAAACTTTGAGAAGAATTGTTGAAATACCAATTTTTGAGAATGTTTCAAATGGATGTACGTAGGAACAACGCATGCGTATATCACGCATGCCTTTACAACGCGGTCTCTACAACGACTGTCTTTCCCACACATGCCCTTACAACGCATGCATTTACATGAAATTTGTTGTAAAAGCATGTTTGGTAAAGGAACATGCGTGGTAAATTATCCCCGCACCCTACACCTGACAGCATACTCTACCCACCCAAGCCCTTAAAAATGGCCCTTCCACCCCTTGCCTTGAGCCATAACCCCCACCCTACCCTGTCCCAAAACCTACCCCACCCTGTCCTAAAAACTATCCGACCCCGACCCCACCCTAAAACCTACCTCGCCCTGTCCTAAATATATCTGACCCCGCCCTAAACCGTAAAACCTACCTGTCCTAAAAACTACCCCTCCCTGTCCTAAAAACTTCCCCAAACCCCTGCCCTGAAATGTAAAAACTACCCCGCCCTGTCCTAAAACCTACCCTGCCCTAAAAATTATCCCACCTCACACCCCATCCTAAACCCTAAAATCTACCCTGCTCTGTCCGAAAACCTACCCCGCCCTGTCCTTAAAACTACCCCACCCCACCCTAAACCCTAAAATCTACCCTGCCCTCTCCTAATAACTACCCCGCCCTCAACCCTAAAAGCTACCCTGCCCTAAACCCTAAAACCTACCCTGTCCTAAAAACTAACCAACCCTGTCCTAAAAACTACCCGCCACCCTAAACCTTAAAACCTACTGTGCCCTGTCCTAAAAACTACCCAACCCCACCCAAAACCATAAAGGCTACCCTGCCCCTTCCTAAAACCTGCCCCGCCTTGTCCTAAAAAATACCCGACCCCCTGCTCTATACCATAAAACCTACACAAACCTAAAAACGACCTCTCCCTGTCCCAAAAACTACCTCAATCCCCCCGAAACCTAAAACCGACCCCACCCTGTCTGAAAAACTACACCAACCCCCCCACCCTAAACTCTAAAAGCGACCCTGCAATGTCCTAAAGCCTACCCCACCCTCTCCTGAAAACTACCTGACCCACCCGCCCTGAACTACGAAAGCTACCCTGCCCTGTCCGAAGACATACTCTGCCCTGCACCAAAAACTACCCTGACCCCCCAGCCTCAAACCCTAACACTTACCCTGTCCTAAAACCTACCCCACCCTGTCCTAAAAACTACCCTGATCCCCTGCCCAAAAACCTACCCTGCCCTAAAACTACCCTTCCTCCCCTTGATCCTAAACCCTAAAGGTTACCCTGCTTTGTACTACAACCTATCCTGCCCTGTCCTAGAAACTATCCAAACCCCCGCCCTAAACCCTAAAACTTACCCTGTCCTAAAAACTAACCCACCCTGTCTTAAAAACTACTCTGACCCCCTGCCCCCACCCTGAACCCTAAAACCTACACTGCCCTGTCCTAAAAACTACCCCAACCCACGCCTTTGCCCTAAACTCTAAAAGCTACCCTGCTCTGGCCTAAACCCTACCTCGCCCTGTTCTAAAAACTACCCTGATCCTCCACCCTAAACCCTAAAACCTACCCTATCCTGAAAACGACCACACTCTAAACCCTAAAACCTACCCTGTACTAAAACTACCCTTCCGCCCTAAACCCTTAACCTACCGTGCCCTGTCCTAAAAACTACCCCAATCCCACCCTAAACCCTAAAGGCTACCCTGCCCTGTCCTAAAGCCTACCCCTGTCCTGAAAACTACCCCCACCCTATACCATGAAATTTACACTGTCCTAAAAACTACTTCTCCCTGACCCAAAAACTACCTTGGCTTCCGCCCCGAAACCTAAAACCTACACCGGCCTGTCCTAAAACCTAGCATGACCCCCCACCATAAACTGTAAAAATGACCTTGCCATGTCCTAAAACCCACCCCACCCTGTCCTAAAAACTACCCGACCCCCCGCCCTGAACTCTAAAAGCTACCCTACCCTGTCCTAAGACCTACCTTGCCCTGTACTAAAAACTACCTGACCCCCCTGGCCTCAAACCCTAAAACATATCCTAAAACCTACCCCAACCTGTCCTAAAAATGACCCTGAGTCCCCGCCCTAAATCCAACCCAGCCCTAAAACTATCACCCCCGCCCTAAACCCAAAAAGCTACCCTGCCCTGTCCTAAAACCTACCCCGTCCGGTCATAAAACTTACCCTGCCCTACAAACTACCCCGCCTCCTGCCCACATCCTAAACCCTAAAAGCTACCCTGCTCTGCCCTAAAAACTAACCCACCCTGTCCTAAAAACTACTCTGATGCTGCCCCCACCCTGAACCCTAAAACCTACTCCACCCTGTCCTAAAAACTTCCCCGATCCCCGCCTTTGCCCTAAACCCTAAAAGCTACCCTGCTCTGCCCTAAAACCTACCCCACCCTATCCTAAAAACTACCCCACCCTAAACCCTAAAAGCTATCCTGCCCTGTCCTAAAACCTCCCACGCACTGTCCTAAAAATTACCCCGCCCTCACCTGAAACCCTAAAACCTACCCTGTCTTAAAAACTACCCCACCCTGTCCTAAAAACTACCCTCATCCCCTGCCCTCAACCCTACCCTGCCCTAAAAACAACCTTGACTCTGCCCCCACCCTAAAAGCTACCCTACTCTGTCCTAAAACCTACCCTGCACTGTCCTAAAAACTACCCAGACCTATACCCTAAAACTTACCCTGTCGTCCTACAAGCGAACCCACCCTGTCCTAAAAACTACCCCAAACCCCCCCACTCTGTATCCTAAAACCTACCCTGCGCTGTCCTAAAAACTAACCCGACCCCCGCCTTCGCCCTAAACCTTAAAAGCTGCCCTGTCCAAAACCTACCCGTCCTGTCGTAAAAACTACCCCGCTCTAAACCCTAAAACCTACCCTGTCCTGTCCTAAAAACTACCACGCCCTAAACCCTAAAAGCTGCCCTGTCCTAAAAACCTACCCCGTCCTGTCCTTTCCTACAAACTATCCCACCCCACCCTAAACCCTAAAAGCTACCCTGTCCTAAAAACTACCCCAAACCCAAAACCTTCCCCACCCTATCTTAAAAACTACCCCTACCCTCTGACCCTGTCCTAAAAACTACTCCAACCTGGCCCCATTTACCTCTCTCTCTCCTCTGGTCGCTACTCCTTCCTTTTCCGCCTAGACTGCTCTCTCTGCCGTTACCACGAATATGCATGCTAAACACATACGCAGTAAATACATATGCGTATTAATGGCAGCGCAGTCGATGCATAGCATTGCATTAACCACGTTGCTAGTGATGTTTCCTGTTTTAAATGGGCTTGCATAGCTCTCTTAGATAAAGAAATTTGATTTTTGCCTGCATTTTCAAAAATACTTCCTTATCTTTAGAAGACTAACTTTTGCACCATCATAGATTATAGTTCAGGATAGGTTTTTATACTTGCATAGTTTAATAGTTTTCTGCCTGAATTCAAAAGTATAGTTGCCCACATTGCTTTGAAGAATTTTTATGCTTGCTTGAAATTTTAACAGACCGTTAAAGAAAAATATTTGTTTACATTGTTTCAAAATGTACTGGCATTTATTGTTTGAAGGGATATTTTTGGAAATATTCACACAATATTAGATCTAACAATTAAGGAGAATTATTGCATTTTGTTTATTGAAACTATAATTTTAAGCATAAAAAATGGCTACATGCAAAAAAAAGTGTTTTGCTCTTAAACCAATTGTCAATATTTTTATTTTGATAATATTGATTTATATCTTATGGAATCAATATTTTTCTGTCCTCTTGGATAGGTTTAGTTCATGGAAAAAAAAAATATGGAAATTATGAAGGAAATACTTCTGCTAATTTGCATAGTGCTTAGAAATAGATTATGAATGTTTATAATTGCTGTTTTTGCACGCACGTACCATCTTTTTTTCAGAAAATGATACATATATACAGCTTCCTCATTCCTATGGGTTACCGTGTTCTGCTTATTTTAGTATTTTGATGAATCAAGACTTCTCAGAAGACTATGAAGTAGAATATAATTTTTCTATAGATCATATGCCTTAAATTGTAAAATTCGATTCTCTACTAAATAGAATAGTCCCATTATGATAAGAAGAGTATATGTAAGTTGACTGATGCAGAACATAATTTTATTAGACGACATACTGAAAGAAGAGTGAAATTTAATATGAATGGTGTTGAGGGAATGGAGCTTTAATTGAAAAATGAGACCATGATTATGAATGCACAGATACATCCTAGACTTAGGATTTCGAAAGAGAATAAAGAAGTTGCGTGTATGATGTGAATGAGATGCGATATATGTGATATTTCTGGTGTGATTGGAATATGTGTCTGTGATCATAATTATACAGTAGATAAGAAATTATATAGGGTCAAAACCCTACATTGAGAGGCATTTATCACATTTGTCGTGAAACTGCTTATTTTAACATTTCACATGAATGTGTAGGTTTTTGTTATTTACCTTTGGGATTTCCTAAATTATACCTTGTGAATAGCTTAAATGAAGAGAGTGAAATGAATTATAAAAGAGAGAAACTGAGAGTGCAACAGGCTATTTTGGATGTCTTTGTTACGTTGATTCCCTCTATTGGTGTTGCTTTGAATGATGTTAGGATTTAAAAAGTTCTCTACTTTGGTTGAAAGCTTTGTTTCTAATACTGCAGGGGCCTTAACTAAAATTAATGAAGATATTTACGAAACAGTGATCTGGAATAAGCTTGGTTTAGATATGATTCTGGCAATAACAGGGAGTGTGTTGTATAATTAAAGTCCAGCAATGTTGTAGGTTTGTGGCAAATACCAGCATGAACAATGAAAGCTATATTGATAAACTACCTAAAGTTTCGAGAAATGTACATTTTTGGGTAAAAACTGGCGTGTGGGAATCAGTTAATGAATGATTCAGTTGAATTGGTAAATGATTGAGTAAAATGGACTCATGAGGTTAGTGATGGTTTACTAAAAAGATTATCACCATATTATATTAATTGTAAGCATGCATGAGAAAGTGGATTATTAGTTGGGGTGGATGGTAGTCTACTACAAGTAGCAATGTCACTATTCTTGTAAGGTCCGGTAATGGTTTCAGTAATTTAAACCTAAACTCAACTCCTGGTAGCTATGGCCAGTGCTTTAAATGGGTAGGTACTGTTGGGTACTGAATACCAGCACTTCTATAAATTTGAAAGGGAAAGTACTTCTCCTCACTGCTGCAATAAATTTTGTGGGAGAGTAGTGTTGGCACTTCTCAGGAGCAAACAGGTACTCTCAATAATGAGTACCTGCGCTTCTATATTTCTATTTAAAACACTGGCTAAGAGACAGAGAAGACAAGCTTAACTTAAGAAATGTGTAAAGCATTTAGAATTACCAAAACAGTAAAAAAGTTAAAAACACAAAACAGTAATAATCCCACATTAATTTATCAAAATGAAAGAATATTTAAATAAACAAAATGGTGCCAAATGACAAAAACCAGGGATATGAATTTTTAAAGTCTTAGATAAAAATAGCAACAAAAACTGCAAAGCAGCAACCACGGGCAACTAGTCACACTAGAGAGGGTCAAAGGTAAGTGTTCAGGCCAACGGAGATGGAGTGCTGGTCAGATACAAGGAGCAGGTGCATCTTAGTAGTAAAGTTGCCTTCCAGCGTCAACAGCCTTCATTGAAAGCAGGAAGTGGGCTGCTGTCAAAGGTAAAGGGCTCTATGTTAATAGCTTCCACTGTCGAGATTGGGGCTCAGCTAAACTGTTGGTTTAGGAAGGAAAAGCTCAGACAGGAGAAGTTGAACTTTTTGCGCACCAGAGGTGTTTGGCATTGATGGATGACGGTGATGATGAAACTGTGGCTGGGTACCAAGGAGAGCTTCTGGGTCAGTGGATTCCAGAATCAAGAGAACATTGCAGGGGCTACAGCAAAGTGAAACCTACAGACGATGCACCTTCAGCGGATCAGCTGGCAGGTTGGTCTCAGTCCCTCGACGGTTCTTCAGGCAAACGGTTAGCAATATTTTTCTAAGTCTCCAATTTTTAGGGTTAGGCAGGAGGAGTACACTCTAGGACCTCTAAAATTTTACTTGTGGGTCAGGACTTACACCATAGAAGCCGCCAGCAGGGTCCAGGCAGGTCCTCTAGAAAATGATCAGCTGGGCTCCTCCAGGAAGGTTGGCTACTTGCAGCTTTTGTGTACCTGTAACTTAACTGGCGGTTGACCAACTGAGCCTTGGAGCCCCCCTTCTTTGTCCTGAGTACAGTGAGAGCAGGTCCGGCAATAAGGGTTTTCCTCACAAACATCCATAGCATGTGCAGTCCTTATTCTGTCTTCCACAGGTCCAGTACGGTTCTGCAGAGGGTGCCCAGGGCTACCTCATTTATGCCTGGCACTAGCCTGTAGTGGGGTGACTCATGACCCCTTCCTAACCAATATGGAAACAATTTTCCAGGGGTAATCCCACCCACTTGTGCAGAAGTTTCTGTGTGCCCTACTGCAAACAATACCACAGTGTCCCTCTCTTTCTAAACCCAACAAGGCACAACGTAACGTTCCTTCACCTGTGCAGAGCTCTTGGGCATACCCTGGAGGTAGGGCCAGGGAAATTAGCAATCCCTCCCCTGTGGTCACTCAAAGTCAGTCTTGGACCAGCTCCTCTCCCACTTGGATTGGTGGCTGGCTGACTAGAAGTGTAAATGAGGGGGTGAAGGGCCAGGTTAGCTACATCTACCTGTTATAGGATAGACCTTTTAGAAGTTAAGTTCCCAGGCAGTCATTCTATTAGAGGACCAGAGCACCTCCCCACCCAATGCCTTTGTCTAAGCTCTGAGACCAACTTCACACCTCATCAGATGAGCTGTCCAGGGGGTGACAGTTGGAAGCATATGTCGGGCTCTTAAAAGATATAGATATGCCAGTAGTGACTTTTTGAAAGTATCTTTTGTAAAGGTTTAGTACAAATATGACTTTACCAATGAATTGGGCTTGTACTAAATGTTTTAAAATGTTCAAGAATTAACTTTTGACCTGGTTCCCATGGAGATAATATTATTTCATTTTAATATTATGTTCCAGTGCATTGCAATGGAACACCTACCCTGCTGCAGTGAAAATAGATGTTAGGGCCTTGTCAATGTAAGGAGATGTTTTGTCATTTCACTTTTACATGTTCTTTTACATAACAAGCACCTTGCCTCATAGGGCATTAAGGTCCACATAGGGGTGACTTACTAGTTGGTAAAAGTAAGGTTTAGGCCTGTCAAAAGGGTTATTTTGACAGGTTTGATTCGCCGTTTTAAAACTGCACAGACAGGCTATAGTGACAGGCCAGTAAGCCATGTTTTGCACTGTCTCGTGGTACCACAATGTATGCTGCAGTTCACTTGTGACATTTAACCCATAAGCCCTGGGGATACTTTGTACCACATGTTAGGGACTTATAGGCAAGTTAAGTATTTCAACATGTTTTAGGTATCAGAGCACATGTTCTGGGACCTGGTTAGCAGAGCTCCAATGTGGAGAGTAAAATAATCAGATGCATCAGTCCATAAGAATGGAGGTCGTTATTCAAAAAGTGGCATTATTCTACGTTCCCCTCTCTGGACAAAAGATCAAAAGAAACTCAAAATCATATAAGGGGAAGAACCTGGAAAGGCCATCTGCATTGGTATAGTCAGTCCCAAGTCTGTGCTCCACTGTAAATTTCATACTCTGTAGAATGAAGGACCACCTCAACAGTATGGGGTTTCCCCTCTAATCTCCATGAGCCACCGAAGAGGCCTGTGGTCAGTTTTGAACCCTCAAGTGAGTCCAAACAAGGAGGGTCTCAGCTTCTTCAGTGACCAATCAACAGCAAGACTTCCCTCTCTACGACATTCCAAACTTGCTCTCTGGGGAGTAGTCGCTTTCTGAAAAAGACAACTGGTTGATCCTGACCATCATCATTTATATGTAACAAGACTGCTCCAATCCCCAAATATAAGCATCTGTTCGGACTACAACCACCTTGCTGAAATCAGGTGCTTGAGTACAGGTGCTGTGCACAGTGCCTTTTCCAGGGTGTTAAAGGTCTTCTGACTCTCCTCAGTCCATATGATCTTATTTGGCTGCTTCTTTGAAGTCAACTCTTTCAGGGGGGCTACAACAGTGCCATACCCCTTGACAAACCTTCTGTAGTAACCTGTCAACCTAAGGAAATATCTGCTCTGAGTCTGGGGTTTGGGAGGTTCTCAAGCTATAAATGTCTGGATCTTGGGCTCAAAAGGCTGCCTATGTCCTCTGCCAACGTGGTGGCCCAGGTACACTGCTGACCCCTGCTCTACCTGGTAGTTTTTGGCACTGATAGTCAGCCATGCCTGTTGCAGGATCTGGGTGGAGCAAAAGACAGCAATGCTATCTAGATATACTGCACTAAAGGACTCCCAGCCCAGGCAGTACCTTGTTCAGTAGCTTATGGAAGGTGACGGAGAATTCTTCAACCCAAAGGGCATTACTTTAAATTGAAAGTGACCCTCAGGATTTGGGAATGCTAGTCTCTCCTTTGCTCTCTCAGCAGCCAAGGCAATCTGGCAGTACCCGGAAGATCGAATGTGCTGATATACTTGGCAGCTACTAACTGGTCAATGAGCTTGTCAGCTCTGGAAAAAGGGTCCAAGTCATTCCTCTGTCCTCCATCAGTCCTCTATACTCCATGCAGAACCTGACCTCTGGAGTACCCCCTTTCTGATTGGCCTTGGACATCAGCACCACTGTGCCGGACCAGGGACTACTCGAGGTCTCAATCACCCTCAGGGACACCTTTTTATAAGCTTCTTCTTTGTTGCTGACCTTTAGTTTGTCTGACAACCTATTTGTTTGTTTTTGACAGTTAAGCTGTCACTACTATCAGTTTCAATAACACACCATTGGGTCAGTTCAGGTGTCAGTGAGAATGGTCTAGCAAACTGTCCCAACAATTGGAGAAAGTTTCTCCGCTTCTCTTCTGTCAGTGGAGGGGAGAGCACTACTCCTTCCAGTAAACTCTCTTTCGCACTATTGGATAGTAGGTCTGGGAAATGCTTACTCTCCTGACCATGAGCATAGTCCCATCTCTCCTGTCAAAATTGAGCTTCAGACGGTTGATTCGTATCACCCTGTTGGGGTGTCTTGGGGTACCAACACCCACCAGGTAGGTGATTTCACCAATCTCCTCTAGTGCTGTGTAGAGCTCAGTCCATTTGCCCTGGAGGGCCTTAGCCTAGAAGCCACAGGCTCCACAACTCACACTTTCTGACCTGGCTGATATTCCACTAAGGTTGCTGCTTTTTGGTCATACCAGTGCTTAGTAAGCTCCTGGCTGACTGTTGGTATAAAACCTAGACATGTACTCAACAGTGTGGGAACACAGGTCCAGCACATAGTCAACAATACCCTCTTTGGATTCCAGTACCTCCCTGTAGGCAAACAAATACATGGGAGTAGGACACGTCACTTCCTATGGCGCTTCTCAATCAACCTCATAATCATATCTTCTAGGGTCTTTTTGGATCTCTCAATAAGCCCATTGGTTTGGGGGTGATAAAGGGTGGTGAACTTGTAAGTCACAATCACACTCATCCTACTTACCCTTAAGTACACAGACATGGAGTTTTCCCCCATCTGAGATTACCTCTTTGGGGAACCCTGCTCTGATGATGATATCAAGGAGGGCCCTGGCCACCACAGGCACAGTCACTATCATTAGAGGTATGGCTTCAAGGGACCTAGTGGCATGGTCCACCACCACAAAGATGAACCTATTCACTGAAGCTGATAATGGAAATTCCCACCCTCTCAAAAGGTGTCCTCACAAAAGCTAGTGGGATCAGGGGAGCCATGGGTTGCCTTCCTGTCTTGCCACCAGCTTGACAGGTGGTGCAGGAGTGACAGACCTCCTTCACCTTCTCAGACATCTGGGGCAGTAAAAGTGGTTGATCAACCTGTTCAAGGTTCTGTGTTGTCACAAATACCAGGCCAAGGGGATATCATGGGCTACCTTTAAGAGGAATGCCCTGTACTGCTGGGGGTCATCCTTCTCCTGGCTGCTACAGGCTTGGGTCCCTATCCTCGCTGTATAGGGCACCCTCTTCCCAGCAGATCCAGTGGGTTCTACTGGTATTCCCCTGCTCCTAGACTTCAGTCTCGTGGAATACTCCATTCCAATACTTACTCTGTTCCAAGAAGTCTCCCACAGATGGGCAGTGCTAAGGGATTGCAAGTGAAGGAATAGGGGTGGAAGGTTGCCCAGGGGAGACCAGGAGTTGGACTTAAGCCACCTTAGTCTCTGCGGGTCGAGTGGATGTCGAAGACCTGGCAGGCTTTTTATGTCCTGAATTGTGGCAGTCCAGGTACACCCCAGCCTTTATAGGGTCAAAAGGTTTCTTCCTCTTGCACCCTCCATACTTAAGTTTGGAAAGGCACAGGACCCACCCCTTGAGTGAACGTTTGGGGAACTTGTGAGAACTTCTTCCTTTTATCGTTGGTGCTTCCCTCTTTCCCCTGAGGGGGGCTGAACTACCTATCTTGGGGTCCATGCAGTGGGAATTTTTAGATACCTTAGTATACACCCAAACATCAGCTGCCTTAGCAAACTGCCTGGGGTCAGACAATTTGTAATCTGCTATATGCTGGTGTAAATCTGAATGACAATTATTCAAGATGTGTTACTCCAGGAATAAATTTTATAGCCCATCATAGTGACTATATTGCCTTTTACCCAGCCCTCTAGGACTTTTAGTGAGGCATCTACAAAGTCATCCCATGATTGTTGCACGCTTTGTGTGTATCCCGGAACTTCTTCCGGTACACCTTAGGTGTGAGACTAAACTTCTGCACAAGGGCCTCATTCATGAGAATAGGGGTCAGCTACCTCCTCTTCTAGAGCCAGGAGTGTATCCCTCCCTGGTGTTGGTACTATCTCAAAGACGTTTTAAGGCATGGACAAAGTGGGCTCTGGCCCAGGGCCCCAGCCTTTCAGGGGATCCCTTGATAGATCTGGCTCAGTTCTCTACCCAGTCCTGCCCTAATGACTTTGAATGATTCTTAAACATAGATTGTTTTAAATACCGTTTTCCTTTAATTTATCTTTTGTATGAGTTATGTGAGGTAGTCTATTACAGACATTTTTCAGAGAAATGTGTTTGTTTTTCAAAACCATGTAACACACATAAAAAAGTGTATTTTACATTTTAAATCTCTTATAAAATTCTCATGTGAACTAATATCTTTGTATTTTTTCTCTGGACAAATTCATGAGCGGGCACCTTCCAATTAAAACATCTTTTCAGAAATGTATCATCTTGCTGTAGCTATTGAGCTGAAGGTCATTCAGCAGAAGCTTCATTTTGTATTAATCATGGAAAAGAAGAAAGCTTATGTTATAAAAATATACTTTATCCTGATTGGTTCCTTTCATAGGAATCATGTATAGGTGTATAGACTGGAGAAAAAAGATGATTTGTACTAAAGCAATGCAGAGTTAGTTGGTAGAAGCTTTCCTTGCTCCCTTTAGACTTGATACTTTTTTCACTCACCTGAAGTGGTTAGACTCTTTTGCAAATATCTATCCCACTTCCGATGACAAATCTTTATTTGATTCATTTGATTCTGCCTATTAGATGCTTTTCATGCTGACATGTTCTATGTGACTTTTGCCCAACGTTCCTGACCTTTCCTAGCATAGATAAGTAAGGATTTTGCATTCATGGGAAACTGAGTCCCGCTTTGATTTGTTTTATTACTTTATAAAATTTTGACTTTGCATTTATGATTTCAGATTGCTTTGAAATATATCGTCCAATGATTTCATGTATTGGCTACTGAGCAACGACTAATTAGATGATTTGAATTTGTAACTTTGCTCATCTGTCAATGGTTTGCAAATGTAATATTCTCATGTTCTTTGTGGGGCTCAATGTGCTTCACATTATATTATTGAAATGTATTGATTTGTTGTGTCAGCCTCAGTTTGGAACTAAAGTTCCATCGCTTTGAGTGCAGCTGTACTTCAGTACAGAAATCTACATGGTGCAAAGCGCTGTAACACTCTTGTGATTTTCTCAAGGTTCTCCAGAAACTAAAATGAGAGAATATCTTCAAAAAATTCACACAATATACCTCAACCACGTGAGAATAAAGTCATATCTACTGAGTAAAACATGCACTTCCAAAATCAGCAGCAGCCTGTGAGTTGGTTCTTCATTGCTGTACTACAGCCTCCCATAGTGTTCTAATGGAAAACCAGAGTGTAAATATTTTTATTTATGACAAAAGTGTGGCACACCCAAAGCCATATTGATTGAATCAAAGTGAGAGCATTTCCTACAGAGCTCACGGTAGTAAATGAGCAAGCTTGATAGCAAAAATGTCTCCAAAGATGGCTTCCTTAGGAAAAGGAGCCCATAGATAGCCCAGACATTGCTTAGCCCCATGTAGCCCAAATATAACCCAAAGACAGAAGTGTGCAAAATGTTTAAGTAACTTGTGCAACACATATTCAAGTGATCAACTGGATAAACAACATAAACACAGCAACTAGTTTTAAAGCCCTTTGTTGCTAATTGAAACCTTTATTCCTCATTATAGCTTTCTAGAACAAAAATGATAATTTCTAAGAGAAAACAACCCTCATTTTGTTAAATTTTTAGGAAAAGGTTTAGGTTTTACAGTTTTGATTCCATTGTTTTTTTTTAATGAAAATGCATATTTTTATCAACAGTGTGTAATTAACACATAACAAATTCAAGATGTTTTGCTGGGAAGCTATGTTTATTTTAACATTTGGATAATGTAAGTCTTGATTTCAAAATGGTTGTTGCTGACTGTCGCTACCTTCCGGCGCACCCAGCGAACTCTCTGCCCTTTCTCCACCATGCAATCAGCACACAGTTGTTAATTTGTAAATAATGTTTTAAACACTATATAATTCTCTCATGTACAACATGATGCTTCTTTCTCAAGCTTTATTTTCATGCTGGGCTAACAATAAATATATTTTCAAGGTCTGACCCGTTGGAATCACAATTCGATTTTCATGAGAACTTAACCTTGACTGTAATAAATGTTGTACTAACTTTAAGGTTTCATGGGAGAACAAGGGAAGACAAGTACATTATTTTTTATCTGTGACACAGTGCTGACAAATGTGATTTTAAACTGTATCATTCTTTGTGTATAATGATGAGGTGGGATTTTTGGGACTTTGCATGCTCTTACCAAATGTAAAGAGCCTATTGCATTTCACCCTATAAAATTAGGTTTAAGGTGATGCTCTGCAGGTCTGATTACTGATATGACTTATTTACTGAGCTTCGTTTTATTCTGATCTGCTATCACATGATTTGTATTTGATTCTCAGCTTCATGCTTCTGTGTGACAATTGACTAACTGACTTACTTTGCCATTTAATTGTTTTATAAAATGCCAGTAACTTTTCAAGAAACCTTCATGGTTTGCATTATAATACTCGTCCGTCTTTATTGAGAAGCCTAATGTGCTTTACATTTAATTCTGAAATGTCATTGATGTTGAGTTTCCATGTTGACAAGTCCAGTTGTAGAGCAACAAAATGCTTAGGGGATTAACATCACTCCTGGTTCATCAGAAACATTTTTGATAATATAAACCAGAGAAAAAACGATGCATCAAAAACTGGTAGCAGAGGATGGTTACAGCCTAGACATGGATCGTTACAACTGGATCTTGATAGGTTAATTGGATTTTGAATGACCTATGTGGTTCATTGACTTAAGTCCAGAAACTAACATGTCCCTACATACTTCTTCACCCTGTGTAGATTAATGACAGTGTTGCAGGTGTTCCTGAGGCTGAACTGTGATTAAAGGAGTAACAAGTATAAGTAGAGTAAGGCCACTTGGTAAATTAGGTCTTTAATTGCATTGTATTACACTTTTTGAGCAGTACATTTTGGAATTTTTAGTTCTTGTTTCAGTTTCCAGGTGAGATGAATGCAGGTTGTAAGCTCTCTGGTTATGCTGCATTGATTTGTGGAATTCTAGGAACTTTGGTTATTGTGATTTTGAAACCATTGTTTCATATTTGAATTGCAGTTTTCTGGTGTCCAAATCATGTTTGAGAGGGCTATACTTCTGTGATGAATTTTAGGCGTTTGTTCACATTTATTTCATGTGCGCATTGTGATTCATGAACTAATTGCTTAAGAATTGCAGATGTGATGGGCCTTTGTCTTATGTTTCAGTTGTGATTACATGATGTTCAAGCGGTGTTCAAGAGGACTTTGCATTGATAATAACATTTTTAGTGTTTATTCATGCTTCTTGGCTTCTTTCATTCCTATCTACATACTAATTTTACATTATCAGATGCCATTGAAAATCCAAGATTGTGAGATATAAAATTGTTATTGGTAAATATCTCCTAAACGTATGTTATGTTTTGTCAGGTGCCACATTGGCACCATGATAGGGATTTAATAAAAGGTCTAGTTGTTACCGCATATTAATTCAGGGTGGTTTTGTCCATACTTTAGTGCATAGGAGTAAATGCGTTAACCAAGTGTAGGTTACTGCTGGTCAAGAACCTAACTTCTCCTGTTTGTGTGATTTCTTCAGAAGAAATTTAATTTTCCTTTCCCATTTAGGTAGAGCAGATACACGGTAATGATATTTATTAATTCCTGTGCAACATCACGAAGTAAGCTGTGTGTCGTGCTATGGCTGGAGATTGTCATTGGATGTCGCGCTGAGATTGGGTGATTGCCTTTGGAGCCGCACTGTGATTGGTTAACCTTTGAACTGGACGAGCTGCAATTGGTTGACTGTGTCATGAGTCATGTTGTGGTTCATTGATTATGTCAGTTGGTGCCACATTAGGATTGGCAAGTTAACGTTGAGTGCTACATTGAGACTGAAGCAAGCATTGTTGCAGACCTAGAATCACAGCTTCCCCACAGAGAAGCAGTGGCCAAACAGATTCATGTATCAAGAGTAAGCATAGAATTCAATGATATTTTGAAGGGGACTATCATTCCAGAGAGATTGAACACTTATGATGAGGCTGAGTGGAGATACTTGAGCCAGGAAGCTTTTAGGCATGCCCACGAGGCACATAAGAAATTAGAGGCATTGGTCTAAGTATATAAGATTAATATAAATGAGAAGATAACTTTGAGGGAGAATTTCAGACTAGTCATGAGTGATAAGGAAATAAAGATAATTAAAGTACCAAATCTGAAGGTGTGAATTACAGCATTAATGAAAAAAACACAAAACAGTGAAAATAATTAAATTAAAGAAGTTCAAAGACAAATGGTCAACGATGGAAGGGGTCAAGGTGAAAAAAGACAGTGTATGAAGCTGAAGGGGTGTGAGTCTGAGGCTGGAGTGATTACTGAATACCCTTTGAGACACATGGAGGACCATATGTGCATGTGCCTTGTAGTCATCCTGATCTTCTTTCATTCACCAAGAATCTCCTAAAGCTGAGGGAAAAGCCATGTAAATAGTAAGAAGAGGTAGAAAGGATTGTGACTGTGTCAAAAGTACTGTTAGAGAATCTGAATATGTTGTTTGAGGCTGTTGTCCATAAAGATTTGTGAATGTACTGCAAGTGATTTGTGAATAGGCCCACAATGGTCTATCCACTGATGTTATGACCAAGTACACAAAAGTAATTGAGAACTTGATGCTAAAATTCATACAGAACGAAGTGAGTTGGTCCAAAATTATGAGGGCAACCCAAGAGCCCAAGCAATCAACGGATGCTTCTTATGAGAGGGTTAAGCATATTTACCAACAGAACAATGTAAGAGAAGATCCAGCCTGTGAAGGTCTCAGTGGTTTTGTTTTAGTGTTCATTCTTAGGTTGCTCCCAGAGCTTCCCAGTCTGAGATACAGCAGAATGTGATGTGCTGGCAGACAAAATCTGTGGATTTAAGACTAAGAAGCACTGCAGTGATACCCCTGAGGCCAAGCAAAGAAAGATTAAGGCAAGGTACATTGTGGCACAGACAAATCTGACACAGAGAAGTGAGCAGAGGAATTCTTCCATGGTGGTTTAGGGTGCGGATCCGGTTTCATATATGCACATGGATATGCAGGAAGTTAGTATTCAAAGTAGTGTTGAGTATGTGTCTATAGGGAATATTATTCCTCAAGCACTCTCAGGTTTTGGAGATAGCTTGAATGCAAATGTCAGCATTAGTGCCCTGATAAAGAGCACTGTTAGCCAGATGTGTAACAAGGTTAGACATTGGAAGTGAGAATGTAGACTGAATCCTAATAGAGTTAGGAGTGATGCACAGGTGAGTTCAGAACATGAGTGTAATCTCTCACACTGGGGCGATATTGTCAGCAACTCCAGCCCAACTGACTCCTGTGCAAAACATGTAAAATCAGAGATGCAAATCATGTAAAATTGTCACAAGCCGCAATGGTGCTGCAACACATGGGAAATAAAGAATTTAATTTCTGGTTAAAAAAGAAAAGATTTCAGCAGAACTCTTCAATTTTCGATGATAGTGTCCCCTGGTTTTTTGCAGCTAGTGAAAGTCCCATTGCACGTGGCCCTAATCAATCACAATGACAGTGCCTGAGAGGGGAGGAATGTATGCTTGGTGCAATCTTAGAGGTAGACCAGAAAGGCCCATATGAGGAAGGGGCTAATTGCTCCATGGTGTGTCTGATGGAGGTTCCAAACCTATTCCTCTCAGGAACAGAAATCCAAGTTGTAGGCATGTCAAAAAAGTTAATTACAAATCAAGTCACAGAAAACTTCCCTGTAAAGATCGGTCCTATTGAAGATACCCATGAGTTCACTATATGTGACACATGTCCTGTTCATTCACTGGGATGGAACCGTTTGTGAAAAATTAATTGCACAATCTTATGCACACTAGATGGAGAAGCAATTCAGAGCCATGATACAGATGCTGACTTTGAAATAAAATTGCAAGAGTCAGAAGTCTACTTGTTCTCCATTTTGAGAAATAGACGTACTTTCTGACTTAAAACACAGTGAAGGAGAAAGTTTGAGATTTCACTGGCAAAGGCATTAGATTGATAATAAAGGAAAAGGGTAGATGTACAACGTGAATTTGTTGTCACAAAAGGTGAAAATTACCATTTGAGACCCAAAAATAATCTTGTACAATGTACCATCCCTATTTTGTGAGTCGGTATACAGTTACCAACTTGCAAAATAGGGAGTGCGACTCTCAATTAGGAAGGAGCATTCCGACGGTGTCCCTTCCTAATTGCGACTCGTAATGGGATGTATGATTGTTTGTGATCATGAAGGAGGTCGAAAAACAATCACAGTTAACACCAATTACAAATTGGTGTTAACCCATTTGCAAATGGGAGGGGTCTCCAGGGAACCCCTTCGTGAATGGTAGCGAAAATGTTTTTCAGAGCAGGCAGTGGACCCACAGACCACTGCCTACTCTGAAAAAATGAAAAGAATATTTTTCATTTTCATTTTTGAAATGCATCCCTTTATGGAAAATGGGCTGCATTTTATTTTAAAAAACGACTTTATTGAACAAGCAGTGACAGACATGGTGGTCTGCTGACCCCAGCGGGCCATCATCTCTGTGAATGTGGCCATTCCCAAATGGGTCGCAAATTGCAACCCGCCACATGAATATTAATGTGGCAGGTCCCTTGCAACCCATTTGGGAATCACACAAAGTGTGGTTAACACTGTTGTTAATTTTGTTTTGCGAATTGCAATTCGCAAACGGATTGCAAATTGCACGTTGCAATATAAAAAGTTGTACATCTGGCTCAGATGCTGTCTATCCACGAACATCTCAGTATAAATCACGCCTGTGGTGACTAAGGGAATAATTCCAGTGATCAAGCAGATAATACACCAAGGCATTTTAAAATAAGTCTTCGGTAGTCCTTATAATTCACCAATCATGGGTCTTCAAAAAGCAAATAATCCATGAAGAATAGTACAGAATCTTAGAAAAAACAATCAAATTGGAAACATATATTGTCATGTGGCACCTAATCCTGCCATAATCCTTTTTCAGATTCTATTAAATGTGGAATTATTCAAGGTCACAGACCTGTGCCAATCATTCTTACCTTTCCCCAACATGAGGGCAGTCAGTTCCTTTTTGACATACATATTTTTTGATAAACACCCTACTTTGGTATAGTGTCCCACAGGAGTATACAGAAAGCCCCTCAATCTTTAATCAAATACCGAGGAACAATTTGGACACCTTACAGCTGCCCTATAATTCAGTGTTGTTAGTAGAATATATAGAAGACCTATTGGTGTCTAAAAGGAAAGAAAGCTGTAAATTGGGCACGATTGCCCTGTTAAATCATCTAGCAGAAAACAGACAAAAGGTATCTCCATGTAAACTCGAGTACCGTCAGAGAGAGGCCATATGCACGGGACACTGTTTAGAGCAGAGAATGAGAAACGTGACCAAGAACACATCTGCAATCCTGAAAATGAAACCACCTAGAACACAAAAAGAGGCCATGCTCTTTCTAGAAAATTGTTAGCTACTGTTGCTTGTGGATTCCAAACTTTTCTTTTCCCTTGTGGAACAGCCTCTACAGGAGCTTACTCATAGTTATGTGAGTGATCCAGTACCCTGAGATGAGAAATACATGAGTGCCTTCCTATAGCTCAGAAACAATCTCTGTGGCGCCAGCTCTACGAATGCCTGATTATAAGAATGATTTATTCCTTTTCTGTCAAAAACATGACAGGAGCACATTGAATGTGTTGGCACAGACCCACGGAAACGTGAAGTGGCCCTTGGTTTACTTTTCAGCTGCACTGGACACCGTGGCATTGGAACTTCACAGCTGCTTAAAAGATGTTTCTGATGTGTGCATTAGTCTCCAGTAAGTAAAGTGATTGTATTGGGCTATACCCTCAGTGTGAGGGTCCCTCACTCAGTTGAGATTCTCATTATACGTACTTAAACTCAGCACATAACAAACAGCCAATTGACCAGATAAGAACAAATTATTCTAATATTTCACAGGTGTAACATCTTGAACTCTGCAATGCTTTTGCCAATTTCAGATCCCGATGATGAGGACAGTGAATTTGACCATGACTGTGTGGGTATCACAGAATTATGTACAAAGCCAAGATCCAACACATTGGATGTGCCACTTGAATCAGTCGAAATACCTCTTTTTCAAGGTGGCTCTTGTTTTATGAAATCCTTATGGAACCTTGAGAGCTGCATCTGCAGTCTGCCCCACATTTGGGGCCAGATGTATCAAACATCTGTGCGATCTCAAACGGCCCAATGGGCCGTTTGCGATCGCACAAATTTGTTTTGGTATGTAGCAAACTGGATTTGTGAATACATACCGATTCGGTACTAGGAAGGGGCGTGTCAAGGGTGTCCCTTCCTAATACCGAATCGCAGAGGTATGTATGATTGTTTTGTGACCGTGAATGCAGTCGCAAAACAATCACAGTTACCACCTACTTCAAGTAGGTGGGAACCCATTCAGAAAGGGAAAGGGGTCCCCAAGGGACCCCTTCCCCTTTGTGAATGCATGCAAAAAAAAAAATTAAGAGCAGGCAGTGGTCCCACGGACCACTGTCTACTCTTAAAAAATGAAAAAAAAACTTTTCATTTTCCATTTTTAAATGCATCCCATTTTCCTTTAAGGAAAACGGGCTGCATTTAAAAAAAAAAAGATTGCTTTATTGAAAAGCAATCACAGACATGGTGGTCTGCTGAGAGCAGCAGGCTACTATCCCTTTGATTGCAGCCAAATTGCAACCTACCTCATGAATATTGAAGAGGTAGGTCCATTTGCGAGCCCATGCGAATCGCAGTATGAAACTCACAATTAGGTAATCGCTATTGTGAATAATGATACATCTGGCCCTTGGAATCATAGAAGCGCCCTACTTGAACAATGTAACCTCTGCATAAGTAGGTGAATTAATTGTGCTAACTAGAGCATGTCCTGTGGCCAATAAATTAAGAGTTACCCTTGACAATGACAGCCAGTATGGATTTGACGTGGTCCATGATTTTGGACAGTTGTGGTCATAAAAGTATTTTATGGCATCCTTAGGTTCCCCTGTGAAATATGGGTGTAGCCAGGCGGCGCAATGAGGACACGTAGTCAGTGGTTGAATGCTACGGTGAGTTCTTATTTACAGTTAAAGGTATGAGTCCAGTAGTTTATGTTTCCTGCATCTATGATGTCTGTTTCAGTAATTCTTCTCCTTGTCTTCTTGTTTCAGGACTCCCAGGAGGCGCATGTGGGAAAACAAGACAAAGAACCGGTAAGTATAGGCTGCCCTTAGTTACGGGTTTTTGTTTTCTTCCTATTTCCTGTCCTTCCTTCCCCTTCTCCCCTTCTGTTTTCTCTCTGACCTTCTCTCTATCTCTCTTTTACTTTTGTCAAATGGTGGCGGCTTCTCTCTTTTCTTAGTTTCTCTTCTTCTGTATTCAGCTTCCTTGTTGTTCCTTTTCCTCTTGCTAGGTTTCTTTCTGTTTTCCTGGGTCTTTCCTTTTCTTTGCGTGCTACTATTTCTTGCCTCCTGTTTCACTTTCTACTTCTTTCTAAGTTCTCGGGGTCTTGTCTCCTCCCTCTCATTCCTTTCTGTTGTTCCCTTATTTTGTACTGTCCCCTCACAACAATTCCTGTTTGATAATCCCTTCTCTGTGCTGCCCCTTCACCAAAATAGCCATCTGTCATTCCTTTTTCTGTGTTGTCCCCTCCCCTTCTCTCTAAGTACCCACAAACAAACCAAAAGGCAGGATAAACAAAACAAACACTGTAGCGTTGTAGTCCCCTCCCGTCCGCCCCTTCCTTTCCCCAGCTTAGGTTTGCCACCCACCTGGGAGGGCCACGCTTTTCCCTAAGCGTGGCCGGAATTCTCGCTGGGCACCTCCTGCACCCTGGTGCTGGTCTCTGGATCTCCGCGTTGTGCTTCGGCTCCTCTGTCGTCCGTGGCATCTCCTTGGCTCCCGGTGAGGCTCTCCGCTGTGCTGCTGCTCCTCTTGCGTCTCCCGTTCGTCTCCTCCCCTCCATCTTTCTCCAACTCTGGCTTTAACTGATCAGTGGCGCGAAGCCGCTTACTCTGCCCTGCCGCTCCCGGATGTACTAGGGGATTGGACCGCTCACATTCCCCTTCCGGGTCGGGAGCAGCAGAGTCGTGCAAGTCCATAGACTCGGGCGGGTCTGTTGCTATTTGCAACGGCCCGTCACAATGGGATTCACATTTTCAGTCTTCTGGATGTACTGCAGTTACCCAAAAAAGTAGCTGTGAAATGCGCTGCACAGAAGACCTGTGATGACATGGTCACATCCAGAAATCAACATGCTGACCAGGTGGCCAAATATTGTGCTCCTGAGTCCAGCTAATTCAATCTAGATGAATCATGTAAAATTGACAGTGTTAATGTGACAAATATATTCTTCACACAGTGAACACCATAAATTAAGTTAATGTAGACACTCAAGGTGAGACACCTGACAGTGAAAAGGAAATGTGGGTCAGAGTGGGATGCAGCAGGGATGAGACCAATTCCGGAGTTGTACGTGATGGGAAGCCGGTGCTGCCGGACTGTATACTGCCCACAACAGGCCAATGCTTTCATGGCCCTATCCATGCGGAGAGGGATGGAATGATCCATACCTTTCAGAGGGTTTGGTTCAATACTCAGTTCAGTTCCTTGGCTGTAAGCTTGTGTCAGTGATGCATTACATGCCAGCAGTTAAATATCGGCAAGAAAACTGTTTTTAATATGAATTACATAGGAATGTCATACAGCTCTTAAACTCATGTTCAGGTTGAGTTAGTCAAAATGCCTTTTTGCCAGGACTTAAGGTACAAACTGGTTGCTGTCTACCTTTTCCCCTGTTGGGTGAAGGCATACTTGACTAGGAGTGACAGTCTCACTGTGGCCAAATTGCTGTTGTAGGAGTTAATTCCCCGTTTTGACATGCCTCCTTCTTTTGAATCAGATCGTGGTACTCACTTCAAAACCGTCATGGAGTGTCTCTGCCTAACTCGACATAGATCAGAAATTCTGTGGTTACAGACCAGAGGCTTAAGCAGTAGTGGAATAAGTCAATGGTATATTGAAATTCAGATTGGTCAAGGGATGCACCTCCACCTCTATCAAATGACCAGATGCACTCCCCCTTATCTTGATGAGTGTCAGATGCATGCCAAACAAGAAGAGGACTCACCCCCCACTGAAATGTTAATGGGGAGAGGCATCTTTATTACATCTATACCTGCAACTCCACTTGTAAACATCACAGATGACATTGGTCTTCAATACTCCTGAGGACTGTCTGATGTGATGTGTTCTATCTTTTGTCAAATCGATTCGGCACCTCCATCTGCAAAGCAAGGATTGTGCTATGATCGCAATGCAAGAGACTGGATCCTGGTGAAGAAACATATGCACAAGAACTGTTTGAAGCCTGTTAGAGGGGCCTGTGTCAGGTAATCCTTGTGACCAACACTGCTCTGAAATGTGCTGGATTGCCACAACAGATTCATGCGTCTCTTACTATAAGTGTGAGGCATGTTGACAAAGACGTGGTGACAGCAGTCACCAATTCACCAAGACAGATGCCAATCTGACGTGTATCCTGAAGGGGAAGAATCACAAGTTGAATCTCTGCAAGACAGACACCAGCAGAGTCAGCCTGGTCAAGCCCTAGAGCTACAAGGGCAAGATGAAGGTTAGATACTCAAGAGTCCTGCATCCAGAAAAAGAGGTAAAGATTAAAAATCAAGCTTAATATCACTCAATTCCTGGTGAATAATGGATTGCTGTGAGGATGATTGAGGTTAAAATAATCCTCAACCAGCAGCAAATGAAGTGAAGACACAACCTGTGATTAAAACAGATGTGAAGGTGGAAATGAGAATTGTGAATCAGAGCTAATCTTAAGCACCTCGGTGAAGAGAGTATATTGTGAAGAAAGGTGGCCAAATGGAGCAAGAAAAAGAATACCAAAAGGAGAGAAAAGAGCTGATGGCATTGAAGGAGAAATAGTGCAAGAAGAGAAAAGTGAATGCTACGAAGAACAGTCAAAAGAGGTAAGAGCCTGAAAGTGCCTAGAAAAGTATGGAGGTCCTGTATGGTCATATGTAGTTGATATCCAACAAACTGAGCAACCAGATACAGAAACCATTGATCTGGCAGATTGCAAATTCATTTCTGAAGAGTCTTCAGGAACATGAACTGAATTAAAGCTTAGAAAATCATTCCTGAATAAATCCTGGTAACCTACTGAACTGAGATCCAATTGAAGATATTAGGTTTCCTTAGGCATACAGCTGAAGACTTCCCTTTTAAGTATCCAATTGAAGACCGTGGGATTTCTTTCTTTGACTAACATATAAGATTTAAACTGAAACTGTTATTTAGACTTCAAAATGTTCTTTATTTTTGATTGTACCATGAAATGTAGTGGTTAGATTTTTGATATTTCCTAGTATTTTCGTAAAATAAATCACACTTTATTATACTACTCTATACAATGACACATCATACCATACTCTACCATACCATACCATACAATACCATAACAAAAAACAAAATGACAAGTCATACTCTACCATACAAGTCAGGCATACCGTACCATACCACGATACCATAGTACACTATGACAGGCCATACAATACCATAATATACTATACCACACCATAGCATACCAAACAGTACCATAACATACAATGACATGCCATACCATATTGTTCCATACCATACTAAACAATGGCAGGCTATTCCATACCACACTATACAATGATGCCATATCATACCATACTATACCATATCATACCATAACATTCCATACTAAACACTGACAGGCCATACCATACCATTCCATATCACATAATACCATATCATACTATAGAATGGAAGGCCATACCATACCATAACACACTATACAATGACAGGGCGTATCATAACATACTATACCATATTAAACAATATCAGGCCAAACCATACTTAACACAGACAGGCCATACTATACCATAAAATACCATACCATAACAAACTGTACAGTGATAGGTCATACCATAACATACCATACTATTAATGACAGGCCATACCATAACATACTGTACCTTGCCATATAATGACAGAGCATAACATACCATTCTATGCTATACGATAGGCCTAGGATATGCTATACAATGCCATGCCATTCCATACCATACCTTGACAGGGCATATTATAATGTAACATACCATGCTTTACAATGACAGGCCATACCACACAATACTATACAATTACAGGCCATACCATACCATAAAATGAGAGGCTATACCAAACCATACTATTCAATGACAGTCCATACCATATCATACATACCATTCCATACTATGACAGACAGAACCAGCCATACTGTACCATGCTATACAAGATAGGCCATATTGTACCATACATTCATACCATGCTATACTATGACAGTCTATACTATACCATAATATACTATACCATACCATAGTGAACTGTACCATACCATTACATATCATACAATGACAGGCTATACATACCACTCCTCCCACAATAAACAAAGGCAGGCTATACTATACCATACCATATTATATGACAGACCAAACCATACTATACAACAAGCTTTACCATAAAATACTATACAATGACAGGTCATACCATACTATACTGTACCATATCAGGCCATAACATATAATACTATACAATGACAGGCCATAACATACCATACTATACAATGACAGGCCATAACATACCATACTATTCAATGCCAGGCCATACTATACCATATAATACCATACCATAACATACTATACCGCAAAGGTCATTCCATGTCATACCATACATTTAATGAAAGGCCATACCATACTATACAATGACAAGGTACACCAATCATACCTCACCATACCATAATCTCCACACCATAGCAAACCATACATACCCATATGTCACTATGTCAGCCCAGAAAAGCGGGAGACAGTGAAAAATGTGGTTCTTTTCCCCATTGACTTAGATTGAAACAGATGCAATTTTAGGTGGTAATCAGCTAAAATAAAGCCATTTTGGCTTTACAATTCTGAAGTAGACCACGTGAATTGGGTCTGTTGGCATGTATGCATACCATATCATGCCATACCATGCCATACCATACCATACCATGCAATGACAACCCATATCACATACCGTACCATGCCATGTCATGAAAGGCCATACCATACTACACCATTCAATGATAGGCAATACCTTATCATACTGTACTATACAGTGGCAGACCATACTGTGTGTGTGTGTGTGTGTGTGTGTGTGTGCGCGCGCACTTTACGCGTGATTTTATTCTCTCATCTGATGGACCTTTCTATGTTGCTTGCAATACACAAGGGAGTTAACAATAATAAACAATTCAAATTTCTGTGAAGCCCATTTGGCCCCACAATAAGGACCATGAATCGTTAACAGAAGTTAAGTCCATGTATTCCCAATCTATAATCAATCGAACATATATGCATGTCATGAAAATATTAAAAAGATACAGAATTACAGTTGGCAAGCTGAAATATCTCAATTGATTCAGTCTTAATTGATTAAGGTACAGAGTAATTACAATCACATCAATACAGAAGCTGAGAATTAGAAATAGGTGCTCCATAAAGAAACTCCTGTTCTCTCGCCTAAAAATGAAATAATTCTAAAACCATATAGCAAGAATTCTAAGTGGAATATGAAGATGGTTCAATGTTTAGAAAGTTGCTTAGGGCAATTTAGGAATGTGAGAAGGTGTCAACGTAGTAAAGACTTCAGTAGAAGTCTTCCAAACAGGAATATGTTTTTAGCATAAAGCTTCACACTTGCAAGAAAAAAAGAAGCAGCGAGTTCTGTATCCCTTAAAGTCTAAGGGAAACTACCTTAACTTCTAACAGTGTAAGCATTAAAACAAATGGAACCTTCAACATCAGTCACATTTTTCCCTACCTGTCAGGGACCAGTGAGCTTTTCATCTGCCTCATAAATTGAAACATCACCTAGATTTCTCAACTCATGGAACTTGAACAGTCTCTGCAACCTTGAATGTCCCACGTTCCTGGTGCACGATGATTGGGAGACTTCAGCTGCTCATTAAATCTTTACATCTCGTACCAAGAATTTCTCTTCTCAGGCCTTAGTATCAGTGAACCTAATACACAAGTTGTACTCCTTTCCTCCAGCTACCAAAGCCTTGAAACGCACTTGCAAAGAAAGAACACGCTAACCAGACAAAAAATGCATTTCAGAATTAAGGCCTTTAGTCAGGATAACTAAACATGTAATATGCATTTTGAAATCATGGTTATACATATGCACAAGTTAAACTTTATCATATTATAAGCAAATAACAAAATAAATGTTAGTTTAACATATACAACTTATATAAATGTAGAACATGAATAATTAATATATGTAACCATTTTAAATGAACATTAGTGTGCACGTCTATAAAGCTTCAGTCTTTCAGTGGTTAAATGTCATTAATACATTTACATTTGTGCACACACGTTAATAATATTAAAGCACACAAGATATATATATATATATATATATATATATATATATATATATATACATATATATATATATATATATATATATGATGTCAAATATAAAGGTACATCTGCACAATAATTGATGTGTAAAGGATGGAGTCTAAATTGCGCTACTCCAATCCTTCCTCGGCTAGTAATGTAAGCCATCACAATAATACACATATGAATCAATTTTGGATGACATCAAGTCAAAGCTTTGAAGTTCTCAACAACCGTCACCTAGTATTTTCTTCCTTGCCTTTACCTATATGTATCACTTAAAAATAAAGAACATGCATAGCACACAAATGGCGAGAGTGATAAGAGTTCTCAAGATAGATCCCATTTTTCCACTTCCCAGATTTCCAAACCATCTGCCAACCCTAGATAACTCATCTCCAAGTGCTTCCCAAACACCTATAGCTTTGAATTCCTGCAAAGCTCCACTCAGGTCACTAAGGTTTCAATGTATATCCTCAGATCATCACTCTTGTCCGGATGTAGGTGCAGGATTGCTGGACCTTTAATATCTTGCAAGACTCTGCCTTTTTTGTGTGAGAAAGTTGCCTAACATAAGATGATTCAGCAAAACCATGGATCTCTTAACTATAATTTCAATATCTATTGCCAGTAAGGAACTTGCTGTATTCGTATAAAGGTTATCCACTATGCTGGACAGACTTTTTAAATCTTGAGATCATTCAAGGTCACACCCACATTTGAAATCACTGCACCAAAAACACCTCCCACAATTTCAGCACCACTTGCACCTCTTTTCATTCTAGGTTTCATCTGCCTTCTGGGATGATTCAAATGCTCCACATGATATACCTTTGAAAGACAACAACTAAATAACACGCATTATACCATCACTTGGGCAATTTGAAATATGCTCAATCCCTATGAATAAAATAAACTCCAGGAATAACAGGATCACATCCTCCCAAAAAATCAAGTCAAATATCTTCATATTTGAAATCATGGTCACACTCCATCTTTCCAATTAAATTTGTGTTAAGGGAAGATGCATTGCTACTCACACATAATGTCCCTTTATGTTACCAATCTAAAAGTAGTACAGGCATAACACCTAAATCTTGGTGTTTTCCTTGTTTTTCATTCTACTGTCCTTTATACTTCTCATCCCAATCTTTGTTTCCCCCTTCATCTATTGCTCTCTTTCTGTATTCTACTTAATCAAACTATTTCTTCTAAATTTAATTTATTTAAAGATCATGTCAGATTGTGTCTATGAGCATAAGCTGTGTCCAGTGTCTTGAGCGTTTTAAGGAAATTGCTAGCTGTCTCCATCGTCTTAGCATAGAAATGATGATTCAAATGCTTCAACAAAGAAACTTTAGTAAAATACCAAGTCAGAATTAAACAAATAATACTGAAAACATCTTGTCCCATAAAAGAAACTTAACAGAAGGCTACACATAAAACCATACATACCAGGATGATGATAGGTAATTCCCTCTGCTGCTGATGCAGCTATCTGGTTACACACATAACAGTCTTTTGAATCCATAGTGTCAACATATTCATAAAGCAATTTAAAATAAACATTTCAGAAATAATCTCCTCTAGATGCATATAGATGCAAAACCCATAATCCAGTGTGTGTGAGCTACTGTCTATAAGACTCCAGATCAAAGGGGTAACACTAGGTTTAGGCTTAACTACTGTGGAAGGTGTGGGTGAAGATAATCCTACAAGAAGAACAATTAGTACTACAATAATAACCAACAACACTCTAGCTAATACATATCTATGTCTATTGGTGTTATTTTCCATGATTTCTCCAGAATCAGATCGCTGAGTACAAATTAGCAGCAAACGAAGTCTTATCTGTAGGTTTCTACTTGTGCAAATGGCAAAACAATTTTCATGCAATGTGCAATCACGTAATTTACAAAATCTTTGTGAGATTTCCTTAATCCTACTCCATCTTTTTCTAAATTACACCCTTAGGCTCCTTCAACTGCCTAGGGTCTGGGGACTCTTCTTAATTCCTTTAAATAATTCCCTCTTAATTATTTACAAGTCAAAGTTAAGCTCAAATGATCATGTCAATAATATTTCAAATCAGTTCATTCAATGAGAGTACAAGTTTAAGCTTAGTTCAGGTTACATCTCAAGTTCATGGAGGTTCAACTCATATCTCACTCTTGTCTTTTAACTCACAAGTTTCCTCCTTGTAATCGTTATCAGTGAAGTATATCCATTCAGGGGATGAGTACCTCTGACATGGCACTCTAGCTCTTTTTAATCTCCTGGGTACAGATTGTTCACATTCTCTTTCACTCATGTCAGAATCCTCAGTATTTTCCCGGACAGTACTCAGGCCTTGTTCTGTTAGCAATCTTAATCTCTCTCTTTCTTGCCTTCTCAGCCAACCGTCCTCAGTCTCTACTCACCATGACACACCACTGGGCCCTTAATCAGGGTCGGAGTCTGGCTCAGGTAGCGGTTCAGGCCAAGACTCCTCAATTGTCAGTTCATCAAGACCCCGCCCCCCTCTTTAGACTGGGGATGTACTGTCACATGCTCTTGCTGAGTCTCAAGACTCTGTGTACAGTCTTCTTGCTGTCTCTCAGTTGAGGGTTGCACTTCAGGAGGAAGTGCTGTCAAATCATCAAAAGGACACTCCACTCTTCGATTGTAGGCTCCATGAATCCAGTTAGACTCCAGACACATCTTCCAAACGTGCGTTTTCACCAAGGCCCAATCGTCAAGACTGAGGTCATGGCACTGCTTCAGACTTGGAGTGGCAGCAACAACTTCAACCTGGTGGGACACAGAATGGACCACAACAGCTAGTCCATTGCAATAGTCAATATCCATTTCATCAGTAATGATTACAAGTGCATATTTAGGCACTGCAGGCAATCTCATAGCTCTCCCCATGATTATCTTATGAGGGGCAAAGCGTCTGGCCACTTCAAAGATGTTGATGCACACACTTTGGCTAATCTGGCTTTCAACGTGCAACTCACTTGCTCCACGATGCCAGAAGAATCTGGCAGATAACTGCAATGTAGTCTCTGCTCCACTTGTAATGCTGCACATAACATTTTCAGGACCTCATTACTGAAATGAGTTTCCCCGTCTGACTCCAGTGAAGTCAGGAAACAAAACCTTGGTATCAACTCCCTCAACAACAACTTGGCTACTGTGAAACTGTCATTTCTCCTGGTCGGGTAGGCCTTCACTCAACGCAAGAAGATGCACACGTTCCCCAGAACATATCTCAGCCAGTTGCTCACAGGCATTTTGATAAAGCCCATCTGTATTCGATTACACGGCCCTCCTGACCGTTCTATGTGGCTCAATGTCACTGGAGTTCTTTTATCTATATTCCTTTGTTGGCACACAACACATCTGTGACACAATTGTTCAGTTACTAACTTAAATCATGGGTTAAACTAATGTCACTTGAATAACCTAACCATGGCATCCCTCCCAGCATAGGGAGGTCCATGGAAGTGTCTTGCCATTGGGGATAGCATTCGGTCTGGAAACATTGGTCTTCCATCTGCAGAAACCCATATATTATCATCTCTTTTCACACATCCTGCTCTAACCCAGCCTTGCTGTTCTGCCTCTATCACTTCTTCTTGGAATCTCTTCACTTCCTCACAGGTATTAGATGTTGCCAACAGCAGGTTAAATTTGGTCTCACCTTCAGACTTTAGACTCATTTATATACTCACCATTGAACGTTTGTGATCCATATGCACCATATCGGGCAACTTCATCATCATAACGGTTGCTCACTGTTACATAATCATCACCACTGTGGTGAGCAGAGCACTTTACAAACACATTTTTGTACAGTCGGTTGTAATGTATCAAGTAGCTTCATGACAAATTCTCTGTTATGAATTGGAGAGCCAGGTGACCACATAAGTCCCTATTGTGGCTGTTAGACCTGGCATCCTTGGCGTAGTCTCCCCTGTCTTTTTTGCCTCTGCTTCCCATGTTTTGACTGTGTGCTGGACTCTGTTTTTGTTGTTTTTGGTACTCTAGGCACTTTACCATGGCTGACCAGTGCTAAAGTGCAAATGCTCCCTGTGTAAATTGATTGTGCAATTGGCTTTTCCATGATTGGCTAATTTGATTTACTGGTAAGTCCCTAGTAAAGTGCACTAGAGGTGCCCAGGGCCTGTAAATCAAAATGCTACTAGTGGGCCTGCAGCACTGATTATGCCACCCACATGAGTAGACCCTAAACATGGTTCAGACCTGCCTTTGTGGTCTCTGTGTGTGCAGTATTAGACTGCTGATTCGCATTGGTAAGTGTACACACCTGCCAAGCCCAAACCTTCCATTTTTATACATGTAAGGCACCCCTAACGTAGGCCCTAGGTAGCCCCAATGGCAGGGTGCAGTGAATGTTAAAGGTGAGTATGTACTGACTGATGTGTTTTACAGGTCCTAACAATGAAATACTCTCAAATTCAGTTTTCACTTTTGAAAGGCCTATTTCTCTCATAGATTAACAGGGGGGCTGCCTTTAAATTTCTTTTAAGTGCAGTTTCCCTTTCGGAGCAGCTAGAGATGCGGAGTTTGGGGTCTCTGAACTCACAATTGAAAAATACATCTTTTGGTAGAGTTGGTTTTTATATTGTCAGTTTGAAAATGCCACTTTTAGAAAGTGGGCATTTTCTTGCTTAAACCATTCTGTGAGTCTGCCTGCTTGTGTATTCCCTGCCTGGGTTAGACTGACAGTTGGGCTGTTTGTGAATCTCCACTAGACAGTGACACAAAGGGGCCATTTGGGCTAGAGTGGAGGGAGTGGTGGTCACTTACAACTGAATGGGATGTGCCTGCCCTCACACAATGCAGTCTCTAACCCCCTGGTGTGAGTCTGGGACCAGGTCTGGGCAAGACAGGATCTTGTGAACAACAGAGACTTCCCTTTGAAGTTTGCCTACTTCAAAGGCAGAAAGGAATATAATGTCAACACCAGAGCAGTACGCGCTCTATTGCCGAAAAAAATGCAAAAACCCAGCACTCTCAAAACAAAATAATTTATGCATTGTGCTGATATGTTGTGGTTTAACCTTTTGCATTGCAGAGTTCAATCCTGAAAACGTATTTTTAATATGCTTACAAATACTGTTCCTTTGCAATGTATTGCTGCAGGTTTTCAGAGTGTGTTAGGGTGTGGCCCCTTTCCAGGGCCTTCCAGAGACTTTCCCTGCAACATGCCTGGGCGTGGTTCTGGGCTGGGCCAAGACTCTATAAAAGAGAGCCAGCCCAACTCCCAGTGCTCACTATTCAGAGGTCCCGGTGCAGAGCAGCAGCTTCTTCCTGAGCTCCTGTCCCGGCGGCCTATTTGGATCTTCCAGTCTTCTGCCCTAATCCTTCATTGGTGATCATTGTTCCAGGCGGTAAGATGGTGGTTGGACTGTCCCGACACCGCTATTTAGAAATTTCATATTCTTGGTTTAAATTCTTAAATGAGTAACAGATCACTTGCGCGCTACCATTTCTTGACATTTATATGGTAGTTTACAAATAGGCAAGACGCGCGATTTATTTCATAAAGGTTTGACTTTGTTATTCATAGCGCGCTACCATTTCTTGACATTTACATGGTGGCTTAAGAATCGGCAAGACGCGCAATTCGTTTTATGGTTTTTAAACATTGTTGTCCATTGCGCGCTACTATTTCTTGACATTTACATGATGTTTTACGAACTGGCAAGACGCACAACTTATTTCATGAGCATTTAACTTTGTGGTTCATTGCGCGCTACCATTTTTTGACATTTTACATGGTGGCTTAAGAATCGGCAAAAGAAGCGCAATTTGTTTCGTTGTACTTTGATCTTGTTATTTATTGTGAGCTGTTATTCCTTGACATTTACATCGTGTTTTACGAATCGGCAAGACGCGCAATTCGATTAATGCTGATTTGACTTTGATATTCATTGCGTGCTACCATTTCTTGGTATTTTACATGGTAACACTCGAATTGGCAAGACGCACGATTCTCTCCTCGAGTTTAATTCATGTTGTTTACTGTATGCTACTATTCTAAGATAGATATTATGTAATATTCGAGTTGACAAGTTATGTGATTTGTTTCCTGAATCCATATTGTGTTATTCATGGTGCACAATCCTTTTATGGTGTTTACTATATATATATATATATATATATATATATATATATATATATATGCAATATGCGCAATTTGTGTTGAAACATTTTAAGAGTACACAGAAGGCCAGAGTTTCTAGATGCAATATTGTATGTTCCTAGTATACATTCTCAAAACAGGATTTATATGAATGGTTTAAAATTTAGTCATAATGTTTTTTCTGATTCTCATGTAAAGGAAAGTACTTGAATAAGAAAGTTTTCATTTAATTCATCTTGATTCCCCTAGAGGTATCTGGCCATCTTGAAACTTAGTCATTTAAAACTTAACTCTTAGATTGTTCATGTTTTCAGAGTGACTAGGCTTAGAATCATAGTCTAGTATTGATTTCAGGAGATATAATTTTCATATTGTGTGTTCTAACCTTTTTCTTACTACAGGTCTCCTTCCCAGCTGTTCCCTTCCTAATCCCCTCTTCCCCTCTTGAACTCTCTCAGTCTCTGTGATTTATCTATCAGAGTCTTGGAGCTGTTCAGTGGTGGACGTGTTGGGAACGTGCACAGACCCCGAGGATCTGGTGATTCTGACATATAAGGAGTGGACTGAAAACTCTAGATTTTCAGATTACTTCTGGAACCAAGAGGAACCTCTGCCAAGGAGAAGAGCTGCCTCTTTGCCTGTAATTGTGCTTCGCTGGGTTGGTCTGCAGTTGATGTTTCTGCCTGAAAGAGGACAAAGACTGGACTCTGTGGTACATTCCTGCTTGTGAAGAATCTCCAGGGGCTTGGATTGAGCTTGCCTCCTGTCTTGAAGTCTCAGGGCCATCAAAGAATTCCTCTGTAAGCACTTGGACTTTCTGCTGAGACTCCTGCCCTGCCAAGTGATGCCCTTTCCAGTCCTTCGGCCTTTGAAAGGTGAAGCTGGTAGAAAAAGGTTTGAAATCCATGCACAGGACACCGTGCAAGGAAAAGTTTGAAGTGCCACCTGCAACGTGGCCATATAAACAACGCAATCCCTCACAGTGCGTTTTTTCCATCACCATGTGGCCAGATTTCACTTGCATTGTTGGTGGGTGTCAAAATCATTGGGAAGCTGTGCGGATCCAAAGTGCTCCATCTGGAAATCGACTCATTGCTCTCTTGCGGGAGAGAAAACAACACATCGTCTACCCAACCGGAGAAGGAACGACGCACGGCCTCACTTGCGTGTAAGGAATCTATACATTACTAACTTTTCTGACACACACCCGCCCCTGCAGCTTTATTTTTTACGCAAGCCAGGTACTTTGTGTAAAAGCAATGTTTCCATTGTTTTCCATGGAGTAAGACTCTTTTTATTTTAAAAAGTCATATCTTGACTTGTGTATGTTGGATTTTGGTCTTGTTTTATTTAGATAAAAATTGGCTATTTTTCTAAACTGAACTCATGTGGTGTCCATTTTGTGGTGTTTTCACTGTTTTACTGTGTGTTTTGGCAAAAATACTTTACATATTGATTTGTGGCAAACTAGCAAGGGGGTGAGCAGGGGTTATCTTAAGTGTGTATCTCCACTGCCCTGACTAGAGTGAGGGTCCCTGCTTGGACAGAGTGCAAACTGACTGCCAACCAGAGAACCCATTTCAAATAGTTGTCATAACTGCCCAAAATCATGAAGGACACCAAAGCTGTACTGAACAATCTGTAAATATAGTCATTCTGAGCTGGTCGGAGACACAGCAAGCTTTATTAACAGTTATCAATTGAGCTACTTGTGCAGAGAACGTCACTCGAAACCAGGAGGCTTCCACTACTCCTGAGACAGTACAGACTGCATAGGCAGCTCTCAAGTTTCCCTTATTGTCTCTCAGACAAGACCCATCCACAAACAGTGTGTGATCCGATTCTAACAGTGGCTCATCCTGTATATCTGGTCTTGGTGTGGTGCATAGTTTGGTGACATTGAGACAATCATGTTCAACCTCCCCATAATCATTTTCATTCTCTGGAAGAGGCATAATTGTGGCAAGATTTAAAATAGCACATTGTCTAAGGGTGACATTGTCCGCAGCAAATAGAATCTGCTTGTACTTCGTCAAGCGGCTGTTGGTAAGGTGCTGTCTAAGCGTACGTGTCAAAAATACTTTAACTGAATGTGGGACAAGAATAGATAAAGAGTGTCCCATCAGAATGCTAATGCAATACTAACACCAACAGCTACCGCAGCTTTAAGACAACCGGGCAGTCCTGCAGCCACAGGGTAAGGAATAGGAGAGAAGTAGGCCATAGGGCATCCCGAATTCCCATGCATCTGTGTAAGCACTGAGAGAGTGCAGTCCTCCCTCTCACTGTAGAAAAGAGTAAAAGCTTTATTGTAATCAGGCATTCCCAGTGCCAGGACACAACAGAGACTTTTTCTCAGCTGTACAAAAGGTAACCAAGCAGTTGTTATCCCATAGTATCGGATCAGACACATCTTTGTGTGTCAGCTTCTGTAAAGGCTTGGACACAAGGGAAAAGTTGGGTATTCAATTCAATTTTACTTTATTTATGATTCTGAACTCAATTGAGGTCCATATTGAGGGTATTCGCTGATGACAGTAGACCATCATTCCCCAAAATATCCTGACTTCTCTCTGGGTGGTCGACGGATTCATTTTAAAGTTGTTGAGATCATTTCTTGTGGCAGCTTCCTCACGTCTTTCTCAATGTGATGTCCGAGACACAGAATTTACTTTTGACAATACTGCAACTTACCTGGGGACACTTTGGGGGGTCATTACAACATTGGTGGTAAAAGCCGCTTAACGCCATGCAGAAGACCGCCAACACACTGCCGCGGAATACCGCCACTGCCATTATGACCCACAGCTCTGAATCCGCCAAAATCTAGACACCCACACAAGTCCGCCACACCAAAGGTCAGTGATAAACTGGCGATAACAAAACCTCCACCGTCACGCCAACAGGAATTCGCCCACACAATCACGACCCACGAATCCACGCGGCGGTCTTTCAACCGCGGTATTCCATTGGCGGTACACACCGCCACGCTCAAAATACACATTCACTTACAAAAAATAACCACATTGGACAATTCAAAATACACACATGATACACATACACACACCACTCCCACACACTCAATACACTATAAAACACACACCCACATCACCCACAAACCCTTACGACAACAATTGCGACAAAAGGCCAGAGAGAGACACCACCAGAAAGAACAATAGCATCCACAGGCACTCAACACCATCCCTCACACAACATCCACGCACCTCACACAACACACCTCTAAATAGCACCCCACACATCACAGCACACACCACCCCACACATCACCCATACCACCCCATGGCACCGCAAAGACACCCCAGGTTTTCTGAGGAGGAGCTCAGGGTCATGATGGAGGAAATCATCCGGGTAGAGCCACAGCTATTCGGCTCACAGGTGCAGCACACCACCATAGCTAGGAAGATGGAGCTATGGCAAAGAATCGTGGACAGGGTCAACGCAGTGGGACAGCACCCAAGAACTAGGGATGACATCAGGAAAAGGTGTAACGACCTACGGAGGAAGGTGCGTTCCGTGGTCTCAAGACACCAGATTGCGGTTCAGAGGACTGGCGGTGGACCCCCACCTCCTCCCTCAGAACTCAATACATGGGAGGAGCAGGTCTTGGCTATGCTGCATCCTGAGGGCCTTGCAGGAGTAGCTGGAGGAATGGACTCTGGT
The DNA here is from genome assembly GCF_031143425.1 of Pleurodeles waltl. NCBI lineage: Eukaryota > Metazoa > Chordata > Amphibia > Caudata > Salamandridae > Pleurodeles > Pleurodeles waltl. The sequence continues at coordinate 933,116,800 of NC_090444.1, forward strand.
AAGTCAAACCTTTAACTACTTCATCCCCCACACACCTGCATGCTATCACATACCCCTACCCTCGCCCTCACCCCCATCACTCCAACTCCTCACATATATCCCAATATCGCAAACCACACATCCCAAACCCAAGCCCTGCATGTAACACCAAAGCATGGACACCCATCACCAAAGCATGTCCACTGCACATAACCATATACCCCCTAAACCACTATCACACAAGGTCCCACACAAGAATGCAAGCACTGGGCTACAGGGTCACCCACCCATTGCACACATGGCACACACAGATGCAATAATCATGCTTTTACACCCCTGCAGGACCCCTACCCAACGTCGCCGGACAGGAGGGTCCAGACATGTCCACTCCACCCACAGAAGAGGCCCACAGTGATGACAGCAGCTCTGTCCAACTGGATCTAGATGACCAGCCCGGCCCATCTGGGACCTCAGGACAGTCGGGTCCCCTCACACTGGCACAAGCCACAACAGAGCCTCCCCCCTCTAGAAACACAAGCACAGCACCCACCCAGCAAGCCCATACCTCTGTCCCCAGGACACGTCAAGCAACAGTGTGTCCACCACTACAGGGAACCCAGGCTAACCCACCACCCCAACAACACCAGGGACCTGGGGGCAGTGGTAGTGGGCACACGGTTCAGGCGACAGAGGCCCAGGGAAACAGGGGAACTGGGAGGGCTGCTGTGCGACAGGGGGAGGACAGGCCCAGGTAACCCACTCTCCACGAGGCCCTCTCCAACATCATGGGAGCCTACCACCATTCCCAGGAGACAATGGCAACGGTACTGGCCAAGTTTCAGGAGACCCAGCGGCTGCAGGGGGAATAGTCTTTGGGGTTCAGGGAGGAACTCAAATTCATCAATTCCATCCTGGGCACCATTGTAGGGGTGCTGAAGGAACTCGTCAACACCAGGAGGGACACTGTGGCACAACAAGGGGCCCCTGACACTAGCCTGGACGATGATCTGCCACCACCTCCGCCGGTGCTAGTGGACAGGAGGCACCGGCACAGGACCACAACACCAGCATCCACCCCCTGCAGATGGAGAACCACCCCGCAAGCAGTCCCTGAGATCCAGGAGAAAGACAGAGAACAATGCCAAGACCCCCGCCAAGAAATGAGACCACCCTGATTGTCATCCTTCTGTCCCACTTTGTCGGCAAGTCCATCCATCACCTGCCCCAGCTCCACTTCCTGTGCCCCGTTGGACAATGCACCTGTGAGACTAATAGACTGGACTCTGCCATGGACATTCCTCCACCATCACCCCTGACCATTTTACAACCCCCCTCCACTATTTTGCACTTAAATAAACACCCTTAAATCACAAAACAATCTGGAGTCAGTCTGTGCTTTCAAAAATGTGTATTAGCAATAACAGTGGCAAAATGCTATATCCACAGTGGGACCCACATCTGTGAAATCGAAAGGGAAAGTGACAACTCAGTGTCCATACACTGGGTGAAAATGACAGACAGATGAGAGCTAGAAGAATTAAATCAGATGTAGCAGGCAGTGTTGTCTTCTTACCTGTGTCTCACTGGAAGTATTGCTGGATCACCGTGTTCCTGTTGTCTATGTCCTCTTCTTCCGCTTCCTCCTCTTCACTGTCCACAGGCTCCACAGCTGCCACAACACCTCCATCTGGACCATCCTCCTGCAGAAAAGGCACCTGTTGTCGCAAAGCCAAGTTGTGAAGCATACAGCAGGCCACAATGATGTGGCACACCTTCTTTGGTGAGTAGAATAGGGAACCACCTGTCATATGGAGGCACCGGAACGTGGCCTTCAGGAGGCCGAACATCCTCTATATAATCCTCCTAGTACGCCCATGGGCCTTATTGTAGCGTTCCTCTGCCCTTGTCCCGGGATTCCTCACTGGGGTCAGTAGCCATGACAGGTTGGGGTAACCAGAGTCACATGCAAATGTCGAGGGACAACTGTTAGACACACACTAACTCTTATGGACATCCCCAGACACCTAGTCACACTGTATTGGGTCCATGTCCTCACCTAATAGCCACACACAGTGCCTCTGGAGTTGCCCCATCACATAAGGGATGCTGCTATTCCGCAGAATGTAAGCGTCATGCACTGAGCCAGGAAATTTGGCACATGGGAGATGTACTGGCCTGCCAAACACACCATCTGCACATTCATAGAATGGTAACTCTTCTGATTACGGTACACCTGTTCACTCCTGCTTACTTGGGGGGTACCAAGGCCACATGTGTCCCATCAATGGCACCTATGATGTTGGGGATATGTCCCAGGGCATAGAAGTCACCTTTCACTGTAGGCAAATCCTCCACCTGAGGGAAAACGATGTCGCTGCACATGTGTTTCAGCAGGGCAGACAACACTCCGGACAACACGTTGGAGAACATAGGCTGGGACATCCCTGATGCTATGGCCACTGTCGTCTGAAAAGACCCACTTGACAGGAAATGGAGTACTGACAGCACCTGCTCTAGAGGGGGGATTCCTGTGGGATGGTGGATAGCTGACATCAGGTCTGGCTCCAACTGGGCACACAGTTCCAGGATTGTGGTACGATCAAGTCTGTAGGTGATAATTACATGTCGCTCCTCCATTGTCGACAGGTACACCAGCGGTCTGTACACTGGAGGATGCTGCCATCTCCTCACCTGCCCCAGCGGACGTGCTCTATGGAGGAGAACAGCGAGCAGAGGGTCAACCAACACTGAAGTACGTAAACACAACTTAATCGGAAAATGTTTTAAAATCGACATATGGCTGTATTAGTGTTTAAGCAAGGCCTAGATATGTGTGACGCAGTCAAAAATAATGCCATGTGGCCCCCTGAAATGGCGGCTGCCTGACCTGTAATGTGGGACAAAGGGATATGAGGTAACTGCGCTGGCGTTGTACACCGTCGCGGTAGGCGGTCGAAGACCGCAGCGCAATCCTGCATTGGTTAACATTGGACCCTTTGGGTCCCAGGAGCCAATGACGATGTACGCCGGTGGTGACGGTACGCACCGCCGCGGACGTCACCGCCATTTTCTGTCTGTTCAATCACTTGATACCTGATCTTCGACAGGAGAGGACCTACACTGCAAGTGCTGTGACCTCAGTCTGGAAGAGACAATGGCTCGTGTGTCTGGGGAAAGGGCCCCTACTTTCAGCATGGAGGAGTTGGAGAAACAAGTGGATGGGGTCCACCCCCAGTACACGCTACTCTACGGTCCTCCAGACAAACAGGTGAGCACACTGTGAGCATGCTTTATGGGCAATGCCTGTTTGGAGTGGTGTGGATGAAAGATAGGGGGGGGAGAATGAGGCGTGCATGAAACGACGGTGAGTGCATGTGCGTCATGGCAAGGGTAGGGGTGCGGGCCAATGACTGTGACGGTGCGGACGGTTATATCTTCTCCTTTTCCCCTGTCCTATTCCTGTAGGTCAGCGCCCACCAGAAGAAGGATATTTGGCGTGCCATCGCCAAGGAAGTCCGGACCCTGGGGGTCTACCACAGACAGATCACCCACTGCCAAAAAAGATGGGAGGACATTTGCCGCTGGAGCAAGAAGACGGCGGAGGCCCAGCTGGGGATGGCCTCCCAACGTGGGAGCGGTGCCCGTCGCACCATGACCCCCCTGATGTTCCGGATCCTGGCGGTGGCGTACCCGGAGTTGGATGGGCGCTTGAGGGCATCACAGCAGCCACAAGGGGGTGAGTACACTCTCATTCAGCTGATTCAGCGCACATTGTAGGTGTCTGGGTGGGGGAGGTGGGCTGTGGGTTCCCCTAGGCCAGGGCGAGTTTAGTAGGCAAAGTCCCTTCCGGCAGGCCCTGTGGCACCCCACCCCACCTGTGTACAGAGCCAACTACACCTAGTCAGGTTCCTGTGACTTCCATGTGTGCAGCAATCGGGCATAGCCTTGTAACCCATGTCCCTGTGAAGTGCACGGCGTAGTGCAGGGGGCTTCTGTGTCTGTAGTGTCCGCCAACGGTAGCGGTATTGGATGCACTCAACATGTCTCTCTTCTGTCTCCCCCGCCCTTTTTTTGGTCTCCCTGTGCTTGTGTGCATTAGCATCATCAGACGGAGGAGCAGTGGCACCGGAGCAGGAGGGAGCTGCATCCCACATGGCCCTGGAGGGCGACACAACGGAGTCAGAATTCACCAGTGGGACGGAGGGCGAGGGGAGCTCCACGGCGGGGTCAGGAGCTGAGACCAGTGACACTGACTCCTCCTCTGATGGGAGCTCCCTTGCGGTGGCTGGCCCCTCTGTGCCCCCCGCATCTACAGGTACAGCCGCCACCCCCCCTACCAGCACCGCCCTCCCAGCAGCCCCTAGGCGTTTGCCCCTTGGCCGCTCACCCAGGAGGGTGGGCATCTCCTTCGCCCCAAGCACCTCAGGCCCTGCCCCAGTCAGCCCTGCTGCCCTCAGTGAGGAGGCCATTGACCTCCTCAGGTCCCTCACTGTTGGGCAGTCTACCATTTTGAATGCCATCCAGGGTGTAGAGAGGCAGTTGCAACAGACCAATGCATACCTGGAGGGCATTCATTCTGGTCAGGCAGCCATCAGCGAGCTTTTCAGACTCTGGCCTCAGCACTGATGGCAGCCATTGTCCCTGTCTCTAGCCTCCCCCCACCAACTTCCTCCACCCAGACCCAAACCCCTATATATCAGCCTATCCCAAGCACCAGCGTGCACACACGTCAGCACACAAGGGAAGCTCAGGCAAACATAAGCACCACACATCCCACAGGCACTCACGCAAGCATCATACACATGCAGACATACCAACAGCCACTGCCTCTACTGTGTCCCCCTCCTCCTCGTCTCCCTCCTCCCTCCCAGTCTCGTCTCCACTCACACCTGCATGCCCTACATCGTCAGCCACTACCTCCATCACCAGCACACCCACCAGCACACCCCGCTCACGTGCAGTCACCACCCCCACTACCATTCACACATCCCCTGTGTCCTCTCCCAGTGTGTCTGTAAGCCCACCTCCCAAGGTACACAAACGCAGCTACACACCCACCCAACAGCCATCCACCTCACGACAGCCTCCACCCCATGCACCTTCACCCAAAGTCACCAAATGTACACCTCCTACAACCACTACCTCTTCCTCCACTCCCAAACCCCCTCCACCTACCCATCCCAGTGTGTCCAAAATACTTTTCCTGTCCAACCTTGACGTCTTCCCCTCACCTCCCCCACCCCTTCAGTCTCCTAGGGCCCGCCTTTCCAGGTCCCAACACAGCGCCTCAGCCACAACATCAGCGGGAACAGTGGTGCCAGTAGTAACCGGCTTCTGGAGTGCGCTAGGCAGCAGGGCAGCCAGTGTGCCAAGGAGCCAGAGCACAGACAGTCCCCCACCTCAAAAGCACAAAAAGTTGGCCAGTGCCCGGCGGGAGAGAGGAAAAAACTCTTCCACCAAAGCCTCTCTCAGGGGTACAGTTGGGAGTGTGGAGACAGCTGCGCCACCATCCAAGGTGGGGAAAGGGCACAGTAAAACAGTCAAGTCTGGGAAAACCTGTACGGCGGACACCGCCGCCACAAGCACCGCTGAATAGGACACCGCCGCCACCAGCACCGCTGAACAGGACACCGCCGCCACAAGCATCGCTGAACAGGACACCGTCGCCACCAGCAGTGCTGAACAGGACACCGCCGGCACCAGCACTGCTGAACAGGACACCGCCGCCACCAGCACCACTGAACAGGACACCACCACAACAAGCACCGCTGAACAGGACACCGCCACCACCAGCACCGCTGAACAGGACACTGCTGCCACCAGCACCGCTGAACAGGACACCACCGCAACAAGCACCGCAGGCCAGTGAGCGCCAAAGATTCCGACGCTACTGAGGCCGCCATGAGCAGGATGAAGCACTCTGGGCACAAAGCCCCCTCCAGAACCAGTGGAGAAAGGCATCCACTACCTCAGTCCTTGGCAGGAGGAAGCACTCTGGGCACAAAGCCCCCTCCAGAACCAGTGGAGATTCACATCCACTACCTCAGTCCTTGGCAGGATGAAGCACCCTGGGCACAAAGCCCCCCCCCAGAACCAGTGGAGAAAGGCATCCACTACCTCAGTCCTTGGCAGGATAAAGCACTCTGGGCACAAAGCCCACTCCAGAGCCAGTGGAGATTCACATCCACTACCTCAGTCCTTGGCAGGATGAAGCACTCTGGGCACAAAGCCTCTTCCAGAACCAGTGGAGAAAGGCATCCACTTGAGAGCCTGTGGTTTTGCACTCCCCAGGATAAAGCAGTGAGCAAACCACCCACTGGAGAGACTTGACAGAATGTGGCTTTGCACTCTCCAGGATAAAGCAGTGGACAAAACCACCCACTGGAGAGACTTGAGAGACTGTGGCTTTGTACTCCCCAGGATAAAGAAGTGGGCAAACCACCCACTGGAGAGACTTGAGAGACTGTGGCTTTGCACTCCCCATGATAAAGCAGTGGGCAAACCACCCACTTGAGTGACTTGAGAGACTGTGGCTTTGCACTCCCCAGGATGCAGCAGTGGGCAAACCACCCACTTGAGAGACTTGAGAGACTGTGGCTTTGCACTCCCCAGGATGCAGCAGTGGGCAAACCACCCACTTGAGAGACTTGAGAGACTGTGGCTTTGCACTCCCCAGGATGCAGCAGTGGGCAAACCACCCACTTGAGAGACTGTGGCTTTGCACTCCCCAGGATGCAGCAGTGGGCAAACCACCCACTGTAGAGACTTGAGAGACTGTGGCTTTGCACTCCCCAGGATACATAAATGGGCATGGAGCCCCCTCGTGGATCTGGCGTCGTGCACTCATCCGGCTGAGGTGCCCCCTCTTCCCTTCCCCCTAAGGTGCTTGTTGTATTTCTATCTGATGCCCCAGCAGTGTTCTCTCAGTTTTGATCGGGTATTGAGTGTGGGCCTCGCCCATGCATTTTGGGCCCAGTGTTCCACGGACTATGATGGTGGAATACCTTGGACTTGTATTCTTGGTGTATATATTTGTTTCTAGTGTAAATATATGTATATGAATGTATATATTTTTGATTACTGCTTTTGAATAGATTACAAACGTTCGACTCATTTCCTTTTGTCCTTGCATTCTTCCAGGGGGAGTTGGGGTTGTTAATGTAATGTATCAACATGTACTTGTGTGTGTTGTAGTGGGTGAGGGTGGGGGTGGGAGTGTTGCATGTGTGTGTCACTCTTTTTTCCCTCCCCCCTCCCCTGTGTCGTAGGTGCAGTACTCACTGTGGTCTTCGCCACCGCCTTTGTTGTTCCTGGTAGAGAAGCAGGAAGATAAAGGCTGGCAGTATCTGGAGCTCGGGTTCCATGGCGTCCTGATTCCTCATGGGGTGTGTAGAGGTGAGCGTTTTCCCTTCCAAGTCCTGTTTCCGCCGTGTTTTTGTTTGCAGTGAATCCGCCCCGGAAAAGGTGGTGGATTGGCCTGTTGTAATACAGTGGGCAGAGCCTTGTCTTCCGCCTGTCTGTTGGCAGTTACCGCTGCGGTGTTTGTTTGTACCGCCGTAGCGGTCGGAGTGTTAAAGTGGCTGTCTATGCTGGCGGTTTCCGCCACGGTCGTGATTCCATTTTTTTACCACTGGCCTGTTGCTGGTTTTACTGCCGTTTTAACACCGACCGCCAGAGTTGTAATGACCACCTTTATTTCCATTCTCAGGCAATGGTGTCTCTTTTACAAGCTTTTTGAGAATTAGACGTCACTAGCAGGTCGTTCATATATTGTATCAGAACTGAATTACAGGGCATGATCAGAGACTTAAGATTATTTTTGAGAATCTGATTAAAAATTGAGAAACTCTCTGTATACCCTTGTGGGATTTGGCACCATGCCAAGGCATCGTTCTGGAATTGAAAAGCAAAAAGGTACTGTCCGCATGCAAGGGAACAGAAGAAGAAGGCCTGTCACAAATCAATGACAGTAAATAATGAAAACCACCCTTCTGGCAGGGTTACCCCAAACTTTTTGCCTTCATCCTCCTCTTTTTCAGACCTTGTTTTTGTCGACCTTAGGACTCTGAGCACTTTACCACTGCTGATCAATGCTAAAGTGCATGTGCTTCTCCCCTATAACATGGTAACATTGGTGTATACACAATTGCCATATTAAATTTATTTGTGAGTCCCTTGTAAATTCGTATATCATATACCCAAGGCATATAAATTAAATGCTACTAGTAGGCCTGCAGTACTGATTGTACCACCACACCAGTAGCCTTTCAACCCTGTCTCAGGCCTGCCACTGCAGGGCCTCTGTGTGCGATTTCACTGCCTCTTCAACTTGGCATTTAAAACCTCTTGCCATGACGTAAACTCCCCTTTAACTACATATATGTCACCCCTAAGGTAGGCCTCAGGTAGCCCACTGAGCAAGGTGCTATGTAAGTAAAAGGCATAAAAGGCAGGACATGTACTTTTAAGTTTTACATGTCCTGATAATGAAAAACTCACAAAGTCGTTTTTCATTATTGTGAGGCCTGTAATTCATAATCAGAAAGGAGTAGCTATATAATGTTTCATATAATTGGAATGGTAATGCTAAATCCTTTTTCCTGATGAAGTCAGATTTATCATTACTATTTTAGAAATGCCACATGTAGAATGTGGGCATTTCTCTGCTCTTACTGCTCTGTGTGCCTTACAGCTTGTCTCTAATACACGTCTGGGCTAGGTGACAGCTACACTTTGTGCATTCCCTCTAGACAGCTACAAACATAGGAAAAGTGGGTGTGACAGAGCATTCATCTGCATTCTGAAGGGCCTTTCTGGGCAGGAAAGGTGGAGGAACGCTCACTCTTACACTTCAATAGGGAACTTCCTGTCTCCACACAAACGTCAGATTATCCCCTACTGATAGTCTGGAGTCAGGGCTTGGATGAAAGGGAGACCTGTGCACTTCAAGGAGCTGCTTTGAAGTCATCTCCACTTCAAAGGTACTTTTTGATATAAGTACTGGGACACTGACCCTTCCAAATCAGATCACTACTGGACTTGGAAAGAACTCAACTGGAGTAAAGACTGCTATTATGTAAGATTTCAACTGGGCCTGGACTGACTGTTCCAAGGAACTGGTTCTCTGCTTTGCTTTGCTGTGCTGCCTTGCTCCCTGCTGATCTCTGCCCTGCTGAGGACAAGGACTGGACCCTTCCTGCTGAACTAGAGTGTTTCTAAGGGCTTGCTGTCTTGCTCCCTGTTCTTCTGCAGTCTCCGGGATAACAAAGATTGCCTGCAACTCTCCTGGTGCTGCTGGACTGTGCCATCTTTGAGTCCTGTCCTTGCCTGATTTGACCTTTTTCCAGACCTGGACCTCAGAAGTGGGTTCCGCAGGGGATTCCTGCAAAAACGGACCCATTGCCTTGAGTGCGTGCAAACTTTTGCTGCATCACCCTTCGATGCAGAGGTTGCTTGGCGACATCAGACTTGTAGTCAGTGAAGCTGGATGCCGACGTTCGGCACAGCCCGACGACGTATTGCATTGACTTCAATGGAGCATGACGACAATGCAGGACCCCCTTTGTGTGGCTCGACGGCGATGCAGTGGATTCTCGATGCTGACCAAAGCTCCATTCACTGTACTTTGTTAGCAGGACCTGCCTGGGTCCTGTAGCTGGCCTACCCTCCATAAGGGTCGGCCTGAACTTTGGATTTGCACCAGAACCTCGCAACCTCATGCAACCTTTTGACTCCTTGTGACTTCTAAGCACTAGTTCACATTTAACCTTCAAAATTAGCCTCTTGACTTCTACTGATTGGGTTTTTGTTGTTTTGGTCTTGTTTTCTCAGATAAATATTCTCTATTTTTTTTAACGTGTTGTGTTACTGTATGTGTGTGTTGCACACATACTTCACACATTGCTTCTTAAGTTAAGCCTGCCTGCTCTTTGCCAAGCTACCAGAGGGTGAACACAGCAGGGATGTGGATTTCCTATAGCCCTACGCCCGGGACATATTGTTTGGGATTAAGGGCAACACATGTTCATGTTTATTATGTCCTTGGGACACGTAGGCCCAATCCCCTGCAGAAACAAACCCTTTGACTGCCTGTTTACAGAGAAAGGCACTGTCTGCAGTTGAGGTAATATGTGTGTCCATATGTTAATGCTGCTCGAACTTGTATTTATGGTTTATTAATGAAAAGCCTTCATTATTAGGGTGAGCGCTGTAAATAAATGTTTCAAGATCACACTGCACTACTGACAGTGGATCCAGTAAAGAAAGAAAAGAAAAAGAGTACACACGTTTGAAAAGTTTAATAATATGAGGCTTAGTATAATGCTCTAGGACTAGATGCAAATATTTGCAGAAGCTTGTAAGCTAGAGTGATGATTCTTTGCTTTCAAAATAAAATGTTCAGAAAAAACTGGAAGTAGGTAAAAAAAAAGTTTTGCTACTATTACATTTTAGGTGCTATATCTTTGAAGCGCCATTTAGTAAAATGTGTTGATGCATGCTAGTATTTCCCAAAAATATTCCTAATGGAAAATTAGTGTAACCATTTTCAACACCACTATGGGAAGCATGGAAATAAACCAGCACTGGCAAAGCCACCTGATCAGACATTTGTTGTGAGTCTTTTGGTTTTCTCAGTGCACGTCTTCTTTTGACATGGGTTTTGTAACACATTATTGTTGTGGGAGTTGCCAGGTCCTCACCAATGACACAAACACTGGCAAAAAGCAAAAAAGTATTTTTGGTCTCAAAAAGCACATATTGCTACCATTGGTGTAACGAAGACCCCACAGCCCCTGTGGTGCGGGAGGGACCCTCCAGGGGGCCCCCTCAGCACAGCACCTGCCCTGAGTGTGTCCTGAAGGGGGCCCTCCATGTTCTTTGCAGGCCACCCCCCTCCTATTTTGTTATGCCACTGATTGCCTCAGTAGTTCCTGGCACTGAACAAAACTACTTTGTGTGCCAATATGGTCCTTGTGGAAGAGCAGAATGTGATCACACACAGTAAAGCCAGCTGATAGATAGAGAGAGAAACAGAAGTTTAATAAAAACAAAATGTCTTTGTGAACACAAGACCTAATTAGGGACCCAATTCTTAAAGAAAGTCACAAAAGTGCACCCATAGCATATGTCTTAAAATGTGTGTCCTTCATGAATTCACAAGAACTTACAGAACTAGACCAGGAAATCGTTCTCCTAGAAAATATTTGTGAACTGTATTTTAGCACGAACAAATATGCATGTGTAGATTTGCTCATGTGAAAATCTACTGAGCGTTTACAAATTCACCTTCCCTCCAACCACATTGTTCCCAACCCTAGAAGAACTTGTACTTCTGCCATTGTCAGGAGTAAATTTCCAACTTTCTCATTATGGGAAAAAATTGGAGAAGAGCTGGTGAAAATACTTAAAACAAGTTAGTAGGTTTGCAGACTCAAAGGCATTCCAGCCCTGGAACTGTTGCTTGCTGCTTCCTTCAGCCACAGTATGTAGATCTGCGGAAAGGTGGCAAAATAAGGAAATTGCTATAGTAGGGATTGAAATTGCAAGAATTCAAGCCCTACTATAGTAGTAGCCCTAGCATAACCAGAGAAGCTATTATCAGGGCACTTACATAATGAGATTGCTGCCATAATTTGCCAATGCACTACATGGCACCAAAGGGACAAGTAGATTTTTTTACAGGACAAGTAGATTTAAGAAGCAACCTGTCCCATGGACAAGTAGATATTCTATTTAATTCCACAGTCCTGCACAGGTTAATTTGAAGTATGTATCTGGCTTACCCTGACTAGGATTGTGGTCCCTACTTGGACAGGCTGCATATCTTTACCAACTAGAGACCAAATTTCTAACAGTGAACCACTCAGCCTCATTTGGCATTTGAAACAAGATCACAGCTGGATGTGGTGCTACAGGGCAACAGGGAACAACAACAGTGTTAATCATTCTCAGGTCCTGCACTATGCAGTACTTACCGCTAGGGTTCTACATGCCCATAAAGGGTGAATGACATGGACTTCCCATTACTTCCTTCAAAATGTCTTGTAGTATCATTGACTCAATTACGGGGGTAATCCCAGCAATTGTTTCAGAGGTCAGATTGTACTGTGGGATTCTTGGGTACTCAACATTGGGCTCTACTTTTATGTGAATTGGCTCAGCTCCTTTCAGGAGACCAGTCTCTTTCCTGAAAAGTCCCAGACCTCAGACTTCATTTTTTCTTTAAAATCCTGTGGCAAGTCTTCAGATGTCATCATAGGATACATCCCAACTTCTGGCCCTTGAACTCATCAGTTTAAAACTGACGTCCTCATCATTTGTTTGGAACTCAACACCTTTCAGTGTGCAATAGATAGGGCAGTTCATTGTGCATAACAATTTACATCCTGGTAAACTCACAGGACCCAAATCGCACACCACAAACCGGTGATTGTCCTCAAAGGACCCTATTTTAACAGGTACTTTTTTTATTACAGGATATGTAATTTGCTTGTTTGCATCTCCTACAATTTAAATTATTCTTCCTGAAAGGGTAGGTTTGGAACCTCTACTTTTCTAACAGTACAGTGGGTAGCACCAGTATCAATCACAGATGATACAAGGTGGCCATTCACTTCATCTTCTATGAATAGACCACTCTGGTCTACCTCTAAGACTGCACCAAGTATGCAATCTTCCTCCCTCCTCAGGCACCATAATTGTGACTGGTCCGAGTTGAAGCCCTCAAAGGCATCAAACACAGGAAACTGCTGTAAAGGGGTCTGATTTTGAAAAATAATTTTGGTTTAGATTTGGGACTTGATTCAAATGAAATCGGGATTGCATTTTGTTTTGGCATCGGGGCTTGTGGAACTTGCATCACCGGAGCTTGTGTTGCATTAGTGTTTTGTATTTTCGGTCTCAGTACATTATGTGATTGTACAAAGTTATTGCTCTGGGGCTGTACAAACCATGAATTCTGAACCTGGTTTTCACTCTTCACTTTATTCGGATTCCTGCATTCAATGGTACTTGTTGCAATAATTACAAGGATTCAATCTTTTCAAAGTAACCACAACAATACCAGTACAAAGATCAATTGTAACACAATGACCTCTACCTTGTTGCAGAAATCCATTTCCACCTTGCATCATAGGAGCTCCTTGCTGATAGACTCCTTGCCTAGAACCAGCGTTCCCTACAAAAGGTTGACTCTGACTTCCTCTTTGGTCTGCTTTCATTTTTTGTCACCATCAACTTCACCGTCAATCGTTTCTGCTTCATTTCTGTTTTATCACTACAATATATCACATATCTCTGGATCTCATCAACTGATTTCTTCTGCCAACAGATCAAGTGTTGTTGAATCATGAAGCTAATCTCAAGTCTCAATCCTGTCATAAACCGGGCACAAATTTCCCATGTCTTTCGCTTTGAGAGTCTCCCTTAGACTATGCTGTGTTAAAACCTGCAACTATCTCTCATAGTAGGTAGGCCCTGACTCTTTGGGCTCTTATTTCATTCTGTCAATCTTAACCCAATCAATGTCCTTTGCTGTATCTTTCCTTTCAAAAACATCATCATCTGATGATACCTTTTCATCACCAATGGTGAAAGGGCATTTGCTATCTGATTTCTTTCAGGTTCCCTTTCTGGACACTCTACAGACATTTTACATTCTGCCCACAGGTCATTTGGTACCACAATGTCAAAGAAGGTGCTCAAATCCTCCCACAAAATCTGTGAAATCTTCACAAATTGCTCAACCAGTTTACGACATTCCACTGGTTTTTCTCTCAATCTTGGGAAGTCATTAGTAAGTGACGCAAGATCACTCCTACTCCAAGGCACATGAACAGAACTTTCACCAAGCACTTCCCTAAATGGGAAATTTGAAATGCCCTCTCTATCCTTTAAAGACGAAGGTGGCTGCCTTTTCAGTTTCTTTTGTTCTTTCTTTTTCTTACGTCTGCTTTTCTACTTATCTAACTCAATCAATTTTCGATTGCTTCTAATTAATTCCTTGATTAGCATTTTCATTCCTGGTACTATCATACTGCAGATATCATTCTCATGAAAGCATACATGATAGCATCTCTGCAATGACTTGATTCTATTTAAGTCTACCTCATACGTTTGAGTCAATTCAGACAACTTGTGATGAGCTTGTCCTGCCCGTTTAGTAATATCTTTACACAGGAATACAAGTTTGTTCTCTTGATAGGTGTCTAATCTCATCACATCCACTGCATTTTCCCTCACGGGGCACTGCATTAATTCTCTGCCATATCCTAATCCTTCACTTCCTCTCGGGGACCCAATATAGAATCTAATCAAATCGTCTAGTACTCGGGATCAATACCATTTCATACCATAGGGGTACTGGACTCTACGCTTTCTCTGCAATTACTTTTGGTATCACCCTGAGGTGAGTTCCAATTAGACATGTTAGGATTTTGTGATCTTGGAGTGGACTCTCCTACAGGAATAAGTCCAGTCTGTTTCATGATTGATAGAATGGAGGCAACACAAGGAGTATTTGTCTGAGTTGAGGCCAAAGAAGTTATTCCCATTCTTGAGACTACAGGAGCGTTCACTACATATCTACTCCAGAAGGAACTGTGAAAGTATGTGTTGTAATTCCTGCTGACTCAGATTTATACAAAGGAACTGCTGGACCTATAGTGATTGGAACAGTGATTGCATCTGGGGTATTTGGTAGAGGGGAGTTAACAGGGGCACAAATCCCTGAACCACCATGTTTTGACTTACATTCTCTGGTGCAGTAGCTACTCCAGAGTTTACATTGGTAACAACACGACCCATTCGTTCAGTTTGGGTGAGAGTATATGGAGGTGGACCGCTGATGACAACACATCTAGGATATCATCGTTAGAATCACTATTGCTTTCTTCACCTGAACTCTGGGTTTCCTATCTTTTCCTCCCTCTTTCCTTTTCTTTCGTTCTTTTTCTCAGATTTTTCATTTGTCAATGCAGGATACAATCTAGCTCCCTCTATCATATCAGTCCTCCACCGCTTCTGCTTTGCATCCCATTTAGAATTGGCACAGCTACGGATTGTCTTTCGAACTCTTCCTTTATATTTTACCCTTTCGCTAACATGAGGTATGTGCTCCGAAGCATTAAGCTCTTCAAACTGTGCGGGTCTAGGAGTTGGCTTCATTTTGTACAATACTCTTCTCAGATTTTCAATGATTCTCAGATTAAATGTGCCATAAAATGGAAATATCAATGCACCTTCTTTCTCTGTGATCTGATGCCACTGACACAGCCAAATATATGTATAAAGCCCTACATTTAAGCCATATAATAATCTGGCGTGCCTTTGGGTGGTGCTTGCTCTCCCTCTCGAACAGGTATTTCACATCTACTCTAATCAAATCCCATAAAGCCTTAAAGCATTTAATTTTCCAACAATATCAGCAGTCACAAATAAAATTATAACACAGTGGCCCTCATTCTGACCCTGGCGGTTCTCTACCGCCAGGGCCAACGGGGGCGGGAGCACCGCCGACAGGCCGGCGGTGCTCCCTTGGTCATTCTGACCGCGGCGCTTTGGCCGCGGTCAGAACGGGAAAACCGGCGGTCTCCCGCCGGTTTTCCACTGACCTTAGAATCCTCCAAGGCAGCGCAGCTCGCTGCGCCGCCGAGGGGATTCTGACCCCCCCTACCGCCATCCTGTTCATGGAGGGAAAGCCGCCATGAACAGGATGGCGGTAGGGGGGGTCGCGGGGCCCCTGGGGGCCCCTGCCGTGCCCATGACAATGGCATGGGCACGGCAGGGGCCCCCGTAAGAGGGCCCCGCAAAGTATTTCAGTGTCTGCCTTGCAGACACTGAAATACGCGACGGGTGCCACTGCACCCGTCGCACCTTCCCACTCCGCCGGCTCGATTACGAGCCGGCATCCTCGTGGGAAGGGAGTTTTTCCCTGGGCTGGCGGGCGGTCTTTTGGAGACCGCCCGCCAGCCCAGGGAAAAACTCATAATACCCTCCGCGGTCTTCAGACCGCGGAGCGGTATAATGGAGGGCGGGATCTTGGCGGGCGGCCTCCGCCGCCCGCCAGGGTCATAATGAGGCCCAGTGTCTTCTACACTGATGACTTATTATTGTCCTCCGATCTTAGGCTATGTCGATCCCGATAACCACTTCAACTTAGAATGAATCACTTCCACATCCACATAGCAACTTAACATACCATTGCATCATCTCATGAAACCTCAGCAGAACACCGAGAGCTAATCATAAGCAGTTACAGTGTGTGGCCCTATTTATATTCACTCCTCTGCTGCTCCAACTTCATTACAAACTTTGGAATACCACTCCTCCTCGGAATCAGGAATGGACTTGGGCAACTGGGCATGGATACATTAACTCCCTTGATCTCAATAACAGAACCATTCAACAACCTACCATTTTAGATCAAGCATTAGGGTGATGTTACCCTCTTGTACAACAGACCTTTCTACGTCGATCGAGATACACAAGGGAGTTAACAATAATAAACAATTCAAATTCCTCTGAAGTCCATTTGGCCCCACAATAAGGACTAGGAATTGGTAATTGAAGTTAAATCGGTTTATTCCCAATCCGATACATATATTTGCACGTCATGAAAATAATAAAAAAGATACAGAATCGCAGCTGGCAAGCTGAAACATTGCAGTCAATTCAGTCTCAATAAATTAGGGTACAGAGCAATTACAATCACAGCAGTAAAGAAACTGAAAATTAGAAATAGGTTTTCCATAAAGAAACTCCTGTTCTCTCTCTCTCCATGAGAAATGAGGATGGTTCGGAAATAAATCTTAAGGATGGTTGAAAAGTTGCTTAGGACAATATGGGAATGTGAGAAGTTGTCAGCATAGTGAAGACTTCAGTAGAAGTCTTCCAAATAGGAATAAGTGTTTAGCATAAAGCTTCACACTTGCAAGAATAAAAGAAGCGGAGAGGTCTGTATCCCTCAAAGTCTAAGGAAATCTGCCTCAACTTCTGACAGCATAAGCATTAATTAAAACAAACAGAACCTTCAACATCAGTGGAATTTTCCTCTCCCTTCCAGGGACAAATGAGGTTTTCATCCGTCTCATAAATTGTAACATTACCTAGATTTCTCAACCCAACAAACTCGAACAGTCTCTGCAATCTTGAACATCTCGTGTTCATTATACACAATGAATAGGAGACTTTAGCTGCTCATAAAATCTTCATGTCTCGTGCCAATCAATCAATCAAGGTTTTTGTAAAGCGTGGCTAATCACCTATGCAGGTATTGAGGTGCTAAGCAGGGTAGTAGCAGTTCCATCGAAGAGCCAGGTCTAGAGGTTCTTCTTAATTTTCTCTTCTCAGGCCTTACTACCTGTGAAGCTAATAACACAAGTTATATTCCCTTTCTCAAGCTACTGAAGCCTTGTTACGCACTTGCCAAAAAAGAACATGCTAACTGTAAGGAAATGCCTCCTTGGCATGGTTACCCCCTGACTTTTTGCCTTTGCTGATGCTAAGTTTTGATTTGAAAGTGTGCTGAGGCCTGCTAACCAGGCCCCAGCACCAGTGTTCTTTCCCTAACCTGTACTTTTGTTTCCACAATTGGCACACCCTGGCATCCAGGTAAGTCCCTTGTAACTGGTACCCCTGGTACCAAGGGCCCTGATGCCAGGGAAGGTCTCTAAGGGCTGCAGCATATCTTATGCCACCCTGGGGACCCCTCACTCAGCACAGACACACTGCTTGCCAGCTTGTGTGTGCTAGTGGGGATAAAAAGACTAAGTCGACATGGCACTACCCTCAGGGTGCCATGCCAACCTCACACTGCCTATGCAGTTTAGATAAGTCACCCCTCTAGCAGGCCTTACAGCCCTAAGGCAGGGTGCACTATACCATAGGTGAGGGCATAAGTGCATGAGCACTATGCCCCTACAGTGTCTAAGCAAAACCTTAGACATTGTAAGTGCAGGTTAGCCATAAGAGTATATGGTCTGGGAGTCTGTCAGGCCCGAACTCCACAGCACCATAATGGCTACACTGAAAACTGTGAAGTTTGGTATCAAACTTCTCAGAACAATAAATGCACACTGATGCCAGTGTACATTTTATTGTAACATACACCCCAGAGGGCACCTTAGAGGTGCCCCCTGAAACCTTAACCGACTATCCGTGTAGGCTGACTAGTTTTAGCAGCCTGCCACACACCAGACATGTTGCTTGCCACATGGGGAGAGTGCCTTTGTCACTCTGTGGCTAGTATCAAAGCCTGTACTGGGTCTAGGTGCTTCACACCTCCCCCTGCAGGAACTGTAACACCTGGCGGTGAGCCTCAAAGGCTCACCCCCTTTGTTACTGCACCCCAGGGCACTCCAGCCAGTGGAGTTGCCCGCCCCCTCCGGCCACGGCCCCACTTTTGGCAGCAAGGCCGGAGGAGATAATGAGAAAAACAAGGAGGAGTCACTGGCCAGTCTGGACAGCCCCTAAGGTGTCCTGAGCTGAGGTGACTCTAACTTTTAGAAATCCTCCATCTTGCAGATGGAGGATTCCCCCAATAGGATTAGGGATGGGCCCCCCTCCCCTCAGGGAGGAGGCACAAAGAGGGTGTACCCACCCTCAGGGCTAGTAGCCATTGGCTACTAACCCCCCAGACCTAAACACGCCCTTAAATTTAGTATTTAAGGGCTCCCCAGAACCTAGGAACTCAGATTCCTGCAACCTAAGAAGAAGACTGCTAAGCTGAAAAACCCTGCAGAAAAGACGGAGACACCAACTGCTTTGGCCCCAGCTCTACCGGCCTGTCTCCCCACTTCTAAAGACACTGCTCCAGCTACGCTTTCCACAGGGACCAGCGACCTCTGAAGCCTCAGAGGAATGCCCTGCATCTAGAAGGACCAAGAACTCCCAAGGACAGTGGCTCTGTTCACCAAAGACTGCAACTTTGCAACAAAGAAGCAACTTTGAAACAACTTGCGTTTCCCGCCGGAAGCGTGAGACTTGGCACTCTGCACCCGACGCCCCCGGCTCGACTTGTGGAGAACAATCACTTCAGGGAGGACTCCCCGGCGACTATGAGACCGTGAGTAGCCAGAGTCGACCCCCCTGAGCCCCCACAGCGACGCCTGCAGAGGGAATCCCGAGGCTCACCCTGACAGCGACTGCCTGCTTCAAAGACCCGACGCCTGGTAGGGACACTGCACCCGCAGCCCCCAGGACCTGAAGGATCCGACCTCCAGTGCAGGAGCGACCCCCAGGTGGCCCTCTCCCTTGCCCAGGTGGTGGCTACCCCGAGGAGCCCCCCCCTTGCCTGCCTGCATCGCTGAAGAGACCCCTTGGTCTCCCATTGCTTTCTATTACAAACCCGACGCTTGTTTGCACACTGCACCCGGCCGCCCCCGTGCCGCTGAGGGTGTACTTTCTGTGTGGACTTGTGTCCCCCCCCCGGTGCCCTACAAAACCCCCCTGGTCTGCCCTCCGAAGACGCGGGTACTTACCTGCTGGCAGACTGTAACTGGGGCACCCCCATCTCCATTGAAGCCTATGCGTTTTGGGCAACACTTTGACCTCTGCACCTGACCGGCCCTGAGCTGCTGGTGTGGTAACTTTGGGGTTGCTCTGAACCCCCAACGGTGGGCTACCTTGGACCCAAACTTGAACCCCGTAGGTGGTTTACTTACCTGCAAAAACTAACAAACACTTACTCCCCCCAGGAACTGTTGAAAATTGCACAGTGTCTACTTTTAAAATAGCTATATGTGATTTATGTGAAAACTGTAAATGCTATTTTGCTAATTCAAAGTTCCTAAAGTACCTACCTGCAATACCTTTCCTTTGAAGTATTACATGTAAATCTTGAACCTGTGGTTCTTAAAATAAACTAAGAAAATATATTTTTCTATACAAAAACCTATTGGCCTGGAATTGTCTCTGAGTGTGTGTTCCTCATTTATTGCTTGTGTGTGTACAACAAATGCTTAACACTACTCCTTTGATAAGCCTACTGCTCGACCACACTACCACAAAATAGAGCATTAGTATTATCTCTTTTTGCCACTATCTTACCTCTAAGGGGAACCCTTGGACTCTGTGCATACTATTCTGTACTTTGAAATAGTGCATACAGAGCCAACTTCCTACACTAACCAAAGAAAAAAAGGCACTTCAGAATTAAGGACTTTAGTCAGGATAACTTTAACTAAACATTTACTATGCATTTTGAATACATATAAAAATATAACCATGTTGCAGTATTTCAGTTACATTTAATTAATATGTTTACATATATGCACATACATTAATAATATTAAAATACACAGTATATATAATGTCAAATATAAAGGTATACAAGCGCAATGATTGGCATGTAAAGGATGAAGTCTAAATTGTTCTAGTTTTTGTCTGTGTTCGATTACAGACACATCAAACATGCCAATAGACCCGAATTTTAAGACAAGACCGGAGGCTCCTATTATGCGTTTCTTTTCTTGCTTTAATAAAACAGCAGCAAGTGAAGAAAACTACAATTCCCATGAGCGCAGAGAAAACCAGCCAATGGGAAACAAGTTGTAGTCCATTTACAATAACCAATGAACAACCATGTATGCCATTATGACGTAACTGGACTGCGAACAGCCCTCTTTTCTTGCTGCTCGCAGCCAGTTATGTCATTTTTCTTCATTACTCTACGTTTATTATGGGTTTTCACTGTAAATGTTAGTTTTAATTTGTGTACTTTATAGCGCTTTGCTCGCGCTGCTTTGTGATATTATTAACTTGGTTCTTTCTTCCTAGTCGTCAAGTTGCAGCATTCCTTTTCCCCTGCTTGCGCACCCTCCTCCGCATGCGCTGTGCTCCTTAGGAACGGTTCCAACCATTCCTCATGCATCACGCCGTTATTCTCGGCCTGCGCTTGAGGACCGAGCTGTTTGCCGTCTGCCTCGCACTTCAGGAACACCGCCTGACGCGCGTCTGCCTCGCATTACATAAACAAAGGGTTTTCAGCCCCTCGCTCACCGGACACGTTTTTTCACCTGAAGAGCTCCTCTATTCTGTGTGGCTTCACAGTAGGAAGTTTTTGTTCACGTCCAGGGGTGGAGTTTCTTGGTTTTTTTCCCCTGTCCTTTCCCAGTTAACCCTTAAACTCCTGATTTCATTGGCTACCTCTTGTCCCTTCAGTAAATATGGAATCTGGCAGTTCCACTTCACTTCAGGTGGATCCTAAGGAAGTTTCTGCCATCAAACAAGACATAAATGTGTTTATTCAAAATTCTGTACAGCAAGCTGTAAATAGTTCTATAAATAAATTATCAAAAAATCTGGAATCCTCAGTTTTGAAAATGCTTAACAAGTCATTATCAGCCCAGTCTGCAGGGGAGTGCAGACAGTGCCCTTCACCCATGTAAAAAAATACACAAAATCCGGCGCTAAAGGTTTGTGAGGTTCCCTCACCCATGGCAGAGAACGCGGTTCCTCAAAAGGCTCCAACTAAGGAGAATAAAATTCCAGAAGGTACATCTAAAAAACGCAAGGCAAAAACTAAACACATTATGGGGTTCATTATGACCCTGGCGGAAGGCGGAGAAGCGGCGGTAAGACCGCCAACAGGCTGGCGGTATTACTTTGTGGAATTATGACCATGGCGGTTACGACCCAGGTCTCCAGCCCGGCGGCCGTCACTATACCTCCAGCGGTATTTTGACCCGGCTTACCGCCGTGGATTTCCTGCGGTTGGAACCGCCATGAAATCCATGGCGGTAAGCACTATCAGTGCCAGGGAATTCCTTCCTTGGCACTGATAGGGGTCTCCCCCACCCCGACTCCCTCCCCTACACCCCCCACTACCCCTGTCACCCCCCAAAGGTGGCAGGGCCCCCCTCCCACCCCGACCCCCATCACAGAAACTCACACACACACGACACGCACGCAGGCACCACCAACACACACATGCACACACACTGACATACATGCCTACATCCACACACACAGTCAGACACGCACACCCACATACATACACGCACACATCCATACAGACATACCCACAGACATACACGCACTCATTCCCAAAACACGCAACACCCCCGCAAGCATACACGCACTCACACACCCCCTCTACATACACAGATGCACACCCCCATGCACCCACACAACACACAACACCCCCCACCCCCGTCCCCTAACGGACGATCGACTTACCTGTTCCGTCGATCCTCCGGGAGGGGACGGGATCCATGGTGGCTGCTCAGCCGACACCACACCGCCAACAGAACACCGCCACGCCAAATCACAGGACGTGATTCGGTGGGCGGTGTTCTGTTGGCGTGGCGGTGAAGGTGGAGCAACCTCCACTTCCCCGCCGCCCGCCAGTATGGCTGTTGGCGGCTCTCTGTTGGAAAAAGGACGGAGAGCAGCCAACAGTCATAATACGCAGAGTGGCAAACCGCCACTACTGGCGGTCTTCCACACGGTGGTCCCTCGGCGGTCTTGTAAAAAGACCGCTGAGGTTGTAATGACCACCTATGTCTCCTTTAATAATTTCCTCCATACCGGACACTGATGATGATGTACCTGATGCTGATTCAGATGCTGATCCATCTGACCACGATGATTTTTGTTCTTCACCTATTTCCAAGAAGCCTAAATTTTCCTCCTCTGAGGCCTTCACTCCCACACCGCTTCTGGATTGCGAAGGCTTGCCTATGTTTGATCCCTCTTTTATTTTACACCCCAATTCAACTGAATGGTTCCCAGCCGCTCATGTGGGGGATTATGTATCGGCCAAATGATTTTGTCCTCTGGATAAACAAACACGAGCCAAGCTCAGATCAGAGTGTCCTCCTCCCTCTCTGGCGCATAAGTCTTCCACTACGCCTACCATTGATCAACCCATCCTAACGTTCTTCACCAAATTCAGCAAGGATCCTCGGAAAGGAGTTGATAAAGCCTGGTCCTCTTGTCAGGACAAACTGTTGGACGTCATTGGCCCTCTCACCCGTATATTCGACATGGCTGAGTCCGCCAGAATTGATCCCTCCTTTATTGATCCCGAGGAACTCTCTCTATGGGTTCAAAGGTCTGTTTGCCTTCTGGGGAATGCTAACGCTGCTATTTCTCAAGAAAGGCGCAAAGATATTCTACTCAAACTAGACCCTAAACTGGTACACCTAGCCACAATCCATCGCAGGTTAAAACAGAGGGCTTTCTATTTGGTGATAACTTTATTAAAGAACTGGGCAAATACGTATACCTCGCTGGACAAGGCTCAACAGTCTTTAAAGAAAATGTTTAGCCAGCGGGTTTTTGCCAGGGCCGGCAGAGGCAGGAGCCACTTTGCCAGCCACTCCTACTACAATCAAGGCTCCCGTGGCAACTACAACTCAACCTACCAAGAATTCAGGCCACAGTTTTATCCACAAAGGGCCAGAGGTTTTCGCACCAGAGGCTTCAGGAATGCAGAAATGCCAATCAAACAGGTACATCCTTTCCTTTCTCATGTCTCCGTGGGCGGTCGCCTTTGTAATTTTTTCCCAAATTGGTTATTAATCACCTCAGATCCTTGGGTTCTAAATACCATTCGGGGTTATACGATAGAATTCTACTCAACTCCAGTGCGAACCGTTGCTCCTCCTCTTCCTAGTTTCTTTACAGATATGTCCGCTCTTATTTCCTCGGAAGTCCACTCTCTTCTGCAGAAACGAGCCATTGCTCTCACTATACCAGATCCTTCAGGTTTCACCAGCTCCATTTTCTTGGTTCAAAAGAAGAACAAGAAAATGAGACCTGTTATCAATCTCAAGTTCTTCAACCAATTTGTTGTTTACCGCCATTTCAAGATGGAAACCATCCTCCATCTCAGAGACTCTCTGCTTCAGAACGATTGGATGGTCTGTTTAGATTTGCAGGATGCTTACTTGGTCGTCCTGATCCACCCAGAGCACAGGAAATTTCTTCAATTTCAATGGCTCGACCAACTCTTTCACTTTACATCTCTACCTTTCGGTCTCTCTTCAGCTCCATGGTGTTTCACCAAACTCATGAAGCCAGTGGTGGCGCACCTCAGGGCTCAGGGTGTAAGACTTCTCATTTATCTGGACGATATTCTCCTCATGAGTCAATCGCCACAATTACTTACAACTCACCTCAACTTAACCTGTGTTCTTCTATCGGACTTGGGTTTCATCATCAACAAGGAGAAATCTCTTCTTCTACCTACCCAAAGTATAGAATTCTTAGGTTTTCTAATAAATTCAGTTTCAGCCACCCTGCTACTTCCTTCTTCAAAAATAAAATCTATAAAGTCAGAGATTCTTCAAGTATTACGTCATTCGTCCATTTCCCTAAGAACTCTCGCCCGCGTCGTCGGTCTTCTTTCCTCTTCCATATTTCCAGGTCCCTTGCATTATCGGGCCCTTCAGCGTTTAAAGATTCAACATTTACGCAAAGGGCTTTCTTACACAGACACTATTCCTCTGGATCACGATTCTCATACAGAACTGCAATGGTGGATAGACCATTTAGATGCCTGGAACGGGAGAACTATCTTTCCATCAGCCCCAGATCTTGTATTAGAGTCAGATGCAAGCCTAACCGGCTGGGGGGCCCATTGTGGTCCAATCTCGACTGGAGGTTCATGGTCATTAGAGGAGTCCAAATTGCATATAAATTTCAGTTCATGCAGAGTATCTTCCGGGAACTCTCAACTCCATTGCCGATTGGCACTCTCGTCATCTCCACGACTCAAGCGATTGGAAGCTCCATCCCACGATCCTTCATTTTCTACAAGACAAATGGGGGCCCTTGCCGATCGACTTGTTCGCGTCTCGCCTCAACTCGCAACTACCTCAATTTTACAGTTGGCGTCTGGATCCTTTGGCCCTGGCCTCCGACGCATTTCTTCAAGACTGGTCCAAGTCCCTTTCTTACGCTTTTCCCCCCTTTGTTATGATCAGCATGGTTCTAGCTCAGGTTCGTCGTCAGCAAGCCACTTTAATTCTTATTGCTCCATTCTGGTAATCCCGGATTTGGTTTCCAACTCTTCTGGAACTAGCCATAGATTTTCCTTTTCTCATCCCTTCTTTCCCAGACCTCCTTTTGGACCCTCTGCAACGCCCACACAACCTCATTTTGGACAACCTTCTTTCTCTTTCAGTTTGGAAAATTTCGGGAATTCCCAACATTTCCCTCTCATTTCGTCACAAGCTTCGGATTATATCAGACAATGCTGGGATCCTGGAACAAGAAAAGCCTATAAATCAGCTTGGGCTTTATGGCAGAGCTGGTGTCTGGGAAAACACATTGGTTCCCTTTCAGCAGATGTCACTTTTATAGTGAATTTTCTTGCAGTTGAGGCTAGTAAGGGTAAAGCCTTTCGTACTATTAATTTGTACAGGTCAGCCATCTCCTCTAAT
Organism: Pleurodeles waltl; assembly: GCF_031143425.1. Taxonomy (NCBI): domain Eukaryota; kingdom Metazoa; phylum Chordata; class Amphibia; order Caudata; family Salamandridae; genus Pleurodeles; species Pleurodeles waltl. Next base: position 933,142,167 of record NC_090444.1, read on the forward strand.
TACCAGTTCGTCAATGGAAAGCCGGTGGGTGAACACCCCCTTATTTGCCGCCATTTAAAGGGAGTAAAGTTTTCTAATCCACCGCTACCTAAATACAAATTCTTGTGGGATGTTAATATAGTTCTGAATTTCTTACTCTCATGGCCCGACAATTCTTCTCTTACTCTGAAGATGTTGTCGGCCAAACTCACTATGTTGTTGTGTCTTATTTCTATTAAACGGATTTCTGATGTCAAAGCTTTAGATATTTCCTCTAGACAGTTTACTCCTTCAGGTGTGTTACTTACTGTGTCTCGAAGAACAAAAACAAATTTACAGTCTGTTTTTTACCCATACTTTCCAGATCATCCCAAATGTAGATTTTCCTAGTTTTAATGACGGAAAGTCTTAATTTTATTAAAGACACGAAGGTGAGTATTATGCGTTTCTTTTCTTGCTTTATTAAACAGCAGCAAGTGAAGAAAACTACAAACCCCATAGGTGAAGAGAAAACGAACCAATGGGAAAAGATTTGTAGTCCATATTAACAAGAACCAATAAACAGCACAGTATGCTATTATGACGTAACTTGACTGCGAACAGCCCTCTTTTCTTGCGTGTACAGGACAATGTAGATGAATAGAAGCACACTGGTGGTCTGTCACACCAAGGCGTGTAGAAGAGGAAGGACGAATAAACGATGGTGGAACATCCGAAGAGTGAGATAACTTCTCAGGAGGCCGGTTGAACAGCTGATGTTGACAATGAAGGGGGGGGGGGGGAAACACAGAAAACAAACAGCAGTTACTGATAATAGAGGTGGGATAATACTCTCCTCCGTGTCTTTAATAAAAATTAAGACTTTCCGTCATTAAAACTAGGAAAATCTACATTTTATGACAAGACTAGAGGCTCCTATTATGCGAGTTCAAAGCAAATTAACAACATTGGTAGAGACATTATCAACCGGTTTACAGTAAAAAATTCTGAAAACATTATCATTAGACCAATCAGCGGATCTAAGAATGTCCTCAAGGCGGGAACCCGTTCAGAAGGCTTTAGATGCCATAGCACCTCTGGAAGAGTGAGCTCCAAATCTGGAGGTGTCAATGCCGGCCAAAGACATTATCCATTTAACCCAGCGAGCTAAAGTAGCCACAGACACAGGACGATAAGGACTCCTGAAAGAAATAAGGAGTTGTGGAGTTGAGGACGTTCTTAAATAAGCTGTCATCTGTTCATAAACTTTTAAAAATTTGTGCAACACATAATTTGGGTTGGTCCGGAAAATATGGATCAAAGACAGTATGTAAATTTGTTTTTGTTCTGCGAGATATAGAAAATAATACACCAGAAGGGGTAAATTGCCTGGAAGAGATATCCAACGCTTTAACATCAGAAATACGCTTAATAGAAATGAGACATAACAGTATAGTGAGTTTTGCAGATATCATTTTCAAAGTAAGAGAGGAATTATCCGGCCATGCAAGGAGGAACTTCAACACTACATTAACATCCCATAAAAACCTATATTTAGGTAAAGATGGATTAGAAAACTTTACTCCCTTTAACAGACGACAAATGAGGGGGTGTTCACCCACAGGTTTTCCATTAACGAACTGATGACCAGAGAAAATAGCTGATCTGGACAGATTGATAGTACGGAAAGCTTTGCCTTTGCTGGCTTCGGCGGCCAGAAAGTTCACGATAAAGGTGGCATCTGCTGAAAAGGAATCGATGTGTTTTCCCAAACACCAGCTATGCCATAAAGCCCATGCTGACTTATAGGCCTTTCTAGTTCCTGGAGCCCAGGCCTGTCTGATATAGTCCACAGCTTGCACCGAAATAAGAGGAAAAGATGAGGAATTCCCGAAATTTTCCATGCAGAAAGATAAAGAAATTTGTGCAGGACAAGACTGTGAGGACGCTGAACGGGGTCTAGAAGAAGATCCGGAAAAGGAGAAATAATGAAAGGACAATCTATGGCAAGTTCTAGAAGGGTTGGAAACCAAATCTGGGATTGCCAAAAAGGAGTAATTATGACTAGAGTGGCATGTTGACGTTGGACCTGCGCTAGCACCCTGCTGATCATAGCAAAAGGGGGAAAAGCGTAAGAGAGGGACTTGGACCAATCTTGAAGAAATGCATCTGAGGCCATTGCCAAAGGATCCGGACACCAACTGTAAAATAGAGGAAGTTGGCAATTTAGGCGAGATGCGAATAGATCGATCGACAATGGACCCCACGTGTGTTGAAGAAATTGAAAGATCTCGGGATGGAGCTTCCAATCACTGGAATCGTGGAGATGACGAGAGTGCCAATCGGCGATGGAGTTGAGGGTTCCTGGAAGATACTCTGCGTGAACCGAAATTTGGTTTGCAAGGCAGAACTCCCAAAATCCCTTTGCTAATTCTGCAAGAGGTTTGGATCTGGTACCTCTTAGATGATTTATATAACGGACTGCTGAAATGTTGTCCATTCTGAGAAGGATGGCACAACGAGCCCTGTCCTTTGCGAGGCTTCTGATTGCAAAGGAGCCTGCAAGCATCTCTAAACAATTGATATGCAATCTGGACTCCTGTAATGACCATGTCCCGCCAGTCGAGATTGGACCACACCGGTCTCCCCAACCCGTCAGACTTGCATCTGATTCTAATACAAGATCTGGGGCTGATGGAAAGATAGCTCTTCCGTTCCAGGCATATAAATGGTCTATCCACCATTGCAATTCTGTGCGAGAATCGTGATCTAGTGGAATGGAGTCTGCGTATGAGAGGCCTTTGCGCAAATGTAGAATCTTTAGTCGCTGAAGGGCCCGATAGTGTAAGGGACCTGGGAATATGGCCTGAACTGAGGAAGAAAGAAGACCGACTACGCGGGCGAGTGTTCTTAGAGAAATGTAAGGGTGACGTAGAATATGAAGAATTTCTGATTTTATAGATTTTATATTTGCAGAAGGAAGAAGCAGGGTAGTCGAGAGCTAATTGATTTGGAAACCTAAGAATTCTATAATTTGGGTAGGGCAAAGGAGGGACTTCTCTTTGTTGATGATGAAACCAAAGTTCGAAAGAAGCGAACTGGTCAGGTTGAGATGATTTAGAAGCAATTGTGGAGATTGACTCATCAGAAGAATGTCGTCGAGATAAATAAGAAGTCTTACTCCCTGAGCCCTGAGGTGAGCCACCACTGGCTTCAGAAGCTTGGTGAAACACCAAGGAGCAGATGAAAGACCGAAGGGTAGCAACGTAAAATGAAATGTTTGATCCAGCCACTGGAATTGGAGAAACTTCCTGTGATCTGGATGAATTGGAACAACTAGATACGCGTCTTGTAAGTCCAGGTGAACCATCCAGTCCTCCTGAAGAAGAGAATCCCTGAGATGGAGAATGGTTTCCATCTTGAAATGTCGATAAAACACAAATTGGTTGAAGAATTTTAGATTGATAACCGGACGCATTTTCTTGTTCTTCTTTTGGACTAGGAAAATGGAGCTGGTAAAACCGGCAGGATCGAGACGAGTAATTGCAATAGCTTGTTTTTGCAAAAGAGACTGGACCTCTGAAGAAATGAGAGCGGACATGTCTATAGAAAAAAGTGGAGGAGGAGGTAGCAGGGTCTGAATCGGGGTTGAATAAAACTCTATCATATAACCTTGGACCGTGTTTAGCACCCATGGGTCTGAGGTGATTGATAGCCAATTTGGGAAGAAATGACAAATACAACCACCCACAGGAAACTGGGAAAGAGAGTGATTTATCTGATTGATTGGAATTCCTGGAGCTCCTGTAGCCTCTGGACCGGAAGCCTCTGGCCCTTTGTGGGTAAAACTGTGGTCTAAAATCCTGGTAGGCTGAGTTGTAAGCGCCACAGGAGCCTTGATTGTATTAGGAAGAACGACCGGCAAAGCGGCTCCTGTCTCTGCCGGCCCTGGCGAAAACCCGTTGATTAAACATCTTCTTTAGAGATTGTTGGGCTTTATCTAAAGAGGTATCTCATATCTGCCGAGTTCTTTGATAAAACTGTCACCAAACAGAAGACCCTCTGTTTTCGCTTGAGGTTGGATCGATGCCAAGTTGACGAGTTTTGAGTCCAGTTTGAGTAAGAGACCCTTACGTCTTTCTTGAGAAATGACAGCATTGGCATTTCCGAGGAGACAGACCGATCTCTGAACCCAGAACCCTGAGTTCTTCAGGATCAATAATGGAGCCATCGATCCTGGCCGCCTCAGCGATGTAGAATATGCGGGTAAGGGGACCGATGACATCCATCAACTTGTCCTGACAGGAGGACCAGGCTTTGTCAATGCCTTTACAAGGATCTTTGCCGAACTTGGTAAAGAAAGTTAGTATGGGCTGATCAATGGTAGGAGTGAGAGAAGACTTGTGTGCAAGAGAAGGGCGTGGACACTCAGACTTGAGCTTGGCCCTTGTTTGCTTATCTAGGGGGCTGAAAAGTTTGACGGACACATAGTCGCCCACATGAGCGGCTGGAAACCATTCGGTAGAATTGGGATGCAAGATAAAGGAAGGATCAAAGATCGGTAAACCCTCGCAGTCTAGCAGAGGTGTACAATTAGAGGGTTCGAAAGAGTGTTTGGCTTTCTTTGCTATAGGAGAGGTACAGGAATCACCCTGGTCAGAGGGGTCCAAGTCTGAGCTTGCGTCAGGTAAGTCATTGTCAGTGTCCTGAATGGACGAAATCACCAAGGGGGACACAATATGCTTGGTTTTGGATTAGCGTTTTTGGGAAACATTCAAATTTTCTTGATTTTTATTCTTCTTAGACGGAGTCTTTTGAGAAACCGCGTCCTCCGCCATGGGTGAGGGGACCTCACTAATCTTTAGCGCCAATTTTTTAATACCTTTTGACTGGGAGCTGGGGGACAGGTGCTGTCTGCACTCCCCTGCAGACTGGGCAGACCTGGTTTGATTCAACATTTTTGGAACCGACGATTGAAGGTTTTTAGATCATTTATTTATGGAACTGTTCACAGCCTGTTGAACAGAATTCTGAATAAATATATTAATATCCTTCTTGATAGAAGAAACTTCCTCAGGGTCAACCTGAATGGAAGAGGAAGTATTAGTTTCCATGTTGACCTGAGTGAAAACCCCCCCAAATTAATGAAAAAATGGGTTAGAGGCAGATACAGAACAAATAGTGAGGAAAGGGTTAATTTTTTCTGTCCAGGAAAGCAAACCCCGCCCCTAGGCATGGATGGGGAAAGCCTTACTGCTCTCCGGCACACCGACACGAGAAGGCAAGGGGCTCCGGAGCGTGGAACAGAAGGTGAGGCTCCTCGCTCCTGACGCGCAGAACGGGAAATGCCGGTCCGACGCGTCAGAAGCGGTAGAACCGTTGGGAAAAGGAGCGCGTGCGAGGGCAGCGCGTGAGGAAAGGTATTGAGAGGCACTAAAAGAAAAGACGTATGCGGCAACTTGCCGGCTACAGAAAATGTTTAGAAACACAACATTCGAGCGATGCGCGAAGCGCGCTACATTTAACAAGCGAACAATTAAATAACCAAACAAATGACATGAAAACACAGAAATATACGGAGCGTAATAATAAAAAGGACTTAACTTGGCTGCGAGCAGCAAGAAAAGAGAGCTGTTCGCAGTCAAGTTACGTCATAATAGCATACTGTGCTGTTTATTGGTTCTTGTTAATATGGACTACAAATCTTTTCCCATTGGTTCGTTTTCTCTTCACCTATGGAATTTGTAGTTTTCTTCACTTGCTGCTGTTTAATAAAGCAAGAAAAGAAACGCATAATAGGAGCCTCCGGTCTTGTCATAAAATTATGTGTAGCACAATGTTTAAAAGTTTACGAGCATATGACTGCTCATCTAAGAACGTCCTCAACTCATCAACTCCTTATTTCCTTCAGGAAGCCTTACAAGCCTGTGTCTTCGGCTACTTTGGCTCGCTGGGTTAAGTGGATTATGTCTTTGGCTGGGATTGACACCTCTAAATTTGGAGCCCACTCTTCCAGAGGCGCTCTGGCATCCAAAGCCTTTTGGACGGGTTCCCGTCTTGAAGACATTCTTAGATCTGCAGATTGGTCTAATGACAATGTATTTAGAGTCTTTTATTGTAAACCTGTTGATAATGTTTCTACGAATGTCATTAATTTGCTTTAAACATGCATAATAGGAGCCTCCAGTCTTGTTATAAAATGTAGATTTTCCTAGTTTTAATGACGGAAAGTCTTAATTTTATTAAAGACACGGAGGCGAGTATTATCCCACCCTTACTTTAGTAACTAGTGTTTGTTTCTACTTCTCCCATCCCTTTAGTGTCATCATCGTCTGTTCAACCTGCTACCTAAGTCATCGCTTCATGGTGTGGATGCTCCATCAACGTCTACTCTGTCACCTTATCCACTTCTCTATTTGGCGGATCACAAGTGTGCTTCTCTTCACCGGAAGTTTCCTGGACTTATGAATTTTTGCTCCTAGTTGTTATCTTTTATTATGGCTGCTCTCATTTTGGATTCTATTTTCCCTTTATTTCGTGCCAGCTGAACTTTAAGCGCAAGAAAAGAGGGCTGTTCGCTGTCCAGTTACGTCATAATGGCATACGTGGTTATTCATTGGTTATTGTAAGTGGACTACAACTTGTTTCCCATTGGCTGGTTTTCTCTGCGCTCATGGGAATTGTAGTTTTCTTCACTTGCTGCTGTTTTATTAAAGCAAGAAAAGAAACGCATAATACTCGCCTCCGTGTCTTTAATAAAATTAAGACTTTCCGTCATTAAAACTAGGAAAATCTACTTTAGGTGGGACACTACCGCTTGTTTAAACTAAAAATGGCTTAATTTAAAGCTGCCTGCCGCCTTAAATTGCCTCTGCTTCAAAAAAAAGTAAATGGGGAAAATACATTTTTCCAATTTCGTTTTCAAATTCTCCCACCTACAGGTTTAAAATATTGGCATGTATGACGCACACACACACACACATTTTGTTCAAAAGTTGGACAATATGGCTTCAAAAACATTGACAAAAAAATAGATCTCGTATGCGCGAGACCTCAAGATATAATAGCCTTTGCCAATGCTGGCTGTCCAACTCTAGCGTTACCCATGTGTAATGTGATGGGAGAGTCTGTAAATGTCGTCCTTCTCTTTCAAATGTTACAGTCAAATTGTAGTCCTAACTTTAAATTAAACCCAGGTAGGGGTTTGAAATTCTGGTCAGTTTATACGCAAACCGCCTTTTCTAAATATAAGATGCCGCATTACGCTAACATCTATAGACTTACGCAGAGTCATACTTTAACATTCCAAGAAACTGTGCATTAACTACATTAAGCTACATACTTCTTCCTTACTCCTGCATAAGATTGCCAATATAATATTATTTTATTCCAGCTATACGCGTATTAGCAAATGGTCCTTACTTTCGGAAACAATAATGAAATATTTTTTCATTAATAGTATTATTATCACAACACAGTTGAATGCTTCAATGATATTGACTACTACAATATGGCCGCTGCCATGATCGGAACTTGACATAGAGCCGCGTTTCAATGTTGATACAAAATACCCTCAAAAACATGGCGACGCTGTAATCACTTTTCTTTTGAACATCCTATGTTACTTTGCATTCCACGCACAGGCATGGCGGCGACCAGATGGAGTTCTCGTGTCCTCAGTACGGTGTTGAAAGGTGAAGTATTATGAATTTTTCCTCTCACTGCATGATTTTTTTTTTATGTGGTTTTGTTGTTGTTGTTGTTATTGCGCCTTTTCCAATTCGTTATAATGCGTGCCGCGCGTCAGATTGCTTACCTTGTATATGGCAGCCCAAGGTTACTGCTGCTATTTGCATTGACAATATAGCAACGACATGCACGTCTGGGGATTTTACGGTGCACTTTTGGTTGAGGCATGCCCTTCGCTTTCTGCAATAAAAGTTTGTCAGTTTTTTCTGACACCAACCGAACTCCTTACTCCCCTAAGATGTGAAGTTGTAATTGAGAAGTTGATGGGTCACTGAGAGAATAAAATCAGGCTTCTCCCATTGAAATACACTTCGCCTTACGTATCTTGTTAGACTGACGGGGCGAACATACGTAAGGCTCTTGGCAATATTGTAATGTGTCGTAAATTGGAATAAACCTGTCACAATGTTTAGACCTGTGCCTGTGTACTCCTTTTTGTTATCCTTTCTCTACGCACCATGTGCAGTGCACTTCAAAGTGGCGCTATCCTTTTTCTTTTCTAAAGGGTCTGCTTTTCGTCCTTTGATTTAGGATGGTGTTGTTCCCTCTTACTATGACTGGCCTTCAGTTTGTGCAGTCAGGTATTCCCTTCTCATCCGTCCTCCTCGCCATAGTCATTGCCATATGAGCAACAGTTCCTGGGGAAAGGAGTTCCAAATAAGCCCAACATTGAGCTCACTAGTTTGCCTTCCTCCCCGGATGGCAGACTTCAGCTTCTTCCCAGATAGCATTAAAAAGGGAGCAAGATCCCTTAACATCCAGTTTTTAGGTCGAGCCTGCGTGTGTGCTCCCACTGGCGACTCTTGTAGCCAATAAGTGACTTGGAACCCACCCGTAGCTTTCCATTCGTTTCCATCATTGTCACTCTTCTTTGATGCATTCTTGTTGGGTAGTGCTTACTATGCGTCACGTCTGTTGCTGGCCCATGGAACAAGTACAGATTAATTACCTATTTGATTGGTGACCCTCCGCTGGTCTTCTGCTGCCCGTGCAAGATTTCAGGTACTATATTTCGGAGTTATGATGCAGTCAATGCTGGCTGCGTCATTCCTTTTCTTCGTTTCTTTTACTTATCCCTTAGCCAATCCTAGTGTGCTGCGCTTATTAACCACAAAAGAGCCTCAGCGAAGTGAAGAAGAAGAAGCTTTATTCGGTATAAAAAAATTCATCCATTACAACACATAATCATCAAAACATTATAAGAATACCAATAAAAACCATGTATAATAAAACCACCCATCATAAAAACATGTATATATATATATATATATATATATATATATATATTTATATAGAAAAATAATAAAATAAAAATAATAATAAAATAAAAAAACTGAAGAAAAATAAATAAGATCATTCTAAACATTCTAAATTTTTGCGCCAAGTAGTAGCTCCCTTCAGAAATGATCCCAGGCCCTTCCATACCAGTACATCTGAGGCCATTTGCAGCCACATGAAAGCCGGACGATATTGCACAAAACCTTTGGGCCTAAGGAGCGGTAGTAGGAATCGGGTTCTAAATGGAGCATAGAAGACACAGAACAGTGTAAAATGGATCAAAGTCTGATGGGATACCCCATCACAGGGGCAGGGTCTAATACATTTCTCCCCATACTGACCTAGGGGGAAACACAAATTACTTCTAATGATCCCCAAGCGAAAACGAGTTATGAGAGACCATTCCCTCACATCCTTGATTTCTAAAAGATATTGCTCAGGACCCACCCACATCTTTAGCATAGTAAATTGGTGACCCTCCGCTGGTCTTCTGCTGCCCGTGCAAGATTTCAGGTACTATTTTTCGGAGTTATGATGCAGTCAATGGTGGCTGCGTCATTCCTTTTCTTTGTTTCTTTTACTTATCCCTTAGCCAATCCTAGTGTGCTGCGCTTATTAACCACAAAAGAGCCCCAGCGAAGTGAATACACGAACAAAGTACGGGGGGCACTGCACAGCCTCACATTGTTCATCATTTTCTGTGTGTTCTGAAACTGTGACATGCTCCTTTTCCACTCTAAGTCACACAGACAATAACTTTTTTTTTCATCCTAGTATTTTGTTTTCGAGAAAATACTGGCAAATTGTGCTGGTTTCTGTCCGACCGAAATTCGTTCCTTTGTTTAAAAAATAAATAAAAAACGGCATTCCGTGAGAGGAAGCAGTGTGTAATTGCAGCCCTGAAACTTCACGCACTGGAAGAGTTCATATCACTGTGTCTGTGGCAGGCAGTGCCCCCCATCTGCGCAATGAATCTGAAGGTTTCTATGACCCAGTCACAGCCCTGTTTACTATCCAGTACCTACTAGCTTCACCACTACTCCTTTGTGTGACCTTTGCGGCAATCTTGCTAAGAGAAAAGATTGCAAGAGAAACTGGGCGTTCAGCAACTCTGTCACTCTCCTGCACTCTTCTGTCCTGCCCTCCCTTTCTCTGCTTCATCCCCAGCGCATACAAACACAAAACCATTGTGTCATTGAACTGATGTGTCAGAAATAAATACTCCAGATGACACTTTTGTGTACACCTTCCTCACTCAAAGCACATTAAACATCCAGTGACCACCAAGGAAAAGGCAACATAGCACACACAAATACATACTATTAACAATTGCATCACTAAATGCAGACCACAAGTGCACAGACTGCAGCAACAAAAGCACATATAGTGGAAGCAGGAGCACATACAACAACACGTGCGCACACACACACACACACATGTAATACAGTGAAAGACTGGCAAAGAGAGCAGCTTATCACTTGTACTATGAAGGTGAGACCTAATGGCTTTGCCAATGCTTGTTTAGTTTCTGTGTTGAGTGTGAGATCCCCAAGCAACTTTCAGGTACAGTGCTGGAAACTAGTGGTATCCTGCTGGATCCTGTTTCCAGCAGCTGTTTCTGGGCCGGATCTGAAATCTGGCCGACCCAGGAAAACTTGCTGAATTTGTCCTGGTATCATTTACCGACACAGTGACATATATCAGCTGCACCCGCACATTGCGTGCATTCTGTTTGGGGCAGCAACCTGCAAGCAGAAAGAGGTCTTTTGTATTTTAACTTCCATCTAGGCCCGAAACAGAGGCCTGATTTAAGGCCCAAGGGTCATCAGCCCGCCTTTTGTTCAAGTATTATCCAGACTGGAAGCCATCTGGAGTCTAATACCTAGAGGCCAGTACAGTGGAAGGAAACAAAGGCTTGCAGCTTGTTATCACTTAGCAAGTAGATAGTAGAAACTATTTGAGGCAGTTTTTGACTTTGTTCAACTTCCTATAAGAGATGTTTACACTGTAATAATGCAAGATTTATCAGTCTGTATGAGAAATTACACAAATATTGTTTTAAATGGCATATACTAATTTTGTGTTTTTTTAAAACAATACTCATCCCAGTGCAGGATGTCAGATCGTTGTTAACCACTAGAACTAGCTTACCACTATTTAATCCCTTCAACGTTGGAAATACACAATAATCTTTGCAGCAGGTCTTTTAATGCTGTAATATATTTTAAAATGCACCCTCTTTCTGGCCAGTTAAGTAATCTAGAACAAATTTGGTGTCACATATGTTCTTGTTGCCAATTTCTTTGCAGCAGATTAAAAAAAATAAATGTATGCTTTTCAAGCTTCAGCCCTTGCGACTCCACCCCCTTTCTCCTCCCTCACCTTGACCCCCAATTTGTGGAGTCAAGAAGTAGACTTGTTCCATTTCCAGCACTTACCAGGCAAGATATAAGTTTTATAATATAGCTGCAGCTAATTTTAATCTTCCTATATATTTGATGTCCTGCTTGAGCAGACTCCACAGCTTTTTAAAATTCCAACTGGGTGCGTTTTGCAGGTGGTTATCACGAGGCCTTGCTCTAGTGGGCTCAGTATGATGGAAATATTATGTTCTGTTGATTGGACTCATTGTTAATTAACAAATGACAATCTGGAGTGTCTCTTAACCGACAGCATGAGTTGCTGAAGTTCCTTGCTACTGTGAAGTCTCCCTCCAGTGGAGTGCACACATTATGGACATGATTTATAGTTGCTAGGAAGTAGTGACACATGGGTTAGCATTTCATAGCCGATTCTTACCAACTATAAAGTAGTGTGAGGTGCTTCTTTATCTTGCCTTTGTGTAGTAAGATAAAATGGAGATGCCAGGAAAGGCAAAGCAGAAGACCTATAACATCAAGGAAGCTGCAGAGGAATCTATTAAAGTACCAACTGTGGCAGCCATAAAGCAGATGATCCAGGCAGTGATGGGTGCTGCTTCTAAAGAATAATACATGCCTCGTTCCACAAAAAGCCCTGGTATGGAGACCTGAGTGAAAGATGATCCAGAAGGGGGAGAAGAGTATGACAGAGGGAGATATGTAGAGGGACAGGAATTAAAGGAGGTCCTTCTGCTCATCAGAGAAAAATTGGCATTCCCAGAATCAAGAGGGAAATGAGACATTCTTTTTTGACTATCCAAATACGCTCCCTTTACATACCTCCATTAAGAAAGTGATGGAGATTGAATGGAAAGAGGTCAATAAACACTCCTTCCCTAGATTTCTTTCATAATAACAATTGCAGGACCATTGGAAAACAGCCCATGTTTGTTTAAAGGTATGGAATGTGTTTCTGACAACAGATAATTAATATCAGTAATAGGGCACATTAGCAAAGGTACGCATTGGCACGCAAACACTTACAAAGCATGAGCCAGCATTTCATCCTAGAGAAACAAGCGTGATTGACTATGAAAACATATGCGCAGCCAAGTTGCATCACAGCAGGCTCTATTTCACATAAAAACAAGACCTATATCAACGTCTGGAGGCCATATTTTGAAGTTGGGAACACAATTTATAATGAACTGCGGAGAAACCACTTGAGTTCACAAGATATTTTTCAGGTTTTGTCCATCAGCGACAATCACGCTCATAAATCCAGACAACAATGCACAATATCTCGGGGAAAATAAATAAGCCAAGTAATAAGCACAAAGTAAAGCATTAACAGCAACATTTACGACTATTGTGTAAAATAACATAATTGTATTTAAAAAATAAATAAATCTTAAGACATTTATATTAATAATCTTTATGATGGCAAATAGCCAAGGAATAGTACCACCACCTTTATTCCTTACCCAGTCAGGTAATCCATCTATTTCATGGGAAGCGTGGGTGGACATGTTTGAAAATTATTTTGTGGCATTAAATGGCCAAAATTTACGACCTGTAAGAAAGAAAGTAATCCTTCTCGGCACTTTGGGACAGGAAGGACAACATATATTCAAATATTTGCCTGTGGTGGTAGAGCAGGATGGGCAACAAGTGTCAGATGTATACAAAGAAGCAATGAAAAGATTTGCAAAGGAGGTTAATATTCTTATGACGAAGCACCAGTTGTATACCCAGCCACAAGGAATAGGAGAAAGTATAGATGAGTTTGTTTCAAGATTACGAGAACTGTATATTCAATGCCAATTTGGAACTACGACTGATTAATTAATATGCGACCAATTGATTGTACAGTGTTGAAGCAAGAAAATGCAAGAAAGGGTGTGGGCAGCAAAGAACAGGATGTTAAAAAATGCTACTGAAATAATGAAGATAGTGGGAACATTATGAATATTGCAAGAGGGAAATGAAAAGGAAGGGCAAAGGAAATTAAGCTGGAACTGATGTTAATAGTGTAGTCAAATATGATAGTGATGTTTTGGCTAGTGCTAAGGGAATGTATAAGCATAATAACAAAAGTGTGTACAGCAATACTGGCAAATCTAATAATAAGGCGTGCACTAGGTGTGGAAGCAAATTTCATAACACGGAGTCCAAGACATGTTTTGCTTTAGGAAAAGAATGCAAGAAATGTGTGAGAAGGGGGCATTTTGCATGCATGTGTAAAACTCGATCCAAGTCTAGAGTAGGAGTTGTCCATGAAAAGTATTTAGCATGTGAAGAAGGAACAGATAGTTTTGTCAGTAGATAAAAAGATGGAAGGAAATAATTATTCAGTCAGACCACACAGACCAACAGCCACCTTTACAGTGAGGGGGAAGAGTGTTCAGTTAACGGTAGATTCAGGGACACTGTATACCATAATACCCGAAGAAATGTTCTGACAAGAATGGCCTAATGTACGTCTCCTACCAAAAGACATTAATCCAGGCAGTTACCATGGAAAAAAGATAGACATAATTTGTTACATGTTAACAAAAATTGAATTCCACAAAAGACGGATAGAGGGAAAAGTTTATGTAGCGGTTAGTGGTCCAAGAATTGTAGGCTGCCATCACCAATACGACTTGCACATTAATGTATACCGAAGGGCACTAAATCGAGTTATGTTAGTAGAAGACATGACATTTGAAAATATTTTAGAGGAAAACTAGAAAGTCTTTACTAATAGATTAGGAGAACTGAAGGGATATATACATAAGAATTTGGTGAGAAATGATGCAGTTCCCATTCCAGACAAGGTGAGGAAGGTACCTATCTCGGCATGCCAGGAAGTCAAAAAAATGACTAGAAACATGATACGGGAATGTATAACTGAACAGATTGAAACATCTAGGTGGATCTCTCCAGTAGTGATTACAGGAAAAGCAGACAGTAGATTGAGATTTTGTCTTGACCTTCATTCACTCAACCAGAATATTTTAGTAGATAGCTATCCATTGCCTAACAATAAAAGAATTAGTCTTATTGTTAAAAGGGGGGGAAGTATTTCTCTGAATTAGACCTTAGGCGTGCTTACCACCAAATTAAATTACATAATGATTCCAAAGAACTTGCAGCAGTCATTACAATGGAAAGGGCCTCTAGTTCACAAGGATGCCATTTGTTCTTGCCTCCGCTGCGGGAGTATTTCAGAGGATGATGAGCAAGGAATTTAAAGATGTAAGTAATGTTATCTTTTTTCAGGATGACATTTTAGTTTTTGGCGACACAATGGAGAACCATAACAGCACCTTAAAGTGTGTACTGGACAAAACCAAGAGAGCTGGTCTTACATTAAGGAAAGAGAAATGTATATTTTTTCATCAATTAGATTGCATACTTAGGTTATACATCATCGGAACAAGGGGTTAAACCAAAGAAAAGTTTGCTGGAAGCAATCAGAAAGACTCCTTCTCCCAAGACAATGATCAATTAAGGTCGTCTCTGGGACTTATTGAATATTATTTGAAATTTATAAAGAACTTTGTAGACAAAACAGAAAGTCTAAGGAAACTTTTGCACAGTGGACAGAATTTTCAGTGGGAAGAAAAACAAGAAATCACATTTCAAGACAAAAAAGAGCATACGTGTGAAGCAAAAGTATTGGTACCATTCGATGTGAATTCAAAAACTGTTGTTACGGTTGATGGAAGTGCAATTGGTTTGGGGCGATAATAACACAAGTACAATTTGGGAAGGAAAAAACAGTAGCATTTGCTTCACTATCACTGACTAAGACAGAAATAAATTATTCTGTATTTGAAAAAGAGACTCTTGCTGCAGCGTGGGGTATTGAGCATTTTAGGACTTAAACTGTTATTAAGGGTGTTATTGCCCTGAGGTGTAGGCAAAGTGTCTGCACGGTTAGCTAGACTAGCAGAACAGCTACAAGAATACCAGTTTACAGTTGAATATATTCCAGGATGGTGTAATGTCCAGGCAGACTGTCTATCCTGTCAACCACAAGATTGGCAAGAAGTAGACAAGGAACATGTTAAAAAGCGTGAGAAAGGAGCAGTGGTGAGTGTTGATGATGTAGTAGAATGTACCCAAGGCATAGTATCACAAGAAGAATGGCGTAAGAGTATAGAAGATGATGCAGCAATAAAGGGGGTAATTAAAATGATCATAGGAGGAGGGAGAAGAACAAGTACAGTGAGTGTTCATATTAGACCGTTTATAAAGGTGTTAGAAGAATTGTCAATTGTTGAGTACAAAAGACATTGTTGTGAAGGAAGACAGGTTTGTTCCTCCTGATGGTGTAAGACATAAATTGCTTAAAATTGGCACATGAAGGATACATAGGCCAAACCCTAACCAAAAGAAGATTGAAGGAAAATGTTGGTGGCCTGGTATCAATAGAGATGTGAATGATTGGGTAGAAAGATTTATAGATTGTACTGTAAGGAAGGTGAAAAAAAGGTTGAAAGTGGGGAAACACAATATAATACAAGAAATACCACACCCTGGAAAAGCTTGACATAGCAGATGCATGGACTTTATTGGTCCATTAGGTGGGGTTGGGTCTGATTTGAAATGTGCACTAGTGATGGTGGATATTCACTCAAAGTAGTTGATTGTCAAGTTCGTGAGGTAACTCACTACTGTAAACACTATTAAAGCAATGTAAGAAGTCTCTCTTGAGGAAGGCTGTCCTGTAAGATTGATTACAGATAATGGGACACAATTGGTTACAATTGAGATGGAGAAATTTCTAAAACCATGTGGGATATGTCACTCTCGCACCTCTTTATATAATCTACAGGCAAATGGAATAGTTGAAAGATGTAATCGGATGGTGAAAGGCGTTTTTCAAATGGCATTAAGCAGCGAAAGAATGTGTGCATAATGGTGAACGATTTAGTATGAGCTTATTTCACTACGAAAAATGGTGTGAAGGACAAGATACCTTTTGAGGTAATGGGAGGAAGGAAGGCAGCACAAAAGTGAATCCTGCTTGGATGTCTGCATTATTTGACGGTAAAGGTGAGGTGGAAACACCTATCTAGAAGGTTAGTTTGAAATGTGGCATAAAAAAAGGAGATTTGGTGAAAATAAGATCTGGGCATGTGGAAGGAGGTCTTACCAAATTCTGTACAAAGTGAAGAAAGTCAATGACTTCTATGTTGTGTTGGGGAAGGATGAATGGTGGAATAAAAGGAGAGTAGCCCTCCACAGTACAAGTAACAAAGGGGAGGAAAGGAAAGTTGAAGTTGACCATGAGAGGTGTAGCAGCTTCTTACTCATGAATGGTGAAGAATTATTGAATAGTAATAAAACAAAGGAGAGAACTGTAATCAGACACCGGATATTGGTCATGGAATTCAAATATGAGAGGTTAATCCAAGTGCTCGTAGAATTCCATAATATTTGCATGATTATGTTATGTAATTAGCAATTCAAACAAGATCCGTGAATCTCAGTCATTGTAGTGTTTGAAAGTTATACTTGTAGCTAGAGGAGTATGTATCTTCAAAATAAATTATTGCATGTATTTATGTAAGATTTTATGTTTTGAATGTACTATGTTTATGTCAAGGGTGTGGATGTGTTGTACTTGAGGAATTCCCAGCATGCAACACATGCTGGGAATTCCAATGATTGGAACGACCAGCTGAGGGTCCTGAAATAAGTTACCTGGATGCTGGCAAAGAAGCTACATGTTTCCTGTGCTCCATTAGGACCAAGAAGTAAAGCACATGTTAATCCCCTATCCTCATGTGGCAGTATTTGTGGAGGGCCGGGATCATAATAGGGTGCTGCTGGGGTATCCCAGCACCAAATTAATACAAGTCTTAACAGTTTAGTAATCCAGCTCAAGACTTACTATATAAACAGGAACAACTCTCTATAGGAAGGTCAGATATTTCATTTTGTGGTAGTTTGGAAAAATACACTATTAGATAAATTGATGCTGTAATTAATAAAGGAGGCATTCCAAATTGTTTTCAGCACCCTACTGTCATATTTTGTTTTTTGCCATTCCTTTTCCACCATGTCCAGTAAAAAGGCATGCTGTACTGGAGGAAGTTTAAAAACTACTCTTGAAGGAAGCAGTTGTGCATGTACCTGCTTACCAAAGAGGCAAGGGAGTGTATTCAATACTTTTTTCCAGTACTTTTTTGGTGGAGAAATCTGTTAGGCAATTTACACTGGTCCTCGATCTCCAGAGTGTGAATTCTTACATTCCACATGTAAAATTCAAGATGTCTCTGCAGTAGATCCTGGCAGTCATCAATCACAGAGATTTTCTAGCATCTCTGGATTTATTGGATGCTTATCTCCACATACCTATTCATCGTAGGTCACAGAGGATTCTCTGATTTTGTTTGAAGGTCCAACACTACCAATTCAGGGTACTTTCCTTTGGCCTTTCCTCTTCACCTAGAGTACTCACTAAAGTACCAGCACCATAAGACACAAGTTCAAGTATTTCCTTATGTTAATGATTTGATCATTTCTACTACTTCTCTCTCTAAGGTTATTTTGCAAGTTTAAGAGGTGTGTAACACGGTACAAGATTATTGACTTTTACTAAATCACAGCAAGTCTTGCCTAGCTTCCACACCGGGCATACACTTTGTTGGAGCACACTTTAGAACAGATGTAGGACAGGTGTTCCTACCCATGGAGAGAAGACGGAAGCTAAAAGCAGACGTTCTGGATTTACTTGAACAAGAGATTCCTCCAGCAAGACAATGGTTGAGACTGTAGGCACTCATTAGGTCTACTCTTGCAGTCATTCCTTGAACACGTTAGTTTATGTACCCCATGATAAGTAATTTATGCGCACATTGGATACCTAGATTAGAGGATTTGAGCAAGGTATGCTAGTCATTGTTCAGGTGCGGAGGAATGAGGAGAATATAGGTAGGGGTCTTATGTTTCATATAAGACCATCAAAGATGGTCACGAGTGATGCCAGCAAACTGGTTTTGAGGGCAACTCTAGACTGCTAGTCCACAGGAGGTGAGGGAATACAGCCCCATTTTCACAATGGTCAGGTTCACATAAAATATACAGCCCCATGCGCATTAACCTGTTCACAAAAGGATACATAATAAAAGGGCATTTCTTTGTGTGCGTGTTCATTGACTTTATCTTTTTTGATAGGAGGCAGTATTAAAAGTAAGTTATGGCTAATCAGGCCTATTTCCCAAGTAATGACACTGATATTGCATAGAGTGGTATTCCTGATCATGGGCAGATCGGCATGACGTGAAATGTCTAACATCGTCACCACACATGAGCTGCACAGTGGAAGGTGGATGCCTCAAACAGCAAGACTACTGTGCCTTATGGTAAGACATAGGGGCGCAATAGCATAATGGCTTAGACCACCCACTGAAGCTATTGACAAAGTAAGTGATTCAGGAATCTTTGAAACGTTACTTTATTTCTGATGGCCAAATTATTCCTTCTAAAAAGACGACCATAGGCCATAAACGTTTTGTTTACACTCCTCAGTTGTGCTCAGTTTTATGCTGTCACACAGTGTGTGACTGCTGAGCCTGTCCCACCACACACCCTATGGTGGCTAGTATATACTCCGAGTTAGGGGTAACTCTGACTACAACAGACACGTATATATTGGCATTTAATCTCAGTTTTGTCATCAGTTGTCTGTGTCTGTACAATTGAGTATGCACTTTTTTCACTGCCACATCCACTAGTGTGTCAGGTGTCAACACATTTGCAGTGCTTCACAGATGATCATCACAAAAAAAATGAAGTGCTCTGGTGATTTTATTTTTCTATCCTCCTTTAAACAGATGACAAATGTGTCCTCCTGCAAATTTGAATTTGAATGCTCAGTGTGTGCCTGCCATTTGACACAATTATATAATTTTCACCAAAATAAGCAAATTATATGGCTGTAACATGTAGACCAAAATAGTGGACATAGAGCCCATTACTACCCTCATGTCCCACCACTTAGTACTACAGTACTTCTTGAATTTAATCAGAATGATCACTAATAAATAACTATGTACATGGTAACATCCTAGATAGTTTTATTCCATTTCCTTTCATCCCTACAATATTCAAGAAATTCCATATCACTGGTCGAGCAGAGTCAGTCATAGGGTTAGGGCCCAATTATGAAGCATTCCACGAAGATTTGTGGGTGGAGACCCTTTTATAACCTTAAAGGTTATTTAAGAAAGCAGGTTTGTGGAACTAAAAACTTTGATTAGATCAAGAGGGACCTTACCTTGGGTAAATAATTAGCGATGGACAGTGCAACAGACAGCCAGTTCTTCTAATTATATATTGGTTAAATAATTAGAGATGGACAGTACAGTACTCCGCCAGTTATTCTAATTGGAGACAGCTTGAGGCTTTCCATCTGGCCTTTAGAGAGTTTTCTCCCCAGCTGTTAGTTTATCTCGTACAGATCAAGACCGACAACAGGGTCATGCTGGGATATGTAAACCATCAGGAGGCTGCAGAGTGTAGAGTCTCAACTTTCTAGCTCAAGCGTTTTCCCCTGGGCAGAGTCCAATCTGAGTTCCAGAAGAGTAGTTTACCATCCAGGTAAGGAGAATTGAGCAGCGGACAAATTAAGCAAGGTGTTTTCTTTGATGAACTCAGTATCTTCGATTAATGAGGTGGTCTGCCAGTTGCAGAAGTAGTTTGAGTATCCAGCAGTAGATATTTGCCTCAAGAGAGAATGTCCTTCTCCCAAGTTTCTGCACAATTATTCCCTGACAAGTGGCATGGAAATTGAATGCCATGTAATTCAGGTGGCCAACAGGCTTGCAGTGTGTGTTCCTACCCCATCCCAGTAATTTCAAGGGAACTCCAGAAGATCATAGAGGACAGGGCTCTAGTCCTAATGGTACGTCCAGGTTGGGAGAGGCGCCCTTGGTATCCCCTCTTGTTACAGCTAGGGATCTAGCCTCATTGGGTAATCTCAGATCCTTATCTAGCAGGATATCACCTGCTTTTCAACATGTTAGTGTGAATGCATCTTCAGACTTAGCTTGTGGGAGGGTATACCTATTTTTTAAGGGGTGTTCCTTTGGAGTAGTGTACGTGATTCAACACTCCAGATGCCCATTTGCTCTAACGGCCGATTCTCCGCTTTAAAGAAATGTTCAGATGTGGTGTGGGGAGAGAGGTTTCGAGTCTTTCTCAGTGGGCCCCATGAGAGTGGGTTTCCTAAGAGAGGATGTCTTTTGGGATTTGCTACTTCTACTCTTAGTGCAAGGTGTTCAGTGGTGAGAGCATTCAGGAGTCCTCGTGTGGACCAACTGGAGCCATTGGTATTGAGATTAAGTTATTTTTCCTCCCAAGAGATTGATGTGTGATCTTAACATTTATGGGATCTAACTCTGGTTTTAAGAGTGCTACAGGATTATCATTTTGATCCACTGGAGAAGGTTACTGCAGATTCTTTACCCTAACTGTGGTATTCACAATAGCCATTTCTTCTGGCAGGAGTATAGGGTTATTGGGGTCATTCTTAAAATCTGAACGTTTTATGGAAATATTCTCGGGTATTGAGACTTAGCCATGAGTTCATACCAAAGGTCCCTTTCTTTTTTCACCAGTCCAGGGAAGTGGCTCCAGTCTTACCTCCAGATCCTCAGACAGGTGAGAAATGTTTGTTACACATGTTAGATGTAAAAGCAGCTCTCCTCATTTATTTGGTGAGAATAGAGGCCTTCAGAAAGATGGATAACCTATTTGTGAAATTCAGTAAGGTTGGGAAAGGTTGAAAAACTTTTAACTATATTATGAGTAGATGGATCAAGCATGCAATTGTGCCAGCTTATGAATCTCAGGGTAGAGATGTGGTAAATCAGATTCAGGGATGATCAGTGTTAGAAATGGGGTATCTGGTAGGCATTCATTTTGCACTCTGTCCAAGCAAGGACCCTCACTATAGTCAGGGTAAGGGAGATGCACACCTAGGTTTACCCCTGCTCCCCCCTTGGTAGCTTGGCACAAGCAGTCAGGCTTATCTCAAACGTAATGAGTAAAGTATTTGTACCACCACACACGGTAATAGTGACAACACCACAAAAGGGACACAACACCAGTTTAGAAAAATACCCAATATTTATCTAAATCAAACAATACCAAAATGATGATAAAGATCCAACATACACGAGCAAAGTTATGACTTTTTAAATTAAAAAGAGTATTAATCCATAGAAATCAATAGATGCATTGTTTTTACACAAAGTAACTGGTTTCCTTAAAAAATAAAGCCACAAGGGCGAGCGCGTGCGTCGGAAAAGTCAGCGATGCATCGATTCCTTATTCGCAAGTGAGGCTGTGCATCGTTTCTTTTCTGGTTGGGTAGGCGATGCGTTGTTTTTCTCTCCCGCAGAAGAGCGATGCGTTGATTTCCTGACAGGCAGCCTCTGGTCCCGCAGGTTCACTGTAGTTTTGACGTCCAGCAATGATGCATGCGAAATTCTGGTGCACGGTGGTGAAGAGCCGCATTGTGTGGGTAATGTCTATTTTGGCAGCCGCCATGCAGGTTTTTTTTTTTTTTTCACTCACGGCTCATATGCGTGGATTTTAATCTTGGTTCCACCAGCTTTTCTTTTCAAGGGCCCAGGGACTGGATTAGGCACAACTTGGCAGGGTAGGAGTCTCAGCAAGAGAGCCCAGGTGTTGGCAGAGGAAGTCTTTGATGGCCCTGAGAATTCAGAGCAGAGGGCAAGCTCAGTCTAAGACCTTGGAGACACTTCCCAAGCAGCAAAACACAGCAAAGTCCAGTCTTTGTCCTCTCTCAGGCAGAAGCAGCAACTGTAGGCCAACTCAGCAAAGCGCACTTGCAGGCAAAGGGACAGTACTCCTCCTCCAGCTCTTCAGCTCTTCTCCTTTGCAGATATCCTCTTGATCCAGAAGTAACATATGGGTCCATTACTTATACTCCTTTCTGCCTTTTGAAGTAGGCAAACTTCAAAGGAAAGTCTCTGTTGTTCACAAGATCCTGCCTTGCCCAGGCTTGGCCCCAGACACACACCAGGGGGTTGGAGACTGCATTGTATGAGGACAGGCACTGCTCTTTCAGGTATAAGTGTCAGCTCCTCCCTTCCCACTCGAACCCAGGAGACTCATCAGGATATGTCGGCTACACCCCAGCTCCCTTTGTGTCACTGTCTAGATGGAATTCACAAACAGCCCAACTGACAGTCTGACCCAGATGTGTATTCCACAGACAGGCAGAGGCACAGAATGGTTAAGCAAGGACATGCCCAGTTTCTATAAGGGGCCTTTTCAAACAGACAGTCTAAAAATCAACTCTACCAGAAGATGTACTTTTAAATTCTCTATCTGCTCCCAATGGGAAAGTGCACTTAAAAGATATTTAAATGCACTCCCCCATGTTAACCTATTGGAGAGATAGGCTTTGCAATAGGGAAAAACACACTTTACAGCATTCCTTTGCCGGGAAATGTAAAACACACCAGTACATGTCCTGCTTTTTAAAGGCACAGCACCCTGCCCTTTGAGCTACCTAAGGACTACCTTAGGGGTGACTTACATGTAGTAAAAGGAAAGGTTTGGGCTTGGCAAGTGGGTACACTTGCCAGGCTGAATTGGCAGTTTAAAACTGCGCGCACACAAACACTGCAGTGGAAAGTCTGAGACATCTTTACAGGGCTACTCACATGGGTGGCACAATCAGTGCTGCAGGCCCACAAGTAGCATCCGATTTACAGGCCCTGGGCACCTCTAGTGCACTTTCCTAAGGACTTACTCGTAAATTAGATACGTCAGTCATGGATAAACCAATCATTAATACAATTTACACAAAGAGCATATGCACTTTAGCACTGGTTAGCAGTGGTAAAGTGCAAAGAGCCCTAAAGCCAACAAAAACAGGTCAGAAAAATGGGAGTAAGGAGGCAAAAAGTTTGGGGATGACCCTGCAAAAAGGGCCAGATCCAACAATCAACATGGAGTATGTCTGCATATTTGGAATTATTCAAGGCTGCATCAATTCAGGAGGGTTGTAATACAGCCTCATACATTTATGGACCTCTGTTAGTTCCAGCTGGGAGACAGAACTTATACAGTATTTGCTTCTTCAGTGTTAAGTGCAGTTTCAGAACACTAATATGTGCAGCAACATATTAAGTGTAAGAAATCCGAAAGTGTTTAATTTCATCATATCTTTATGTTGTTATTTGAATTTTGTATGTGTTACTTTTGTTATAGGGTCATGAATCCGACTTAGGCTTTGGTTTCAGCTCATAATGATGAATGTGGCGAGGAAGACAGACTAAGGATAGTGCCCCAATTACTTACCAGTAATCTTCATTACTCAGAGTCCGAGACTTCCTTCCCACAGTTTGGGTATGTCAGCCTTCCCAACCGAGGAGGAGTAGCACGGCTTCAGGCATGGATTTGAGGCTTGTGAAATACAGGATGTTAAGGGGGTCAACTATCTTTTTATGGTAATTGTGACTGAGAAAGTCAACCTTCTTGGGGAAAAGGGAAACTAGTGTGCTCAGTGTTTTGCTTTGGGGGTTCTGTTCACAAGAGCTTTTTTCTCAAATGGTGATGACTGTGGCAAGTAACAGACTAATGAAGATGACCTGTAAATGGCGACCAATCCAGTGCAACGCAATATATATGAAAGCCACAGTGACTCCGATTCAATTCCTGACGGACAGTAGGGTTATTGGATGCAAAACAATTGTGACTGAAATAAATGCAGAAAAATACCCTTTGTTGGAAATGATCTGTTTTTTCCGTGGTGTACCCCCAGATTTTGACTTGACTATTTTTGCTGACTGTAGAACTCTGTGCACCTTACCCCTGCTAACCACTGGTAAAGTGCCTATTCTCACCTTTTTAACTTGATGAAACTGCTACACCTAATTGACATATTTAACATACCTATACATCCTTACTATACGGTACAAAGTGTACCCCACCGAACCTCTTAAGATCTCCTTTCAAGGCATCTGTATGGAAGTGAAGAATGGAGAGGCTTAGGGCTACTTCCCATTACAAGTTTCGTGTTTGGGCCTGTTATGGCTGGGTAGGACCGCTGACCCCTCCCCCACCACCCACCCTTTAATTTTTCCTCCAAACCATCCTTCCCTTCTTTCTTTTTGGTCTGCTAATCGAAAAGTTTCTAGCATTTGTGGACAAGAAAGTTTAGTTCTAATACAGACAGTAAGCAAGGATTATGCATTCTGCGTTTTGCCATTTATTTAACAGCCACATAAATGACACTAAACCATGATAGCATGTATAAAGACCTAAAATGTCCATAGTGTTTAGAAGAAAAACTGTGACTCCTAAGATGGGAGTTCATCCAATAAAACAATCCAGTAACGCACATAAACACTGGTGACAACTGTAAAAGCACCCAAAAGCGCTTCAACGCCTCGTCAGGGGTAGTAAGCGCTATATAAATACTATATATATATATATATATATATATATATATATATATATATATATATATACCACCTCTATTCTCTGTGTCACAGAGCCCAATCCAAACAGGGCGGCTGGCGCGCAGGGACCGGAGCACCCTCGCAAACACAATCCAAAAATATCCACACAGAGAAAAGCGCCATGCTCTGGCTCACAATGAAAGTGAGGTACTTTAATGTTCATTTTCTGATCACAATGGCAAAAAATTATTTCATTCCTCAGAAGCAGATTCATTCATTCTCTTTCAAATGTCCTGACGCGTTTCGGCTGTCCTTCTCAGCCTTAATCATAGGTATCTCCTGATTGGAAAAAATAACCTCCTGTTTAGCCTTCCATTTAAACCATGCCATTAAAGTCACAGGGTCTCTTTTTCCATGCTTTTCAATGTTTCACAGCCGGAGTGCGTTACTTAATTTCCTAGGTCAAAGTTCACTTGTTCAAACATTATTTGGGAGTTTATTGCACCATCTACTTGCTTTTTATATTATCATCAGTGTATTTTCATACATAACATTCTTGTCAATTTATTAAAGTGCTGGCAATAAACATCTTACTCCTTTATTGCAAAAGTGTGTGTGTGTATATATATATATATATATATATATATATATATATATAATATTCTTTGCTGCAAGCAATCACATGCTATTTAATCCATATATTCCTGTTTTTGCTCTGCAACTTAACAAAAGGAAGTTATTGTTTAGCTTGCCTGAATCACCTATACAATCTGTAGGTGGGAAAAGCAGTCAATAAAATACATCTATGCAAATATATTGTTAGTGTCATTGTCCCTACAACTAATATAATGAAGGGAGTATGAAACCTTTTGTATCTGTTGTAAATGAAAGTATATGTTCTATTAAGGACATGGAGGCAAGGATTATGCATGAATTTTCTTCTCTGTCAGTGTTGTGTAACAAGTATAAAACTACAGCTCCCAAAAACACTGGGAAAAGTCAACACCACAACCAATCACAACCGTAGTATTCCTTGAAGAAGGTCTTCCGTCTATTGTGCTCCTTCTTTCTTTGTGCAGCATCTGCTGGGAGCTTGATATTTCCTTCCTTAATCCAGCTTCTGATCATTTCTTTTGATAAACAAGAAGGTTTATCATGATAATGCTGTAAAACCCTATAAAAGTCACAATTATTATAAAGCATCATTGAGAACTTTGCCATTGCACAAAGAATAATGAAACACCATCAAGGGTCTCGACCTCTTACAAGGAGCAAAAGAAAATCCAAGGCCCATAAACATGTTACTTACTTGGGAACTATTCATTCAAATCTATTCAATTTGTGATCTCATAAGTAGTTTCAACATGACCCTGACATTAGGGAAGGTTTCACAACCACAGGTGGTATAATGCTAGCCTCTATGTCCTTAATATAGTTGAACCATTTACCATTGCTAGGAATTGTTTTATTCTGTCAAGACTGAATACAAGCATTATTCAAGTTCAAAGCGTACTTACCACAAGAGAGGCTACATCCACCACCAGTTTGAAGTAAAACCTCCTGAAGGTGGAATCAGAAGGCCTATCCGCTGTATTCAAATTGTCCTCCAGCATTGCTCCTAGCGAAAAAGCCTTTGATGCCATGGCCCCCCTGGTTATGTGAGCCGGAAACAGGCCGGCGTCCCTACCTGCCTCCTGTGTGACCCAGCATACCCACCTGGCAATGGCACTTGAGGACCCAGCCTTGAACTGCTTTTTGATGGAAATGAGTAGCTGTTTTTCACCCTGATGTCTAACCTAGTCTGTGACACTCTCATGTGTCTTTGCACATTCCACGTCACACATTTTAGGGTAATCTTGTAGTTCTGGAAATGAAATAACTCTGGAATGAGAATCTGGGCCTTTACTCAAATTGATTGTGAGACCCTCAGCAGCGAAAAATCTTTCTGTTAAATCTAAGGCCCTGACATTGAACACTCTCCTAGAGAACACCATTCTTGGCAACATTTCTGTTTTAACCAACAGTTCCTTCCTGCCCAGATACTTGTTCTGACGCCACGAAAGGAGAGAATTCAACACTGTATTTACATCCCCAAAGTTTGGTATCAAAGGCAAGGAAAGAGGCGAATAAGGAAAGGGTTTTTTGCACCATCGACACCATCTATAAAATGGTGAACTGCTGATCTTGCCAGTTGAAAGTGTTTACTGACCTTCTAGCAAGAGTAGGCAGTGGTCTGTGCTCTCAAAAAAACATTTTAGATACCATTCAAAAGAGGAAGGGGTCCCATGAGGACAATGTACTCAAGTCTCCATAACATCCAGTCCATAGGTGCCTGATCTTGTTAGTTGGAACATTGCAGGGCTTGTGCCCAAGTTTGAGGATCCTGCCTGGCTGTTTTTATCAGACGAGTTAGGGTGATCTGTCCACAAGAAACCTGGGTTATTACAAACTGTTATTTTCTTGAGGGGTACAAGACCGTTTTCATCCCTGCCATTGAATCCCGTGTGGGCAGACCAAAAGAGGGCTTGATTGTCTTTGTCTCCTTGGCGTTAAAGGGAAGGCTGGAGGTCCTTCCTACAGGATCCTCAACCATTCAGACTATATCTTTTTCTATGCCAGGTTTTCCCAACATGGTACTGTTGAATTTTTAAAATTCCAAGGCAGATCTGTGTCATATTCAATTGTTGGGTTCTTTTATGAAAAAACTTAACTGATCAATAGGGTCTAGAAGCAACATTATTTTGGCAGGGCATTTTAATGTTCATTTGTGTGGGGATCTCAGGGAGAGCAGGATTCTAACTCATTTTATTGGCCTATCTGGACTCCATATGGGACATTCAAATCAAGTCTCAGCCTTAAATGTTATCATGAACAAGCACAACTTAGTATTATCTCTTGATAAGGTTGCTGCCTCTAAAGACAGTGTCATTAATCCTACGTATTCCGGGAGGGGGTGTATGAATCCTTTATTGAATTTGTTTCTATGCCTCCTTTTTTTTTTTCCTTGTGTGACAAAGGTTGAAATTCAGTCGAGCCCCTTTAGTGACCATAATCCAGTGGCTTTATCATTATGCTGGTATCTACCCCTACAGGCGCGAGTGCCTGGTGCAACATGTACCTTAAGGTCAACCAACAATGGGAGAAGATTTAGGTGATCCCCGGTTGTCCCCGATAGCTTCTTTAGGACACTCTATTCATGCTGTGAAATGGAATTTAGTATCTGTTGATCAGCTATGTCTAGTTTTTGTGGTATCTTGGAAGCCTTCACGATGATCACCACCATGGTATCCTGCCTTTTCAAATCAGGGGCACAGAGGACTACAACTAAGACCCCAAAATGTTTTGACAGGGGATGCTTCCTAACTTTAAAGAAACTTCTGCACACTTTGAGTTCTAGGCCCAAGGATTCTGCCCTTGTTAAAACCAGCTTTAAGCAGTACAAACAGGAATTGGCAAGGCAGAAGAATGTTTCAAGGGACACTGCTTCAGAGCCTCTTTTAGAGGCGAGTATGCTGAAAGGTAGCGTTACATTCTGGAGCATAATCAACTGCCCTTTTTTAGCTCCAGAACCAGGAAGTCATTTGGGTTTCCATATCGCTGAGGATAGCTGGGTGTCCCACTTGAGGAGGCTTATGATGCAATTCAGGGCACTGACCATAGTGACGATAACTTAGTAAATAGAACTTCTAAGTTGTCCTTCACCCTTGACAAAATTAAAGCGAGGATACTGGGTTTATCTAAGAACAAGGCTCCTGATTGAATCCCCCCTGTATATATAAATGACATTGAGGTTAGGTCTCCCACCTTGACTTCAGTCATTAACACAGCTGTTATTGAGGGTCCTCCACAGTCTTGGGATACATCAGTTATTGTTTCTGTGTTTAAGAATGGTGGTAGGGGCAACCCCCACTGTTACAGGCCCATTTCACTACTCGATTCTGTTGTGAAATGACTGGGGTGTTATATTGAACTGATTAGGGACTTGAATTGAGTAACTTATCTTACTATCTGATGTCCAGTATGTTTTTGACCTGGATGCTCTACAGTTGACCAGTTCTTAAACTAGTACATGGTCCTGGGTAAATATAGCACGACTCGCCAGAGATCTATGCACCTTGGGTTCATGGACATTACCTCAGCCTTTGATCGGGTTTCGAGAGAGAAACTGTGGCTTTTTATGCTATTGATGGGGGTGGAGCGGGATATAGTCCGTTTTCTCATCGACCTACACCAGAACACCATGGCATCAGTGCGCTACTCCAAAGATCTCAAATGTACATGGGTTATATGTTGAAACGACGAGTGCTTCAACCACCTATGCCTCAACAACGAGGTCGGAACAACAACCTCGTTGTTATCACTAATGCCTTTACCACGAATGCCTTAACAACGATTTTTTGTTTTAAAGGCATTCCTGCTAAAGGCATTAGTGATCAGCATGCATGGTTCCAGCATGCCTCCTCCCTGGCCCCCCACCCCTAAAAATTACTGCGAACCCACTCACCCCCACAACCACCCCAACCCCCCCACCCCCAAAATTACCACAACCCCAATCTCCTCCCCTAAAACCTAAACCCTGCCCCCCTTCCCTGCCCCTAAACCCTAATCACCCCGAGCCCCCCACCCCACCCCAAAACTAAAAATACCCCGAGTCCCCACCCCCGCCCCTAAAACCTAAAGCACCCCAAACATCCAATCCACCCCTAAAACCTAGACCCTGACCCCCCTCCCCCGCCCCAGTCCCAGCCCAACTTACTTCCTCCTTCACCGCATCGACTCCCTTCTTCTGTGCCTTAACCACGCATGTACGTGGTTCACACATGCGTGATTAAGGCCCTAAAACAAGGAAATCGTAGAAAACGAAAGCGTTGTAGGCTGCATTATGGCCCCTTCAATCTGTATGTGAACGAACTAGAGCAGACATTGATTATCATTAACCCAGATGGGGCACCGACGCCTACCTGGTGCTCCTGTAGGCAGACAATGGCTAAAACACCAATGGGTCTCCAGTCTCTGTTAAATGCCTTTGGCACATTCATGGAAGAAATGAATAATATGGTAAATGTTAAGGAATCTTTTGTTATGGTGGTTGGTTCTCGCTCCACTAAAGCTAAAACGTTTCATGGAGGTGCCAGCGCCTTTCCTAAGACCAGAGCATTTACTTATTTAGGTATATTGTTAAACTCTTTCTTGAATTGGTGCCCTCTAGTTAATAAGAAAAAATAGAAGTTTGTATGTGCAAATGTTGCTGTGTTTAACTTAGCTGCTCGTCTTGGTAAACAAATAGTGAGGGCCTTGTTATAAGTGTATTGAGCCAAATGTGTCTCCAAGGTGGTATATGGGAGTTAAGTGTGGGGATATGCCAAGCATGCCGAGCTACAGACTGTGGAAAATATTTTTTTGCGCTGTTTCCTTTGCGTTTCGAGGTGTCCCCCTATTTTTTCAGTGCATTAAAAGCTGAAAGTTGGTTACATAATGGACATCACAGCTTTCGCCCCCTTTATCTTTGGTTAGCTATTTGGTCTAGCCCCGATACAAAGCTGAATAAAGAGATTTTAAAGGATTGTCTGTCTCCATCATGTTTATTGTATTCCTTGGCTTAAATATATCCAGGATACCTTTGCAGACTTTAGGCAGGGATCAGCTATTTGATACTCCAGAGCATATAGTAAAGGCTGACCAGATATACCTTAAAGCTCAGTTTCTTCAGCAAAGGGCCCTGGCCGTAGAGCCGATCTCTGTAACCAAGCCATCTATATGTAACCATTTCTTGTTGAAAACAGTTCCCAATATGGAGCCCTATTTATCAGTGGTACTTAGCACGTACAATTGATTTCTTTTTACTCACTAGGTTCAGATTGGACCTGCTGCACTACCTATTAGCAGTTCCGCGGGGCAGCTCGAGGGGCTACAGATTGGGGCCCTGCGGCTGCAACAGCATGTGTCGTAGTTGGATTCTCACTCCTAGGTGAGACTGCTGGTTTAGGGATGACAGCACTTTTGTTGGTAGGCGACTGAGACACTTCCACAACAAGTCGCAACTGTTAGCCTAAACCTCCCGGCTCACAAGCAGTACCTCGCCAAATAACCCCAAACATTAAAAGGTGATTTCAGGCAGCCTTACGCATGGACTCTAGATTGCAACATCTCAGGGGAACTGTGGTGAAATAGAAGTTATCCCTTTCTAACGTCAGCAATAAGTTTGTCACACACAGGCAATAAAGGAGAAGCAGGAAAGTTTTCAATAGGTTTATTGAAAAGACTGCAATCTACTGTAAAATGCATGAGCTACAATGATTAGGATAACAAACTATAAAAGAATCATAATTAAGAGAGTTGTGAATACAAAGACCCACACCATCTTGCAATAAACATGAAATGTAAAATTCCTAGCAAGAGAACCTAATCCCTAATCTAACGAGAGCTAGGTGTGATGAACTTAATCTGCCAGTGGCATGTCCATAAGAGCCTCCCAACCCTTGTTACCTTGGAAAGAGGTCTCTAGGTCAGACTCTGTGGTGACAAAAAGACTGATTTCTGCAGCAAGGTGACGTGCAGTGTAGATGACATCTGGAAGGAATCCCTCTGTATTATATAGATCATGTAGGACCCCTTATGTAGGTATGTTCCCAAACAGTTGATAAGGAGGGAGAGTTGTGGTGGCAATTATGTAAACAAATCCCAGCAAGTGTACATTATGTTCCTGTCACACATAAGTGAGAAAGGGACATGATGTGAATACCGATGTACATCACTTGATTATGGCTCTGATAGTGACGCCTTCACAGAGTGGCACTGATAATGCAAATCAAAACATTTTTTAACTATGAACAATGGCATCCATCTTAAAAGAAATAATAAAATAAATGGACTAAAACAGAGCACGCTAAGTAGGTTAAAAGTCACTAGGTGAGGGGGCACAGGCCTGCAAGCTAAAGGGCTAAGCTATTCCCCTGAATCCCAGTAAAACTAAATAGGATTCACTACACGTCCCCACAGGATTACACTTCATTTCACAATATTTTGTAATTTTTATGTGGCCCCCAGAAAAACTTTAATCATCCCTATAGTGAAGAGAACACATTTTACTCAAGTTCCACCAGCTCTCCTGTATCTCCAAATGCTTTCAGTTGATATCATTCTGAATGTGGTCATTTTTTTTTTTTTAAACCACTGTGAGGTTGAGAAATAGCTGTGAACACTAACATGCCATTTTTAGGATGGACCGTACTTTGTCTGCTCATTCTACATGTGTACATATGTAATTTTAGTGTGTTTTATCTACTCATTTTATCGTATAAACATGTCTTCTTTTTTTTTTTTTAATTATTTTTTTAATTTATTACCAGGATAAAGAAACACCAAAACAAAACAAGATACATTGTCACTTTAAGAAAACGAAACAAAACAAAATCAGCCAAATTTATCTAAGAAATAATCCCCCAGATCAGAGAGAACTTTTTAACACTACCTATTCTGCTAGCATATCTCATCTCCTGAAGTCTAACTTGCACCATTTCACAATGCCATTCTTGACTAGTAGGAGACAGCTCGGAACGCCAATTTCTCAGCAGAAGCGACCTAGCAACCGCAGTGGCTATGAATACGAGCTTCTCCCATCTAGAAGAGAGCCTTGCCTCGGCATCGTAGCCCAACCTCATTAACCGAATGGTGGGAGATATGGATACTGACGCTATAGTTGTTAACATCGCAAAAACTCCCTCCCAATATCCCTGTATACATAGGCATGTCGCAATCATATGGATCCAACCTGCCACTCCTACTTCTTTGCAGCGAAAACACATATCTGAAGCTGCTCGAGTCCTTCCTCACGGACAGGTGGTCTACCGTAAGTTGCGGAGACTTTAGGTTCCCGGCCTACCTTCTGCCCTGTGGGGTCCCTCAGGGATCCTCACTTAGCCCCACTTTGTTTAATGTTTATGTGGCCCCTCTGGCAGAACTTATACGTTCTTTTGGTTTCACCCCCACCTTATATGCAGACGACACGCAGATTATTATTCCTATCAACAATGATGGGGAGATAGTCGCGGCTCGGTTTAACAGCTATATGTCAGCAGTAAGAAGTTGGATGAAGGCCAACTGGCTGAAATTGAACTGTGAGAAGACAGAAGTTCTCTGTTTTGGGACAAGTAAGGCTCTATGGTCCCCTAGTTGGTGACCTAAAGAGTGCAGCACTCTGCCCCTACCGGGTTCCACATCCAGAAACCTAGGATTTCTTTTCGACGATCATTTGTCTTTCCATCCGCAAGTTAATCTGACTATAAAAACCTGCTTATGGACGTTGAAGAAGCTGAAGAAAATTTTCCCTTTTCTAACTAAAGAATGGAGAGTGACGGCTACTTTGGCGTTGGTCGGATCCAGATTGGACTATGGTAATG
This sequence comes from Pleurodeles waltl, assembly GCF_031143425.1. Taxonomy (NCBI): domain Eukaryota; kingdom Metazoa; phylum Chordata; class Amphibia; order Caudata; family Salamandridae; genus Pleurodeles; species Pleurodeles waltl. The sequence continues at coordinate 933,175,350 of NC_090444.1, forward strand.
CCCTTCTGCTTAACTTGGATAAAAAATCTCTTAAAAGACTGCAGCTGATACAGAACACAGCTGCTAGACTAATTCTGAATCTGCCACGATCTGCCTCTGCTAAGGAAAGCCTTAAAAATCTTCATTGGCTTCCAATAGCCCAACGGCTATCCTTTAAGGCGCTCTGTATTTCCCATAAAGCCGTGCACGGGATTGGGCCCAAGTATCTCACTACTAAACTTCATTGGCACCGACCCACACGGTTGCTGCGGTCGGCCAATACCTTTCTCATTCAGGTGCCCCGCACTAAGAAGGTGAAGTGGGGGGATAAAGCCTTCACTATAGCGGCTGCGAGGACTTGGAATTCTCTTTCGCTGGAGCTGAGGAAAGAGCATAACTATCTGATCTTTAAGAAACTGGTCAAGACTTGGCTGTTTCCTCGATAATTGTCTGATTTCTTTCTCTGACATGCCCCCGGGCCGGAATGCGCTCTACAAATACCTCCATACATACATACATACATACATACATACATATCAGGATAGCCAGTCCCCATGCGAGATAGGGCCTGCGGGGTTCGATACAATAACCCATTACTAAAAAATATAATTCAGTGCTAGTTAGCCCCTCGAAGCACAGAGAAATTCAGGCGATTAATGGTGTCCCAGTAATCACTTGAAACCTCTAGGCCCTCCTGACGAGCCCATTTCGTCTGAGCTTTTGTCCCAAGATCTGCTTTGACCTTTTCTGCCAGAAGCCTTCTCCGTGACCCTGCATTCCTTATCCCAGGAGGGTTGACCAATTCTGTTACCAATGGCTGGACGTTAACGACAGAATTAACGTCTAAATCCCTAAAAAAATGTAACAAAATATTATAAGATCCGACCAACAAAAAATAATTTTTAACAGTAATCAGGATATTTAATGGAGTTTCCCAGTTGTCCTTAGCACGAAAATCTCCAATCTTACTGAATCCAATGAGCTCCCACCTCTTTACTAAGTCTTCATTAAGCTGAGCCCCGGAGTGCAGAAAAATCTGTGAAAGTGGAGTGTCAAAATGTAAAGAAGGGATTGAATATTTTCTAAAGAAATCTGATCTTCTCTTGAAAAAACATTTAAAAGTCTTATAACAAACTTTTTTAGGTGATTTCGCCAAGAGTGCTGGGTTCCGAATATTATGCTCCCTACATATTAATACCCGAAAATCAATAAAAAAACCTGGAGCCTGCGAAATGATCCAAATTAAAGCTGGCATAATAATGTGCAAAAAATGCATAATAATCTTTGAAATTTGGCAAGGCCAGTCCCCCCCCCCCTTTTCTTTTTCGGCATACAGTATACTTAAAGCGGCTCGGCCTTTCGGTTCTGCCAAATAAATGGACGAAATAGGGATTCCAGTTTTCAAATTTTTTTTTGCGTTAGAACACACGGAATAGCCGCAAACAAGAAATTGAAAAGTGGTAAAATTGACATTTTAATTAACGCGATTCGGCCTAATATAGAGAGGGGGAGAGACCCCCAACGAGTCAGCAGAGCCTGAGTTTTCTGAAGTAAAGGAGCAAAATTCATAGATTTGGTAACTGATCTTATTAAAAGTCATGTTTTAGTAGGACTAATGGACAAGCATCCAGATCTCACAATTATGCGGGCTCACCGGGTCCCTGCAGTCCAGCCGCCAAACTCTAAATATCCTTGCACTATTCTAGTGAACTTTGGTGACTTTCGTATTAAGGAACAGATCTTCCAGAAAGCAATTATGACTAAAATCTTCCAGATCCCCGGCGACTATGCGTTCAAGATTTTCTCAGACATGTCGGTGGTGGCAGCACATCGGAGAAGAGAATTGAAAGGGATTATTCCAGCATTTCAAAAAGCAGCGGCCCAGGCTGGTCTTGTGCAACAATCCAAACTTAAAGTATCTTTTCAGAGTCGCTCAAAATGTATTCACACAGTTGATGCTGCTAAGTCCTTGTTACATGCAATTCAGAACTCTGAGCAGCTGGGACAAGTAAGGGGTGGCGGGACGGGGGAAGGCTACAAGGGTGACATATTGGACTATGAGGATAGTGAGTGTGAGGATAATGATATTGTAAGTTTTCCGGGGGAGCGCTAGTGCTTGCCATATCTTTCGGCCCCTGAGAAAGAGCCCCATTTTGGCCATTAAATCCGGAAGACAGAGCAGGAGTAGCAATGTGGGCAGAAGATTCAGCTGCTGTGTCTGTCCCACCCCTGCTGATTAACTTGTGCGCTAGTAAAGAGGCAGAGCTGTTTACCAGAGGGGCAGGAGTGCAGCTGACAATTGGTGCAGGGGTACCCTCCTTATGATTTTTCCCTCCCCCAAACAAGGGATAGAGGGGTCTGGAATCAGATCCCATGTCCGTCGTCTGATCGCAAGAGGTCTCAGAGTTCCAGCTGGGGGGCGACTGAGTGAGCAATGGAGAGCCTTCGAATGACCCCGGGCTAGGATCTGAATCGGCTGGCAGAGCCCTTGATTCGTCAGATGGGCAGTCCAAGCTGAGGGGAGGGCTGACAAGTTAGTTCCGGAGGATGGTAGATTAAGAGGAAGTGGTGAAATAGGGTTAGAGGCTGAATCTATAGCGGAAGGTAGGGGAGGTACGGAAGCCGGAGCCTTGTGCAATTGATTATCTGAAGGTACAGGGTGTTTCTGTTTGGCAGTACGTGTTGCTCTAGGAACCCTGGCGGCAGAGCAACCTGCATAATGTGGAGAATGCTGCATCTTCCCAGAATTACACTGAGTAGCCATGTAACGATGGAAAAAAAAAAAAGTGGGGGGGCTCCTGCCCTGTCCCCCTCAGGTTTGATTAGATTGAGTTATTAGCTAAGTGTCAAGGAGGGTCCGGCAGGTCGTACCAAGGATCAGCCTCAAAATCCATGCCTTAAGTGGATACTTCTCGACTCTCAAAATTACAGCATCCAGATATGACTGAGCTCACAGGATTCATAGGAGGGCAGAATAAAAAAAAAAACATTTTTATCCCCCTTCCCTCCTTTACTCTTTTTCAATACAATCCCCCTAGCAACTGGGGCGATGACAAACAGACTCCCTCAGAAGAAAGAGAAAAAAAAAAAAAAAAGGAGGGGGAAAAAAAACAAAAGAAAACCAACTTTTTTGTAAACATTATATAGCAGTCCTTTTTTTTTTTTTCCTGCCCCCCTTCTTCCCTTCTTTCCTAGCTCAATCTTTCCCCTATTTTCTCTCCTTGGACTGTTCCTTGGAGCGTCTAGCTCTGTGTACTGGGCGGGGTGAGGCTGAAAGCTTGGTGATCAGCAGGGATCAAGTCAAACCAAGTATAATATTTGACATCCGGCTCCCCCTCCCCCTGGGGCACGTAATCTTTGATGTTCTGCTTGTAGCAATACTGCCTCACTGACAATCTGTCAAAAATACTCAGCTTGTAACTTCACATCCCCCAGAGATCGCTGTTTTGCACCTCCTCGGCTGAAGATCCTTTGACTCAGCGCCCTAGATGCCACCCTGAGACTGCCCCGGCATCAGCCGCCGCGTCCTCTGTATCCTGGAGACAGCTTCGCTTCACTTCTGCATTTCCGCGTCTTGGAGGCCCACAGAGAGCGTCTAACTCGGCGTCGCTGGTAACTGCTTCGGAGTCAGCCTCTGGGGCCGTTGTGCTTCTGCATTCCGTTCTGTGAATCGCTCGGAGCCTCGCAGCGCATCTGATTCTAGCGCTCTCTCTCTCCGTCTGTGGCTCAGCCACAGAGCATGACTGGAGCTCCTGCGGCCATTTCCCCCAAGTGCCGCCTTTTTTTTTTTTTTTTTTTTTTTTTTTTTTACTTTCAAACCTTTGCACGCACTGTTTTGCACAAGGACTTTTGCTTGGAAATTTGTGATTGGTATTTTTAAGGTGATATTTTTATGGTTTGTTCAAAAACCGAATAAAACGTATTTGATTACATTTGAAGTACTCGTAGTTATGAGTATCTCACTAGGTTCTATGTTATATAGATGATCGTGGAGTTGTAAACTGTATGTGGCCTGCTGCCTAACAAGGATTATCAAACTAGTATAAAAACTGATGTAAAAAATTGTGAATAAAGCCATATTGCATGGCCTGGTAGCACTGACATTTTGGTTTGAACATACTTCTCTCACAACTAGCTAGTGTCAGTTTAGAAGACAATGGTTGTTAAGAAAAGAAAAGTACACCCGAAACTTGCTGTTTTCATCAATTAGTGGTATATAGTGGAAAGTTCACAAGGCCTTTGTATAAGCAAGGTACCCGTTATGTTTTCACATCGGCATAAGAAGGCAGAGACTGGCAGGATGTGTCATTGCATCTAGGTGTAAATAAATGAGAGGCACGCTAGAGGTAAAAAATAACCCCTATTTCTGGAAATGTTTATTTTAACATCAGTTCGTATTTGGTTCAGCAAAAGAGCAAACATTTTTTATTGTTAATATATGAGCATGTCCACTGTGCAACAACTTAACTTTAATATGCGCGCTGCACCAAACTGATTACCCTGAAGTTTCCATTATAAAGCAGTAGTAAAGCGCGTTGACTCTATCAAACTGTTGTGAAATGATTTGTGTGGTTATTGTAGACAATGATCGTTAAGAAAAATGCCCCAGACACCTGCTGTGATGTAGTTCATTGGTATAGGCTGTGGGATGCAGTGCTCACAAGGCACCCTTCCATATAAACAAGATACCAGTTATGTTTTCATATCGGTGTAAAAAGCCAGAGACTGGCACGTTACGTACTCGTCCTATTTTAGGCGTACGTAAACTAGACTGCGTTATGTGATTGCTAAAAGATCTAAAACTTCCGCCATATGAAGGTCTAAAACAGCCGCCATGCCGAAATTTTTTAATTCTAACATCAATTGGAAATTGATTGCCAAAAGAGCAAAATTGTATTTTCTTGATAAATGAGTGTGTGTACTGTATCAGACTGAATACCCTTCACGGAATACGCATGTTTATCAAATCTTAGGTCGGTTGGATTAGTGTATGGAAATAAGAGCCTCATCCTGGTCATATAAATGGAAAAATCATCTATTTATGCAGTGCAATGCTGTGATGGCATGTAAATGTATTAAAAAGTTTAATAATTGATAAGGCAAAAGAAAAAGTAGACTGAAGTAACTACTAACATGTGGAATAGAGTGTAATATGTAAAATGTTTGCAAAGATAAAACTGGTAGATCAATGAAAATATATATCAGTTGCAACGAACAACAGTGTTTGATACTTGTGCAGAGGGGCCCACAAGAACAACACATTTACAGAAAGCAAGGGGTTGCCAATGATTTAGACCTTTTGGTTGAAAAGGGTCCAGTCGTTTAAGCCAAAAGATTAGTTTGATTAAGAACATTAGTTATTGAATTTTTGGTAATGTGCTACCGTAGGTTTCATGTTTTTTTTTTTTTTTTTTTTAATGTTTTATTAAATTTTCATTGCAGATCATGTTACAATAATTTTGTGTTTACAATGGTAGGATTCGATTGATCAGCTATAACGTTTACATTCAAACAAAACAGAAATAACATAAATTAGGTCTTGTTGCTTCACTCAGTATATTTGTCTGCTGTGGCTGGTTACTGTGTCTTGCTGTGTAATACTTGGTTTGTCGCCCATTCAGCTACTTGGTTACATTGTTCCCTGCTGTTTCATGCTCTGTTTGTGATGGTGGGGGAGGCTGGACTGATGTCTTTTTTTGGTGTGTGATGTAGCTATACTTATTGTTCGTGTTCTGATTATTTACTCATCACGTGATTTCCGCTGTGGAGACCAACAAATTGTGGGTGCACTCTCAGCTAGTATGGCGTGGCTCATCCGATTCGTTGTGTGATGTTAGAGGTGGTCAAGAACTATCTAACTTATCTCTGGTACCGTATCGTTGTCCAGTTCATGGTGGTCTCTCATCATTCTTATCCTCTAGTTTGGTTACTAATGTTTCCCAGGTTTTGCATCCTGTGTGTGGTTGGCCCTCCCCTGCTAGTGTAATACCTGATATTCTGTACGGGTCCAGTGCAGTGTCAGGGAGTGCCAAGTTTTCAAATCTGGTGCTCTGGGCGCATTCCAATTCATGGCTACCAATCTTTTGTACATCACGTCTGCTAGGTCTGCAAATTTATGTAGGTGACTATGTTTCTTTTCGCTCGGTCTCAGCCCCAACAGACAGGATTTAGGGTCAACTGCAAATGCATGACCCGTCAATCCTGAAACTTCTTCTACCACACCATTCCACTCCCTATGCACCTGGGCACACTCCCAGACCATATGGTAAAAGTGTGCCAGTGGGGCATTACATCGCGGGCAGGCTGGGTCCGATGCAGGAAACATGCGTTTAATCCTAGCTAGTGATAGGTATGTTTGGTGTGTGAAGTTGAACTGAGTGTAGCGAAATCTAGGATTTCTCGATACCCCCGAGTATGGTATAGTACTTTCGACCAGTCATCTTGTGATATCGGGTTTGGCAGTACTATATTCCATCTTTCTCTTACATTCTCCAAATTAGGTTCAGGGGATTTATTCAGAATTTTATATAAGTTCGTTACTACTTTTATTTGATTATCATATTGCAGCACATGATGTAGTGTGGGGGAGATCTCTGGTTCTTGGTTGCCAGCCGCCCATGTCTTTTTGATTAAGTGACATATAGCATAATAAGCTATAAATTGCCCTGGATTCACTGCTGTGAGGGCTTGTATGGATTCAAATGTAATTAATCTCCCCTCTTCAAAGCAGTCTCCTAACATCAGTATACCGCCTCCGTCCAGTCCGTAAGTGAGTGTGTTCTAGCCGCGTTAGCCCATCCAGGAATCAGTCCCAGGGGAATGAGTGGGGAATAGGGGCATACCCTGCAACCTTTTTGTATGTATCTCTTCCAACATGCGTGTGCCACTGCCATTAACAGATTATCAGGTGCCCTTTTCACTGTTTTGTTTGTTAGCCATGTGACCAATGGTTCTCCATGTAATCGCGCCAACACCCATGTGGATTCTGCCAGTGTGGGTCTATGTATCCAGTTCAGTATCCACTGTAACTGTGCAGCAGCGTAGTAGAGTTCAAAGTTGGGGGCGCCCAGACCTCCCTCGTTGATTGGGCGCTGCAGTGTGGTAAGTGCGACACGCGCTCTGCCCCCTCCCCATATGAGCTGCAGTAGGACTGAGTTCAAATCCCGGAAGAAGCTTTTGGGAACTTTGACTGGCAATGCCGCGAAGTAATATAACAGCCGGGGCAGTAACAGCATGTTCGCCACCCTGCCCAGGGGTTATGATGGCAATTTACGCCAGAAACGCAGTGACCCTTTCATAGAGCTTAGTGCGTGCCCCAGGTTCCCATCTCTAAGATCCTCGGTTCTATGGTAAATGTGGACCCCCAGATATTTTAATGTATCAAAACACCACTTTAGGCGTTCTATGGGGGCAGTTTCTTTTCTCATCGGGGACCAGATTGTTAGTGGAAACACTCATGATTTTTCCCAGTTTACCACCAAGCCTGATATCTCCCCATATTCAGTCAAGAGTGAGATCACTGAGGGTATCACCTCACTTCCTTTCCGCACATATATTAGGGCGTCATCTGCATATAATGATATAACATGGTGCAGCCCACTCCTGATGATTCCCCATCTATCTTTCATTGCACGTAATTGAGTCGCTAATGGTTCCATCGCTATAGCAAACAGTAAGGGAGAAAGGGGGCATCCCTGCCTAGTGCCTCTGGTGATCGGGAACCTATCGGATATAACCCCTCCCGTTTTCACCCTAGATTGTGGATTGGCTTCCAGTGTCTGTACCCATTGTATGTAGTTAGGGCAAATTCCCATACTCTGCATAGTGGCAAACAGAAAGTCCCAACCTAGTGTATCAAATGCCTTCTCGATATCTAATGATAATACCTCTTCATCATGGGCATCCGGATGGGTATCTCCCATGACACTCCACAATCTGCGGATGTTTAGAAAAGTATTGCGTTTTGGAATAAATCTGTTTTAGTCGTCATGTATCAAGGTGTGTATAATGGGAGCTATCCTGTTAGCCAGTATTTTACATAGGATTTTGCAATCGAGATTTAGAAGCGAGAGTGGTCTATAAGATTTAACTTCTGTGGGATCACAACCTTGCTTATGGAGAACCACTATCATTGCCTCTCTCGGAGTTGGGGGCAATAGCTTGCAGGTCCATGCCTCCTCGAACACTTTCAGCAAGTGAGGTTTTAAGTATTTCGAATAAGTAGAGTAGTATTCTATTGGGAGGCCATCTATTCCTGGCGCTTTGTTCCTTAGCATCTGCGCCAGAGCTAAGTCCAATTCCTCCATTCTTAAAGGAGCCTCCAGCGTCTCCCTATCTGCCTGCGACAGTTTTGCCTAGGGTGATTCTGCAAGAAAGGATTCAAGTTATTGGGCAGTGCAAACTGTGCGTTTGGTATAGAGGTTTGTGTGATATTCCTTAAACGCCCCATTAATCTCTTCTTGCGTGGTGGCCATTTTGCCTCCATCTAGCCTTATAGTCCCTATGGGGGACTGCTGACGGTTCTCACGAAGGAGCCACACCAGCAGCCTACCCGATCTGTCTCCCTCTGTTTGTAAGCGCATCAGATGATATTTGTGATCGTGTTGGCGGAGACGTGAATCCGCTTCAGTGTATTTTGTACGCGCCTCTTTTAGCGCTGTGTATGGTGTCTCATTTTGTGCCACTGCAATTTCAATACTCTCAGTTCCTTTTCCAATTTGCTGACCTCTGCGTAGAGGGTGCGCCTCACTCCCCAGGTGGTTGAGATACAATGTCCTCTAACTACAGCCTTGTGGCGTCCCACTCTACCGCTCTTGTGTCTGTGGTGTCCTTATTGATTTCCCAGTACTATCTCACTTTTGTGTTCAATCCTTCTACAAACGCCTGATCCCGGAGAGCCTCCACCTGCAATCGCCAGGTAGGGATTGCTGAGCGTCTCCTGCCCCAATTCAGGATTAGTCTAAGCGGCGAGTGATCAGACCGTGTCTTGGCCAGGTATTCTGTCCTTTTAATCAGTGCGCATATGTCAAGGGTTCCCCATATTATATCTATTCTGGTGTGTACTTTGTGGGGTATTGAGTAGAATGAGTATTCCCTCTGCTGTGGGTGTTTCATGCACCATACATCATAAAGTCTCATGTCGCCTGCCCAGGCCAGCAATGGGCCCCTGGTGCTTCTATTTGTTGATCCTCTCTGGTGTGTGTTTGACCTGTCCAATACTACATCTGGTGTGCCATTGAAGTCACCACCCCAGACGGCTGGGGCTTCGGGGTTTACCAATAATGCTGGAGTAAGTGTGCCCAGGAACTCAGCTATCGCACTGTTGGGGGCATAGATCCCGATTATCGAAAATTGTCTCCCATCTAATTGCCCCTCTATTACCACGTATCTGCAAGGTTTGGACATATGGGACACCACCTGCTATCCACACCAATACTCTAGCAAAAGCTGAGTATGTTGTGCCTATAATCTGTCCTCCCCATTTCCCATGCATCTCCTGTAAGTCAGACTCCAGTAGGTGTGTTTCTTGTAGAATGGCGATATGTACTCCCTGACGTCTGAGGCGGACATATACCTGAGATCTTTTGCTTGGTGCACCCAGTCCCCTCACATTCCACATGACTATTTCATATTCATGTGTGGTATGATTTACATTTTGAGCCATGTAGTATTATGTGGTGTACCTACATGTGACGCACTCCAAATTTCAATACCCGTCCAGACCCACACCATCGCCACCAAATATATAATTAAGACTAACAGCTGCAGCAATGTTTCTTGTGTTCTGACTTGACCTATAATATACAACTTAACTGTCTCCCCCCGCCTCCCGCCCCAACTAATTCCCTCGCGCTACTATGAACTCATAATAAGCTACACAACACACTACTACTTAAGAAAACCTGTATCAATGTGAATAACTTTAGGCGAGCTATTTTGACAACCGGATGTGGCTCTTATACGGGGCTCACATCCTTCCACAGTCGTGGTCTGTGTATACGTATGGGCGCTCCCGGAGTGTTAGCCGCTCCCACACTACATGTACAATGTCATTAATCATTGTTATCGAGAAAAAGATAAATTGTTCAAAAGATACTCATAGGTGACAGCTACGTCCTCCATGTGGTTTTCCTCACAGTTGTCCTTTGCCGCCCTTCTACTTATTACTCAGTTCGGGTGGAGTAGCGCTCTGCCAGCTTGCATTTACAGTGCATCCGCAGATCTGGGGGTGAGCTTCGGACCCTTGAACACCTCTGTTATCGTGGAGTCTGAGCTGATCGAATCGGAATCTGTGTTGTCGATGGTAACCGCCCATAGTGCCTCAAAATAATTCTGTGTGTGTAGGGATGTTTCTTTCAATACCTTTGCCCTTTTTTCTGCTGCCTGTTTTACAGTGGGTTGTCCCTTGGATCGTTTCCTGGTGCGCTTACGCGACGAAGAGGTAAGCCATTCCTCTCCTTCGCCCGTGCCCTCTTAGGATGGTGCCAGCCCTTTGGCGTGCAACCACGTCCAGGCGTCTTCTGGGGAGGTGAATACATGGGTACGATTATCTGTTATCACTCTTAATTTAGCAGGGAACATTAGGGCGTATTTAATATTATGCTCACGGAGGCATTGTTTGATTTTCGCATAGGAGTTACGTTGTCTTTGTACCTCTTGGGTAAAGTCTGGGTAGGCATTAACAACTGAGTCCTCGTGTCGGAATGGGCCTTTGCTACGGAACTGCTGTAATATTGTATTGCGGTCTCTATAGTTCAAGAATCTTGCTATCAGTGGTCTAGGTGGTTGGCCTCGAGCCGGTGGCCTCCCCGGAACTCTGTGCGCCCTTTCCACAGAGAAGAACTTCGATGGGGCCCCATTTAGCACTTCTTTGATTAGCCATTGCTCCAAGAATATTTCCGTGCTCTGCTCTGCCAATTTCTCAGGGAACCCTAGCAAGCGTACATTATTGGGCTGGCATCCGCCTTAAGCTTCTTCAGCAGGTCGCCATAGGACCTTCACCTCTGCATCTAGTCGTTGAATTTGTTTTTGATTGTTCGTGGCCGTAGGGTTCAACTCATTTAACAAATCTTCTGCTGACTTCACTCTCTCCGCTAGGTTGCGGTGGTCCACTCTAAGTAGGTTCAGGTCTTGTGATACTGTGTCTATTTTGTTTTCTAAAGAGGATTTAGTGTCCATGCAATACTTTTTCAAATTGTGTAGAGTGGGCTTGGAGTGTGCTTTCTAACGACTGTAAGGTTGGTATTAACTGTTGATCACTTGGTGCCGGTCCAGGTGTGTTTCGTTCTTGGCCTTTTGCGGATTTGGATTTCCCGGCCATGACACGTTTATGTTGTTCAACTTTCGTGGTTCAGGGCAGTGTGACTATGCGTTGCTTGGACGTCGGATTCCACTATTAGTACGCACCTGCCTCATGGTGTGTGGTTCCTCACTATGGCGTAGCCCAAGTCCGTCTGCGCTGCCCCATGAACGCGTTGGGCGGCAGCGGCGCGGGTTACAAGCAGATAAATGTTTAGCGCTCCCGCTAATGAATGAGTGTCCTGGGTCATGAGCAGTCGACTTCGCCCGGGTTGTTCAGCCACTGAAAGTGAGATGGTGTTTTTGGTGACCTGAGTTTCCCCAGCCGACCCGCCCGATGCACTATTCTTCCATGCAAATTTGACCGCGGGCGGGGCCGGAGAGAAATGATGAAAGGAAGAAGGGGGGGACTCGGTCTCCCACGACTGCCCAGCCACCTCTTAGATCATATGGGGCTATTGCCCCCGCTGACAGAGGGAAGAAGAATTCGAAGAAGAATTCCGATGTGGACAGTGTGGAGGTTATTGTCACTCAGCTTTGCAAGCGTCACCGCCGGACCTGGGCGTATATTTTCTGGCATGGCGTGGCTCCACTATGCACGTTCCACACCTAAATCACCTCTATTACCCCAGCTGCTCCCCCGGCAGGAAGATAGATGTGGAGGAGTAGCGCGCGCCTCCGGTCCTCGGGGCGCGATCCTCTCCGCAGCAACTCCTCGCTCGAAGAGATGCCCCGCTGGGGGGGAAACGAGGAGAGCGCGGCGACCGCTGTTGTCTGAGGAAGAGGGGGAGAGGCCATAGGCAGTTCTGTCTCTCCCCTCTGAAAACCCCTCTGACCCGCTTACCTCAACTCGCGCCGGTGTCTCCTGGCTGGCCCAGTGGATGGCCTCCAGCGCCGCCCTCGCCTCCACGGCCCCCGAGGACTACTCGAGGCCGCGGCAGCCGGCTCGCACAAGGCCCTCGCCCAGCCCCGTCCGCTGCACCTCCACTTGCGGCGCTGCTCGGCTCGTCAACGGCACGTTGACTTCACGGGCAGTTTTGCTATACTTCTTGGGCTTCGAACATCGCTCCAGGCGCGCCCGTCAGGATAATTTTTCGTGAGCCCGAGTCGGAGCCCACGCTTTAGGCATCCGTCGCAGCCGCCATTTTGGCTCTTCCACCGTAGGTTTCATGTTAAGTTTGTTTATACTGCTTTTATGTTCAGTGATACACAGTTTGATTATCCTTTTGGTCTTCCTGAAGTACAGAAGTCTGCAGGGACATTTAAGTGCATATACACATTTGTGGGACACCACTCACTGTTGCATAGATTGACACATAAGATCTGCCTGTTGGGCTCCCAGCCCTTTTGCACTGAGGAACCGAAGCAGACCACTGTCATGGGATGTGTTACCAGTGCCCTGGGAACCCTCTTTACCATTGCTTAAGCCTTTAGGTACCTCTGTAATGATTTGTGACCCCTGACCCCCCACAACCGCACCTACTGAGGTGCGACCTCTTCTCCCCACCGCCCCACACGCTATTGCTCCACAAACACATGCTGTTGTAAATATGTGAATATTATCTGTACAGTGCCAAGAATGTGCTTCTGATATCCATGCTTATTACACACACAGTTATGTTCTGAATATATTTTATTATGGCTTCACTGTTGATGTTGTTGATGAGAAATAATAAAACAGTTATGAAAATTGCATATACACATTTGTTGTGGGTTTCAATTTATGAAGTCCTTTCGTTTGATTTTATTTTTACCCCAATACGATGTTAGTGTATTCAGTTATAGCAAGTAAACATGGCTGCTTGTGTTGGGCACTGAATTTGTTTAAAGTCCTTTTTAGTAATGAGTAGTTTAGATTTTGAGATCTTTTGTAAGCAAACCATGGTTTCCCTTGGAAGCAAAACAGCATTTCTCATCTTACGTTGAGAATTCTGCATATTGTGCTGCTGCTCAGAGAGAACCGAGAAATGAAGGTGAAATAGAGCGGGACTTTTTTTTTTTTTTTTTAACCTGTTTATTCAGTAAATGTTGCTTGTTGCGTTTAACTCCTACCAAGGCCTTATGAATGATAGTGTCAGGATATCTTCTCTCCAGGAGTCTTTGCCTGTATTACTCTAGAATAGGTTTCAGTCAGTCTACTACTGATTTAATTATTTTTGGCTATGTGAATTGTGAAAAGTGCAAGTGCTTCTTAAGAGAATCAGGATGGAAGCTCAAAAAGTGTAACATATCATTCCTTTCGTTGGACTAGCAGCACACTTTAGTGCTTCTCAACCCTTGCCTTAAATGGACCAGTACATCTAGAAAAACAATGTGTTCATTTCTAATATTGTAAGAAAACTAGATGCGTTTTTTTTGTTTTTTTTGGTTGAGCTTGTTTGGATGTTTCTGAGGTGTCTTTCCAAGTGACAAAAATGTTGTCAATGTGCCTCTGGTACATAATCAAACCAATTGTCCAGTCATATTTTTAAAAATGTGTTCTTCCTCGAACTAGGTCATAAACATGTTGGCGTATCTGGGAGCTCTTGGAAAAATGCATAGAAGTTCTTATTTTAATTTTATTTTATTTTTTTATTGCAGAGAGCGCTCAATGTTCCAATCAAAACAGCTATGATAAGGAGACAATTGGAGGATTTAAATAATGAACACTTCATTAACCCTTATATTATCTTCCCATAAGAGTGCCTATTCCTCAACTTCCAGTCTTTGAGAATGCGGTATAGAAGGATACAGTGCATTCACGTTCTGTACACATCCATTCTGACAGAATAACTGTCTTCAGTTTTTGTAGAAAATCAGTTGTGCGTCCTAAGAACATGTTGTTTTTGTCCAATTGGTTGTAAAAATGAATCACAGAGGTTTGAGTATTGAACCAGATATTGACTCTAAGGGTCGAAAGGGAATATGAGATTTTTGTGCACTTTTGAAATCGTATAAAGTTTTGGCAGTCTAGGACAACCAGTACTGAGGATTTTTTTTTTTGTGTTGATGTCAATCCACTATAGTTCTTCTTCTTACCTGCAAGTGTGTCAAGTTTTTCTTGGAATTCTCATGTCGAATCTCCTTGTAATTTAATACAGACATTTTGATCGCTCACATGCTCATTAAACTTGAATGTTAATGTTTGGTGGCTAGTGTGATTAATGCTCCACCCTTATCTGCTATTTGAAGAATGATGCTCTTATGTTTTTTGACAGTGAGTGTAGAATGCTGTGAACGTTCTGGCTCAAATTTATGTGAAAGACACTGTTATTGCAACTCATTTGACTAAGGTGATTGTGGACTAATGCCTCCAAGTGATCCCAGTGTCTTTTGTGAAATCAGGAATGGACTATTTGTGTTGAATATTATTTTATTAGCCGCGGTCGTCTCAACCAGAGTCTGAAGTGGGTAGATTACTGAAAAATATTTCTAAGTTAAGCTTCTTATGAACCTGAAAAAAATGATTTCAACCTTGAGTTTGCTGGTGTGATACATGCACACAAAGGAAGTGCCTATGGACAATACTTGTTTTTGCTGAGCAATAATTGTCTGGGAAGGAATAGTTAAAACCTGGTCTTTGTTTGGCTCCTGAGGTTTTTTAGTTCTAGATCTTAGTTTTTTTTTTTTCTTTCTCTGCTCCTGATTTTTCATTTAGGATTGGATAATCCAGTCTTTCATTGGCAGCTGCACTTTAGACAAAAAACAAAACAAAAAGTGCAATCTTTTGTACTTGTAGCTTGAAACTTCTGTGCCCACTTTCAGCCTGAATTCTTCACCTTGGGGAGCACTGCTCTCTTTAGATGTAACCTATGGTGGATTTGTTTTCCAGAGCATTTTTTATAATATATTTCAGCCCAGGTATAAACGTCATCACTTGGCATCTAGATATATTTTTTTTTTTTAATTCCTATTGGCATTTGTGGGCAGATGTTGTTGCCATACAGAACAGATAAAAATAGTTAAATGTTGTTGACAAAGTTCTAACAATTTTTGGTGTATGATTGTGAAATCTGTTCCCAATTATTCTGAATGAGTTCCTCAGATTTTTCCGATAGGCCTGGGATATTCCAGCGTCCCTTATAATCCTCCAGTCCATTAAGCGCAGACTGTCCTCCCTCAAGAGTGATGAGGGAGAATCTCTGAATTCCAAATAATGACAGTAGAGCTGGACGCGGCTCAGAGAATCCCAAGAAAGTTCCAGAAGTACCAGATACCAAACTTCGGATTTCCAAATCGGAGTGATGGTCACCACCTCCAACTTCTGTCTTCTTACTTGTGCTGTTTCTCTTGTGTTCATATTAAATGGCGGTAAAACATTAGCTTTGTCTTGTGTCCAATCCTGGAGAAAGACTTCGGTTGCTGCTTCAGCTGGATCCGGTCCCCAACTGCAGTACTTTTCTCTTTGGTGATCCAGCCTTGATGCAGAGAGATTGCCATAAACTGTTCCTATGTCTGATACAGTTTGTCGAACACATCTTGGTCATACTTCCGTATGTTCAAATTCTGCGGAGATCTGGAGTGTGAGTCGGCTAGCATGTTCTTTGCCACAAAAAGGTATTCCACCATCACTACCTCTGGATTTTCCAGGCAGAAGTGCCAAAATTATTTTGCTTTATCTGTTAGGATCTTCAACCAAGTCCCCTGAAGGGAATTTATGTGGCATACCGCTGACATGTTGTCCATTTTCATCTGTACGCAGCACTAAGCTTTTTATTTGGTCCAACATCTGACCACAAATGAACTTACCAGGAGTTCAGCCAGTTGATGCAAGTTTGAACTCATGCTTGGACTATACCCACCCTGCAGATAATTCAACACATCTTGCTCCCCAGCCGGTTCTGCTGACGTGCAAGCCTGTTATCAGATCTAGGTTGGAGCAAAAGGTGGCTCTCCTGGTACATACCTCCATATGGGCCAGCTGTCATCACATTTCCTCCTTGGCTTTCCCGGAGAAGAAAAATACTTCTAAATAGGTGAGGCATTTCCTTAGTTGGGAACTGTGAGCATTTGAAGTGCTCTGTAGTGGAGAAGTATCAGGAATTCCACGTGTATTGATGAGGAGAGCAGGTCCACTATTCTTGTGATCTGGCACAGTTAGTGGCTGGGTTTGGACAGAGCTCTTCTAATTTTTTGCCATATCTAAGCAATCTTTTTTGATAGATGACAGTGATGATTTCACTGAATCTATGAAAAATCCCAGGAGAGTTACTTGTTCTTTGGGTTTCATCAGCTACTTCTCTTCGTTGATGACGAAACTCAAAACTTCCAAGAGGAAGACTGAGTTTGGCAGTTGGTTGGCAAGTCTCCTCAGTCATTGATCAATCAATAGAATGTTGGACAAATACACTATAAGCCAAATACCCAGTGCTTTAAGTGCTTCCACTGCTGGCTTCAGGACCATGGTGAATCACCAAAGGGCCAATGACGGGCTTAAAGGCAAGCGTCTTGAATTTCTACATCTAGCTTTTCCAGACAAACTGAAGGAGCTGTGGCTTGAATATGGAAATCGTAAGGAATTAATCCAAGAGGTCCAATCAATACTTTTCATCAGCGTGGGCAAAGGGTGTCCCTAAGGAGGTAAATGCCCTCCATTTTGAATTGGCTGTAGAGAATTCACTCATTTAATTCTGTAATGTTTATCACAGCAGGTAAGATCTTGTCCTTTTTCTTTACCAGAAAAAGGTTGCTTAGGACTCCTCATAGCTAAAGAAATGTTCTGGAAAGGGCTCTTTTCACTTTCAATTGCTCTACTTTCTCAACTGTCAAGTACGAGTCTGCTTCTCAGAAGGATAATTACTGTTAGCTCTCTCCAGGTTGTTTTACCCAGCATCCCTTGCAAACCTCAAACTTTGACTAAAAAACTACTTTTCCTCACATTTCTGTGATGGAAAGTTCTGAAATCTGCACAGAGCCACAAACTTCCTTCCACCCAGCATTCTCCTAAGTCTTTTGATCAAAATGGTACCTCAATTGTGTTGGTAGGCCTAGTGCCCGCAACAGGAAACCGTGCAAAACACAACATGGATACATCAATTTTTTCTACGCAAAACTGACCCGTTTCTTGCAAAGCGGGTAGCTGTAGTTTTTATGCTCTTGCTCAGCCAGCACCTAGGGAAACCTAGCAAACCTGTACATGTCTGAAAAGTAGACACCTAGTGTAATCCAGGGGGGTGACTTGCATAGATCCCATGAGGTTCTTTTTACCCATAATGCCCGACAGACCATAAACTATGCCTGAAATCACACATTTTCCTTATATTTCTTTGATGGAAGCTTACAGAATCCACAGGAATCCTCAACATTCTTAATACCCAGCATTGACTCTTATGTGCCGATAAAAATGCTGCACCACTTGTGTGGCTGGGCCTAGTGCTAGTGACAGGAACTTACCAAAGGACAGTGGGAGCCTTTGCGTGGAGATTCCTGTTGACATCAGTTGGATCCATTCCTGTCGCTGGCATTTTTTGTTTAATTATATAACATGATTCTTCTTTATTTTGTTCATCGTTTTTCTATCCTGCATCCAAATGATACGTTATCCTGCAGTTTTCAAATATTGTAACTACTTTATTACCCCCTACATCTGTATGAAGAGGGTGATGCTAACGCTCTTGCTGTGTTACAACAATGATCTTTGCTAAATAGTAAAGGTCTTCAAGCTTCCAGCAGATGTAATGTATAGTTGATCTCAACCTACGACTTTGGAAATTGTATTGTGTAGGGAAAGCAATCAAAGATTTGCCATTTAAGGACCAAAGACCCTCCTCATCCATAATGTTCAGAAGCACTAGAATGGTGTTACAGTGAATATTCTACTAATACTTGCATTCCTTCTGCTAAATATCCCAACCATATTTTCCAAAACTCTTTACATTAGCATTGCAGTCACGAGTACTCAACAGTTGATGTCCGAAATAATTGCAGGTTGTAGACTGAATTACATTTTTACATTTTCACTGTATTAAGGCTGTCAAAGATGAGAGACTTGTAAGAAGTGATTTTGATAACTTAATTTCTTTATTAAATAAGATAAGTTCTTAGCCGACATCCATTATGTGGTTTTATAAACCAAATTTTGGGAGCTTACCTGTGTTTGCGACCGATGGTTTAATTTTGTTTGTTTTGTTAAACATGTTAAAAAGTTATCAGAATCTAAGTATGAACATAAATGCTGCTAACCAGACATGTTTTATGAGACATGGCAAGTTGTCATATCAGAGGCTCTATTCTACTAACCCACGTCAGATGAAGCAAGCTCACAAGAATCAGTCAAGTGTTCCTGTTTGTCATCCATGGTATTTTTTTTTTTAACTAACACTGGTAATTTCATTAAACCTTTTTGTAACTGTTTTATAAAAGAATATAAAGTAGCAGTTTTACTACATGCAAACCTTAGGACAAACTCTACTCGAGTAAGTTTGCCTTCATATTCCTTGAAGTGGTGTTTGATATTGGATGACCTGATTCCTTTGATAAAAGTATATTCTAATATCAATATCAGGAAATTTACAGCATCAGAAACAGATTCCTGGACCACATGGAAAAGGAATATCGGAGGCTGTGTGACTAAGGAGAATAGTGAATAAAAAGAAACGTTTGCATCCAAATTAGCATACAAACAGAATATAGATGGGAAATTAGGCAAGGTTAAAAAACTACAGCTATTCATTGCCCACAAAAACCTGGGAACTTAAGTTTTCTAAACTGATGTTAAAACGAAAGTGACTTAAAATCTCTGTGCTTGATCATTGAGGCAATTATATTGGATGTTCATATCCAGCCCTAACAATCATCTTGATGCATCTTTGCATGCAATGTCTATCATTTTCTTAAGTTGCATACTTTGACCAGTGCTAGCAACATTGAGAACCATCTCTGATCATTACACAGGCCTGGCATTTGTAACATGTTGTGTAGAACGGCCAATGACATAGATAAAGAAAAGGGAAATCTGAAATACTTTTTCATAGCCTCTTATTCTAGGACAGTATCTGTTTAATTTTGGGCCGGACCAGATGATGTGCACTATAGCACAGTCACTTTGTTTTCATCTCCAACAGTTGAGTTGGGGCTAAAGTTAATAGCTTTGAAGTGTTATGGCAACAAGTACCTGTCATAAAAGATTTGAATATATCTGAATATTAATTGTGCCTTGCTGAGTTCCTGATGGGAATCCATGAGAGAGGACCAGTTATTGCTCACAACTCTCCATGCCATTTTTAGGTCGAAGGGTACAAATAAGGTTTAGGTCGAAAGTTGCAAAGATAGATTAGGAACTTACCTAAGAATGAATTCCACCCATTTGTTACCATTGCTTTTGTCACTCACCTTTGCTCACTTTCTATTCGCTGGCTTTATTTGTTTTAGGCTTTCCGCGGCCGTGAAATATACAGACCCCACAGAGCGTCCTATCTCTGAAACAGAAATCCACAATACAGACCCGAGGGGGGCGTCATGAGTTTTTGGAAGGGAAATACAGATTTACTGGGAGTCACCTGGGCAGCAGAGAGACAAGGCTCTGCGGTTGCCGGCCCAGATGGCACTAATCCGACTCCCACTGTGTGGGGTCTGTGCATCGCAGTGCCACAGAGACTCACTTGAAGTAGCGCCCTCTAGTTGTGGATGGACCACACCGCGCCCAGTGAACCACAGAAGTCGCGTAAAGCTCGCACTAGCGGTCCCACGACATTAAGGAATCTGAAAAATCAAGCACTGTAGTTGTAACACAGTCAATTAAGCAACTTTGGGACCAGATGTATCAAGCTTTTTTGCATTCGCAAACGGTGCGAATGGCCGTTTGCGAATGCAAAAATGCCTTTCATTATGTATGAAAGGCATTCGCTATGCAATTTTAAGGAATCGCTAAAATAGCGATTCCTTATAATTTCGAGCCCGTTTAGAGAATCGCAAATTGCGATTCTCTGAAAAAGAGATCGCAAATAAGGAATCCTTATTTGCGATTTCTTAAGCACATGTATCAAGCTTTTCCTTAATGCAAATTGGGCATTAAGGAATCGCAATTACCACCAAGCAAAACTTGGTGGTAACCATGTGCAAATTTTAAAAATGCATTTTTAAAATTGACATGGTACGCATACATGCCCCTTTGGCATGTGTGCACCTTACATGTCCTGAAACATTTCTTTGGGGTGCAGCAGAGGGGGCGTTAGGCCCCCAGCACCCTGGGGTTTTGCATTTCCTAAATTGCGAATTCCAGTTAGGAACTTTTCATTTTCCTTGAGATTAGAACCATCAGCACATAACAATGAGATGTGAGAAACTGTGGTTTGTATCAAATAATTTGGTGGGCGTACAATGGAAGCTATACCTATTGGTATAGCTTGGTATTTGTCTAGTCTAGTTTCTGACCCACTCGCTTCCGCTGCACCTACAGTGATTTGAACCATTTAGCTCTCAACTGTGCACTTTTATTCTGTTTCCTGTTTGTGTGGTTCCTTAAAAAGTAAATGTGCTTAGAGAGCTTTGTCTTCACTCAGAGGTGTGTAATATTGATGACTGTGCATGAGGAAACAGTGAGGCTTCATGCAGCTAATACAATATGCTGGAATGGAGGTCTAGGTAATTTTCCCAAAAAAGTATTGCTTTCTCATTTTTGTGCCATTTTGACATCTCACAGTCTATACACTATTGTGTAACTTGGGTTGTACTTTATTTATGAGAAGATGGTTTCTTTTGTGGTGCTTTGTTGCCTTGTTATCCAGTTCTAAAAACATATTGGTCTCAATTTGTTAAGCAAGTGTTTTTTTTTTTTTTAACTTTTTTTTTTTAATTGTTTATTTGGTTAATCAAAAACCTTTAAATAGGTGTTTTTCAATATATTAACATTTTCTGTGGTCAACTCTTAGGTCCAGTTTTATTTTTTTGTGTGAACATTACATGTTTTCCATTCTTATATGCATCAAGCCTCCTGCCCGCTTCCCGGCAACCCCTTAACCAACCTTCAGCAAGTCATTAGCACTCGGGCGTCGTCTGCCCGCGGGCTAGAGGAGGTGGCTGGGCACGGAAGTGCGGCCAAGTCCAACGCACAGTGCACCACAGCAGAGAGAGCGGGATCAAACACAGCGGGGTGCGAAGCGTGGTGCAGGAAGGCAGCCGGGCACTAGGCTACAGCACCACACACCATGCGGAAGCAGCCAACATTAGGTTGGTGCTGCTTCTGCGTTTTACTGCGTCCCATGCTGCCTCCACTCCCATCACCGCTCTGATCACTACCACCTGCCATTTATTAGCACTACTGAATGCTCCTTAAATTGAAGCTGGCACAGATGAAAAGTTTATCTTAGAGACGGTCTCCCACGAGCCGGCTGTTCTCTGCACTAACCAGTTCTCTGTTTTGCCAACACTACAGCCTGAGGCTTTTTGCCAGCCTAACCCACCCAAAGACTTTTTGACTCACCTAACAACATTAGCTAACACTCTCTCATGGGCTCGGACATAGCCAAGTAAATTGTGAATTTTTGAGGAGCTAACGTCCCAGATTAAATTCTTAGCAGGTCAGTTTGCTGCAATCATTCCATTACTTGAGCCGCTGGTTGTGGATCATCCTCAATCAATAGCCTGCCTGAAACCAGTGGTTAGCAACTGTCTTAAATGGTAGAGTTTGCATCCTTCTATGGATGATGCAGGTGTGATGTGGTAGAATCCATCTGTACCACCAGCTTGAAAAGTGAGGTTGAGATTGCCCTGGGGATAGATTGACAACCAATAGATCTACTTTTTATCCCTCCTTGTCTATAAGATTGTTCTCTGAGAGAAGTGGGACAGAGTTCTTCGAACAAGGCCAGCCCAATCGTCTGACCTGGTCTGCATCCATTAAAGAGCACCTTTCTGTCTATTCCTTCAATAATAGAACAATTGTCAATTATATTTTCCTAAGCCCAAACCTCAAAAAAATAACCACAGGTTTTGTGATGTTTTGGCACAAAGAAAATGACCGTGCAATGCTCAGTGCCAATTTCAATCTCCATGGAAGACTCTGAGAAGAAACGGTAGCTGTGGATCAAATAAAAGAAGTCAAAGAACACACACTGATAAAAAGGATCAAATAGAATGCATGCAACAGCCAAGACAGAGGACTGGAACAACAGATGGGAAGGTAGGCTAGTGGACATGCATCCCAAACTTCTAAGTAATGATTGGCCTGATTGGATTGAGGATCTGTGTTCCACCCTGCTGCACAGGGACAGATCAAACTGGTTTTGACAGAAAAGTTATAGATTTGGCTATAACCATAAGTTAAAGGAATGAACCAGCAAGCCAAGTGGGGGGGTTATATGAGATCATCCTAGAGCAGGAACCGCAGTTTCAATTAAAAAAAAAAAAGCTAAAAGAGGCAAAATAGGAATGTAAAACCCTCAGTTGGAACCTAAGATGCAACCATTATGACAGAGGATGGACTAAAATTGATTATCTATTAGGAAGAAGCAAACAGCAGCAGTTCTGGGAATATATAACTAAGTTAGATAATGAACAAAAAATGGCAGGCATAGCTCTGTAGCCAAGGAAGCATGTCTAACCCATGTGGCGAACATGTATATTGAAAGCCCAGAAAAGATCAGAAACAGGACTTGTAAAATCATAAAAATGGTACTAGACCTGCAGGTCGAGTAACTTGAATAATATACCCCACCATAACTGTAATGGACTTGACCCGGAAACCGGTCTCAAAGTGTGTGATCCTAAGCAAATATTTTATTTACAGTCACCTTCTTCTTCATTCTCACATATGAGAGCATCTTCAAATATGTGAGCTCAGCATTTCTGCTGTACCAAAAAACTCCTGTTTTATTAAATAGACTAAGGGGGTTATTACAACTTTGGAGGAGGTGTTAATCCGTCCCAAAAGTGACGGTAAAGTGACGGATATACCACCAGCCGTATTACGAGTCCATTATATCCTATGGAACTCGTAATACGGCTGGTGGTATATCCGTCACTTTTGGGATGGATTAACACCTCCTCCAAAGTTGTAATAACCCCCTAGATGTTTGCTACATGCATGAAAAGAATCTAGCCCAAATATAGGGGACTCATAATCCATGACTTCTCTCTTAGTTTACTAATAGCATTGCTATCAGGACAGGAGTGTTTCTCAGTTTAAGCACTCACTTTTAATAAATATATTACTAAAGCATGCAGTGGCCACATACTGTCATTTACTGATAGTAAATTTCCAAGAAATGTCAAAAAACCTTCCCACTAACTTGCAGCTTTACTGATAAAACTATATAATGTATTAACATTATGTGAAAATTGGGTTTCAGAAAACATGTATTCTTTGCACATCACCAAGTAAAGTGCTCTGATATGTTTTCTTCATATTAAATTATTTTTTGCATCACACAAACGTTCAAACAATGGCTTTTACAACTACTGAAATATACTTTGAAATGCTGGTACAGTTAACTTAGTTTTTTTAAATGTTGTGTGTTAGGAAAAACCTGACATCCTACAACCTTTTATTTCACACTCTTTCTACAACAGGTCAGACAATTCACCATACAAAATCTTGGAACTCTGTAGTCAGAAGGACAATTAATTGTAAAACAAAGTGACTTTGGACCTCTGTCTCAGAACACAGAGCAAATGTGACAAGAACAAGATTTGAAGACTTCTTTATTGCTCCAACACTTTTGACCAAACAGAGCACCTGTTCTTTGTCCACTAGCCAGAAGGGGCCTGTAGGTCCTAAAGATAGCTGGACCTGATAAAATATGACTCGCCATAGCGAGTGGGCTAGTAGATTTTTCGATGCCTGAGAAATATCTATAATAAGAGACACTGAGGATGGCCTAATGTCTGCAAAGGGCGTTAAATGGTTGGGCAATCAGTCAGTAGCAAAAATAAGAAAGATAAGAAAAGAAGGTGCTCCAGGCCAAAATGAACTCCTAGGAGTAATGTTCAGGAAGGACCCAAAGTTCTGGGCTGGGGCCCTCTCTCCATTGTGCTTGCATGTAGAATGAATGCAGAAGTGCCTGATTCATGGAAAGGGTCGCTGCTCCATCCAATATTTAAGAAAGGTGAAAACAGTGACCTCAAAAAACCATAGTCTAATCGTCCTCTTAAATATTAAGGGGAGGGCATATGCGAACACATTATTGATAGAACTAAGAAAATGGATCGAAGAAGAGATTATGCTTTTATCAAACTGGCTTTCGTGAAGAAGGCTCAACCATTGATAACATTATTGCTCTATCCTCCTTTGTGCAGCAAGCAATCCTCCGGTAAAAGCAGTATGCCTGTGTTATCTTGTTTTGTAGACTATTCCGCCACTTTTGACGGGGTAGTTCATAACAACCTTTGGAGGAAGCTCCAAATCTGAAACAGAATGCTGTCATCTCTCTCTACAGTGGGACCTGGTTTCAAGTAAAATTAGCAGGGGATATGGTTTCTTCAGAATTCTGTAGAATTCAGGGCTTAAAACCAGGTTCCATCTATGCCCCAACACTTTTCAATCTGTACATGACGGATTTGGGCAAGGTGCTGCAAAAAGCCAGTCTGCAACCCTGAAAATAGGTCAGAAGAAAGTGTATTTAATGCAGTATGCAGACGATCTGCTATTGTTAGACCACACAATGCAAAACTACATAGCCCAACAACTGTGGCGATCAGCAGAGTCATTAAGGGAAAGTTGCTGTCCACAGTGGGCTATGGGCAACAGGCATTTCCAGGGCAAAGGAGACCCAATGAGAAAAAAGTTAAAGTCAAGTGTAAAAGCATATCTTCTAGTTACTACCACATACTCGCATTAGTCTCATACAACTAGAGTTGAGCCTCACCCAGCAAACATGCTAAGTCATGGGTACGCATGCAAAGTATTACTATTTGGTCATCAACGCCCCAGCAGTCTACGTGAAGGAAGTATTAAAACCAATATTGAGTGCAAAGAACAACCCTGGGAGCACCTATCTAGACACAGCAATAGAGACTCCAAATCTCTCTAAATCTGAGAATTGGAAAGCTGAAGGCATAAGTTACACAGCTTTAAAGGCAGCAAAACATAAACAATTACATCAGCTATCATGGAAAGCTGACATCAATGGACTCCAGGAAAAACAAATGTATACTGCGCTTGTAACATTTTATTAGACCCACAAAATTCAGCCATATCGAGTCAAGCCCAGGGCAAGAAATGTCTGAGAGAAATAAACACATCTTGGAAACACCTATTCCACATTATTGGATGCAAGCTATTCGACTATAGAAAATAGTCACTACTGCATCTTATATGCTGCTATCCGACTCTGCAACAGCCATGACAGATCTACTAAAACCAGTGTTCTTCTCCAAAGGGGCCTGGACCTGTGTGGAAGCGTTTACAGTCCTCTTTACTAGCACTACATCCTTAGATTTGTCACAATTTGGTAAATCTATGCTGGTGGCTAGAACCTGTTAAAAGAAGCCATGCTGCAAATACCCAAAAGGACTAAACTACAACTAAACCACATTGAGGACTGTGTGCTTTATTTTGCTTCTTTTGCACGTTTTAAGCGTCAGGTTTCTAGGCAAGCAAGGTGGCAAGGGTTGATTTTACATTTTTTTCATGTTTTAGGCATCTGTATAGTATGAATTGTAGGAGGAAGGTTGTGCACTCTAAACAGTTTTTTGCACAGGGCCCTTTCTTGGTAAACTGGGTGGAAATGGTCAAATTTTAAATCTCGCTGTGTCTTCTGCTTTAACTATGAACAACCCACATGGAAGCGCTTTACTTTGCCCTTTTGCAT
Organism: Pleurodeles waltl; assembly: GCF_031143425.1. Taxonomy (NCBI): domain Eukaryota; kingdom Metazoa; phylum Chordata; class Amphibia; order Caudata; family Salamandridae; genus Pleurodeles; species Pleurodeles waltl. The sequence goes on from NC_090444.1 coordinate 933,201,353, forward strand.
GTTTTAAACATCAGAAGATGGATGACTTATAGCAGTAAGTTTGGTGCTGTAGGCAGCTCCCCGCACAAGACTTCTTTTGATAAAGATAGGAAGATTTTTTTTAAAAAAATTTCAAAGAGTATTTTTTATAAGATGAAATGAATCACTGATGTATGTGGTGAAAAGTTTTTTTTTTTTTTTTTTTTTTTCTTTATCGGATGGAAATGTACAATGATTTTATTTAATCTTCCCAATGCAATGCCAGATTGGAGTCCCCTAGGGATGACCTACATACCCTTAACGATAGGAGCAACAGCTCCATGTTTAAGTCATGCCTACCAGGCAGCGCAGACTGTCTGTTTGCAAAAGACCTATTGTGGGCTTACCAAGAACTAACTGTGGTCTTACAGCCCGACAATTGCTTCTTGTCAGTCTTATTTGCTTAGTCATCCATTGTCTTACCTTCCTCTTCTTGTGTTTGTTGCTTCCCTGGAGCATATGATCTCTGCCATCCTTTTGGTTGGCTGACTTGTATCCTTCCAGTGCTCACTTCCAGGGAACTACTTTTTTTTCTTTTCACTGCTTCACCAGTTTTTGTTTCTCACCACTTATCTGCATCATCCATGTGAGGGGCCTGTGGTCTGTCTGAATTCTGATGCGAGTGCCAAACAAGCATGGTCTTGATGACTTTGTCAAGCTTTAGACCAATATCAATGCTTTCCTTTAAATTGCACTTCACCCATGTCCCTGTGAAGTAGCCTCCTGATGATTCATAGCAGCAGGTTAGTCCAAGCCCATATCCTTTCCCTTTCACTATGGCATGATAACCCCCAATGCCTTGCTCTGTAGCAACTGTCTGCACTATGGATTCTTAAGAGAAGTTGGGTGTCTTGAGCACTGGTGCTGTGCACATGACTTCCTTCAAGGTATCAAACACTTTCTGACACTCATCCGTCCAGATCACCTTCTAGGGCTGCTTCTTAAAGTAGTAGCTATGGTGCTGTAACCCTTAAAAAAATATCCTGTAGTCTTCCATTAGGTTAAGAAGGCTCTCAATGTATTCTGGGTCTTGGATGGCTCCCAAGCCATCGTGGTTTGTATCTTGGGCTGAAGGGGCTGCACTTTTCCCCCATCGACTTGGTGGCCCAAGTACACAAACAATCCATGCACTATGCAACACTTACTGGCCTTGATAGTCAGGCCTGCCAGTTGCAGGGACAGAAGCACTTCCTGAACTTAGTGTACATGGTTATCCCCGCTCTGGAGTTGAAGACTGCAGTGTCATTCAGGTAGAGGGCACTAAATTCCCTCAACCCAGCTAGGACCTGGTTGACAACCTCCTAGAAGGTGGCAATGCCATTCTTTAATCCAAAGGGCTCCATTCACAATTAGAAGTGTGCCCTCTGGTGTTGAAAATGCTGATCTCTCTTTGCCCTCCTTCGTTGAGGCAATCTGCTAGTAACCTGATATCAGGTTCAGAAACTTGTGGCAGCTTCCAACTGATAAATGAGCTCATAAACTCTGGGGATGGGATTGTGCATCCGTCATGGAGACTGAGTTCAGGCCCCTGCAATCCACACAGAACATAAGTTCTGGATTATGCTGGTGAGGCAGCCTTGTATGCTAGTACCACTGGACCAGATCAGGGACTACATGAGAGCTTAATCAGCTCTACTTCTGTAGCTGTCATTGCATCCCTCAGTGCCGTATTCCTCTATCCAACTTTGTACTATCTACTCATTCTCTTCTATCATCCCCCTTTCTCTCCTACCCTCTCCATGACTCCATTGTCCTTTTGCCCTTCTCGTCCCTCACGCTTTCTTTCTTACTACTTCCCTCTCACACTTTTTCCCCCTGTTTTATTTCTTCTTCTACTGTCACATTCCCCCTTATCTCCACCCCTCTCATCCTCGTCTCTCCCATCTCAGTATGAGAATTACATGCAGGCCCCTTTTTCTCCCTTGTCTATAACTTTCACTTCCCCTCTCATCTCTTCTTATCCCCATTTCTGAGGGACTCCTGGAGGACATATGTCCCAACCCCTGCTGTAGTGCAAAAAGCTGTTTATGTTTGGTGATGGTCAAAGACTTCTGCAACTTCATATCACAGGCTACAGAACAGGCGACTGCATCTTTAAAAGTTTGTGTATAAGGAAATTGGGCAGTGTCAGACACCTGGATGAAAGGAGCATGTTTGAAGCAGGGGCATTGCCCAACAAAAGACCCTATCACCAGGCAAAGCCAGACCTTGGGTGGAATAGCAAGAGGAGGGGACCTAAAATAAATGGAGAAATGTGAGAAGTGGTATGCACTGTTTATTGCTAGCAGTGTGCTAAAACAAGTAGCAAGGAAAGTTTAATGTCACAGAGGCTGATGTCTGGGACATAAAGTAAAGAGAAGGCTCAAAGACAATTCTAAAGCTACGTGCATTGTCACAAAGCCAAGGCACGGCTGCGTTTTGTACGGGTCCCCTGCTTTTTAGGCCCACTCTCTGATCTTAAACCTCAATAAACGATGTTATGTTGTGTTAGGAGAACTTATTAAGCGCACATATACCAAAAAAAGTATTTTGGCTCTAGGTAAAAGGACAACTGGACAGCTATACGGCATGGGAGCTAGACATATGCTTGTCTGAATAACCAAGTTTTTAGCTGTTTTCCAATTCCCATATAATTGGTATTAGACCTCAAATCTAACTGAAGAGAGTTCCAAGTGTGGGGCCAATTACTGAGAACCTAGTCCCTCCCAGCCTCTTCCCTTTGCTTCTGGGTACAGTCAACAGGTTCAGCTGGGCTGATCAAAGTTGTCAGTTAGGAATGTAATGCCGAATTCTTTCAGAAATAAAAGCAGGACTATTGCCATATGATGATTCAAAAATCAGACAGCCAGGTTTGAAAATATACCTCCTAGCCACAGGAAGCCAATGAAGCTTGCCCATCAAGGGTGTGATATGACAATGTATAGGTTGGCTAAGAACCAACCTGGCGGCTTGATTTTGCGCTAGCTGCAGACTATCATTTAGGCATTGGCATAATCTGTGCGGGACATTACTAAGACAATGATGCTTTAAGTTATAGTCTCGTAGGTAAAATACTTCCTGATTCTCCTAATTTGAAGAAAACATGAGGATGTCACCACACTTATCTGAGATTTCATAGAAAGGCCCTTGTCAGTTAGTATCCCAAGGCTTTTCACTGCTTTCTTGGGTGTTGGAGAAGTCCCCATTTCAGGCAGCCCAAAGAAAGGGTCCCATTATTGGATTTTGTTTTCAGTCTTTGCTATCTCCGTTTCATCAGAGTTAAGCTTCAATTGGTGGTAATTCATCCAGTCCCTGATGTATAACTTAATGTCTTGTCAAAAGATCTTGGACTCCAAAGTGTCATTGATGGTGAAAATCAACTGCATTTCGTCTGCATAATTATATATTTTCACCTTCCGTTGCTGAAGGAAATGTATAAGGGGCAGGTGTTTTAAAGAGAGCGGGGACAACACAGAACTTGGGACACACACCACAAGTTAGTTGAACCTTGGGTGATGAGAAAGTAGAGAGGTGGATGGATTGAAAGCGATCTTTCAGATAGGATTCGATCCAAGCAATAGCCCTGTAGCTCTGCAACCCTGACTCTTTCGATCAGAATAGTATGATTGACTGTGTCAGAAGGCCGCCGCGTCGGCTTCTTTCCTCAAGTCATCCATGACAGCAAAAATTACAGATTCAGTGGAGTGGGATGGCTGAAACCCGTCCTGATGTGGCTGAAACCCAGCCTGATGTGGCTCAAGAAAGCCAGACTCCTCCAGGAAGGTGAAGAGATGTTGAACCACATGAGTCTCTAGCAGCTTTGCTAGATATGGGAGTAAAGAAATTGTCCTATCGTTTTTCAGAGCAGCTGGGTCATCTTTGGGTTTTTGAGAAAGGACGTGCAATTGCATCTTTAAGGGCGTGTGGAGCCATTTCATGACTAAGAGAGGGGTTAAGAAAAGATGTAGCTGTCTCCAGAAATCGGGAAAAAATAATTTTAAGAATCCTGGGGGGGACATATGTCACTTAGGGAGGCCAATTCAACCTTAGACATCAGTTCAAAAATGCAATCTTCATTAATCGGCAGAAAGTCCGAGAGGATCTTAGAATTACTACCTCTAGGCAAGGTTGTTATGATGAGTGAACTCGGGAGCGATACTATCTTTTATTGTCTTTATTTTGTCTACAAAGAAAGAGTTTAAAGTATTACAAAGTTCTTGTGTCTGGACCCATTGTATGGTTACTGTATATGGATTGGATAGTTCCCCAATCTCAAAAATATCCTTAGTTTTGTTTTCTGAATTTAACATTTTATTGGGAAAAAAAGTAGATTTAGCCTATCAAATATATATATATATATATATATATATATATATATATATATATATATATATATATATATATATTTTTTCATTATTTTTTAGGCATTGGCCAAACATTTCCCTGTATTCGGCCAAATAAGAGTTATGCCATTCTGTTCGGCTTGCTGAAGTACCGATTGTGCAGATTTGAGCTCTTCCCTGAACCATTTGAAGGCGTCATGATGCCTAGGTCTTTTTATTTTCCGAAAAGGAGCATGAGTGTCGCTGGCTCCCTTTAGCCAGTTCTTTATTTCCTCTTCAGATTTATCCAAATCTACAGTGGGAATCGGTAAAGGATGTGTCAAGGTATCGCACAATGATTTAAGATTAATTAGGTTCCAGTTCCTAGCTGTAGAGCCTGGGGATGGAGGGGGTTTCATCCGAGGAAAGTCTTTCAGAACAAACTTAATAAAATAGTGGTCGGACCATATACAAGGAGAAACAGTAGGGTGAGAAATAATTATATTAAGTGACCAAACGTGGTCTGAATTATAGCCTTTGACATGAGTAGGTTCATACACGTGCTGATTGAAGTTAAGACTGGTTAATGTTTCTGTTAGAGCTGTAGCTGTTTTACCTCCAGTGCCCTCATGCGGCCCCCCAGTGTTTAGTAGGGTAGGAGCTCTGACTGACTTCTCACATCTGACCACCTCCCTCCCCCCCCCCCCCCCTCCACACCAAGGCAAAGCGAGATCAGCGCGACTTGACCAAGATTCAGTAAAAGCTACTGCGATTTTTTTTTTTTTTTTAAAGCCCCATTAGGTATTTTAAAGTGCAAATAGCAGTTATAAAAAGCATTATAGTGCAAATCTCCAACAGTGTATAGTCTACAAGCTGCCGTTTGTTAACTGCGCGTCCACAGTGCCGCCAGTGTTTACTAGGGTAGGAGCTCTGACTCACTCCTTCCACCTAGTCCACCCCAACCAGTGTGAAGCGCAATATGTGGGACTTGACCAAAATTCATTTAAAGCAACAGCGTTTTTAAAAGCCCCAGTAGGTATATGAAAGTGCCAATAGCAGTTGTAAAAGCGTGATTGTGCAAGTCTTTAACAGTATATAGTCTACAAGCTGCATCTTGTTACTATTGTCAAAGACTTGTGTTTTGTGCTTTTACTTCAGGGATGCATTCCATGTCTGACTTCCACTCTTTCTCTCGTCACCGGTGACTTCTTGTTGTTCGGGGCTCCCAAATGAAAGATACAATTGTACTCAAGCAGCGCTGCCAACGCACGGCAGCGATAGGCATGACCACGTTGAGAAGGGTACGTCAAGTGAGGCAATACTTTATTCAATTGGAAAATAGACAGAACCATCCAATGCGGGTGAGCACTGATCCTCTGACATTATTTAGCTCAGCGGATCAGCCTCAATGTCTTATTGTCAATGCCTGCAACTTGAGAGAGGAAAACTGAGTCGGCCTGAGCAAGGTTGCTGTGCAGGAAAACAATCAGCTTAAATACTTAGCTGATTGCGTGACAATCTTGTGTCCTTGCAGGGAATTGGCCCACAATACGTTACTCTAACCGGTTATGTGTGGGACTTGTCAGTGCTGAACTTTCTTCATGTCTTCGTGTTCTTCGGTACCATGCACCAGCAGAATAATGCAGCAGTCACCTGCAGCTGTTGGTGTTACGGCTTTGATAGTTCTTGCTGGTTCAAACTCCCCCTCCATCTCCCCACCACCACCCAACCCAGGTGGGGCACACAGGTCCCAAGGTCGTTCATTCACTCAGGACAAACGGGAGTGTGGTCTGAGTCTCTGCTTTCAGGAATGGCAGAGTAGGCCCGGGAGCTGCACGAACATAGCCTCTCCTAGTTTGCTGATTTATTTCCATTCATTTGTAAACTGTATACAGCTGGAAACATTGACATTTGTATCATCGACATTGGTAACATCCACGGCGTCTACGAAAAGTTTGGTGCACTCTAAAGTTCAAAATAAAATTTGATATTGGCTGTAACCCAGTGATGAGCAGCTGCTCAGCAGGGAGCTAAAGAGGAGAGCTGTATTGCGGGTGTACTATAATCTCGCCTTTCCCTCTGAACGGCTTTAGTGCGATGCAACTGATACAGCCATACCTGACGGACGCTGAGCTGGGGAGGAGGATTGGCCAGGAGGGGGGGGCTTTTTTTAAACCCATGAGTTAAAAATAACTTTTGGGTTTAAACGGACCTGCTGGAGAGTAAGTTGTCCAGCAGTTTTCAGACAACAATAAAAATGTTAGGATAACTCTGAGTAATTTTCTTCATAAAATAGCGCAAATTGTTATTATGTCTGTTGCAAAGAACGTGTCTCATGTGGATCACAGAACTGCATGTTATCTGCATAATTTAGTGGGTTACTGCTTTGTCACGGAGAATCCTTTTGTTGCTTGCAGTTCATAAGTTTCAAACCTAACATATAGCACAGTGACCTATGAACTGTCATCCAAGAGCTGCATGCAAACTGCTTGGTATAGGTTAGAACGTTTTGTTTTCCCCTGTCTATACCCTAATATTGCTGAAGGATTTGTCTGCAAATACATTCTTAATTGTAAAGCTGTGGTACGTTTTAAATCCTGAGCTTGTGCTTCTCCAGACCAAACATTCATATAATATATGGCCTACTAGTATGGATGACGTGATTCCTACACTTTCTAATCGTCGCTGTCTTATAGAGCATTTTCTATAGATTTAAACACGTTTCATTGTCTATTTATAAAGTGTGTTTGATATATACAATGCTCTGGCACACTACTCTGGTATGAAAGGCGCTATAAACCAAACTAAATGAATCTGGGAAAGGTACTATTTAGAGATGAGTGGCACTGTTAGAGGGTGGTAATGAGGAAATCCACGCAAAAGCCGGAAATTGGGAAGGGTGCCAAATAAATTGTTGCAACTGGTACCCCCAGCGATAAAAAGTGCTCTTCTCTGCGTAAATGTTAATGAATACATTGGATTTTCCCCATTTAGGTACAAGGCTGTGGAAAAATTGTTGTAATTTTTCTAAACTGTTGAATAAATTATGTTTCCATTGACTGCTCTGGGACACGTTGGGCACTTAACTGTTTTGTTTCGAGTATAAATTTGGATCTCAAAAAATGGATTCCCTTCTAGAATATTCAGTTCTATTAAGGACAATGAGGCGAGGATTAAGCTTTCTCTTTCTTTACTGCCGAACACAGAGGCCAATAAAAACAACATTACTACATTTCCCATGAGACCAACACAGCCTCCATATGACCCACCAACCAGGGCCCACCGTACACTATATAGTGCTTCCCAGACATAGTCCGTCCTCTTCCTTTGCTCATCACAGTCCATTGATAATACATTGAAAACTTGAACTAGTTCCACAGACCAACATAGAAGTCTGAACCACCCCTTGGTATCAGCCTTGATGAACAGCAATGAACCAGCACAACCAGTGCAACCTTGACTGGCTCTTCTTCACTTCTTCAGCTTCAGGTAGAATGCCACTGACCTTCTCATGTAGGTTTTTCATCTGCAAGAAAAATAATGTGGTAACATCCATGACTAAAGAATACTGCATCTGCTATATTGGGTGGGAAAACAATTTATCATAACACAATATCAAAATGACAAGACATGAAAATGTGCTAGAATGCTAAAAAAAATAATTGGGACCGGAGGCTTCGGATTATGCTAGTTTAAAGCTGGGCGATAATTCTGGAAGCAACTTCCACAATAGGTTTGTGATAGAACAGTCTAAAATGTGAATCTGATGACCAATCTGCTGCCGTCATAATATCTTCTAACCTTGAGCCTTAGGCAAAAGGTTTTGAAGCTATTGTTCCCCTCACAGAATGAACCCTAAAATTAGATATATCTACCCACGACTCTTGCAACAACCATCTGACCCATCTTGCCAGAGTCGATGAAGAGACAGGGCCAAAAGGTTTTTGAAGTGAAATGAACAACTGCCTAGAATGGTGTCTGCGAAATTCACGGGTAATGTCTTTGTATACCTTTATGCATTGCACCACACTCAAGTTAGCATATCTCTGAATCTCTGGTAACTAATACATTTAGAATTTGATTGTGTGTGTTTGGAAATACAAAAATAAACCCCGGTTGGGGTAAAAACTCTGCCTGCGATGTCCAGAGCCTTGACACATGACACTCTCCGACAGGAGATCAAGCAAAGCAAGATCGTCAGTTTTGATGATAATTGCTTTTTTCAAAGGTCTTTATTAGCCAGCCAGGTTTGTAAGAATTTCAAGACCACATTCACATCCCAGAGAGATGAATAGACCATACACACGCCGTGCAGGAGTTTACAAATTAAAGGATGTGTCCCAATTGCCTAACCGTTAATGTGTGGATATTTGGCTGAAATGGACGACCTAAAATTGTTGATTGTTCTGTAGGCTAAACCTTGCGATACTAAATGAGACAACAAATTGACAGTCATTTGCACCGATGCCCCCAAGAGATCCACGCCTCTCTCACTGCACCAAACCAACCATTGCTTCCAAGCAGAGAAAGAATCTGGTGTTTTCTGAAAATTCTGAGATTTGCTCAAGTCCCTGGAAATCCTCCGTGCCATGAGACAATTGTTCCTCTTTAATTAGAGGATGTGGATGCCCCATTGGATCCAATAACAGATCCTCCGATGGCAGGATCTGCACTGGAGGAGCACAACACAGATTTATTTCCACCGGAAACCACGATTGAGCTCTCCAGAATGGAGTTACTAGAACCAGCTCAGCTGTTTGACGACATTCCTGGGATAGACTCTGTGAATCACGGAAAAAGGGGGAAATATATAGCTCAGTTCCCCCGTCCAAGACAGTAGGAAGGCATCCGAACTGACAGCTAACAGGTCCGGTTTCCAGCTTTAAAACTGTGGAAGTTGGGTATTCAGCCGAGACGCAAAAAGGTCCACCGAGCATGGACCCCAAAGGTGATCCAGAAACTGGAACACCCCGGGGATGTAGTTGACAGTCGCTGGGTCCCTGGAGATACTGAGAGTCCCAGTCTACCACTACATTCACCCTGCCTGGAATATATTCTGCTGTTACTGAAATCTGATGCTCCAGCCAGAAATGCAAAAAGTCTTCTGCAATTTCCACTAGCATCCGGTTTCGAGTTCCCCCAAGTTTGTTGATGTACCTTACTGCCGAAATGTTGTCCATCCTCAGGAGAATACAATATTTTGTCTTGACTGGGGATAGAGTTTTGATTGCAAAAGACCCGGCAAAAGTTCCTGATTGTTGATATCGAACTGAAGTTCCTCCGTGGACCACGTCCCTCGGTTTCCAATTGACCGCTTCTGACCCCCCCCCAATCTGCTAGCATCTGACTCCTTCCGGAATTAAAGCGAAAATCACCCTGCCATTCCAGGCATCCATATGAATCAGCCACCATTGAAGCTCTGTTCTGGCTTCCTGCGACAAAGCAATCATTTCCGAATAGAAGAGACCTCTGTGGAGATGCAGAATTTTTAACCTCTGCAAGGCCCTATATAGTAAGGGACCCAGGAATGTGGCCTGGATAGACGAAGCTAGGAAGTCCTCCAATCGGGTAAGCACCCTCAGTGAAATCGAAGGAGCCGACAATGCTTTCCTCAACTCCTTCTTGATAGCCAGTCGCATGGTCAGGGTAAGTTTGAGTTGGGCTTGGACCAAATTGATACTGAAACCCAGGAAGTCCATATTCTGAGACGGAACCATAGAGTATTTTTTTTCTGTTGATAATGAACCCCAGATCCTGAAGCAGTTGAATCATCCAGGACAGATGAAGGAGAACCAGAGTTTTTTCTTGAACCATGATGAGGATATCATCTAGATAAACTAACAGACGAACACCTTTCTCCATGAGCCACTGCATTACTGGATGCATGGTATTGGTGAAACTCCAAGAGGCAGAGTAGAGACCAAATGGGAGGGCTGAGAATTTGTAGCACTTGTCTCACCAAAATAATTGAAGGAACTGACGATGAGGAGCAAAAACAGGAATGGTCAGTTAGGCATCTTTGATGTCCAGGCGCACCATCCAATCCCCCTCTTGTCAAAGGTCTCTCGGAGGAGGTGAATGCCCTCCATCTTGAAATGTCTGTAGACAATCCAAGAGTTGAACTGATGTAGATTGAACACCAATCAAGAGCCCCCTCCCTTCTTTTGAACCAGAAAGATCGTGCTAATGAAGCCCCTGGTTTGGTGTTGAGCAATGACAATTGCTGCTTTTTGAAAAAGTGGTGCTACTTCTTGATCTATAAAAACACTCGCTTGATGGGAAAAACTAGGAGGAGGAGGAGGCAATGTTTGATAAGCAGTTGAATAAAATCAGAGATGATAGCCTGTTATTGTCTCCTAGACCAATGCATCTTGCGTAATTAGTAACCAATTTTGTGCAGGCAAACTCACTGTGCCTCCCCCAATTCAACCTCCTCAGAAGGAATAGGTGTTACCTGTTTAAGAGGAGCTTTGGTTGTATTGTCTTCCTCGGTGATACCCTTTGGAGTTACGGCCTCTGTATCCTTGGCCTCGAGATGGGTAGAAATTGGAATTCCCTTGGTAACCAGAGTTCCCTTTGCCTCTGTAATATGGTCGGGAGGTCTGGGGGCTGCCACAGGCCGACATGCAACCTCTGTATCATCCAGCCCTCTGAAAAAGGTCACTATGAAAAACTTTCTTGATCAAAGATTGAGCTTTATTTAAAGCTGAAATGGTGGCAACATCTTTGCCAAGGTCTTTTATGACTTTGTCGCCAAATAAAAGTCCATTACCCGATGGACCTGCATCATTTCCGCCAAATTGGGGTCAATGCGCATCAATAAAGATTTCAGTCTTCCAGTCGAAATGGAACAATTAGCATTTCCTAACGAGCACACAGCTTGTTGAGCCCACTCCCAGAGGACATCAAGGTGGATGGGTTCTTGTGCGTCCTTGGCTTGGACTGCTAATTCCAGGATTTTTGTGAGAGGTCCTGGCAAGTCCAGTAATTTATCCTGGCATCTGCGCCAGGCCCTGCCTATGCCTTTTTCAGGATCCTTCGCATATATCTTAAGGAATTTAACCATGTGAGGATCTAATTCTAGGGTATCCGCCATTTTAGTTGATAGAGAAGGGCGAGGGCATTCCGACCGCAACATATTGCAAATGTCTTTCTTAAATCCCTTCCGAAGACGTTACTGAACGTACAGTGCCACTTCTTGGCATGGGGTCCACTTCGTGGACCGAGGATGTACAATATTATCCGGGTTAAACTGCAAGTTCTTGCTAGGAGGAGGGGAAGGCGACTTCTCACTATTGCACGATTTGCGCTTACGTTTGCCCTTTGGTTTTTAAGGAAGCCATATTCTCATCTGACTCTGAAGAGCTGGAGTCATCTGTCGTCTGTTGGGAGGTCTGAAAGGAGGATGAGAAGGCCTCCTGACTCTGAGCAGAGCCATAAACATGGTCCTTTAGGACTGACTCAATAGTCTGCTCAAAATGGTCTGGACCGGCCAGATTCATTTATATTAACCTCTAAAGGGGCGGGGGTCCCTGAGCCTGCACCAAAAGCACCTAAAGCCAAAATTGAAAATAGGTTGTGCCAAAGGGCGCAGGGCTTTAACTAGTGCCTTGTTAACTGAATCCTGAACATGGAAGTCTAAATCTTCCACTAGACGCTCTTCCATATGCTGATCTGCACCATATTCCCCATATTGATCATCATCTGTGAATTGTTGTGCCATTTTAGTGCAAATTATTTCTTATAAAACAAGTAGAGATCAAAATGTAATTGCACTTTAAATATATTGTGGGGGCACCCAAGTGCTAACAGGGCACTTAAAAAGGCCATTGCCGGTGACTAGAAGAAAAACACAGGATAAAACCTGGAATAAAACCTGAGGAGGGAGTACCAAATCCCCTGGAGCAAAGCTCTGTGGTATTATTGCAGCCCCTTTGGGTGTAATGAGGGAGGCACACAGAGAAACCAATGTGTTCTGCTGTTGAGGGATAGCGCGCGCAGAGGGCTCCAAGCGGTGCTGTGTGAGTCTCCTGGCAGAAAGAGGACTGTCTGACGGAGTCGCACGGCCTCCCCCAATCCGCTCCTCACCGGCCCGACAGTAATTGAATAAAGACGTACGCTGTCTCAAAATAAGAGGAAAAATGGCATGTTCGCGAACGCAATACCGAACTAGAAAAACTTTGGCACGAGCTTGAAGGCAATAAGCCATGCCGCTTTTCGTCAGTCACATGTATAATAACAGTGAATTAAGTGAAATGTACTTAGCTCTGTGTAAGCAGCAAAGAAAGAGGACGGACTATGGCCCTCATCCTGACCTTGGCGGGCGGCGGAGGCCGCCCGCCAAAGTCCCGCCGTCAGGTTACCGTTCCGCGGTCGAAAGACCGCGGCGGTAATTCTGACATTCCCGCTGGGCTGGCGGGCGGCCTGGGCCGCCCGCCAGCCCAGCGGGAAAGAGGCTTCCACGATGAAGCCGGCTCGGAATCGAGCCGGCGGAGTGGAAGCTGTGCGACGGGTGCAGTTGCACCCGTCGCGTATTTCACTGTCTGCGCAGCAGACAGTGAAATACATTTAGGGGCCCTCTTACGGGGGCCCCTGCAGTGCTCATGCCAGCGGCATGGGCACTGCAGGGGCCCCCAGGGGCCCCGCGACCCCCCCTACCGCCATCCGGTTCCCGGCGGGCGGACCGCCGGGAACTGGATGGCGGTAGGGGGGGTCGGAATCCCCTCGGTGGCGCAGCAAGCTGCGCCGCCTTGGAGGATTCCAAGGGGCAGCGGAAAACCGGCGGGAGACCGCCGGTTTTCCTGCACTGACCGCGGCCAAAGCGCCGCGGTCAGAATGCCCTGCGGGGCACCGCCTGTCTGTCGGCAGTGCTCCCGCCGACCCTGGCCCCGGCGGTCTAAGACCGCCGGGGTTAGAATCACCCCCTATGTCTGTGAAGGACTATATAGTGTAAGGTGGGTCCTGGCAGGTAGGTCATATAGAGACTGTGTTGGTCTCATGGGAAATGTAGTAATGTTTTTTTTATTGCCTGCTGTGCTTGATGATAAAGAAAGAGAAAGTATAATCCGAAGCCTCCAGTCCTGACATGTAATTGTGGTCTGAATTCTGCGTGGAAATCCACCGAAGAACGTGGGGAGACCTCAGAAGCATTACGGGTGGGGGTAGGGGGTTGAGGGGGGGGGTGCTTAGGCGTCTGAGTACCAGCAGGATGCAAACAGTGTCCGTGATATGACAGATGCCAACCAGGGTAAATGCCAGGGACAAAGCACAGCAGACAATGTCTGTGTACCCCAGGCTGAGAAGGTGCCTGGGAAAAAGAGACCAGCACTCCAGCCATTAAAAGGAACAAGCGATAGTCATGACCCTTAATTAGAGTCACCTACAGGCCTGAGACGGGACCCCGGCACCGACCAAAAGCCCAAAGATACAGTAATGTGGGCATTTGCGTCAAGTCCTCAGCAGTGGGAGCACCGGTTGCTCAGAGGCAGTGAGATAACTTTCGGTAATGCCAGGCTTACTCTGAACAGATCACAAATTTCGTTTACAGCCTACAAAAAAATGAATGTGTATTTGTGTAATGTAACTGGTGCTCATGTAAAGCGCTCCAATACCTTATAATCAAGCCAGAGTATGCCCTCGCTGCGCCAGGCCGCCCAATGGAACAGATGCCTGGTGATGAAGAAGCGTAGAGTTGTTCCAGATGGGGGCTCGCCGGTGCAAATAGGGAGCCTCTCCCATAAGGCGGTGGACTTCTATTGGAGGTGATTATATGTGGAATAGGCACCTGCATTTTCCGGGTATGTTCCTTAAAACAGTGGTTCCCAACCTTTTGACTTATGTGGACCCCCACTTTATTATTACTGGAATCCAGGGACCCCCAATGAATCATTATTGAAATCTGGGCCCCCCCCAATGAGTCATTACTGATACCTGGGGACCTAATCTATTAATATTATTTAATTTTCTAAGCAGTCGCGGACCCCCTGAAGAGGCTTTGTGGAAGCCCAGAGGTCCGTGGAACACAGTTTGGGAACCACTGCCCTAAAAAGATCCTCAAAGCTGCAACTCAGAGCAATTATGGAGTCTGGCTAAAGATTTTACGGCCCCTCCTTCCTTTCTTTCCCCAAGAGGCAGACAATCCCCTCGCTCTCCCTTGTCATCAAATTTTCTGTTTGAGTAGATGCATTTTGGCCATCATAACTCAGAAGTAAGTAATTTATATTGCACCAAGCTGGGTACAGTCCTGTTCCCATCCTCTTATTTTCACATGATCAGAGGATACTTAATCAGAGTGCTAGATACATTGCTTTCCAGAACTTGAAAATAATTAATCCCTCCCCCACCACCCGTATGCATCAGTTCAGAGCAGACAGGCTCCTGTATACAGTGGCTCTTTACAGCTATGCTGAATGTAGTTTACCCAGTGATGGTAGTGTACATTACATGCTGATCAATCACGAACGTCTGGATGTATATATTCGGTCCAGAATTGTCAGGGAGGAAGCAAAATGGAATTTACATGGGTTGTAGAGTGCCCCACTAGCTCGAGGCCTCCAGCTGTCTCTATGAGCTTTTGCTTAACCTCTTAACTGCTGGGCCTTTTCTCTCCGCCAGTGCTGAGCCCTTTCTTTGGCTATGTGGGGTAGTTCACGCTTAGGCCTTCATAACTTTTTGTCCACATCAGCTATCCACGCCAAATTTGCGTCCTTTTTTCCAACATCCTGGGGATTCTAAAGGTACTCGGAGTTTCTGGGTTTCCCTGGAGGAGACCAAGAAATTAGCTAAAGTACACCTAAAATTCTTTTTTTTTTTAAAAAAAATGGGAAAAAAGGGCTGCCGAAGAAGGCTTGTGGTTTTTTCCTGAAAATGGCACCAACAAAGGGTTTGTGGTGCTAAAATCACCATCTTCCCAGCTTTCAGGGACAGGCAGACTTGAATCAGAAAACCGCATTTTTCAACACAATTTTGGCATTTTACTGGGACATACTTCATTTTTACTATTTTTGGTGCTTTCATCCTTCTTCCAGTTAGTGATAGGAATGGGTGTGAAACCAACACTGGATCCCGGAAAGATAAGTATTTCTGAAAAGAGGACACAATTCTGAATTCAGCAAGGGGTCATTTGTGTAGATCCTACAAGGTTTTCCTACAGAAAATAACAGCTGAAATAAATAAAATATTGAAATTGAGCTAAAAAAACAGGCATTTTTCTCCACGTTTAACTCAAACTTTTTCCTGCAATGTCAGATTTTTAAAAGCAATATACCGTTACGTGTGCTGGTTGCAGGGATATATAGGGCTTGTAGGTTCATCAAGATCCCTAGGTACCCAGAGCCAATAAATGAGCTGCACCTTGTAATGGGTTTTCATTCTATACCCGGTATACAGCAATTCATTTGCTGAAATATAAAGAGTGAAAAATAGGTATCAAGAAAACCTTTGTATTTCCAAAATGGGCATAAGATAAGGTATTGAGCAGCAGTGGTTATTTGCCCATCTCTGAATTCCGGGGTGCCCATACTAGCATGTGAATTACAGGCCATTTCTCAAATAGACGTCTTTTTTACACACTGTCTTACATTTGGAAGGAAAAAATGTAGAGAAAGACAAGGGGCAGTAACACTTGTTGTGCTATTTTGTGGTCCCCCAAGTCTCCCGATAAAAATGGTACCTCACTTGCGTGGGTGGGCCTAATGCTTGCGACAGGAAAGACAACATGGACACATCACATTTTTACATTGAAATCTGACGTGTTTTTTGCAAAGTGCCTACCTGTAGATTTTGGCCTCTAACTCAGCAGACACCTAGGGAAACCTACCAAAGCAGGACATTTTTGAAAACTAGACACCTAGGAGAATCCAAGATGGGTGACTTGTGGGGCTCTGATCAGGTTCTGTTACCCAGAATCCTTTGCAAACCTCAAAATGTGGCTAAAAAAACACTTTCTCCTCACATTTCGGTGACAGAAAGCTCTGGATTCTGAGAGGAGCCATAAATTTCCTTGCACCCAGCGTTCCCCCAAGTCTCCCGATAAAAATGGTACCTCAGTTGTGGGGGTAGACCTAGCGACCGCGACAGGAAATGCCCCAAAACACAACGTGGACACATCACATTTTTACAAAGAAAACAGAGCTGTTTTTTTGCAAAGTGCCTAGCTGTGGATTTTGGCCTCTAGCTCAGCTGGCACCTAGGGAAACCTACCAAGCCTGCGCATTTTTGAAAACTAGACACCTAGGGGAATCCAGGATGGGGTGATTTATGAGGCTCTGATCAGGTTCTGTTACCCAGAATCCTTTGCTAACCTCAATATTTGGAAAAAAAACACCTTTTCCTCACATTTCGGTGATAAAAAGTTCTGGAATCTGAGAGGAGCCACAAATGTCCTTCCACCCAGCATTTCCCCCAAGTCTCCCAATAAAAATGGTACCTCACTTGTGTGGGTAGGCCTAGTGCCCGCGACAGGGGCAGGTGGGGGGAGACACGGAAGAGCTTCCGTGTCTCCCAGGGGTTTAAAAAAAAAATAATAATTCTTGGGTGCCCGCACCAGGGAGGTAGTGCGGGTGTCGGCCAGTGGTTGACACCCGCACTTAACGGGTTAAACCGGCAGCGTAAAGTGGAGTGGCAAACGCAAATGGTACATATAAACCCTCAAGTCATCACAACAGTTTACCATGGAGTGCCTGTTCGAGTACAAGAGACAGCACTAGGTTAGTGGAAAGCATGAGTCAAGCTATGAACATTGTCGGGGTGATCTGGAAACTGCTAATTGAGCATGATGATCATTTTCTGACTCCGAGTCCTCTGAGTATTTGATGATTATTTAATGATTAATTATTTACATTTTGGTTCAGCGATGCGTGCCCTTGGCCTTGTGTCAACTAATTCCTGAGTGATTAAGCAGCAGTTCACAGTTCTGAACTGTGCATTTATTTAACTGAAGGCTTTAAAAATGGAAACATGTTCTCATGTTTTGGCAAACATTTTTGAAGCATAAAATCAAATTCTGCAAATAACGCTAATTTGATAACAAAAATTGTGAAAATATACATTCAGATTGCATGTTTCTTCAACATTCGTGCAAAGTGATTAGGTGAGAACACTCAGAGTATCTAAACTTTGACCTGTTTTGACCAGTTAAAGCAGGCACAATACCTTCATAATCTAAAAAATTGTTCAGACTGGTCCCGATTCACAAAATAACGGTGTACCTCTGGATAACAAAGGGTAAGCCTTCACGTCGTGAAGTTTTTTGTTGTTGTTTTTTTTGCATGATTTACAGCACTATCACACCTTTTCATATTCATTATTTCACATTTTGCAGCTTCCCTGATACATAGCTGTCTTTTCTAACCCTGTGTGTATGAATTACCAATATTGTGGTAAAGCTTTATGAAGAACACTAGGATATTTTTTTAAATTTTGCACCATTTTTTAACCTGTTTCTTCATATAGATAATGTTAGAAATTGGGTCTTTGGTTGACAGTCAGGTTACCCCCTGTTCAAGCAAGGACCCTCACTCTAGTCAGGGTAAAAGAGAATCACCCTCAGCTAACCGCTGCTTACCCCCTTGGTAGCTTAGCAGAGCAATAGGCTTAACTTCAGAGTGCTAGGTGTAAAGTATTTGTACCAACACACACAGTAACTCAGTGAAAACACTACAAAATGACACAACACAGGTTTAGAAAAATAGAAAATATTTATCTAAACAAAACAAGACCAAAATGACAAAAATCCACAATACACACGGCAAGTTATCAATTAAAAAGCAAAAAGTCTTAATGTAGTTAAAAACACACACTAACACTGTTAGCGTGAAAATGTACCTAGGGTGCGTCAAAAATAACCCTGCACGAGCAAGTGTGCGTCAAAAAGTGCTTGCGATGCGTCGATTCCACTCACGAGCGGGACCTTGCGTCATTTCTCCTTTCGTCGGGTCGGGCAAATCGCTGCTTTTCTCCGCAGGAGAGCGATGCATCGATCCGGTCAGCACTCTCTGGTCCGGGCAGGCCTTGCGTTATTTTTACACGCCCAGCGGTGTTTGCGTTGGAAATCCAACCGCACAATGATCTGAAAACCACGCAGCACGGGTTGCGATCTCCCAGCCTCTGTCAGCGATGCTGCGTGTCGTTTCTCCAGCTGTGTGCGTCGATTCGTCGGTTGTGTTTCCGGCGAGTGTAGATTTCAGCCACGGAGCCGGTGACGCGTCGTTTCTTCAGCTGCAGAGTCCCCTCTATCTTTTCCCCGCACGGCGCTCTGTGCGTGGATTTCCTCCTCTTAGGCTGCCAGCTTCTCCTTTCAGGGTCCCAGGAGCTGGATGGGCACCACAGGGCAGAGTAGGAGTCTCTCCAGAGACTCCAGGTGCTGGCAGAGAGAAGTCTTTGCTGTCCCTGAGACTTAAACAAAACAGGAGGCAAGCTCTAAATCAAGCCCTTGGAGAGTTCTTCTCAAGATGGAAGGCACACAAAGTCCAGTCTTTGCCCTCTTAGTCTGGCGGAAGCAGCAACTGCGGGATAGCTCCACAAAGCACAGTCATAGACAGGGCAGCTCTTTTTCCTCAGCTTTTCAGCTCTTCTCCAGGCAGAGGTTCCTCTTGGTTTCCAGAAGTGTTCTAAAGTCTGTGGTTTTGGGTGCCCTTCTTATACCCAATTTCTCCTTTGAAGTAGGCCTAGTTCAAAGCAAAGTCTCTCTTGAATGTGAAATCCTGCCTTGCAAAGGCCAGGCCTCAGACACTCACCAGGGGGTTGGAGACTGCATTGTGTGAGGACAGGCACAGCCCTTTCAGGTGTGAGTGACCACTCCTCCCCTCCCTCCTAGCACAGATGGCTCATCAGGAAATGCAGACTACACCCCAGCTCCCTTTGTGTCACTGTCTAGTGTGAGGTGCAACCAGCCCAACTGTCAAACTGACCCAGACAGGGAATCCACAAACAGGCAGAGTCACAGAAATGGTATAAGCAAGAAAATGCTCACTTACTAAAAGTGGCATTTTCAAACACAGAATCTCAAAATCAGCTTTACTAAAAGATGTATTTTTAAATTGTGAGCTCAGAGACCCCAAATTCCACATGTCCATCCGCTCCCAAAGGGAATCTACACTTTAATCATATTTAAAGGTAGCCCCCATGTTAACCTATGAGAGGGACAGGCCTTTCAACAGTGAAAAATGAATGTAGCAATATTTCACTGTCAGGACATGTAAAACACATTACTATTTGTCATACCTTAACCATACACTGCACTGTGCCCTTGGGGCTACCTAGGGCCTACCTTAGGGGTGTCTTACATGTAAGAAAAAGGAAGGTTTAGGCCTGGCAAGTGGGTACACTTGCCAAGTCGAATTTACAGTTATAACTGCACACACAGACACTGCAATGGCAGGTCTGAGACATGATTACAGAGCTACTCATGTGGGTGGCACAACCAGTGCTGCAGGCTCACTAGGATCATTTGATTTACCGGCCCTGGCACCTCTAGTGCACTTTACTAGGGACTTACTAGTAAATCAAATATGCCAATCATGGATAAACCAATCAACAATACAATTTACACAGAGAGCATATGCACTTTAGCACTGGTTAGCAGTGGTAAAGTGCTCAGAGTTCAAAAGCCAACAGCAACAGGTCAGAAAAAATAGGAGGCAGTAGGCAAAAAGATTACGGATGACCCTGCATAAGCAAAAAAAGTCCAACAGATAACATGTAATCATCTGAAATTACTTCATACACACGTTGCTTCTTACGCCGACTTGATTTATATATAACTTAAGTGTAAAGATCTGGGAGAGACAATGTAATTATTTTTGCTTACCCTCAAGTTTAGACCCTATAGCGCTGATATAATTACAATTTTTATGCTAGTATATACCTTAGGACAAATAAATATCTGATTAAAAAAATAAAGGTACTTGAAAACATTGAAGGGAAAAACTGGAAGTCTACGTGCAAGTGTATGGATAGAGATGGCTGCGTGTAAGGTTTAGGGTTTGGTTAAGGAAAATATATAGTAATAGGAATATAATGACAGAAAAGGTAGTTTAGGGTTAGAATGACTAATAGGTGAGAGTAATGGAAATGTTTAAGGTGAAATGGAAAGGGCAACCGTGGGATTAAGGATAAGGAGACAGAAGGGGCCCATCCCCCTAAAATTAAAAAAGGGTAAAGAGTTACTGCTCACCCATGCTGCTGGAAGAAAAGGAAAATGCAAGGTATATCCTGGATTTTTCTTAAATACTAGCAACTTAAATCTGGATTTATCCGCTATAATTAATCGCAAATTGTTTAATACTCCTGAAAACACTCATGGAATCCCTTTGGGTGTTCTGCTCACTTCACTGATCTCTCCATAATGAATTCCCAATACTCCTTCTTCCGGACACACTTTTAAATACTGAAAATACCATCACAGTGGGTAATATTTGCTTGCATATGTGTCCACTTTGCATGAAGCACTGGCTTTATGAATCACTTGGCAGTCTCAAATGCACAGTTTTTGTGCATACGCCTGATGCACTGATGTAAATTGCTTTGTGTATCAGACCCTCAATCACTTCAAGAGAAACAAGTTACTTTGGAGCTTGCATGTAAATTTCCATACACCGTTTTGATCTGGTTTGCAAGGGAGCATGATAATGGAAGGGGTGAGCAGCACAGAGGGGCTGGGCAGTGGGATAAGTAACAGGCAAGAGAAAACTGCTTGAAGCGGCCGGGGGAGCAGTACATGGAGGGAAAGCAATGTGGATGGGAGAAGTAAATGAGTGTAAGCACAACATAAAAGGGACAGAGGAGAAGCACACAGGCACCAGAGAGCAATACACTGTAGAAAGTACATGAAGGACACATCTGTAAACACATGCATTCTCTTGTAGTGCTTAACCTAAAAGAAAAATGTAGTGCTTGAAAAGGAAGCAGTGGAAGGATTCAAGTAATGCGTCCCTGCTTCAGGGGAGGAACAAGCACAAGAAGAGGAACGAATGCCCACACAAGCTAACAAATAAAAAGAAAGCAAATGAGAGAGGATGCAAAGCCAATCAGTAGTAAGCGATGGTAGGGCACTATGCCCACTGTAAGGTGACAATAAGTCTTTTTGCCAGCAGACAGCTTGAGCCATCTGGTAGGTGAAACCTAAAAATGAACCCATGAAAAGAATTTGATAGAATGTCTTAAAAAGCTCAGTAACTTAACTGCCTGAGTGAATTCATATTGTAATATATGTATTACGTTATTCCTTTTAATGACCTGATGAGCTCCTCCATGAATAATGGTTATTTTATAAAACATCTGTCTATCAAACAAGCGTAATCCGAGTTTTTTAAAATGTATTATTATTACAAATAAATGATAATCTTTTTCTTAGGTCTGGTCTAGAGACGGCATTATTTTGTGTAAGCTTTGTGTAATAAAAAATCATCGATACAAAATACCTATATATACGAACATAGAGGGGCTTTGGGTCAGCCCTCTTCGTCCTTCAGCTGCCGTTCACATTGTGTTTTTGCCTACCACAACGACCAGCATGGGGAAATAAGTCAGCCCACTTCTGCTGTTCGCTGTCCTGCATTTAGAGTGTCGGCATGTTGTCTGATCACGTATACATATGACTAAAAAGAAGTGCACTTTAAGCAAGGGCTAGAGGCCATACTTTACTTTAATAATGTTTTAGTTTCAATTTTAACCTATTTTACGCCTCCTTGTGGGTTAAAACCATGTTTCAAGGTAACAATATTTCAAAGCCAATAGTACATTTTCATTGCTCCAAAAGAAATCCTATTTTACTGTGATGTGCTCTTAAACTAAAATGTGTGCCTCTGCCTGTTCTAAGTACGTCTGCCTACTAGAAACTGCCCATGCTGTTTTGATTAAAGTATATGCTATAGTTATTGTTTCCATTTTACATTGTTACTGCAAGCTCATGGCCACCAGGTTTAGTTGGCCACGTGATGTCCGTTTTTTTGTGGCACATTCTTACAATAAAAAAAGAACAAAATTATCAAGGGCACCAGCTTGTGTACATTTTGAAGTTGATGTTAATTGTTTCATGGCTGTTTAACTTTCTCATGTCTGCACTTGATTTACAACAGTATTGTGCAAAATGTCTTATGAGTTGTTCTATCAAGCCCTAATCGACAAACACTGAAAGTCTCTATAAACCATCATTCTCAAACAAAATAGATTTGGTTACATAGCATATTGGCAAGTATTGAACTCTTAAAGTTAAAAGGAAAACTGTTATTTTTGTGGTAGCAGACCAAGCACAAGACTTCTCCAAGACAAAATGAGCGTAAGTGCTAAGGGGGATATAATTCGCTTTAAAGCAGTAAAGAAAAGAAAATGAAGCATATAAATGCAGGACCCATAGTTAATATAGATATCTGATATTAAAATAACATGATCATGATTTGAGTACGAACAACTGATTAGCGGAATTCAGGCAAAACAGAAACATTTGTTTAAAAAAATAGCGAGTAATTGTGTGCCACATTAAGGGCCACATGTACAAAGCATTTTTTGAGACGCGAATCGGCCCATTTGTGACTAGAAAAATGCTTTTTGGGATGTACAGAGCCCAGATTGTGAATCGGTAACTTGTTACCGAATCACAATTTGGGTTTTGCGATTCGATATTAGGAAGAGGCGTGCTCAGGGCCTCACTTCTTAATACCAAATCTGAATAGTATCTATGATTGTTTTGTGACCGTGAATGCAGTCGTAGAACAATTGCAGTTAATACCAATTTCAAATTGGTGTTAACCCATTAGGATCCCTCCCTCTTTGTGAATGGTAGCAACAATATTTTTTCAGAACAGGCAGTGGTCCTAGGGACCACTGCCTGTTCTGGAAAAAATGAAAAGAAAACTTTTCACTTTTCTTTTTTGAAATGCATCCTGTTTTCTTTTAAGAAAAACAGGCTGCATTTAAAAAAAAAAAAAAAAAAAAAAAAAAAAAAATAACTGCTTTATTGAAAAGCAGTCAGACATGGTGGTCTGCTGTCCCCAGCAGGCCACCATCCCTGTGTGTGCTGGCCATTCCCAATGGGGTCGCAAATTGTGACCTAGCTCATGAATATTAATGATGTATGTCATTTGCGACCCCATTGGGAATCGCTAAATGAGTCCGAGACACATGTGTACATTTAATTTTGCGAGACCCTAATTCCCATTCGCAATGAATCGCAATTAGAGACTTACAAAATTAAGTGGTAATACATCTGGCCCTATGTGCTTCTTAATATTTTATCTGTAGGAGCTCTTTCAAGGTGCTCTGCTTTTAAGTAAAATAGCTGGTTTGTGTTGATATCTTTACTTCTCAGAATTGTAACAGAAGGACTAAGTATTTGGCTGTATTGGTTCCTAGTTATATGAATAATTAACTCACAGTAGATACCTGATCCTAAAAAAAAGCAGGACCAGTAAACAAAAATAGTTTTTCTTTCTGTACTTCTGCTGGCAAAGTTTGCCCTGGCAAGATCAGGATACATCTGAATGATACGAAATCTGAATTGAGTGCTACTTTTTGTTGTGGCACACCTCAAAATGTTGATTTCTCCCTTTAAGCCTGATATGGTGCGATTTAGTCTCAATGGAACTGAGCCGCATAAACTCCTGAATGGAGCCCTGCTTATGGGTTATTTTCTATAAATTCCAGTTGCAGCCTCTCCTTTGCACTATGTGAGTGATATAACTACAGAACCCTTCTTTCTAACGGCCTTTTTCATATGCTGGTATCAGCTTTACCTGCTCTGTAGGACTTTGGGCCGGATTTAGAGTTTGATGGGCGCGCTACTCCCGTTCACTTTATTGAAAGTGCATCCTATCATATGGCACTTACAGTAAGGCAGACGTCAGCCTATACCTTGATAGAAAAATCTGGAAGCTTCAAGTATATCCTTCATTACTATTAACACATTACACCTTTACAATGAGCACATTGGCACGCTCTATACCCACAACCATCTACTCCAAAATCAGTAATTTAAAAAAAACATAGCAGTTGTCAGACTGGATCTCCCAGACATTCTCACGAAGACCTAAACGCTTTGCTGACATAAAACCCTTCAGTGTCATTATTCACCAGTCGAGTATGTAGACCAAATGCTACATGAAAATAACTCTGCCCCACCTTGGTACATCTAGAATATATAGGCACGCATTATGAGCATGTGTCAGAATCTCACATAACTCTTTCCTCACAGAACATACTGCAACCACACAATCTTCAGACAAGGTACTCCTGTATTCGCTCTGGACAGTCAAGGAGCAATGAGGCTTCCTCTTTAGTGGATGTTGTGAGCTATGCAAACTGTACAAAACACTAACTTTGAGTCATTACTGGGCCAAGGACATTAATTTACAAATGTGCTAAGGTGGCGTATGTCGATGTTACTTAAAACTTTAAATTTTAAGCTTTTGTGTGTGTATGTGTGTGTGTGTTTGTGTGTGTGTATATATATATTTGTTTTTCTTGTATTCCATGTTCGGCTATTGAAGTAGAGATGCATTCCTCTTTGTACCATGATGTAACAAACTAGAGCTGTTTCTTTGCAGAGGTGTAATGCGTTCACAATAATGAAGGATATACTTGAAGCTCCCAGAGTTTTCTATCAAGGTATAGGGACACTTTCGCGTGAAAACAGTTACAATCTTGATGTGAATATAGTAGTTAAACTTGCTTTGGTTTTATACTTTGTGGTTTCTTTTTCTTAAGGGGAAGCTGATTAGTTTCCAAGGTGAGTCAATTTAATTTATTGTCTTTGGTCAAAAACGTTAAATTAGAATTTAGGCAGTCTGCAGCAATGAACAAAGCTTCCCATTCATCATTCAGACTTCGTGACTCTTATAACAGTGCCCCTGAGATGATGGTAACTACTATAAATCTTTGCAAATCGACTAGTAGCTAGTCTGCATACTCTGTTCTTGGTGATTTAATGCTCAGTACTTCAGCCTTTAAAGCTCGGATTGTAAATTCTGTGTACATATACAATTCTATACCAAGTGAAGGGAGAATGTGAATACTTAGAACATTTATATATTTGTTTAGAATATTTGACTACATTAATTCATTGACTTTCCTCTGGAAGAATATAAGTGTGATGGATATTTTTACGTAAATTGTTTATGTGGTGAAAAAACGAAGAATTTAGTGTGCCCCAACCCCTACCACCAAGCAGTCACCAGGACACTTTTTGTAAACACCTTATTTTGCTCTGCCGATGCAAAGGTAGTTCTAGAAGTCAAAGTGCTTTTTCAAGTTTCCTGTTCTTTTACATTGTATATGAAGTAGGCTGTGTAGGAAAATTAACATATGACAAAAATGGAAGTGGGGAAACACTTGCTGCATTCAAAGAGCATATGCAATTAATATAAATAACGCAAATCGTGAAGAACGAATAGTCAAATGCATTCAAGCTGTATGTTGTTTGAACATATATATATACGACCTAGGGAAATGATGATAGTTGAAGCATATTGCATCTGGTTTCTGATTAAGAAAATATCCCTTTCTGATAGCCTGTTAAGTCATGTCCAAAAAGTTAGATTCTCCCATTGATTGCTTTTGGTCTTTCAGTTTTTCAGGACCTTACACATTGGTCTCTTGCAACTTATTGGATAAGACCACTTCAGAGTTTTAACCTGAGCACTGATATGCATGCATCTTTCTCCTCACTCTTGTAGGATGGTTTAATCAGGATAACCTATTCTGGCTTATGGTTAGGACTGTTTCTAGGGTTGCCTTTTCCAGCACAGAGGAGGGGAGCATATGCAAACTCTGCTGGTGCACAGCTCCTCTTACTACATAAACACTGTCTATAAAGTAGGTGCCTAGGTTGTGCAGCTCCTGCCTCTCCCTTGGGGACTGCTGCATCCAAGGCCAATTCCAAAAAACCCACATCCAGGCTTAAGCCTTACGTTTTTCACGAAAAGCAAGAACTTGGTGTAATGGATGAGGAGACATTATTGGGTACACAAATACTAAATAATACTAAATAAAGGACTGAGGTACTGGGTGAGCACTGTGGACTCCTAAGCTTTGTCCCTCCCTGACTCAAATAATTTAGTAGATTGGGAGGATTTAACATTAGCAGTATATCATCAGTGCACACACCCTCCCTCCCTGTGTGATAATTTAGATTTTCCTAGCCTTGGTGTCTGAAAGGCTAGATTTTATTAAAGACACGGAGGCGAGTATTATGCAGTCTTTTCCTATGCAGTCTTTTCTTGCTTTAATCTTCAATAGCAGCCAAGTAAAAACTACAGTACCCAGAAAAACAAACTACAACGATGACATCATAGCTGAACAGCCAATAGGATATCGAACACCAATATTAATATCTTAACTGCGAGCAACAAGTCCTCTTTTCTTGATGCGAAACTAAAGAGGAGAAGTAACAAACAAAACGGCATAAAAAATAGAAACCATTGTCACAATGTCCATGCAACAATCTCAAAAATGGCGAAAGCGGAGTGCAGTCTGGGAAGAGTGGACGCTGAAGGCCGAATCCAAAGTCGGTAGGAGTTGTCCGTGTGAATCATGACGAGCCAACGCTGGAAGAGGGAGTTGGCACTGAAACAAAGATACAGGGCGGGTTAAAAACAGTGGTGGGATAATACTCGCCTCCGTGTCTTTAATAAAATCTAGCCTTTCAGACACCAAGGCTAGGAAAATCTAAATTTTATTACAAGACCGGAGGCTCATATTATGCATGTTCAAAGTATAGCAATGACTGAATCTGAAACATGAGAAATCAGCTTACAATAAAAAGTTCTAAACGTACTTTCATTAGACCAATCTGCAGACTTGAGAATATCCTGTAAAGAGGATCCTGCCCAAAAGGCGCGAGAGGCCATAGCCCCTCTAGCCGAATGGGCACCGAAGGATCCTATATCAATGCCAGCTAGGAACATGACCCATTTAACCCAACGAGCCAGAGTAGGGGAAGAAACAGGGTTATGAGGCTTCTGAAAGGAAATAAGTAGTTGGGAGGCAGAGGATGATCTCAAATCTGCAGTACGAGTCACATAACTTTTCAAACAATTTCCAACACATAGTTTGGGTTGAGAGGGAAAAAATGGATAATTAACACAAGCTAAATTAGTTTTAGTACGTCTCTTGATCTGAAAAGAAACACCAAGGGGGGGAGAAGAAAAAGGAAGTAACATCCAATGCCTTAACATCTGAGACACGTTTGATAGAGACTAGACACAAAAGCATGGTTAACTTGGCTGAAAGCTGTTTGAGAGAGAGCAAATCATTATCTGGCCAAGTGGTGAGAAATCGTAATACCAGATTAACGTCCCACATGACATTATATTTAGGAGATGGTGGAAAAACGTATCTTACTCCCTTTAATAATTGGCAGATGAGAGGATGTTCACCAATTGGCCTGCCATCCACTCTTTGATGTTCAGCAGAGATGGCAGATCTGTAAATATTAATAGTGCGATAGGCCTTACCTTGAGAGGCTAAGGAAGCCAGGAAATTTACCACTAATACTACATTAGCTGAAAAGGGATCTGAATTCCTGTCCAAACACCTGCTGCTCCAAAGGGCCCAGGCGGACTTGTAGGCTCTGGAGGTACCAGGGGCCCTGGCCTGCTGGATGAGTTTAGCAGCATCCTCCGAAATTCCTGGGGTTCTCCAGGACGACCCGAAATCCTCCAGGCTATGAGAAACAAGGAGCCGTTGAGAATCAACTGATGTTGTTGGCCCTGGGGTTCTAAGAGGAGGTTGGGAAAGTGAGGAATCCAGACGGGTCGATCGATTGCCAGCTCCAATAGAGTTGGGTACCAAGGTTGAGTCTGCCAGAAAGGAGTTACAAGTACCAGAGTGGATAGTTGTCTGCGTGCTTGAGAAAGGACTCGAGGAATGAACAGGAAGGGAGGAAAGGCTTAAAGAAGGGATGAAGGCCAAGTCTGAAGGAAAGCATCCGTGGCTAGAGCCTGCGGATCTGGCCTCCAACTGAAATAGGAAAGAAGGTGGGAGTTGAGGCGAGAAGCGAAAAGATCTATGGACATTTCGCCAAAGATGGAAGTAAGATGCCTGAATATTGAAGGGTGCAATTGCCAATCGCTGGAATCGTGAAGATGTCTGGAATACCAGTCCGCTACCGTATTCAGCCTGCCTGGCAGAAACACTGCCTTGACCGAGATCCGACGAGAAAGACAATACTCCCAAAGATGTTTTGCCAGAGTGGAGAGAATCTTGGACTTGGTACCGCCTAGGTGGTTGATATACCTGACCGCGGACAAATTGTCCATCCTCAGAAGGATGGGGCAACTTACTCTGTTTTTTGCAAAAGTGCGGATGGCAAAGGAACCTGCAAGCATCTCTAAACTGTTTATGTGCAAGAAGGACTCCTTCAGATACCATGCGCCTCCAGTCGAGAACTGACCACATCTTGCGCCCCAACCGGTCCGACTTGCATCGGATTCTAATACAAGATCTGGGGCGACAGAGAAGATAGTTCTGCCATTCCAGGCGTCCAGATGTGTCAACCACCATAGAAGTTCTTCCTTGGATTCGGCGTCTAGGACCAAGGGATCCGAATAAGTGAGGCCCTTGTGAAGATGGCGGATCTTGAGCCGCTGAAGGGCGCGATAATGTAAAGGACCTGGGAAGATGGCTTGGATAGAGGAGGCCAGAAGCCCTACGAGACGTGCCAGAGTCCTGAGGGAGATGTGAGGAAGGGATAGGGAGTGACAAATCTCTTTTTTGGTTAAGGATACCTTGTGTTGAGGAAGCTGAAGCACCGACAGAGTAGTGTCTATTAGAAAACCGAGAAACTCCAACTTCTGAGTCGGAATTAGGACCGACTTCTGAAAATTGATAAGGAAGCCTAAGCTGAGAAGAAGGTTCTGACAAAGTTGAAGATGGTCTAGAAGAAGACGGTTGTCTTGTGCCATCAAAAGAAAGTCGTCTAAATAAAGGATAAGACGAACCCCGTGAGAGCGGAGAAAGGCCGCAACGGGTTTGAGAATTTTGGTGAAACACCAAGGAGCAGAAGAAAGCCCGAAAGGAAGAACTCTGAATTGATAAAAGGAGTCTAGCCACTGGAATTGAAGGAATTTCCTGTGTGAGTGATGAATTGGCACTGTGAGGTAAGCATCCTGAAGGTCTAATCTGACCAGCCAATCGTGTTGAAGCAGAATGTCCCTGAGATGGAGAATAGTTTCCATCTTGAAGTGTCGGTAAATGATAAAATTGTTGAAAGCCTTTAGGTTCAACACTAAACAAAATTTCAGATTTTTCTTTTGGACGAGGAAGATGGTGCTGAGGAAACCTGAAGGGTCGAACGGGACGGGTTCTATCGCATGCTTGGAAAGGAGGGATTGGATTTCGACACCCAGAAGCTCGGTTTGTTCTTGTGAAAAAACTAAGGGAAGAGGAACACGGGATTGAATTGGGGTTTGGTAAAACTCTAACAGGTACCCTTGAATGGATTGAATTACCCAGGGATCTGAAGTGAGAGAAAGCCATGAATTTAGAAACGGAGCCAATCTGCCTCCTACTGGAGGAAGGCCAGAACTGTAAACACTTACCGGACGTTTGGTCTCCCCTGTTGGCGTAGCGCTGTGACGGTAGCCTCTTGATCGACGGGGATAGAATCTTGGCTTGTATCCCGTGTAGGTCTCAAGCTGGGATTGCTGACTGTAGGAGTCTCTGTTGGCGTATTGGCCTCTGATGGAGCGGCCGGCAAAGCGACTCCTGCCTTTGGCGGCCCTGGCAAAAACCCGAGATGAAAAGATCTTTTTCATAGAAAGTTGGGCGTTGTCCAGGGAGGCAAAGGTGGACACATATTTCCCAAGATCTTTGATGAAAGAATCCCCAAATAGTTGTCCCTTAGCCGACGGGCCATCATCCTTGGAGGCTAAAGAAACCAGCTTAGGATCAATCTTCAACAGGAGACTTTTCCTCCTTTCAATAGATAGCTGAGTATTGGCATTGCCCAACATGCAGATAGCGCGTTGCGCCCAGTTCGAGAGAACTTCAGGGTCTATAGGACTGTTATCCATTTTGGCTTCTTCCGCCAAGTCAAAAATTCTGGTGAGATGACCCACCAAATCCAGGAGCTTGTCCTGACAACCTGACCAAGCTCTATCGACACCCTTCTTGGGATCCTTGCCAAATTTGGTAAAAAACATTAGCATATTGGGATCAATAACCGGGGTAGAAGTAATGTTATCCGGTAATGAGGGACGAGGACACTCAGACTTAAGCTTATTGCGGGTAGCTTTGTCGAGGGGATGGCGTAAAAAGAATGAGACATAGTCAGCCACATGATCAGACGGGTACCACTCCTTTGAATTTGGATGAACCATGAGGGAAGGGTCAAATAAGGGTTCGCCAGCATGGTTGACTAATACATGAGACACAGGGTGAACGTCACCACCGTCACCATGAGAAATTTTACGCCTTTTCTCCAGAGGCCCACACAAAAATGGATCAGAAGATCCGTCCATATCATCGGTATGACTAGGAGAGTCATCATCGTCATCATCAGTGTCTCTCAACTGTGTAATATGAACTGGAGAGGGAGGGGGACCGAATTTAAATACCTCTCGGGTGGAAGGACCAGAAGAAACACCTTTGGACAGCACCGGGAGGGTAGCCGCACGTTTCTTGCCTTTGTTAGAAGGCACCTTGGAAGAAGACGTAATTTTGGAAAAAGAGGCTTCTAAATTTTTTGTTATATCAGACATGGAAACAGCCACTGCCTGCTGGACCGAATCTTTAATAAAGGATTTCAAATTCTCTTGAAATACTTGGGTATCTTCTTCCTCAGTCATTGTGGCCACAAAGTCAGTAAATATATACTAAATTTAGAAAAAATAAATATATTAAAAATATTAAACTTGAATTAGAGAAGGAACTGGTAAAACAGGGGTTAAAAGTGATGAGAAAGAGAGGGAGTGGCTAAAGGGGGCAGGAACCAGGAAATAGGGGCGGTTACCCTAACGAAAGGCAGTCCTAAAAGGAGACCGAATGGTGAAAGCGTCAGAGCAGCAAAGGCAGAGAGCTGAGACCAAGCGGGGAAAAACGAGGGAAAATACGCTCGAAATGCCGGTCCCAGCGTGAGTTCTGTCAAAGAGGTACCTCAGGAATGCATAGAATGATCGGAATGCGCGCGCGTCTACAATGGCCGAAAACGACCGTTGAAAGACGCGCTGCCTAAAGAAAATAAAACGCACGTCTGAACAGAAAACACGCTCGTATAAAATTAAATATTGATAAAGTATGAAGTGTAGAAAATAATGGAGGTACTTATCTTGACTGCGAGCAGCAAGAAAAGAGGACTTGTTGCTCGCAGTTAAGATATTAATATTGGTGTTCGATATCCTATTGGTTGTTCAGCTATGATGTCATCGTTGTAGTTTGTTTTTCTGGGTATTGTAGTTTTTACTTGGCTGCTATTGAAGATTAAAGCAAGAAAAGACTGCATAAGAAAAGACTGCATAATATGAGCCTCCGGTCTTGTAATAAAATTGACATTTCAGTGCATCAACAGGAAATTACAGGAACTGCCTGATGAGGTAGCAGTTTGACTGCAGGAGTTCTGGAACTACTGGACCTGGATGCCTCCTCTTCCTTGGCTTTTCATACGCCCATTTTTGGCTTCCGATTGCCATTAGCTAGATCACAGTGCTACGGTATCCATGGAGTCCTGATATCAATTTACAGGCTAGCTGAAGCGAGAGAGCAAATTACTCTCTTCTCTCAACTGACAGAAATATGGATGATAAAACATGCTTCCACTTTGTATCATCAGCTCTTTTATCCAGGAGAGTGCTCGCTACAGAAGATCTGTGTGCTTTCTGGAAGTGCAGGATGGTCCAAACTACAATGCAAGTGGCTGCATCTATGCTTCAGTTTCTCAATAACAAATCAGACTGTGCTATATAGTTTACATTTCCATTGGATTGTTTCAGTCCTAAACAAAATGCTCATTTTTGTTACCAAATCACACAACTATTAACCTTCATACTGCCTGTTGGCATGAGTCACAAGAAACTCTAGAAACACCAGTCTTGTTCTCCTTCACAGACACATCTCATAATCTAGGGGTAAAGGGGAGCTTATCCGGTGATGAAGCAGCAATGCCATACACTGAGGTTCATATGCCAATAGTATTGGAGCAAAGTAATTCTATTTGAGTGACTCTGCCCCAGCCATGGGTTTTTTTAAGAGCCAAAACCTAGTTGGAAAGACTCCTGATTAACCTAGAGGCCATTAAGCCTCCTTGACATCAGCTGACCTGGACACAGTTGTCCTTGTGGTTTGCACTCCTGTCGGTGTAGCCAGTGATTAAGGAAAATTAATGAGTTTTGGAATGGGAAGTCTTCTGCGTGGCTCTGGAGAACATGCTTCCCTGTCCTATGCTGATCTCCTTGCAAGTCACTAGGAAGTTGCTGCTGTTTTTCTTGATCTCTACCTCACTGATCATGAGAATCGTGCATGTCCACTGAGTGTGTCCCTCCCTACATCGAGACCCCAGAGTTTAGCTCAGAGGTTGAAGGAGCATGGTTAGTTCACCCTCATTTAAAGAGAGTGGCTACTGCCTTCTGTACCCAGGCTGTGGTAGCTTGACCTTGGTGGCATCATTAATCTACACTCCGGGGTACCAGTACCCCTCTGCCCTTTAGGAGGAGTGCCTGGTAGCATCCTACTGGTAAAGACTTTGTACTTTATCTTGCTTGGGTTATTTCTGCCTCCGTGATATAAGGGATGTGTGTTTTGATAGTCAGGATGGTGAGTCATTATTTTTAACGTGAGCCAAGCTGGTATCTGTTCTTTAGGACATCCCAGTTCCCTCATGTCCCTCCCTATTCTTTGTAGAACCTTGGTAAGTTGAGTTAGGCACTAGCTCTTATCTATATTTAGCTCATATTTCTTCTTCTGGGGTGACCCTCTTCCTTTCTGCTGGATGATGGTCAGGGCCTCCTGGTCTGGAGTTAATTAAAATTCCTCTCTGGGGAATAGGCCGAACAGGTACCAAGAGACTGGGAAGGGAGGGGACAGGAAGCTCTCCTTATGCACTGATCATTCAGTGAACATGCAGGATATATGCCATATTCTCTGAATGTTCTCCGAGTTTCAAAAGTAGCAGATTCCCTGTTTGGATTAGCCTTTCAGTCAGGAAATAATCAATGTTTGGCCTCATTGGCTTATTGTTTGTTCATGGCTGTTATCCTTTTCTGATCAGACACCAGCAGGGTGTTGAGGAAGCCAAGATGATGGAGTGGAATGCAGGAGACCTGGATTCCCATTCTCCCAG
The DNA here is from genome assembly GCF_031143425.1 of Pleurodeles waltl. Taxonomy (NCBI): domain Eukaryota; kingdom Metazoa; phylum Chordata; class Amphibia; order Caudata; family Salamandridae; genus Pleurodeles; species Pleurodeles waltl. Next base: position 933,234,938 of record NC_090444.1, read on the forward strand.
ACTCAGGAACAGGGCTTTGACATGAAAAGATGTCTCTATGAGGGATTACCCTTGAAAGGCACTTGCCAGTCTGACAGAAGGGGGTGGACTTCAGCTCATCAGATGGCATCCTAACAGAGTACAAGTTATCTGTGAGGCGTATGGAGGTGGTTGGCGTTTTGAAGCAGAAGGAGACTGCAGACAGCTGCTCAAGATAACAAAACTTTCATCAACATTGAGTGAGACAGTGGAGCACCAAACTCTTATTGAGGGTGAGACTGTTTCTCTCCTGACCCCACCAATGGTACTGTAGGAGCATGTGGGTGCTTCCAGTTAACCATCTGCAGATGGGGAAAGAGTGCCCTATTGAACAACTTAGAGTTTGAGTCCTTGGTGTCTGTCCCGGGGATTGCATAGTCTCCAGTTTTGTCCTTTCTTGTCCTGCTCTAGTAGCATGTTGCATAGCCCCCATGGGCTCCCTGCTATTAGAAACTCTAGATTGCAACCAGTGATCTGTGGTACAGGCTTCCGCCCTGTTTGTGTCATGTGAGGATGTCCGGCTCGACTGGCACCATGGCCAGCCAGTACCATTCTTTAGCTAGCCCAGTGACTACTGAATTAGCTGACTCCAGTAACTGTTGTAAGACACCAGGCACTGCTAACCAGACCCTTGACACTACCAGGGCAGTATCCTCACCAAGGAAGTGTCAACACTTTTGTTGCTTTTTGTGGTGGGTCAGTGGGTGGATGAGGAACATTTGATTTCATATCAACTGCTGAAACCACTTCACTACAGTACAAGTTTTGCAGTACAAGTTTTGCACTAGCTTTTGAAGATCAACTTTGTGCATCATGGTCTGTATAATTGTAATTGTAATCGTATTTATATAGCGCTTACTACCCCTGACGAGGCGTCGAAGCGCTTTTCGATGAGTAGCACGCTACTCCGGTACCCAACAAGAATTAGTGATGGATTAGTATAATTTAATAAGGAGTACAGTTTTAGTATTATTATGAGTTAATTTGAGTTGCGGATATGAGAGTTTGTTAGTTAGATTGACTGGAGTAATGGAGGGGGAAAGAAATCCAGAAGTGTTAATTGAGAGTTTATCCTTCATTTGCTCAATCCAAAGGCTTGAGATGAATAAAAGGGGGGGCGGAGGGGAAAGAGGATGTGGAAGGGTTAGGGAGAGCATAGTAGCAGGGTGAGATGAATGCAGGAGAATTTAGTAGGGTTGTGTGGGAGGTCACAGAGGTAGAGTGAGGTTTGGTGAGTTAGATGTGGGGGCGGAGGGATGAGCTTAGGCAGAGATATTTAGGAGATGGAAGTGGTCGAAGGGATTTGGGATGAGTCCGAGTGAGAAAGGAGGATAGTTTGATAGAGACATGACATAAGAGCGATGAGTAGATAAGTGTGATAAAAAGAGAGCAGAAATTCATAGAAACATGCCAGGCACAGAAACAACATATACACATATATATATATATATATATATATATTTATACACACACACACACATGACTATACACACACATCTGCACATACAATACATAATTAGAAACATGGGTAAAAAATACTTAGTCGTCCATTCATCATCCTGGTAAAAAGGCGGTAACTTCCCCACCTACCTCGAGGGTGGACGGGGCGTGGCCCAGCGGGCGGAGCCCACAGGTGCTCCACAAAGGGAGAAACCCTCCACTCTGTGTCTCCAGCAGAGGAAGACCGAAACCGCGCGTCCCAGTCAGACACAGACCACGCTCCAGCACATCATCAGCTCACCTCCAGGAAGGATTCCAGATCCCCTCCGCCATGGGATCTCTGAGCGCACAGCCCCGCCCCGCCCCATCCCTGCTAAGCCCAAGAGCCAGGGTGGGCCGTCCTTTCCAGAAGGTGAGCTTCAACCGCGGCATCTGCCGCGTCCACATTGTACACTAGGGTACGTGATGGGCCACGGGGGCAAAACGTCTTCAGCAACCTTGTGTGCCCCCGGCAATGTCATTGCCATTAGTGCGTCCCCGCGGAGATGTCCTTGCGCACCTGCGCATCAACGACGCACCACGCGAGTCGGCGGCAAACGCAGTGGGGTCGCCTTGGAAAGCTGTCCATCATTCTGGCAAGAGGTGGGAATTCCCCTACCTATTTCGAGGGTTGACGGGGCGTGGCTCAGCGGGCGGAGCTTACAGGTGCTTCATAAAGGGGGAACCTTCTACTCTGTGTCTCCAGGAGAGGAAGATAGAAACCGCGCGTCACAGTCAGATACAGATTATGCTCCAGTACATCATCAGTTCACCTCCAGGAAGGATTCTGGATCTTCCTCTGCTATGGGATCTCTGAGCGCACAGCCTTGCTTTATCTTTGCCAAGCCCGCGAGTTAGGGTGGCTTGTCCTTTCCAGAAGCTGAGCTTCGACTGCGGCACCTGCTACGTTTATATTGGTAAGTGCCTCCTTTGAGGTTTAGTTTCTGTAAAATGAGCATCGTGGCCTACACAACCGGAGTATTTTCTACGAGTATGTCAGTAAGCGTTACCTGGCATGTTTTATATACCCTGTTTATATTGTACAATAGGGGTACGTGATGGGCCACGGGGTAAACGTCTCCAGCAACCTTGTGTGCCTTTGGCAATGTTATTGTTACTAGTGCGTCTTTGTGGAGATGTCCTCGTGCTTCTGCGCATCAACAACACACCACCGGAATCGGCGGTAAAACGCAGTGGGGTCGTTTTGGAAAGCTGTCCGTCATCCTGGCAAGAGGCGGGAATTCCCTACCTACTTCGAGGGTGGACGGGGCGTGGCTCAGCGGGCGGAGCTTACAGGTGCTTCATAAAGGGAGAACCTTCTACTCTGTGCCTCCAGGAGAGGAAGATAGAACCCGCGCGTCACAGTCAGATACAGATTACGCTCTAGTACATCATCAGTTCACCTCCAGGAAGGATTCTGGATCTTTTTTTGCTATGGGATCTCTGACCGCACAGCCTTGCTTTATCTTTGCCAAGCCCGAGAGTTAGGGTGGCTTGTCCTTTCCAGAAGCTGAGCTTCAACTGGGGCACCTGCTACGTTTATATTGGTAAGTGTTTCCTGTTGAGGTTTAGTTTCTGTAAAAATGAGCATCGTGACCGAACCATCCGGAGTATTTTCTACGAGTATGTCAGTAAGCGTTACCTAGCATGTTTTATACGCCCCGTTTATATTGTACACTAGGGGTACCTGACGGGCCACGGGGTAAACGTCTCCAGCAACTTTGTGTGCCTTTGGCAATGTTATTGTTACTAGTGTGTCTCTGTGGAGATGTCCTCGTGCTTCTGTGCATCAACAACGCACCACAGGAATCGGCGGAAAACGCAGTGGGGTCGTTTTGGAAAGCTGTCCGTCATCCTGGTAAAAAGCGGGAATTCCTTTACCTACATTCGAGGGTGGACGGGGCGTGGCTCAGCGGGCGGAGCTTACAGGTGCTTCATAAAGGGAGAACCTTCTACTCTGTGTCTCCAGGAGAGGAAGATAGAACCCGCGCGTCACAGTCAGATACAGATTACGCTCTAGTACATCATCAGTTCACCTCCGGGAAGGATTCTGGATCTTTTTTTGCTATGGGATCTCTGAGCGCACAGCCTTGCTTTATCTTTGCCAAGCCCGAGAGTTAGGGTGGCTTGTCCTTTCCAGAAGCTGAGCTTCAACTGGGGCACCTGCTACGTTTATATTGGTAAGTGTTTCCTGTTGAGGTTTAGTTTCTGTAAAAATGAGCATCGTGACCGAACCAACCGGAGTATTTTCTACGAGTATGTCAGTAAGCGTTACCTAGCATGTTTTATACGCCCCGTTTATATTGTACACTAGGGGTACCTGATGGGCCACGGGGTAAACGTCTCCAGCAACCTTGTGTGCCTTTGGCAATGTTATTGTTACTAGTGTGTCTCTGTGGGGATGTCCTCGTGCTTCTGTGCATCAACAACGCACCACCGGAATCGGCGGTAAACGCAGTGGGGTCGTTTTGGAAAGCTGTCCGTCATCCTGGTAAAAAGCGGGAATTCCTTTACCTACATTCGAGGGTGGACGGGGCGTGGCTCAGCGGGCGGAGCTTACAGGTGCTTCATAAAGGGAGAACCTTCTACTCTGTGTCTCCAGGAGAGGAAGATAGAACCCGCGCGTCAGTCAGATACAGATTACGCTCTAGTACATCATCAGTTCACCTCCGGGAAGGATTCTGGATCTTTTTTTGCTATGGGATCTCTGAGCGCACAGCCTTGCTTTATCTTTGCCAAGCCCGAGAGTTAGGGTGGCTTGTCCTTTCCAGAAGCTGAGCTTCAACTGGGGCACCTGCTACGTTTATATTGGTAAGTGTTTCCTGTTGAGGTTTAGTTTCTGTAAAAATGAGCATCGTGACCGAACCAACCGGAGTATTTTCTACGAGTATGTCAGTAAGCGTTACCTAGCATGTTTTATACGCCCCGTTTATATTGTACACTAGGGGTACCTGATGGGCCACGGGGTAAACGTCTCCAGCAACCTTGTGTGCCATTGGCAATGTTATTGTTACTAGTGTGTCTCTGTGGAGATGTCCTCGTGCTTCTGTGCATCAACAACGCACCACCGGAATCGGCGGTAAACGCAGTGGGGTCGTTTTGGAAAGCTGTCCGTCATCCTGGTAAAAAGCGGGAATTCCTTTACCTACATTCGAGGGTGGACGGGGCGTGGCTCAGCGGGCGGAGCTTACAGGTGTTTCATAAAGGGAGAACCTTCTACTCTGTGTCTCCAGGAGAGGAAGATAGAACCCGCGCGTCACAGTCAGATACAGATTACGCTCTAGTACATCATCAGTTCACCTCCAGGAAGGATTCTGGATCTTTTTTTGCTATGGGATCTCTGACCGCACAGCCTTGCTTTATCTTTGCCAAGCCCGAGAGTTAGGGTGGCTTGTCCTTTCCAGAAGCTGAGCTTCAACTGGGGCACCTGCTACGTTTATATTGGTAAGTGTTTCCTGTTGAGGTTTAGTTTCTGTAAAAATGAGCATCGTGACCGAACCAACCGGAGTATTTTCTACGAGTATGTCAGTAAGCGTTACCTAGCATGTTTTATACGCCCCGTTTATATTGTACACTAGGGGTACCTGATGGGCCACGGGGTAAAACGTCTCCAGCAACCTTGTGTGCCTTTGGCAATGTTATTGTTACTAGTGTGTCTCTGTGGAGATGTCCTCGTGCTTCTGTGCATCAACAACGCACCACCGGAATCGGCGGTAAACGCAGTGGGGTCGTTTTGGAAAGCTGTCCGTCATCCTGGTAAAAGGCGGGAATTCCTTTACCTACTTCGAGGGTGGACGGGGCGTGGCTCAGCGGGCGGAGCTTACAGGTGCTTCATAAAGGGAGAACCTTCTACTCTGTGTCTCCAGGAGAGGGAGATAGAAACCTGCGCGTCACAGTCAGATACAGATTACGCTCTAGTACATCATCAGTTCACCTCCAGGAAGGATTCTAGATCTTTTTCTGCTATGGGATCTCTGGGCGCACAGCCTTGCTTTAGTTTCCAAAGAAACTATAAATCAATAGAAATATACATATAATCTGAAAAAAATAATTATCCCCATAGGCATATGCAGTTCATAGTTGTTTGAAAAAGGTGGTTATGAAGGAAAGAGCCAATTCTTGAGTAGTTTCCTGAAAACAAGAAAGTTATCTGTGGCTCTTATAGTTGGGGGTAATGAATTCCATAGTTTGGCTGCTTGGACGGAGAAGGATGTACCACCTACAGTCTTTTTCTTGTATGGTGGTGTTCTAAGTCGGGGTGCCAGTCTTGAGCGGAGGGTTCTTTGTTGGATGTATTTGGTAATTTTCTTTCTGATGAAAAGCGGTCCTGTTCCATGTATAGCTTTGTGGGTGATACAAAGCAGCTTGAAAGTGCATCTTCTGGCAACGGGTAGCCAGTGTAGTGCTCTCAAGGCAGGGGAGATGTGGGCTTGCGGCTTTATATGTAGTAGTAGCCTGGCTGCGGAATTCTGGATACGTTGTAGTTTTTTCATAACAGATAGAGATGATCCATGGTAGAGGCTATTGGCATAATCCAGTTTGGATAATACAAGTGAGATAGTAGCTTGCACCTTGTGTGGAAATCCGAGGTGAGGGAAAATGCGTCGTAAAGTCTTTAAGGTGATGAAGCTTGTGCGTGCTAATTTGTCTACTTGGGCATTCAAAGTTAGTTTGGAATCCATGGTGATTCCTAGGTTTTTCACTTCCTTGGATAATTGAGGAGGTGGTCCGAGATCGTCAGGCCAGCCGCACAGAGGGTCATAATGTTTCCAGTCACCACATGTGAGTATTTCAGTTTTGGAGGTATTTAGTTTGAGATGGCTCCAGGTCATCCACTGATCAACGGCTCTGAGGCAACTGAAGATTTGAGAGTTTTCAATGTTTTTGGGGTCTTCTAATTGAAGTAGTATTTGTGTGTCATCTGCATAGTTGTAGCATGTGAGATGGAAATCATTGATCAGTTCTGGTAAAGATATCATGTAGATGTTAAAAAGCAAAGGTGAGATGATTGACCCTTGGGGGACCCCTGTTTTTGTGAGGTAGGGTTCGGATGAGAAGGGGGGTGAGTGGATGATATTTGTTCTTTTTTGGAGATAGGAAGTAATCCAGTCGAGCGCAATCCCTTGTATGCCGGCTTCGTGGAGTCTTTGAGTTAGGGTGTCATGGTCAACTGTATCAAAGGCAGCTGAGAGGTCCAAGAGAAGTAGTGCAGCAACTCCATTTCGGTCAACTGTGTTTTTAAGATCGTCCCAGATTGCCATGAGTGCCGATTCAGTGCTTCTTCCTGGGCGGAATCCAGTTTGGAAGTCTGAAAGTATAGAGTTGTCTTCAATGAATTGTGACATCTGGGCGAATGCTGCTCTTTCTATCAATTTGCCCAGGAAAGGTCCATTTGTGATAGGTCTGTAGTTGTTTGGGTCTTGCGGGTCTAGATTTGTTTTCTTTTATAATGGTCGTATGTATGCCTTTTTCAGGTCTGTAGGAAAAGTTCCTGAAGTTAAAGAGTTGTTGATGATTCTTCTTACAGGTGTGGCAGCGGAAGTAGATAGCAGGATGTTCTTGAAGATCTGTGGTGGGCAAGGGTCAGAAGGGCAACCAGAAGGTTTGCTTGCTTTGACCAAATCCATAAATTCATCATGGGATATTTGTTTGAAGGACTGTAGAGGTTGGGATGGTTTATTCTTAAAGGGTATTTTAGTAAAGGGGTTGGTGCTGATGGTTTTCTTCTGTTTTAAATAGGAGTCCAGTGTGTCTGCCTTGGTTGTGTAGTGAGTTGCCAATTTGTTTGTGAAATCTTGAGTGGTGGGATGACTTCCTTCCATGCATGTGGGTTTTCGAAATTCATTGAGAATTTTGTAAAATTCCTTGGTTGTAGATTGAGCATTTAGAATTCTGTCTGAGTAGTATCTTTTTTTAGCTTTTTTGATTGATGATTTGTATATCCTGTTAAGTTTGTGTAGCTGCAGTTTTCTTGACTGTTGTTTGTTTTGAGCCAGGTCCGCTGCAACTTTCTGATTTGTTTTTTAATCTTTTTAAGTTCTGTGTTTCTCCAAGGTGTTGGTTTTCTTTTGTCATGTTTAGTTTTTCTGAGTGGTATTAGGACATCAAAAGCTTCCTGTAGCCACTCATAAAGTTTAGGTACAGAATTGATTGTATCTAGATCTGTCTTTGCTGTTAGTTGTGTTTCTAAGTGATCCAAATTGAGTTTTCTCCATGGTCGATAGGTGTATGTATGTAGGTGGTTGTGGGGTGTGTTGATTTGTGGAGTTGTCTGTCGGAAAGTTATCAGATGGTGGTCTGACCAGGTGGTTGGTGTGATGCTATGAATAGTAACAAGTTCAGGCTTAGCAAAAATGACATCTAGGATGTGACCAGCGATGTGTGTGGGATTGTGTACAATCTGATGTAGATTCAATGCGAGTAGGCCAGTGGTGATAGCTTTTGGATGGGGCATATTGGGTTTGTCAAACCAAATGTTTAGATCCCCAAGAATGCATAGATTGGAGTATAGTGTAATAAGGTTTGAGACTATGTCAAGAAAGGCATCTGGGAAAGTGGAGTTGTTAGGTGGAGGTCTGTAAAGGAGGAGAAAGTTACAGGTGGAAGTTGGAGTAGGGTGGCATCTGGTAAGGAGGGCTTCACAACCTTGTATGGAGATGTTGTCTGTTTTACTGAGGTTTATTGCCTGTTTGAATATAATAGCTAGTCCACCTCCTCTCTTGCCTATACGGTTTTGTGTGATGGTTTGATAGCCTGGAGGAAGGGCTTCGTGCAATACTGGTGCCATGTCATCTCCCAACCAGGTTTCCGTAATGAATAGTAAGTCAGGTTGTGTGTCTGTGAGCAGGTCGTAGATGTGGTGCTTGTTTTTTGAGAGTGATCGAGCATTTATGAGCTGGCAGTTTAGATAGGGTGTGTTAGTGGTAGTGTTGTTTTGTTTAGTAGAAGGGTAAGTAGTATAATGTGAGCTTGAAGCAGGAGTGTTGCTAGTTGTGTTGACTGTTTGAGGCTCACAATAGTCTTGCTTTTCAACATAGTGTTCCTCTTCCAGCAGGTTAAGGAGGCATTTTGTTGGGTCTGTGTGTGTGGGTGGTGAACTTGGTGGCTGAGAGAGCCATGAGGAGTGTAGTGTTTTTTGTAGGGTAGTTTTATTATGAAACAAACAAGGGGATGCGAGGTTGCTATGAGTGGCATGTTTTTTTATTATGTTTGCGTTTGTTTAGTGTGGAAGGAGTATGGGTTAGGGGTGGGGGAGGAGCATGTGGATCATGATGTAAGGCTCTAAATTGTGCAATGGAGGAGAGGCGACTGAATGAAGGTTGCTGGGATGGGGTGCTTGTGGTAGGTGTTTGTGAAGAGTGGGGGGGTAGGGGTGGAGATAGGGTGGAATTTGTATCCTGTGTGTAGTCTTGGGGGTGAGAGTGGGTATGATGAAGAGTGTAATGTAAGTTTGTGTTGCTTTGATGTGCTGATGTTTGTGGTTGGTATTGTTTTTGTGGAATAATGAGAGGGGTTATTGGTGTAGTTGTTTTTGGTGAGGGACTTGTATGCGAGTTAGTGCTGTTAAGTGGAATTTGAGTGTTAGATGGGGTGTTGATGTGTTTTGGAGATGAATGTATGAGGTGTATATGAGGTGATGGATGTGTGTCAGGGAGATAAGTATTAGTTGAGATTACTGGAAGAAGTAATATGTGTGGTGGAGTGAAATGTGGGAATTGTATGGTTGTGTGTAATTGGTGAGCAGAGGGGAAGAGTGTGTGTAGATGATGTGTTTGAAGGCAGGGTTTTGGCATTGTTCTGAGTTCAGGCGGTCTGTGTGAAGCGAACAGCGGATAGTGTTTTTGGTTAGTATGTGTAGAGAGTGTGTATCTGGGAGACTGAAACTGAGAGAGTTGTATGTTGTAGTTTTGTATTGTGTGGGCGGTGGCAGGTAGTGTTAGTGGGAGGGGATAGAGTAGTGTTTGCTGTGAGTATGAAGGTGTTTGACTGTAATAGTTATGGGGTGTATGTGTATATGTGTTGTATGTAGGGTATTGTGTTGGGTGGTGGGGCAATGCATTATGTCTGTAATCAGTTTGTGATGCATGAGTTGGATATCTTTGCAGATAATGTGTTTGCATGTTGAGGGATGTGTTGGGGTAGAAACCATTTCTGGTGGAATGAGAATGGGAATTGGGAATTGGGCAGCATTTCTGGCCCTAGTCCCTAGTCCCTACCTGTCCCGAACAGACCCAAACAGACAGCTGCCCTTGTCCTCTCCGCCCTTTGCCTCGACGCCCGGGGTCAGACGCCCTGAATCCTAGCCTTTTATAGCCCTACTGGCCAATAAGAAGCTGGTCCTAACCCTAGCCAATCCAATTTTTAAACCCTAATTTAGCCAATTAGTGGGAGACCCAGCCCTAATCACCAGTCACAGCCCTATTTCCTGACCCCCAATCACAGCCCCAGCCCTAGAACCAACAGCCAATCAGAAAATCCAGCCCTATCCACCAATCACAGCCCTAGAAACCAACAGCCAATCAGAATCCCAGCCCTATCCACCAATCATAAATGCATCCCTGGAGCTAGCAACCAATGAAACACCATCTCCCAAAAGAACCTATCATAACAGCATGTGCAACAACCACGAGGAACAAATATAAGGAGCAAGTTAACTAAAGTCCAGTCCCTGGGGCCTGGGGGAGGCTAATGGTGCTCTATTCAGTATCTCCTTGGATACAGACAGGCTGAATCCACACTTTCAAGCTAGCAGAGTCTACTTTTCAGGTAAGGGGGAGATTGTTTAAGAGACAAACACTGCAGTAGTTCTGGGCGCACACTCTAAAAATCGGGCTTTTTAAGGCAAAAAAGACAGGGGGGCAGACAGCTTGTAAGCACAATTTAAATCACACAAACAGATTAAAAAACAGTCTCCTAAAACCACACTCTGAAAGGTCTATGTAGTCTTTTTACAAAGAATAGGGGTGAAAAAAAAGGGGGGCAGGGGGGGGGAGCCACTAAACTAGCAAGGGAATTCACACAGTCACAGCAAAAAAACGATTTTGAAACAAACACCACTTTAAAAGAGGCCAAGCTGTGTTAACTATGTTTTTGGTGCTTAGGGTCGTGGCACTATAATATTGTTTTGGATCAGAACCCTTCCCAGCGGGTGGTAGAAACATTTGATTTTCATTGGGTATCTTTGCTCTATGTGTGGCATATTTTTGGTGTTTTAAAAAAAATTACATTTCTTATGTTTTATAAATTCAAGCACTGGATTGGCTTTTGTCCAATCAGATGGTGTAACAGTATAAAATGTATTCTGAATGTGTAACCCACCTCACCTCCTTTAGTAAGCCTTGGATTGGTGTGGCTCGCTACCATGAAGGTGTCAAATGCTATAGTGGAGTACCTGGATTTTCTTCTTAACATGGACCCCAAACTGGATAGCTAAGTACTTCTCTATATTGCTTGACTCTCTCACATTTATATTTTTCCTTTTTAAAGTCAATATAGCAGCTCTCTTTTCAGCACCTGTCTTAAAAGAGCATTATGTTCCACCCTACCCTTCCCTGAAACCCAAATATTATTCTGGAAAGAATGTACCATTGGGACTCCCACTAACACTCTTTTCATAATCCCTTGAAAGCATGCAGCCACAGAGGCTAATCCAAAAGGCATCCGCTTAAATCTGTATGTAGCCAGTGGTGCAATAAATGGTCAGGTGCCTTTAATCAGCATGCAAGGGCATATGGTGGTACACAGAGGACAGATCTATTTCACTAAAACATGCTACTTAAGAATGGAAAGAGTCTCAGGAATGTAAATGTTATGTGAAATATGACAGTCTAGCAATATATGCGTATTAAAATCCCTCAAATCAACACACATCCTTATTTGTATGTTACCATCCTTATGTGCCCAAACCACTAGAGCCAACCACTCTGATGACTTGATCTCTTCTACCACTTTCAGCCTCAGCATCCTCTGTAATTTTTCTCCCAGAGGACCGAACACTTAATTGGGTACACACATTGGGGACACTAAATTGGGTACACACATGGTGTACCATTCTTCTTCAAAATGATTTTATACTTAAAACCCTTCAATAATCTTAATTCCCTGTCAAATACTTTAGGAAAATCTTGTACCATTGTCTCACTGATATCAGTATTAGACAGTAAAACAATTTGATCACCAGAATGTAAGGTGATACCCATATCGCCTTGATGTTGCCAACCCATAGATTGCCACCAATCACAGCCCTAGAAACCAACAGCCAATCAGAATCCCAGCCCTATCCACCAATCATAAATGCATCCCTGGAGCTAGCAACCAATGAAACACCATCTCCCAAAAGAACCTATCATAACAGCATGTGCAACAACCACGAGGAACAAATATAAGGAGCAAGTTAACTAAAGTCCAGTCCCTGGGGCCTGGGGGAGGCTAATGGTGCTCTATTCAGTATCTCCTTGGATACAGACAGGCTGAATCCACACTTTCAAGCTAGCAGAGTCTACTTTTCAGGTAAGGGGGAGATTGTTTAAGAGACAAACACTGCAATAGTTCTGGGCGCACACTCTAAAAATCGGGCTTTTTAAGGCAAAAAAGACAGGGGGGCAGACAGCTTGTAAGCACAATTTAAATCACACAAACAGATTAAAAAACAGTCTCCTAAAACCACACTCTGAAAGGTCTATGTAGTCTTTTTACAAAGAATAGGGGTGAAAAAAAAGGGGGGCAGGGGGGGGGAGCCACTAAACTAGCAAGGGAATTCACACAGTCACAGCAAAAAAACGATTTTGAAACAAACACCACTTTAAAAGAGGCCAAGCTGTGTTAACTATGTTTTTGGTGCTTAGGGTCGTGGCACTATAATATTGTTTTGGATCAGAACCCTTCCCAGCGGGTGGTAGAAACATTTGATTTTCATTGGGTATCTTTGCTCTATGTGTGGCATATTTTTGGTGTTTTAAAAAAAATTACATTTCTTATGTTTTATAAATTCAAGCACTGGATTGGCTTTTGTCCAATCAGATGGTGTAACAGTATAAAATGTATTCTGAATGTGTAACCCACCTCACCTCCTTTAGTAAGCCTTGGATTGGTGTGGCTCGCTACCATGAAGGTGTCAAATGCTATAGTGGAGTACCTGGATTTTCTTCTTAACATGGACCCCAAACTGGATAGCTAAGTACTTCTCTATATTGCTTGACTCTCTCACATTTATATTTTTCCTTTTTAAAGTCAATATAGCAGCTCTCTTTTCAGCACCTGTCTTAAAAGAGCATTATGTTCCACCCTACCCTTCCCTGAAACCCAAATATTATTCTGGAAAGAATGTACCATTGGGACTCCCACTAACACTCTTTTCATAATCCCTTGAAAGCATGCAGCCACAGAGGCTAATCCAAAAGGCATCCGCTTAAATCTGTATGTAGCCAGTGGTGCAATAAATGGTCAGGTGCCTTTAATCAGCATGCAAGGGCATATGGTGGTACACAGAGGACAGATCTATTTCACTAAAACATGCTACTTAAGAATGGAAAGAGTCTCAGGAATGTAAATGTTATGTGAAATATGACAGTCTAGCAATATATGCGTATTAAAATCCCTCAAATCAACACACATCCTTATTTGTATGTTACCATCCTTATGTGCCAAAACCACTAGAGCCAACCACTCTGATGACTTGATCTCTTCTACCACTTTCAGCCTCAGCATCCTCTGTAATTTTTCTCCCAGAGGACCGAACACTTAATTGGGTACACACATTGGGGACACTAAATTGGGTACACACATGGTGTACCATTCTTCTTCAAAATGATTTTATACTTAAAACCCTTCAATAATCTTAATTCCCTGTCAAATACTTTAGGAAAATCTTGTACCATTGTCTCACTGATATCAGTATTAGACAGTAAAACAATTTGATCACCAGAATGTAAGGTGATACCCATATCGCCTTGATGTTGCCAACCCATAGATTGCCACCTTGTTTGGCAACTGAAAACTTCCCTGCTGTGTCTCTATCTGTAAATTGTATTTTCTGCAAAGTATGTCCAATCATCTCACCCATGCACCACGGGATTGATATCCAGAGGGAACAATTCAATATTATCTTCACCAAACTACTTCTCCGATTTCTTATTCCCAAACATCGTATAAGGTGGCTGATGAAGCTCACAGCTGCTTGACTGCCATAGTGAAGTGGATAAAACACAGTCCTATAGATTACCAAATTCACACATTCATGATAATGTTGTAAGAGACTCAATGAAGGTACCCACTCTTTCTGTTCTACCTTGAACTCTAGTGAAGAATTTGTGTCTCTCTAATGCAACATTTGTTTGAGAACCAAAATGTTTTTCCATAATTATTATGGACATCTCAAATACATTTCCAGGTTCACCTTCCCGAAACTTACATTCCTCCCTTCCGCCCCTAGACTGTGTAGAAGTATTGCTTGTTTTCAAATAACTGAAAACTTTCTCCTCAGAGGCTAGAAGTTAGGAGTCAAACTGTTTCTGCCATTGTTTCTAGGGTAGCACAGGGTCTCCTTTTTCAGAGGGAAATGGGGGAGATTGGGACATGTTGCCAGCTACCATTATGAAAACAATTTTAGTGATCTAATATAAGAATGTTCTGATCCTCAAGTTCTTGCAAACAATAATTTGATAATTATACAGAAGAACAGTTAACATAACTTAAACCACCCTGTAAAAAATGTATTTCCACTGCCTCTGCTGTGTTTAGGGTAGGCTAGTATTTTACTGTTAAAGAAATGTACAAGTAAAATCAGAAGAAATGCCCTTCGAAAAGCAGAACAAAATGCTTCAGGTAAGTACCTCAGTTAGTGGTAAGCTGTGCCAAATTCCATAGTCTGTGAGAGGCTGTCCAAAGCAGAAAATAAAACATTGTGTCGCAAGTTGTGTCTTCAGATTACTTGTCGTAGTATGCATCCATTCTTCGTTATTTCCCCAATCCAAAATGGCCACCACGTACGTACGTGCGGGCATTATGTCAAGGTTGGCAAATTAGAGGAAAGTGCGAGTAGCCTGAAAGATACAAGCTGTTCCTTGCACACTGTCCAGAGAAAACTCACAAGCCGGGTAAGCACAAGCACAAGCACCATTGGAGAGCTCCACGCACCAACTGGAATGTCAGAAATGCTGAAAATCCCTTCAGACCTCTCTTATTAACGGTAGGTGTGTGACATAGTGGGGTCTTTGTGAAGTTGCCCAGGTTACGTGGATCATATAGCTTCAGCCTTAGACAACAGAAATTTCCTTCGGGTTACCCTGATCCAAGACCCTTCTCTGGATGGGTCTTACACTGGCTAAGAGGGATGTGTTGCGCCACTGGCGGGCGAAATCTCCACCGTCTGTGGCTGCATGGAAAAAGGGCGTGGACTGGTGCATGATTAGGGAACCGCCGGTTTACTGGGCTATGGGATGACCTCCAGAAGGAAGGCAAAGTTAACCATTTTTTAAATATTTAATTTGTCAAATAAGTGAGTAATATTGATAATTTTCTCTACAAACCTAATTCATTATTTGATGACAGTCTGTGGGGTCCTTCGCAGCTGCCATTCCATTTGCCTTTGCCAATTTAGTGATTGCTCTTTCATTTATTCGGAGTCTGATTGTTGACATATTTGGTTTTGTCAGTGGATCAGTTGTTATATTGTGGGCAATAGAAATGTGAGGAATTGTTCCAGTTCAGTACTATGTCCTGCTGATGGTCACACTGATGGCTTGAAGGACCAAAACATAAACCTCACAAGCTGAAAATATAAGAAATGTAAAATTTCCAAGCTAACAAAGTTACAATTCTGTTATGAACACAGAGGTGTGAATTACATTCAAACTGTCCTTGCTCTTTGTCATTAATAGAATTTTAACTTACTTTCTCTTTAGGTAGAAAATTGTACATTCCATGGTGGAGCCAAAGACTAGGATTGTGCTGTTTCAGAATTCACCACGAGTGCTGTCATATATCTTAAATCATTTTAAAATACATTGAGATCATTAGCTTTATTTTGGCAACTTAATGCCATAAAAGTCACACAAGAGGACAGAAACCGATATTACAAAACTGTTTAAAGGCATATAACATAAAAACACGTCAACTCAAAATCAATAAAGTGCATATTGCCATTCTCAAATGTAAAGTATTTAGTATCTTGCCACAATCTATTCTCTAGATGTAGCACACACAATACTGATAAGAAGTAGCAGCTAGGTGAAATACACTAAGAGTACCTATTAACAGAACGTAGCAGTGATCTAATCAGCACACTATAGGCAGCAGAACAATCTTAATATCCAAGATAACTTTGTTCAGATTTATAATGAATAAAAATATTACTTTGATTTAATGACATAAAATAGGCGAAGGCATAAAATAAATCAACATGCAAAATAGAATCAAGAAATCACATACCATTAAGTCATTTCTAACGTGCAGCATAGAAAACCCCCATGAGAAGCTTTGATAAATAAAAACAGACCTTTTCTGATGCTAAAAGGTATAGATATAAAAAAAGAGGCCTACCCTGCTAAAAATCCTGAGTTAAAAAAAGGGTTTTAGAAATTTGTGCAAAAGAGAGGTATAAAAAGGACACATCAACGCAATGTGCAAAGTATCACAGATGGAAACTAAATCACAGGTACATGTAGATGGATCAGAAAATTAATGCCAGTTGCCTCAGGAGAAACCAGCTGATGGAACATGCCTAACATAAAATATAACCTGCGCTGATGAATATGGTTCTATCCTAGGGACAGGTTTTACCATCTCAAAAACCGCTGTTTGAAATCTTTGTCAGGGCTGAGGCTTCCCTCTCGACTGCCAGTCTATGCGACAAAGTCTCCTTTAGCGAAGCAACATCCTGTTTGAATATACACTGGGGATACAAAAATAACTCTGATCTCCCAAGACCGCTGAAGTTCTCCTTGATATATACCAACCACAGTATTCAGGACATATTCTCCAACTGCATGCAGTCTCAGATGATTAGACTGTTAATGCTCAATTTTTTCTTGAGCCAAATGGCACACCACAGTAACAAAGGCCTCAGCTGAATGAGATCCATAATGTACCTCATTTCTAATTCTTCATGAATTATCTCAGTGAGGTTACTTTGTCCAGCCTCCAGGAGACTGCTATAAAATGTATTCTCAGCCACTCCAATAGAACCTATCTTCACATAACCCCAGATCTTGCTACCAAAAGTTGAAATTGGAATACATTTGGCTTTATAAATCTCCAACATAGTTTTTTAGGGCATGTAACCCAACCTAGATGAAAAAGCACAAAATCCAGCACAGGCCCTTTTGAGATTACCAATATTCCTTTTCAGGGGTTTCCATCTAAGTCTGGAGTTTTTAAGGATTCCTAAGTAGGTAAAGTTTTCCACCTTGCTTAGGGCCTGGCCTTGAACTGAAAAACAAGTACTTTTCATATTTTTCAACCACACAATGATCACATTTGTTTTGTTTAAAAAAAATTAGTAAGCAAATCCAAACTGGTTAAAATCAATGAAAAGATCTAAAAGCCATTGCAAACTTATGGCAGTACGGGCAAAAAGGACAGCATCATCTGCATATAAAAGAGCCGGGGGTGATTTGCCCCCGACTTTGGGTACATCAAGGCCTGGTTGCAAAAGTGCTTGCTCCAGGCTGTTAACGTACATAATGAAAAGGAAAGGAGCGAAGGTAGATTCCTAACAGACCCCACTTCCCAGGGGAAAGCTCCTGGTGCATTTTCCATTTCTTCTATAGCATACTGAAGACGTCAACCCACAGTGAAGGTCCCTCAAAAATTAACCAAAGTCTCATCCATCCCCATGGAACCCAGTACAGCCCAGAGCTTTTCTCTATAAACCTTGTCAAAGACTGAGCTAAGGTCCATGAAGGCGGGATGCAGAGAAGCATTCCTTGCAAGGGTATATTTATTGAGGATGAGCTGGAGATTAAGATTCTGCTCCACTGTACCCCGCCCAGAACGGAACCCATATTGAATGTCAGATAAAATATAACATTTCTCCGCCCAAAGGATTAGTCTCTTCAGTATATTCCTACCTATGATCTTACCTCCACCTCGATTAGTGAAATTGGCCTGTAACAAGAAAGGTCATTCCTGTTCCCTTTCCTGTGCACAGGCACAATAACCAAATGATGCAAAGAGGCAGGGATGGAGTGGCCGATAGCAGTATTGAGGTAGAGTTAGAAGATGGGTCAAGAGACCAATAAGGGATTTAAACAGGTCCCCAGTGACACCATATGCTCCTGGGACGTTCTCCAGAGGGAGCAATATAATAGCGTCTCTTGCCTCTTCTCAAGATAATGTAATTTTAGCTCCCTGAACCGGGCGGAATGGAGGGAAAATCAACTCATCCTCCTGATACAGGGTTGAGAAATGAGACTCCAAGTCCTGGACAGGGACTAGTGCATCATGAGCCGCAGTCTCATCCGCCTTATAAAAAATAAATAAAAAAAGGCGATTGATTACTTTCCAGAACAGAACGCTTGCTTTCTGTAGACTGGCTTGACGCAGGTCCTCCTACAACACTTTTTTTTTTTTTTTTAACTCCATCTTCCGATATTTAATGGCAGCTCTGTATATGGTTCTGCAATCACTAATCTCTCCCTCTTTCCTGTGGTAGATTTATTTAATGCAGAAAAGAGTGCCTTACGTGTGCACCTAAAACTATTATCAAACCAACGACAGGGAGTCGGGAAATCAGGCGTGACTGGCCTAGAGAGGGCTTTGTTAATATTAAACATGTCTTGCCATATTCCTCCAGGATGTTCTGATAAGAAGCCCTTGGTTTGGAGAGGTCTGGAATTCCAAGGGACAAGACGTGACTAATTTAGTAGTAAATTGCTCAGGAATAACATTACACCACTTAAGTCTATGCCCCTGCTCAGATGGCCTAACTTTAGGTTTAAAAGGACGACAGGGTTCCTCCGGCTGAAATGCCCAGTAAAAAAACAGGCAACAAGAGTATTATGATCACTGAGAGAATTCCAGTTCACTGAGAAATAAATAGGTGAGTATAACAAAGCCGCAGAGACATAGTTATAATCAATGTAAAATCCACTTCCTTGACTCTTAAAGGTGGGGGAATTGTGTGGCGCCAAAAGATTATCTAGGCTTAGTAAATTAACCAAGTTAAATTCAGCTGACCGATCGTTCATCACATCCCCTTGTTCGGACTGCTTGAGGTGGACTTGATCCTGAAAATCCACCCCTCTAGCCCATCTCCCTTATAGAGAGAGCAATCTTTGCAGGGATGCAGATTAAAGTTGCCGAGGACCAATGTGACTATATAAAAACTGGAATAAGAGGAATAAAAGGAATGGAATAAAATGTTGAGAGATACCATCACATCCTCTCAATCGTTCCCATGTACCGCATTGTAAACATTGATACAAAGGATTCTAATATTGTTCCTAAGGTTGAGAAACACCCTGAGAATGTGGGAAGAGCTGCCCACAATCTTTTCCATGTTATATTCTAAATCGAGCTTAACCAAAGTCACCAATCCCCTACTGGCCCTCCCATTGGGGTAGGGCAAAGTGTTAATTGAGAAAGAAGCATAACCATCCAAATGAAACCCCCCTTTTAAGATACCATGTTTCCTGAAAGGATATTGTATCACAGGACGTAAGGGAATTCAATCAGTTGGGCTCATCAAGTTTCCCCAAAAGGCCTCCAATATTCCAAGACATGACTTAAAGTTAACCCGGGCAGGTGTTAACACAGAAAAGGCAGAAACTCTCGGATTAAATTCCCGCACCAGTCGATCTTGGTCATCCAGATCATTAAGAGATTCAAAGCGGTGAGACAGAGCAAGGTTCTGGCCTTCATTCCCAGTCTGGTTCCAATAATACTGTCAGGTGCATTAACAAGCTCATGGGAAGAAGCAATAAGAGGATGCCTCAAGGCAGTGGGTTTATAAAAATAGCCTATGGGTAAGACTGCACAACCACCAGATGTTACTGTGTCAGGCCCACTTTTCCTAATCAAATGACCCACCCTAAAAATATTGTGAAAATTGATGACAATACAATCCCCTTCAAAAGATTTGGAAGAACAGCCTATCCAGCCCACCCTGCGCCCCATAATTACTTCATCATAAAATACTGTATTAATATCAAATGGTAACTTCCCCCAAGCCAATGGACAGTCTTGTTTTAGAGTTGTTGATAATCCTCCCTTGCAGATTGCACCACAGACGAGGCATTAGCCAAAACCAGCGCATACAGAGTACTAGCGGGGGGAGGTGCAAAATATCACTGCTGGCACCTGTTGGAACTGTCCGGACAGATGGGGAATCCCTCTGACTTGATTTATCTACAGAAAGGACCAGCCTACGACCACCCCCTAGACTTGTATTGGTGATTCTTCCTACATGAGGTGCCTGTTCATCATAAAGGTTGCTTGGGAATGTCAGTGTATTGGCACAAGCAAATCTTGAAATCTTATCAGTGTCCACCCTGTGCCTAATACCATCTGGAAAATCAAACACTGGCTTGAGCTGAATGGTATTTCTGCGATAGGTTCAGCTGCCGGAGTACTAATAGCAGAGGCATGTGAACTAAATATGTGGCTACTTGAGAAGGATTTAATCTGGACTGTCAGGGACCCAATGGAGCATGCCAGAGATCCTACCCTGTCTTCTAGCCTGTTGAACCTGAGAGTTAGATTCTCTAGGGCCAGGAAGATTTTTGCTTCATAGAACTGAGAGCACTCCGATTAATATGCTCAACTGCATCGACTGACTGACCCTTCCTAGATTTCCTTAGGTTAATGGTATTAGAAGGTGGGGTTTAGAGATGCCACTTGCCATTTTGACTTTTGGTTCTATTACCACAAGATGGGATACTTCTCCCCTGCGCCACCTTGTCTTGAGCGTCCAATGGGACGGCCACAACTTAGTGGTTCAGACCAGCCCCAGGATTCCCTTCACAGAAAGAATTTTGATTAGATCCAGCCACTTCAGTATTTAAAACATGGAACACAGAGGGCTAATTAACAACCAAAGAGTCCAAACCCTGTCTTGAGTTACTTATTTGTTCTTCAACAGACAAGATTTCATTAGCAAGAACTCCCACAGCATTATTTAAAAAGGTTAAAATAGAATCTCGGGCATTTGTCCTTGGAGTTCCTAGCCTCAGGTTTCCTTTTCCCCATAGTGCAGATATGTAACAAATAAAAAACACTAAATTAAAATCAAATTGTGTTCTGGGCTGAGACTAACAAATAAAAAAGCTAAAGCAACAATTGGGAAGAAACAGTATCTTAACTCGACTAAACACAGTCTTCTACACAGAACCGGTCGGTATAGAACAAGACCGAGAGGGGTGGCCCAGCCCAGCCTCTTTGAGACTATGACGGTCTAAGAAGGGCCTGTTTGGCTCGGTCTTGGCCTGAGCCCGTCCCATGCTACGGGCTCCAAGAGGCCTTTAAATGCGAGTCACTGGCTCTGCCCACCGATTGCAAAGGCAGCTTGGGGACTGATTCCCACCCCAGCTGTGCTGTCTCCAAATGTGCAGGCAAGGATGCGGGCAGAGAAAGGAAGCTGCGCTGCGGGCTCTAAGAGACCTTTAAATGCGAGTCACTGGCCCTGCCTGCTGATTACAATGGCAGCTGGGGGACCAAGTCCCACCCCAGCTGTGCTGTCTCCAAGCCTGCAGGCAAGGTTGCAGGCACGGAAACTGCAGAGAAAGGAACCTGCGCTGCAGGCTCCAAGAGGCCTTTAAATGTGAGTCACTGGCCCCACCCACTGATTTCAATGGCAGCTGAGGGAATGAGTCCAAGTTTGCAGGCAAGGATGCGGGCAGGGAAAGTGCTGGGAAAGGAACCCTACAAACATTTGAAATGTAGAATATAAGGACCGGTCAACCAACATCAGAATGTTCTCCAGTTTGCAGCCCACTACAAAAGCCCTGGATTCCATTGCTCTTCTGACAGAGTGGGCCACAAGCATGCTAGTATCCTCACCATTACCCACAGTGCCATGGTGGGAGACTACATCAGTGGAAAAAGGTTTTCTGAATTGAAATCTGCAAATGCTGACCCCCCTCTAGCTATGTTCCTTTGTATTTCTTTGTATGCCTTCAGGAGCAGTAATGCACACAGTTCTGAGTTCCCTTGGAATTTGGTATGTGACTAAGGTGCAGACAGTAGATATGGTGAATATAAGCCTTTCTATTGGAACTATTCTACCCAAAAGGTCCCCATACCAGTAAATGTGAGACACTCTTACAGGAAACAAAGCGCAGCATCACAGTGAAGTTTTTAGATCTTTTATTTCTCTAAAGAGCCTTATATACCGGTCATCTGCAAGAAAGCCTAAGTGCTTAGTTCACATCCTAGGCTTGGTAATAACTTGGCTCTGATGGATCTGTAACCCTAATTCTTTTAAGCAGTGTATATTCCATTTGGTTTATTTATTTATTTATTTTATTTTTATTTAAAGAGTTTTTTCATAGCGCCGGCAGACCTGAGGGTATCAGAGAGCTTTACAGAATCATAAGTCATTCCGTAAGTCATTCACAATACAGGATGATTGTAGTAGTTTCAGGAGTCCAAACATTATGAGTCAAAAAGAAACAATACAGTACAATTGTATTGACGAGTGTTTAGACATTGTAAGGACCTTGGGAGATAAATGGGTATAATATGGTAGCTTTCCAGTGTGCATTAAAAGTTATTATCAAGATGGTTAAGGTGCTGATCGAGGAGGAATTCTTTTAATTGTTTTTTGAAGCTCACGAAGAAGGGATTAGCCCCAGTATGTACTGGGAAAGAGTTCAAGATTTTTGGTGCATTGCCTGAGAAAGAGCGAGAGAGTGTTTTTGTTTGTTTTTTAGGGATGACGAGAATAAGTGTGTTGGAGCTTCTTAGGTTTCTCGTTTGGCCTGCTTTAGTGCGTTTAGATGTGAGGTAGTTTGGTTTGCCAGTGAGTAGAACTTTGTCAGTGAGACAAGTAGTTTTGAAGTAGCAGCGTGCATTGATTGGTAGCTACTTTAGATTTTTCAGAGAGTGGGAGATTTGATAGTCTCTCTTGCTTCGGTGTCAATTCTTGCTGCTGAGTTTACAGTGGCTCTCAGTGAGGTTAAGTATGCTTTTGGTGCACCTGTGACGGTGGCATTCCCATAGTCTAGTCTGGAAAGAACAAGAGCTTGCATGGCAATTTGTAGATCATTTGGAGTGGTGAAGGGCCTAATTTGTTTCAGTTTTAGGTTATAAAAGTCACCCTTCACTGTAGACCTAATGTGTGTGCTCATGTTCAAACCAAAGTACACAGTGATCCCTAGTGATTTGCCTGAGCTCCCCCAGAGTCTGCTTGCAGTTCAGAGTGTCCAGGTTATTTATCCATTCTTGGGTCTGTGGTGACTGGTCGAGGTTGGAAAAGACAAGAATTTCTTTTTTTTTTTTTTGGTTGAGTTTGAGGTGATTGTATGATAGCCAGTTCTGAACTTTTCTAAATGTGGCGTTAAGCCGTCCAGAAAGGATATTTCCATGTAGAGCTGGATATCATCTGCATAGAGGTGGTAGGCAATGTTTGCTTGTTTGAGTATTGTGGCGAGGGGCTCCAGGTAGACGTTGGAGAGTGTCGGTGAGAGTATTGAACCTTGAGGGACAACCTGGGTGGTGGCAGAATATCAGACGTCAAGTTGTTTATTTTTATTAGTTGGCCGCGCTTGCGCAGAAACAAAGTGAACCACTTCAGAACTGTACTATCTGCTCTGATTAGTCGTTGCAGGAAGTTCAAAATTAGCTTATGGTTGAGCATGCTGAAGGCCGCAGATAGGTCCAAGAAGATGAGCAGGCAACATCTGTTGGTGTCTACGGATTTGTGTATGTCATCTGTTATATTCAGTAATGCTGTTTCCATGATACATCCCTTCCTGAATCCCGACTGGTGTGAATTAAGTAGGTTATTGGTATCTATGTGTTGGTTGAGTTGGAAAAGAACACAATATCTTGATAATTTTTGCCAGAAAAGGAAGGTTGGAGACCGGCCTTAAATTGTTGAGGTTCCCCAGGTTTGCACCTGTTTTTTTTTTTTTTTTTTTTTCTTTTTGGCAGGGGAGTGATTTAGTCCTGTTTGAGGCAGTCAGGTATAGACCCGTTGCTCAGGGAGCTATTCTTTTCAATCCAGCTTTATTTCCGCACATAATACCATAAAAGCATACTAAAACAATTCATGACTCTAGAAGAAATTGAGCATCTTAAAAACAATCAACAAAATCAGGCCCATAATAAAAATCATATCCTAAACACCCCCAAAAGAATATAATTTAAAGTTATAAGATTGTCAGTATAAATGTTAATTTAGGTCAAATTGTCAATGGAATATTATAGAGTACATTATACTAGACGCCATTGGATTTTCTCAAATCCATGTAGTGCAAATTGGCAAGTTATCAAGAACGTATTTTAAATAGGCAAATTGTCAATAGAAAGGTTCTTTAAAGAATTACACAATGCTAATCACCTTTAAATTTGTAGACGCAACTATAATTACAAATCTTAATACAAACGAACAGTAGTATTCTCTGGTAATAGCAACAACTTGATATGTGCGCTAATAAATAACCATTATGAATATGGGGTTTATGCTTTTCCAGAAAGACATTTGCTTCTAACATACCATATTGCTTCTAAAAACCTTGCCGTTGCACATACCACCATCATGTGTGAACTTGTTCTACATTGTTGTGCATTTTTCTTTAGTATGTTGTTGAGAGAGCGTAGCTTATATAATCAATATTAACATGAAATAAGTATGGACTAATATATAAGAATGCTGCATAGAAAATGTATTAATGTATTTTGCTAAATGCATGCTTGAAAATGTGCCCACAGGGAGTGGCCACCACCATATACAATGACTAATGAGACTGATTAATAATGTTAAAATATTATTATAGAATATAAGTTTACACTAATACTAAAAGGACATGTACTAGAGTTTTGCTTATAAATTATTAGGCCTTAGTTAGCATGAGTCGAGGCCTAGCTGCCTGACTCATATTAAATGTGTTTTTCTAACGTGCAGTGTGCTGACTTGCTGAAGGACATGAACTCTTGTTTTTTTTCCAAAAGCTAGAAGCTGAATGTAACTGTAGTAGATCCGTTCTCATGAAATTCGACTTGCTTGTAGAAACATTTTAGCTGAATGCAACACTGTAGATCACTCGTAGGTACAAGGTCGCCTAAACCGGTACAGACAATGGAGCCACTGACTGAAGATGTGCAAAGGACTACGAGAGGATGAAATCATACCGGACATTCCACCCGCTAAAGACGTCAATCATAAGGACCAATAAAATACGTGAGAACTTTTATGGGGTGACAAATTTGATGAGCTAATTTGAAGTTAATTGGTTAAAGATAGTGGGGTGCAAACCCTTGTCCAACCTGATTTTAGGGGAATGTACAACAGAAAAGGGATAAAACCCCTTGTCACACGGAAATGAGTTAGTTAGTTAGGGAGATGCTGATGCGATTTGCTATGACCCAGACACTTTGTTACTCTGCATAGAGACTTTGCCGTTTGGTTCTTAAAACCATTCGTACCTTAGATTGCCCGTTTACACTTTACCTCCTTATGAGGGAAGTGCCCCTTTTACCCTTCCTGCCTGAGCTGAGTTCCTGGCTGATGGCGAATCAACTGATGTCCTGAGGACGAAGACTGAACCCGAGTGCTAACCTAATACGGAGCGTAACTATTTGACAATGAATTGTGATTGTCTGTTTGCTTTTCCTTTCTAGGTACCAACTGCTACTTTTGACAGAGACCATAGTTAGAGGTTTTTCTAAATTGTTTTGCATGAAGCCCAACATGCCAATGCTAATTCGAGGTTAGGTGAGGGGTTCACTAAACTGACGCAAATAGACAAATGACTGAATCTATGCTTTGTTGAATAATGCCTTAATGTACTCTGCTAAGGCTAACCTATGTTGACGTTGTGTTATGTTCTAATATTTGTGATTCTTGCTTTGATGAAATCTTATCAGAGTTGCCATATTGTGACCATGCTAATATGCTTCTTGGTTTTGAGATTAATAAATGTGCTAGTAGAATTGTAATCAATAGGGAATAAATAATTCATACTAAACTGGTGTGGTTATTCATGACTGCAAGGTCATGGTGGTTTCAGAGTTTTATTAATGTCATTGACTAAAGTGAATTGTCTTGTGATAGTAAATATTGATGACGTTATTGATATATTGATTGTCATGTTGATTAGCTATCTCGTCCTAAGGTGTCTTCAATCAGGGTCAAAAGATTCATCGGCCTAAAACGAGTCCCAGAGTGTATAAATTAGTCATAAAGGGACGCGTTAACAGTTAGTTTTGAACTTGTGGCCACAAGTTAATTCTGTTCTATGTTTAGAACCTTTAGAATTGGAACTTGTGGTCCGGGTAATGATGGGTGCGGCAGTTGCTGGACACACACTTGAGCAGGATCCTTTTCCTGTCCAGGACACTTATGTTTAATAAACTTACATCAAGATCTTTATCGTATCCATACCTGATAGGATGTTTTATGGAAGTGGGAGTAAAAAAGAAAACCTAGAAAATGAATTGAATACCCGGAAACTAGTAAGTTTGTTAGTAGTCACAAGCTGTTTGGAGGTATTTTTCCTCTCTGTGACCACACACAAATGTACTCATGTAAGAGGCAGTATGAAGTGCATTTTGAACATGGCGAAGGGAAGGTAACACTCCTCTATTTAGTGACGGTGTAGGAAAAGGTATTTCTCCTTAAGAAAAGTGTTTTCCATGTGGAGCAAAATGTTACTGTACAGGTTCAAATTCACATTTGTCCAGGGGCACTTGTCGTCCATTAGGGAGCTCTCAGTAATCAACAATTATTATAGAGTTTTCTGCAGTACTCCCGAGAATCGTTGCCAGTCCTAAAGTTAGAAATGTAGTCCAGACGTCAAAGTACCCCTTAAGGGGCAGATTTCATATTTTTTTCAAAGGACTTAGTCAATCCGGTCTTATATGTTACATTGAAATACATTTCAAGTAACAGTGTTTGTAAAGATAACAACTCAAACGAAGAGCAAAGTCAATTCATGTGCAGACTTAAGTACTGCATAAAGCATAGTTTACTTTTAAATACGAATTTAGAGAACAAGATGCAAACGCAATATCAATTTTGTGTTTAAAGAGTGGACAAAAAAGTTTAATGGGGGCACACTGGTCATTTGAGATATTTCTCACCATATTACGATTTAATAGTTGCCACATCAGCACAATATTTTGTCATTGTATACAGTATTTAAGCATGTGAGCCACTTGCGTTGTACACTTCGTCCTCTATTGTACTTATTAGGATTGCTAGGGTAACACACGGGAGCTCAGAACTGTAAGCCAGAGAATCCTGAATGGCCATATGATGATATAAGCGCCTTAAGCAGGCTTCTCTCATGATTGATTTAAAATCATTACTCTTTGTTTCCTTCAACAGGCGGCATCTCCTTCGCAGGATCTGGAAACAGCTGTCAGTTCGCCCCCCTAGCCAGAACTCTGCAAGCACACTGTTCCTTCTCCGCGCCCTGCAGCTTTACGATACAACAATGCAGACAGAGCAGTTTCTTCAATAAATGTAAGTGAGATGACTTCAAAACAAGGACTGGGCCATTTCTTTAAATGTGTAAGGCGGGCAACCTTTCATCCATTTGTACATTTGGGAAAACCTTATTAAACAAAGTAGATAACATTTTATATCATAAAGAAACATTAGCTCCTGTCTTAATGTTTTAATGTTTGACATTGCCAGCTGTTTTAATTTAAGTTTTTGAACAAAATATGACGGGAAAAAAGGTGTGATAAATCATTGTTTGTAATGTTTTTTTCAGGATAAGAACAATTGGGTAGCACTGGGTACAATGGCACACACGTTTTTCCAAAAGCGTTGGTTCCCTTAAGTAGTAGAGTAGTAGGTGATAAGTTTATTAGTGAACGAAAACCATAAGCATCATCTAAACATACAATTAACGTCACAGTAATAACTAATAAAAACAAATATACAGACTGTGTGGAGTAAAGACGTCAAAATATAAAACCCGCTCCCATTATAAAAAGGGCCTTCTTTATTCTAAGCACGGGATGCCTGCCACATGTAAGATGCCAAGGTGTTTTTCTTATCAATACTAACTGGTCGCAGCCCCTGAATGCTAAACAACACAAAGTGCTGTGGTGCATGTAGAACTTAAAATATAATTAGTACCCATGAGGCCGGGTAGGGTCTAGATGCATCCTGAGAGAAAGCTTGCTACTTCCCTAGCAGTCCGCATTGATCTTTTACAAAGTTGACTGTTCTAGAGGACACATAAGATGCGAAAGTGCATATGTGGAACTTGTAATATAATTGGTACCCCCAAGGCAGGTTAGGAGGTTGAAGCATCCTAAGAAAGGCTTGCTACTTACCTAGCACCCCACCTGTTTTTAACAGGGTTGACTTCTAAGTAGTAATTTGCCTTAGCAAGTTTAACTAATCCCTGCACAGGAGTGCATACATGTGGATAAATTGCCAAGGTGTGTATAAAACTTGTGGGGAAGCGGACACCCAGCATGGCTGGATAGATATTTGAAGCATCATAAAAGAAATCTTGCTACTTCCCTAGCAGCTTGCCATGGTGTAAACAAGAACAATCAAGTACTGCCCCTAAACTCTAAAACATTTATAAGTGCCCTAGTACATATCTAAGGCCCCCTGGAGAGCCAGATTCCCAACAAGGCAGGATAGAGGAAAGGGGTTTAGAATATCCTGTAGGAGAAAAGCGTGCAACAGCCCACCTTGGTGTAAACAGAATTGACTTTTCACAGCCCACAAGCACTAAGCCACATGACCTCAGGCCTATGGTAATGAGACCTTAACATTGGCTTGGTAGTGAATTTGGCTCTCCTTATCTTACAAACCCCCTTTGCCTTCCACCTTTAGTCTTTTTTATGATTCCCATTAAGGACACCCATCAGATCTTAAGTGACAACCTTTGCCCCAAACTGAACAGTGTTATTCTCCTTAACAAGGTCCTTAAAGATGTCTAAAATCTGCACTAGTTGAACATTAAGCATCATATTCCGGGGATTCAGAGGTTATATTAATGCTGATCTACATGTCCTAATCCCCAATCCCTTGAACTCCTTCCTCAACAGGGACATCGGCTGTTGGTCTAAACAAGGGCAGATACAAATGACATGCTGCAGCTCCTCATTTGTCTGGTGGCACAAACAGCACTTCATGTCCCCCCTCTTGTTCCACTTTTGACATTTTGGGTTAAAATCCAGGGTGGAGAGCTCTGCCAGTCTCATCAACAATAACTTCTGCTTGACCTTCAGGGAGTAGTTGGCTTCCAAGCGAGGCCGGTCCTTTTGATCATCATGGGAGTTTAACACCAGCCACCCGTTTGTAGGGCCACTTATCCTTTATCCAGTTTAGCAGCTTGTTAGTTTTGTTTACCATCCTCCTAAACACTTGTTCAGTTGTATCTAGTTTCCACAGCTCACCCAGCCTAAGTTTTTCTGTGCTGTCCTCAAGGTACCTTTTATAATTGCACTTTCTTCTTTGGAGGTTAATTTTGGACCAAACAAAGTTAGCTAGTGAACCCTTGGAGTCTGAGCTCAACTTGTGGCAGCATTTTATAAATGCTAGAGGCATTGCACGGACTGCCTTATCAGCCTCAATTGAGCGGGAGATGCTTATCTCGGCAGCTGAAAAGTTTCCTTAAAGGTTTTTGTTACGATTGTATTCAGTAAACTAGCGTCTAACCCAAGGCTAAGCTTGCAGATCCTGAATGGGGAAGCTTCATAGATTCACATCATATAATACTCCTGCAGGAGACATGGGCCACTGTTCAAGTTCATAGGCCTGACTTTATGACTTTTACAAAAATGCCAACCCCTCGAATGCATCTGATCTGGCTACGGTTGGACCTGTTCCCCCAGAGTAAAGGTTGTCTGCTCGGAGAGTAGTGCTCTCCTGGGCATAGAAATCAGCACACCCACTGAATAAGGCATTAAGTATGTGGCTATAATGAACACATATTTAAGATCTGTTCCATCAAGTTGCTTTTCCATCACGGTTGACCAACTTTCAGACATGCTTGGCAAACTGCATAGGGGAGTGGCAAAAATTATAGCAGGGGACTGTAACACACAAATAGCTTTGTGGATGGGCAAGACCGAGTCTAATGATTAAATGTCCAGACTTGGGCTTTAAAATGTTTCTGGGCAAAAGACATCAAATGTCGCTATACAGTTAATGGATTTGGCTATAGCATATGGCATGAACCCATTGGTGTCTGATCTCAACTTGTAGCAGCATTTTATAAAAGCTCCACGCCTTGCAATGGACTGCTTTATCAGTGAGAACTTGAGCCTGAATTGAGCAGGAGATGCTGATCTTGGCAGCCAAAATGTTTGCTCTAAAGATTTAATTACGATTTTATCCAGTAAATTAATGTCTGACCCTATCATTATTCCACCTCTGTGTGAGGATGGACATCATCCTTGACTTAACCTTCAACCCCTGGCTGAAGTAATTATGCCTCTGAAGAGATTTTGCTAAAGTTGAAAACTCAAAATTTAGAGCCAGGGCTTTTCCTGTAACCTTTGAGGTGCAGACGAGGCCCTTGAGTCTGTCCCCACTCCTAGATAAACATAGGTGGATGTCTCATCTATCGTGGCTCCATTAAGATACCATTTACGCTGATTTAAAATGCGTCAATTTAGCGAAATTACCTTCATTTTCGTGAGATTGATCTCCAACCCATTGCCATCTGCATATGTTGCTAAACGACTGATTAGTCTCTGCAGTCCTATCCTTGTGTTACTAAGTAGGAGCAAGTCATCTGCATACAGAATGTTCGACAGCGAGAGGCCACCAAGACGGGGAGCATGAGATACCAGCTCATCAAGTGCTGGGGAGAGCTCTGAGATGTATAAATTGAATTGAAGGGGTGCAAGAACAACCCCCATATTTGAGGCCAATTGATGTCCTCACTTCTCTCGACAGATGGGTTTCATCCCCAACCTTTATCTTGACCCAAGTGTCAGTGTAAAGCAGCCACCTTGCTCTCCAAAAGTTGTGTGGGATTTCCTACTGTTGAAGCTTTTCCCACAGTTTATTACATGGAGCGCGTCAAAGCCTGCTTTGCAATCAACAAGGCACAGATACAGTGGCATGTCTCTGTCCTTTGCTCATCTCAGGATTAATCCTACTGTCATAAGGTTAATGTTCCTCGATTCTTCTTAAATCCCGTTTGAGTCAGAGGTAGCCTGCCTGTGTCTAACACCTATGCCGCTAGATCTTGAAGCAGTAGTGATAAAAAATTCTTAATATCTACATCCAGCAGTGCTATTAAACGATAATTGCTTGGAGGCGAGGTGGCTCCTTCTTTGAAAATCAGGTGAATTATTGAAACTTTCCAACTTCCCAGAAAGGTCCCTTCTACCAGAATGGTCTTGAACATCCAGGCCAAAAAACGAACCCACTGAGAAGCATTTTGTATAAAAACAGCTTGGGGATTCCATTTGGACCAGGGGCACAGTCAGATCGGGAATTCTCAATGATTTTCGTTATCACTGAGGGTGTGTACTCCAGTGGCTTAATGGCAATACTTGCCCTGAGGTTTTCCGGGTGACGTTCTGGGCAAGTTGCCTTGATCATGCTTCCTGTGAGATGTGACCTTATGTACTTGACCCAACCATCCTCATTAATGTTCACATTATAGGCTCTAGTTTCTCAGGAGAGCGTTGTAGCTGCCTAAAGGTTGTGCCAATTTTGGCTCTCATCAGGTGAATGGATCTCACCCTGATTGGGCTCTTTCGGGGCCTAAAACAAGCCCCCTTACTTGCACATTTGGCTTGATATTTGGTTGTCAGGTAATCAGTGAAACTTTCCCAAGCTGCTATCGGGCTGGGCTCCCTGAGGGCAAAAACTAACGGGTATTCACAGTATCTTCTGACAGAGCTTTAACAGTGCTTGAGCTCCACTTCAGAAGTTTTCAAATTTGAGAGCGGACGTCTTCCTACCGGGTTTTTGCTGGCTCGTGTTTATTCTTGCTAATTCCAATAGATGTTACCTGAGAATGGTGGTCACTCTCTGGTCGGTGGATAATGCTGAAATCCAAAATCCGGATGCATAATGGATGATTTACCTTGGTATAATCCAGATAGGAGACAGTTTTGTTGTTCACTTAAATAGGTTGTCAACTTCTGTGTCAAACAAAGGAGGATATCAGTGCCGATGACTTAGGATTCCAAGACATTAAGAAAGTGTTTCCCTACCATCCAAGTGTCTCAAAGGAATGTCCATTGTTGGTAATTAAAAGGAAAATTATGAAATTCATGACGCTGGATTTCATCCCCAAAAGGTGCAGAGACTGAGGTTTATTGGAACTGTCTCACATTGATGGGACTGAGTCTTCGTGATAACATGCCCATCTTCTAGCCTCAGCACCTCATCTCTGCCTGGTATTTTCAGAGGGCTTTTGGGCTGGTGGATCCCAGTATTACAGGGGTGCTGATGACAGGATGAAAGCTGTACATCTGTGCCTGATACTATGTACCTGATGTAAAGGTGTACAGAGCTTTTTTTCTTTTATAAGACGGCAGGGAAAATATTCTCAGAGTTTCAGGTGCCACACCAACAGGTTTTTATCACCATCCAACTATTTGTAGTCCTTGTCGGATTGTGGGGTGTAGTAGGGAAGAGGTGGCACAGTTTGTTATTTAGACGTTTACAGACCATGATGCTAACAGTGCAAGTAACACGGTTGCGTTTCTGTTTGTTTGCTAACAGGAAAAATAACTGTTGTGCACGCCAACATTGCAGTATTTGCGTGAACAAGCCAGGACAAATTGAATTTGCCTTATTACAGCGTATGTGGCTCCTTTGGAAGTGGTGAACCAGAGCATCTCGCTCCATGTCTTCACCGTTCCCGTCCCACATGGCTCAGAAATTACTAAGTAGTTTTATTTGGTGCTAGGGTCAGTAATCCCCGTCCTCCCTAAAGCCTGGTAGCAAGTGGAACTGACATTGCCTAGACTTTGTGTTTTCATGTACTCCTTATTGCCATTTAAGAGATCAGTAGTTGCTACATAGTTTTCCAAATAGGCCATGGTCATTGAAGTAGTTACCTTTTTATTTTGCTGTCATGTCTGCTGTGTTTGCGCTTGGAATTGTTTGTTTTTCCCTTGTAGTTTTATGGGAGTGAGTCCAGGCGGAGAAGACTACTAAAGACACCAGTAGTTGTTTAAAGTGAGGCAGCCGAGGGATTTGATCAGCCTTCTCCATTCCTTGAGAATCGACTGAAAATGTGAAATAAAGCCCTAGGTGGTAAATTAGCCACTCTCCGTTTCTGTGTAACAGAAGATTCGATTCAACTTACCTTGTAATGGGCAAAATGCCTGTCTCATCTAACTCTGCCATCGTGTGGAACCATTGGTGAGCACCAGGAGCTTGCATAATTGCAATTGTCTGTGGCACATAAAGGCTGGACCTCCCTAAACCCCCATGCCTCATCTGCAAAAGTTACTCGCTGGTGCACAAAACATTGCACTCTGGTAATTACAAGATGCCACTGATTTGTGGGGAATAAAACAGTTGCCAAACGAAAATTGGTTATTGGCCCTGCCAGCTCGGTCTGTCATCATAGTGTTAGACGTGGGGGAGCTGTTTGTCAAATTTCCTATTTCTAGAGTTCACTTCCTGTGCTGCCAAATGGCCTGAAATGCATAGTTGTATGTCAGCTGTGTGGCTGCACAGTTAGCAAAGAACAGAGAATGAGTCCTCACACACCCAACTATCATATGTTCTGAGACCCCTGTGATGCTCATCTGCATCAGAGTGAGGGTTAATCCTTGCCTGAGAACGAAGGGACAGGACAGATGGATTCTTGTTCTAAAAATAATTTATACCAAATCATTTACTGCCTTTAATGGTGCATCAACAGCTCTTAGTGCTTCGAAGATATTGCACAAAATGTACTATTTATGGAGTTTAAGATCTGTTTTAGGTATATAAAGGGCATAAATAGAGAGCCATTATTGATATGAGATACCAACATATTTGGAGATGATCAATTAATGTAGAAAGCACCACCCCTCTGTTCTCTTTGAAACATTTTTAGTCAAACAAAGTATAATACCGTTGCAAATAATACATATCTAACATATAACATTGTTCAAGTTTACAACTGTGTCCATAAAAAGGTTATGAAGCATTTAGTTACATAACAACGAGATACACTAAGCAGCATCTCTCTACAATACAGGAGTTCTGAGAACATGCTAAAATGCATGTGTTAGATCTAAACAGATCAATATATTTCCAAACTATTACTTATACCAAAACCAAGAACGAAAGATATTACCTAGCAGGTATAATCCCCCATCCCATCTCCAGCAAAACCCCTGCCAAGTTTCGGATATGTATGGTGAACTGCTACCTAAACCAATAAAAATAAAGTATGTTTGTGGCAAGCACTGGAGGGGCCTCATGAGTGTAATGCATTCCATTCTCCAAGCCTATCCCAATTCATTACTTCATACTTCAGTGTAATCTGATACCAAGTTACATCCACCTCTCTCGTGTCATCCAACACTTTGTATGCTCTAGCTGGAAATCATAATGCTGTATTTCTATGGTTCTGTTAGCTGGAAGCATGTTCAGTACATTTCTCCTTATGGCCCTGCCCTCCCTCTTCCACCATATTCTTCCCTTCTCCTCTGTCATCCTTCTACAGCATTGCTGTTGACCTGACATCCTTGGCATTGCAATCCCCCCAGACTTTTTGCCTTCACGCCATCATTTCTGTTGAACTTAAGTTTGTGTTGGCATTAGGACTCTGTGAACTTCCCCCCTGCTAACCAGCGGGAAAGTGCTTGTGCTCTATCCTTTAAACATGGTAAATTTGGCATATACAGAGTTGGCACATTTAGTTTATTTATAATTTCCTAGTAAACAGTTTTACATGTACGCAGCACCTGTGAATTAAATGCTGCTAGTGGGCTGCAACACTCATTGTTATATCCATTAAAGTAGCACTGAATAATATGTTTCGGGTCTACAACTGCAAACTGTAGTGCAGTTTTAAACTGCCATTTCGACCTGGCAAAATAAACATTTTGCCAGGTATAAACCTTCCTTTTTAATACTTAGAAGTCACCCTTGAGGTAGGCCCTTAAGGCCTATAGGGCAGGATACCTGATATTTAAAAAGTAGAACATGTGTGCTCAAGTTTGACCTTTCCTGGCAGTAAAAAAAACATAGTCGTTTTTCACTGTGGAAAGGCCATCTCTCCCATAGAGAATCTGTTGCTTCCGCCACGCTCAAGGTCCCGAATCCATTTGTGGAGTCCTTCCTGACGGTCGTTGTTGCACTCCAAATTGTTGGGGAAGTAGAATAAGTCCCACAAACATAGAAAGTCCAAGAGGGCGAAGAAGTCATCAACCTCACTGCATCCGTCAAATTCTTCTGATGAGACGCAAGAGCATTGGCACTCCAGGCCCCACCAGCCGGTGGGACCTGAACCAGGGCCTGCTCCATGCATCTGGGATTTTCACGGGGCTGGAGTGACGCTCATCCTGCTAAAGGAGTTCTGTGAGGCCAAGCACCTCATTTTGGGGCAGCCTGTCCTCTCTGGAGTGTCTTTCGTCCCCACAGGCATGGGAGGGGCCCCTACTGCATCCCCACCAGAGGGTTTGCCCTCTGCGCGAGTCTGGTCCCTTGGATCTCTTGCTGGATCTTAGGCAGAGCCGCAAGGGGAGACCAAGACCTTACTCGACACACACTCCACTGTGGACGCTGCTAAAAGGCACGACCCTCAATGCTATTTTCAACTCCGACAAGGACTGGATGGGCATAATTAGACTGCGGCACTGATCAGGTCTATGCTTCCCGGAGTGGCGCCAGTGCCTTATTTGTTTGATGAGCCCAGAGGGGGAGGCAGATGGGAGACTTATGGCTACCAGCTCTCATAGGAGTAACAGCAAGAGGCAAACTGGTATGAGGAATTGGCAGAGGCTAGTGAGTTAGACACCTTACCTGACACTGACCTGATATCTCCTCCTACCATGGCTACAGGGGAGGCAGCTTCTTTTGCAATGATGGTGCATAGGGCAGCTGAGGTCTTGGCAGTCAAGACTAACATTGTGACAGAGGTGTTTTAGCTGGGAGTCTCCCCTTATGAACTCCTGCTCCCCATCAATGAAGCCCTTACAGATGTCCTACTCCAGGCCTAGTCCAAGCCCTGCACGGAGGTGCCTGTACAAAGGGTGATTGCCCTCTGCCATCGCCCCGCTTCTAGGGATCCCAGTTTCCTAACCTAGCACCCCACTTTGGAGAGCTTGGTGGTCCGAGCCTCCCCATCCAGAATTATTCCCAGTGCATTCCCTACCACTCCACCAGAGAGGGAATCCAAGAGGCTGAATAAATTTGGCAAGATAATGTTTTCTTCCTCCAGCTTAGCACTGCAGTTTAGTGAACAGCGCATGCCTATTGGACCGGTATTATGATATGGGACTCATTGCGCAAGTGCTGCCTTTGGTTCCAGAGGAGGCCCAAGGCATACTGAGCCAAGCTATTGCTGATGTGTGAAATGCAGCAACGTTCAACGTAGTTTGTGGAATTGATACAACCGACTCACTTGGTAGAGTGTTTCATGGTGCTATTTCCACCTTACATTTAAAAAAAATCAAAACTCCATTTCTACTGATTGGATTTTTGCTGTTTTGGTATAATTTCATGTATTAAAATGTACTCTCCTTTTCTAATGTGGTTCGGGATTTTTCTTGGTTTGTACATTCACTTTATTGTTAAGCTTGTCTTCTTTTGTGCCTTCTTACTAGACGGTTAAGCAAAGGTTTATTTAGTGACTTTTGTGGTTCACCCTGACGAGGATTGTGTTTATTACATGAGTGGGGCCCTCACTCATCTCAACTAATATCCCAATTTCTTAAAATGTTCTTACACTCCCTCATCCAGGTCTGTTTCTACATATGCTGTGGCCCTCTTTCTAGCCCCTTTTTTCTCCCACGCTGACTTCCCTCCATCCACTTTGCTCCCAAAAGTCCTTTGTTGCAGTTCTCTATTCCTCCCCTCGGTGTCTCCATTCTTTCTTTCCCTTAGGCTTCTCCCCTCACGTTATCTTCAGTTATCCTCTTATTTCGTCTCCTCCCTCTCACCACTGCTGTCTCTGTACTTACTCAATCTTTCTGTTCCTGTTTCTCTCATTCCTTTTCGTTACATACTCTTCTTTCTCCCTCCTTCACCTCCCATCTTGTGCTCCTCTCTAGTGTCCCTTCCTGCCCTTATCTTGTTGTGATGTAGCGAGTGTTAGTTATGTATTTGGTACTTGAATATTGACGGTGTTATTTGTGACAGTGCATCATCGTTATGTTAATAAGTAAAGCGCTCCCATACTTGCATCATGATATAAAACTGTTAAATTATTTTTAAAAATTCTGTTGGTTCAACAGACATAGTGAATGAGTCTTGACACCAGTTTTTATTTGTCAGGTTCGTTGCTGTTCTCCAGTGCCTCATAGTACCTATTTGGCTACTGCTAGGGCTGTATTAAATCAATTCCGGAGGTAAAAACTTGTATTTGGTAAGTCAGAGGAGTCATGAAGCAGCAAAATAGATTCCCAGATTGCAGGCAGAGGAAGTTGATGTAGAGGGAAGACCCATTACAGCACGCCATTGTAGATCTTCTGGTGCCATGGCAGCCCCTGTAGAGAAGGTCCGTTTTAACTGGATTTCTTTCAGGCAATGTTTTTACATCCAGCAGCGGATCTAGAAAGACTATCCATCAAAGATGAAAAATGTGAGGTGCGGAACAGCACACAGAGCAAGGGTGTGTCATCCTCATATATGTAGGAACTGTCTGCAAAGGGGTGGAGTAAGTGGGTCAGAGGATGCATATGGGTGTTTAAAAAAAGGAAAGAGGAGAGTATCGACCCCTTGGGATGCTGCAATTGAGAGGGTTGTCTTTAAATTTATAAGAAGGTAGAGGGACTGGTTGATTGTGACTAGTCAGAAATTAGACAAGCCACTTAAATACTGCTTTTGTAAGCATACATTTGCAA
Organism: Pleurodeles waltl; assembly: GCF_031143425.1. NCBI lineage: Eukaryota > Metazoa > Chordata > Amphibia > Caudata > Salamandridae > Pleurodeles > Pleurodeles waltl. Next base: position 933,272,546 of record NC_090444.1, read on the forward strand.
GTCTGGTGAAGAGGATGGCACGGTTAGTGGTGTCCAGTGCAGCAGAGTGGTTCCAGAGAACTAATGCCATTGCCGTCTACCAGCTTCCTCATGTCCACATTTGCTGATGCCGGCAGCAGCTCCGTGCTTCTGCTGGGTCCAAAACCACTTGGCAACAGTCAAAAACGCCGCACTGTCCTACAAAATTCTAGAGCTGCGGGACACTAGTTTTTGCAAAAGATTGGATGACGTAATATTGGTCTACTGTTATTCAAATCCAAGGAAAACTGGGAAGACTTCAACAGCGGAGGATTCATAATAGCTTATTTCAGTTCTTCTGAATGCCTTGTGTCAGGAACAGTTTCCGATAAGTGTTAGCTCCATACTTAATAGGAGTCTAATGGTGTAGGGTAAAAAAGGAGATCCAAAGAGATGACTGTTTATAGCCTTAATGAGACATTCTTGCACGATGGAGACGAAACAAGTACTTTATAAGAGCTAGAGTCTCTTGGTTGCATTCTTTATCTCCATGTACAGACCTAGGGATAGTTTCAGCTGCAGTACCATTCGTAATATTTAGTGTTTTTCCTTGACTGAAAATGGAGCGATCCTCACAAAGTAATTTTGAAGGACTTGTACTTTGGATTACAGGTATGGCATACAGTTTTCCAATAAGTTGATGTACGTCTTTCAGTAGATTATATGTGAGCTAAAGTAAGTCTTTTTGTCTGAGCTGGTCTAGTCCCTTTATGCATTTACCTTCATTAAAATAATCACTGGAGAACAGGATCCTCTCAGTTGCCAGGGGTTCTGTTTCGTAATGGTTTTCTTGTAAATTTCTTATAGTGGACTGACATTATTTAATACCTCTGTAGGAGCTTGATTAAATATTATCAGCAGAGCATTGGGGTCAGTACAACATTCCCCTCGAGGTTTGTCATATTAGATCTTTGTGAATGGCTTCAGGGCCTTTTCATCCTTTGACTGTTAAGTGTCACCAGTATGCATTCCGAATTGAAAAAAGTTAAGTCCCTTTTAAATGGTCATATAAATTCCTGTACTCTTTTCCTCTTTCTCTCTAATTGGAAAGGACCTCTAGTTATGCAAGCGCAGCAGTCCCTTCAAGTGATCGTGGGTGTCCCAAGCTATGTTTTTCTTGCCACTGCAGGCCTGAATGAAAGGGCTAATATTACATATACTTCAGAAGATAAAACCATTTTTGCAGATGTGAGATGTAATTGTCTACCTTTTCTTTCTGGTGCCTGAATGCATTGTTTCTGGTATTCCAGTGTACAGCCTTCTGTTCCCAGCTGACAGGAGACTAGCAAGTAGGAAATGATTCACCAGTTTGAAACGTTAGACTTTTTTTTTCTTTTACTTTTGGTGGTATCCTGGTAATGACTGTCTCTTTCACATGCTGCCAGAGAAGGCCAGTTGTTCATAATGATTCTTGTCATTTATTTTGCTGCTCATGCAGCTTGAACAGTAGGCAAAAGGACAAGGATCTTTGCAAATTATCAATTTAGACTCGAGTGCCAGTTTGGCCATATAATGCACTTGCATCTAGTCTGATAGCAACCCATTTGTAGTGCTTTTTTTTCCTTTTCCTTTTTCTGTTATACACTTTGGGCCTCATTACAACCCTGGCGGTCTGTCGGTGGTGGTTGGACCGCCGCCAATGTGGCTGTCTGACAGCTGAATTACAACTGTGGCGGTTGCGCCACGGCTCGACCGCCAGTACCCGCCACTTGACCTCCACTAGCGGGGCTGGCAGTCCTAATCCACCAGGGCAGTGCTGAAAACAGTGCTGCCCTTGGGATTACAAGTCCCTTCTCCGCTGACGATTACGTGGTGGTAGCCCCGCCATGTAAAGGCTGGTGGAGAGCCCCTGCACTGCCCATGCACTTGGCATGGGCAGTGCAGGAGCCCCATGGGCAACCCCGTCACACTTTTCACTGTCAGTTTTGCAGACAGTGAAAAGCGCAATGGGTGCTGGTGCACCCTACACCCACAGCATTGCAGCCACCTCAATTATGAGCCGGCATCAATGTTGTGGGCTGTTTCCTGCTGTGTCAGCGGGCTGAAACAGAGTTTCAGCCCGCTGACCCAGCAGGGAACTGGTAAGGTGAGGGGACCACACTGGTGGTAACCTGACCGCAGGACTTCGGCGAATGGCCTTTCTATCCGCCGAAGTCGAAATAAGGCCCTTTATCTTTTTCCATGTTTGAAATGTCGAAGTTTTACTACATTGCTAATCAAAAACGTGAATCTAAGCGTCTATTCTTCTTTCAACTTTAATGTTCTTCCAAACTTCTTCATAATCCAGGAGACCGACCTACCACCTTTTCCTCTTGCCCTCCTCTTTTTTCGATTTCCTACCATTTTCTCTGGTTTCACATCACCATAAATGTCCTTGAGTTGAAAGTCACAGTAAAGCAACTTTATCACTGTGATGAAATGCTATTAAGCAGGCTCGACAGGCAGGTTAGTCTTCCTTTTCAAATTACCTTTCATCCTGGAAGGGAAAGAGGCCATCTAACTTTTAGTTCCAATACACAGTGAAAATTGCCCATCGATATCATCTGAAGTGTAACCACAAATACTAAAAAATCGGTTTCTTGTAAGCAACTCAACCTGATGTCCCATTCTTGGTTGCACAGGCGTTTTACCAATAAGTCCTTCAAAACGAACCTCAAAAGTAAGAGATTTTGCCTTACAATATACGAGGCAGTAAGGTATCAGGGTGGTGAACTAAATGTCCTCCTCCAGCATGATGGACAGCAGGCCTCCCGGCTAACACAAAATGCTTCTTGAATAGTTGCAAGGAGGTGCTTATTTTAACTAATATTTTAAGCAGTTGAACTTCCCTGTGTCAGTGCTGTCCTGTAGCAGATGTATTTCTGGCCTTATCCTCAAGAGTGTTAGGCATAGAAATCTGCCCAAATTTTCGAGGGCAGGATAATTTGCTATTCGAACTTCAATATTTGAATAGTTGAGGATAATGTGTTTTCAGGATTCTTTGCCCCTAGCAAAAGGATTGGAATATGGGTTTGGCACAACATGTCAGCATGCTCTGCAGAGGTGGAACTGCATTACAAGACATGTAGTTTTCACATATGGAACACAACCAAGATCACGCAGTTAAAAGTTTGCTGTTGAAATCTGCCATGTCCTGCAGATTACCAATTTGAATTCTAGCACAGCCAGCTCTGCCTTCCGTTTTTCGGACGACGTCAAACCAAGTACCTTATATAGGCTAATATTAACACCTGTTATTTACAGTGGTTAGAGATGACTGCTATTGTGGTACGTGTCGCTATGGATAACTAATGAAAGAACAGAATGAGAACCAGCCAGATTAGGGTTTCAGCAGCTCTTCTTGCGCTTTTCAATAATGTTCATGGCTGACCCCCAGTGATTCATCCCACCCAGTGATTCATCCCAGCTGTGTCCATTTTCGATCACCAGAACCTAAGCAGAGATGAACTTACATATTCAATAGGTGGATCTATGCAGCAGCTCTCTAGGCTCTTTTGGGAGGTGGGGGGTTGTTAGGAAATCCCTTTCCATCCAGTTGAAGCCCATCTACAAATGCTGGATTGTTAAAATCTGTTTATTAATATATATTTTTTTCAATCGTTCCATGCATGCAATACATGACAGTGACTCAATAGCATCATGCTATCAGCAGATATTCAATACATAGATCATCATAGAGCACTAGGCTGTGAAATTTATTATCTGTGCGGTCATAGAGATAATACATGTGAGGTGCATAGTAATTGCATATCAAAAATATTACCAGTAGCATTAACTTACGAAACATTTACAGAATGAAAGCCAAATGGCGTTGGCTACAATACAGATTCAGATATGTCGAAATACAAAGAAAACGGCAACTGTGATAAACTATGAATGGAGCTGCACCAAACCAGTGTATTCAGGAGATAACTGTTCAAAGCCTATTGTGTGATATAGTGGTCTAAATGAGGTTGCGCAGGAGCGTCCCAGTGTGTTCAAGTGGGGCATGCTATGGTCCACAGTGTTGACTTCAGCATGTGAATATCAAACTGAAACATCGTTAAGAATTCTCTGCTGGTAAATCAGCTGTCTCGATGTCTGTAAGTATTGTGTCCAAGTTATTAGCGACAGGATATTTTGCTTAATCCCAGTGCGTCTTCTCTGTGTAGAGTGACGCTCTCTGCCTGTGCCCAAGCGAGGACCAAGCGTTCCCATGCAAGTAAGTAAAGTGATGGGGGTCTTCTACTTTCTTGTGATTATGCGCTTAGCTAATAAATGACCTAGCTCAAGGAACCTCTCTATGGTTCTATGTTTTCGCCATGATGGCGCAATCCCAAGACACGCACTTCACAGGTGTGCATTGCCGGATGCACCGTACAGTGAGCCAGGTGAGTTGTGACCTCATGCCAATATGAGTGTAAAGATGGACAAAACCATAGCTTGTGTAATATGTCAGCATTGATGAGGTGGCAATGGGGACAGGCAACGTCAGTGCAAAGAAAATACCGATTGATCTTATGTGGGGTGAGGTAAGCTCTATGGAGGAGGACATAGTGTTGTACCAGGCAGAATCAAGCATTCTGTGGGATCCGAATAGAACTCTCCAGCTCTGTGCTCCAGTCTTTATCTGTACTTAGGCGGCTCACATCTTCTTCCCAGTGGCGACGTAGAGGGAGAAGTATGGTGCTGTGTGTGCGCGTAGGGAGTCTCCAGTCCAGTGGCTCAAATGCGTGCCCGTTCCCTCGACATGTATGTATTGTACAGTGAGATGCATGGGGTGTACCTGCTCTATATCACCCCCAGTTGCCCTCCAGGACTCAGGGCAGCGAGTTATAGAGAAAGAATTAACCAAGGGGCAGGCCTTTATTATCCATCAGAGTCCCCAGTGGCACGAGGACACCATCGCAATACAGGTCTCCGAGCATGTGGATCCCTGCATCATGCTAGGTGGTCAATTCAGCTTGTGATGTGATCGGATAATGCCGCAGTTTGCCGAGCAACTGAATCGCTGGAGCATAAGGGTGGATGTTTTGGGTGATAAAAAGCTACAATTATAACAGTGTTAAGCGACCCTTAGAAGTCGCACGGGTGAAACAAATGAAGGAGGGCTGATGGGTCCCATGCTGGAGAGACAGTAGTGGTATCCTTATGATATAAGCTAGCCATCCATCGATCTACCCACTGCAGTTGAGAGGCCAAATAATATTACTCAAATTTAGGGACTGCTAGCCCCCACTTGTCTGTGGGCAGATAGAGTTTCTGTAGTGCCACACAGCAGCAAGTGTTATGCCAAATCGGGGCCCGCATAAAGCTCCCAAGGGAGGTGAAAAAGGGTTTCGAAATATAAAGGGGAAGATCAGTGAAGTAATATAGAAGCATAGGTAGCATAATCATTCTAATAAGGGTGAGATGGCTTGCCACTGAAAGTGGGAGTGATTACCAGAACCCCACCTGTGTTCGCATGGATGACAGCAGTCTAGTGATATTCCGTCATAGAGATTGGCTGGCGAATGGTAAAGGTGAATGCCCAAGTATCAAAATATGTTGGGCTGCTAAGGCAAGCGAATACTGTTGGGAGTGGAGGCTGGGTCCGCCACCGTGGGACTGAACGGGAAGAAGCAGGATTTTGTCCAGTTTACCTTCAGGCCTGACAAGGCTGCAAATTTAAAAATGGAGGCTACAATTTCCGATATTACTGTGATATCCTTAAGATATATTAGGAGGTCGTCAACATATTGAAATACTGAATGTAAACCATCTCCTAGTGGGATCCCCCAAGTATGGCCACAGGCTCGAAGGGCAAATGAAAGCGGTTCAATGGCTAAATAAAAAAGAAGGGGGCAAAGAGGATAGCCCTGAAAAGTAAACCCTGGCAAGTGAAATGGGCTCTGAGATAAGTACGCCATCCTTCACCCCAGCCCGTGGATGAGTATAAAGGAGCTGAATTAGATGAATGAAACTGTGTCGGAGACCATAATGATGTAGAACCTTGAATAGGAAGGACTACTCCAGGAAGTTATATTTCAGTATCCTGAAGAACCTGTGCAAGTTGAGAGCGGTGCTGCAGGCCGGAACAGAACACTTAGTTGGGTGTATTATTTTTGGCACTAGTGGCGCCAGACAAGCCACAAGCACCTTAGTCAAGATCTTGTAGTCAGTGCTTAAGAGTGACAATGGTATATAGTAGCCCATGGCAGTCAGGTCTCCATCAGGTTCGGAGAGACATATAAGTAGTGCTTCATGCTGCGATGCCGATAGCTATGAAGCCTGGAGTGCGTCAATATAGACTGTGAGTAGCTGGGGAGCAAACAGTGGAGCATATGCTTTATAGAATTCAGCTGGCAGGCCATCCTGCTTGGGTGACTTACCAGTTGCCAACAAACGAATAGTATCTCGAATTTCAAAGAGGATAAGGGGGCCGTCAAATTTCATTTTCTGTTCTGGCTCCACTTGGGAGACTTCGAGGCCTGTGAGAAATGCATCTACCTCAGCTGTAGTGGATGTGGTCACTTCCTGGTACAATGAGGAACAATGATTTGTTAGTTTCATATGTTTGTATGTCATGTTATGTACTGAGGAGATCCTCTTGGGCCAATATCGGATGATGGGGTTGTTCTTGTCTAATTAGCCAAGCCAACTAAGAACCAGATTTGTCAGCCTCCGCGTGTGTTCTGGCGGAGTGAGCCACATAATTGAGACAATGAAGTCAACAGTGCAGTATGTTCTGCTGTGTGCGCAGCAAGTGAACCCAGTGTGCTGGGGCCTGGAGGGCGCAAGTCTCATGTCCCAGCCTTTCAGATTATATTTTCCCAATGTCTTTGTCTAACTGGTGATGGATATCCTAGGTGGTGCCAATACATTGTCTCCTTATCGTGACCTTAAAAGTGTCCCATTCAATTAGATAGGACTTAGTGGTGTTGGCATTAACTTTAAGTACCAAACCTGGTGCAATGTGTGTGTGTCGGTTAGGTGCAGATGAGTGAACCAAACATTAAACAAAAGAAAAGAAACTGTAAAGTCCAAACATAGAATGCCATAAGGGCAGAGCAGCAACATGCGTCTGTCCAAACTAACGTTTCACACATTAAGTAATAGACCAACCAAGTTGATTAGTTCAATGTAAGGGGTGCAGGGAAACAAGATACACCACACAGGAATACGTATGGTGTCTGCAGAAAAATAATTACTGTGACAAGGCGTACATATAAAGTCTGACTGTCTAACCATTGACCCAAAAGGTGGAGGGGTGAGTGTAGCAGGAGAAGGGGGTTGGGGGTAAGGGAGGAGGAAGAGGGAGAGAGGGATAAGCGGGAGGAGAAAGAGAGGAGGAAAGGGCAGCTATAAGGAGTAAACCAAGTGGGAATTAATAGCCAGTGTGTAGTGAACAGCGTGTGGTCATCACATTACGGTTAGTGGGTAATGATTAGTGGGCGAGTGGTAGCAGGTTGGCTGTGATTTATGCGATTATCTGCTGTTTGTGGTGTAACCTCCAGTGGTGTTGCTGTGTCCGATTTGGAGGGCCAGGTGGCAGATGAACTATCCTTGCTGGGGGATCCAACCAAGTCTGTATCAGCATCAGATTGGGATGTGTGTTCCGGAATGTTAGTGGCCATCTGCAATACATGTTGTCGCTCCTAAAACACCTGCTCCAGGTTATGTGTGGACCTAACACTTCTGCATCAGAGGTCCCAACGTGGGAGTGCCTGCGTCTTATCTCCAGTCCAAGAAGGGTGTTGAGACTCGGGGTCTTTCACGTCAGTCCAGTCCCAGGCCTCCTCGTAATCAGTTTAAAAAAAATAAATAAAAAAAAAAAGAAAATCATTTTCCATCCATCAGGACCTTTGGTTTAGCTGGGAACAGAAGGGAATACTTCATATCTAGTTCGCGCAGTCGGAGCTTGACCTACAGGAGTGAGACCCTTTTACGTTTTGCTGCCAGTATATAACCTGGAAGGAATATTACTTGAGCATTGTCCAAAATGAGGTCAGTGACCATGCTGGCCTCTCTAACGATGAGGTTGCAGTCTTGATAATATAGCACCCTTAGGACAAGAGGCCTGGGATTGGCTCCCGGCAGAGGTTACCTGGAAGGCGCACAGTGCGCCCTCTCAACTGAGAATAATGGCGAGAGGGCCGAAGAAGGGATGTGTCCGCAGATCCATTGTTCAATGTAGGCAACTGCATCCTGGCCCTCAACATTTTCTGGAAGGCCCACAACATGAATGTTATTCTGCCTGGAGTCCATCATACGCCCTCACCTCCAGTATGCGCACTTGGTCTGTAAGGTGGTTGTTTTTTGTTTCCATTGCACGCCCCTGGGGCTTCAAGGCAGCCAGAGATTGTTCTTTGTGCACTTTATCTGCCAACTTTCGCTAATCAGCGTAAAAGAGAGTGAAGTCCTCTGCAACCGTGTTAATCTTGTTCTCAGATGATTTTTCATTGGCTGCCAATACTATGTCCTTTTTGACTTCGAGTGCTGTGGTGCCATCAGAGCAGTTTGAAAGGCCTGCTGTGTCACTCTGCGATCCAGGTACAACAGATTGGCATTGCATCCATGGTGCCAGAGCGTAGGCGACTCATGTTGCCTAGGCAGCATGGTGATTTTAGGAGAACACGGAATAGTGGACGTGAGCCCGCTTCCTTGTGCCAGAGGTGACAGTACTGCACAGCAGCACAAGCAGATCGCCCATTTGTCCCAGATGCAGCCACAGCTGAGGGGAATTCACTAGATTGGCTTCTGCAAAATGACTGACAGTGACAGGAGCAACCACAGAGGCTTGACGATGGCTAGAGGATCAGTCCAAGGGCAATGGGTTGGGCAGGGCCAGCCCGCACACCCAAGGGACACACCGCACGTGCAGCCCCAGTCAGGCTGTCATCAGTAAAAGCAGTTATGTCCCTTCAGTTCCACTTGAAAAACGGTAGGTAATTAAGCCAGAGGCTAGTATAGTTCACAAAGATGTCGGGGAGTGAGCTACTCATTCCCGGTGCGACCAAGCGTAGGATCCAGGATCTCAACAAAGACGATGCATGGCCAGGGACGTCCACCATGATCTGGGAGATGCAGTGGATGCTTCAGAGTCCTCCAGCATCCCCCCTATAATCTGGTCATGACAATGAGACTATCCATGGAAGTTGGCCGCCTGCATAGTTTCTTCTCTGGGAGAGCTGGGTTATGACTACCATGTATTTGAAAGATATTGGTGCCTTAGGATCTAGAACATGACAGTTTGTGTGGGTCGCTGGTGTCTGTTAGGTCATGCAGTAGGAAAAGTGTAGGAAGGCAGCTGGTAGTGTCGCAGCGCGGCTCTCAGCTCTGCCGAAGGTGATCAGGCTAGGCTCAGGGGCCCAAAATGTGGCAAGACCACTGTAAGCAGGTGGCCACATGCCAGCGGCAATCAGGTAGATCTTCCTTTCTGGCCTATGAGCTCCGTTCGGGTTTACGCAGGCATCGAAACAGCCTGGAGCAGTGGGGGTGGCAGTGCTAACACGACCATGCAGAAGTGAGCGGAGGAGGTGGCAGGGACCTCCAGACCAGGCCACTCCCCTCTGCCAAGCACGTACCTGGAATGGGGCTGTGGAAGGGTGTTGCCCCACATCGGGTCCTCCGGCAGTAGTGTCAGTCCAATGTGCAGCCAGTCACAGCATGTGCCCCGGGGCTCTCAGTGTCTTCAGGAGTATCCACTGGGTTGGGGCGTGCCGTGTCCCATGGCTGGCCAGCGTCCATGTGCCGCCGGGTCCTGGAGAATGAGGTGGCGGCACTGCACTGTTCTGATATTAGGGCAGGCGGGGGGAGAATAACAGATGTGGCGCCCCACCTAAAGTGGGCGCAGTCCGGATCAGGCGCGGTTTCACCTGCTCGTTAGGCAGGGCTCACTTATGCATTTCCCCACGGGCTGGTCCCGAGCCTGTAGGGAGTTTAAAATTCAGCAGCAACCTCAGTGCTACATAGAGGTCACAGACACCTCATCTCAGGCAGCAGTGTTAATCAGTGCACTGGATATTTGGCGGATTTAAGGGGTATGACGCAGAACTCTATTAGAGAGTGTCTGCCACCTTGGCCTGCCACTCCCCAAAAAAAGCTTGATTTAGACTTTGGAGGTCAAATGAAGCCCGACTGGTCCTGCGCATCTTGCCACCAAATTTACCAAACCATAAGTAGGTAACACTCTCAGCATTTCACTTTGCCACTTACCACAGATAAACTTGGATTAGATTTTCCCAATCTCTACATCTCTGTAAAAACTCTGGGTCTGTGTGTGTTCTGTGGGATGATCAGGGGTGTATGAGATTGCACATGCAAGTTATACAAGGTTCTCTGCACCAAACTCATTAACCCTTTCACCTATAGTACAAAGAATATAAATCTGTGACCCACACGTTATACGCAGTTCTCTAGCCGGTGCGTTTACCTTCTTAGCTGTTTTGTGATATCAAGCCTTTTACCAACAATAACAAACCGCTATCTCCAGGAAGCTTAACCATCGAAACTCATTTACCAGTAGGATGCCCTAATAAGTCCTTCTGAATACACATATATCTCTGCAGCAGGTGTGCTTATTCTCTAAACTAGACTGTTAATATTTTACATGTCAAGATCTTTCTGGATTCTCTTAATGAAACACTTCATATTTGTTCCTGTACTTGAAGTTGTTTTAAAGTGGAAATAGGACAATGGATTCAAAGAGATTTGATTTAACAGTCCTTTTTTTACTCTGCGTATTTCGCTCCATACCTTTAATAAAAGTACATGTAAAGAAGAAAACTTGTAGAAGAGGTAAAAGCATGGTCTCATGATATCCGCACCGCCACCAACATCAAACTTTTGTGTACATAAGCCTCCATTAAAAGTGACCAATAATCATTCTGTTTATTTTACATGCCTTGGATTTACCAATCACAGTGGTCCCACTAACTCCGGGGCCAGCCAGACAGGCCTTTTTGGCAAAATAACCTGTGGGAATCTGGCTTACTGTGCTGATTTCTGCATGTTTCTTCCGGTATAACACCCAGAGCCTGCTTGAAGCAAGTGGAACCTTCAGGTGGAGTATCCCCTACCAGTGGTGTTTTCTGCTGCACTCATAATTCTGATTGGCCTGGTAATTTCTGCTACCAGCCCCTTCAGAAATAACAGCAATTCGTAATGGGGGCCGTAGTCCCTGATGTATCTACTAATTTCCTCACAGGCACAGATGAATAAAACCCTTCGATACATTGAGCCGTTAGTCCCTTACACCGTATATAGCAGTTTTTCTATGTACTTTTAAGGTTTTCTACTGTCATCTATTGACTGCCCTGTTACTAGGTTGTAGGACAGCCAACTGTTGAAACTGCAGCTGCTGTATGGAGATAAAATGTGGGTGATTGCAGGAAATGTCACATGTCCCTGCTTTTTATAGTGGACAAATTGCTAGCATTCTGGTTGGTTTCATTGTGATATGCACTTTGAGCTCCACGCCAGGAGGCTTTTATTCACAGTAGTAGATTTGCACATTTACCTTAAGAACGACAGCAAAAGATTGCTTCGTCCAGATAATAAAATCACAGAATGTGGTCGAATATAGCCTTTTGACCTGCTGTAGTGGGCTATGCCGGCCATTAAAGGCCCACTTCAGCTTTAAAGGTCCGAGCTGAAGGTGAGGGCCTTTAGCAAAGGAGTGGGCCTTCAATGGCCAGTATAGCCCAGCTATAGAGGGCTATAAGGCTATTAGAACATTGCACCCCTTGAAGGCAGAATGTTCTAATTAGTAAAACAAAGGTTGCAATCCCCCAGGCTCTGTGAGGCCTTTGTTCACAGCAACATCTGTGAAAGACAGAAATTGGAATGTGGGAGCTCTGGGCTTTTACGAGCCATTAGAAGCCTGGAACTACTCCATTGTCTCCAATGGAGCGCTCAGCATTTCAATGTTCTAATATAGCCTTAGAACCCGCCATAGCGGGCTCTACCGGCTATTAAAGGCCGTTCCCGCGTCGGCGAGGGCCCTTTAACAAGGGACAGGGCCTTTAATAGCGGTAGAGCTCGCTACGGCGGGTTCTAAGGCTATTAGAACATTCTGCCATTAGAGGGCAGAATGTTCTCCTAAATAAAACAAAGGCTTCACGGAACCGGAGGGGATTACAGTCCCCTCAGGCTCCGTGAGGCTTTGTTCACAGCTGCTGCTGTGAACAAAGAAGATTGGAATGTTGGCGCTGCGGGCTTTTACCGGTCAGTAAAAGCCCGGAGCACTCCATTGTTTAAAATGGAGCTGCGAACATTCCAGTGTTCTAATGAAAGTTAACATGCATGATAGATGTTGCAAGCTGTGAACTTGCTGCCATCACTGTTTGGCATTCATTGATGGCTTTTGATGCACCATTGAGTTTAGGGTGACATCTTTCAAAATGGTTTGTTAATATTTGCAGGAGGTGTGTTACAGGGCTCAATGAGATGTCAGACTGGCAGAGAAATAAAAAACAATTTCTTGAGGTGGCCATCTCGGGCTCAAACAATAATGCATTGATTCTGTTGGCGCGCCGGTCCTTGATAAGTAAACTTAAAAGGGGACGCGTATCGGTCGATCAACCTTTTGATTTGTATGGAGTGTTCTTAACATAGTTTAGACACAGAATCAGAAATCAATACACAATAGTTAATAACCATTAGTCAATTCAACAATCTTTGAAGTCAGTAACTTACACACACCATGACTCTTCAGCCATGAATAACCACACCTTTAGGTATACGTTTAGTAAGTTTATCCCCTATCCGTTAACAATACTAAGTCATGAATTTTTAATCATCAGTTTTTAATTGAATCAATTCTAATAATACTTGTTAATCAGCAAGTCGCAGGAGATGTGACCTAATCAAAGCTTGAATCAAAAGACATTCTAATGAATCAACATAAGACATTAACGAAACCCACTTCAGTAACTGACATCCATTAAGTTCAGCAAAATAGTCCGTCAAACCATATGTCCCTGTAATTTGTCAGTCGTCATGTAATTCACCTTAACTAACTCCAATTAGCATCAGCATATGGGGCTTCATGCAAAACAATTTAGAACATAGATTTGGGAAAGATTCACCTAAGGAAAAGTGATAAGTCAGCGCAGTTGGTACCTAGAAAGAAAAAGCATAAGAATGCAATTCAGTTATTGTTATATCTACCTATCCACGGCATGAGTCAGCAGGCAGAATCAGTCTTCGTCTTCAGGTCATCAGTTGATCAGCAACGCATCAGGCTCTCGGTCAGAGAGTATGAGCCCATTGACAGAATCTTTAATCTCAATATTGCAGCAAATCTCCTATCATCTACTGAAGACTTTTCCCTCTGTCACGTTGTTATATCAAGTTTCCCCAAACCATCCCCCAATTTCCAATTGGTCAATTAATCATAAGTTATTACTCTACCCAATAAAGTCCCTTTATCAAATCTACGAATTCTAATATTTTGCAGTTCACATGCCGTTGATTGGTCAGCTTTACGATGTTCTCATCATCCAGCTCGTCAGGTAGCGAAAGTGTTGCATCTTCATCTCCAGTCAGTGTCTTCATTGTTCGCATCCTGGAAAAGTACATCTCATGCACATAACACACTATTAGATACATTGCTAGAGATATCATCTCCTGTCCGTCGGTTCTTACAGAAAGCTTCTATTGAACATTTTATTAAAGCAATGAGCATTTCACTGTTAGTTTAATCCGTCAGCATTTTTCATTAGATGCTACAAAATAGTGTGGCCTGGCAATAATAGGCCAAGACATTCGCTAAGTTAAGGTCTATAATTAATAAGCAAAACATAATTCATAACCCTTAATATGACATTAGTATATTAATCTAATACATTTTCAGTATTTCATATAGATTAATCATATTTTAATACATTTCGTGAACACTGGTGGCCAATCACCGAGGTCACAATTTCAAACGTGCACATTATTTTTCTACGTTATTCAATTATCTACATAAAACCTTATTCAAAATACATAAATATTCATTATAAAATTTGTAATTAAGACATCTGTGTTAGCAATCCCTCCTCTGGTGACTAAATGTGTCATCACACTAAATTTACCACCCACAATTTTACAATTCAAACTCTTCAACATTTTGTCTTCTCCTTAAGTTTTCCCTATAGATTCTTTCCCTATTTCTTTTTTCCCTCCTCTGATTATTTTTGGACCTTTTTAAAAATAATTTTTGCATAATTTACATAATCCCCACATTCCTAATAAGCAAATTATGACAATTAATATTCCCTGTATGATTTTTAATAGTACCCCATTCCAAATACTACTAAGCCAATTTCCCACTGAAGCAAACCCTTTACCAACCTTTTCAAAAACACCTGGTTCTTTCAACTCCTTTGAATCATTACTAATGTTAGTCAGATTAGTTAGTAAGTCTCTTATCTCCTTACTGTGAGGTATATTACAACAACATTGCCTAGAGTTAATCATTTTACAGACTCTGCCATTTTTCGCTAAAAGAATGTCTAAAGCAAGACGATTTTCAAGAGTCATAGCTCTATCCGCAGCCAACTCAGTATCTATCAGGAGTATAGCCCCTGAAAAATTTGTCATCATGTTATCCACAATAGTAGACAACTTTCGTATCTTAATCAAATTTAAAATGACACCCACTGAAGGAATCACTGCTCCAAATATATCTCACACTATTGCAGAAGAGGACTCCTTCCTCTGTCTCTTATGATATAATTCAGTCACTTTCGGAAACTTTTTCAAATCCTCCATCTGGTAAATCTTTGGGAATACTGTCCCCAAGTAACTTGTCCCATACCATCTTCTTGGAAGACGGTAATAGGCATTAAGTCCGCAATATAGTAGATCCCCGGAATCGAGTGGTCCTGCCCATTAAACATAAATGTCCATTTACTCTGAAACAGAAACACATGCCTACATTCACTCGTACCCACAAATAAAGTGTCAGTGCGTAATTTAGGCCTATATATACACAAAGCTTCCCTACTTGTAGTGCATCTAAAGCTAATTGTCTATGCGTTTTAATTGCAGTATAAGCATCATTCTGATAAGTCCTCTTCTCTAAGCCTTTTTCTAATCTCTCCTTAAGTGCCTTTCTCCTGTCTTCAGTGTGATCTAAGAAGCTCTTCTCTAAAGGTGTAAGCAAGCAAGTCAGGTTATTCTTATGAGCATAAGCAGTCCCAAATGTTAGTGTAGGTTCCAAGAATCCTCTAACTAATTCTATGTCAATATCCTTAGCTACTCTACTCAAATACCTAATAATAGGAACAAATAAAAACACAAGGTCGTGACTGGAATAAAAATATTGAATGCACTCTTGATTATAGAATCTTGTTAGTAACAGACTACAACTTATCTCATAGGTTAGTGGAAGGCTGTGGTAAGTGACTTCTTCCTCGACTGATGAAGGAATCTGCGTACACACAAGACTATCCTTCGCATCCATCGTCTCAACATACTCACTCAATAAGTGATAGAAAACGTTAGAAGAAAGCTGTCCTTGAACATTAGTAAAGTCATGCAAATACTTCTCATCTAATTTAAATCTTTCCAAAGCCGTTAGTGTAGTAGTCTCTAAAGCAGAAGTATGGCTGGCTCCTTTTGCATCAAGAACAGACATACCCACAGTCAACACTATAAACAATATACCACACATAATTGACAAACCAATGCTCATATATTTACAGCACCCAACATCCCTAATTTGCTTATCTACATCAGCCGTGATCTGTAAAGAATCAAAAAGCAGAAGTAACTTCAGAAAAGTGCAGCAAAATCAAAAATAGACAACTCTTCTTTCAGCAGTTCAGTTTCACTTCCAGCAACCTTTCTCATTGTCGAAATAGGTGAGCAGCTTTCTCAAAATCAGTTTCAAATGTCACCTCAGGTTTTTAATGTCTTATCCAGCTATTTCATTAGTCTCTTTCTCAAAAGATTTCCTCAGATTGTTTCATCAGTTCAGTTCATCAATCTTGTTCAAGTCACTTGAAAATACTGACTCAGAACTTCCCTCTCAAATCAAAAAGACATAAACTTGTGTTGCCATTCGTTTGTCGTTGCATATGCCCATTCAGGACCTGCGTGTCTTCGACTTGCTATTCTCTTTCTATTCAACTTTCGATCACCACCCAACTCTCCTTCATTCAGTTCTTCTTTTCTCGTAGTGTCTACTTCCTCCTCTATTGTTTGATCGACAATTACCTCTTTCCTTTTCTCTCACTTATCTCATTTATGTGTACCTTCTGTTAGTATTCTCTTCAGGATTGAACTCAAACTCTTCTCTTCTTCTGTGGTGTTTTCTCCTGATGGACCTGCAACAGGTTCAGGAGGAGTCAGATCACTTTGGCTTTGATCCCGCTCAACTCCCTCTCCTTCTTAGTCTGGCACTTGCTCTGTTTGTCTCTCAGAATCATCTGCTTCTGTGAGAGCCCTCTCAGTACTTGACTCTCCTGTTGGTTCAGTTCCAATAGGTTCTTCTACACCCTCCTGGTGGGCTTCACTTTCGTCTCTCACTGGGGTAATAGAACCATCCTCAATGAGCTCAGGTTCAACCTAATTTCTTCCTTGCGCCTTCTCCAGTTCTGGTGCTGTGATTTGTCTCACAGTTGTTGGTACTCTCATCAACGCTTCTTGATGGTCCAGTGGACATGCCACTTTCTTCTTGTGACTCGCGTTAATCCAGTTCAGGATCCCTGCACACTTCACAGCTGTCGTAGTTGTTAAAATCACCTGGTAAGGTCCCCGCCAACAAGGCTCCAGGCACGTCTTGCATACGTGCTTGCGGACAACAACCCAATCACCGTCCCTCAGGTTGTGTGCCCTGTATCGTGGATTGGCGGCAGTGTGGGTGCCTCCACCTGCTGAGAGAAAGAGTGAACCACATCAGCCAGACCTTTGCAGTAGTCCAACACCATATCATCTGTTATGTTGACAAGTGCTTTGGCTGGAACTGCTGGCAACCTCATTGCTCTGCCCATGAGAATCTCATGTGGTGACAATCCTGTCTTCTTGTCAGGTGTGTTTCGCATTGACATCAATACCAGAGGTAATGCATCTGGCCATTTCAGATTTGTGGCTGCACACATTTTTGCAATTCGTGATTTCAAGGTACCATTTATCTGCTCCACTAGTCCTGATGCTTCAGGGCGGTAACTACAATGCAACATCTGCTCAATGTTTAGTGCTCTACACAAGTTTAATCACTTCGTTATTGAAGTGGGTTCCCCTATCCGATTCTAAAGAGATCGGAAATCCGAAATGTGGTATCAGTTCCCTAAGCAGGAATTGTGCTACTGTGGGGCTATCATTTCTCCTTGTAGGATACGCTTCAATCCAGTGACTAAAAATGCACACAATCACCAAAACACATTTCAGACCTCCACATGCAGGCATCACAATGAAATCTAATTGCATTCTGCTGAATGGACCTCCTGGTCTTCCAGTGTGGCTCAAATTCACCACGGTCACTTTCCCCGTATTTAATTGCTGACAAATGACACAACGATGGCATATTGCTTCAGCTGCTTGTCTAAACTTGGGTTTAAGCCAGTCAATTTTAAACAAACGAACCATGGCATCCCTCCCAATGTGTGCCTGACCATGATAGTACCTCGCCATCTGGGACAGCAAACTATTTGGCAAGACCACCTGACCTTCCTCAGATACCCACAGCTCATCCTGTCTTTGGACACACTTCATTTTGACCCATGGCCTTTTCTCCTCCTTGTCAACATTACTCTGCAAAGTTTTTAACTCTTCTAATGTATCAATCACTTTTAATGCAAAGCTTATACATGCAGTGTCTTTTTCAGACATCAATTCCCACTTGTCTTTGAACGATATACAGTTCAATGCTCAAAACCTTGCTGCTTGATCTGCATATCCATTTCCCAAGGACACATAGGCCCTCATTATGACCTTGATCAGACCGACGGGCGGCTGCCAATGCGGCCGCACCCCTGCTGCGGCCATTTGGAGATCCCCGCTGGGCCGGCGGGCGGAAACCTAGTGTTCGATGGCATCTGTCGCTGTAGATACACATGTTGTGCATAGCCCGCCATCTGGTGTTGGGTCGGAGTGTTACAAATTGTTTTTCTTCGAAGAAGTCTTTCGAGTCACGGGACCGAGGGACTCCTCCTCTTTGTCTCCATTGCGCATGGGCGTCGACTCCATCTTCGATTGTTTTCTTTCCGCCATCGGGTTCGGACGTGTTCCTTTCGCTCCGGGTTTCGGAACGGAAAGTTAGCTCAAAATCGAAAAATTACGTCGGTATTGTTGCGTTCGGGATCGGGTTAGATAGCATCGACATCGAATCGAAACGATAACATCTCCGTTGCCCTTCGGGGTAGTTTTCGATCCCCCGTCGGGGCCTGGTCGGCCCGACCGCGCGTGACATCGACGCTGATGGAACAGACCCCGTTCCGATTCTGTCCTAAATGCCACAACAAATACCCATATACAGACCAACATTTGGTCTGTAACCTGTGCCTGTCGCCAGAGCACAGGGAAGAAACTTGTGAGGCCTGTCGTGCGTTCCGGTCCCGAAAAACGCTCCGTGACCGACGAGCCAGAAGACTGCAAATGGCGTCCACGCCGACAGGACACCGAGAATTCGAGGAACAAGAAGAAGTAGAAGCCTTCTCGATCCATGAATCGGACTCGGACGAATTCGACGACCATGAAACAGTGAGTAAGACGTCGAAGATAGCACATAAGAAAACTGACAAGGCCCAGGGGACGCCACTGCCATCAGGCCATGGCTCAACCCATAAAAGCGGTGACCGACCATCGGCACCGAAGAAGGCCGAAATAGTGCCGAGGTCATCCGACTCGGGTCGAGACACAGGCACCCAGCCATCTCGGGACCGAGATAGTGCTGCCGACAAAGATCGACGCCGAGATATCGGAGCCGAAGCTGCTCGACGCAGAGACAGCGGCACCGAGGAGGATCGACGCCGAGAGGGTTCGACTCCGAAAAAGAGAAAAGTCGCCTCAGAGCCGAAAAAGAGCGTCGACATAGTTTCGGTGCCAAAACGACCCGCAACCGAGCCAACTACTGGTTCCTATTCAGAGGAACAATCACTGTCCTCTCAAATGCGAAAGCATAGATTCGAGGAGGAATTACAATCCACCGAGGTGGACCACACTCAAAAACAGATTTTTATACAGAGTGGAACAGGGAAAATAAGCACCCTTCCCCCTATTAGGAGGAAGAGGAGACTTGAATTCCAACAAGAACAAGCACCACAAACAAAACTGGTGAAGAAGGTAACTCCGCCACCCTCTCCTCCACCTGTAGCTCACATTTCACCGGCACAGACTCCGTCACATTCACCGGCTCACACCACCTTAAGCCAAGGTGACCAGGACCAAGATGCTTGGGACTTATACGACGCCCCAGTGTCAGACAACAGTCCAGAGGCGTATCCTACAAAGCCCTCACCACTAGAAGACAGCACAGCATATTCACAAGTGGTGGCTAGAGCAGCAGAGTTCCATAACGTGTCTCTACACTCGGAGCCTGTCGAGGATGACTTCCTCTTCAACACCCTCTCTTCCACACATAGCACCTACCAAAGCCTGCCATGCTCCCAGGAATGCTAAGGCACGCAAAGGACATATTCAAAGAGCCTGTCAAGAGTAGGGCAATAACACCGAGGGTGGAAAAGAAATATAAAGCACCTCCCACAGACCCAGCTTTCATCACCTCACAACTGCCACCAGATTCGGTTGTGGTAGGGGCAGCTCGCAAGAGAGCAAACTCTCACACATCGGGCGATGCACCACCCCCGGATAAGGAGAGCCGCAAGTTCGATGCAGCCGGTAAAAGGGTCGCAGTACAGGCTGCAAACCAGTGGTGCATCGCTAACTCTCAAGCGCTCCTAGCGCGATATGACAGAGCCCACTGGGACGAGATGCAACACCTCATTGAGCATCTACCCACAGAACTACAAAAGAGGGCGAAACAAGTGGTTGAGGAGGGCCAAAACATCTCCAATAACCAGATACGCTCCTCTATGGACGCAGCGGACACAGGGGCAAGAACAATTAACACGGCAGTAACCATACGAAGGCACGCGTGGCTACGAACATCTGGTTTTAAACCAGAGATACAGCAGGCGGTGCTCAATATGCCATTCAATGAGCAACAATTGTTCGGACCTGAAGTGGACACGGCAATTGAGAAGCTAAAAAAGGACACTGACACTGCAAAAGCCATGGGCACGCTCTACTCCCCGCAGAGCAGAGGCACTTTCAACACCTTCCGCAAGACAACCTTTAGAGGGGGGTTTCGGGGTCAAGCCACACAAGCCAGTACCTCACATTCAACACCGTCCACCTACCAGGGACAGTACCAAAGGGGAGGCTTTCGGGGCCAATACAGAGGAGGACAATTCCCTAGAAGCAGGGGAAAATTTCAAAGCCCCAAAACACCTACAACCAAACAGTGACTCACACGTCACTCATCCCCTCCACACAACACCAGTGGGGGGAAGAATAAGTCAGTATTACCAAGCGTGGGAGAAAATAACAACAGACACTTGGGTCTTAGCAATTATCCAACATGGTTATTGCATAGAATTTCTACAAATCCCTCCAAACATACCACCAAAAACACAGAATATATCAAAACAACATTCGGACCTCCTAGAAATAGAAGTTCCAGCATTACTGCAAAAGAACGCAATAGAACTGGTACCAGATACACAAACAAATACAGGGGTTTACTCACTGTACTTTCTAATACCAAAGAAGGACAAAACACTGAGGCCAATCCTAGACCTCAGAACACTAAACACATACATCAAATCAGAACACTTTCACATGGTCACGCTACAGGAAGTGTTACCATTGCTAAAGCAACAAGATTACATGACAACCTTAGATCTCAAAGACGCGTATTTCCACATACCAATACATCCGTCGCACAGAAAATACCTAAGGTTCGTATTCAAAGGAATACATTACCAATTCAAAGTATTGCCGTTCGGTTTAACAACTGCACCAAGAGTCTTCACAAAATGCCTAGCAGTAGTGGCTGCACACATCAGAAGGCAGCAAATACACGTATTCCCGTATCTAGACGACTGGCTAATCAAGACCGACTCACTGACAAGGTGCTCACACCACACAGATCAGGTCATACAAACCCTCTACAAACTCGGTTTCACCATCAACTATGCGAAATCACACATTCTGCCGTGCAAAGTACAACAATACCTAGAAGCGACAATAGACACAACGAGGGGAATAGCCACTCCAAGTCCACAAAGGGTTAAAAATTTCCAAAAGATTATACAACGCATGTATCCAACACAAAGAATACAGGCGAAGATGATATTACAACTCCTAGGCATGATGTCCTCATGTATAGCCATTGTCCCGAACGCAAGACTACACATGAGGCCCTTACAACAGTGCCTAGCATCACAATGGTCACAAGCACAGGGTCGCCTTCTAGATCTGGTGTTAATAGACCGCCTAACATACCTCTCGCTTCTATGGTGGAACAATATAAATTTAAACAAAGGGCGGCCTTTCCAAGACCCAGTGCCACAATTCGTGATAACAACAGATGCTTCCATGACAGGGTGGGGAGCACACCTCAATCAACACAGCATACAAGGACAATGGGATGTACATCAGAGAAAGCTGCATATAAATCACCTCAAACTACTAGCAGTTTTCCAAGCATTAAAAGCATTTCAACCAATCATAACTCACAAATACATTCTTGTCAAAACGGACAACATGACAACAATGTATTATCTAAACAAACAGGGGGGGACACACTCGACACAGCTGTGCCTTCTGGCACAAAAGATATGGCAATGGGCAATTCACAACCACATTCGCCTAATAGCACAATTTATTCCAGGGATCCAAAATCAACTAGCAGACAATCTCTCTCGAGATCACCAACAGGTCCACGAATGGGAAATTCACCCCCAAATTCTAAACACTTACTTCAAACGTTGGGGAACACCTCAAATAGACTTATTTGCAACAAAGGAGAACGCAAAATGCCAAAACTTCGCATCCAGATACCCACACAGGCAGTCTCAAGGCAATGCCCTATGGATGAACTGGTCAGGGATATTTGCGTACGCTTTTCCCCCTCTCCCTCTCCTTCCATATCTAGTAAACAAATTGAGTCAAAACAAACTCAAACTCATACTGATAGCACCAACATGGGCAAGGCAACCATGGTACACAACACTGCTAGACCTATCAGTAGTACCCCACGTCAAGTTGCCCAACAGGCCAGATCTGTTAACACAACACAAACAACAGATCAGGCATCCAAACCCAGCATCGCTGAATCTAGCAATCTGGCTCCTGAAATCCTAGAATTCGGACACTTAAACCTCACACAAGAATGTATGGAAGTCATAAAGCAAGCTAGAAGACCATCCACTAGACACTGCTATGCAAGCAAATGGAAAAGGTTTGTTTGCTACTGCCATCATAATCAAATTCAACCATTACACGCATCTCCAAAGGATGTAGTGGGTTACTTACTACACTTTAAAAAATCGAACCTGGCCTTCTCTTCCATTAAAATACACCTCGCAGCAATATCTGCATACCTGCAGATTACCCATTCAACGTCACTATTTAGGATACCTGTCATTAAAGCGTTTATGGAAGGCCTCAAAAGAATTATACCACCAAGGACACCACCTGTCCCTTCATGGAACCTCAACATCGTCTTAACAAGACTCATGGGTCCACCCTTTGAACCTATGCATTCTTGCGAAATACAATTCCTAACCTGGAAAGTTGCATTTCTCATCGCCATCACATCTCTAAGAAGAGTAAGTGAAATTCAGGCGTTTACAATACAAGAACCTTTTATCCAACTACACAAAAATAAAGTAGTCCTAAGGACCAATCCTAAATTTTTGCCAAAGGTTATTTCACCGTTCCACCTAAATCAAACGGTAGAGCTACCAGTGTTCTTCCCACAGCCAGATTCCATAGCTGAAAGGGCACTACATACATTAGACGTCAAAAGAGCACTAATGTACTACATCGACAGAACTAAAAACATCAGAAAAACTAAACAACTGTTTATTGCATTTCAAAAACCTCACGCAGGAAACCCAATATCGAAACAGGGTATAGCCAGATGGATAGTTAAGTGCATCCAAATCTGCTACCTTAAAGCAAAAAGACAACTGCCCCTTACACCAAGGGCACACTCAACCAGAAAGAAAGGCGCTACCATGGCCTTCCTAGGGAATATTCCAATGCACGAAATATATAAGGCAGCCACATGGTCTACGCCTCACACATTTACCAAGCACTACTGTGTAGACGTGCTATCCGCACAACAAGCCACAGTAGGTCAAGCCGTACTAAGAACCTTATTTCAGACTACTTCCACTCCTACAGGCTGAGCCACCGCTTTTGGGGAGATAACTGCTTACTAGTCTATGCACAACATGTGTATCTACAGCGACAGATGCCATCGAACTGAAAATGTCACTTACCCAGTGTACATCTGTTCGTGGCATCAGTCGCTGAAGATTCACATGTGCCCACCCACCTCCCTGGGAGCCTGTAGCCGTTTGGAAGTTAGCTTCAACTTTGTAGATTTGTAAATATATTAAATCTTAAATAGGTACATACTTATTCACTCCATTGCATGGGCACTATTACTAACAAACAACTCCTACCTCACCCTCTGCGGGGAAAACAATCGAAGATGGAGTCGACGCCCATGCGCAATGGAGACAAAGAGGAGGAGTCCCTCGGTCCCGTGACTCGAAAGACTTCTTCGAAGAAAAACAACTTGTAACACTCCGACCCAACACCAGATGGCGGGCTATGCACAACATGTGAATCTTCAGCGACTGATGCCACGAACAGATGTACACTGGGTAAGTGACATTTTCATTCCGCCCGCCGGCCCAGCAGGGATCTCGGCCGCAACACAGGCGCCAGCTCCAAATGGAGCCGGCTGTGTTGCGGCCGTGCGACGGGTGCAGTTGCACCCGTCGCGCTTTTCACTGTCTGCATAGCAGACAGTGAAAAGCTGCACGGGCCCTGTCAGGGGGCCCCGCGACTCCCCGTACCGCCAGCCTTTTCCTGGCGGTTCAAACCGCCAGGAAAAGGCTGGCGGTAGGGGGACTCGTAATCCCCTGGGCGGCGCTGCAAGCAGCGCTGCCCTGGTGGATTAAAACTGCCGGGGCCATTGTGGTGGGAAACCGCTGGCCCCAGCGGTGCGACCGCGGCGCTTCCGCTGTGGTCGTAATGCCATGGGAAGCACCGCCAGCCTGTTGGCGGTGCTTCCGTCACAACAGCCCTGGCGGTCTTTGACCGCCAAGGTTGTAATGACCCCCATAGTCCTGTGACTAGATGTGCACTGCATTTCACCACAGCAATTTCTTCAGGCAGTTGAATTACATGTAACAACTCTTTTATTCTCTCGCCATTTCTCACTGGTGACCCGGTAGAAGACAGGAAACCTCTCTGTGACCACAATTGACCTAGTTCATGAACTATTCCGAATCCGTATTGGCTGTCTGTGAAGATAGTAACTCTCAATCGAGCAGAAACATAGCACGCCCTAGTAAGAACAACCAATTCCGCTACCAGAGCAGAATACACTCCTCGAAGCCAGGAAGTTTCTAAGGTACCTGTAAGTGTGCACACTGCATACCCTGCTCTCAGTGTCCCTGTATTGTCTCTAAGACAGGTGCCATCGACAAAAACAATTTGGTCATTTCCTTCCAGTCGAGTATCTCTCTAATGTCAGGTCTCGATTTCGTGCATAACTCAGTTACTTTGAGACAATCATGTTCAACATCCTCCTCTTTCTCAATTTCTTTGTATCACTAGGAAGTAAAGTTGCTGGGTTCAGCACTGTACATCTTTTCAGTGTCACATTTAGAGCACCCAAAATGCTCGTCTCATATCTTGTCAGTCTAGCACCAGTCAATTATTGGGTTTTCATCCCTGTCAGTAAAATCTCAATTGAGTGAGGGACAATTACAGTCAGGGGATATCCCATCACTGCTCCTTCACACTGAGAGACTCTGACCAACTGCGGCAATGGCTCGCAAACAACCTGGTAAGGCTGCTGCGACTGGGTCCAAGGTAGCTGAAAAATATGCTACTGGGCGATGAGCACCTCCGTGGACCTGTGTCAAGACAGACAATGAACATGCATCACTCTCATGACAAAACAATGTGAAAGGCTTTGTGTAGTCAGGCATACCCAACGCTGGAGCTCTGCACAAACTCTCTCTCTATTCAGTGAATGCTTACATCTGATCTTCATCTAATGATTTAGGGCCTGTGACATCTTTATGAGTCAACTTCTGCAATGGTTTTAAGATTTCTGCAAAATTTGGAATCCGTTGGCGACAGGAACCCACCATTCCCAGGAACATTCTAACATCTCTCTGTGAAGTCAGGGGGTTCATCTGCAGTATCACTGTGATCCTTTCTCTGAATATTTTCCACCGACCCTTTCTCAATCTGATGACCCAAATACTTCACTACCTTCTGGCAGTATTGCATTTCCAATGGAGACACTTTATGACCAAACTTTCCCAAATGATTCAGTAGGGCAATCGAGTCCTACTTGCACTCGTCCCTTGTTCTTGATGCAATCAACAAATCATCCATATACTGCACCAGAGTTGATTGGAAAGGTAACTCCAATGACGCCAAATTCTTTATCCAGATCTGATTAAACAAGGAAGGTGGCTCTGTGTACCCTTATGGAAGTCTACACTGGCAGTAGACGCGATCTATGATTTTAAAACTGAAGAGAAATTGACTATCTTCATGAAAAAGCACAGAAAAGAATGCTTGTGACAAATCAACCACTGTGAACCACTCTGCATGACATGGAATCAGGAACATTATTACAGCTGGGTTGGGCACTACGGGCCAAGACTTGACCACAATGTCATTTATTTTTCTCAAATCCTGAACAATTAGAACCTTCCCACATGGCTCCTTCAACCCCATTATCGGTGAATTACATGGGCTGCATAACATCTCCTTCAAAACTCCCTGCTTCACAAAATTTTCAAGTATCTGAGCCACCTTCATCAGTACATCTTGTGTCATATTATACTGGGGAAGCTGCGGAAACTCAGCATTCGGCTTTAATATGACCTTAATCAGTTCCACTCCTTTGAATAAACCCACTTCTTTCCCTGTCAAGTCCCACACATTTTCTTGCACTGTTCCCTGCAAATCAGAATGCAACTCTATCGGGAGAAACTCAATCAAGGGATACTCCTCATTTGTAGTCTCACACTTGGGGTCTGGAGCTGGATCTTCCTCATCATTGCTATTTACCTGGATCTCAATTCCATCGGTTGAACAAGTAATCAAACACTTTGTCTTACACAGTAAATTCCTTCCCAGTAAGGATACTGGGCTTGAATCACAGACTATGAATTTATGCTGTCCCTGCAGATTACCGATCTCAATTTTCACTGGATCTGTAATTGGATTTGTCAAATACTGATTTGCTACCCCTACAACCTGAACTGTCCGACCTAAAAGGGAAAAATTCGGAACTTTTGCACTTCTCACTGTAGAGCGTGTAGCTCCTGTGTCTACCAAAAATAAGACTCTATGACACATAACCTTGCCCCTCACATAAGGTCCTCTCTGGTCCACTTCTAAGGAAGCTGCAAGCACACATGGCCCCTCATCCAAACTATCATTCACCCAGTCACCAATTATTTAATTCTCACTATGTAATTGGAATTGGTGTACTGCATTACTACTTCTGTCTTGTCTCGGACCTGTTGAGTAAGCATCATCTGTTGCTGCTCCATCAGGTCTTGTGGTATCTGCATTTGCTGTCTAGGTACCATGGTGACCTGCTGCTGCAACTGTGACATTTGTGCACGGGCATTTGCACCTGTTGCATAGGCTGAAAATTCTGCATTTGAATCATATTATTCTGCAAATTTGGATTAGGACCCCTCGATCTCGGTCCTCTCATAGTCTGAAATGCATTAACGTCACTATTTTGCTGAGCAACACCCTCCTGCACCATCATCGGACACTCTCGCTTCCAGTGTCCCAAAACCCCACAGATGTGACACGGCAACAACTTCTTCATTCCCTGCACATCACCCTGCACCACTACGGTTTTCAAATCCAGACCACAAATCATATTTCCTCTACGACCTCTACCTCTTATTTGAGGCTGGAGCATGACATTTCCCTGTTGCCGTGGCATCTGTTGCACAAAAGTCCCTTG
This sequence comes from Pleurodeles waltl, assembly GCF_031143425.1. Lineage (NCBI taxonomy): Eukaryota > Metazoa > Chordata > Amphibia > Caudata > Salamandridae > Pleurodeles > Pleurodeles waltl. Next base: position 933,299,772 of record NC_090444.1, read on the forward strand.
CACTCCGGTTTGAGCGGCCTTAATCTGCATTACCATTGCCTTCTCTTTCAACTTTTTCTGCTTCAACTCAGTCTCGTCACGACAGTATTTCGCATCCTGCAACACCTCATCAGTCGGCTTTGCTTGCCAACGAATCAAATGACTCTTAATCATCTGACCTATCTCAGGCCTCAGTCCCTCCACAAACCTAAACACGAAATGCAGCATGTCTTTTGGCTCAATTGCATCTTTGCCACTGTACTCTTTAAACGCTTTGAACAACCTCTCATAGTACGCATGTATCGACTCCTTCACCTCCTGCACTGTCCTGTCAATTCTCTGCATGTCAGTATTTTTGGGCGAAATCATCATCTTCAGGAACTCAATCACTTCATAATAATGTTTCAGTACCTCAGGTGATGGTGCACCCGTATTCTTATCCCTCTCTGGCTCAATTGTCGGCCAGTCCACAGCTCTTTTACACTCAACCCACAAGTCTGCTGGAACCACTATCTCCAGTAATATACTCAGATCTTCCCACAAACATTTTGAGAGCTTAACAAATCTGTCGGTCTGCTGATACCATTCTACTGGCTTTTCCCTCAACTTTGGATAATCATTTGTGAGTGACGGAATATCACTCCTATGCCAAGGAACATGAATAAACTGTCCTCCTGGAATCCCTTTCATCAGTAAAATCTTTACTGGATCCTTGCCCTGTTTTACATTCTCAGTCACCTTTATAGCGTCTTGTTTCCTTTTATCCTTGGTCTTTGCCCATCTGCCTTCCCACTTCTCTAATGCTGCCCAAACCAGAGCACTCTGCAGTAATTCCTTAAGGTGTGCCTTCATTCCAGCTGACCTCATATACTCAAAATCCTTTGCCTCTAAATCCAATCTGTAGCTTCTCTTCAGATGCTTCGTTTTCTCAGTTTCTATGTCATGTTTCTCTGCCAAGTCTGCTAACCTCTGATGTACCTTGCTCACTTCTCTTGTAATTCTCGGACATAAGTATCTCAACTCTCCTTCTGTGTATGACTAATCTATTCACCCCCATTGTTCCCTCAACCAGTTCATTCACTTCCATGCTTAGTCTTACACAATTGATCTGTTCTTCACCATTGGAAGCATTCTGTGGGATATTCAGCTTGTCCAACCATTCGGTCAGCTGCTGAGCTGTCAGTCCTTGTAACGAAATGTTACTCGCATTCATTGATGGCACCTGCTGTACCACTGCAGTTGATGCCTGTGGTGTCGATATTTTCAGGCTCTGACCTGCACTAGGTCCATTTACAGCATCCAGGAGTGCAACCAGTGGACTGAGATCTAAAAGTGATCTTGACCCATCAAAAGTCTGACCCATAGAAGAGACTACCTGCACTTGTTCAATCGGTCCTCTCCTCACTAACTCTGAGACATCTCCCCTTGCTCGTTCATGTCTGTATACTTCTGCGCAAATAATCGTACCACTGGACCAACAGTAATCAGCAGCGATACTGCATCTGGTGGTGCTCTGGACCCTGAACATTGTGGGAGAGTAACTCCCATGCTCTGATTCATAATCGGTGTCAAGTCCGACTGTGTCCCTGTCATAGGCGTAAACCTTGGTATCCCCTGCGGCTGTACCTGGGGCAACAAAATCGGAGTCGGCTCAGTCTGAACCAACAGTGGTCTTGGAACCACTTGCTCCGTAGGTACCACTAAGTTCGAAATCATCCCTAAGGCGGGCACATCTAGATAGATTCTCTGTATCGATGGCGGATGCATCTGTGCTTGAACCACTGGAGTAGTCAACACATTAGGTCCCTGCATCACTCCTTGTGTCTGGTTAGTATTAACTAGTACTGAACTCACTGTCCCGAATGCCTGTGCCGGAGCTGTCAGATCAGCACTAGTACTCGGACCATCATGCACTGCATACAGTGGTGGTTGATCTCTCAGTATCTGTGTAATTAGGTCCTCGGTATCAGAGTCCTCCTCTACTATAGAAGGTTTTCTTGCTTCCTTACTTTCAGATGACCCCTTACTTGACTTTTTAGTCGATTTGTTTCCTTCCGTCCCGTCTTCCTGCGTAATTGCTGGAAATAACTTAACATCCTGCAATGTCACTACTCTCCATTTCTTTTGCTCCCAATTGCATCTTCCCTCTGCTAATGACTTCTCTCCCTTTCTCACTCTCCGCTCAAATGTATTTGCTGTTGCTGTCTCACTACCATTTTCCAAACCACTAATGCCTCAAACTGTGCTGATTTCGGAAGGGGCTTCGATTCTCATAGCGCCATCCGCAATTGCTCCAAAATTCTCAAATTAAACGTCCCATTCTCAGGAAACGCTAAGCTCCCATTTATCGCTGTCCACTTGCACCTCTGCTTCAACCAGAGACATGGCGCGACACCTTGCTGTTCCATTACAATGTATGCCGGAGTATTCTCTGGCGTTGTAGGCTCTCCTACGCTCGCTTTAATGTAAGTATCTCCCTTTAGGGCACTCTTTAATGCCTTGAAAAGCTTAATCTTTTCTACTTTTATGTATTCAAAATCAAATCAGGAAATGACTTTTAGTCCTAAGATGCCTTTCACCCACGTTCTCAACCAATTGCCTCTCACAGGCGGCTGCCAATCCGTGCGCCACCCTTCTCACTTCTCCCAGTGCAGCTCCAGTGACGTATCACTCACACACACTGCGGCTGACAAAGTCTTGCGGCTCTTCCTCCTAAACTCCAGTTCACTCAACTAATGCATATGCTTTCTCGGTCTCCCAGATTTGCAAGCAAAATTCGACCCACAAATTTGACTCATCTGATCAATGGGTTTGCCCTGGTGCTCAGAGGACTGGCCAAATCTCAGTCACAATTGTTCTCTCGCCCACTTAACAGACACACTGACTTATTGACCACACCTCATCAACCTACTAAACCAGGCAGATTACAACATATAACCAAGTGTTTCATACACTTTTTCAATATACTCTGGAGTCTTATACCACGCAGGGTCTGTACATCAACAACCACGTGGACAATTTTTGTGCACAAACCACCACACACACATGAAGTTCGACGACTTCTCTACTCTCATACTGCGGAGTACACACACTCCTACTAAAACGTCATCTGGAGTACGCAGACTCCCTAAATTCTCCCATATGTCACAATTCACCTGCGATTTGCATAAGCAGTGCAAGCACAACATATCTCTCTCGCTCTATCACTGGAACGCCGAGAACATATTCAACACTACTAGCAGGATCCAGGATCTGGAAAAGTAATTTCTGGGCTTAAGGGGACATCATTCTCTCTACAAATGCCATTTTGAAAAACAAAATCCAAAACTCAATAATACTGAATTCTCAAACTGATCAATCTTCAAACTATTACCATAACTGGGAACACATGTCCATCAGTCTCCTAACACAACTGTCAATACCTGTCACTCTTTATCGAACACCTATGGTCTGCTACCATAACTGTTGGCGCGCCGGTCCTTGGTACATAAACTTGCAAGGGGACACATATAAGTTGATTAACCTTTTGATTCGTATAAAGTGTTCTTACCATAGTTTTGACACAGAATCAGAAATCCATACACAATAGTTAATAACCATTAGTCAATTCAACAAACTTTGGAGTCAGTAACTTTCACACACCATGACCCTTCAGCAGTGAATAACCACACCTTTAGGTATAAGTTTAGTAAGTTTATTCCCTTTTCGTTAACAATACTAAGTCATGAATTTTTAATAATCAATTTTTAATCTAATCAGTTCTAATAATACTTGATAATCAGCAAGTCACAGAAGACATGACCTAATCAAAGCTTGAATCAAAAGACATTCTAATGCATCAACATAAGACATTAACCAAACCCACTTCAGTCTCTCTATGACACCCATTAAGTTCAGCAAGATAGTCCATCAAACCATGTGTCCCATTAATGTGTCAGTCGTCATGTAAGTAACCGTAACTAACTCGCATTAGCATGTGGGGTTTCATGCAAAACAATTTAGAACACAAATTTGGGAAACATCTACCTAAGGAAAAGTGATAAGTCTGCGCAGTTGGTACCTAGAAAGAAAAAGCACAAAAATGCACTTCAGTCATTGTTATATCTACCTATCCACGGTATGGGTCAGAACGCAGAATCAGTCTTCGTCTTCAGGTCATCTGTCGATCAGCAATGCCTCAGGTTCTCAGTCAGAGAGTATGAGCCCAATGACAGAATCTTGAATCTCAGTATCTCAGCAGATCTCCTCTCATCATCATCTGAACATTTTTCCCTCTGTCACGGTATAACAAGTTTCCCCAAACCATCCCCCAATTTCCAATTGGTCAATTAATCGTGCGTTATTACTCTACCCAATAAAGTCCCTTTTACCAAATCTATGAATTCTAATATTTCACAGTTCACATGTCGTTGATTGGTCAGCTTTACGATGTTCTCATCATCCAGCTCGTCAGGTATCAAAATTGTTGCATCTTCATCTTCATCTCCAGTCAGTGTCTTCATTGTTCGCATTCTGGGAAAGTACATCTCATGCACATTACACACTATTAGATACATTGCTAGAGACACCATCTCCTGTCCGTTGGTTCTCACAGAAAGCTTCTATTAAACATTTTATTAAAACAATAAGCATTTCGCAGTTAGTTTACTCTGTTTGCATTTTTCATTAGATGCTAGGAAATACAGCTTCTGCATGAGGCCTGGCAATACTAGGTCAAGACACTCGCTAAGTTAAGGCCTACAATTAATAAGCAAAACATAATTCATAACCCTTAATATGACATATTACTGGAAAGAAATGTTGAAGCAATTTTTCGCTTTGCCTCTAGATTAGGGCATAGACCGGTTCATCAGATCATTACGCTCTATAAATCTAAATGTGTTTCGGCGGCGATTTATGGGAGTGGCCTCTGGGGATATGCCAGTTCAAGCATATTACAACTGGCAGAGAATAAATTTCTCCATCGGTTACTTATGGTGCCCAAGAACGTAGCAAATATTATATGCCATGAGGAGTTGAGAATTTGTCACATTACAGACCTGATAGATATTGCCCCACTGCTGCTATGGATAAATGTATGGTCAAATCCGGCGGACATTTTAACACATGATTGTATAAAAGACTGTATCTTGTTAGCAAATTTTAATAAAATTCCCTGGTTAAATTCTGTTCGCAATGGCTTTCGAAACTTGGATTTGGAGTATATGTATCTCAAACCAGAGCTGCCAAGGCGAAAGAAATTGTTAAACTCCGACATAAAGAGCATGTGATGAACCTTAGATATCAAGTGGCAGAGAGTTCTTTTAATTCGTATGTACAAATTTCCTCTTTAGATTCGTTAGAACCTTATTTTGTTTGGTTCCCGATTCCCTCCTTATACTCTTTACTTGTACTTTTTAGATTTAACCTGATCCATTTTAGAGTGGCGTTTCCGACAAAATGTGTGTGGGAAAAAATATTACCACCATGTCCTTGTGATAATTTTTCAAAACAAAGCACTTGCCATTTTATTTTATTTTGTACACTTTACTCAGCTCCTAGGAAAAAAATGTTATTACCTATTTTGCATAATTTGCACACCCTTTCCTATAAAGAAGGACTGATTGGCATCCAAAGCCTTTCATCCAAACAAATGTGCATCTCTATTTTAAGTTTTATCAAATCCACTCTCACCATTAGGAACCAATATGAATCAGTAATGTGATTATTAATTAAGGAAATGTAGATATTGTTTTACTGTTGTACACGATTTTATAAGTATTTTATATTGATTAGTAGGCTTAAGTGGTAAACTTAGATTTTATAGATTTGCAGATTTAATATATTTGTCTTTGAATTATATAAATAAGTACTGTATACCATGATGATTTATATGTATGTATGTGTACTTTTATGGCAGTATGCCGAATAAAGTTATTTTGACTGACTGACTGACTGACATATTACTACATTAATCTAATACATTTTCAATATTTCATATAGATGTATTATATTTTAGTACATTTCGTGAACACTGGTGGCCAATCTCAGAGATCACAATTTCAAATGTGCATATTATTTTTTTACGTTATTCAATTTTTCTATATGAAACCTTATTTAAAATACATAAACATTCATTAAAAAATTCTAATTAAGACATCTGTGTTAGCAATTCAGGGATGATAAACTATTTGTCCTCCCCAGGACAACACATGATTGCACTGTTATGGAATAACAGAGGGGGGCTGATGGGAAAATGAACCTATTTATTGGAATAAAGCTATTTTTGACTGGTGTTCACAATTAGGCATGGCTTTTGAACGAGCCACCGTGCAAGGAAAGGTCTGTAGCATAAAAAATGACAAATAATTATAGATAAATGTGATCGTACCCTAGGATTGGCATACATCTAGCAGGTAGGTCACAATTCCGAAGGAAGTCCCTATGGGTTTGTTACAGGTCTTTAGAAAATATTTATCCTTATCAGCATTCTATGGACTGAATTGTGTCACAGACGTTGGCATTTTTATGACACAAATTAAACAGTGCAGCACTTTAGGAGCTGTTGTGATCTCCAGGGCCATTCCTGATAGCTTCTTCCACAAGAAAATTCTACAGACTTCGTCACCCGTTCTTGCCAGTCTGGGAACCACATCATTTATTATAATTTAAACATTATTTTTGGCCACTAAGGCAAAATCTTATCACAAACTCATCTTTCTGTGAATCGAGAATATTGTCCTGAACACAGTCACCTACGACTACTGGGATTATGCCAGAGCGGAGGACCACACTATGTGCAGCGTTGGCTAAATTATGTGACAAGGCAAATTATGCAGCACATTCTGTGGCAGTATTGCTTCGCTTTTTTGTCATTTTAACGCACATTAATACTCACTGGGCAAATATTGTAACCATGTAATACCGGTTTAACTCCCCATTACAGCACTCTGTAACTAAAAAGTAAACATTTCACATTTACAAATGGTCTACCTCTGTGTAGTATGTTTTTGTGGCACTTTTTGTGATGCGGCCATTCTGCCTCAGTTAAATGATGCTCAGTGGAAGCAACATAAGGCGCAGGTTATCATACCTGGACCGTTTTCGCCTGGTCCTGATTTCTGCATTGCGACTTAGTCTTTTTTGAAGCTCGGTGTTTCACTAGGAGGACGCCTAGTTGAGAAGCTGTATTTGGGCAGCCTGAGTCAACGCCAGATATCTTTGTCACAAGAGTCCGCTGAAGCCGTCTTCTGAGCGGCATCAGTTCGGATTGGCAAAACCTGCTTTTCTTACGTGTTGAGGTCACAGCTTTTTTTAATGGGGTTTGGCAGTTAGTCCTGGTCTTTCAGATGCATAATATGTTTTGAAACTCAGAAAAGTCTTGAAGGACCTTTCTTTACAATATTCTGGTCTCAAAATCAGTGGCGCCAGTGACTGCAACCTGCACAACTTAAACAAAACTTAGTCCTATGACTGGGAGAGCACAGCAGCCTCAGCTCAAGCATTTGACGTTAATCCTCTAAAAAAAAAAATATATATCTTTCGGACACTTAATCTGCGGTCATTACCATCACGTCACATGAAGGACTAAACCAAAACACACGCTTGTGCATCAGGAATAAAGTTTACTATCCTAGATCACAGTTTCGTAAACACAAGGTATATTCCTCTTGCTTAAAAGTTCAAATTAAACCAGGAAAGGAGTGGTCATCATCCACAAATTACAACTTAAACCCAAAGTAAAAACAACTCTGATACCACAACACCTCAACCCAGCCAACAGGAAGAATTAAATGGAGCACCATAGACCTGGATATCCTAAAGTCCTCGGATACTCTAAGATTCTGTTAAGGTTTTATTATTGGCACTAGAAGACCCCACAAAGTGCCTAGACACCGGGCCTTTGCTTATAAAAGATCTGTATAATTACTGGAGTTTAGCACGTCACCGCTGGATATGCCGTCGTAGAGACCATGTAAATCACTGGTATAGAACCACAGTGCTATCCATCACGCAAAAACCTAGGGCTCTTAAGAAGAAAATCATTCACACTGGACCCTACAACCCAGTCATTCTTAAGCTCTAAAAGCAGCCTAAAAAATTAACCTGAGAAACAACGAGAGATTATAACAAACACAAGTGGCAATTGATGATAAGCTTATTTGTATGAAAGATCAAAGTAAGTTTTGGAAAGTAATCAGTGCCCTGAACACTCCAAAGTCATGTCACACGGGGAAGGGAGTAGGCCTCCATAGTTGGCGAGAACACATCATTGCCTTATATCGCCTATGTGATGGGATGAACAATAATACTTTCACTACCAACGAAAAAAATCTAATCCTAATATCATGCTTAGCATGACGGAAGACCAAGAAAATGATCATTGTAGCACGGGTCAAGTCGGCAATAAATTCCTTCAGAATAAACTGAGCACCAGGGCCGAAAGGTACACATGCCTCAGAGTCCAAATCGAACCCCAGAAGCTGAGCAAATGGATTATATCCTCATTCTGCCAAATTGATTGACTTGTGGAAGTCCTGCGTTCTTGGAGAGGCACTATCCTCTTTCCCATCCACAAAAAAGGAGAGAGGCCTGACCTCCATTAACTGTCATATGACAGCCGTCCTCCAATGCAGAAGCCAAGGCATGGGCAAGAATCCTGCTATGTACCTGGAAAGTTGGGTCACCAAGAAGCAAATTGTGGCATTTTATCAAACTGGCTTCCAACCACAAAGCAGTACTATGGAAAACATATTTGCTCTATCTTATGCAGCTTATAAAGCCACCTACTCATCCGGTCTGCTGTTTTTTGATTGGTTTGTGGATTATTTTGTAGCTTTCTACAAGGTAAATCGAAATATCCTTTTGTTCGGATTGTTCAAATAGAGCATTTCGGCCACTCTGCTTAAGGCAATTATATCCTTCTATACCAGTGGTTTTCGAACTTTTCGGTGTGGCGTCCCCCCAGCTGAAAAATAAAAATCATCCCCCCATTCAGAATTTTTCACAATTATTTTATTAACATGGCAATGTTTAAATGTCTAGATTTATTTAAACATTGCAGTTAAGTACTAATACCTTTAAAAAAAATGCAATAACATGTTTCTGCTTAAAACAAAGCACTGTTATCTGTATAATGCTTTTTTTGGCCAGAGTATGGCGCCCCCTGGGTTCACTAGAGACCCTCCACCTCCCAGTTTGAAGACTCCTGCTCCATGCAGACACCTCAGTGAGAATACCTACTGGCCCCAGAAACCATGTATCAGCGTGTAGGAAAATACCATCTTTCTTGGCATGTTACCCCCATATTTACATGTATGTGAGTATGTTTTTAGCCTGTCTCACTGGGATCCTGACGGTCAGGACCCCTGTGCTCATAGTTTATGGCCTAATGTGTGTGTCTGTATAGTGCTTGACTGTATCACTGAGGCTCTGCTAATCAGAACCTCAATGCTTATGCTCTCTCTGCTTTTAAATTTGTCACTATACGCTAGTGACTGCATTTACCAATTTCAATTGGCCACTAGACCCCCCGTATAAGTCCCAAGTATATGGTACCTAGGTACCAAGGGCATTGGGGTTCCAGGAGATCCTTATTGGCTGCAGCATTTCTTTTGCCACCCATAAGGAGCTCAGACAAACCCTTTCACTGGACTGCCCATGCAGCCTGCGTGAAATAACGCACACGTTATTTCAGAGCCACTTTCACTTCAATTAAGTAACTTACAAGTCACCTATATGTCTAACCTTCACTTGCTGAAGGTTAGGTGCAAAGTTACTAAGTGTGAGGGCACCCTTGCACTAGCATAGGTGCCCTCACATAGTTCAGGGCCATTTCCTGGGACTTAGTGAGTGCGGGGACGCCATTACACGTGTGCACTACATATAGGTCAATTCCTATATGTAGCTTCTCAATGGTAACTCCGAATATGGCCTTGTAAGGTAAGATCATGGAATTGTCCCCCCCATTCCAAATCTGGTATTGGGGAAGCCAATTCCATGCATCCTGGGGGCTCCACTATGGACCCCCAGTACTGCCAAACCAGCTCTCTGAGGCTTGCACTGCAGCTACAGCTGCTGCCTCAGTCAGAGTTCTGCCCTCCTGGGGTCTGAGCAGCTCAGTCCCAGGAAAGCAGAACAAAGCATTTCCTTTGGGAGCAGGATGTTACACCCTCTCCCTTTGGAAATAGGTATTTCAGGCTGGGGAGAGGTCGCCTGCCCCAGCCTCTGGAAAAGCTTTGAAGGGCACAGATGGTGCCTTCCTTGCATAAGCCAGTCTACACCGGTTCAGGGACCCCTTTTCCCCTGCTCTGGCGCAAAACTGGACAAAGGAAAGGGGAGTGACCACTCCCCTGTCCATCACCACCCTAGGGATGGTGCCCAGAGCTCCTCCAGTATGTCCCAGACTTCAGCCATCTTGCTTTGCAAGGTGTGTGGGGGGCACTCTGGAGGGCTCTGAGTGGCCAGTGCCAGCAGGTGACGTCAGAGACCCCTCCTGATAGGTCCTTACCTGATAAGGTAGCCAATCCCCCTCTCAGGGCTATTTAGGATCTCTCCTGTGGGTTCTCTTCAGATTCTACTTGCAATTTTCCAGCAGGAATCCTCTGCTACTACTACTTAATTCTCTGACCTCGGATCAACCGCAGCCTGCTCCAGAAACCGCTGTAACAGCAACAAAGTATCCACAAGGGATACTTTTCTTCTGCAACTTGAGCTCCAGCCAGCAACTGCAACAGTTTCCACGGTGTGCATGCTCTGAGGACTTCCTGTCTTCACCCTGCACCAGAAGGACCAAAGAAATCTCCCGTGGGGTGACGGAGTCACTCCCCTGCTCACGCAGGCACCTCCTAAGTCGACGACCGGTTCTCTTGGTCTCCTCTCACGTGATGAGCGTGCTCCTTGGAACACAGAGGGTGGACCCCATCGACACAGACTGTCCTGAGGTCCTGATGTCCAATTTGGAGGAGGTAGGACCTTGCCTTCTCCCAGAACGACAGTACTCCTGTGCACTGCGTCTTCTTCACCTCCTGAGGCCTCTGTGCACTATTTGCAAAATTTCTTTGTGCACAGCCTGGCCCAGGTCCCCAGCACTCTATCCTGCGACGCTCAACTCTCTGGGTTGATCTCCGGCGGCATGGGACCTTCCTTTGTAGTGCTGCACCAACCGCATTTTGCACCTCCTTTGTCCCCTCGTCCTTGGACACCCGTGGGTGCTATCTGGTGCTCTGAGGGCTCTCTGAAGTGCTGAGAGCCACCTCTTCCTCCTCATACACAGTTGAGGCCCCCAGGTCCTTTCTGGGTCCAGATAGTGAATAGTTGATGCAAAACGCAACTTTACAGGAACCAAGGCTTGTTGGAGGAATCCAGCACCAAAACTCGCCTGCATCCATCTTCACGACTTGGGACATCCTTTGCATCACGCAGGAAACCGCTGGCATCTTCCTAGGGTGCATTTCTGCAGTCTTCATCCAACTGGGGTCTCTTCTTTTGCACCCTTTTCTGGGTTGGCAGAGGCTCCTGTCCTTCCTGGAACTTCTTTCGACTTCTGAGCTTCGTCTCCTTCTTTTGCAGGTCTTCAGGTCCAGGAATCCAGTTTGTTGTTTGCAGATTTGGTTGGTTCTTGCAGTAATTCCAATCACAAGGTGTAGTGTGTCCTAAGGAAACTTGCAGTACTTCACTCCTGTTTTTCTGGGCTCTGGGGTGGGGTAATTTACTTACCTTTACTGTATTCTTACTCTCCCAGTGATTCTGCACACACTACACTTCTCTAGGGGGGGAATTTGTGATTCGCATTCCACTTTCTTAGTATATGGTTTGTGTTGCCCGTAGACCTATTTTCTCTCATTGCATTCTATAGCATTTCCTATTGTTTGCACTATCCTATGTCTAATTACTTGCCTTATTTTGGTGTCTAGTGTATATATTGTGTATAATACTTACCTCCAGAAGGAGTATTGCCTCTAAGATATTTTGGTACTGTGTCACCCAAATAAACTACCTTCATTTTTAATAACACTAAGTATTGTCTTTACTTGTGTATAAGTACTGTGTCGCTATTAGTGGTATTGTATGAGCTTTGCATGTCTCCTAAGTCAGCCTAAGCTGTTCTGCTATAGCTACCTCTATCTGCCTAAGCTGCTAAAACACTACTACCTTTCACTAATAAGGGTAAACTGGACCTGGTATAAGGTGTAAGTACCCAAGGTACCCACTACAAACCAGGCCAGCCTCCTACACAAAGCCAATTATGACTAACACTTGACTCAAACAGGGGGATGTGTCCTTCCTCACTTAATATTCTCAATACATACAGCTGACATGGCAGTTGTTCTGTCCATGGGAAGAATGTTCTTACCTAGCAGAAATTCTGCGAACAATGTGGTCATCTTGGATCAAACCAAGGTAGGGCAGTAGCATGCTCTTGATGAGCTGCACGCATATAACCAACAGAACAAATTATTGACCAACGAATCAAAAACCAAAATCATGATTGTTGGAAAATATAAAATAAGTCTGTAAAAGTATGGTCTGTAGAAAATATCAGCTGTCCTGCTCAAGAAGCATTTCCTTCACCAACACTTTCGCCATTTGCAGGATAAATGCAAAACTCAAAAGGACTTCGGCCGAAGCCATTTTAAACCTTATCTGAGCAAAATGTCTGCCGACGCTTTCCTACAGACTGCAATGTAAACTCTTTAGGGAAGTTTTCAACCTCCCAAACACGACGAAATAAAGTCAGATACGGTTGGGATGTGGCTTACATATTCAAAATTAAGAACGTGTCCACGAAGCTTCCTTCTTAAAATATTTCCATCAGTAACAAAATGCAAGAGTGAATCTTAGTTTTCTTTTAAACTACGTTCTGTCTGCTCTGGAAAGCTAATACAGACCTTGGTGTCACAGAAGAATGGCCAAATTTGCCATTAAAATGTTGCTAAACACACACACACTCCACACACTTGCACTTTGGAGGAAAGGTGCAATACTTTCTGAATACTGAAAAAAAGTAACAAGACCAGCGTACCTGCAGGCCGCAGTGGAGCGAGGAAGCCTGCACGAATGTTATTTCTGCAGACTTTGGACTTGTCAGGAGAAAATAGTCCACCTTTAATGCTGCTGTACTGGAGCAAGAAAAAAGAGACAGTGTTAAATCTATTTTTTTCAAAAAGTGGAATGTGCACATTCAAGGACGCACTGAGTTATTGTTTAAACACAGAAAACGTCTCAGAACTCACCTGCTTTGCAACATTTTTTAAATGGTATTTTTATTAAACAGAATGCATATTCATGACGATTTCAACATTTTAAGCAGTGTGTAAAAACATGTTTGCATAACTTCGTTCTTCCATTCTATTTACTGTTTTTAACCCTTCTATGAAGGGTAACGTTTTATATCACTTTTAATTAATTGAACAAATAAAACTGTTCTTACACAGCAGAGTATGGCACAGTGCAGCATTCTCAGTAACAACCAACCCGGCAGAGGAGTTTTGTAGCCCACCCAGCGATGTATCCATGGTAATGAGCAGTCCCTCCTACCTATTGAGACCAAAATGGTTCTGGGAACCACTCCCCTCTGGCTAGAGTATATCTCAGGGCTTCCTCTTCCTAGCTCTCACCTTACACTATGTGAATGCACAAGCTTTATCCAAGTTTCTTTCACGTTAATGTAGTTTCTAGACCTTCCAGTCAGCCCTTCATGGTGATAAGCCGAGCTCCATTTCTCACACACATGCAATCCCGGCAAAAGGCATAAAGGATTGTTCCTATTCTGGGTGCAATTTCACACCTACTCTGAAGGTGATGCCATGGCAGGGAGGAGTCAGAGCACAACACACTGGAAACTGGATAGTAGTGCACCAGTGTGCAGAGTTTAAGAACCAGCGGCTTTGGGTAAAAATAGCACAGTGCAAATAAAGGCAGTTTATGAGAGAGGTACACCATTCCTAGACATACCACACAGTATCCGACATGAGCCCACATTGTTTGAGATGGTTTGGGCAAATTGATTTCTCAGAGTCTCTATCCTGGTCAACCCCTATCCCATTCCTCATTTAGACATTGGATTGCTGACACAGATCCCTTCTCTTTCAAGCTTGCTCTGTCTTGTACCCTGAAAGGAAAATATCAGCAGGATTTTACCCCTGTTGATATTTTCCTTCGCCCGTAGAACAACTTCATAGGAGGGTATGGCGCACCTATTTATTACTGCCTCCAAGATCACCTTCCACTCGCTCAGCCCAATGACACCAGATTGATAGCCGACCTCTGAGCCCTTCAGCTCTGTCAACTGCTTCCTGCATAATTCCCTGAACTGGTTATCTATCTTTCTGAGAGATCCATGCTCATCCAAGCTGAAATCTTAAGCTTGCTTCACTTGTCACCTTATTTTTGGCGCAGAAAGGTCATACAGTATTGCCCCCTCCTTATCTAGCTCTGGGATGTCCCTCTGGAAGCCTGTTATCTTGTCAGAAAGATAAGTGGCGATTTAGAACATTGCTCTCTTCTACGAGCCTATTATTGAACAAAGAAATCCTACACCCATGAAAGAAGTCTAGGAAACTAGATGTGACGCCTTACTCTGTCTGGTAGCTCCCAGAGTGAGACAGAAAATCTTACAACCATGTCTTCTGCTTTATTGCTCTGCGGATTTGGAACTCCACACCGCCTGACATTAGACTTGATGGCTGCTTATTGTTCCATTCCCAGCTGAATCCATTCATTTTCAAGTATTCCCTCGCCTTTTTTCCTGGCTAATAAGATGCTGCACTTCGTTTATGATGCCTCTCTTTAACGTAACTCTATATTTTCAACACTGAAGTAGTTTCTTGCTACTGATAAATGCTGATTGTTACCCAACTCCTTAGTGTTCATTTTAGTTATCTCATAAACGGACTGACAGGGTTTCCAGTTTATCACCACAGAGTTTGTAACTTCCTCTATGCTGGATGCAGGGAACCACTGATCCAGTAGACAGGCACCCATATCCTTTTAAATTTCTTGTAGCATCTTCGTTGTTCAGCCTTCTGTTGGTTATTTTTAATCACTATTTCACTTTACCTGTTACTAGCTTTGTAATCTGCTCTGTTTTCATCTATGTCTTAGCCAGCCCTTTACAAATACATTTACATCTTAACCTAAAGAAATAAACTGCCATTGATGACAGAATATTAAAAAAGGAACATTTAGTGAAGTCACCACACACTGCTTACACGACTTTGCAGACGAGCAGAATTTGGACTGTAAAAGCAACATCCAAAACTTTAATAGACTTATCAATTTGTTATTACTTAATTGTCAGTGCACCAACGCACTTTAGGCACTTTAGAAAGCTCACAACCGTAAGAATACCAAAGACAAGAATTGTTGAACAAAAAGTGAGTATTTATTTGTTAAAATCCAGGTGTTCTGCTTCTGTCTGAAACTAAGTAGATTTGTTTCAGCACAGACGCACAAAGGGAGGGAGTTGCACAGTTTGGCAGCAGTGGTTGAAAAAGGTTGTTCTCCATAAGTGAGCGTTCTAGTACTTGTAGAAAGCAGTAAAATATTTGTGGATCTGAGGGAAAGCACAGGTTGGGTGACAAGGGGCAAATTTATTGGCCATGAAAGTGGGCAATGAGGAAGTGTATGGCTTTGTGTGCAATTGCTATGGCATCGAAAGCTTTCTGAGAACGAATAGTCAGCCAGACTAAGGATCTTGGTACTGGAGAGGTAAAACCTTTGAGAGTACTCAAGCAGTTGCATTCTGAATGAGTTGCAGCCAGTGCAACATTTTATCTGGAAATCCTTTGTAAATTGGGTTCGTGTATTCACGATGAGATTCAATAATGGTGTTGACTACTAAGATGTGTAAAGTGTGATTAAAGGAAGGGTCCTCTTAAGGAAGGAAGTTGAGCACGTGAAAGCTACATGTATACATTGAGCGTCTAACAGAAGAGTGTTGCATAGGGAATAACAAGTTACTCACTGTGTTTGATGGGGAATGAGGTATTTAGGCCATGACTTGAATCCATTTGACTGCCCTTGAAACAGATGTCAATACAGTCTCTTGTCTGAAAGGATTCGGCCCAAGGAAACTGTTGGCCATCCACCACCTTACAATTGTAAGAGTATCAGTTAAAGGACCCTCACTGTTTGGATGAATCCATTAAGCTAGGGAGCTTGAAGATGAGCGGAGTGTCATTGGCGTACATGCAAAATTGAGCCCCGCCTTATGACATTTTGATAAATTTTCAAGTAACAGCATGCACTGCCCCGTGTATTTTCCTCCGTCATAAGCTTTGTGAATTATGAGTCACGTCTTTCAAACTAGTCCTTAATTTGCAGGTTGGTATGAGTAATAAGCAGTCTTGTTTAGGTACACAATTTTTCTAATAACAAATGACCTTGAAATAGAAAGCAGTCAATAGTAACCATTTTATTTTACATGAGTAAACAGCTGGCCACCTGGCAGCCTTTGTAGCTAAGTGTGTTATGAAAAGATTTGCAATTCCGAAGGTTAGAAGGGATTTACTTTCAAATGAAAAACGCAGTAGGACTTTTGTTCCTTTAGGCACGAAACAAACACAGATTCTTTCTTTTTATACGGCATGAAAAACGAAAGATGCTGATTGAGAATCCCCTAAATCTAGATTGTTTTGCAATATGTACATTCTTAAGAATATCTGGCTACTCGGACAAATCCTTTTATTATTATAACAAGTTTTACTAAAGTTACAATACAGTGAGCAATTGAGTTGTATTACAATGCATAATATTATAATTAAACAGTATGGTATATAAAAATCTATATTTGCCTTAATCACAAAAACATCCCCAATCCAATGCACAACCAGTTCCACTGTATGACAAATGCCAGCAAAGGAAGGTGCTGAAAAAGTAGTGTACCTTTGTGAGGAAAACAGTTGTGTAGAGTAGCAGATTACTTAATTTATTATATCTTTCACAATAAAGGTGATACACAGATTGTAAAATCGTTATACATCTCTGATGGTGGACTTTCTAGATAAGGTACAATTGAAATTTGTTTTCACTCACATGGAACATATTACTTCATTGTGATGTTGTCAACACCATATATTTTTGTTTTGTAGTAAATTAATGTTTCGCCCGTCGTGGCTGTTATTTAGGGGACTATTAACATTAATTGTAGGCCTGAAAGGTAGAGTTGTTGGTTGAATGAGTATTCGGTCGAGTGACAGCATGTTCTTAATTGAAACTTAACCAGAAAATAAATCTGCTCCTAGTGATGCCCTCTTCATTGGCTCACCTCTGAAATATACACTATTTCGCAGTAGTTCGACACACCATGAACAGGAGTGCATAGCACAATATCCATCACTATTGAACTTATTACATTTGCAGCAAGAGTGTGTGCTCACAGGGACGAGAGCGGAGAGGTAGAAAGAAAAGTCTTCGTCTAGATCTTGATAGAATGGCAGCAGGTTTCGGTAGCATGACATCTGAGCACTGACATGCACACTATTTGTGCATGTATGATGATGTGGGAGCTGATACTGATCAGTTAGAGACTTTCCAACGTACGTCTTAAAGCAATTTAACACTGTTTTAAAATACACTTTTACAGTTCATACATACTTGAAAGCTCTATGCTTTAACATAAGGTAATCCGATTATTTTAATGTAGTACGAATTGGTTTAGGGATCCTGGTTTTGTGAATGGTGTACTTCAGTGTTCTTACCTGTTGGCAGTTGTGTTGATTTTACAGGGCTCTCGTCCATCTTGCTGGGCATGTCAGTAAGGTCATGTTTAGTTTTTTTTTGCCAGTGTGACTGACCTCGTACTGTTGTGTGGCTCACAGAATGTATTATGCTGGTAAGTGATAAATGTCCTATGAGTAGTCATTCAATGCAGCACTCACTGCCTGGAATGTAAAAAGAAACAAATTGCGTTCTCCATGTATTTTCAGTGACAGCAAATGATCTCTGGAAAGGGGTTTTGGCGGAGTCTGGTCCCGGAGCAAGAAAGGGAAGAGGAAAGAGAACCAAGAGAAAGCTGAAGAAAGATCTCAACAGGGGTCAAAGTCTTGGTGAAGGTAAGCTAACCTATCTTTTCTATCCATGGCTACTTGCCCTATTAGTTCACTTTTAAAATCAATCTATTGCTGAAAGTCCGATGGAAATTTCTAACCACATATTCCTCACTTTAGAATACTCCCCATGCACCAGACTGAATCCAGAAGCTCTTTCATAACAATGCTCCCACACACCACTAGATGTTATCTTGCTTCTCAGCGCTGGCTCTTTACCGTCCCAGAACTCATGGAGAGTAGCAACAAATGAACACCACCCCTGCCTGCTGACATCAGTTCCTTTCTTCCCACGCCTTCCGATGAGCTTCTGGAGCTCTGCTCCCACATTTATCAGCCTTATATCTTCTAGAAACCTTAAAACAGTGTCCTTTCCTAAAATGACAGGCTTCAAGCCATGATGTGATTGCAGAAAACAAGTCATGAGGTGTCTCTGATGTTTGGGCTTGAGGTATGACTCAAACTCTTATACAATTGGACCCTAATGCAGGCGACCCAGGACCAGCAGGCAAAGCTGTACATCACCAAACATGAGAAGTCATTGAGACTCTCAAATTTGCCCTGCTCCAGGGGGTAGATTCGGTCTCGCTCCCTGGTTGATTTTCATGAGGTGTCTACTTCACGGTCCGAATTGTGCTATAAGCCGAAATCGAAGTCTTTGTGCAAATAAAAAATTGACCTGAGATTCAACCCAGTCCTGCCACTCTGCATCCAGGGAGAAGGCATGAGTGTGTGCCAGTCAGTCGCCTCTAGGGTCCGTGAGTGCAGAGACGGTTCCCCAACTGGTCCTTGTGTGTCCAGAGTTCCATTGTCCCTCAGTTGTGCTGCAGAAATGTAATGCCTTCAAAAAGGCCATGCTCAGATTTTCTCTGTTTTTCTGTCTCTGTCTGAGTACCTTATGGGGCCCTAAGGCCCGCCTGGGCATCTAGTCAGGTTCTGCGGGCACGTCCTTCCCAGGCATTGACTAACCCCTTTGAACCCGTTCCGGGTCCCATAATGGCTCCAGTACAGACACCTACTCTGGTTCCTGGGCCTGCCTCAGGCCTACACTTTGCGACACTGTATTGATGCCAGCGGCACCAGAGGAAAATCCAATTCTGATCCTGATGTCTCACCCCTAACTGTCTTCAGGCTAAAGTAGACCTATATCCTGCTATGAAATTTCTAAAGTGCAGCCTGTTGTCATACAGTCTGAGTCTGCTCTTGTGCCTGTGCTAAAGTGAGTTTGCCAACAGAGGCTCCATTACATTTTTGGCTCAGACTCTAAGGAAGGTATTCCCCCAGCGGGAGATAATAATGGCGTGTTAGGGGATGGTGATCTTTCCCCCTCAACCCCCCCATTCTGATGATGACACTTTTTGTATGGATTTTCCTCATACCATTGGGCTTGATGCCTCCCATGATAAGGGGCTGGAATTGCCATTTGGTCCATCGACTGAAGAGACACCGTCATTTGCAGTGGTGGTCAGACTGCAAGCTGAGGTCCTAGATTTACAACTGCCAAATATCCACACAAAGTCTCTGTCCTTACAGGCATTAACTAGCCTGGGTCTGCCACATCTGAGTCTTTGCTCCACTTCAACGAGGCCCTCACTGATACTCTGATGGATACTTGGTCAAAGTCCTTTTCCCGTCCCAGTAGTAAATAGGCAGGTGGCAATGCAACAGAGACTCCTGTTTGTTGACCCTGAATGTCACACTTGACATTCCCCTCAAGATAGCCTGGTGGTTCAGGCTTCAATCAATATGGTGATTGCCATTTCTCTTCCCACGGCTCTTCCAGATACAAGATCTAAGAGTATTGAGGCATTTGAAAAGCGTAAGATCTCCTTGGCTAGCCTGGTGACGAGACTGGTTAATGCAGTCTGTTGTTTGGGTCACTACACACATACCCACCGGGACTGAGGTCTTGTTGCCAGTCCCGAATGATCTTAAGGTCTATCTGGCTCAAACAATTCATGATGGACAGACACAGCCAAGTATGTGATTCTTGCTGGCCTAAACACATCCAATTTGCTGGGGATATCGGATGGCACCAGAACGTTTCTCCACTGTCACATATGGATGTATTACACAGGGTTTTCTGGAGAGGTGATCATGGATATGCCCTTAGATGGCTTTAAGTTTTTGGTGAACAATCTTGTTTTACACTGGAACGATCTAAGGACAGCAGAGCCATGGCACACTTCCTTGTCCTTTGACTTGCGCCAAGCATTTCCCGCATCAGTTTAGGAAACTCATGGGCTACTCTGGGAGCTGACCTACAGACAGTGACTGGCGCTCAGCCACTGTGAGCAGTCACCTCAGTCTTTTTGAGGGCAGAGTTTTGGCAGGCACTGTGCAGGCCAGGAGGGACAGTAGTATCACTCCCCTGTAGCAACAGTCCATAAGCTACTTTAGGTTCCCCTTAGTGACGCACACCCAAGCTGTGGGTGGCAGGAGTTGGTACTCTCTCTAATAATGTCTGACAGGCGGGTTTCACAGGATGTTCGACTTGGTTATGCCCTATCCATTCTGTTTGCTCTGCCACATATTCCTCTCACATCTGACTGACTTTGAGAGGAACATCTCTATTATTTTACAGGTGGTGTGAGTGGTTTGCTGTCCAAAGTTGGTATCAAGAGGGTTCCAAACTCTAATAGAAGAGAGAGTTGATACTTTTGCTATTTGTTTTTTTTCTGTAAAAAAGACTGAGTTCTCTGGCCTTTATTGGGCCTTCGACCTCTGAACACCTTCCTGTCATAAGGTCAAATTCTAAATACACACGCTTGCCCCAGCTATTGGTCACTCTGGACGTAGTAGACTGGATAGTGTCCTTGGACCTGCAGGTTTCATACTTTCATAAAACTTTGCTGCAGTCCCACAGGAGTTACTTGCAATTCAAGGTCATACAAGAGCATTTCCATTTTGCAATGCTAAGTTGTGGCCTCACCAGAGCCCTTCGGTGTTCACAAAAGTGACTTTGGTGGTTGTGTCACACCTTTGGAAGTTTGGGACACCAGTCTTCCCCTGCCTGAACGACTGGCTGTTGATGGTGGGCTCACCACAGTCTTTCGCAGACCACCTTGTGAAGACGACTAACCTTTTGACATCATGGGGTTCCATGTTGAACAAATTAAAGTTTCACCTGATTCCTTTGCCTATTATGACATTCATTGGGACTAGTCCTGCACTCAGTGCAATTCAAAGCTTTAACCGCCACAGCAAGACTGGTACTTTCAGGCAGTGAGCCTGATGTTTCAGCCTTGGTCCTTGATCTCGATGAGTGCAGCTTTGAGGGCTCTTTGCTTCTTAGCCTCATGTATCTTCCTGGTCAACTATGTCAGGTTGCGCATGCGGGCTCTGCATTGCAATTTGAAGTTCCATTGGGTCCAGCACCAAAGAAATCTGTCAAATGCATCCAAAGTTTGGAAGAGACCACTTATGATCGGCAGTAGTGGCTGCTCAAACAAAACTTTTCTAGTGGCAGGTGTCTCACCCTTCCCAACCCAGAGTTAATGGTGATGATGATGGATACATTACTACTTGGTTGAGGACATCATCAGTGGGAGGTGGAGTTCAGAGGACTCTTTTCACCAGAGGTGGCCCTGCATCTTAGCAGTCTGTTGGAGTTCAGAGCCATTCATCTGGTGTCAAAGGGTTTCCTGCCATAATTAAATGTGCTATGCACTTGCCATGTTTGTATAGTCAGATATGTTTTTGTCATTTATTTCCTTCAAAATCTCAGACTAATAGTGAACTTAAAAGTCACCTTTAATCTGTAAGATTGCACTTAGTCTTGCTAAAATTATATAATTGCAGGAAAGGCAGGCAATAACGAACTTTCGAGTTAGATACCAGAACATGGCATCAATAAAAAAAAATCTTAGCCCTAATTCCTCAACAGGAGGATTTGCATGAAAATATTCATCACATATTTTCTTGAGCTGTATTTCAAGAAGACTAATTAGCAGAACATGCACGATTTCATGGTACCTCTTGTTGGGAGAATTCCCATTGACCCTTCTCTTGTTTGGTTCTAATAACCAAATCCCCACACTCTACAAACCTATGTTTGTGCTGGTTTCTCCCCCGTCCGTGTAGGAAGCCTTTACACTCTTTATGACCTATTCATTTATCTTAGGTCTCAGAAACAGAGGTAACTATGGGCAAATAAATGCATTTGGATGGAGTGCATTCTGTGAATGGGCAGTGACGTTTAAGTAGACTTACCAGGGATCTGTTGCCAGTGTTGTTAACACTTATATGTGAGAAAACTGCAAGTCCTGATGTATTATAATCTGTTGGTTTTTTTGCAAGCAGCACAAACACATACCATTTGTTTTTTAAATTACCACAAATCCATAGCCATATCCCTTTCGGAACCCTCCATGTAGAAATAGACAATATGGCAAACCAATCAGTCAATCATTGTTTGGCCATGTATTTCAAATGGCCAAACAAACTACATTTACTCGCTTATGACCTATCATCAGTATTTCACACGGCCGAGCACCAAATAGTAACCCAAAGACATCGTAATAAGATATTTGTGACACTGTGAGTAAGTGAATAACATCATTTAGGGACAGATATTGACCTGTCTCGCTGCCAACATCCAAGTTACTATCCCTCAGCACACAGGTTCTGGAGGGATATAACATATTGCTAGTTTTTAACGTTTATCGTGCCCCACTTCCAGACCTCGTGAAGGCATGATGCGGTGTGATTTCTTCAAATGCGAGGCTCTTTGTTGAGTTTAGCTATAAACTTCGTTCCTGTGTAACAAACTGAGATCCCTCTCCACGTGTGTTTCCTTTTATCAAAATTTTGCCTTAATAATTTTTGGGGACACACAGAATACTTTTGATTGACTTATATTAGTAGTTAGATCTCAAACATTGATAGGGGTGCTGTATTGTTAAATTAAGCTCTGGAGCTGGTGAGGCACGAGTAATCAAGAACATGGTGTCTGCCTACAAATATAAAGCATAGTCTGTCTCTTCTCTTTTTTCATGTCTTCTTTAGTAACGAGTCATTTATACGTCATATGAAGTTAGTTTTTAACCAATTCTATTGTGTTTTTATTGTATCCAGTAAAACAATATTTGCTGTCTGGAGTTTTCTTTGAGATGATTGAGATTTTCTGCCGTTAGAACAAGCTTTTATAAGTAATCAGAAATCTTAGTGTTGCCACAATTTACCATTCAGCCTCCGTATGAGTCTGCTGGGATATATGATGTTGTGGTCTGCCACTTTATAAGGCTCAAGTTGGCATTGATTGCAGCAGTAACAGTAGCGCTCTTCTTGTAAAGCTATATGACTGCTGGTGTAGGTAAAGCTGGGTTGGTGGTGTTTGATTTTTGTGAACTGAGTGGAATGAGTATGTTGGAGGCCTGAAAACTGTGTATCTAGTTTCAATTTTACAATTGGCTATTGCTGACAGCGGTGGCAATGGACAGTGTCACAGTCAGGTTCTGTGGCTTTCTGATGCATACCTGGATTGTCAGTTCAGTTTGGACTACGCCTGTTGGAGAAGGGCCAAGACTGATTTGCATGTGGCTGGTCTCTGCTAGAGTAGCTCGGTGGGTGGAAAACAATGGACTATAATCTGGTCTGAGTGATTGTCAGTGGATGAGATTAATTCAAGCATTCATTCCATCACCTTGTTTGTTGTGAAAGATTTGTCTGACATTGTTTGGTTTACAACATGATTGTGAATTAAAAACAATCTTACAGACTCTCAGTTTAGATAGAATGATCAGCAGGGTCCCAGAGTGGGAGGGGACTATGAATTGTATGGTAAGCACAGGGTTGAAAGGAATCATATGCTAAAGTAGAATGGAGTGGGAGAGTGAGTAAAAAAGTGAGTAGGCCTGTAGCATCACTAACAGCATAGCCGGTACTGAGATTGCAAGCAGTGCTTTTTCAATTGTGTTCTGATTGTCTGCTGATTTATGTTGGAGGTGAGTTGCCAAGTTCTGCATGATGCTGATTGGCAGTGAAAGGGGGTAAATGCCAGATCATCATCCACCTTTGGAGCTGTACTGGAGCTGAAGGACAGGTTTGGCAGAGCAGAGAAAATATCCACAGGTGTTGACTCCCTCCTCTCCCCCAAGTAATCCTGGTTTCAGTATTAATTGGAAGTGTGTAAAATTTTACATTATTAGCAAGATATGCAAATATCTGTGTTTTTGATGTCGATCAGTGTCAAGTTAATACATATTTTGAAAAAGGAAATGGCAAATTGTCATGATGAACTATTGCCAAGTTAATAATTACATTGAAAAGGGAAAAAACAAATCTTCTTGGTGAGTCAGTGAAATATTCTGATGATGTAAGTCCATGCCTTTCCAGGCATTTTCTGTCTGCAGAGCTTTGAACATGGGTAGTGGGATATTTGGAATATTTACCCTCATCTGATCTAGAATCAAGAATTGTAATTGAGTCATGTGAAACCCCTATGGTTTGGCTTTAAAGCTTAGGATAATGGTCTGCTCTATAGAAGTGGACTCAAACCAGTACACAGGCTGTGTTCTGCTTGGAGTATATTCCCTGCCAATCTATATTTTCACATGAATTTAGTGAAGAATGGATGATCACAAGCTTTCTCAAAAGCTTGACAGTTTTGTAGGGCTTTGACATAGGTGGTAAAAAGGCAAAACTTTGTCTTCTAGAGAAAGCTTGGTTTGCCACTAATCTTGAGAAGCGAGTAAGGTATATGTCAAGAAGTATAGGCAACAGAAACAGTCTTTATAATCTACTTATAGTCTAGAATGATCCACATAAGACGTGTTCCAATGTGAAACACTGTCAGTGGCCGGATACTAAGGATACGCAGGTTCACATCAAATTAAATACTAAATTACCAGTGTTGGGCTAATTATGTTAAGTATATCAAGAGAGTATTTTATGGCACCACAAAGAGTTTGAACTTAAGATAAAACACATTATAGAGAGAAGTATGCAGATGAACTCAAGGCAGGAGCTCCGTGATTAGCACGGCAGGATATATTTAGCAGCAGATATTCGCCAGATAAGTTATAAAGTTTCTGGTGTTATGCATAGCAAATGACTTCAAATGTTGCAGTTTCATAGGAAAGACGGAAAACGTAGTGTTCGATGCATGTGTGGCTGTTGATACACGTGCTGTTCATTCTCCTGCCATCAAGTGTTGGGGCTGGAGTTGTGCAAGTTGTTTTTCTTAGATGTCCAGAAGTCAGAAGGAACAAAAACTCCACCCATTGCAGGTAATGCGCATGGGCATTGACTCCAAGGTTAAATTGCTTTCTTTCCACTGTTTGGCCAGTGTTACAGAGTTCCAGATCAATACCCTGGCGATGATCTCTTCTGGCCTTCTTGGTTCTTTTCCCTTCCATCAGTATTATTGATCAGCACACTGGGATGAAATGGAGGGGCTCCTCCAACACCTTCCAGATGAGTATGGCAAAAAAAGTTCAAGAGCTTCTCTGAAGCCAAGTTCATCTCGAACACCTCCATTCGCTGTTCCCTGGATGCTGCTGACACTGTGGCGCATGGCATTAATTCATTAATTCTAGCATCCTCATCCATAGGCATGCTTGATTCCATGTCTTTGGTTTTGAGTCAGATGTTCAACAGCATCTCCTCAATCTGCCCTTTGACTGCTAACACCTCTTACAGCAGGTTGGACAGATTCTGGAGAAGATCAAGAAGGGCACAGAGACAGTCAAGGCCATGGGTGCCCTCCAAACACCTTCCCGTTGTGGGACTTTTCGGCATCCCACCTACAGAGGTGGTTCCTAGGCCACTTCCCCAGAGGCTTCCACCTCCTTCCAATGCCGCAGCCTCAGCCACCAGGGGTTACTTCTGTGGTACCTACAGAAACACCAGCTCCAAAGGAAGTGGTAACAGTGGTTCCCCCAATATAACTGAAACCAGTGACCTATCCCTCCATCCCCCGATCATGCGACATCTGTCAGTTGTTGACTCCAAGGGTTCTACACAAAATGGCAGAAGATTACCACAGACCAGTGGGTGTTAGACATAATACTCCATGATTACTATTTAGAACATACTTCCACTCCACCAACATCCAACACTGCAGGCACACTCTCTGGCCACACAAAACTGTCTATTTCGAGAAGCGGTAGACACCGTCTTCCACAAGGGCACCATAGAGCCAGTGCCATCATACTTGCAAGGCACACAAGTGTACTCCCTCTATTTTCTCATTTCTACCAAGGGCAAGGGGCACCTCAGTCCTGTTCTAGACCTCAAGCCCTTCCATTTTTTCAAGGGTCCTCCCCAGGCCATGTATGGAACATAAATATTGTTCCCACAAGACTCATGGGCCCTCCTTTTGAGCCTCTTCATCCTCTCCTGGAACGTAGCCTTCCTTGTCGCTATCACCTGTCTGAGGCATCTCAGTAAGCTCCAGGCTTTAATGCTGGAAGAACCTTTCTTTCAAGTTCACAAAGATAGGATTGTCCTCCAAACAAACACTAAGGGCCTGATTACAACTTTGGAGGACGGTGTTAATCCGCCCCAAATGTGACGGATATACCACCTACCGTATTACGAGTTCCATAGGATATAATGGACTCATAATACGGTGGGTGGTATATCCGTCACATTTGGGACGGATTAACACCGTCCTCCAAAGTTGTAATCAGGCCCTAAGTTTCTTCCTAATGTGGTTTCTCCCTTCCAACCTTGACCAATCTATAGAGTTACCAGTTTTCTTTCCCCAGCCTGATTCAGTTGCAGAAAGTACTCTCCATGTTCTGGATATGAAGCAACAGGCCTTATGTACTATGTGGCTAGAAAAGACCCTTTCGCAAGACTCAACAACTTTTTGTTGCCTTATCAAGCTGCACAAGGGGTGGGGTCTTTATAAATCAGGCATAGCCAGGTGAATTGTTAAATATATTCAAACATGCTATGCAAAAGCCAAGGGACCTTTGCCTATTCCCCCTAGTGCTCACTCCTACCGTAAAAAGGGGCTTCTATGGCCTTCTTAGGAAACATTCCTGTAGGTGAAATCTGCAAAGCAGCTACCTTGTCCACACCATTCACTTTTACTAAACATTATTGTGTAGCTTTAGTGGCACACCATTAAGATAATGTTGACCAGGCTGTGCGCCGTATGTTTTATTCAATCCTCTGCAACAGCCTGAGGCTAGCCACTGCTTAGGGGAGGACTGCCTTACAGTCTTTGCACAGCATGTGTATCTACAGTCACACATGCCCCGAACAAAAAATGCTACTTACTCTGTAGGCATCTTTTCACGCCATGTAGTGCTATCTATTCACATGCGCCCACCCTCCTCCCTGGAACCCTTTTGTTGTTGCAGATGTTCTTTATTCTTTACTTTTTCTAAGAATGGTAATCTCTTTTCTGTATCGCTACTCTCCATTTCCATCCTCACCCGCTGTGCAGAAAATAATCTAACAATGGATCTGGTTCCCATGTGCATTACCAGTGATAGGTGGAGTCACTGTACGTCGTGGCTTGAAGACTTCTTAAACAAAAACAAAACAAAAAAAACTTGCACAGAAATGAGCCCAACACTAGATGGCAGGAGTATGCACAACATGTGAATCTACAACATAAACATGTCATGAACAGATGCTTACAAGGTAAGGAGCATTTACCTTTCACTTTACTCATTATAAAACACCTCAACTCAGGATAGACAGATAAGGTCCCTGCCTAATGTTTTCTCTGACTGAACACCTTAATGATCACCCTTCTTTTATCACTACTTTTAATTTATTGTGTATAGTTTTCCATTTACGTTTACACCTTGGTCCAGAAAAATACCTTTTTTCCAAGCTGATCAACTTTAGACCCACTTCTTAAGAAGTAAACCCTCCTCGATGCCGTTCTGATGTTGGCACAGGAATGTCCCCTGTGCAGTGAACAGTTGTGATTTCCTGATTATTTATTTATTTTGTCCTATAGAGGTGCACTAAATGTGCTGTCGGTGACAGTGGTCTACTGCCCTTGTCATGAGTAGCACGATAAGTAGTTGTGGCAGCAAACGGGTTTTTTTGAATCTGTACTTTATCAGAGCTTTTATGTGGCTCACTAAAGCAGAGGCCTACTTACTCACTCTTGTAAAGATCAGCTTCTGTATGCTTATCCAGTTCCTATCCCTAACATACTGAGTGCATGTTGTGTGTGTTACCTGTGTTGTGTGTGTGAGTGAGCCATTTTGTATACCTCTGCCTTGGCCTTTGCACAAGAAATCTGTGCTTGTTGAAAAATGCTCTTCAGTGCCAAACAATGTATACCCGGCGAGCCAACTGAAAAAATGTAAAACGTCTTCAAGTCACCAATCCATAGCCGTAGAACTCTACAAAACATTTAGCTTTATCAAATTATTTCCATTATGTGTTCACTTCCACAAAAACAGTTATTAAATGAACCATTTAAGAACTCCCTCTTAACATAGTCAACCAGAGACTGTGAAACAAAATGCACATGAGCAGCAGATTCATACCGAAGGGTGCTGTATAGTGCAAGGTGCTATAGATGTTTTGTTAATATAACTTAACACACACTGCCTATTTACCATTTGGATTAAGATTTTCTGGAAATTCTTTTTATTCTTTATTTGATATACTTTAGGACGTTCTGGCTTTTTGTGGCCTGGCCTCAACGCCCCAATTGTAAAAAGTGGCACAATTCAAACCATCGGCAAGCGAGACCAAGCACAGATGCAGGAGATGCAGGCAGAAATCATCCGTCAAAGAGACGAATGGGACAAGAAAAGAAAAGCAAGGGTGAAGAGAGAACGAGGATGGACTGGAAGCTCATGGGGAGGTGTCAGCCTTGGAGCACCGGATCCTGGCCCAAATGGAGGTAAGCTCATGGAACTTGTATCTATGCATATTTATACTGGACTACTTCCATATCTCTAGTTTTAATTACTGAGGCTGTTTCGATTGCCAATCATTATGGTCTCTAGGTTTCAAGACCTAGTTTATAATGTATAGTGCCCACATGCCACACACCAGTTTGAGGTTTGCGTTTTTTTCCCTCAAAGAATTTATGCTAGGTGGAGAGGCAATACTTTTTTCCAAACATTTATGCTGTCTTACCTCAATATTTTCCTGAGTTATGTACGACCTTTCTCTCTCTCTCCACATCTTCTTTTTCAAACAACCCCCACACATCACCCCCCCATAAAACCTATGCACATGCTGACACACACATGCACATTTAACCTATTTTAAGAATGTCAGATGTTACCCATTGTTCCAGTGGCAGTGGAAGACATCGTTGTACGCAGTTCAGTGCTGCTTATATTAGGTGGAGAAGCCAGAATTGTGCCTTTATGGTGCCAATGTGAACGATAAGTTATTGGTGGGTTTCAGCAAGAGCAAACTCTAAATCACGGGTTGGACCAATCTATAGCTTTTGAAAAATACAATTATCGTGTGTTGAAGACCTTAATACTAGTAATGAATTTCAGAATAATAACCCATGCAAAAAAACACCAAAAAAACACCATGTGCCTCTTGTAACCTCTTAGCTGCTGGGCCTTTTCTCCCCCCAGTGCTGAGCCCTTTTTTGGCTATTTGGGGTAGTTCGTGCTTAGGCCTTCATAACGTTTTGTCCACATAAGCTATCCACGCCAAATTTGCGTCCTTTTTTTCCAACATCCTAAGGATTCTAATGGTACCCAGAGTTTGTGGTTTCCCCTGGAGGAGACCAAGAAATTAGCCAAAATACAGTGAAAATTTCGTTTTTTCCCAAAAAATTAGAAAAAAGGGCTGCCGAAGAAGGCTTGTGGTTTTTTCCCCTGAAAATGCCATCAACAAAGGGTTTCTGGTGCTGAAATCACCATCTTCCCACCTTTCAGGACCGGGCAGACTTGAATCAGAAAACCATATTTTTCATCACAAATTTGGCATTTTACTGGGACATACCCCATTTTTACTATTTTTGGTGCTTTCAGCCTCCTTCCAGTTAGTGACAGGAATGGGTGTGAAACCAATGCTGGATCCCAGAAAGCTAAACATTTCTGAAAACTAGACAAAATTCTGAATTTAGCAAGGGGTTATTTGTGTAGATCCTACAAGGTTTTCCTACAGAAAATAACAGCTGAAATAAAAAAATATTAAAATTGAGCTGAAAACAACAGCCATTTTTCTTTATGTTTTACTCTGTAACTTTTTCCTGCGATGTCAGATTTTTTAAAGCAATATACCGTTATGTCTGCTGGACTCTTCTGGTTGCGGGATATAAAGGGCTTGTAGGTTCATCAAGAACCCTAGGTACCCAGAGCCAATAAATGTGCTGCACCCTGCAGTTGGTTTTCATTCTATACTGGGTATACAGCAATTCATTTGCTGAAATATGAAGAGTGAAAAATAGGTTTCGAGAAAACCTTTGCATTTCCAAAATGGGCTCAAGATAAGGTTTTTAGGAGCAGTGGTTATTTGCACATCTCTGAATTCCGGGGTGCCCATACTAGCATGTGAATTGCAGGGCATTTCTCAAATAGACGTCTTTTTTACACACTCTCTTATATTTGGAAGGAAAAAATGTAGAGAAAGATAAGGGGCAATAACACTTGTTTTGCTATTCTATTTTCCCCCAAGTCTCCCGATAAAAATGATACCTCACTTGTGTGGGTAGGCCTAGCGCCCGCGACAGGATATGCCCCAAAACTCAACGTGGACACATCCCATTTTTTGACAGAAAACAGAGCTGTTTTATGCAAAGTGCCTACCTGTAGATTTTGGCCTCTAGCTCAGCCGGAACATAGGGAAACCTACCAAACCTGTGCATTTTTTTAAACTAGAGACCTAGGGGAATCCAGGATGGGGTGACTTGTGGGGCTCTGACCAGGTTCTGTTACCCAGAATCCTTTGCAAACATCAAAATTTGGCCAAAAAAACACTTTTTCCTCTCATTTCGGTGACAGAAAGTTCTGGAATCTGAGAGGAGCCACAAATTCCCATCCACCCAGCATTCCCCCAAGTCTCCCGGTAAAAATGGTACCTCACTTGTGTGGGTAGGCCTGGTGCCCGCGACAGGAATAGATCACACAACGGTCAATGTTGGTCCTTACATGAGGCAGCTGTTGACCCTGGGGTGATCCATTCCTGACGCAGGCACTAGGTGTAGGCACTCAAGTGGGGTAGTGTTTTTATCAGGACAGGTGAGGAATCACTGGGTGGTAGGAATTTTGTGATTATTCAACATTTCAGCTTTGCAGGGTATTCTGGGTAAGAAAACTTTGGGGAATCCACACAAGTCACACCTCTGTGGACTCCCCCAAATGTCTAGTTTCCAGAAATGTTTGGGTTTAGTGTGTTTCTCTATATGGCCGCCGAACCCAGGACCAAAAACACAGGTGCCTGCCTTACAAAACCAGTTTGTTTTGCGATAGGTAATTTTGATGTCTCCACAATACGATTTGGGGCTGAACTAAATTGGGGAGCTCCCAAGAGATATATATATATACAGCTGTGCTGCGATCGGGGACCAGGTAACACTTTCAGGAAGGCCTTGTAAGAAAGGGGAGACTCTCCCCTTTCTTACGAGGCCTTCCCGAACGTGGGGAAGGCCGTTTTCCCTGTTGGAGCAGGAAGCGGCCGCAAGGCTGCTTCCTGCTCCGATGGGGGAATCAACTTTGTTACGTCAGCGCGCCTCGCGGTGCGCTGACGTCACAAAGGGGCGGGTGGGGGGCGGGGGAGACACGGAAGAGCTTCCGTGTCTCCCTGGGGCAAAAAAAAATAATTAATAAATCCTCGGGTGCAACCCCCTCCCTGGTGTCGGCCACTGGTCATGACCTGCACCAGGGAGGTAGTGCAGGCATCGGCCAGTGGCCGACGCCCGCATTGAAGGGGTTAACTCAGCAAGGAGGCACCCAATGCCCAAGGTCTGCCTGTTGGCTGTAGCTCTGTGGGACACTGATTTGCAACAAGCCATGTTTATCCTAATCTCATTGGAGGTGTCAAAACCACCACAGCAGGCATTTGAAAAGGATGCTTTGGTTTTCAGATGAGTAGGAAATCCTCCAGTCCGACTTCGAGGCCTAGGGATTGTGATCTCCCATAGACACTTTAGAAACCCATGTAAACACAAAGTTTACTTGGATGGCAGAGAACCTGGTTCACTGAGATTGGCTGGATGTTTGTCTGGACCCTGACGTGTCTGTACTTTTTTCTCAATTGCTCATATTCACAGAGTTCTCCAGAAAGTTGTGGAGAGACAAAGGTGTGCATGATTGTGGTGGCCTCTCCAAGTTTGATACTCTGACCTACACCTTCTGCAAGGCAGCTACATTTGCCATTCTCCAAAGAAGGGACTTTCTCCCTATGAAGGAAGAGAGCGTGGTATATGCTTCCCTGCCATCGATCAGCTTGAACTCTAGACTCCTTAAGATTTGCATTTTCATCACCTTTGAGAACTTAGAGGTCTCTGCAGCTTCCAGAAAATATTTCACCAGAACCCAGTAATTTGTATAAGACTGAGTCTGTCACTGGCTAGTGGTACAGAACGCCATTCTGCACGATGTACTGTTTTTTTCACATTTCCTGTCTTAGACTGAAGTGCAGATGCAGATCATCGAGATTTAACTCTTATCCATAGGGTCTTACTGGAACATGCTTAGGGAATTATTCGCCAAAGGCACTGATATCGTCAAGATAAGTTTGACGTGTCTGATGTATTACTTTCCTATGGTATGGCACCCAGTTGCTTTTTTGTAACTATTTTTTTCAATTACACTATAAAATTTATATTCATTCAATTATTACTAGTCCTTTTTTGGTTACGTAAAACCTGTCTACCATATGCAAGAAAGCTGCATTTTTTTAAGGCTAATACATGTCTTCAAGTGTTAAGCAGTACAGAAGTACGTATATGCATGGCATTCTGAATTGACAACATTCTTCTTTGCTCCATTTTTACACCATAAATTTACAATCTTTAAATATGTTTGGAGCAGGAAAAACCGACACATCCCACAGTTTTATGAATCCGGTCTTAATATTAATCCTCAAATTAGTCCAATGCTTCAATGAAGTAGGCCTAACAGAACACCCAGGAAAATGAATTTTCTTTTGGCTGAGGGGGCTCTCCTCCCTGTTGCAAGTACTGAGTCTTTAAGGAAATTACATGTTCGATGGCATATGTTGCTGCAGATACACATGTTTGGCACAGTCCGCTGCCTGGTGTTGGGCTCGGAGTATTACAAGTTGTTTTTCTTCGAAGAAGTCTTTTTGGTCACGGGACCGAAGGACTCCTCCCTCTTTGGCTCCATTGCGCATGGGCGTCGACTCCATCTTAGATTGTTTTTTTTCCGCTGTCGGGTTCGGACGTATTCCTTTTCGCTCCGTGTTTCGGTTCGGAAAGTTAGTCAGAATCTCGGAAGAAAGCGTCGGTATTGTTCCGTTCGGTATCGGGATAGTTAGGTACATCGACACCGATCATCGGAAGACTTTGGGGCAGTTTCGATCCCCCATCGGGGCCTGGTCGGCCCGACCGCGTGCGACATCGAAGCCGATGGAACGGACCCCGTTTCGTTTCTGCCCAAAATGTCACAGTAAGTATCCTTATACAGATCAGCACTTGGTCTGTAACTTGTGCTTGTCCCCCGAGCACAAGGAGGATACCTGTGAAGCCTGTCGAGCCTTCCGGTCCAGAAAAACACTCCGGGACCGAAGAGCCAGGCGTCACCAAATGGCGTCCACGTCGACAAAACAACGTTTCGACGACGAAGAGGAAACATTCTCGGTTCCGGAATCAGAATCCGGAGACTCCGACGTCGAACAACAGCAACAAACTGTGAGTAAGACGTCGAAAAGTAAATCCATCGACAAACCAAAAGCCCAGGGGACGCCACTGCCAACAGGCCATGGCTCGACCCATAAATCAGGCGACCCGTCGAAGGGGCCGAAAAAGGGCACGCCCATAGCGAAGACACCCGACTCCGGTCGAGGGACCGCCATGGAGCAACCTCGGAGCCGAGAAAGCGGCTCCGAGAGACAAAAACAAGATACCGGCACCGAAAGACATCGGCACCGAGAATCCGTGCCGAAAGGAACAAAAATTCTGTCGGTGCCGAAACCGAAAAAACATTCTCTCTCGGCGCCGAAAAATACCACACCTTCATCCTACTCAGAGGAACAAGGACTAAGTGGCCAAATGCACAAATTTGGACAAGAGCTCCAAAGTGTAGAATCGGACTACACACAAAAGAGACTGTGCATCCAGCAAGATACAGGGAAGATATCAACCCTTCCCCCAATCATGAGGAAAAGAAAGATCGGACTTCCAAAGGATGACACACAACCACAAGCCAAAGTGGTTAAAAAAGTCACGCCTCCGCCCTCTCCTCCACAGGCATCGCCGACACAAACACCGCCACAAATGCACTCACCAGCGCAAACTACCATAAGTCATGACGATCAGGATCAAGACGCTTGGGACCTGTATGACACCCCAGTGCCGGACAATGATCCCGAGTCATACCCCACAAAGCCGTCACCGCCAGAGGACAGTACCTCATACTCGCAACTGGTGGCTAGGGCTGCAGACTTCCACAATGTCCAACTGCATTCCGATCCTATAGAGGATGATTTCTTATTTAACACCCTCTCGGCTACACATAGCCAATATCAATGTCTCCCAATGCTACCAGGGATGTTACGGCACGCAAAACAAATTTTTGAGGAGCCCGTAAAATCAAGAGCCATCACCCCAAGGGTGGATAAGAAATACAAACCACCACCCACAGACCCAGTGTTTATTACTTCACAGTTACCACCCGACTCTGTGGTAGTAGGGGCAGCTCGCAAAAGAGCAAATTCACATACATCTGGCGACGCCCCACCTCCGGACAAAGAAAGCAGAAAATTTGACGCGGCAGGGAAAAGAGTGGCGTCACAGGCAGCCAACCAGTGGCGCATCGCAAATTCACAAGCGCTGCTGGCCAGATATGACCGCGCACACTGGGACGAGATGCAACTTCTCGTAGACCATCTTCCCCAGGAATACCAAAAAAGGGCGCAGCAAATAGTGGAAGAGGGACAAACGATCTCAAACAATCAAATCCGCTCTTCACTAGACGCAGCCGATACTGCAGCAAGAACAGTCAACACTGCTGTCACCATAAGGAGACACGCTTGGCTACGCACTTCAGGCTTCAAACCTGAAATCCAGCAGGCTGTCCTTAATATGCCCTTCAACGAGAAACAACTGTTTGGCTCGGAAGTGGATACAGCCATTGAAAAACTTAAAAAGGACACAGACACGGCCAAAGCCATGGGCGCACTCTACTCCCCGCAGAGCAGAGGCTCTTTCAGAAAAACTCCATTTAGAGGGGGGTTTCGTGGCCAACCCACAGACACCACCAGCCAACAATCAAGAACCACACCATATCAGGGTTCCTTCCAAAGGGGTGGTTTCAGGGGATATCGGGGGGGTCAATTCCCAAGGAGTAGGGGAAGATTCCAGACTCCAAAAACACCTCCACCTAAACAGTGACTTTCAAGTCACGCAACCCCTTCACTCAACACCAGTGGGGGGAAGACTAAGCCAATTCTACCAAGCTTGGCAACAGATTACAACAGACAATTGGGTATTAGCAATAATCCAACATGGCTATTGCATAGAATTCCACAACTTCCCACCAAACATCCCCCCCAAAACACGCAAAATGTCACAACATCATTTAGAACTTTTAGGACTAGAAGTTCAAGCACTACTGCAAAAGGATGCAATAGAATTAGTACCAGTACAACAAAAAAACACAGGAGTTTACTCCCTGTACTTTCTAATTCCAAAAAGAGACGAAACATTAAGACCAATATTAGATCTCAGGACACTAAATACCTACATCATATCGGACCATTTTCACATGGTCACACTACAAGACATCATTCCACTGCTCAAACAGCAAGATTACATGACCACATTAGACCTAAAGGATGCGTACTTTCATATACCAATACACCCTTCTCACAGAAAGTACCTACGGTTCGTATTCAAAGGAATACATTACCAATTCAAGGTGTTGCCATTCGGAATAACAACTGCACCAAGAGTGTTCACAAAATGTCTAGCAGTAGTAGCAGCACACATCAGGAGACAACAGATACATGTGTTCCCTTACCTAGACGACTGGCTAATCAAAACCAACACAGTAAAAAAATGCGCAAACGACACCACCTTTGTCATACAAACCCTTCACAAACTGGGGTTTTCCATCAACTACACAAAATCACACCTAGAACCGTGTCAAACACAACAATATCTAGGAGCAACCATCAACACATCAAAAGGAATTGCCACTCCAAGTCCACAAAGAGTGCAAGCATTCCACAAGCTAATAAGTGCTATGTTTCCAAACCAAAAGATACAAGCAAAACTTGTGCTAAAACTTCTAGGCATGATGTCATCATGCATAGCCATTGTCCCAAACGCAAGACTACACATGCGACCCTTACAACAGTGTCTAGCATCACAATGGTCACAGGCACAGGGTCAACTTCAAAATCTGGTGTTGGTAGACCGCCAAACATACCTCTCGCTTCTATGGTGGAACAGCAAAAATTTAAACAAAGGGCGGACATTTCAGGACCCAGTGCCTCAATACGTTATAACAACAGATGCTTCCATGACAGGGTGGGGAGCACACCTCAATCACCACAGCATTCAAGGACAATGGGATATACACGAAACAAAACTTCATATCAATTACCTAGAACTGTTGGCAGTATTTCTAGCGTTAAAAGCCTTCCAACCCATAATAACACACAAATACATTCTTGTCAAAACAGACAACATGACAACAATGTATTATCTAAACAAACAAGGAGGAACACACTCAACACAATTGTGCCTCCTAACACAAAAAATTTGGCAGTGGGCGATTCACAACAACATTCGCCTAATAGCACAATTTATTCCAGGAATACAAAACCAACTAGCAGACAACCTTTCGCGAGACCACCAACAAGTCCACGAATGGGAAATTCACCCCCAAGTTCTGAACAAGTACTTTCAAATTTGGGGAACACCCCAGATAGATTTGTTCGCAACAAGAGAAAACTCAAAATGCCAAAACTTCGCATCCAGGTACCCACACCGCGAATCACAAGGCAATGCTCTATGGATGAATTGGTCAGGGATATTTGCGTACGCTTTTCCCCCTCTCCCTCTCCTTCCATATCTAGTAAACAAGTTGAGTCAAAACCAACTCAAACTCATACTGATAGCACCCACATGGGCAAGACAACCTTGGTATACAACTCTACTAGACCTTTCACTAGTACCGCATGTCAAACTACCCAACAGGCCAGATCTGTTAACACAACACAAACAACAGATCAGACATCCAAACCCAGCATCATTGAATCTGGCAATTTGGCTCCTGAAATCCTAGAATTTGGACACTTGGACCTCACACAAGAATGCATGGAGGTCATAAAACAAGCTAGAAAACCTTCCACTAGACACTGCTATGCATCTAAGTGGAAAAGATTTGTTTACTACTGCCATGCCAATCAAATACAACCAGTACATGCCTCTACTAAAGACATAGTAGGATACTTACTACATTTGCAAAAAGCGAATCTCGCTTTTTCATCTATAAAAATACACCTCGCAGCTATATCTGCTTACCTACAAACTACTCATTCATCGTCTCTATTTAGAATACCAGTTATTAAAGCATTCATGGAAGGGCTAAAAAGAATTATACCACCAAGAACACCACCAGTTCCTTCATGGAACCTTAACATCGTCTTAACAAGACTCATGGGTCCCCCTTTCGAACCCATGCATTCCTGTGAAATGCAATATCTAACCTGGAAGGTCGCATTTCTCATTGCAATCACATCCCTCAGAAGAGTAAGTGAAATACAGGCATTTACCATACAAGAACCATTTATTCAAATACACAACAATAAAATAGTTCTAAGAACAAATCCTAAATTTCTGCCAAAAGTAATCTCACCATTCCATTTAAATCAAACAGTAGAATTGCCAGTGTTCTTCCCACAACCAAATTCTGTGGCTGAAAGGGCACTACATACATTGGACATCAAAAGAGCACTAATGTATTACATTGACAGAACAAAGCTAATCAGGAAAACAAAACAACTGTTCATAGCTTTTCAAAAACCACACATAGGAAATCCAATCTCTAAACAAGGCATTGCTAGATGGATAGTCAGGTGCATTCAAACATGCTATCTTAAAGCCAAAAGAGAATTGCCTATTACACCAAAGGCACACTCAACCAGAAAGAAAGGTGCTACAATGGCCTTTCTAGGAAACATTCCTATGAGCGAAATATGTAAGGCTGCAACCTGGTCTACGCCTCATACGTTTACTAAACACTACTGTGTAGACGTACTAAATGCACAACAAGCTACAGTGGGCCAAGCTGTACTAAGAACATTATTCCAAACTACTTCAACTCCTACAGGCTAAACCACCGCTTTTAGGGGAGGTAACTGCTTTACAGTCTATGCCAAACATGTGTATCTGCAGCAACATATGCCATCGAACTGAAAATGTCACTTACCCAGTGTACATCTGTTCGTGGCATTAGTCGCTGCAGATTCACATGTACCCTCCCACCTCCCCGGGAAGCCTGTAGCCGTTTAGAAGTAGATCATAAACCTTAAACATCTGAACATTTGTAAATAATTTTTAGAAACTCTTATCATACATACATATTCACTCCATTGCATGGGCACTATTTATACCAAACAACTCCATCCTCACCCTCTGCGGGGAAAACAATCTAAGATGGAGTCGACGCCCATGCGCAATGGAGCCAAAGAGGGAGGAGTCCTTCGGTCCCGTGACCAAAAAGACTTCTTCGAAGAAAAACAACTTGTAATACTCCGAGCCCAACACCAGGCAGCGGACTGTGCCAAACATGTGAATCTGCAGCGACTAATGCCACGAACAGATGTACACTGGGTAAGTGACATTTTCATTATACGGGAAGACATGCTTCAGTTTTGAAGCAGAAAAGGGGGAGTAAT
The DNA here is from genome assembly GCF_031143425.1 of Pleurodeles waltl. NCBI lineage: Eukaryota > Metazoa > Chordata > Amphibia > Caudata > Salamandridae > Pleurodeles > Pleurodeles waltl. Next base: position 933,338,765 of record NC_090444.1, read on the forward strand.
ACAACTTGAATGTATACATTATCCCTCCACTCATTCTGAAGAGCCTAAACATTTTCAAAGAAGTTACATTGATCTGCAGTTATGGCATGGATACCAGAACCATTAAGGTAAGTGGGCTTAACCACCTAATCCGCCTTATGGCGGCCATTCTAGTGAATAATGCCCAGCTGCAGTGTTTTCAAATCCAAAGATAATAGCGAGGAAAGTAAGAGCACGTTTAGACCAGGCAGTGTGCTGCTTTAATAAAATCAAAGAAGCAGAAAGACATTTTCAGGATAATGAAGGAGCCCCAATCTCCTGATTGTTACTCAAAGTGTAACTCCTTCTCAAGAGGTTTGCAACCAAAGCCTAACTCAACTCAACCAATTGAATGATGTCTTTTTATGAATAAAATTAATTAGAGACAACATTGTTAAAAATTCCAAATTACAGAAGACAGCAGAACCTCACCTAATTCTTTTCCTATTTCTATTTTTCAACCCCATAACCGAGGGTCGCCTACAAGAGCTGATGACAAAAGTTGAATCGGCCTCACCATAACATCCCGTTCCTCTGGTAACCTTAAAAAAAAAAATGCAACGGCGATAGAGGCCCCATATTTTTAATAAATAAATCCCTGGCACAGGCTGCAGTGCTGAAATCATCTGAAAATTCCATTGCCTTCCCACTGTTAAAAATGATAAAGCGATGATCCAACCCTTTAAAAACTATTGGCCAATATCTTTGCTTTCTTACTTGAAAATGGGTTTCGAAGCACATGTAGCCTGGGAGATTTGTACCAAACTTAAGACTTCTGGCCATCCTAACCTTTTACAGGCAGATTTTGCCCGCTGCATAAAATATAATCTGTGTTATCAGTACTGGGTGATCTAAACTGGATGGTGACAAGGGACTAATTACTGGATTTGTCCACCAGTTTAGACACAGTGGATCGTTACATCTTGGTTGACTATGTGATGGCTGCCTGGCCTCATAGTTCCACATTGAATTGGGTAAAATAGTTTTTTTGAAGATGGATTTAAAGCAGTTCACTGATCACCCTTTGTAGCTGCTGCTACACATACAAACTCTGAAGTCTCTCAGGGCACTTTCCTTATCTCCAAGCCTATTTAATGGGTATGCTAGGCCATTGGTAAAGGAGCTAGGAGCAAGAGGCTGCAGATTATACAGCAACACAGACAACTCCAAAAATCTTGGAATAACTGTTGACAGTTGTCTTTCCAGGAAATCGCAGATTAGAGCACTGGTGTCCAAATGCATATATCTATTGAAAATGATCAGGGAGTTAGTTCTCATTTTCCTTACGTTAGTTTTAAAAATCGTAATCATGAATTCCGTTATATCAAGATTAGATAATGCGAACTCCATCCACTAAATCCTCCCCAAGAATGCTGACCACAGATTGCAAGTGGTGCAAAATGAGGCAGCTCACCTCATTTACAAACTCCCTAAAAGCACCTACACTACCGCACTGCCGACACAACTTCACTGGTTACCAGTGAAACAGGATTCAATTCAAAATCTGCTGCCTAACTTTTAAAAGTTGTAAATGGAATGGACCTCGTGTTGTGGCTAGGAGGATTAAGAAGTATCCTGCACCAAGCATCCTAAGGACATCCCACTTCAACTAATTACACTTAGATATTTGAAGAAAAGAGACCATAGTTTCTCTCTTCAGGCTTTTTAGGAAAAACTTGAAAACATGGCTATTTAGGGAAGCCTACTACCGTTGAAGCGCTAATCAGCTTTTGATTAATTTTCATAGCATTTACATAGCCTATTCCGAGCGCCAAGAAACCTGTGGCGATCGTGCGCTCTATCAAGCTTAATTAACATAACAATACGTTTGCTTTCTTATACTATGTTACTCTGGCTTAGCAATTGACATTTCTTAATCCTTCGAAACTTAACAGGTCTTGACTTTAAATGGCAGTTTTTGTAAAGTCTAAAACAAGACTGAGAAACAAATTGAAAACAACCACTCATCCTCTGACAGTGCCTAATTATCAACGGTGGCCTATGAGACAGGCACAGAGAGAAGTGTGAGACCTATAACAACCATTATTCAATGGGACGTTCTGGGCAGATGCTCCAAAGCAAGCCTATCAATGCACCTCCGTGAAAGTAGCCTGAGTCCAGGGGCCAGCCACTGTGCCACTTATGTATATTATTCTTGAAAGGATCTTTTGTTTCTTAGGAATTTATCAGATGTGCTGCCTGAGGAAATGTTAAGGTCCATGTACTTAAGTGGTATTCTTAGAGAAACAATGCATCATGCTTTTTGCTCTGGTACGTCCTCTGCTATGCATTGTATTTCTAGCTTAAAGTTAGCATATTTTAATATACACTCCTTCCCAAAACATGCGTTAGAAGTTAATGACTTGATTACCGCTAATAATTTGTAAGTGTTACTTTTATCAGCGATGTGTCTCGAAAATGGCTTGTGCCATCTCGAGGATGGCACAAGATTGTGGCCATCCCCAACAGCTCTAAATTTTTGTACCAGAATAGCAATTCTGAAATAAAATGGAGGTGGGTGGCAGTTATTAAGAAAAGTGTATATAAATATATATATATATATATATATGTTCGATGGCATGTGTAGCTGCAGATACACATGCTGTGCACATCCCACCATCTGGTGTTGGGCTCGGAGTGTTACAAGTTGTTTTTCTTCGAAGAAGTCTTTTCGAGTCACGAGACCGAGGGACTCCTCCCATTTCGACTCCATTGCGCATGGGCGTCGACTCCATCTTAGATTGTTTTTTTTTCCGCCATCGGGTTCGGACGTGTTCCTTTTCGCTCCGTGTTTCGGGTCGGAAAGTTAGTTAGAATCTCGGAAAAATCGTCGGTATTGTTTGCGTTCGGTATCGGGTTCGTTACAACAGATCGACACCGAATTAAGAAGAGCTCCAGTGGCCCTTCGGGGTTTTCTTCCATCCCCGTCGGGGCCTGGTCGGCCCGGCCACGTGTCTCTTCAAGGCTGATGGAACGGACCCCATTCCGCTTCTGTCCAGGATGCCATAACAAGTATCCATATACAGATCAACATCTGGTCTGTAACTTGTGTTTGTCACCAGAACACAAGGAGGATACTTGTGAGGCCTGTCGAGCGTTTCGGTCCAGGAAGACACTCGGGGACCGAAGAGCAAGAAGACTGCAAATGGCGTCGGTGCCGACAGGACAAGAGCGTTTCGAGGAGGAGGAAGAAACATTCTCCACCCAGGAGTCAGACTCTGAGGAGATCGATCCCGAGGAAACGCTGAAAACCGTGAGTAAGACGTCGAAAACAAGAACTCACGAGAAAAGTGCTAAAGCCCAGGGGACGCCACCGCCAACAGGCCATGGCTTAACCCGAAAAGTAGGTGACCGTTCATCGGCACCGAAAAAGGGCGAGCTGGTGTCGAAGTCATCCGACTCCGGTCGAGATACCGGCACATAGCAATCTCGGGCCCGAGATAGTGGCTCAGAGAAGATTCGGCACCGAGACAGCGGCACCGAAACGGGTCGGCACCGAGAGAGCACGACGCCGAAAGTAAAAAAGGTTTCGTCGGAGCCGAAAAAAGCAGCCGAAAAGGTTTCGGTACTGAAATATCCGGCCTCGGAACCGAAAACAAGTTCCTACACTGAGGAACAAGGACTGTCCACACAAATGAAGACACATAGATTTGGACACGAATTACAGGCAATAGAGCCAGATCACACACAAAGACGGCTCTTTATTCAAAAAGATACAGGGAAGATCAGCACTCTTCCTCCAGTCAAAATGAAACGCAAGCTTGCCTTCCAAGACAAAGACAAACAGCCACACGCAAAGGTGGCTAAACAAGTAACACCACCACCATCCCCACATCACTCTCCGCAACCATCACCCGTAGCCACTCCACCAATGATGCAATCCCCAACTCATACAGGAATGAGTCAAGATGACCCTGACGCATGGGACCTTTATGACGCACCAGTGTCAGATAATAGTCCAGAATGCTATCCAGCTAAACCATCGCCACCAGAGGATAGTACAGGCTACGCACAGGTGGTGTCAAGAGCAGCTGCATTTCATAATTGCAGCCTTCATTCAGAGCCCATTGAAGACGACTTTCTTTTTAATACACTGTCGTCCACACACAGCCAATATCAGAGTCTTCCTATGCTACCCGGAATGCTAAAACACTCCAAACAAGTGTTTGAGGAGCCTGTTAAAGGGAGAGCCATTACTCCAAGAGTAGATAAAAAATACAAACCGCCACCAACAGACCCAGTGTACATTACACAACAGCTAACACCAGACTCTGTTGTAGTGGGAGCAGCGCGCAAAAGAGCCAACTCTCATACTTCAGGAGATGCACCACCTCCAGATAAAGAAAGTCGAAAATTCGATGCTGCAGGCAAATGGGTGGCGGCACAGGCAGCAAACCAGTGGCGTATTGCAAATTCGCAAGCTTTGCTAGCCAGATATGATAGGGCCCATTGGGATGAGATGCAACACCTTATTGAACATTTATCCAAGGAGTTCCAAAAAAGAGCGCAGCAAGTAGTAGAAGAAGGACAGGGTATATCAAATAATCAGATACGGTCAGCAATGGATGCTGCAGACACAGCTGCTAGAACTGTCAACACAGCTGTAACAATAAGGAGACATGCATGGCTGCGTACATCAGGATTTAAACCAGAGATACAGCAAGCTGTGCTGAATATGCCATTCAACGGACAGCAGTTGTTTGGGCCGGAGGTGGACACTGCGATCGAAAAACTTAAAAAAGACACTGACACGGCCAAAGCCATGGGCGCACTCTACTCCCCACAGAGCAGAGGCACATTTCGAAAGACACAATTTCGAGGGGGGTTTCGAGGGCAAACCACAGAAGCCACAACCTCACAAACAAAGCCCACTTACCAGAGCCAGTATCAGCGGGGAGGTTTTCGGGGACAATATAGAGGGGGACAATTTCAAAGGAACAGAGGAAAGTTCCAAAGTCCCAAAACTCCTCCAAACAAGCAGTGGCTTCAAGGTCACAAATCCCCAACACATAACACCTGTGGGGGGGAGACTAACCAAGTTTTACAAACATTGGGAGGAAATAACAACAGACACTTGGGTCTTAGCAATTATCCAGCATGGTTATTGCATAGAATTTATCAAATTCCCTCCAAACATCCCACCGAAAACACAAAATATGTCAAAACAACTTATAGATCTCCTAGGACTAGAAGTTCAGGCATTGCTACAAAAAGAAGCAATAGAGTTAGTACCAAAACAACAAATAAACACAGGAGTTTACTCCCTTTACTTTCTAATACCCAAAAAAGACAAGAGTCTGAGACCTATACTAGATCTCAGAACATTAAATACCTACATCAAATCAGATCACTTTCACATGGTTACATTACAAGACGTAATCCCACTGCTCAAACAACAAGACTACATGACAACACTAGACCTAAAGGGTGCATATTTCCATATACCAATACATCCTTCACACAGAAAGTACCTAAGGTTTGTATTCCAAGGGATACATTACCAATTCAAAGTGTTGCCATTCGGAATTACAACTGCACCAAGAGTTTTTACAAAATGCCTAGCAGTAGTAGCTGCACATATCAGAAGGCAGCAAATACATGTGTTCCCGTACCTAGACGATTGGTTAATCAAAACCAACACGCTAAGACGGTGTTCACAACATACAAAATATGTCATAGAAATCCTCCACAAACTAGGTTTCTCAATCAATTACACAAAGTCACACCTTCTGCGGTGTCAAACACAGCAATACTTAGGAGCAACAATCAACACAGCAAAAGGGATTGCCACTCCAAGTCCACAAAGAGTTCACACATTTCACAATGTGATACAGACCATGTATCCAAATCAAAAGATACAAGTCAAACTGGTGATGAAACTACTAGGCATGATGTCTTCATGCATAGCCATTGTCCCAAACGCAAGGTTGCACATGCGGCCCTTACAACAGTGCCTAGCATCACAATGGTCACAAGTACAGGGTCAGCTTCTAGATCTGGTGTTGATAGACCGCCAAACATACATCTCGCTTCAATGGTGGAACAGTATAAATTTAAACCAAGGGCGGCCTTTCCAAGACCCAGTGCCAGAATACGTGATAACAACAGATGCTTCCATGATAGGGTGGGGAGCACACCTCAATCAACACAGCATCCAAGGACAATGGGACATACAGCAAAAACAGTTTCACATAAATCACTTAGAACTGTTAGCGGTATTTCTAGCGCTCAAAGCATTTCAACCCATAATAAGACACAAACACATTCTTGTCAAAACAGACAACATGACAACAATGTATTACCTAAACAAACAGGGAGGCACACACTCAACACAGTTGTGTCTCCTAACACAGAAAATATGGCATTGGGCGATTCACAACCACATCCGCCTAATAGCACAATTTATTCCAGGAATTCAGAACCAGTTAGCAGACAATCTCTCTCGGGATCACCAACAGATCCACGAATGGGAGATTCAACCCCAAATACTAAACACTTACTTCCAAATGTGGGGAATACCACAAATAGATCTATTTGCAACAAAAGAAAACTCAAAATGCCAAAACTTCGCATCCAGGTACCCACAACATCAGTCTCAGGGCAATGCACTATGGATGAACTGGTCAGGGATATTTGCGTACGCTTTTCCCCCTCTCCCACTTCATCCATATCTAGTAAACAAGTTGAGTCAAAACAAACTCAAACTCATACTAATAGCACCAACATGGGCAAGGCAACCTTGGTACACAACACTACTAGACCTTTCAGTAGTACCTCATGTCAAACTGCCAAACAGGCCAGATCTATTAACACAACACAAACAACAGATCGGACATCCAAATCCAGCATCGTTGAATCTAGCAATTTGGCTCCTGAAATCCTAGAATTCGGGCACTTAGACCTCACACAGGAATGTATGGAGGTCATAAAACAAGCTAGAAAACCTACCACTAGACACTGCTATGCAAATAAGTGGAAAAGATTTGTTTATTACTGCCATAATAATCAAATTCAACCTTTACACGCATCTGCAAAAGAAATAGTAGGATACTTACTACATTTGCAAAAATCTAACCTAGCTTTCTCTTCCATTAAAATACATCTTAAGGCAATTTCTGCTTACCTACAAATTACGCACTCAATTTCATTGTTTAGGATACCAGTCATAAAGGCATTTATGGAAGGCCTAAAGAGAATTATACCACCAAGAACACCACCAGTTCCTTCATGGAACCTCAACATTGTCCTAACACGACTCATGGGTCCACCTTTTGAGCCCATGCACTCTTGTGAAATGCAATACTTAACGTGGAAAGTTGCATTTTTAATTGCCATCACATCTCTAAGAAGAGTGAGTGAAATTCAAGCATTTACCATTCAAGAACCATATATTCAAATACACAAAAATAAAGTTGTTCTACGGACCAATCCTAAATTTTTACCAAAAGTAATCTCACTGTTCCACTTAAATCAAACGGTAGAATTACCAGTGTTCTTCCCACAGCCAGATTCTGTAGCTGAAAGAGCACTACATACATTAGACATCAAAAGAGCACTAATGCACTACATTGACGGAACAAAACTAATTCGAAAGACAAAACAACTATTTATCGCCTTTCAAAAACCTCATACAGGAAATCCAATTTCAAAACAAGGCATTGCTAGATGGATAGTTAAGTGCATTCAAACCTGCTATCTTAAAGCTAAAAGAGAGCTGCCTATTACACCAAAGGCACACTCAACCAGAAAGAAAGGTGCTACCATGGCCTTTCTAGGAAATATTCCAATGAACGAAATATGTAAGGCAGCAACATGGTCTACGCCTCATACATTTACCAAGCACTACTGTGTAGATGTGCTAACTGCACAACAAGCAACAGTAGGTCAAGCGGTATTAAGAACATTATTTCAAACTACTTCAACTCCTACAGGCTGAACCACCGCTTTTGGGGAGATAACTGCTTACTAGTCTATGCACAGCATGTGTATCTGCAGCTACACATGCCATCGAACGGAAAATGTCACTTACCCAGTGTACATCTGTTCGTGGCATTAGTCGCTGCAGATTCACATGCGCCCACCCGCCTCCCCGGGAGCCTGTAGCCGTTTAGAAGTAGATCTTAAACATTTGTACATTTGTAAATATATTACTTAAAACTTTATTATGTACATACGCATTCACTCCATTGCATGGGCACTATTACTAGCATACACAACTCCTACCTCACCCTCTGCGGGCAAAACAATCTAAGATGGAGTCGATGCCCATGCGCAATGGAGTCGAAATGGGAGGAGTCCCTCGGTCTCGTGACTCGAAAAGACTTCTTCGAAGAAAAACAACTTGTAACACTCCGAGCCCAACACCAGATGGCGGGATGTGCACAGCATGTGAATCTGCAGCGACTAATGCCACGAACAGATGTACACTGGGTAAGTGACATTTTCCATATATATATATATATATATATATATATATATATATATATAAAATCTCTGCTTGTGGTTAATATAGCAGATTCTGACAACTGTTCTTTTGCAATGCAAATTATTTTAACACTTTAATTTTTCTCACTTACCACCTAAAAGGCTACTCAAGCAACTTCGCTTTGGTGTTTTTATTTAGTTAGCTATACTCCTACTACTTAGATCCCTTAATTATTACCAAGACTTAACATATTTGGCAGCAGATCCTAAGGCTGCCAAATTTACTAAACTACTTTCTTTGACTATGGTTTAACATATTTGATCCCCACTCACGTGAAGGGTCATAAGTTGGTTCAGCGATGGATGCCCAGTGGGTAGGGAGGGTGCAGGCAAGATGGCAAACATGACGCGCTCTGATCCCCCACCACTAAATCCTGCATAACCCCTGCATTGCTAGTCAAGAAACTGCCCCTGCTTAATATAGCTTTCACTCCAAACAACGTCAGGGTTCTGGTGTGCCTGAAAAAAAGGTGGAAGTGGGCACTTGACCGAGGGGGGGGGCGACTCTGGCCTGTTGCGGCCTATGTAGATGTTTCCTGGAGGAGGGGCCATGGCAGCGAGCAGTGAACAACAAGCAGCTACCCCGGAGCTGGAGGCGAAAGAGCGCAACGTGCTGATCAAGGCAGAGAGCACACCTGCGAGCACTGTGGATTATGGCGGTGCTGCTCCAGTTTTCTCTGTTTGCCTGGGGGACAGCCGAGCAGGGAGCGGAGAGGTACGACTTATTGGCTTTCTCCGGCATGAGCCCTCTTAGAGGATGTGTGTGGGGCAGACCTGAGGGTGCTGCGCTGCACAGCTGGAGGGCCAATTAAGCACCTTTGCGGTGGCTGAAGAAGTGCATAAACAGCGTCAGACACATGCAGATGCTGGGCAGCAATCTGCAGTCACTGTGCCATACAAGGTGGTGGGCATTACGACAAAGACGGGTATGGCAGAGCGGGGCCTCAATAGATTGGCGAACATGTGAGAGACAGTTCGGAGGGTACGGTGCTGCACGATTAAAGGCCCAAATAAGCAACCTTGTGGGGGCCTGGAGTAGAGCTCAGCCGACATTGGAGACATATGCAGACTCTGGGCTGCAATCTACACTCGCCAGGCCTCGTATGGTGGAGAACATGACACCTGTGACAGATACTGTGTCAATTAGGCAAACGGGTGTTATTGACTTTTTCCTCCCCTGGGGCCACTGTGAGTACAACCGAAGACTGGTCCTAGAGGGGGATGTCGATCCCACATTGACTCTGCCCTGATCAGTGAAGCAGGTGCATCGGGACGGGGGCTCATCAAACCAGGCCCTCAATAACAAACTTTGGACACACATCATGAAATACCTGAACCCATGACTTCACTGAGAGCCTAGAACGCAGCTGCAGAGGATCACATTGGCCCACGGAGAGGAACCCGATTGGTGACGTTGTGGGGGAGGGGGTATCACTGCTCTCGATAGGATGTATAGGTGCCAAGCTCCCAAAGAGAAAGGAGCCGACCATATTGCTGTGTTGGTGCCAACTGTTGGACTTTTGCTTATGCAGGGTCATCCCCAGACTTTTTTTGCCTCCTGCCTCCTATTTTTTTCTGACATGTTGCTGTTGGCTTTTCAACTCTGAGCACTTTACCACTGCTAACCAGTGCTAAAGTGCATATGCTCTCCTGTTTAAATTGTATGTAAGTGGTTTATCCATGATTGGCATATTTGAATTACTAGTAAGTCCCTAGTAAAGTGCACTAGAGGTGCCAGGGCCTGTAAATCAAATGCTACTAGTGGGCCTGCAGCACTGGTTGTGCCACCCACATAAGTAGCTCTGTAATCATGTCTCAGACCTGCCACTGCAGTGTCTGTATGTGTATTTTTTACACTGTAAATTCGACTTGGCAAGTGTACCCACTTGCCAGGCCTAAACCTTCCCTTTCCTTACATGTAAGGCACCCCTAAGGTAGGCCCTAGGTAGCCCCAAGGGCAGGGTGCAGTGTATGGATAAGGTAGGACATATAGTAATGTGGTTTATATGTCCTGACAGTGAAATACTGCCAATTTCGTTTTCACTGTTGCAAGGTCTGTCTCTCTCTCATAGGATAATATGGGGGCTACCTTTAAATATGATTGAAGTGTAGATTCCCCTAGAGAGTAGATGGACATGTGGAGTTTGGGATCCCTGAACTCACAATTTAAAAATACATCTTTTAGTAAAGTTGATTTTAAGATTGTGCGTTTGGAAATGCCACTTTTAGAAAGTGAGCATTTTCTTGCTTAAACCATTCTGTGACTCTGCCTTGTTTGTGGATTCCCTGTCTGGGTCAGTTTGACAGTTGGGTTGTTTTTCACCTCACACCAGACAGTGACACAAAGGGAGCTGGGGTGTGATCTGCATTTCCTGATTAGCCATCTCTGCTAGGAGGGAGGGGTGGAGTGGTCACTCTCATCTGAAAGGACTGTGCCTGCCTCTGACAATGCTGTCTCCAGCCCCCTGGTGTGTGTCTGAGGCCTTGCCTGGGCAAGGCAGGGTTGCACAAGAAGGTGTGAGTCCCCTTTGAAGGAAGGTGACTTCAAAGACTAACATGGGTATAAGAAGGGCACCCAAACTTACAAACTTTAGAAACACTTCTGGAATCAAGAGGAACCTCTGCCTGGAGAAGAGCTGATCGCTGAGGAACAAGTGCTGCCCTGCCTGTGACTGTGCTTTGTGGAGCTTTCCTGCAGTGCTGCTTCTGCCAGAGTAAGAGGGCAAAGACTGGACTTTGTGTGCCTTCCATCTTGAAGAAGAAATCTCCAAGGGCTTGATGTAGAGCTTGCCTCCTGTTATTGAAGTCTCAGGGATAGCAAAGACTTCTTCCTGCCAGCACCTGGAGTCTCTGGAGAGACCCCTACTCTGCTCTGTGGTGCCCTTCCAGTTCCTGGGACCCTGAAAGGAGAGGCTGGCAGCCTAAGGACAAAAATACACGCACCGAGCACCGTGCGGAGAAAAGATCGACGCGAATCCGATCGCGGCTGAGAAAACGACGCGACGCCGACTCCGCAGCTGAGAAACGACGCCGCAGGAAACGCGACCGGAGAATCGACGCCCGGAGCAGGAGAAACGACGCGCAGCATCGCTGACGAAGGCTGAGAGATCGCAACCAGCGCCGCGGGACTTTCGGACCGTCGCGTGGCTGGCTTTTTCGACGCGCCTCGCCGTGCCGAGCTGTTTTCGACGCATATAACCGTGCAGGGTTATTTTCGACGCACACCGCCCGTGCGGGGTTATTTTTGACGCAAACCAGGTACATTTACACGCTAGCAGCGCTAGTGTGTTGTTACAACTACCTAAAGACTCTTTTTTTATTTTAAACCTTTAAAAAATCATAACTTGACTTGTGTATGTTGGATTTTTGTCGTTTTGGTCTTGTTTTGTCTAGATAAATATGTCCTATTTTTCTAAACTGGTGTTGTGTCATTTTGTAGTGTTTTCATTAAGTTACTGTGTGTGTTGGTACAAATACTTTACGCCCAGCACTCTGAGGTTAAGCCTACTGCTCTGCCAAGCTACCAAGGGGGTAAGCAGGGGTTAGCTGAGGGTGATTCTCTTTTATCCTAACTAGAGTGAGGGTCCTTGCTTGAACAGGGGGTAACCTGACTGTCAACCAGAGACCCCATTTCTAACATTGGTGACCAGCGGTCGGGATTGGACTTGTATTTGTACTTGACATACAGTAATTAAGTGTACACTACTGTTTTGATCTCAGACCACTACGTGACCACATACTACTTGTCTTGTGATTCTGCTTTTTGTTCTCTGATGTCCTCCTGGAAGTATTGATAATATTTTTGGACTTTGGTTTTTGGTTGTGAAGCCTTTGCAGAATGGAAGTCAATTTCTGGCACCTATTTATGTATAAAAAGTGGCAGCTTAAAGCATTTTGCATGGAAAGGGGACTGGCTGTGAACAGGAAATCCAGAAGGGAGGATCTTGAGTCAGCCCTGTTTCAGTATGAATTGAAACGTTGTCAGGCAACACCACCAAATGAGTCTGAGGAGGATGACTACTCCGAAGAGGAGGAAACAGAAAGAGATGAGTGGCTCCTAGCTCGAATCCGGAGTCTGGAAGAGCTAGATGCAGAGCTTGAGAGGGCTGAGGAGGAGAGAGCCTTAGTCCTGGAAAAAGAAAGGATTGCAGCTCAAGAGCTGAGCTGTGAAGAGCTGAAGCTGGAGGCCATGAGGGCTGAGTCCAGTTCAGATGGTGGCAGCAAAAATCTTGTATCCAGTACTGCTGAAGAAGTGCACATGCCCAGAGATGTGGTGCCCTACTTGAAGGAGGGAGTTAACACACGCCAGGAGGTTCAGGGGTATGAGGTAGCTCCAGTGATGCACAGGGTCCCTGAGGTGGATTGGGGAACTGGCATGGGGAGTCATATTCCTACTGGTGGGAGGGACACTCTACTGACTCTAGGTGAGAGTGACAGGGAGAGGGGTTCCCCCCAGGTAGAAGTCCTGGTTATGGAGGGTGAAAACATCCCAGAAGAGTGTGGGTTGAGTGTCAGGGACAGTCAGGTACTGTCTCACCAGTCTCAGGAGGGTGATGTGGGGTGCTTTTTCAAAGCAGAGTCACTGGATGGTTGGGTGAAGGGTACTTTGGTTAATTCATGTGAGGGGCTGAGTGATGTAATTGCTGGAGAGCATATGTCTAGTCCTTATTTTCCAGAGCTATGCCAACACCAGGTGGAGTGTGAGTTCTCTGACCCCAGGGAGCTTACAATGGAGGCAGACTTCTGGGTGAGTACCAGAGAGTCTGAAGAGGCATTTGGGGGTGCTCCTGAGAGGAGTGGTCTAGGTAGTTCCCAACCAGGTGAGGTAGGGAAGGATTGTAGTGTCCCAGGTAGGTCCCAGTGTAGTGGGATGGGTGAGGGACCCCATGTCCAGTCTCAGAGGAGAGGGAATGGGGATGGGTTGAGGCCCAAGGTGCCCGAGATCCGGTCCCAGGTCCTGGAGGGTTCCCTGCGGGAACCCCAGGAGGGGAGCCTAGCCTGTACCATAGGGCCATCTGCTGAGGGAGACCCCACAGTGTCAGGAGAACTTGGGGGGGCGGCTGTAGCCAGCGTCCCACCAGTTCTGGTGTCTGGCAGTACCCCTCCTAGTGAGGGGTTGCAGAAGTCCAGACAGAGGGTTGAGAGGGGGTTGCGGACCCCAGTGGAGAACCTGGAGGGTCAGGGGTCAGCTCTGAGTGCAGAGCCCCCCAGGAATGACCTTGGTGAGACCATTTCTGGGCTGGGGGGAATCCAGACTCTGTCAGATGGGCAGAGGTCAGGAGACCTGCGCCAGCCAGACTCTTGTATGGCCCTTGGGGAAAGTGTTTCCCTTGTGGGGGGTAGGTGTGCCCCCCAGGAAGTCCTGGTGTGCCAGGCAATGGTTCAACCGCAGGGTGGTGACTCTGGGTTGAATGATCAGGTTCAGGGGGTAAACTCTGACCTGATGGGGGGTAAGTGTGCTCCCAAGGAAGTCCTGGTGTGCCAGGCAGTGGTTCAACCGCAGGGTAGTGACTCTGGGTTGGATTGCCAGATTCAGGGGGTAAGCTCTGATCTGGTAGGGGGTAGGTGTGCTCCCCTGGAAGTCCTGGTGTGCCAGGCAATGGTTCAACCGCAGGGTGGTGACTCTGGGTTGAATGATCAGGTTCAGGGGGTAAACTCTGACCTGATGGGGGGTAAGTGTGCTCCCAAGGAAGTCCTGGTGTGCCAGGCAGTGGTTCAACCGCAGGGTGGTGACCCTGGGTTGGATGACCAGGTTCAGAGGGTAAACTCTGACCTGGTAGGGGGTAGGTATGCCCCCCAGGAAGTCCTGGGTTGCCAGGCAGTGATCCAGTCTGTGGGTACAGACCCTGGATTGGGAGGCCAGGTTAAGGGTGTCCCCCCTGACCTGGAGGAAGGGGCTACTGCTAACAGTACCCCTACCATGTTGTCTTCTGGGGGGGCCGCTCCTAGTTGGGTGGTTCAGGACCCCAGAAGAGAGGGCAGGGGGAGGGAAGCCTCACCCCTGGCCCTGGTCCAACCTGAAGGTACAGACCCCAGGTTGGAGGATCAGTTGCAGGTTAACATCCCTGCACTGATGGAAGAATTGTGCAGGACTGCTTCTACAAGCACCCTGACAGTTTTGGACTCTGGGGGTGCCGCTTCTGCAGGGAGGGTACAGAGCCCCAGAGGGGAGGACCAGGGTCAGGTTGTCATCCCTGACCTGGTGGAAGAGAGAGTGGTCAAAGGGTGCCAGGCACCTGGGGCTACCACCCCCCACTCTCCACAGTCACAGTGGTTAGAGAGGCCTGAGGTCGGGCTCTCATCCCTGACAGTTGTCTGGGGCCACTGTGGCTTACTGTCCTGGTGGACAGAGTTGCCCCTGGGGGGGGGAGGACGAGAGTCACACCCCGGGGGTGGAGTGGGCAACACCACTGTGTTGGCCCTGGTGGTACTATCTGCCCATTGCAGTACATCTGTGAGCAAAGTAAAGTTAGGTGTTGCACAGATGGTGTCTGTAGATGTGGAGAAGGGTTCCCCATGGGTTAGCCTAGTGGGCCCTGAGAGTATGGACAGAGGGATCCAACTGGAGTCAGGAAGGCGTAGAACTGGAACATGCCCCTGCTGTTGTGGGCCTGGGTCCCTGTTCTATCGCCCCAATCAGGGAAGTACATCAAGGTATTGATTGTTCTCCCCTGGCTTTAGGCTGGTAGGGGGTCGTGTTGGACTTTTGCTTATGCAGGGTCATCCCCAGACTTTTTTTGCCTCCTGCCTCCTATTTTTTTCTGACATGTTGCTGTTGGCTTTTCAACTCTGAGCACTTTACCACTGCTAACCAGTGCTAAAGTGCATATGCTCTCCTGTTTAAATTGTATGTAAGTGGTTTATCCATGATTGGCATATTTGAATTACTAGTAAGTCCCTAGTAAAGTGCACTAGAGGTGCCAGGGCCTGTAAATCAAATGCTACTAGTGGGCCTGCAGCACTGGTTGTGCCACCCACATAAGTAGCTCTGTAATCATGTCTCAGACCTGCCACTGCAGTGTCTGTATGTGTATTTTTTACACTGTAAATTCGACTTGGCAAGTGTACCCACTTGCCAGGCCTAAACCTTCCCTTTCCTTACATGTAAGGCACCCCTAAGGTAGGCCCTAGGTAGCCCCAAGGGCAGGGTGCAGTGTATGGATAAGGTAGGACATATAGTAATGTGGTTTATATGTCCTGACAGTGAAATACTGCCAATTTCGTTTTCACTGTTGCAAGGTCTGTCTCTCTCTCATAGGATAATATGGGGGCTACCTTTAAATATGATTGAAGTGTAGATTCCCCTAGAGAGTAGATGGACATGTGGAGTTTGGGATCCCTGAACTCACAATTTAAAAATACATCTTTTAGTAAAGTTGATTTTAAGATTGTGCGTTTGGAAATGCCACTTTTAGAAAGTGAGCATTTTCTTGCTTAAACCATTCTGTGACTCTGCCTTGTTTGTGGATTCCCTGTCTGGGTCAGTTTGACAGTTGGGTTGTTTTTCACCTCACACCAGACAGTGACACAAAGGGAGCTGGGGTGTGATCTGCATTTCCTGATTAGCCATCTCTGCTAGGAGGGAGGGGTGGAGTGGTCACTCTCATCTGAAAGGACTGTGCCTGCCTCTGACAATGCTGTCTCCAGCCCCCTGGTGTGTGTCTGAGGCCTTGCCTGGGCAAGGCAGGGTTGCACAAGAAGGTGTGAGTCCCCTTTGAAGGAAGGTGACTTCAAAGACTAACATGGGTATAAGAAGGGCACCCAAACTTACAAACTTTAGAAACACTTCTGGAATCAAGAGGAACCTCTGCCTGGAGAAGAGCTGATCGCTGAGGAACAAGTGCTGCCCTGCCTGTGACTGTGCTTTGTGGAGCTTTCCTGCAGTGCTGCTTCTGCCAGAGTAAGAGGGCAAAGACTGGACTTTGTGTGCCTTCCATCTTGAAGAAGAAATCTCCAAGGGCTTGATGTAGAGCTTGCCTCCTGTTATTGAAGTCTCAGGGATAGCAAAGACTTCTTCCTGCCAGCACCTGGAGTCTCTGGAGAGACCCCTACTCTGCTCTGTGGTGCCCTTCCAGTTCCTGGGACCCTGAAAGGAGAGGCTGGCAGCCTAAGGACAAAAATACACGCACCGAGCACCGTGCGGAGAAAAGATCGACGCGAATCCGATCGCGGCTGAGAAAACGACGCGACGCCGACTCCGCAGCTGAGAAACGACGCCGCAGGAAACGCGACCGGAGAATCGACGCCCGGAGCAGGAGAAACGACGCGCAGCATCGCTGACGAAGGCTGAGAGATCGCAACCAGCGCCGCGGGACTTTCGGACCGTCGCGTGGCTGGCTTTTTCGACGCGCCTCGCCGTGCCGAGCTGTTTTCGACGCATATAACCGTGCAGGGTTATTTTCGACGCACACCGCCCGTGCGGGGTTATTTTTGACGCAAACCAGGTACATTTACACGCTAGCAGCGCTAGTGTGTTGTTACAACTACCTAAAGACTCTTTTTTTATTTTAAACCTTTAAAAAATCATAACTTGACTTGTGTATGTTGGATTTTTGTCGTTTTGGTCTTGTTTTGTCTAGATAAATATTTCCTATTTTTCTAAACTGGTGTTGTGTCATTTTGTAGTGTTTTCATTAAGTTACTGTGTGTGTTGGTACAAATACTTTACGCCCAGCACTCTGAGGTTAAGCCTACTGCTCTGCCAAGCTACCAAGGGGGTAAGCAGGGGTTAGCTGAGGGTGATTCTCTTTTATCCTAACTAGAGTGAGGGTCCTTGCTTGAACAGGGGGTAACCTGACTGTCAACCAGAGACCCCATTTCTAACACCAACCATAACATATAGCGGGATCCTATGGCTGAGGATGCTTGACTAGGGGAACATGACACCTCAACAGGCCGTCCACAGGGTTACTAGACAGGGCGGAGGAACCCCTGAGCGATCGCCAGAGCTCTCGAGGGCTGCACTGCTGGAGGACATATAGCGTTCGAGGATGGTGCTGAAGAGGCAGACCTTTCGGGTGTCAATGGAAGTAAATCTACTGTGTGTGGATCTGTGCAAATTAGCTGAGGAAGTGGGTGCTCTGGAGTCCAACATTACAACACTACAAGGCAAAGTGCGGCAACTTCGACATCAGGTGTCGCGTCTGACTATGACTGTCTGCTCTTGAAGACCGAGCAGAAGACACAGAGGGCCGCTCTAGAAGAAAACCAGACGGTTTGTGGGATTCCTGGAGCGTGTGGAAGGTCATTTAATGGAACGATTCCTAGAACAACAAGTGATTGAAGAAATGAAAGTGAAAGGACTGTCCAAACACTTTATTATTGAACGTGCACACAGGGCACTGACACCCATGCTGCCACCAGGGACCCCTCCGAGGGCGATAATAGAGTACCTGTTGATTTATTGAGATAGGGATCAGATACCGAAGGTGGCCAGAGAGATCACGATGCCACAGTTTGAAGGGCGTAACATTGCAAGGTACCCTGACTACACGCAAAAGGTGCAAGAACGTTGTAAATCGTTTATGAAGGTGACAAAGTGGCCATGATCCATGGGCCTCCGCTACATGCTGTTACATCCAGCCAAACTGAAAGTTATAGATGCATGAAAGACGCACTTCTTTGACACACCAGAGGACGTTTGGTTCTGGTTGGACTTGGTGGGTGTGTCCCAGAGACGTCCCTTTGTGGAGACTGAAGCTTTCAACACTAGCGGTAAACAGAGGACGTCTTAACGTAGTTTCACAGAAAAGAAAGCTCGCATGGAGAAGAGAGGCTGGGGCAGAGTGGTCATACTCAAAGATGGTACAATGGCGGCGCAGCCTGCTGATCTGCAGACTATGATGGAGAAACACAGGGTCACAAACTCTGAAACTGGGGCGGAATCAGCCTCCGGTACTAGAAACAGAGGGCCGGATAACCTCTCCTATCTTCCCTTAAATGCTTTGATCCCATTATGAGGGCTATCATTCTGATATTAAGGTCCTTCTGGGGACGCCTGCTTGCTACACCAGTGAAACCTGAGCAGACGACTTATATATTACAAAATAGGCTTGCTCCAAATGGCACAGAGACATTTGCCCTCAAGTGCGAGGGAGGTGTGGTACGGTAACAGGGACAGGAGGGGGGGCAGATGTGCAAAGGACGGCACCATGGCATGTTTTTCCTGACACCGGCTTGATCCTTAGGAATGTTTGTTTATCAGGAACTAAGCAGGGGACAGAGGCTTCCATAGCAGTGACCACATCACTATATGTTAGTCACAGAAACTAGAGGAAATTGTGCTTTTAGATGTTTTATGCTGATGGTTGGGGTGGGTTTACTCATTAGAAGCTTACTTAAAAGGGAAAGGGTAGGGGCGAATTAAAGGGTGACGATAGTGCACCTTCTGGCACATGGAATGGGGTGGATAAGTATGCAGTATTTGGTTGCTATTTCTTGTCCTGGGTGGGGGCCGGCGGGGGGGAAATTTTGTTGAGTTATTCGAATGGTTATTGTGTTATGGTCAATGTCTGATTGACATACAGGGAATGGAGTAGGGAGAGCAGTTGTCGGAGATATCAATGACACAGATAAGTACGTTTAAATTCTTGTCTTGCAATGTGCTAGCCTGGGTACATCACGTAAACAATACAGAATGTTATCCATGCTTAAGCGCCATGATGGGAATGTAGCCTGCCTCCAGGAAACGCATCTTACAGAAGAAGAAGCAAGAAAGTTGGCTAAAAAATGGAGGGGACAGATGTATTTTTCTACTTATTCCACCTACTTGTGAGGAGTCTTGGTGGGGTTCGCCTGGGGCGTCCCATTGGCGCTGACATATATGGAGGCGGATGTGGAGGGCAGATACCTAGTATTACAGGGCAGTTTAGAAGGAGTGGATGTGACCTTTGTAAATTTGTATGGGCTGAATGTGGAAGATGATGATGCCTTCTATGGTGTGGCAGAGATGTTGTGTCCATAGTGGCCTGTTCTGAATGGAAGATTTTAATTACATAACTGACTCCACATTAGATCGCAACCCTCCACCCCAGAATACTAAACCAAGAATGACATCACAGTTACACGGGGCGATGACACACCTCGAGCTGTGTGACATATGGAGAGAGAGACACCTGATGAAGTGGAGTGCACGTTACTCACCAACACACAACACGTTTAGTAGGCTAGATCGTATACTGATGCCTAGATCATGGACTCCTAGAGATTGAAGTGACCCACTTATCACGGTATTTGTCTGATAATACACCAGTCACATGCCTATTAGAATGGAGAGGTGGTCACCAATCACCATGCACCTGGCGATTTCTGCCTGAAGTGCTACATGACACTACGGGTAGGGAAACGCTAATGGAGGCACTGAAAGACTATCTTGCAGTTAACTGAACGACCACATAGTCATGCCACAAAATGGGAGGCAATGAAGGCAGTACTGAGGGGCAGATACTTGATCCTGAAGTGTGGTGTGCATAGAGCCCTCCAAGCTGAGCTCTTTGTAAAGAGGATGCTCTGGCAGACTTGCAATAATCTCCACCTGGAAGTGGGCGGAAACAGTGCAAGGAGGCTATCTTTGCAACGTCAAGTGACGTCAGTAAGAGACAGAGAGGAAGCTATCTCTAGGCACCTCCTGGCTTGGATCCTTCTGTGCAAAACACTACAACCTCCCTTATTGCACCTTACGACCCCAACGCCGGCTGATGTATATAGCCAGCAAGATATCATGCACACGCTTGGAGACCACCAGCCGTTGGAGTATACCAGCCCTCACGTCCTGGATGTAGAACAGATTTCAGTCTTCCTGGTGGGTTTAGCGCTCCTGCAGGTGGTGGAATTAGCAGCACATAAGCTAGAGGCAGACCTCACTTTGGAGAAAGGACGGCAGGTATTGGTGTGCCTCCTGGGGGAATGTTGCCTGGAAGTGACGGCTTCCCCGCTGAATTCTATCAAGCCTATTCATCGGACTTAGCACAGAGACTAGGAGAGCTGTAGCTGGAAGCAAAAGATTGAGGAATGCTGCCTCCATCCATGAGAGATGGTTGTATCACTATGATTCCTTAACCGGGTTCTAGAGCATTGGACCAGTCATCTTATCGTCCACTCACAATGATAAACACAGACACTTAAATCCTTTGAAAGGCTTTTGCCATTCAACTATGGCCAGTGATCTCCTAACTGATACATCCTGACCAGTGCAAGTTCGTACCAGGGCGGAACACGACTATGAACCTAACGAGACTCAGGCATGTTATGCACAATGGTTGAGGAAAGAGAGGAGGAAATGGTGGTTGTCTCAGTCGATATAGCCAAGGCCTTTGACACAGTGGACTGGTAATATCTAATGGCTGTCTTGTAAGTGATGGGATTTGGACGCAGTTCAGGTCATGATCAGGTTATTATACACTGATGCTATTGCTAGGGTTCAACTTGGTCGCTTATCCACTGCTCCATGGAGGATGGGTGGGGGAGGACATGGCAGGGCCGTCTGCTGTCCCTCCTGCTCTTTGCGATAGATCTGGAACCCGTAGTGACACAGATCAGGCAAGAAATGACAGAGTATTTGAGTGGGCAAGGTGACACATTTAGAGTCACTTTATGCCAATGATGCATTGTGTACCTAACCACTCCTAGGATCTTACTGCCCTTGCTCCTGGGATACATTGATACCTTTGGAGACCTCACTGGTTTGAGGATAAAATAGCATAAATCTCCAGTTTTTCTGCACGGGGGACCAATGGGGGAGGATCCTGCTGCACTGCCACCTCTACCTTTACAAGGGAGAGGGAGAGTATTTGGGAATCATGGTGGCTCCTACTCCACAAAAACAGAAGCAATACAGCATAGATAAAATAATGGAGGGTCTTCAGGCGTCGGTGCAATTCTGGACCTTTCCCACATTATGTTTGATAGGGCGTGTTGCAGTAGCAAAAATGGTCTTCCTGCCACAATGTCTTTATACTTTGCAATATGCTTTTGATGCACTACCACGTGTGACCTTCAGACACTTGCACTCTTTCCTTATGATATTCATTTGGGCGGGCAGGAGGAGTAGAGTGGCTAGAGAGCACTTTTACTTTCCCACAATAGAGGTCGGGCTGACATTTCTAAATATGGAGCTGTATTATCTTGCATCTCAGCTACAGCACACAGCACGCGGATGAAGAAAACTGGGAGAGGACCCTCATGGCAGATGGGATGCGAGCCACTTCGTTCCCCCAGCTTTTACTCCCTGTGGACAAGACTCTGATAGAGTTCCCTATCTCATTAAACATACAGCACCACTATGGAAACAAGGAGTGAAGGTGGTACTTGGGAGGGCACCCTTCACCCAGGAATTTAACTTTTGGGACCTACCTGCCTTCCAAAACCTGGCTGACACCATGAATATCGCGATGTGGAGGGAAGGAGGATGTGAGAGCTTGGGCCATCCATACCCCAGCAAGATGTTTATCACTTTGAGGCAGCACAGGAAGCCTTTGCAGTGGGAGGAGGCCATTTCTTGACTTATGCTAGTTTTGCTGACATGGTCTGGGACTTTTGGCCCGTGTATCTGACTGCACCACCCTTTTTGCTTATGTTCCGGGCACTACTGGAATAGGGAGGAACACGACACCTGGTTTCCCAGCTGTACACAGCTATAATAACACACTAGCCCAGGACACAATTTCCAGCCACGGCAGCATGGAAGGATAAATTGGGGACACCAATGGAAGACACACATTGGCAGAGGATATGTTTGTTGGTTTGTACAGTGTCCTGCAATGCAAGATTTAAGTTAGTGCACTTTAACTATCTACAGCTTACATATGTCACTCTGATATTCCTGCTTAGAATAGACTCTACTAGAAATAGCGGATATCACTGCTGTCCCAAGACAGACGCTTCATTCCTGCATTTGGCATGGCAGTGTCCATTGGTTGCGACGTTCTTGGGTGCAGTGACAGTTGAATGCAGTATTACTATTCCCCAAGAGCCGCCAGTATGCTTACCAAGGAACATAAAGTAATTCAAGGTCAAGAGGATGATGCACAAATTCAGCCAATTGTCACTATTATTAGCAAAACGAAGGTTGGCCATTACATGGATGAGCCAAATGGGCCACAATGTGGATGTGTGGAAAAGAAATGTCAGAATGGGTGTGGCTGAGGAAGTCCATCTGAGAAGATGAAGATGAGATAAGGTGGATGAAGATCTACAGGTGTGGGAGTCACTGTTGAGGTTTCAGGGAAGGGATGAAGAAGTGTCAGAGTACGACAGACGAGGAGAGGTGAATACACGGGATGGTAAGGTCGGGCCCTGCTTGCCTGGACAGGAGCACATGGGATCATAGCAGAGGGGAGATATAGGTAACAATTGTTGACATGTGTTTTGAGATAGGATGCTTATACTGCATGTCAATTACACAGAAGTGGCAGGAATCTTTACTGTATAAGAACTTGTTGAAAAGTTTTATAAGTGCACTGACTTTTATGATAAAAAATAAAAAGATTCTTAAAATCTATGGACATCCAATAATTTTTATGGACCTCTATATAGAACAGTGTCTATGGTCTGACCATTTTGTCCTAAGTGGAGATTTATTTCCATACATGTGAAAACTATGCTGAATAAGAAGAGGCCTGCTGATTGCTAACTTAGAAGGCTTTGAACTTAGAGGAATTACCTAACAATACAAAAATGTCTCGATAATTTCCCCCACCCCAGACTGAGGAGGATTGAGCTCTTTTTAGTACTTGGTCGACTCCCGCGTTAGATTGCCATGTTCCTTTGACCCTTTCACACTAAATTAGCTCCATATTATTCACTAGAGTTAAGAGACACCAAGACTAAATTTTGTCACGTGCTTGGTGTTCACATCTCTCTGATAAACTGGAAAGCTTTATAGAATACAATTGATTTAAAACCAGCAGCTGACTTCTAAGACCAAACAAACCTTCTGTTCAAACAAAATTGCCTCTTCCAGGAATTTTTAGAAGATGATCTTTCAGATCATCCATGAACTAATTGAGATAAGTAAAATCCAGCTGTAACTTGTTCCTTCCCGAGAGCTTTGTGATTGCTTAAGTATTATTTTTATTGAGAAAATAAGTAACGTCAACAAGGAATGAGATTGAGTTATATTCTTTCCCATTATTGGAGCCTACTGAAATAACTGTTGCAACACCTCTGGAAAATCTATCTCTGCTATTGGAAGCAGGGTTTATATGGTTATTAAAGCCACTTAGTGAGGCTCTTCTCTTGATTCCCTGCCCTCTCCATATTTTTAAACAGATATGTGTGAATTTATCAAGAATGAAAACTGAGAAATCACATTGGAGGAAACCAAATAATGGAAAAACTGTTTTAAGGCTAGACAATGTTGAGGCAATACAAAAAATCAAAAATTAAACATTTTAAAGGAAAGATAATTTTAAGAAAAAATCCAAAAGCACATTAAACTTGGGCAAAGCTTAGAACTGCTGTGGGGAATTGGGTTCAGGGATGAGGAATGTTTAGGGTGATGAGGGTTTCTTTTAGGAGTCAAGAATAACTGGAGGTAAGGCATAGAAAGGGTTTTTTTTAGGGTCCAGAGATTAGTGGACAGTAAGGGGTTGTAAGTGGATTTTAGGGTTCATGAATGAGTGGAGTTACGGTGTGTGATGTTTTTAGATTTCAGGGATGAGTGTAGTGTAAGATGTTGAGGGTTTTTAGGGTTCATGGATTGGCAGAGTTTGGGGCTGGTGAGGGTTTTTAAGTTTCAATTATGGGTAGTAGCTGGGGTGGTGAAGAGTTTTTAGGGTTTAGGATGGGGTGGAGTTTAGGGCGGTGAGGGGTTTTAAGGGTTCAGGAATGGTTGAACTTTAGATGTAGTAGGTAGCTGTTTAGGGTTCTGCCCTAAGTGGTTTAAGATGATGAGTTCATATGGGTCATAGATGGCTGGTGTTTAAGGGTGGTGATGAGGGTCTTTAGATCTGAGGGATGGGTGAGTTATGGGTAGTGTGATATAGTTCAAGGATGGTGGATCTGTGGGGAGAAAGTGCTTCTAGGCTTCAGGGATGTGTGTAGTTTGGGTGTGATGAGTTTTAGGGGGCAGGGATTGATGTTTGAGGGTTCAGCGAAGGATGGTGTTTACAGATGGCGACGAGTCAGCAAATTAAAAACATCCAAAGTAACTGTTTCACAGTGTGAAATGTATAAATAGGAAGTAATGTCCCCTAGATTAAAGCAGTGAAACAAAACTGTTTCTTAAAGTAAAACCTGCAGCCATTGCATTTACACATAAAACAATAAGCATTCAAAAGACAATTTCAATCAAAAATACATTCTACGAACTGGTTTCCATGCAAAAGTAAATGCCATCCATTCTGAAAATTTCCATTAAGCAGTTCAGATTAAACGGTTTCCCAGTAATGGTATTCCATTAAATCATATTTTTTTCGATGAAATCTCATACAAACCTTTTAAACAACTACTTCAGGCTGTTAGACTTCTTCTAGCCTTAATAAATTCCTCCTTGTTTGTAGGGGTGGTGACCTTATATTTAGTTCATGACCTTTTGATTTCCATAAAATTATATATATATGATAAACCTATAGGGCAGAGGTCTTCAAACTAGGAGGTGGGCCACCCTCGGGGGCGCCAGGCTCTGGCCATAAGAAGCATGGCACAGATGGCAGTGTTTTGTTTTAAACAGAAACATGTTATTGCATTTTTTTAAAGGTATCAGCACTTAACTGCATTGTTTAAATACATCTAGACATATTAAAAGATTGCCATATTTATAAAAATATTTGTGAAAAATTCCGAGGGGGGGCCCAATGATTTTTCTTTTTCAACTGGGGGGGGGCAGCATTAAAAAGTTTGGAGACCATTGCTATAGGGGCTCTCATCCAGATCTCTTCATCCATTTGCCTGTTAATGTGTCTATTACATTTTTTGTTCTGCCCACCATAGTGTACAGTAAAGGGCACATGGTCAGCCCACTACAGTCATTTGCTTACCTCTCTGTGAGTGATGGCATTCTGCTCTTTCACATTGTGCACTCTCTCACCAAAAGTAGTCCCCTTGTGCAGTTTTACAAAAATCTTCCACAAACTTTTGCAAAGCCAAATGTTGTCATCCAGTGCCTGACCTGTTGACTTTGCCAGTGCTTGTTTAAATCTGCTACTGTTATCCCCCTATTGAAAAATTCTGTGGTTGAGCCTACTAACTTAGAATTTCCCTCTGAATTCATTGCTAACTTTTGTGGCCAAAATTGTGGAAAAGAAAGTTGCTTAACTATTTTGCAGTCATCTGAAGTCCAACAACTGCTTGGTTATTAGGCAGGCTAAATTATTACCGTAGCATACTTGCCAAAAGACCCGATTCAGACAGAGGACAAATTTTTTTTTAAAGCAAATAGTGCCTTTACTTTGGCTTTCTCCTGTCTGAAATTTTCTCTCTCAGTACAAGTCAATTGGAGTAATACTTTCTCCTGATTTGAAAAAAAACAAAAACAATATATATATATATATATATATATATATATATATATATATATATATATATATATATATATATTATTTTCTTTTTAATCTCCCCCTTTACACCTCTAAAATGTTGGCACTTATGCCATAGCCCTGAGTCCATTCTATTTTGCATCTTGGGTGACCTCAGAGTAGAACTGGACGCTGGCCGTGTTAATGCCTTAGACTTTTAGGACTGGTCTGCATCTTTTGACATAGTTGATCATTCAGTTGTTGTATAGCCATTTTAGTGTTGTTTCTGGGCATGTTATTTTAGCAACTAGGCCTTCTGCTTGTGCCATTTAGATCAGTTACATCTCATTGTGCTTCATTTTTATTATTGCAGAGTAGGCCACATTCGTGGTGTTTTATTTTCTTTAGCTAGTTGTTCTTTTGCCTGGGAAAGTATTGGGTTACTCAGCAAGATATTATTTTCGCTTGGTGCTTTCCTCAAGGTTGCAGCAAGCAAGGGTTGCTGCCACATGTGGTACATTACATCTCCATTGTTCACAGAAACACACATCCTTACGTGGGGACATTTTCTTACAACATCAGCTGTTTTATTATAAAACCACTTCTCTGTCCCATGCACGTTAGAGGGAGATTCCAGCCAGGTGACCACAACCACATGCTGATTGACTTTGCTACTGTTCCTTGCTGGACTGCCGGTTCCCTGGCCTACATGGGGATGGTGTCTCTATAGACAACAGGCACCTTGCTCAGGTATGGGGGATGATGCCGTCCCAGAGGGGAATCCTGAAGGGCAGATTAAGGCTTATCATGCTTTGCTCTAACATAGCTTAGGTAGGAACCTGACGTTACGGTATGGGTGGGACTTTTCTTGTTTCACTTTCCTTGTCACCATTTTGCTTCTAGTATGTTTCAGCATACTCATTATTGCATTTCATGCCATTTTATCTAACATGCAGCTGCTTCAGTAAATCTTATTGAACCATTATCTGCCTCTGTTTGTCTTTGCATGTGGGCGACTAATGTAACTGAGAGAAAAGGATGAGATCTGATACACCACGATTTCCCTGAGAAGTCATCTTGTCATGCACCCGGTTGCCACAAATCATCCCTGCTATTGGGCAGGGATGAGGCGCTGCTAGTTGGCTGGAAACTGATTGGGCCGAAAGTTTTCACATGGTGTGGAATTGGACTTGGTTCCCTACAATTCAGGTGATGCTGCCGCCAAACTATAGCAGCCTCATTAGGATAATGAAATCCCATGCAACAGTCTTATTGGATGGTGTCACTGCGACAGGTATTCTAGATTCTGCCTTCTTGTGGTTTAAATCTTGTTTTAATCTGATCGGACACAGGCAGTAAAATTAGCATCGTACGCTGCACAAAAGCTGTCTGTCAGCTGTGTTGTCTGGCAGAGATCTTCATTTGTATGTGAGCTCTTTGGCGAGCGCCCTGGCCTAAAGGGGCAATATGTATGCTGATGATAATCAATGGCTTATGTGTTTTGACAGCAGTCCCTCAATTCACTCTGCGTTTCAGCAAAATATGAGATTTATTTGGCCGTAGAAAGGTATAATATAGTTAAACTGAACTCTCACAAAACAGAGATCCTTACTGTCAGTGGGTGTAGAGACTGCTGGTTTGATGCTTATTTGCCAGCAGAGATGGGCCCTTTACCATCTCCGTCTTCGCAGGTGAATAGACTGGGGTGAAGTTTGACTGCTAATTGTCATTAACTGCCAAGGCTTCTCTCTTAAATAATCTTGTATTTATCTTTATCTTTTGAGAAATATTCTTCTTTTGTTCTCTCTGGACAGCAAACATATGACTTTTGCGGTTCTCATGGGATCTTGTCTCAACTACGTCAACTCCCTTTGCTTGGAGCCGCTCCAGTTTTTGTTACATAAACTGTGACTCAATTGATTAATGGTTCCCATGCTGTACTCCTGCTAGCCCGCTGTTTCAGAAACTTTATTGACCTCTTACAAAGCAGTGAATCCAACTTAAAGCCCTATGTATTGAACACAAGGCATCAATTAGTGATACTACAACATTTATCCGTAGACGTTTCCAAAGATATAATCTGAGTTGGACCGTTTTCTCTTCTTCAACGACTCTATTGAGAGTCCCAAAAAGTCGGAAACCAAGAGCCAGAGGCTTACCTTTTTTGCAACCAGGTCTTTGAATACTCTGCCACATACCTTTTGTTGAAAAATCCACTATTTCATACAAAGGCTTAGAACTTAGCACTATCGTCAGGCTTATCTGTCTTAACAAAGCTCCGTTTTTTGTAGGTTGCCTAGTCGTCTCTTCTTGGGACTTCTAGTGATAATGCACATGATAAATGGTTTAAAGCATAACATTAGTTTGCGGTGCCACCAGAGGTGACAAATTGACCGACAGACGCTACTCTTTTCCATCCTTTGAAAATACTGACTATCATTTGTTTGCACTTTTGTAAACACTGTATTTCCACTGATTAATGTTTTTTGTTCGATGCACTACAAAGTTGTGCTTGGTTTTTATGTAATCGTAATGGGGATTGTAGCATTTCTTGAGTCGTTCTCCACAAGTCGATCATAGATAGCAATGCCAACAAACATTTTCACCTGTGCTAAATAAACGTCTGGCTGTAGTAGTTCTTAATATAAAGTCACCAGGGTTTCTATGCATAATACAGAGACTAAGAGAAAGAATCTGAGAGACGGATTCAGTAATATCATGTTGAGATCGTTTTAGGGCTCTGTGCTTAGCAGTATTTACATCTACACTGTAATTAAATCGTATAGCCTGTACTAAACATGCAGCTTTCTTTCTGTATTACACTTTAACATATATTCTCTTGCTCAACTGCTGCGGGATCCAAGTGTAGTAGAGAAATAAAAAGTGAGTTCTCATTCTGTTAGGTTGAATACTGTCTATATGGATTGTCTCATGACGTCCTTTCTTAGAAAACATTGAGTGTAAGCACGTTTTATATTCTCTTTCAGTCAATACTAAGAGCGAAGGTGTTATGAAGCAAACAGAGAATTGCTATACTTCTTTCTAGATGTGGTCGATTTGTAATCCGAGTTTGCAAGTTGGCCTGAACGTTATTGAAAAATATCTCTCAGTATATTAATGACCTGATCTTTCATACAAAGAAACATTCTCTTTAAAATCGAAGCGCAAAGGGAGTGCATGAAATCATTGAAGCAATATTGTTCCCTTGGTAAGAATCCCTTTCATTGCGAAGGATAAGTAAAGTGCATTCAAACACCCCTTTAAATATAGATCTGAGTGTTCGTGTTGTATTGATCTTTTAGTATGTAGCAGAAGAGTTGGGCAGGCTTAAAGCCCTGAAATGAAAGTCCGTTTCCTGTAGCTTTATTGACACTAAAGAAGCCATGTGAAGGAATGAAAACGCTAATGTCTCCTAGTCCTTCTTGTGGCCACTCTGCTTAAAATATGGACTAAAACTGTTCCCAAGGAGCCTAGGAACATCTGATACAACACACTGATAGCAAGGTAGTAGTCGGGGAGCAAAACATACTCCGCCTCTTTACGGATAAAATAAAAATACATTTATTTATGATGTTTTGAACAAAGAAGTACACCGAGGGCGGGTCAGATAAGGAAGGGCCATTATGAGTTACGATCAGTGACTTTGCATAAACCTAACTGTGCTGATCCTAAAACACTCTGCTTAATTTATCAATTGGTCTCACCCCTTTTGTCGTTTCATTTTTGGGCAAGGGACTCGGCCTGCTGCCAAAGTCTCGAACTCTCCCTCCCTTTCCTGAACGTATTCTGATCATCCATTACCATCGCATTCATTGCACCAATTCGACTTCCTTCTACCTCCAGCCACCCTACATCTTAAGGCTCTTCACCCATAGAATCTGTTAACCTGCATGCCTTTACAATGATTCACTATTTACCGCCATCCACTTTCGCACCTTAACCGTTGGCCTGCAGTTTACATTCTTGAATGATGCATTATCTTCTTTGAATTGTTGGTCCAAGCACTTATGTACCAATTTAATATACCCTAAGTCCGATCAAATTTTTACTTAGCCAGTGTGCTCCTCAATTTCTTCCGCACCTTTTGAAAACCTTCACAGGCACGACCCTTCAACATATATTCTAATTAGTTTTGTAAAGAGAATTAAAGTCTCTCATTAACTTTGCATGATCAGTGGTGGTATTAAGAGACAACGCTAGGTGGAATTAACATAGAAAACTACTACTCACCACACAAATTACAGAGCATACTCATAACAATTTCTTGGAGTTTTCATCTTGGACTTGTACATTTTCTCACTTATATTCATAATTCTTTTAGTTCTCGGCCTCAATTTCTTATGTATGAGGGCCACAGAAGTGCTCTTCCAATCGATAAAAAAGTCAGCAACGGTTTACTGTGATATCCTTAGAAACAATATTCTGATAGAGCCTTCTAGCCGCAGATTTCTTACCTTACAGTTACCCCCCAGGCGTCAGTCTGGATTCAGAAACTTTTCAAGTGGCACCCCTGTGCGCTTCTAGGTGGCATTGTTTGTAGTCGCATTCAGTTTTCTTCCGATAGTTCCATAAACCGAAGGAGTGCAAGAAGTCGAAGCCCTCTTGGACTTCACTGCGCAAGTCTTTGGACAGTGCACTGGAGCACCTTTAGGCCCATGGACTTGGAGGAAGCCTTCACATCTGCGGTTTGCCCCGGCACCATTTGGGCCCCTTTGATATGGAATGGCTCCTTCTGTGAGGCTGCAACCTTCCACAGAGTCCACTCCAGGGGTGTTGTTCCTGGCGCGCCCACCCCATCATTGCTGCCGACTCTGAGACTGAGCCAGATAGGCATTGTATGCCACTGATTGGGACCATGGCCTACGAGTTGGAGCCATGCCTTTTTCCTAGACTTGGAGAGGGAGACGATTGGGAGGAGTTTCAGGACCCTTACGTTTACAATGCTATTGAAGAACTTAAGGACAACAGGTATGAGGAACTGGCGGATGTCAGTGGTTTGGACACCTCACCAGCCACTGGTTTGCCCCCACCCCCCCCTAGAGTGGCTACAGAGGAAGGGGCTTCTTTTGCTATGGTGGTATGAAGGGCGGCTGAGGGTTTTGACTTTCAACTGCCCTCGATGGGAGTCAAGACAAATGTCTTCGTTAGAGGTGCTTCAGCCAGGTGTTGTCCCCTCTGAACCTCTCCTCCCATTTGATGAGACACTCACAAATGCCCTGCTTGGGGTGTAGTCCAAGCCCTGCATCAAGGCTCCTGTGAACAGGACAACTGTGTGCTGCCATTGCTCCACTTCTGGGGACCCCAGTTTCCTCACCCAGCACACTACCCCAGAAAGCCTCCACTTCGAGTCAACCCTGATGTGTTCCCTGTCACTCCACCAGATAGCGAATCAAAGAGGCTGGATATCTTCGGCAAGAGGATATTCTCTTCCCAGAGCCTAGCATTGCAGTTGGTGAACACCACATACCTTTTGGACCAATACACCCACACAGATTGGGATTCAGTTGTAATAGTGCTGCCCATGTTCTTGGAGGAAGCCTGAGCCATACTGTTACAGGTGATAGCAGACTGCAGAGACACAGCAGAGCACCTTTTGCTGTGGATTGAATACGACCGACTCAGTGGGCAAAGCGTTGCGTCGTCAGTGGCCTTAAGGTTCCATGCCTGGCTTAGAAACACTGGCTTCTTGGGTAATGTCCAAGCTTCCCTTATTGATAAGTCCTTTGATGGCTCTCACCTTTTTGGTGAGGAAGCATACTCAGAGCTGGACAGCTTTGAGGACAGTTGGGCTAATGCCATGTCCTTGGGCCTCCCTGTGGCCCCTCGAAACACCCAGACTTCCTTTCGCCTCCTCCGTGGTTAGGGTAGGGCTAACAGCGTCCTTTCCTGTCCAGCCATGAAGGCCAACAGGCTTCACAGCCTTTTTGTGGCCATGGCTCTGGTTCCCATGGACAACATGGGACCACTATCATCATGGACATCCAGTGAGCTAATGAATCCACTATCGCCTGCAACACTGAATGTTCATAACATCTATTCCCTTTCTGAAAACCTAACCACCCGTGCCACCTTCTTACAGCTGGCTGACGGAGGACCATCTCTCTCTACCCTGTCAGGAAGTTCATTTCCTTTTGGCCAATGTGGAGATAGAGAGGTTGCCATCAACAGAAGTAGGCTGTGGTTGCTGCTCCTGCTACTTTCTGGTGCCAAAAAAGGATTGAGGCCTCCTCTCTACTCTAGACCTGCGCCATCACAATCTCTTCCTGAAGAAGGAGAAATTCAAGATGCTCACGTTAGTTCGGGTCCTGTCTGCCCTCGACCCAGGAGACTTGTTGGTAGCGCTGGACATGCAGGATGCCTATTTCCACATCCCTGTCCTGACTGCCCACAGGTGTCACCTGTGGTTCACAGTGGGCTCCAGGCATTTCCGGTTTGCTATGCTTTTTTTTGCTCACCAGCATCCCTCAGGGGTTCACCAATTTGACTGCAGTGGTTGCTGCACATCTGCAGAGGTCAGGGGTTCCAGTCTTCCTCTAACTTGACGACTGGCTGTTGAAGGTGAGCTTGCCCTAGGCAGTCGTCTCCCACCTCAAGACTATGGCGGACATCCTACATTTGCTGGGTATACACCTGACTCCCTCTCAAACCCTCCCTTTCATCAAAGCTTGTCTGGACACAGTGCCGTTTTGGACTTAACCTCCTGAAAAGGGAGCTCAGAATATACAGGATATAATTTTAATGTTTCAGCCTCTATCCTGGATTTCGGTGAGTCTGACTCTGATGCTGCCGGACCTTGTGGCCGCTTGCATCCTGCTTTTGACATGTGCCCATTGTCATATTCCGGCCTTGTGGGCGCGCCATCAGGGGAATGTCTCTGACGTGCTCCAGCTCTCAGAGGGAACTGCAAAAGACATGCAGTCTTCTTCTGTGGTGGCCGCTGAACCACAGTTGGGTCAGCGGCAGACCCCTCTCAATTCCCCAACAAGAGTCGACTGTAGTGACAGACGCATAATTTCTTGACTGAGTCGGCCATCTGGGAGACGCAGAGATCATAGGACTCTGGTAACCGGCGCGGTCTCGGCTCCACATTAGCTTGTTGGAGCTGAGGGTGATTCGGTTGGCATTAAAAGCCTTTCTTCCTTCGATCAAGGAAAGGCTAGGTGTTTACAGACAACACCACTTCTATGTTGTATTGCAACAAACCAGTGGGGTTGTTTTGTGGACCCTGTGGCAAGAGATTCTGTGTCCCTGGACATGGCTGGAATGTCGGAGCATTTCCCTAATGGTTTAACACCTGTGGGCTCTCTGAACGCCAGAACGGATAAACTCAGCTGTCGATGCCTAGCGAAACATGAATGGACTCTCCATCCAGAGGTTTTGCAGGGTCTCTTCGAAGACTGTGGAGAAGAGACTTGGATAGATCTATTTGCCACTTGCAAGAACTTGCAATGCCAGCGATTCTGCATGCTGGATTTTCCAAGGCAGCTGTCACTCTGAGTCAGCTCTCACTCAGAGACACTTTTAGTTTGAGTGAAGCTCTACCTCCTGTATGCCTTTCTGCTAAAACCTCTACTACCCAGAGTTCTCAAGATGATCAGGAACAACTAGGCACCAATCATTCTTGTAACGCTAGATTGGGAACAGAGAGTTTGGTATCCAGATTGCCTGAGCGTCCGCATTGGTCCTCCGATCAGGCAGCCACTTCAGGAGGCTCTTCTGTCACAGCAGCAGGGTTAGGTCTTAGACCTGAACCTGTGCACTCTCTGCCTTCATGTTTGGTGATCAAGCAGTGACAGCTGACGGTTTTTGACCTTTTTCCTGAAGTCTGCATTGTCATTCTGGTAGCCAGGCGTCAATCAACCATGACTCTATATGCCAGCCGTTGGGACAAATTGTATCATGGTATGCCTCCAAGCATGTTTACCCTCTTTCCTCATCCTTATTCAAGGTTTTGCTATTTACTCTTCAACAGTCCCTGCAAGGTTTTGCTGTGGGCTCTGTCAAATTTTATCTTTCAAGGATTTTGGCTTTTTTGCAGTTGCCGGACCAACCTTCTTTGTTCAAGACTCGTTTTCTAAAGGGACTACAACACCTATTTCATCCACAACCATTCATCATGCCCCAGTGTGGGACCTCAATCTGGTCTTTACATTTCTCATGTGAGTGCCCTTCCAGCCTCCACACAGCTGTCACTCTGTCTACTCACCACCTAGTGTCCATAAAATAGGCCAGGAGGGTCAGTGAACTACAAGCACTTTCTATGCACCCTCCCTACACAACATTCAACCCAGATAAAAGGATTCTAAGAACTTGTGCCTCCTTTCTCCCTACAGTGATGACATATTTTCATGTAGGGCAACTTATTACTTTGCCTACCTTCTTTGCCCGGCCTTACCTTTCCAAAGAAGAGGAGAGACCGCACCAACAGGACCCCAAAATAGCATTTTCATTCTATATTTATCATACCAGAGAGTTCTTTATGGACAATTAAGTCTTCATTGAGTCTGTCGGGGCAAAGAAAGGAAAGGCCATGCAGAAAAGAACCATCTCATGATGGATAGTGCTCTTTATAAAGATATGCTACGCATTGACCAAGGAGCAACCCCTAGAGGATTTACACGCTCATTCTTCCAGGGCCAAGGTTGTGACTACTGCATTAGCTCACAGGAGTCCTTATAACGGACATCTGTTTGGCAGCAACGTGTGTGCCTTTGCACACATTCATAAAATACTACTGCCTGGACACTCTGGTCCATCATGAGAAACACTTTGCCCATTTGGTCATCCAGAACTTCCTGTACTTAATCTGTTTGCAGACCCACATCCGAAGAGGTGTTGCTTCGTATCTTTTCTAAGGTAAGGAATCTGCGTTAGAAGCCTCTACTATATGATCAAGTTACTTAACTTAGGTAGCTCCATATCTGGTAGAGACTCTTACCGAGCTGTGGATTCCTTACTGGTCCTCCCATCCTCCCTGCTCTGCGAAGAGATTTTTCCATATAGGGTACTCATATGAGGTCCTTAGTGCTGCACACTAGTGCATTAGCAACCTACATGACTCTGCGCTTCTGGTGTGGAAGGTGTTGGCTTTATCAGTGTTCTTAGTCATGTTGTAAAGAAAAGCTCTATGATGTAGCTAACGCTTTATTTGTATGGCTGGTGAGAATCAACATGTGGAGAGATGGGGATTGTGGGAAAGCAACATGAACAAGGAGGGTGTGGGGGAAAAGCGCTATGAAGCAGCCAGCATTGGCCCAAGTCAGTGTGTTTTTTTTTTTGTTTTTTTTTGTGTTATGGCATTGGGGTCGCAGCACAAGCAGTTGCATGCTGAGTGGGCAGCAGAGGCAACACAGAGAGCGGAGAGTGTGGGTGGCTGGAGAATTTGGCATATGCGGCATGGACAGTGTGAATGATGTCTTTGAGGGGCAAAGGAGGTGCGATGGGCAGCACAGACAATAGAAGGAGGGCAGATGTGAAGGGAAGCTCGACAACCAAGATATGACAGGTGGTATTATTCCTTTTTATGCTCTTATTATATTTGGATTGTTTTTTTTGCTTTGATGGTCTAGTAACCGATAAAGCCATTTGTTGTTGTTGTTGTTGACAGGTGGTAGTGGTGGGGTAAACGTCGACAACACAGGGATGGTGAGGGGGAAGGGTGCTACAGAGCCAGGATTGGTGTGCATTGGTGCAACACAAACAACAGAGGGATGACTAGTGAGGAGGTAACGCGATGGACAGCGAAAAGTAACCGGGTGGGAGGAACCTGGAGGGAGGAGAAGTACGTAAGGGAGTCTGCTGTAAAAGGCACACTTTGGTAGAGTGCTTAAACAAAAATAAAGTATCACCTTAAAAAATGAGCAGTGGAAGGATACAAGTAATGCTTTCAGGCTCAAAGGGAGGGACAAAC
Organism: Pleurodeles waltl; assembly: GCF_031143425.1. NCBI lineage: Eukaryota > Metazoa > Chordata > Amphibia > Caudata > Salamandridae > Pleurodeles > Pleurodeles waltl. The sequence continues at coordinate 933,374,630 of NC_090444.1, forward strand.
ACATAAAGAAGATTGAAACATATGGCAGCTAACCAATAAGGAACAAGCTAATGAGAGTGACATAAAGCCAACCAGTTGTAAGCAGTGGACAGTTTCCAAGCCCATTCTTACAAAACAATGTCTTGCCAGAGACAGCACATGTGCTGTCTAAGGGAATAAGTAATCATGCCAATTAATCCTTTTCGGTCACTGAATTGTTCATTTGAGCCACCTTGAGTGATGCGAAGGAAAAGACTATGGACTATTTCTTGTTTTCCATAGTTTAGTTATAAGTCTGATGACATTTGCAAGCGCCTGCCTTCCAGGAGACCTTTTTAGACATGGCTCCTGCACATAGGACCTTTTCTGGGGTGTTGTGGTGTAAAGTAGTCTTCTGATAGAACCTAACTGCAGATTCCTCACCTTTAGAATATTCTCCAGCGATCAAACTGAATCTGTAAACTTTTGAGCAGTACCTCAGAGCGCAGGTCGGTGGTGCCATACCGCTCTACACTGATGATATTCCTTACTGGAAACTCCCGTGCAGTGGCATCAGTTCCTTACTTTTTGCATCATCAGACGCTGATCTGGAGCTACCTCTAGTCAATTTGAGACAGTTTTTTGAAAAAGAAGTTTTCAGCGTACAAGAGAAATGTCATCTACCAAGACAACAGGTTTCAAGCCCTGTAAGAACTGTTGCAAACAAATGTCTGTGACAGATCTTCACCAGCTTTGCTTGGTTCCTGGGGTCGAGCCACGACTCCAAGGCCTGCAGTGTCAATGCAATGATGAACCCGAGGTCATACAGGACTGTGAGGAGAAGATCTGATGCCAAGCATTGTTAGACCCCACGTCGAGACCAGTCCAAGGGTTGGTCTTCGTCCAGTTCCCACTGCAGGAGCCACAGGAGTCGATCCGTGGGCTGGTAGTCTTCGCACTCCAAGTTTTCAGGTAAGTAAAAGCACAAAAAATTCAAATGTGACTGCCCCTTTTCACCCCCCTCAGTCTCCTCAAAGGACACATGGACAGTCGGGAAACATCCTGAACAACGAGGTCTAAACCACTACTTGCCTGAACTGCTACTGCTAAACAACTAAAAAGTCTCTACAACGAAGTACTGAACAACTACTGTCTAAAAAACGATTTTGCCTGAATAATGATTGCCTGAACAATGAATTTTAAGGTAAGTTTTTCTTTTTTTTTCGTGGTTTATTAGTTGTTTAACTAATAAACCATAAAAATAAACAACTAATAAGCCATAAAAAGAAAAACTTACCTTAAGATTTGTTGTTCAGACAATTGTTATTCACGCAGAATCGTTGTTTAGACAGTAGTTGTTCAGTACTTTGTTGTAGAGACTTTTTAGTTGTTTAGCAGTAGTGGTTAAGGCTATTGTTGTTTAGGACCTAGTTGTTCCGTCACATATTCAGACAGTCGCATGCTTCCTGATCTTGATCCCAAAGTTAGTCGCATTGAAGCATACCGGAACTAGTCCTAGTACAAGCCAAGTATTCAGAACTGCTGCGATAACGAGGCAGATCCAAGATTTATGTGAGGCCATACTCCAAGTCTTCAAATCCCTCTCAACTCCTGCTGTTGTACCTTCAGAACTCATGGAGCTGCAAGGCCCTTCATCTCGGTTATCCCTGGAGCTGTTCAGGCCCTTAGAACCTGTCCTATTGTGCTGTCTGAGTGGGCACTGGTATGATCTCGATTGAGACCATGCTCAGTTGCTTTTGAATCTCGACCTCCCACGCTTGATATTCCATCTTCACAAAGACGATCCCACATATTACATTCCTTGTTTCGCACAGACTCCTATATGATTATGATGCATGTGATATTGATAAAACCTACGTTGAGGATAACTGGTATCATGACCTACAAGACACTAGCGGCTTCAACACCTCTTCTAAATCTGGCCTTCTCACACATCCAGATCTGATCACTGAAGAAAGTATGTTTTTTGGGCTGCAGTAATGCAGAGGGCGGCTGAAGTTCTTGACCTCCAACTCCCCACCTGAGAGGCCAAAACCAACATATTGACTGAAGTTCTACAGCCTGAGCAAAATACTACTGAGACCCTACTGCCTTTTAAGACGGCCCTTATTGATACCCTTTTAGTAGCCTTGGGACAAACCTGGCTCTGTCTCCCCGGTCAACCACCAATTCGCATGATGCCACTGACCACCCTGGAGGACTATGCATTTTTGTCTCAGCATCTCTCTCCTGAGAGCTTAGTCATGCAGGCATCGATTAGCCAGACCAATCTGGGTACTATCCCGACTACTCCCCAAGATAGAGAGTCCAAACAAGTAGAAACCTCTGGAAAGAGGGTATTTTCTTCCACCAGTTTGGCCCTTAGGTAATGGCCTGCTGCTCTTTGGAATTTGGTGGCTCAAATCCTTTAAGATGTCCAGGAAGGCATCTAACCTGTCCTTACCCAAGCTGTATTAAGACAATTGTGATGTGGCCAAGTTCACAGTTTGTTGCAGCTTGGACACCACTGGTTCCATCGGACAAGCCATTGGCACCAGCGTAACCATTCGACACCATGCCTGGATGCAGTCAATGGCTTTTTTCAGGTGATGTCCAATCACCCCTCATGTACATGCCCTCAACAGCTGTATCAGCCTTACTGTTTGTCTCTTCATTTTGGCAGTGGTACCTCATACCACCAGGCAATTCATCCTCAGCAAAGTTCCACCAGTTTTACAGCTAGGACCCCGGCACCCATTAACCCTGTGGTCATATTTTGTGATGCACTCTGCCCACTATCCAAGATCCCGACCTACCGCAACCCCACCTGCCAAACTCCTTTAGCATGCCCTTAGTGGAGCCCAGGCAGTTTATTGGAGTCAGGACCTAGTGATTCTTGCCAGGTAGGCTGACCATGACATAAGACAGGATGGCCTTGGTTATAGACCAGAAGGGGTACACATTGCCCTTCATTGGCACTCCCAAGCACCTGCCACCATCCCTGGGATGACTGCCGGAAGGCCATTTCTTCCTGTTATGGCAGGAAACCCTTTTGGCCAAAGGGATTATCGAACGAGTGCCTGCGCCAGAAGTAGGTTGTGGTTGGTATTCCTGCTACTTCATGGTGCCAAAGATTTACTGAGGCCTTTCATACTATTTTAGGCCTGTGTCCTCTGAACGCCTTCTTCTGGAAGGACAAATTCAAAATACACTAGCCCGTGTTCTCTGCCTTCGACCCTGGAGACTTGATGGTGATGTTAGACATGTAGGGCACCTATTTCCTTATACTCGTTCTGCAAGCCCATTCTCGCCACCTGCGATTCATGGTGGGACAAGGGCATTTTCAATTTGATGTTCTCACCTTTGCTTTCACCCTTTGTGTGTTCAGGAAATAGATGGTGATGGTAGCAGCCCACCTGTGGAGGTTGGTTCTTTGGGGCTTCCAGTATTCACCTACCTGAATGACTGGCTGTGGAAGGGGGGCTCTTCCCAGGCAGTCGTCATCCACTTCCAGACTACAGCAAAGCTCTTTGTCATTTTTGAGGTTCACTATCAACATGCTGTAGTCACACCCAACTCCTTACATGCTCCGGTTCATCGGAGCCATTCTGGATATGGTTCTGTTTCATGTCATTCATCCAGAAAGGAGAGTCCAGGACATTTCAGGCTATGATCCCAGTCTTTCTGCCTCTGTTCTTGGTTTCAGTGAAGTCCTTTGCAGTCTCCACCTTCATGCATAGAGGTTGAACAATGACAGCGGAATGTCTTTGACCTTCCTCAGGAGGTGGTTAATTTTGTCAGATTGACCACCTCCAGGCCATGTTATCTGATGTTCTTTTGGTTCTGCCTTTTGCTGGGCAAGTCTTTGGGCACATTTAACGGGTACCCTTAGGCTCTTTCTGCCGTGTTACGATTGCTAGGCCAGCCCGCATTATTTAATTCGCTAGTTGTGATACTTTTTGTGAAAGGAATACAACATTTGTTTTCCCTCTCTCCCTTTGTCATGCCATGATGGGACCTTAACTTTGTTCTCACATATTTGATGTGCACTCCCTTTGAGCTGGATCTTAGCTGCCATCTGCAGCTTCTTACCCTCAACACCGTGATCCTCATCACAATAAAATTGGTGTGTCATGAGTGAACTGCAGGATCTCTGCATCCATCCACTGTATACTATGTTCTTTTCAGATAAACTGGTTTTGCATCCTTTTTGCCAAATGTTTTGATGCTGTCCTGTGTTGGTCAAACCATCACTCTGCTGCTTTCTGTGCTCCGCCTCAACCCTCTGAGGAGGGGAGACTCCTTCACTTGAACCCCAAAAAAGCATTGAATGTCCACATCCATGGTACCAAAGAACACAGGGTGGACAATCAGCTCTTTCTATGGTTCGTTAGAGCTAAAAATTGCGAAGCCTTTTAGAAAAGGACCCTCTCCTGCTGGATTGTACTTTGCATCAAAGTCTACCATGCACTGGCCAAGGCGCAGCCTGCGGAAGGACTGCAAGCTCATTCCACTAAGGCTTACAACTGCACTGCACACACAGTTCCTGTCCTGGAAATCTGCCTGGTGGCTACTTGGGCATCACACCATACGTTCATGAAGCACTACTGTCTGGACAAGCCAGCTTTGCTGAGGGCATTTTGCCTACTCTGTTCTAAAGGACATTTTGGTTTGAGCCAATTCACATACCAACCTTCCATTAGGTACTGCTTTGGTATGTATTGAAAAGGTGAGGAATCTGAGGTTAAAAGTTACTTACCTCCGGTAATGCACTCTTTGTCGTAGAAATTCTAATCACAGGTTTCTCACCCATCCTCACATTCTCCCCATTCTGTGAATTGGGTACTATCTGTTAATAACGTCCCAAGTCTAGGAATCTGCACATTGGTAAAAGCCAGTTTGCTGTTGGGTGGGGCTCTGTGTGTGGGGGCACCGACTACCTGAAAAGCAGCTGATGTCAGCTTGCAGGAGTGGCGCCAATATGGGCCCCCTGTGTCATTCTGGAGCAGAGTGTGGAGGTACTGTTCAAAGGTTTCCGTATCCAGTCTGACACCTGGATACAAATGTTCAAGGGTTGAGGAATCTACAGTTAAATAATCTGTACCAGAATGAGCATTACTGAAGGTAAGTAACTTGTTCTTAAAGGGCAATCTGTCCTTCTTGGCTGAGAATGTGGAGTATGTTTTTAATCAGGCCTCTATATAATTCACAAAGTAACTTTTACATAGTTCACAAAGTTCTCCGGACCCCCATCAGATGTTGAAAACTGTTTGGTGCACTTATCTTTTCTCTTTTCAAACAGTGACACAAAACTCTCTAGTACAAATGTAATTTAGAATGTTGATATTCTAGAAGATAATAAATGCCTCAAAATGTACTTGCAGAACTTTAAAGGCCCAGTGAGTCTCATTTCACCACCTGAGAACTCCAGCAATACTGATATTCACTGACGACTTTTTCGTGCAGTCTTTCAGAGCAGTCATTTTTCTTGTTTAAAATTGCCCCTTTGTCAAGGTTGGGCTGGATACCTTTACACCACTGTCCTGCTGCACCTGCCTTCCCCTGTCTACTTTTTTCTGTGTTGCTACAGACTCTTGTTATGGGGTGACTCATGAGAGGTTATGATAAAGGTATGTTTCACTTTCATTGCATGTTCTTTAGGTATTGGTAGAATGTAGAATGTTGTTGGCATTTCTGAGGTGACGGTTCTCAGGTTCCACCGGGAGTTGTTTTGGGGAGTTGGAGATTGCTACTGGGAGTCATTTTGTGCTGTTCTTTACTACCTACTGAATAATAAAACAAGCATCAAGTTTCCATAGCCATCCATCACAACATACTTTCTGGTAAGCAGGACATCCTCAAGAACAGCATCTTCACGATGATATCGCATTGAAATTAACTTTTCAGCAACTATAACGGTACTAAATGCAGGCATTCTAATTTTTGTATTAGTGCTGTGATTTTACAGCGGTGTCTGTGCATAGTTAACCTTGTATTCAGAGAGCTTGTGTGAGCCACATTTACATGATCATTGCATGCACCGAAGCTCCAGCATAAAGCCACGCAGCACAAAAGAATTCAACATTGCGCTCGAGCATTTACAAGTGCATTGCACGTGCAAAAGCTGAAGCATAAAGTTGTGCAGCACAAAAGATTATGACATCGCGCTAGAGTGCATGACACAGTGCGCACAAGCGTATACAGCGCTGCCTAGATTACTAAAAAAAAAACTTACTTATATTGATCTACAGTGGAAGTGGAGTGAACTGTGCTTTATGAACAAGTGATAGTAATTATTCACGACACAGCATCAGCATATTCACTGTCTGAAGTGAACTACTTTAGGAATAAGTCCTGCATGCTGATTGGTTCTTGTACTGTATTTACTAATTGGCCATTGGTCTATTCTAGATAATTAGAGGACCGCTTTAAACAGGTGGTTTACTGATTTGATGTTGTTATACAAATACCTTTGAGAGGATTTCTACATTTAAACTAAAGTCACATTATATTTCAACACTGTTCTAATGCTTTGATTCCCAGTTGGCTACAGTGGATCTTTTTAGTTATCTCCACGCAGAATACTAATGACTGCAGTGTTTACAAAAACAATGGAACCAATGGTTCAAAGCGTTTGATAGTTACCAAATATCTATAGATGGTATTAAATTTTAACCCATAAGAAAAGAAGCCTTATTGTATAATAATATCTTAGGATCTGAAAGGCAAATAATTGTTGATCATCGGCTCATGTTGTTACCTCCAAGTTCAGATGAATGAGATATTTAAGAAGAGTCAGTTCATAGACTGCAAAGTCATTTTAAGGAAGACACCAGCATAATTGTAGAAGGACTCAAATGTTTTTACTCGCTGTCGACAACATGAATCTATTGATAGTCTTAGTTGGAGTACTATCCGCTTCTTGTGAGTTTGATGGGAATTTTGATAATAATTTGAGGGATCAAATTGTTCTCAATACTTTTGACAGAAGAACACAAGAAAACTTACTTTGCTGTATGGTACAGGAAACCTTGAAATTGTCAGTAGGATACAAAGATCTGTTATGACATCAAAGGAACTAGGTAGATTTTCACAAATGTCGGGCATGCAAAATATTAACGTCACATCAAAACCTACCAACACTCTTGCTTTTAACGACGACAACATGCCTTTTGTTTAAACACCACCTGCTCAGCCAACCAACAGTTGTTTCAGATGTGCTTTTAAGTCACATTTAGCGAACTTGAAAACTTGCCCTGTATGTGGAAAAACCTGTCTCAAATGCAGAAAAGTGGGACACTTTGTCATAGCCTTCAAGAATGTACAGAAGGTTGTTTTCGTTTCGGAACAAGAGTTTGCTGGGGAAATTGATGAAAAAACAAGATCAGTTATGAGCAGAATAGTGTTATCAGTCAAGATAGTCAGTTTTAACATGAAAAGTGGGGACCCTACATGTCATGTTAATATAGGGGATGTTTATATTGAAGTCACTGTTAAATTGGGCTCACCAATTACTATTGTAGTTGATTACCTGTGTTTAAAAGAATGGCAACAGTTAGAACTATCTCCTTCTGATATGCATACTGTGGCATTTAGAGTTATTGGCGATAATATGTTGGGCTGTTTTCAGGAGTGCATCACACATAAAAACAGGAAGACATACACCAAGATTTATGTGGTAAAAGCAGAGTACAACATTCTTGGATGGAGAGATCAAGGTTCTTTTATGATGGTGTTAAGACCCTGCAGAGAATGTCCTACTTCTCTTGTTGACATTAAAGAATATTCAGTATCTTCTTTAAATCAGCTCCTTGCCACGCATGAAACCATGTTTGCAGATAAGCTTGGTGTAATTAAAGGTTTTGAATATAAAATTATTTAAAAACCAGATGCTATCCTAGTAGTTCATAAAGTGAGGGATGTTCCTTTGAGTATCAGGGGTGCCATGGAAGGAACATTTGGACAAGCTTTATTCAGATGTGGTTATAGAACCAGTGGACTCATCTCAGTGGATTTCTCCCATTGTAGTAACAAAAAATAAAACTGGAGAATTGAGACTTTGTGGTGACCTCAGGTCATTGAACAAAAACATTTTGGTGGACTGTTTCCCCTTGCCCAAAATCCATGAGAAGTTGAATCAAGTGGATGGATAAAAAGTATTTTCTGTATTACACTTAAGGGAAGCGTGTCATCTAGTAGAGTTTAGTCAAGAACCTGATGACTTGACCGCTTTCAATACTCCTTTTGGAGCCTTCACATTTCCTCACATGCCGTTTGGCTTAGCCTCTGCAGCATCATTTTTTCAGAAATTAATGTTTACTGTTTAATGAATTAATGTTTACTATGTTTGGGTCCAAGAAAGAAGTAATGGCTTACCAGGATGATATGTTGGTAATTTCTGATATGGAACAAAATCATTTGAATATTTTGAATAAGGTATTGAGAATTGTGCGTGCGCATGGTGTCATGAATATTAGGAATAAGTGTCAATTCATGGTGAGAGAGATTAAGTATTTCGGATATTGCATGTCGGATAACGGGATTACACCCTGAGTTGATTCAGTTAAAACCATAATGCGGCCCAACCCCTAGTAATAAGGATAGTTGCAATTTTTTCTGGATTTGTATGGATATTATTTCAGGTTTATGAATTGTTTTGCTTCCCAAACTGAGCCTTTGAGGAAGTTGCTTAAAATGGAGTCAAGTCTGAGTCGGGGGAAGGAGCAAGTGTCAGCATTTCAGTCCATGAAAACATTGATTATTGATTCCCTTGCTCTGCTAGCTGATAATGCCAAATCTGTTGGTAACGTGGATGTGAGTAGGGTTAGCTTGAGGGCAGTCTTTAGTCTGATATCCAAAGGTAAAGAGAAAACTGTTGTATTTGTATCAAGGAGTGTAACTGAGTCTGAATGAAACCATAACACCATTGGCAGAGACTCCTTAGCATGTGTTTGGGCCACAAATCAGTTTGAAACGTATTTGTGGGGTAAGATATTTGTTTGGGTCAATGGGCACAAACCACTAATGCATCTGTTGACTGAAAGAAGTCTTAATAAGGCTAGCCCTAAGTTAGTGAGATTTTTCTTTAAAATGTATGAGTTAAACTTCAGTGTGAGGCATGTTCCGGTTGGCAAGAATTCTAGAGCAGATTTTTTGTTGAGATGTCCATTGACTTCCTCTCTTAGTGAACAGACTAGAGAGGATGAGGAATGTGCGGTAGGTTTGTTTGATGGTGTAATGGTATCGAAGGAAGTGATTATGTTGCAGGAATGGTGGCAGCGTAGCACTAGAGATGTTTGACGATCCTTTTGAGACCATTTTTTTTTGCGAATGACCTAGGGAGAATCAGCTGGATATGGAACTTATGTTCTATTCCTAATTAAAATAAGAGTTGTCTATTGAGGGAGGATTAATTTTGACGGGAGGTCTTTTGGTTCTTCCAGTGGCACTGGGGTCCTATTTCTTTGCATTTGCTCATCAAGGGCATGTGAGTTGAAATGGAGAAAAAAATAAAATTACAAGTATATTATTGGTGGCCAGTGTTGGACACTGAGGTGGATGTGTTTGTGGAATGTTGTGCAATAAGTGCCCAAGCTGATAAGTCACTTTGTACATCTAATGTTCTTTTGGGAAATGTTGGATATGGATTTTATTGGACCTTCATACAATTTACAGGAGTATTGTAGGTATATTTGTTGGTGGGTTATCATTCCAAGTGGGTAGAGTGTACATTTTTGAAGGAACCTAGTATGAATTCAATGGTAGAGTTTTTAAAATCCTTATTTAGGAGGGAAGGAGTGCCCAAGTGTCTGGTGACTGATAATGGAGTGCAGTTCAAGTCTCATGAAATGTGATTGCGTTTTTGTTCTCGTTTTGTGTGAAACACTTGACTGTTGCTCTATACATTCCTCAAGGTATTGCTATGGTGTAGAGGGTTAACAGAATGTTTAAGGACACCATGCTGTTGGTAGTAGAATTAGTCGCAAAGTCATTGATGTAGTCTCTGAAAGGTTGTGGAGTTATCATAATACTCCTCTTTCCACTGCTGGTGTGGCGCAGTTTTTGTCTTGTTAAGAGGTTGGCATTCATCTAATGAAATTACTCCTGGTTCGGAGAGAAAAGCTGGAGACAAGCAAATCAATTTGGAAGAGGTGTACCAAAAGGTGACACAGTCTCAGGGAAATTGAAAACCTGGATACAATGATCTGAAAATGGTGACAGAAGTTGAGTTCTGTGTGGGAGAGATGGTGAAAGTCTAGGCCACAAGGTTCTGAGAAAGGAAATTCAAAATTATATCCTAGTATACGTGTGTTTCTGGTTTCTAAGCATACCTTAATGGTGGGGAATGGAACAAAAGATGCGTTGTCAAGGTCAAGAGGTAAGTTATTTTGGGGTCAGTTCCTGGTGGCTTGATGGAAGTGATGTTGGAACCAAATTGTATGGTCAATTAAACAGTCAGAATTGTGATGGGGAACCGTCCAGAGTGCCTGATGTTGAGTGTTATACAAACTCAAATTTGCCTGCCACTAATGCTAGACCACAAAGGTGTACTTCTGTTCCTAAACATTTGATGGATTACATTGTCATGATTTTATTCTACCTACCTATTTATTTATTCATCTTTGGTTTGTGTAAAGTGGAAGGTGTGTTATACGGTGTTACACGAGAGGCTATGATAAGGGTATGTTTCTCTTTAATTGAATGTTCTCTAGGTAGTGGTAGAATGTGGAATGTTGTTGGCGTCGCTGAGGTAACTGTTCTCAGGTACCACCAGTATTGGTTGGGGGAGTTGGAGATTACCACTGGGAGTGGTCATATGCAGTTCTTACTACCTACTAAAGAATAAAGCTTTTTGTTGTCATACATCAAGTTTCCGTAGCCATCCGTCACAACAACTGTGTGCCGGCATCCACATCTGTTCACGTTTGTGCTTTTGGTCATCAATAACCAACATGATGAAAGAAAATCTGTGGGCATATTTTGATATATTATGCACAAAGAGTGATCACACGGTGATGTGCAGCATGAGAAACATTGAGTGTGTTACCCATATAGCATTTTCATTGCTGTTGCGTGAAGTGAGAGGTATAACTTGGTAACTGATAAGGAGCAGGTGCACAGAGTGGCTTGACTAGGAAAGGGTTGGGTTCCAAGTATTTTCAATATTTAAAAAGAGACAAAATAGGAAACTGTGTTCCAGTGTCCGACCATTACAGATGAATTATCTTCCTTAGTGACTAGCGTAATTCAGTCGTTCCTGGTCCTCAGTCCGTTTGGGGGTAAACACACAGCTTTGGTCATGTGATCATAGCACCATTACTTTTTACGAAACATGTTAGAATATATCCAATACTACTTCTGTGTTAGAGGTGGAGTTACTATGGGAGAGGCTCCAAACTAGATAGGAAAAGAAACTGGGGTTGTCCTTGTCTGAAACACAGTGAGAGAGAGTTCCCTGTAACGCCCACAGGGGTATTACTAGGCCCAAGGCTTTGAATCAGCAGCATATTTGTCCATTGGTACTGGACGCCACAGCGTGGTGGACACTTCTCCGATAGGTGCAGGAAAGGATGCTGGCAAAAGGGAACATTATCACATATCATCTGGTGGTCCGCATTTAAACAGCTTTTGGCAGGGGGTGCTAGGAGCCATTCAAAAGATCGTAGTCCCCATGATTCCAAGAGGCCTAGAATTGTTATACTAGGCTGGATGCTGATGTACATAAGGCTAAGAGGAATAAAAGATAAGGGCTACTCAGCCTTTTGTTGCTGCCTTCCAAACATTTCCTCCTCGGCTAAGCAAGCATGAGCTAGGAATGGAGAAAATCATACATGCCATTTGAGGCTTAGAGTGTTCCTTCTCCTCGATAGGGCAGACTCTCCTAGACTATGTCAAGAGAATGCCGACGGGTGACCTGCTGAAGGACACTTCGAACTTCGCAGACGCTGCAGGAATGACACTGCTGTAGGAGGTTCACGTAGAAGCACCTGCTATTTTCATCTTTTGGGGCTTTGGATGCTGGACCCAAAAATGTAGTCGACACAATGAGATGGAGCAACAGAGGGCAAGGTTTAATAGATCATTTTGATAAAACGTGTTTTTGTGCATTTTGGATTATGAAAACACTCATTACAAATGTATCGAAACTTAAACATCATATTAGCCGGCAGCTGAAAGCGAGAGAGTGTCAGGGCCAAGAGAACATGCATGTCTGATATCCAGAGACCCAACTAGACTATAAGATACCCTTACTTCATTGTTTGCTCCCGTGGAGCTTCTTTCCCCAACACCATGATAAATCCCAACACGTTTTCCCAGATTTATTACACAGAGAAGTTAAGTGGGAACGAGCCTCAACAGTTTCTTGTAGCCACTGTTGCTCACCCCTCCCCACGGGACTAAACGGATAAATTATATTTGGTTAGCATTCACTCACCCTGAAATGGGTAATTTCTTGTCTACATCACTCCTGAGACACCTCATTTATTTACAGTAAGACAGTACATTCTTAGGAAAAATGAGCTTTAGGAATAAATGTCATAAAACTATAACGGTTTCTTTTTACCTTCACAGAAACTTATGAAGATTTTGACTCGAGAGTAATTGAGGTAAGTGATTGTCGTTGCCGGAACAGTATTTGCTAAGTCTGATTTCTGCATTTTGTAGTAAATAGGCCGAAGAAACGACTAAAGTAAAAAAAAAAAAAGCTTTAAGGCAAAAAAGAACGATTTCTCCTTAAATGGATTTATTTTTCACGTTGTTTCTTTGAAAATAAAATATATATATATATATATTTTTTTTTTACTGTTTCTCTTGAAGCTTCTCTGTTGCAAATGATACCTCTTTCCTGCCTGGAATGCAGCAGCGCATGATTAGGGTAGTCACCTATACATATTGTGTGTAACATTTTTATGTCATGTATACATAGCACCAGTAGCCCATGGATATAAAAAATCAGTCTGGTGCTATGATAGAGAGTGGATGAAAAGACAATAGGATAGGTTCTCCCATCTAAGACTCACTTCAACAGAAGGTATCCTATACATTTATTCACTAGCTGAATAGCACAACCAGGATAATTTACACATGAAGTGAAGCATGCCTCTTATCATCAAACAAGACCCTTAGTGTTTGGTAGATCCTCACCAACCCTGTTGGTGCCAGGCTTCATAACCAAGTCTCATCCTGGTCCCTAAAAACCAGGATAGGCTCAAACCTATTCCAGAGAGCACTTGGAATATTTTCCTGATGGGGCCTTATGATCAAAATACCTCTGGACACCTAGGTATCCCATTATTAACGGTGTTCCTGTATGATTAAAAATTGTATTAAGGGGAGTGTCCATGAAAATAATGATCCCACACCCTCTATAGAAGCCAACATGTTTCAGCCCTAAACTGAAGAGGCCATAAGGTCCAGAGCTTTTGTCAGGACTAGGTTACTTTGCCCTGCAATAATGTAAATTATGTAAAACAACCTAACTACATTCAGTAAGGACAACACACATCATGCAACATATATATGACATGCCAGCGGACACAGTTGTCCTTGTTTCAGTGGGGTTTCCCTCTTGGGTCCTGTAAGAAAAAGTAATAACATCATGGAAATTGCATCTGCTTATATGGTCTCACTCTTCACATGCACCGCAGGGGGTGCATAGTCAAAATCACCACTTATATGAGTGAGCAAACAGCGCTTTCAAGGTACAAATTATTTGTGGTCTTCTTGTGTACTTAAGCAGTGATTTAATGTATACATAGCAACATGAAGACAGACACGTGTACAAACAACACTGTCATTCAACATCAGAAACCGCTTGAGGGAGGTCCCCCTACCCTATAATATCCATCCAGTAGGCTACACAGGAGGGATGCGGGGCATGACCCTGGAGTCACACACTGTGGTTAAGGGTAAGCAGCGAGTTTCTGGTCATTTGGTAGACGGGTTCACCTTCTCGTATGTATTAGGATGAGATGAGGAAGATTAACAGAATTCTGACTCAATAGTGCCATTTTGTGAAAAGGAGAGTTAATTGGAAGAAATGTTGTTTCAGCGATAGTATTATATTGTTTTCTTATTTTATTTTAATCTATTTCAGAATGTTAACGGTTGTGGAACTCCTGTAGTTTTTTTCGCTCTAAACTTGAAACTTTAAACATTTGAATTCAGCTTGCAATGTGTTCTGCGAGCCAAAAAACTGCCCTCCGGCCACATGAAAATTGCAGGCTGCTCCACATGGTGGGTCACTGGGAGATTACATGAGCCAGTAATCCCCGCAAAGCAGATTTGTTAACATGTGCCACTTGTCACAAATGGGTGCTAATATGGGGGGGGGGGGCTAGATATCCCCATCACAAATAACGTGTGCTGGGCCATAAGGGGTATTTAAATCCTTGTGTAAGTAATTGGGCCCATTTTGTAAACGACATTGCCATTTGCACCTTGAGTTGTAATGGGAGTTACCAAAATGTGTACGTCCTTATGCAAAGTGCTCTTGCTGATCCAAAGAGCACAATTTGCACCCTTTTCCTAATGTGTGCTAGTGTACAACTGGTTGCAGATCTAAGTGATGCGGTTAAAGCTTTGCACACAGTGTAAGAGTATTACCTTTATCGTTGAGATTGTTTTTTAAGACAACATAGACCCATCCAGATATCCAGCTGTATGCGTTAACCCCCTCTGCAATATATGGTACCTTAGAATTCTGTGAATTTCCAAAATATCGGAGTAAAAGGACATCACATTACACTTTATTAAGAACGCCGGCTTTGCCTCTTTCAATTACTGAAGTAAATTGTGCGCCAAGTAACTCCTCATTCACCCCATCTGTTTTAATCAAAACTGCAGGAGCCAGCTTTTAATTCTGTTAAGTGCTTGTTAAGTTACAGTGTAAGAAAGCTGAAATTAATTCTAATTTAAGAACTCTGCATATCTATTTTAGTGCGAAAAACCAGTTCAGAAAAAGTGAAAATTGAGAACTGATTCATATCACTCCCTTATGAGCTATAATTTTATTATCATTCGTATATTTTCAGTTCCATTCAAAGATCCACTCTTACTGAAAAGGTTTATGCGACTAAAATATTCTGTTCTGCTATGACTGTTCTGAGCAATAGTGGTTGGTTGCATCTAATGGGTGTGGAAGGGCAACAGAACTTCTGATTCTACATGCAGCGTTAACCTGCCCGCTTTGTTCCGTTTTATGCTATTGGTAAGTCCAATATGGAATTCTGGGTTTTGTCTCTCTCCTCTTTAAGATGTGAGTTTTGACAGCATAGGTGTCAAACAGACTTGTTGCTTAGAGTATACATTAGGTGGGCTTTAGGTCTGCCCCTTACAACCATTTGTTTGCTTAGGCCTGCATGTTTCAGCCATTAGCTTTTAGGCTTTTCCGACCTCTTCTAGGCTCAGACAAGTGGAGTATTCATCTCTCACTTAAAGCTATTGTCTGTTTGGGTGATGTTTCTCCCTCCAACTTAGTGCTTACATTGACCTGCACGAGGGAATACTTTACAATTATAGTGCACCCCATTTACTCTTGCTGGCTTTACTTTGCTTACGCTGCATGGGTTACACATTAAACTCAGACCCATTGTATTTTCCAATTCTTTTTATTTCTGTCTGATTTGACAGAGCATCCTTAACCAGATCCTAAGTTATCACCCCAAAAAAACATTAATAAGCACTACTGAGTGTCTTTGTCTCTCCCCACTTGCTGATTTTCTTTTCTTCTAGCTTGTGATGGAACATGAGGTGTATGTCCCCTGTGGAAATGAGTGTTTATATTGCACTTTATCTTTTACAGAAAAGCTTGTACTCCATACATTGTGTTCGATAGCCTCCCAGACTCGACAGTGGCCCCCCTAAGAGTCATCCAACGTACCACAGCACATTCCATCCAGTCCCTGAAAAAATATGATAACACTCCTTTTCTGTTGGAATTCCATTGGCTTCCCTTGATAAGTCTGCACCTTCTTCATAACTAGTGGCATAACTGTCAAAGCCGTCAGCACCCCTTCTTATCTTGTAAACAAGTTCACCATCACTGCAGCACACACCCTGCCAAGACATCATTAGACTGCAGACAAGGAAGTGCAAAAAAGAAAAAAGTAAGACAACATACCTTTTACTTCTGTGCACTCACCATGTTAAACATGTGTGAACATACCTACATACATCAGGATTGTCCCAGCCCTGCTCCATTGTAGGAAAGAGTTGAAGACTTGCCTTTTTAAAGAACACTACATCACAATGCAGTAACCGTGTGTAACCCTCTCCTATCTTGTTGAATGTATGCCTGTCTTTGATTCTCTAAAGTGGTCTGCTGCCTTTGGCTAGGTCTGTTCAATTAAAATTCCATATCCGTACATACAATACAGAAGGGCTGATTTTTTTTTTATGATGGCCAGACAGTGATAAAGAATATACAGCCCTTATTTTTGTACTGAGAAATGTTATGTCAGATGCCATTGGTCAGATCTGTCTATTATGAAACGTTATGATGAAGGCAGCAAGCCTGACTTATATATTGTAAAAATTATGTATTGAAGTCAAACTGCCTTTGAGTGGATTGTTATTACACAGTGGCAAAGCCTGTAGACTGTTTTGTTACATGGAATCTCACAGGGTACTATAGGGGCAGTTGTTTTAATATTGGGTAAGCCCTGCTGAAAAAATAGGGGTTTAGAGGTTTGCACTGTTAATATCCCTGTTAAGCCTTCTTTTGAGATATTGCATATTGTTTTGCCAGTTGTAATTTTGTGCAGGTTTGTAATTTGTTAACTGTATGCTTGACGGTTGATTTCTGGGAAATTATATTCTCATGGTTATGTTGACGATTGGCCTTGGTAGAGACTGATTGGTTCTTTGAGAAGAATTATGTAAATGCCAGAGGTCTGATCTGTTTGTCATAAAATGTTACAACAAACATGCTAATTGTGTAAAGTATATGTTAAAACCAAAAGGCTTTTACAGATGGATTATGATTACTCTCTTGTAAAGTATGTAGACAGGTATCTTGCTACATGAAATCACAAAGATTATTGTAGTAGGCAAGACTTTTGGTGTAGGTTACCCCATCTGTAGGTAGGGTTAGAAGATGTGTTCTGTGCTAATGCTTTTAAGTACTTCTTTCAGGAGTTTGTATATTATATTGTCAACTGTAATGTTGTACATGTTTGTTCACTTATGGTGTTATGACTGATGGTTGACTTGTGGATAATCTTATGATCATTTCAGTAGGCCTGTGTTGTCTATTGCGACAATCCAATGATAACGTTGATAGGCCTGATTCGCTAACTGGAAACGTTTTATGTCCGATGCAATAGCATAGATGTGTTTTTTGTGAAAATAAATTTGGTACTCCGACCTTTAGAGATTACCAGATTAAACAATGATTTTGGTGTTGTTTATCCCCTCTGTCAAACACTAGGGGGAGGAGGAGGAATATTTGCACTGTGATTATACTTTCTAGACCCTCTCACGTAGGGTAATACATTGTTTTTCCAACAGTAATTTTGGACATTCTGTGATTTTGTGTAGTATTTATCAGTATATGTACATATTTTTAGGTTTGACCTGACAGTTTTAGCTGTTGTCCAGGCTCATGTAATAAACAAAAGTAAATAAATGTATACACACACATACATGCCGAGAGGTGCTCTGGGTTACACTCTTCAGCCATTAGTCTGTTTGAGTGTTATTGATCTGTTGCTTCTGCGCAATATATTGGCATTGAGCAGTGGATTATCCCACTTCAGCAATTGTCCTCACATTTACAGCATTTCACTTGAGCTTATGTCATCATCCACCTTAAAATAAGTGTGCATCAGTGCCAACGCTCGTAGGACAGTCATAAGTTTTTTTCTTTTTCTCCTTTTGTAGACCCCCTTTCCTCTTAACTCTTTTTATACTGTCTACACACAGCTTCAACTGTCAAGATAATGAGTTCCAGACAGTATACGGCCTGGCATATTGCACAAACATTTACTTCCATTCACCTGCTATTATGTTGGAGTGATCGCGCTCTTTCATTGGCCTGTTGATTTTGTTTTTTTTATTTTTTTTAATTTTTCTTTTTTTCTTTTGCCCGACCTCTTTCACAACAGTGCCAGTTGTCGCTCATTTCATATGTAGTGTCCCACGTCCCGCTTGGCCTCTTCTTCTGAGCTGGACTGTCATCTTGGATATTGTCTGTACTGTATTGTTGTAAAATTCCAACATGGTCCAAAACTTTAGAAGCAACATGTCAGCTGTCTTGGATCTATACAACAATATTACGCTGTACAGAATATCATTCCTCAGTGTACTTATTTTAATAGCAGGGTGTGCCTGCCATGTGCGTGTGTCAGGGATTTTTCTTTTTTTTCCGATTTTCTTTTAATTTATCTCCCATAAGCTTGTTTTTGTTTTATTGTGGATGAAGGAGTGGGTGAATGCAATAATAGTTCTGTAGCTGAGTGAATTGGATCCATGAGTGCAAGGAATAATTCCAGAGTGTATTTATGATGAGTTATTTAGTTCCTAAACGTACCAGTGCTGAAGGAACAGTTTCTGCTTTAAGCCAGAGCCTTTGTTACCTAGTTAATGTGATGCTCCGTGTTGTTAAGAGAGTGCCACTGAATGTATTGCTCCAACATGCAGTTTCTTACTAAAAACTGTTTTTGCGTTTGTTTGCACTCCCAGATTTTGTTGTTCCATAGTGATTGCATGAATCCTCTCAAAAGTGTTGATAAAAGAGGATTTCCCTCCCTGTCTACCTGCACCGGCCTGTATTTAACCAGGGTTACTGGCGTACCTTCTCAAATGTATTCTGTATTTTTCAGAGTAATTCCCCACTTGTTACCAGTTGTCTGAGGAAACATCACAAACAAAAATATTGCTAAAAATGTTTAGAACACAGGTGGTGTGGCTTGGACCGCCAGCATGGTGACTGCATCCTTAGTAATTCCACAATGAACCCCCTTGGATCTGACATAAATCCTGGGTTATAGCCTCCATTGACTGCCTGAACCCAACTCTCCGAGTAGTGCAGTCGGGACACTGCCCCTTCACACCCAGGGTGCCCCTGAGGAGAGGACTGAGCCACTAAACGCCTCACGGTGGTACCGGCTGGAAGCTCGGCTGTGGCCTCCTTGGTGCTGCTTGACAGCCACAGGACCCAGAGGGTGTGCGGAGAGGGAGACAGCCCCTCCCGACCTCAGCTGTTGCAGGGAAGGCTAGAGGCGTGGGACGAGGATTGAGGAGCAACTGGTGATTGCCACCTGGTCATGTGGAGGGGCTCGCTGTTGGCTCCGCAGCTCTGACCTCCAGCACAGTGCTTTGGCAGTAGGGGGGAAGGGGTGGAGGGGTGGGCTGGCATTGGGCCTGTGTGTAAAATCCTTCAAACATGCTCTGGCCCGCTGCCTAGACCTGAGGCGTACCTGCAGCTGGGGAGAGAAGGTGAGGGATTGGTGGCAAGACCCTGACCGGGAGCACACTCCGAGAAACATGTTACTTCCTCCCATCACCCCCTGGACTCTGTCAATGGTGGAAGTGGGCCCGGGAGCCATGGACCGGAGTGGCGTGCCCTACCTTGACACTAGAGGGGGGCCCCTGGTCTTTCTACAAACCTCCTGGTCTGGCGGCATGGGGAGAGGGCATGGAGAGTCCAGCTTTGTGAGGAGTGGAGACGATTGCGGGATGAACTCACATCTGGGGCGGTGAAAGGCCTCCAGAGACACAATCTCTCTTCCTGCATGAAGGTTGCCTCCCTGTTGACTGAGGGGGACCTTGGAGTTTGCCCTCCCCCAGTTGGCACCTGGCGGATAAGTTTGAGCTCCTAGTCCCTGCTGCTCCTTCTGGAACGTCAGAGCTGTGGTGCTGGTTGGGGCGGGTGCTACTCGCCTTGACCTCCCTGCCGTCTGGCACTACTTGCATCCAGTTGAGAGAGATAGACCCTTCTTGCGGCCCTTGATGTCCTGGGGCCTGGGAGGTTGCTGGGTCTGGGATGCTTTTTGAGATTGTCTGGGCCAGGAGAGCCTCTTCCTCCGGACCGCCCATCTGCCAGGTCTGGGGACTAACTCTGCCACAAGGGAATGATGTGCTTGAACATCCTTCTTCAGTTATTCTGGAACGGCTAGCTGTGAATTGACCCCACACTCCACGGATGACCAAAGCACCCCATATTGTGCAGACTCCTCACCCGTCCACAAGCTGACTCGGCGGAAATCAGCTGGGGTGCGCGGTTAAAGGCCTCATGCCAGAGGCGCAGCTGACCTCCTGCGACCTGTAGGCCTGTTAGAAAAGAGACACTTACCTGGTGACTTATCGCCCAGTCCTGGTGTGTTGACCGTCGAGGGCCAGTTGCTCATGCTACCTCGATCGTGGCAAGCGGCAGACTCCTCTCAGTCCCCCCCCACCCCCATCAAAATGAGCAAGAGCAGGCCCACCCGCTCCTTCACGTCCCTGACTTGCATGGACCAATACACCACCGGGCCTGCCTCCGCTACTTCAGGCCCCTCAACTCGGGATGAGCCTGCTTCTATTTCTATTGAGCTTACCACCATTCTACAAGCCATCCTGATGTCAAAAGCTACAGTGGAAATGAAAATTGAAGTGGTTAGGGATGAATGTGGTGCTACTCCGCCAGGATCTACGGAATGCCACGGCGGATGGCGGAGGCTGTCACGGGCTTCTATGGTCGAGAATGATGTCTCCACCCTCAAGACCCAGGTCACCACTTTCTCTTCCGGATGACTGAACTGCACAGGCGCGCCAAAGATACCGAAAATTTATATAAGCGCAACAGCGGATGCCTCTTGAGGATCTCTCCTAATGATACGCCCAGGCTTCCTCCGGGAGTGCCGCCTAGGCCAATAATTTCTTGCATCCTTAACTATAGAGACAGAGATGCCATACTCCGCTCCTGCGTGGAAGTCAAACAGAAACCCAGAGCCATGGGACTCCAGTATCTCTTACTGTTCCTGGCCAAACTCTGCGTCATTCATGCCAACGGATCGCACTTCTTCAATATCCAGAATCCGCTTGGCAATGGCTCACTGAAGACTAGCCATTCCTTGGACTCACAAACTCCTTCTCGAATAGGCACATATTGGCAGACCCTGCGGTGCCAGCGGATCCGCCCAGGTTCTGTAGACGCGCCCGCTCCCGGAGGTGACAAAATACCGCATGCTCAGATACACCTTCTCAGACTCCTTGGTCGCACCGGGCATCACCGACTGGCCACACAGCTGAATCCGTAGCTGGAATGGTAAAAGAGAGACCAGGATCTGGGTCGCTCTCCGGATCTGAGGTACCTAGAGGTGACTAGTTTCCATGCTGACAAGGATCTCTCTTGTAGCCCCATGATTTGACTGGGTTCGGACCCCTGAACGTACTGTGACCTGGTCTTTGCTGGATCTCAGCAGGAGGGCCGTCTGGATGCTGGACCTGTCTCTCTTTTTCTCCAATGCTCTCTCTGTGGGCAGCCCACCTTATGATGGAATGATGAGTTGTGCTAGTATTTCCATGAAACATTTACTAATGTGGGGGGTTTCTCCACTGGTGTTACTAAAATGTTTTGGATGTTCTTTTTGCTAACCCCCTTTTCTATTAGGTCGACAGATGCTTCTAGGGTAGAAGTGTGGGGAGGGGCGGGAGTTGAGGGGGGGGGGACTCATTTACAAACTGTTGGATTTACAATGTTCAGTGGTAAAGTGCATGCATGTTTACCTTCCTTTCCCCTACCCCCTAGGTTTGGACACACAACTCCATAATAGATGTAGCAGTGGACCTCTGACTGTGACCTCTGGTATCGCCCCATCATGGCCCTTTCCAGACGGAAACGAGGCCACATTAGATCTCAGTCCCACGATACACGTTATGCTGCCACACCTCCCCTCCACAATGTTGACCTTCCGTATATTGTCCTGGAATGTGAACTTTTTTAAGACTGAATATAGTGGCTCCGCTGTTCTTGCTTTTGCCCATTGTCAAGCCCTTAGGTTCTATTACAAGAAACGCACCTTATGGGGGAACGCTGTCCCTTCTTGGCACGAAAGGGATACAATAGAGTGTACCATGCAGGGTATTCCCGAGGCGGAAGAGGGGTTGCTATTTTGTTTTGATGCTCCTTCCTCCTTTCAGTGGCCCAAACAACACATGATCCACAAGGCTGCTTTATCGCTCTCACAGGCACGCTCGAGGGACTAGCAATCACCCTTGTGTACATCTGTGATCTGCCAGCCCTCACCCATGCCTGCCTACAGGACCTCTCCAGACTCTTACTCACCCTCCCCCAAGTACTACTATGATAGGGGCAACTTCAGAGATGTGCTAGACCCAAAACTCGATACAGCGGGCGCTCCCCGCTGGCTCCAGGCCAACCGGAGCACACCTCTTCACCGACTGGTTGGCTGCCCTAGGCCTCTGTGATGCCTTGCCGAGCCTACGCCAATATACACACACATTGACTGCCCACTACACTCAGTCCCTCATAGATCTACTTTTTATGCCCACTACTGAGTGTCAGGAACTTACCCAAATACTGCCAAGAGGAATCTCTGATCACTCTTCCTTGCTTATTCATGCGGGCCCAATAGGGATGGCTCACGACCCATGTGGTGTCTTAATGCCTGGAAGCTCCAGGACAAATCCTTTGTCCAGGCACTACATGCAGAGCTCTGGGCTTACTTTGCCAACAATGAAGTATTGGTTTCCAAAATGGACACCCTGTTGGCAGTCAGCAAGACCACTATATGTGCAAGGGGTGTGTCAGAGCCAGGGAGCGAGACCGCTCCCTCCAGATAACTAGACTGGAGGGCCACACTCTGCGTCTGGAGCATTGTATTGGGGCAGGATCCCAGGTAGACCTCTGCCGCCAATTGGACCTCATCCGGGAAGAAATCCACCAGCACTCCCAGGAGGCCGTCGAACATCTCTGGCGTGCCACAAATGCAAAGATTTATGGCTAGGGAGACAAAAATGGGAAGTTGCTGTACTGGCTAGTCTCACGTTATTAGGTGAAGACAATCCCTGAAATTATAGATGAAAACAGTCACCTGAGACTTTCTCTCACCGAGATCGCACAGACTTTCACACATTACTATACAACTCTGTACATGACCTCTATAAGCAACAACCTGGAGGCTAAAGGTTTCCTCATGGTGATTCCTTTGCCCTGCCATTCTGTGCTAGAGAGACAAATGCTTGATGAAACCCTTACAGCCGAGGAGGTGGGAGAGACAATAACCAAATTGGAGCCCGGAAAGACTCCTGGTCCTGACTGTTTTCCCCAGAATATAACTTCATATTTTGTAAGCTCCTGATTCCCCGTCTCTTGGTACTATACATGGAGGCATACCAGGTTGGAGCCTTCCCCCGGAACTGGATATGGCCACTGTAGTAGTGCTCCCTAAAAAGCAGCCTCCCTCAAAATCCCTCCTTATTAGGGAGGTTAAAATCTGTGCAACTGCCCTGGTTATCCAACTTAAACGCTTCCTACCCACATTGATACACCCAGACCAGTGTGACTTCATGCTAACCAGGGGCACGAGACAGAGCCTTCGAGGACTCTATATGGCCCTGGCACACCGATCACAATTTCCTCCAGATCGGGCCCTGTTTTTTAGAGACTTTGAAAAAGCCTTTGACACTGTGGACTGAGGTTACATTCACCTGGTGTTGTCCTGAGCCCCAGATTCCGAGGTATGGTCCATGCCTTGTACGCTAATCCTACTGCCCAGGTCCAAATCAATGGGGTCCTCTCCGAAGCCTTCACAGTACAACGTGGGACTAGACAGGTATGTCCTCTCTCCACTTCTTTTGCACTAACAGTTGAACCACTAGCTCAGCTTATACGAGCAGACAGCCAGTTTATGGGATGTCGATGAAGAGATGGTTGGGAGGATCGATTCGCATTATACGCTGATGACGTCCTCCTGTACCTAATGAACCCTGCTGTCAGTGGTCCCCAGTGTCTTCACTTGCTGCAGTGCTTAGAAGAAGCATCAGGCCTTAAAATGAAACTCTTTTAAATCCGTTTTGGTCCCACTAGGCCCAACTAGGGACTGCTACAATTGGCACACGAACGTTCCTCTTCTTTGACTTAGTTTGAAGTATTTTGGCATTTGGATTGCCTTACATATGGAGTTCGCATGGACTCTCAACCTTCAGCCACTGGTCCGGAGGGTCAAGGCTAACCTTGCTAGATGGCGGGCTCTTCCACTAAACGCGCTCAGCTCATAGCACTATACAAAATGATGGTCCTGCCACGTCTTTCAAAATCTCCTGCTATACCTACATAGGAAGTCGTTTTGCGACCTCGGCCAGGTGCCATTTCCTTCATGATCGATTTAACGGGGTTTGTTCAGACCCGACTTACCAGGTGGAGCTGTCTCAACTAGGATTTTCCTGGTTACAGGTCCTGTTATGTGGTGCCCCTGACCCAGCTTTTGTGCCACAGGTTACTAGAGAAGTGTTTGTAGCCTTGCAGGCCACGCTCCGACATGTGCAATGGGATAGTAGACTCACAACAACCTCCCTTCTGGCTTGGTAGGTTGTTGGGGGGAAGCTGTGAAACTGCAGAGCTTTAGGTCCTGGGACCTCTTTGGTGACTCCCAGCTAGGCGACATTTGGGCCGGGACACACATCTTTTAATTTTTGGACCTTCCGGCAACATACCAACTGGCAACCACTCAATTCTATGAATAACTCCAACTCACATGCTTTACAAGCTCAAGTCACAATTACTGAAACACTACCTGAGTTTAGTCACCTGGAAGCGAAGCTCCTCATGGGCAACTTAGGCCATGTGGGGGGTCTCTCTGATTTAACGCACCTGAACATTAACTCACCATCAACGCTGCAACATCTTCAGGATTGATGCGAGGGATGGCTGGACCCCATTGAGCATGAGGACTGGAGAGCTGCTCTGATGGCCCGAGAGAACTTGCAATCTCATCGTGGTTGGGACTGATGCAGACGTACTATCTTCTCTCTGCCTACCTCTCCCTGGCTCAGTTGCACCGAACGAGTCTTCTCCCTGATGTTTCCTGCCCCCCAATGTGGGACAGAGCTGGCAGATTTCTATCATATAATGTGGTCTTGTCCATAGTGGTGGCTTACAGGACCAGGTGACACTTGGTTGGTTGATACTGCTTGGAGTCTAGTGTTTTACACAGCAGTTGGGGATTCGGATTTCTTTTTTTTTAAGTGTCTTTTTCAGAACTCCTAAAACACCATGATGTTATTGCCTGATTTGTCGTACTGTTTAGATGAAAAAGGGAAGTCTGAATAAAAGTATAGCCCGACTGGGAAAACTAGCCAGTATAAACACACATCACAACAGGTGTGTGTGTGTTGGGGGCAGGGGGAGAGGGGTGCAGTAGGGTACTCAGTGGAGTAAGGTGTCTAGGCACTTGTTCAAGGAGTGGACACCTCAGGATGATGATGTTCAGGTTGTCAAGACCACGCAAGTACTCTCTTGGGCACCCAAGTAGCACGACGCTGTGGCATCCTTCTGTGTTTGCATGGGAACGAACGGCTCGAATATTGACCAGACTGCAACTTAAAAAAAAAAAAAAAAAAACTGAGTGTACAAGGGGGACCTGGAAAGATCGATGTTTAAAGCAAACCAATGTCAACCCTCCTAGCGTTTAAAAGGCTCAGTGAATTACCGGTCATCGCTGACATCTGCAGTCCATGAATTCGAATCGCACCACGTCAGTACCAGCTTTAGTTCGTTCTTGGCTGATAGCTTGACGGCCATTAAATTCGGTGAGAGTAACACCTGTTATGTTCAACGCCTCGAAATGCCAGACACCACACTATAAAATGTTATTGTTTTCCTTGAGAAGAAAATGTGGTCCAATGGCTATAACACGCTATTTTGCCCAAATTGATAACACTTGTGCGTTCTTCACTTGAACAAATGGCCTGATATTGGTAACTGTCGGTGGTGCTTTCAGGCAGAACGTTTGCTACTGAAAAGTACTGTGATCTTTAGGTTACACCATCAAATGCCTGTAAGGCAGACTGAGCCTTGCATCCTTCCAACTTCAGCAATCTAGTGCCATAGTCTTGGTAAAAAATAAGATATCTTCGACACAGCACGAACACCAATTTTTAAAGCAACACCAAGTGTTGTAGCACCCCACTCTTAAGAATGTCATGTGAGTTTTAAACAGTTTTACGGCCCCCTGCCTTATCAGTACTGCTTTACGAACTGCAAGTCTTTTTTACCTTCAGTGCTCCATGCTCTATAAATCTATGTAAAGTGAGTTTTTATCGAGCCTGAAAACATATGCACGTCTGAGTGGGAGATGGAGATCCACGGGGGTGCCAACTCTGGCCATTCTTATTGTTGAAATATTTTCATCACCTCATTTTTGGGCCCGTGGTTCTGTGCTTGCTTGGAGTGTTGTGATTTTTGTGTATGACAGTGTCGGTCAGCAACGGGGGACAAAAAATACACAGAGTGAACAGAGACTCCCCTCTCACACCCAAAAAGGAAGACAACACTTGCAAGGTTGGACAGCTTGGGTAGGTGGGGGTGGGTAGCGGGCTTTGGCAAGCACCACCATGTGGCAAAGTTGGAGTTTTTTTTAATGAACTCCTTGCTCCGCCCGAGGAGCAGAGTAAAAAAATTTCTAGCTATCGCGTCAAGAATTTTCAATTCTATTAAGGACACGGAGGCGAGGATTATGCTTTCTCTTTCTTTACTGAACAAAACAGCAGCCAATCAAATACAAGTAACAGAAAAAACTACACATCCCAGGATGCCTAACATCCTATCACATGGTCCAATCACTGTCCATATCCTCTGCTATAAGTCCTTTGATGTCACTTCCTCTTTCTTTGATCAATACAGATAATATCAACTTGAAAATGAAACTTCTTACGCCAACACGAACTCCGATGGCTTAACATCTATTCTTCCAGGATAACCCTCTCCTGGCCAACTCGATACCGGGCATCAGCCGAACCAGAACATGCAAAACCAAACTATTCCAGCTGAAAATAGCTTCACGAATTTTTCTGATCAGATCCTGTAAGAATAAAACAGGCAGGTAATATCTCCAAAAAATGAAAATTCTCAATAAACCAATGGTTCAATAAAAGACAATCAAATGGGAGGGAGACAATAACAATAATCATAATTATACACAATAATTAACAATTCACTTATTCATTATATTATTTTAAAGGGGGGGATAATCCTCGCCTCCGTGTCCTTAATAGAATTGAAAATTCTTGACGCAATAGCTAGAATTTTTTTTATTCTATGTCAGGACCGGAGGCTCCGATTATGCTAGTTTAAAGCTGTTCCATTACTACAGTAGCTACATCCAATACCGGTTTATGATAAAACTTACGAAAAGTGTTTTCTGAAGACCAGTCTGCTGCCTTCATAATGTCTTCTAACCGGGAACCCAAGGCAAATGATTTGGAAGCCATAGCTCCTCTCACAGAATGAGCCCCAAATATAGAAGTGTCAATTCCTGCTTCACTCATCAACCATCTCAACCATCTAGCCAAAGTGGCTGAAGTCACTGGTTTAAAAGGTTTTTGCAAAGAAATTAGTAATTGCCCTTTAGAATTTTGACAAAATTCTTCTGTGACTACTTTATAATCTTTTAAACATTTTACTACACACAATTTTGAATTTTCCGTGTAAATAGGGTAGGATACTGACCTGTAGTTGGTTTTAGTTCTTCTTGTCACAGAAAAAGTGACCCCTTTAGGGGAGAAAACTCTACCAGCTAGATCCAAAGCTCTGCGTCTGAAACCCTCTTGCAAGAGATAAGGCACAAGAGCATAGTTAATTTAGCCGAGAGCTGTTTGCGCGATAAATACCTGTTGGTAGGCCAAGAATCCAAATTTTTTAAAATAATGTTAACATCCCATAATACAGAATATTTAGCTTGAGGAGGTTTGGAAAGACGTATACCTCTTAAAAGTTTGCAAATTAATGGATGTTCACCAATGGGTTTACCCTCAAGGTGAGCGTGCCCTGCTGATATAGCTGATCTAAAGTTATTAATTGTCTGATAAGCCAAACCCGAACTTGCTAGTTCTTCCAAAAAGTTAATAATCATACCAAGGTGTGCTTCCACTGGATTGTCACCCCTTCCATCACACCAACTAGACCATCTGTGCCAAGCTGAGTCATATCTTTTATGGGTACTATCGGCCCATGCCTGCTTAATGAACTCCGCAGCTTGTTTCGAAACATCTGGGGTACTCCATCTCGACCTGAAATTAACCAGGCTAGAAGGACCAACTTCCCTGACAAGACCAGAGGATGTTGAAGGCCCTCCGGGCTCAACAGAAGAGTCAGACGAGGCGGAATCAGAAGAGGAGAGGCACAAGCTAAATGAAGAGCTATAGGGAACTAAGGCTGTGCTCTCCAAAATGGGGTCACCAGAACAATTTCTGTCTTCTGTCTTCTGTCTCCTCACCTGAGACAAGACCCTGGCAATCATCAGGAATGGAGGGAAGGCATAACCTCGAAACCGAGACCAATCCTGAAGAAAAGCATCTGTCTTTAGCGCATAAGGGTCTGGATGCCAACTGAAGAATTTTGGAAGTTGGCAATTGATCCTCGAGGCAAAGAGATCTATCTCACAACTGCCCCACTCCCTGATTATCAGTGAGAAGATCAGAGGGTCCAATTTCCAATCGCTGGAATCCGATAGGTATCTGGAATTCCATTCTGCTATGATATTCTGATCCCCAGGGAGATATTCCGCTATGACCACTAGGCGTTGGGTTAGACAATAATGCCAGAAATCCTTTGCAATCTCCGCCAGAATTCTGGACTTCGTGCCTCCTAGTTTGTTGACATATCTTACTGCTGAGACATTGTCCATCTGTAAGAGTATGCAACAATCTGTTTTCTGAGGGGAGAGACTCTTTATGGCAAAAGATCCCGCTAGAAGTTCCAGGCAATTGATATGTAGAGTTTGCTCCCATTCTGACCATCTGCCCCCCGTCACTAGGGAGTTGCAACGTGCTCCCCAACCCCATCTGCTGGCATCGGATTCTATCACCACTTCTGGATGGGACCCGAAAATTGCCCTGCCGTTCCAGGCCTCCATGTGATGAAGCCACCACTGGATCTCTGAGCGTACTTCGGCAGTCAAGGGGATTAATTCTGAGTAACTCAGACCCTGTTGCTGATGCCTGATCTTGAGCCTTTGAAGCGCTCGGTAGTGTAAGGGTGCGGGGAAGATCGCCTGAATAGATGAAGCTGGTAAGCCCACTATTCTGGCAATATTCCTCAGAGAGACGGTCTGCCTGGTTAGAACTGATCTCAATTCCCTCTTGATGTTGCGGATCTTCTGAGAGGAGAGAATGAGTTGACAAGATATGGAGTTTATCTGGAATCCCAGGAATTCTATCACCTGAGAGGGTTTCCATAATGACTTCTGCACATTGATAAGGAAACCTAAATCCTGCAGAAGATTGATGGTCCAATCCAGGTGAGATAGGAGAACTTGAGGGGATTGGGCCATCAGCAGAATGTCGTCCAGATATATAATCAGTCTGACACCTTTGGCTCTGAGCCATTCCATCACAGGTCTCAGAAGCTTCGTGAAGCACCACGGGGCTGACGACAGGCCGAATGGAAGGGCTAGAAACTCCAAGTACTGTCCCTTCCATTGAAATTGTAGAAATCTCCTGTGAGGAGGAAAAATTGGCATCGACAGGGATCTTTTAGATCCAGACGAACCATCCAATCTCCTTCTAAAAGGATGTCCCTTAACATATGGATGCCTTCCATCTTGAAGTGTCTGTAAAGGATCCAATGATTAAAATCCTTCAGATTCAGGACCAATCTGTGACCTCCTCCTTTCTTGTCTACTACAAAAATAGGACTGATGAAACCGTAAGGGTGAGGAGAGGCAAACTGGACGCCTTCTTTGTCTAAAAGAGCTTGTACTTCTTTGTCTATAAATTTTTGATTTTCTGGGGAAAAACACATTTGTACAGGAGGGAGGAGCTGCTGGGGAGTGCTGATAAACTCCAAGCGAAAACGTTCTACTGTTTGGAGGATCCAAGGATCTCCTGAAATTCGCTTCCAATTTGTCAGGCATAGTGCTACCCTGCCCCCTAGTTTGACCTGAGAAAAATGAATAATGCTCACCTGTGAAACTTGAGTCCTGTATGGCTCCTTGTTGCCCTCTGCGTTGACCTCTACGGAAACGGGGGCGTCCTCCTCTAGAGCGAGTGGGGTAGAAGGTGGTGTCTTGATCTCCGTACCAGCCACCTCTGCCTCTTGGGTAGTAGTTCTGGGGACTATTGTAAGTTCCTCGGCCAGGCATACGTCCCCCATAACGACCGGCCCTGAGAAAAAGGCCTTGTTTAAAGACCTTCTTGAGGGACATTTGAGCCTTATCCAGCGTAGAGAAGGTGGAGCAAAATTTGGACAAATCTTTAATAAAAGAGGAGCCAAAGAGCAGCCCTTCAGCCGAAGGTCCTGCTTCCGAAGATGCAAGATCAGACAACTTGGGGTCAATGCGCATTAACACAGATTTTCTGCGTTCCGCAGAAATAGCGCAATTCGAATTCCCCAGAAGACAAATGGATCTCTGTGCCCATCCTATTAGGACATCAGTGTCCACCGGATCTCCAGATTCTTTAGCCACGTACGCCATTTCAAGAATCTTGGTCAAAGGACCTGAAAGGTCCAACAACTTGTCTTGGCAGTTACGCCAGGAGCGGTCCAAACCTTTTTTGGGGTCCTTAGAGAATTTCCGCATAAAGGTGACCATTGTGGGGTCTATTTCTGGGGTCTCGGACACCTTGCCCTCTAGATCAGGTCTAGGACATTCCGCTTTTAAGCGTGATCGAACTTCCTTGTCAAAGCATTTTCGTAAATAGATTGTACATATTGAGCCACCTCGGGTGGGGGAAACCAATTAGAAGCTCTGGGATGAATGATTTCCGCGTGATCAAAGTCTAGCACTTGGCAGGGAAGAGGCGCTTTCCTAGCTTTTTTACTAGGTCTAGGAGCGTCGGAGTCATCTGAATCATCAGAGGAGGAATTTTTATCGGAAGACGAGGAATGTAGGAAGACTTCCTTTTTTGAGCTGTTATTATGCTCTCCACTACGTTTTTTACGTAGTTTTTCAAAAACGTCTGCGTGCAGACTGCTAACCTCTACTCTAGGATCTACGTTTTTTGCTTTGTCCTTCACTTTCTTGGCCTCGGGAAGAGGTTGTTGTTCTTGTGTCCAGCCCTGTGTACGAGCATAGTCAAATAATTGTCCTGAAAAGGGGCCCAAAGCTCTCACTAGAGCATCATTCACCGATTGTTGGACTCTGGAATCAAGGGCTTCAACAATATCAACTTCTAGTTGATTGCTTATATCATTGGTATAATATTCTGCTCCTTGATCCTCCCATTGATGAGCCATGATTAATAAGGTAAAATACCTTTAAAGCAATTCAGCTAAAGATCAAGGAAGGGGGAGTGCAAAAACCCCAATTCAGGCAATAGAGTAAAATGAGCCCTTAATAGAATGTGGAGGGAGCTGCCTGAAAAGCACTCTCGGCAGAAGCCTGTTAACAATTTTACAACCCACGCAGTCTTACTGCTGGGCATCAGGGAGCAATCTTTCTGCAACAGAAAAAGGGCCTAGGACACCCTCGCCGCACCTCTCACGAGCCGATCGATTCAGAAAACTAAAGGAATCGGCTCGTCGAGACGTGTGTGCGCGTGCGCTAGGAAAAATGAAAAGGAGAGTGCAAATGCAGCTCCGCTCCCGCTCCACCAAGAAAAACGGCTCTAGAAAATATTGGCAAAAGGCCAATAAATCGGAGCGTATAAGCGCTCAATCAAAGCAAATGAAGCGCGCTGAATCGCAACGCTAACTAAACATATATAATGTTCTAAAACATTAAACAAACCCACAGTTTTTAGAAGAGAATGAAATTGTGTACTTATCTGCTGCGAAGCAGCAAAGAAAGAGGAAGTGACATCAAAGGTCAAAGGACTTATAGCAGAGGATATGGGCAGTGATTGGACCATGTGATAGGATGTTAGGCATCCTGGGATGTGTAGTTTTTTCTGTTACTTGTATTTGATTGGCTGCTGTTTTGTTCAGTAAAGAAAGAGAAAGCATTATCGGGGCCTCCGGTCCTGACATAGAATTTACCGTCCACCCCTAGTTAAAATTGCTGCATGCATTACTAATCTTCAGACTATTTTACTAAGTGTTTAGCCGTGTTTCCAACAATGCCTCCTAGTGGCTGAATTACCTGCATTTATTTCATAAAATGGCAGGTTAAGTTTACAACTAAAGTATTAACGTCTGTAGCAAGGTTTAGTTTACTGTTTTTTACACTGCAGCATTCTTGCCCATTTAGATTTCAAGAGGTCTGTACAAATGTTAGCTAGCATAAGCAGAGTTAAACGTCAGTAGCAGTGCACAATGCTGCTGATCTATGTTACTCACTCTCAAACTTGAATGGCCTAGAGGCTTAGTTGATCATGTTTGGATTCCACCACACACGCACACACAGCAGCAGCGAGCATTTTATAAGCAGTTGTACTTGTTTTACTTGCTGTGTTGGAGATTTTAACAAGGTTTTGTTAATACGTGGATTCCATAAGAGTAATTCATCTAAGATGAAATCAAGCTGTTACTTCCAAGTGAATTCAGTGTTAAAGGAGGTATAGTCTGATGAGGGCATCCAAGTTAGCGACTGGGCTCACAGCTAAGCTGGCCACTGTACCCTTTTAACTTCTAAGGGAGGACAGGCATACTTTTGTGTGGTCTTGTCCTTAGAGAGGCAGAGTAGAAACTTCAAGACCAAAGCGAGGCCGACAGCAGACAACAAAAAGAGTGTTAGGGTGTTTTCAATGTTGTTGTCTCAACAAGGGATTTTTAATGGTGTCATTAATGTTTGTTTTAATGAACAGGACACTATCAAAGCGGAGCCTAAGACTTACAGAAGAACGATGGCCCTTTGATAAGTAATTGAAAGGGAATCTAGTTAACTATTATTCTTTTCCCTGTCTTACCCAGAAGATGTGTGACCTTTTTAATCACATTTCATTTTCTTTATGGTTTAGAAGTTAAAATCCAAAATAACTTATTAAACAGCATACAAGAAGCGGGCTTTCCTGTAGAAGGCAGTTACAGTGGCTGCAGAGCTCTATAAAGGAGGGAACTCTCAGGGTCAATATTAATCAACACTTAAGCTGATGTAGAAAAACAACACTATTTTGACCCTCATACAGTTCATACCAGCACTAATGACACACCTGCTGCAAGTTCAAAATGTACTGCTTACTCTTCTAGAAAACAAAGTCAGACCACCACTGTTAGACCTGACAGCCTTCGGGTTGTCACCCCTAACTTTTATGCCTGCCTCCCTCCGCTTTTTGGATACGGTTTTTGCTGGTTTTAGGACTCTGTGCTTTTTTACCACTGCTAACCAGTGCTAAAGTGCATATGCTGTCTCCCTTTAAACATGATGACATTGTATCATGCACAATTGGATTATTTAATTTACTTATAAGTCCCTATTAAATTGCACTATATGTGCCCAGGGCCTGTAAATTAAATGCTACTAGGGGGCCTGCAGCACTGATTGTGCCACCCACGTAAGTAGCCCCTTAACCATGTCTCAGGCCTGCCATTGCAAGGCCTCTGTGTGCAGTTTCGCTGCCAATTCAACTTAGCATTTAAAAGTACTTGCCAAGCCTAAAACTCTCCTTTTTCTACATATAAGTCTTCCCCTAAGGTAGGCCCTAGGTAACCCATAGGGTGGGGTGCTGTGTAGACAAAAGGCAGGACATGTGCCTGTGTAGTTTACATGTCCTGGTAGTGTAAAACTCCTAAATTAGTTTTTGCACTGCTGTGAGGCCTGCTCCTTCGTAGGCTAACATTAGGGCTACCCTCATATACTGTTTGAGTTGTAGCTGCTGATCTGAAAGGAGTAGGAAGGTCATATTTAGTATGGCCAGATGGTAATACAAAATCCAGCTGACTGGTGAAGTTGGATTTAATATTACTGGTTTAGAAATGCCACTTTTAGAAAGTGAGCTTTTCTCAACACTTAAATCCTTCTGTGCCTTACAGTACACGTCTGGCTAGGTTCAGTTGACAGCTCTCATGTGCATTCCCTCAGACAAGCCCCAAACACAGGATGCTCAGCCTCACTTGCATACATCTGGATTTTGAAGGGGTCTTCCGGGCTGGGAGGTGGAGGGCTTGACACTTACATGCCAGAGGACAGTAGCCTGCCTTCACAGAAAGGACTGCCACCCCCCCTACTGGGACCCTGGCAGACAGGATTGAACTGAAAAGGGACCTTGTGCACTTCTAAGCCACTCTTTGAAGTCACCCCCACTTCAAAGGCACATTTGGTTATTTAAACAGGGCCTCTGCCCCTACAAACTCAGACACTTCCTGGAGAAGAGAACCAGAACCTGCAACCTGCCAAGAAGATCTGCCTCGCTGCCCAAAGGACTCACCTGACTGCTCTCAGTGAAGGACTGCTGCCTTGCTGTTGCCCTGCTGCCTTGCTGCTCTCTGGCTGTGCTGAGAAGTGCCCTCCAAGGGCTTGGATAGAGCTTACCTCCTGTTCCCTGAAGTCTCAGGACTAAAAAGACGTCATTCCTGCCAGAAGGCCTCCCTGTGCTGCGGAAATTGACACATAGCCAGCAGAAAACGACGCACAGCCTGCTAGTGGAGAAAAATTCACTGCACGCCGAACTGGAATTACGCAGCCCGACTTGGCAAGGAAAAGAATGGCGCAGCGCCAGCGTAGGGACTGGAAATTCGATGCACGGCCCACTGGATCGACGCATAGCCGAGCCGAACGGCGCAGCTTAACTTCCTGGGAGGAATCGATGCATCGCCTTCAGTGTGGTAGAATTCTCCCCGCAACTCCCACTGGATCGATGCAGCCCCTGTGACTTCGTCCTGCCAGTGCTGGATTTCAACGCATCATCCCCGGGTTTCCGAAAACCCTGCACCCTGAAGAGGATCCAAGACTGAGCGCCGGAAATCGACGTAAAACCTTCCCTGCATGAAAAATAAACGACGCCTCGTTGTGTGCCACCCGAGAAATCAACGCACACCTCCCTGTTTTCCACACATCTCCTCCTCTGCGGTTCTTTGTGGAGATTTTAAACACAAACCAGGTACTTTGTGCTTGCAAGAGACATTTATTGCTTTTAGGAGACTAAAGACACTTTATATCATTTTTACAGAGATATTTCAAAATATACTTATTGCATTTTAATCATTTTGATCTGCATTCATCCAGATAAAAATTATATATTTTTCAAAACACTGTGTGGTGTATTTTTGTGGTGTTCTACTGTGTTGCATGACCTATTCGATACATACTTTGCACATTGCCTTCTAAGTTAAGCCTGACTGCACAGTTCCAAGCTATCAGAGGGTGGGCACAGGATAATTTGGATTGTGTGTGACTTACCCTGACTAGAGTGAGGGTCCTTGCTTGGACAGGGGGTAACTTGACTGCCACCCAAAGACCCCATTTCTAACAACCAGCAAAACACAGTCTCTAAACTCCCTACTAATAAATGCTCGATCACACTCTAAAAGCAAGCACCACATCTACGACCTACTCACTGACACACAAACAAACTTACTCTTCATAACTGAATCATGGTTGGGAGATGACATGGCTCCAGTGTTGCATGAAGCAAAATCTTACAGGCAAAGGAGGAGGTAGACTAGTTGTTATATTCAAGCAAACAATAAATCTCACCAAAACTGACATTTCCATACAAGGTTCTGAGGTCCTCATCATCAGATGCAACAATACACCTACTTCCATCTGTAACTTCCTCCTCCTTTACAAACCACAACCTAGCAATGCAACATTCCCAGGCAGGTTTCTAGATACAGCTTTGAAGCTTTTAACACTATAATCCAACCTATGTATTCTTGAGGATCTAAACATTTTGTTTAACAAGCCCAATATGCCCTAGGTAAGATGAACCTTCATCAGATTGTACAGAAACCCAGGCACGGAGCCGGACACATCCCAGATGTCAATTTTGCAAATTTAGCATTAGTTGCCTTTCGAAGGATTGCTCCAGTCACCTGGTCAGATCACCATTTGGTAGCTTTCCAACATAAAAATATACAAATAAACACACCCAAAATTACCGTACATGCATCCGCCTATTGACAATAGAACAAACTCAATTGTGAAACCTTAGAAGCACAACTAACAGCCAACAAGGATCCAAACACAATAAATTCAATTCTAAAACTTTGAGTGGCTGCAGGAAGCTTTTAATAACTCTAATGCAACTAAGAACAACAAAACAGGACAAAAGAAAACAAGCACCCTGGAGAAATACAGAACTAAAAGAAGATAAAAGAGCAAATCAGAAGGCTGCAACAAACTTGGCTCAAAACAAACAGCAATCAAGTTAAACTCCACGTATGCAAACATAACTGAATTTAAAAATTGTCAATCAAAAAAGCTAAAAAGATACTATTCAGACAATTCAAAATGTGATAATAAAGAATTTTATAAAATTCTTACTGAATTTTGTAAACGTTAATACATGTAAGGAACTCATTGCATTACTCAAGAATTCACAGACAAACTTACAAATCGTTGCACGACCAAAGCAGTCATGTTGAACTCATATTTAAAACCAAGGAAAGCCACCAGCACCACCCTATATCCAAAAATCCCCTCAGAGTAAGCCAACCCAGCCTCTGTATTCCTTCAAACATATGTCACAAAGTGAATTTATGGATCTGGTCGAAGTAAGCAGGCCTTCTGGCTGCACTTCTGACCCTTTTCCACCACACATTTTCAAGAACATTCTTTTGTCTACCTCTGCTGCTACTTGAGTAGGAAGAATCCTCAATAATTCTTTAACTATGGAAATATTTCCAGAAGACCTAAAAAAAGTCATACATATGCCCATTATAAAAGAAAACAAATCTGGACCCACACAACCACAGACCAATTATGAATGGACCTTTCCTGGGCAAACTGATAGAAAGATCAGCATTCTTTTAGATGTCACAGTTCATTGAAGATAACATCATACTTTTAGACTACCAAACTGAATTCCACCCAAGAAGAGGCACAGAATCTGCCCTCATTGCCATCTGGGATGACCTTGAAAACACAGTAGACTACAATTGAGTTGTTGCACTAGTTCTCTTGGACCTCTCGGCTGCTTTTGACACAGTTAACCATGACATCCTATACAAAGACTCTACGAAGCTGGCATAGAGGGTACTGCTCTCAAGTGGATCACATCCTACCTTGAAAACATAACAAATGTTATCCATACTCCCCCTTTCTGATCCGAACTGTACTTCAAAAATGCAGGGGTCCTTCAAGGCCAAATCGCACACATGCCTTTCAACATCTACATGAAGTCATTACCATTAATGATCAATTAATTTGAACTCACTTGCTACAACTGTGCAGATGACACAAATACTCCTTAAACTGGAAAGCCCAAAATGCATTGGAAACTCAAAAATCTTCAGTTGCCTCAGCCTTTGTTCAGTAGATGACATGGAGCCATCTCAAACTGGGTGCTTCCAAAACAGAAATACTCACATGTGGCAATTGGAAATATTATGACCCACTCTGTGCCTGGCCTGATGATCTGGGACAACCTCCTAAAGTATCTAGGGTAGTAAGAAACCTTGGAATTACCATGGACTCAAGTTAACAATGAATGGCCAAGTATACAGGTTAGCCAGATCAAGCGTCATCACCATGAAAACTCTGTCACATCTTCCCCCTCGCCTAGGATTTTATACTACACACATTTATATATCAGTAGATTATCTTCCTTATACATACATTCCGTAGTTAATCATCTATCTATATATCTATTACTTTACTCCTGCTGTACAAGAGAAATAAAATCACACTCGCCAGTAAACTACTGTCTCACCCTAGACCTCTCAATCTATCCTTTTTCTCCACTCTGACTCACTAGAAACGTCATTCTACTACTATGATCTCCTAAATAACCCTTCTTAGACCTTTCCCTCCTCTATTCCCCCTAGCTCACCTCAAACTTCAGTTTACTGCTATGATCTCCCAAACAGCCCTACTAAATTCTTCTCTCATGTATCTCTCATTTGACTCATCCCAAACCTCGTTTTACTTTTATGATCTCCCTAATCCCTTTCTACATAATCTTCACTTCTCCATCTCTCCTTTTAGTCATCCCAAACCTCATCTTACTACTATGATCTCCCAACTAACACTTTCTAGACTCTTCCTCTTCTGTCCGTCCATTATTCTGTTCAATCCAACTAACAGACTCGCATGTCCATCGCTCAAATTAACTCATATTTCACTATACTAATCCACCACTAATCCTTTTGTGTTCCGGAGTGACGTGTTACTTGCCAAAAAGGGCTTTGACTACTCGTTGGGGGTAATGAGCGCTTTATAAATACAATTGTAATAATATAGCATTTTGCACAGCAGCTGTGCTTGGTATGTTTAAAGTTTCAAATCTACTTGTTGATTTCCCCAACTTTTGTAGTAGACTTTTGAGAATGTCATAAATGTATTCTTCAATCGGTGCATTTAAATTTAAAAAATGTTCTGCATATGCCTCTTGCTTGAACTTCCGAAATTAATATGCATAAGTAATGACAGCCCAAACGTGCATTCCCCATGGTGTCCCCATGGTGGTGGTCCTTACTCCACCCTTAAAGCGCACTATCTTCTCTCTTTTGGCCCAGCAGCTTCCCAGCGGGGGTTTCAGTGTACTTCCGGAATGGGGGTCGAACATTAAAATGCTTTCTGGATGCAGACAAAGAAGGTGTGAGACATTTATGTTTGTGTCTGTGGTAAGGGGGTGAGTTGTCCATATAGGTCTTCCTCCAAACAAGAATTTGTACTACCAATTTGCACTACCATGTCGGCTCGACAGCCATTTTCCTTTTCTTTTACTCGTGTGGATAATCTGATTGGTAGGTATAGTTTTCTTCATTAAAACGTTGATTTGTGTTCATAAGAATACACACTTTTTCTTTGAATAAGGATTTGCAATTTCCAAACGCAATTCCATTGTTTAGCAGACCCATTTTAAACTTGGTTTTACAGAGGCTTTACGTTATTGGACCCTTTTGCTTGTTACACAAAAGTGCTAACTCCGGCCCGGTGTGCCATTTTGTTCTTTGTTGAACAACCATACACGATTGAGGCAATAAAACCTCTGATTTATGTTGTTTTCATGGACGAGTTGCGCAGTCTGCACCGATTTGTCATTAGCCTTCTGTTTCTCTGCAGCTGCCATCTGCCTTTTTCTGTGTCTGGCCAGACAACGATTCCATTCCGAAGCAGCATTCTCAGAAGGGATCATTTTATCTTTAGTGACAGACCGTGTAGCCAAAGTCAAGCT
Organism: Pleurodeles waltl; assembly: GCF_031143425.1. Classification (NCBI taxonomy): domain Eukaryota; kingdom Metazoa; phylum Chordata; class Amphibia; order Caudata; family Salamandridae; genus Pleurodeles; species Pleurodeles waltl. The sequence goes on from NC_090444.1 coordinate 933,413,966, forward strand.
ACCAAGTATGATGGGCACTTCAAAGAAATGATTTGTGATAGCTTTTGAAAGTTGGTGGGTACAGATGTTTGCTGAGAAGAAATGTTCGTCAGCTGTTGCCTTTAAATGATGCCAACTACGGCGGGCATTGACACCAGGTTCCATGAACAATTAGTTCTATGAAGATACCTGTATTGATACTGTAAAGCCTAACCAATGGCGAGTGAAAAGAGAACCTCACCATAAATCGTATATATGTGTGTGAAAACGAATACATGAGGAAATCACTGGAAGGTTAGATGTGGATGTTAAAATTAATGCGAATTTGATCTAACCGAGCTTCCACAATTATAGCTGACCCCTTTTGCTTCTGTGCAGGAGTTGAGACTTGAAGCTTCAGATTCAAAGGGCACTTACTGAAAGATCACGTGCCGGTAGCAGCTAAGCACGTACGACGTGTTTACTTCTAGCCAGAGCTTTTTGGGTGCTTCAGGTGTCATGGTTTGCTGGATGTGAACAGTCTAAACCGGCTCGGCGTTTTACAGTCACTGATTGGACCAGGCTGATCCCCAGGCTAAAGTGCCCAACAGTGGACTGCCTCCAGGCACACAGTGTCCACAAGCAGAGAGAAACACAACTGCGTTTGGACAGACTCTTCATTTCCGAAGCATAGGATTATTCAGTAGGGAGACCTCCATGGATCCGAGCCCTTAGAGGCTTGCAAGTTCCTACCTCAATATGAATCAGGGAAGCTGAACCTTATACAGGGAAACCAATAACGGTCATTAGTGGGACTTTCAAGCCACTATAATACACTATAATATATTCATACTGAATAAAGATACCACATAACCTTAAAAGCCTCTTATAAAAACAGCAGGTGTTCATTCTACCATGGTAAGAGTTAGCATGATTGGACTATGTGTTCCGGAATCAGATTAGCAGGAGGCAATGTGGATACTTTCTAAGCATGAGTTTGGTTTTCTCAGAGGTTCCCAGGGACCCCAAGTTCAGTGTTCTTGCATGTACTGTCTTCCAGGAAGTGCTATTTCTCCATTTACCATATTCTTACGCCGCTTGCTTCACGGTACCTCCTCTGTTGTGCCTCTTTTGCTGTACCTTGCACAGTGTATACACTGGCCGTTTAGCAACACATCCAGTGGCTGGGTCTCTGTGGCTACTGATTTACTCCATTTCCCATACTCCACCTATCCAGTTGCACACAGCCTTTGCAACATTGATCACTCCTACATTGATAGGTATGTGTTGCACGGTCTGTTGTCAGGTTCTCTGCTGCACCTTACACTTATGTACAGCACCATTTGCCGCAGCACGATGGAGGGACACCTTTGAACTTCACGCATCTCACCACTACATAGCCCAGTCTACATCCAAGTACATGATGCAAATCTAAGTGCTTTGTGACAACTTTATTTGTATGAAGTACCGTGTAAATTCTACAGTACAATGCAATGGAAAACACTTAATCCCTCAGTAGTAAGATTGAGTGGTATTAAAGGCTATCTACAAAGATGCCTGTTTTGTCCAATTTTCGCAGATTGCATTTGCTGGCACTTTAATTCATATTTGCGCATTTTGAATCGGGTAAAAGCTTGTTATCGTGACAGGAGCTCCTTAATCCGACTGTGAAAGACTAATTTAACTTGGCTCACTTTTGAAAGATGTATTGGGGTCTGAAGTGTTGATTGTTAAGGAAAAGTGTTCGTCGCCTGCACTGCAGCTAATTAGTCGTTGCATGCTTCCGTTGTAGCCCTCGCTGGGCCTTTTGCAGCAGGCACTTAGCAGTGGCTGGAGAGGAGAGCTGATGTGCCCACCCACGAACTCCCTGTGCCCCTCACTAGCGCTTTGCTGCCGTTGCATTGGTAGTATTACATTCAGCACTTTGGAGTCCTTGTACTGGAGCCTTGTGACAGTGGGCCTATCTCCCTCTGGGCTGCACAGCTTCGCCCTCCTTCACTCTGCAACCATGCGCGAGCTCGTGCCGGCATTCCAGTGCCAGTGCTTGGAATGGGTAGCATGGGCAGCTTCACAGGGCCTGGCGCCGGTGTCCATCATGATCTGGGTCCCGCACCTATGCTCCCGCACAGCGAGGCCCGGGGGAGGGGCACTTCTCTCCTGGGCCTCGCAGCAGGCGTAGTGCTGCAAGGATTAAGGAAAGGTCCTTCAGAACTACAACCAACTCACACTTTTAGCCCTTAGTGAGCTGTGAAAGCGATGCTTGTCACTGACTGGGAGGGGATTTGCTGCGCAGTAGCGGTCCTGCGCCATGCAGGTTCTGGATCACCTTCAAGTAATGGGATGACACCTTTCTAACATAACAATCCAGTTCATTTGTTGCTGTTTTAGGAGTCCGCAAAGACCAGGACACAACACTAACCAGCACTTAAAAGAAAATCGTATGTATTCATTTGTAACAAGACGTTTCTGACTTGAATACCTTAATTATTACTCTGGGATCCAACGCAGCTCTAGAAGACGTTTAAATATGTTTTCTGTTTGTATTTGCAGTTTTGACTATGTGCTGATAAGGGCTACAAGTAACGGCTTTAGGTTATTTGCTTATTTTTGTACTGGTCAGGACATGAGACAGGAGAGAACTGGACAGAAAACCAGCCAGATGCAACCCTAGATGCAAACAGTTTTGAATGATTAATGAAAACCATTTTATTCAGTTTTGTATAGCGCACACACATCCCTAAAGTATTAGAGCACTTTACATGAGAACCGGTTACACTACACAAGCATGCATTTCTTTTTTTAGGCACAGGGGGATTAAGTGATTTGCCCAGAATCACAGGATTTTGACCTCATGTCAAGACTGGAACCTGGGTCTCCAGTTACAAAGTCAGCAACTCTAGCTGTAATGCCACATCCTGGTTAGATGAAGGGTGGCAGGCAACATCATACTTTACAATTTGCTTATGACCTGGTCAGTGCATTGCTCTGCCGCCTGTGGCTCCATCCTGTAAGTAGAGCCCTTTCCCTGGCTCCTCTGAGCTCCTGACCCCTGTCAGGAGTACGAGGCCCTCCTCCACCCGCAGGCTTCTGCCTGCGCCTCATGGGAGAGCTCTGTTTTCCTACTAGTCTACCTTCTGCCTCTCTCTTTCTTTTGCTTTGATCTCTGCTCTGCTTCACTACTGTCCCTTAGTGCTCCTTTTCCTCATTCCTCTCACACTTTTTTCACTCATTTTCGCTCTCCCCCTCTCCCTCTCTCTCCCCTGCCGTTGCTGCCTGCCCCTTTTTCAGGCTCTGCCCCTCTTTGTGCCGTTTTTCATCCGCCTCCCAGCTGTCCTCTCCTCCCCCCACCTCCCTACTTAATGGCGGCCGCTGTGTGGTAGGCTGGGCAATACCACTGACCTAGTCAGTGATTTGCTCTGCCACCCATGGCTCCACCCTGTAAGTAGAGCCCTTTCCCTGGCTCCTCTGAACTTCTGACACCTGTCAGGAGTTCGAGGCCCTCCTCCACCCGCAGGCCTCTGCCTGCACCTCATCCCTGGTGTCTAGTGGGAGAGCTCTGCTTTCCTACTAGGCTACCTTCTGCCTCTCTCCTCCTTTTGCTTTGCTTTCTGCTCTGCTTCACTACTGTCCCCTTAGTGCTCCTTTTCCTCGTTTCTCTCTCACTCCGCTCTTTCTCTCACTTTCGCTCTCCCCCCTCTACCTCCCCTCCGGCTCACCCCCTTTTTTGCGATGTTTTTCACCCCCCCCGCCTTCCAGCTGTCCTCTCCTCCCCCCCACCTCCCTACTTAATGGCGGCTACTGCGTGGCCGTGCAGCGGACATGCCGCTGTCGCGCCAAAGGCAAGTCCATCTGCACCCGTCCACGCCTGGACTACGTGCAGCGCCAGAACTCCTGGCTTCCGTGTCCCCCACCACCACCACACACGTCTTTATTATGACGATGCCACCCTCTGCGCCCTTAACACCGGCCGCTCTTGCGCTTGCCTTGAAGCCTCCCCGCAGACCACCCGCGGACCCTTCTCCTGCCGGAACTGCACCTTCACCAGCCTCCATGCCAACGACCCACCCACCAAGGCAGGACGTAACTATCTCGGATGTATCCTCCTCAACACCCGCTCCATCCACAAGCACGCAGTAGAGCTATGGAATCTACTCGACTCAGCCTCCCCAGACGTTGCCTTTCTGACCAAGACCTAGATGAACCCCTCTTCAGCGCCTGACATCGACATCGCCATAGCCATCCCGGACGGCTACAAGATCACCAGCAGGGACAGCTCCAACAAACCAGGAGGAGGCATCGCCATCATCCACAAGAACACCCTCAGGATCACGACCAACACCGAAGACACCCTCAGCACCGCCAAACTCCTGCACCTCCAAATCCACACTGAACCAAACACCACCCTCCGAGGGACTCTCATCTACAGGCCCCCGTCAGCAGTTCAGCGATTCCATTACCAACATCTTCAGCACGCACGCTCTTGCATCCACTGAATACATGCTCCTCGGAGATTTAAACTTCCACATTGAGAACACCAACGACAACAACACCGCCACCCTGCTTGACAACCTCTCCAACCTCGGCCTAAAACAGCTCGTCATGACACCTTCCCACTCCGCAGGACAAGCACTCGACTTGACCCCATTTTCTCCGCCAGCAATCATGTCTCTTTCAGCCACACCACCGAACTTCACTGGACAGACCACCGCTGCATCCATTTCTCCTTAAAAAAACCCACAATACACCAACACCCACAACGGATCCCCCACCGCAGTTGGAATAAGGTCACCGAAGATCAACTTATCGTGACCCTCTCCTAGAACCCACCCATCGACATCACCCACACTGATGCAGCTGCCCGCAACTTCAGGCAATGGGTCAACACCTGTGCCAATACTCTTGCCCCAATCAAGAATCCCTCCAACAGATGCACCGACAGAAAGGCCTTCTGGTTTACCACAGACCTCCACGAATCTAAGCAAAGCTGCCAAAGACTCAAAAGAATATGGCGCCAAGATCAGACTCTGTACAACCTCACAGCCTTCAAAAACGCCATCCGCAGACACCACCAACTCATCCGAGCCGCCAAGAGGAACCGCCTTCAAAGACCGAATCAACAACAACGCACACAGCCACAAGGAGCTCTTCAATGTTGTGAAGGAACTCGCCAACAACATACTGCCATCCCAAGAGCTGTGCGACTCCCTAGCCTCCTACTTCTACTGCAAGATTGCAGACATCCAGGACAGCTTGAGCACCCAGACCCCTCTGGCAACCAACTACACCACAGATTCACCTCCGACCAACCTCCTGCTCTTCTGGACCCCCGCCAACGACACCATCAAAATCATGAACACCAACCATTCCGGCTCTCCATATGACCCCAGCCCTTACCACATCCTCAACAAAGCAAGCTCAGTCATCTCACCCCAACTACGGAAGATCATCAACAGTTCCTTCGAGTCCGCCACCTTCCTGGAGAGCTGGAAAAACGCAGAGGTCAACGACCTCCTCAAAAAACTCAAGTGGACCCCAAGGACCTCATGAACTTCCGGCCTATCTCCCTACTCCCCTTCCCGGCAAAGGTAATCGAGAAGGCTGTTAACAGACAACTAACCTGCTTCCTCGAGGAGAACCACTCCCTGGACCCTTCCCAATCGGGATTCCGCAGCAACCACAGCCCCAAAACCACCCTCCTCGCCGCCACCGACGACATCAGAGCCATACTGGACAGCGGCGAAATGCGCCTCTTATCCTCCTGGACCTCTCAGCCGCGTTCAACACTGTCTGCCTCCACACCCTGTGCTCACACCTCAGCAATGCTGGAATCCGCGACAGAGCCCTGGACTGGGTCACCTCCTTCCTCACTGGCAGAACCCAAAGAGTCCACCTCCCCCATTCCACTCTGAGGCCACCAAAATCATCTGTGGCGTACCCTTGGGTTAGTCCCTCAGCCTGACCCTCTTCAACGTCTACATGGCCCCGCTCGCTAACATCTCCCGATCCCACAACCTCAACTTCATCTCATATGCCGACGACACCCAGCTCATCCTGTCCCTCACCAAGGACTCTGCCAAGACCTACCTCCACGAAGGAATGAAGGCCATCGCCGAGTGGATGAAGAGCAGCTGCCTCAAACTCAATTCCTCATCTTCGGCTCCACCCCCTTCGCATGGGATCACTCCTGGTGGCCTGCCACTCTCAGAACCACTCCGACTCCCACCGACCACGCACGAAACCTAGGATTCATCTTGAACCCCTCACTATCTGTGACCCAGCAAATCAACACCATCTCCTCCTCCTGCTTCAACACCCTCTGCATGCTCCGAAAGATCTACAAATGGATATCCACTGAAACCAGAACAGTCACCCAAGCCCTCGTAAGCATCAAGCTGGACTACGGCAATGCCCTCTACGCAGGAACCATGGCCAAACTCCAGAAGACGCTTCAACGCATCCAGAACGCCTCCACACGCCTCATCCTGGGCATCCCCTGCCACTGCCATATCACAGACCAGCTCAAAAACCTGCACTGGCTCCCAGTCAACAAGAGAATCACCTTCAAACTCCTCACCCACACTCCCAAAGCACTGCACAGCACCAGACCAGAATACCTCAACAGGCGACTCTCCTTCTGCCCCCCAACCCGGCATCTCCGCTCCGCCGACCTCGCAACCGGCCACACGTCCGCAGAACCACAACCCGTGGTAGATCATTCTCGCACCTCACCGCCAAAGCGTGGAACACTCTTCCCACCCACCTGCGCCAGACCAAAGACCTCCTTACCTTCAGGACACTTCTCAAGACCTGGCTGCTTGAGCAGTAGCAGCACCTCCCCCTCCCCCTCATCTTCCCCCTTTCCTCCCTCAGCACCTTGAGACCCTCAAGGGTGAGTAGTGCGCTTTACAAATTCCTGATTGATTGATTGATAATGAACTTCTTGTGATACTTTCCTATGAAATCTATTTCTATTAAAATATCCTTTTGTTATCAGGGAGAAAAAAGGGAAAATACGTTGCAGTGAAAAATAACAAATATAAAATATAAAAGCTATCTGAGTACAAACGTGGATGTTATTGAGGTGTAACAAATGGTGACCCTTCACCAAGAGAAATCCATAAAACAGGTGTACTTGTTACCAAAAAGATTTCCTGTCTTACAGTGATCTTTATAAGGACATGGTTAAAATATGGTTAGGAAACATACAGTGTGCGAGAAATTAAATTGTAAGAAAGAAAATGCCTTTGAGGATAGTGCCTTAATATCCCATAATTGTTAGGTGAAATCAGGGCAAGAAATGAACTGTGGAATCGGTCAGATTTAGCATGCTCACCAGTAAAACATGAAACATGTGGGGAGAAAGCTCATCTTTTTATGGATTTGTGGTTAAAACTGGACCTCAAGCAGAGCCAGACAGGTACCCCTTTGGTGTCTAGATCTCACATTAAGCCACATTGTCAGATCAGTGGACTAAGCACAGGGAGAGTATTATTTGCCCAGGATCAAACAGTTTGTTAAAGTAGTAGACCCAGGACTGCAGTACACTGCTTCTTGGTACAAAGGTTATATATTTACCACCGTATTGCATTTAGGTGACTATTACAGATGACTGGGCATCTTCCTTCTCAGGAAATATTCATACATTTAAAACAAATCTCGATGGCTATCCGTTTTTACATTGAATCAAAATGCTGCCAATCTTGCTAAATAGGAAGAAGCAGAGCAATAGACAGGGCCACTGGAATTATGTGGCAGGGGAGGGTCAAATTAAGAGGCAGGGATGAGGATAGTTTGCACCAAGGAAAGTCATATTATACAGCATAATTTAGTATATTTTATGATGGTATTACTTCACTGTATTGCCATTTTTGCACCTATTAACACTCCTGGGCATTTCCTGACCTTAATTATTACCAGTTTAACATCCAAATGCAGCAATAGGCAACTGAAAGGTAACCAGTCTAGCTTTGCAACAGGTCTTCACGCTGGGCTGCAATACTTGTTGTGCTAATAGGAACCTTTGAACCATTTGAGCTAGAAACAAACATTGTTTTTTATTAAAACCTGCAGATTATATAATAGGTGATGGATTATGTGACAAATGGGCAAATCCATGATAATGTGAAAAATGCAACAACCGCACAATTGTATAATTCCACTGGCCCTCGCAAGTGCCCAGCGCACACAACCTGGCCATATGGGAGGCCAAGATTGGAAAAACGTGTCTCCTGGTTCCATATCTCCAACTAGTCCACCAGACCACAACTGGGGTGTCAGTGATTCTGAGGGAAAGGTGAAGGGTCTGCCCCTCCCAAGAATTGCCACCCTTTTATGTGCCCTGCTCAGCTTCAGAACATGGTGATTATTTCCATCATAAAACTGAGATTAGCTGTCAAATATCCTGGTTCCATGGCCAAAACATACCAGTTGAACCAGTTCCTGTGGCAGTGAATACTTACTGGACGGTATGTGGGGTAGATACTTATAGTTACAACTGGTGTTTCAAAGCTTAAGATGATTTCATTTTGTTCTGCATACCAGAGTTCATTTTCTGAACTTGTCGGTCAAAATGTGCAATTGTGAGCAGTCAGGCCTTACCCCACTAGGTGGTAAAGTGGTTAGAACTCAAATATGGTGTAATAAGTAATCACACTCGATAAACTCAATCTCAAGCTGAGTTATCTTTTGACTTGGCCTGTTTTAGTGGGGTATTTAGAATGAAATCACACAAATCTGCTATGTGACTCTTAGGTCCCCTGCTCTGCAATAAACATACTTCGAAGCCTCTGCACACATAATGTGTCTGTACATGAAAAATGTTTCGCCAAAGGTATAAATTGTCCTGTGAAGAGATGGTGGAAATTGGCCACCTTACTTGGCTCTTGCAGCGATGGCTCAGGACCTTGGCTGTGAGGGCCAGGGAAGCAGACTCTCCTTTCCTGGGTCTTGCAGCACCAGACCATGGTTGTGGAACCCAGGGCAGTGGGGCCACATCCCATGGGCCTTGCAGCCCTACACCATATCTGTGAGGCCAGAAGATGGAACAACACTCCCATGGCCCTCACAGCTGTGGTTCATGGTGCAGTGATCCATGGGGAGGAACCACCCTTCCCATGGGTTTGCAATGCTACACTATTGTTGTGAGGCCAGTGGCAGAGGGCTCCCCTATCCTCTGTCCCCTAGTCCTGCACCTTGCAGCACTAGATCATGGCTGCAAGGCCTAGGGGAGTGGAGACCCTACCCTCTGCCTCGTAGCAATGGTGTAGCATTGCAAGGCAATGGGGAGGGCCCCTCTCTCCTGGGCCTTGCAGCTATGCTAACGTGCTGCGAAGCCCATGAGTTAGTGGGCTCCCTCCCCTACTCCCTGTGTCTGAAAGGCCCAAGAGGTGGGAGGCACCTCGTGTGGGCCCCATTGAAACTGTCTCACAGCTCTGTTCCATGGCTCTGTGTATAGGTTGATGTAAAGGTCCATGCCCCATGTTGTCATTTCCTGGGATTCATATAAATTAGAGGGTCTGAACACATTCCATTTTGCCTAGGCTTAGCCATCGGTCAGGGGCATAGCTATTAGTAGTGCAAGAAGGGCAGTGGCATTGGGCCTAGGGGTATGAAGTGTCTAGTATTCCCAGATTATGGCTTTATTTTACTGTGCAGCTAGTGGACAAAAGTGAGGGGGCACTTTTAGTTTGCAACAGCACCCATGAGCTACTTTCCTCTCTTCCTTGGGCTTTGCAGCCATGTTTCAGAGCTGTCAGGCTTTGGAAAGGCCCTCCCTTCCTCCCCTAGGCATTGCAGCCAGCATTGGTTGGACACTCAGGGGAAGAGACGCCAGTCCATGAACTTAGTGGAGCAGGAGTATGGCTGTGAGGTTCATTGGGGTCCTCTCAAGGGAGGGGTGTAGCTATCCCTAGAGCACCAGGTGCAGTGACACCAGGGCTTATGGATGTTATGGACCCAATGCACCCAGATTATCGCTGGACTTTACTGTCTGGCATTATTTTCCTACTGGTCCTTTCTCTCAGGCACCGCACAGCCATGATCCAGAGCTGCGAAGATCAAGAAAGGCCCATCCTCCCCTAGGTCTATAAGCTGTGGTCCAGTGCTGAGAAGCCCAAGGTAGGAAGCCTGCTTTTTTGGGCCTTGCACCACTGGTCTGTGCCTGCAAGGTCCAGGGCAATAGGCCCCTCTGAATAGCGTAGCTATCAATAGTGCAGCAAGTGCAGTGGGACTGTGGCCGCACAGGGTTAAGGGCCCAGTACTCCCAAATTATGGCTGTATTTTACTCTCCACAAACAAGTATACAAAAAGTAATGAATGGAATGCTTGAATTAATCACAGCAACTGGTAATTACTCAGGCTACATCCCACTGCATTGTTATTTTGCACACCATGCCACCTCAGTTTGTACCAAACCATATGCAAATCATTCTTGACTCTGCTTCAGGAGGAACATTCGAGACCGAAGTACCAGGCCCTGTCCTCCTTGACACAGAACACAAGCAACCCAGGACATGTGTCACCCTAGTTAGGGATCATCAGCCAGGCATTGTTTGGTTCTAATGACAGGTGTGCCCGGGACCCACATCTGGGCCTACCCATCCCACTTATGGTGATTCACTAAATATACAAAAGTGAAGAATGGAATGCTTGAATTAATCGCAACCAATGCTGAGACTGATGCCTCCCTATGATTAATTGAGGTCCACCATGGAAGCCTCACCCTAATTTAAAGACCTTTGCTTACACCATTTGTCTTTATATTTTGTGCACTTCCAATTTGAAACAAATTACTTTGCTGATGAGGCTCCTATATGTTGATCTATATTGTTGTATCCCTAGAGGCTCTATTGAGGTTTTTTTTTCTCTGCTTTGGGCATGAATATACTATACTGACCAAACACAACCCTAGAGGCCTGGCCTCTCACCCATGGGCCTTGCAGCCATAGTCCATCACTGTGAGGCCTAAGGAAATGGACCGGTTAGTGGACCTGGGTCGCAGCATCATTTATTCCCTTGTAAGCATTTGCTTTGTAGGTTTTGTTGAAAACGAGGAGAAATCAAATGAGGAGATGTCTCAAATCTGTTAACTGAACCTGCGTCATGCTACTTTACAAAATGAAATGCACTCTGGAACCACTTGTATACTAATTATTAGTATCAGAACATTAAAAAGTTTCAGAGGACATTGATAGGTTTGTTGTAGACATGACTCATGGCTTATGACATTAAACCCTTTTAGCCTACATATGGTTGCATTCTGATAGTTTCTGGTGTTTTTCAGTAATACGGCTGATGCCTTTATTAGAAGTCAAGGTATGTTCAACACTTTTATATCTTTTTTCTTTCAAATACCCTGTCTTGTACTGGGTATCTGGGAAACCATCATGGAATTTTCATTCACACTGGCCCCCATGAGCACATTCTACCTGCTGCAGCATACCTCACTAGGGCATTAAGAATTATGACCATATCATAAGAACGTGATGGAACTCCCCAGATCCTCCTTTGCCGTCCTGCACAATCTTAAAGCTCAGCTACATTATCTACACAGCTCTCACAATGTGTTAACAGTCCACAAATCAGCTACCTTTCCCTTCATGCCTTGACTTTATGCTTGTAATTTACTTTTACAGTACTCCGCTGTATTTGGCTAGGTTTATACTATACAACTGACACCCCTGATTTCTTGGACGATAAGCTTGCCATATCCAGTGGCTCTCTGCATACTTGTAGCAAGGACAACTCCAGACAGAAGATGTGCTGAAAAGAGAAAAAAACAAGAAAAATGCATTTCCCATGAATGCCCCAAAGATCTGGAATGTTATTCCCTTATCCATATCGGCATCCCAAAGTCAGCTTCAATTTAGGAAACAGCAAACACTCCACTTTAAAAAAAAAAAAAACTAAATCATGATGCAGTCACAGTACATAAACTATCTACTTCTCTGATCACATGGTGACTGTTGACTCTGTACAGTGCTAAGCAGCCTTTCGGCTTGGTTTGCGATATATAAATACTTCAGACACATATGCGTATCTAATGCTCTAATCTGGAAACAAGTTGTTAACATTTGATTGAACTTATACGTTTTGGAGAGACCTAGGCCAAACCTTTCCATCTAGTGTGACTAATCTAATGTATTTCCAGTCGATTGAAATGTAATAGAAATATGTATTTATTTTATTAGTGTTAATATTTGTTTTGGTTTTACTCATATCCGCACGAAGAAAGTTGCTTCTTTCAAAGTCGCTCAACAAGTCAATGGCACTTCCTGTTATGTCATTATCTGTGATTTCATACTGTATGCAAATTAGGGGGGACCCATACATATGCCCTTTCTGTCTGGGGTCCCAAAAGTCCTGAACCGGCTCTGTCAGTGCCATTGGAGCATGATCCGCAATCCTTGGGTTGGAGCGTGAATGGAAAAGACTCTCTGCGCAGGTTTCTTCCCAGCAAGGCCCAGATTGTTTTTCACAATCTGCCTTTGAGATAGGGCAAAGATGTTGCAACTTCCCCTCCACTGTAGGGGAACCCTTTGATGGCAAGTGAGGAGAAACTAGGTGAGATTTTCCTCTAGCAAAATGTATGACCGTCTGATGTAGCCCTCCTGACCTTTACATGAAGCACCCTGGTCAACTGCAGCACTGAGCTACTGTTTATTCAGCTCTGCCCTATGATTAAAAGGATGTTAAATAAACAGGCAAGCCTCTATTTAAACATTAAATGAAGGTACAAAAAGGAAGTGACATGTACCTTTAACTTTGGGAACATCTTTATTTTTAAAGATGTATTGCAGCAAGTGTTAAAATATGATAAGGTCTCTTCAAAAAATCAATTTCATAACATGCAGAAACGTTTCACCTTAGCACATCAGGTCATATCAGTGCATTGAGAAGTATTTTCTTTTTAAGTGATAGTTTTCTAACACAAATTCAGAAACATTCTCTTCTTTCTCTTGTGTTTGTTCCTCTACTGGAGCATTGACGTATCACTTGTGTCCTTCCTCTGCTTGATTTTCAAGAACTACCCTTTTCTTTTGGTTAAACAGTAAGTGCTAGGATGTGTGTTTCCCAGTTGTCTCTCTTGTATACTTCTCTCCTGTGGTCGCACTCTGTTTGCTCTCTTTTGCCTGTGTGCTTCTCCCTCAATGTTGCTCTTTCTCTAGTGTACTCCCCCTGAATTACTTTCTTACCTGTGTGCTTCTTCCCCACTTGCTCCATGTTACTTTCTCACCTGTTGCTTCTCCCCCCCACCGCACCTTCCATTTTGCTTCTGCCCCCCACAGCGTTGTTCACCCCACCCCCACTCTCAGTGGTGTTTTGCCCCAACCTGTGACCTCCATGTTGTTTCCCCCAACCTGTGACCTCCATGTTGTTGTTCCCCCCAACCTGTGACCTCTGTTTTCCCCAACCTGTGACCTCTGTTTTCCCCAACCTGTGACCTCTGTTTTCCCCAACCTGTGACCTCTGTTTTCCCCAACCTGTGACCTCTGTTTTCCCCAACCTGTGACCTCTGTTTTCCCCAACCTGTGACCTCTGTTTTCCCCAACCTTTGACCTCTGTTTTCCCCAACCTGTGACCTCTGTTTTCCCCAACCTGTGACCTCTGTTTTCCCCAACCTGTGACCTCTGTTTTCCCCAACCTGTGACCTCTGTTTTCCCCAACCTGTGACCTCTGTTTTCCCCAACCTGTGACCTCTGTTATTCCCCAACCTGTGACCTCTGTTATTCCCCAACCTGTGACCTCTGTTATTCCCCAACCTGTGACCTCTGTTATTCCCCAACCTGTGACGCCTCTGTTGTGCCCCCAACCTGTGACCTCTATGTTGTGCCCCCAACCTGTGACCTCTGTTGTGCCCCCAACCTGTGACCTCTATGTTGTGCCCCCAACCTGTGACCTCTATGTTGTGCCCCCAACCTGTGACGCCTCTGTTGTGCCCCCAACCTGTGACGCCTCTGTTGTGCCCCCAACCTGTGACGCCTCTGTTGTGCCCCCAACCTGTGACGCCTCTGTTGTGCCCCCAACCTGTGACCTCTGTTGTGCCCCCAACCTGTGACCTCTGTTGTGCCCCCAACCTGTGACCTCTGTTGTGCCCCCAACCTGTGACCTCTGTTGTGCCTCCAACCTGTGATCTCCATGTTGTTCCACCAACCATGACTTCTGCTGTTTCCCCGCTCCTGTGACCTCCATGTTGTTTCCCCCCCACTGTGACCTCCATGTTGTCCCCCCCCCCCAGCCTGTGCCCTCCATGTTGTTTTCCCTCCAGCCTGTGATCTCCATTTTGTTTCTCCCACCCCGCTACTTCTATGCCATGGATTTTCCTCCACTCATGTCCTCTCTACTGCTTCCACCCACCTTAATCCTTTGTGATGCTTTCCTCAACCCCCTCCTCCCCACACACCACCATCACTCGGGCTCTCCATGATGCATCCCTGACATGTGCCACAAAAAAAAACGTTCTCACTCAATTTTTTGTAATTTACCAATCCAACTTTAAATAAATACTTAAAAACATTGTACCATTTTATAGGTTCACACGTGTGATGTGCTCACCTACAAAGTGGTGCAGTCGCCATGTCATATATTTTTATTTTTTGAATTTTTTTTTTAGCCATGCTGTACGGCATACGGGATGCTGTTCACCATGGTTGAAAACCAATGCCAGTAGGTCGCAACTGTCTTTGCCAAGTGCTTCAGGCTTTTAAAGCCTGCTGTCATTGACAAAGCAAATAGCAGTGACCACCAATGTTGAAAGTAGAGACAACATTGTTTTCTTCACTTTCTAGATAGCCCTTTTGGTTGTAGCACCTATCTGCTCCTTAGAGGTGCTGGTAATCTCAGTTAAATGTTTTGTCCCATGTATTGTCCCATTACTTTCCATTTTGGAATTTAAAAAGTGCAGTAACTCAGTACCTGACAGTATCTGGCCAGTTCAAGCACTGACATCAGGGAAAACCACATTTGTAATTGATTGGTGTCTTCTTTTTTGCGAAAGTTTAGTTAAGTTTACTGCATTTATAGAGCACATGGCTACCCGGAGGCTTCTCAGTGCTAAAACAGAACCATTAAACTAGGAAGTGCCTACACTGAGAATAATAACAAAAGAGAAGTGATGCAGTGCATTCATCTGTAGGGAAACACTTGAAGGGCTGTGACAGCATGTGCCGCAAACAGGCACAGGCTGGCATGCAACAAAATCAATTGTATGCTATACGGTTCTGATTTCACCTGCAAACGATTCCACTGAAATTTTGTCAATTTATACACTTAATTTAGTAGTGTGTCACTAAGCAATATACGCCTCAACAACATTTGGGTGCTGAGTGCTTTCCAGTTTCTGTGAATTGCTGTGCTCCTTATCATGGCTTGACCTCACACACCCCAGTATGTTCTGGGATTACATCAGGACCATTTTTAACATCCCCAAAGGTGACACCTGTTCAATGAGTATATATGTCACTGCATGAATTTCACCAATATTAATCCGGTTTTACTTTGTGAAGCAAGTATGATGTTGGAATGGGACCAATAATATTTCAGTACCTTTGCTAGTGGGGCAGGTCACTGTATGCTACAAACAGTGATCAGAGACGTTGGTGTATGTTACCAAACCATTCTGTCCTCGTCTTTAGGGCACGTAAGCCACCTCTCTGAAATAAGATGAATCCAGCAAACCACAAAGAAGAAAGCTATAATTGATGCAAACCTCTGCTGGAATTTGTCCAATAGCCATTAAAAGTCCGGGAGCAGTGTGATTGCAATGCAGTGCCATCGGCACATACTTCTCAGCACTCAATGAGTTAAGCCTGGTGTGTTTAGAGTATGGCCTCCATACTTGTGCCACACAATTGAACACCATGCAGAATGAATCCAACTGGGTTCCTTTACTAGGAATGAGACTACAGTATCTGGCTTCCCATAGTAACTGCTTTAGAAACTTTGGTGGTGGGGAATCACACAGTACATAAACCTATGGGGGTTTGGATTTATTTTTAAATATGTTTGCCAACTTTGGTCTCTGCAGCGATGGATTGTTTGTCTGTCCCCAGCTCACAGAACACAAATATGCATAAAAGTACAGTTAGATCCGTACCCACAGATAATACAAACTCTTGTTCTCATCCATTGGGCAATCCATTAAGCCCTACTTTATTTTATGATGGCTAGACTTTCTTGTTAGAGTCCACAGCACACATGGTGACCCCAACCTGTGGTGGCTACAAATTCCTAAAAGAAAACAATACTGACTTTTGGTGATCTGATTTTTCTGTGGCCTCACTAAAGGCTTTGAATAACCTTCATGCGAGCTCTTCCTCACCTATTTTGTTTTTTTTAGAATGATAGAGACCTTGCTTTTTTTTCTTTCAATTGATATTTGGGTCCTGGCAGCTCTTGTTGGTTTTATCTTTTTATTTATGAGGTTGTGGTGTTTTATCTAGGGTTGGGCGGAACTCACAGAGTTTTACTTGTTGAATTCTGTGGAGTTACTTCAAAACTCAGTGAACTTCTGCTGAGTTCCGTCCACCCCTACCTGTCAGTGATCCGAAAAAGGGGAAGCTCATTGTGCGTGCCAGTGAACCCTTGCTCCCTCATCCACTATGATGCCTAGCTCCCTTCCACCTCGGTTCTCCTCCCTGTTGTGCCCAACCACCCTTGCGGTATCCTTCCCATCGTCACATGCTGTGGGCTCCTGAGTGATCAGGACACTTGCCCGTGCACAGCAGTTTGATCAAACAAGCCGCAAGCCCGACCAATTTGATATGGCGTATTACATTTAGATTGTGCAGCTTTTAGATGATTGGAATTTTGCAGTCACTTCAGAGTTAGATTGTGAGCCTGAGGAGGTGGGTGAGGTGAGTGCGTCAAATCCATTCCCTTCAGAACCTAACGCCCACCCCTCAGTGAGGGGCCATAGGCATTTACACCCAGTGCCTACTGTACATGTACATTAAGGTGAGCCAACTAGGACTACGACATTATGCAGGCTTACCAAACTCACTAACCTTTCAACTCTAGCTTTCTTTAATACAAACAGCCGCGTGCCCACCACTCCAGGTCAACACTGGACTTCATGGATATTTTCAGCAAACTGAGCCCTATACAAATATCTGGGGGTAGTTTTTAAGGTTGTGCGTGGTGCTGCTTCTACATACATCCTCCACACTCACGCCCGTGGTATTACATCGCTGTGCAATACCCCTGCTCTGCCACCATCACTATCACCGACAGTCACTTTAAAAAATGCAGGTTCTGCTTCCATATTTTCTTCCTTCAGCTTTCATTGTTACAACCATAGAAAGGCACTCTCTTCTAAACTACGCGCTTCCAATGCTCCAGATAGGACCTAAAAAAAAAAGAGTGGGACTGTGGCAACAGATGTATGTCGTCATCACAACATCTCCCTTGACTCAAGTGCAATTTGAAAAATGCTACTGTTACCAGTCTCAGAGATTTTTCTGTAACTGTACCATTCTCTTCTATAAGGGCTTCATGACAATCACCACATTGGAGAGTGCTGCTTTGGAACCCACTACGTAACGGACTGTGCTCATCACAAACAGAGTAAAAGACCCACCTCATCACTGCTTTTGCACTACCCTGCTCATTGTCACCGGCAGTGTGGGGGCAACCCCATGCACACCTTTACCGACGCAGTGCTTCCACTGTGTAACAAATTCTATGTTGACATTGAAACGAACAGGGGAAAAGCTAGGGATGAGCCTTGCTGGTCCTCTCTGAAACGATTTTGGACTCCTATAATTCTTTTATAAAAAGCGGCTCTTTTAAAAAAAAATAACTGTGAAATTGATTTTATCTTTGGTTACTTGATTTACCCTTTTTTGGGAATCTATTGAGGTTGGGGGTGGGGACGGGTTTTTACTTGTGAAGGGGAATGCTACCTGTGATCTGTGTTTAGTGGTCCAGTAGCCTTCACTTAATTCTGTTTTTACTTGTCTTGGGGCTGCTCTTTTACTTGCTGCCGCCATTTTTCTTTTCCTGCCCTTGTGCCATCTGTGGCAGCCATCTTGGAATGGTTAGCGATCTAATTTTTTCTTCTAGATCACTAATTGCCGGTTCCAAGACTATATTAGGCGCGATGCGGCGAGTGCTAAGCGGGCGCACCAAAGGCAAGCCCGACTGCGCCCGCCCGCGCCAGGTCGGGCCTGGGGGCCTGTCCCCTTGATTCTACTTTGGAGGTAAAAGAGGCCCTACCTATTTATCGTTACTCCTCTAAGGATCTGCATGATCTGAGACCCTTAGGTAATAAGGATTGTATTACATGTATAGAGGTCACTAGAGATATGTGGTGTTGCCCCGCCTGCCATTGGACTTTTGATCTGAAAGGGGTTGGGCTGGATATGGGTGTCAAACCACCGACCTCCTTTTTCTATACAAACTGCCGCTCATTGGCCGCCCACAAACTCAATATTAATTTACTATTACCGGAGGCTTCCCCCACAGCATTGTTTCTAACTGAAACATGTCTGAATGAAGCCTCCAACTCTTAGGATATCGAATTCCAGATTAGACAGAGGGATGGCAAGAGGATGGGGAATCAGAATTATTTACAGGGATTTCCTGAACTTTACCTTTCAGCCTCTTCAGTTAGTGGAGGGAAAAGGTATGGTTTTTTTTTCTCTTGCTCTTAACCCCCGCTATACTTTTTCAGTGATCCTATTATATCGCCCCCCAGGTCCCTCGGATAAGTTTTTAGACTCTCTTTTAGACTGCACAGCAGATTTTATATGTTCCAGACCTAGTCTTAATATTTTAGGAGATTTCAGTATCCTGCCTTGACATGTATACCCCCTATTCCACTAGCGTGGTCCGATCATTTTCTAATCCCTATTGAATTAGCCACGGGCTCCGTGGAAAGGTAGACTAAGCCCGCTGCTCAGGTTGGGATATCGTGGAGTAAGTTGAACAGAGATAATTTTCTTGCTACTTTGGAATCTCGTAAGTCCAACTTCTTGAACAAGCGGGAATTTGAAGTTGAGGACTTCAATGCTTGGATCACGGACAGCCTGGATGTGGTTCTTCCCCGGAGGAAAAAGTTTGGCCTACGTAGGAAGGCTAGCGCCCCATGGTTCACCCCTCAACTACTTCTCCTAAAAAAAGAATGTAAAAAATTAGAGAGAACCTGGAGAAAGTCATATGATCCGATAGATAAGGAAGCATATAAGGGGGCTATCAGAAGATATCACTCTGAGATTAAGGTTGCACAGAGTGATTTTTATCAGCATAAGATTGAAGAAGCGTCAGGATCCCCCAAAGTAGTTTTCCAAGTCCTAAAGGATATTCTTCAAGTCCCGGTTGAAGACAATCCTAAAGAGGCCTCTTTTGAATACAGCAACATGCTAGCCGAATTTTTCCATCAAAAAATTCTGGACATTTATGCCACTTTTGGGGACAATAGTCCTTCACTGGAAGAGGAGGAGTTTCTTATTGGTGATAGAGCAGTGTGCCTATCTCACTTTACTCCTCTTTCACAAGCCCAAGTACTAACTTTTTTGAGTACTCTCAAATCAGGATCCCCCTTGGACCCTGCCTCTCCACACATATTGGTTCAAGTGGCGGAAGCTATAATTCCCGTGCTGACACAGCTACTTAATGAGTCATTAGCAAAAGGTTTAGTACACCGCTTTAAAAAAAATCTATTCTTGACCCTACAGTGTTGAAGAATTTTAGACCTATTTCTCTTTTGCCCACCCCGCCCAAATTTTGGACAAATACATCAATCTTCAACTCTCTGCCTTTCTAGAAGAAAATATGCTGCTCCATTCCTCTCAGATGGGTTTCAGAGCGGGTCATAGCACAGAAACTGCACTAATTGTGGTTATGGAAGAGGCTAGGAAGAGGGTTAACCAGGGTCGTACTACAGTGATCATTATGCTGGACCTAAGTGCAGCATTTGACACTGTAGACCACCAGGTATTGATTCAGAGAATGAAGGACATGGGAATCAGGGAACAGGCATTGGCCTGGTTTACCTCCTTCTTACAGGACAGATCCTTTCAGGTCCTAGACCGATCATTCCTCTCAAACAAACTACAGTGTAGGTGCGGGATACCTCAGGGCTCTGCCCCTAGTCCAACACTATTCAATATTTATATGGCTCCCCTGGCCTTCCTGGTGGAATCATTTGGGTTAGCTTTGGTATCTTATGCTGATGACACCCAAATGGTGGTCTCTTTTTCTACCAATGAGACTTCAGAAGGTGTCACTCTTTCTGCGTGCATGCAAGCAGTCTCAGGTTGGATGACCCAGAGCAAATTGCAACTAAATGAGGAGAAGACGGAAGTGATGATTTTGGGTCCAGAACCAAGGCCTGGAATCCTTTGTACATGTCCTTGGGCACTTAGTGAGTTTCCACCTCCCAAAAAGCAAGTTAAGAGTTTGGGGGTCAGTCTGGACCCCCTTTTGAAGTTAGACCTTCATGCTAGGCATATATCTACAACTTGCTTTGCCCTACTGAGACTTTTTCAGGAAGGTCTTTGTTATCCTTCCGGCATTGGCTAGAAGAATTATTGTGCAGGTCGTTATTCTCTGAAGACTAGACTATGGGAATGGCCTCTTCTTAGGTTCCCCAGTCTATGTGAAAAAGAAATTACAAAGAGTTCAAAATGCGGCAGCTTGGCTACTACTCAATATTCCGAGAAGGTTATCTGTGCAAGCTGGGCTAGCGTCCTTGCACTGGTTATCGGTTGAACAACGGATTAAATATAAGGCCCTATGTCACATCCACAGGGCTTTACATGACAGAGGGCCGCCGCTCCTTAAGAATTTGGCTACTTTTTATAAGCCGAACAGAGATTTGAGATCTGTTACAGTAGCTTTAGCAACCGTACCAAAAATAAAGCCAGATGGGGTGGGTCCTCTTTGACATATTTAGTTGGCAAACTTTGGAACTCGTTGCCCCTCAAAATTCGGCTGATGGGGCAAGAAATGGAGTTTCGAAAGACCCTGAAAACATGGGTATTTTAGGTCTCTTTCTCACTTTATCTTCTTCATCCCTTTCTGTGGTTATGGTCCATTAGCGCTGGGAAACCCGAGGGTATCCATGCGCTCTAAAACTGTGTAACATAACATAACAAGCATGGGCACTGAAAGTACTTGCAGCCATCGAGAAGTAGAAACTATATTCTAGGAGGTGTGGCAAAGCATAATGAACTTGGATTAGTTGGTTAACTCTCGTTTTGGGATTGACTAATAGAGTTCGCAGTGTTTATTGACTCCCTCGCTTCAAAAACATTTCATAGGTTGGAGTTGGTTGGAAAAGGTTGCTAATTTGTCAGTTGGCTGTTGTGGGCTTGTCACAGAACATGTGCACATTTTCCTTTGTAGGTGTTCATAAGACCCTCTCATCCACCGTGCAGAGGCAGGAGGGGCCAGTTTCACAATATCTAACTTGAGGCACTTTGCAGAAGCAGCTACAAAAACTGTCAGTCACCCTCCCATCTCCTTTCCTTCGTTTCTGTTGTGCCAGCTACTCCAAGCTTCTGCACACACACCTGTGCTTCGAATAATTGCGGAATCTTTTTTTTTTTAAAACACCACACCTTAAGATATGTGTATAATATTCAAGTTTGTCCAGTAAAATGCATTGTAAGTACACAGAATCACATTTTCCCAGGATTGATGTGACTCCCCAAATTCTTTATTACAGTGATGATAGGAAGCAAAGTAGACTTTGAGTAAGATGGAATATTTTATTTTTAATTTCCCTGAACTGTGCACTATAAATCACATTTGTGTGCAGATGTAGGTGGAATATTATGGGCTGTGTTTTAGAAGCTGCTGTCCTATGAAAACAATGCGACCTTCACCATGGTGCACTCCCTCAGGAAGTTAAAGCACTATCTCACTGCCAAAGGAGTTTAGGAACTGTCAGCGTGTGGCAAAGACGAGAAATCGCAATTACACATGTTCCATGCCTTCAGCTGCAAAACTGCTTTAACATCCAGATGTCAAATTAGGGGTGGACGCCGGTAAATTCCATCACCTGGTGGTTGGTGAAGTTTTTGCCAAACTCCATGCTCCCCAAGTGGAGCGCAGACTAGGCATAACTGCGCCAGTGAAGCAGAGTTTACCGCCCATCCCTGGTTTTATCTGTGGGTGGAAGAACCTATGGTAACTGCTCTAGAAAAATAAATATCAAAATGTAACATTAACAAACCCTACGTTCTTACCCTCAAACACACTACTCTCATAAACACCCATGACACACGGACACAGGCAGCACAATCAGTCCAGGATATCTGACCACAGGATGCAGCCTTGAATGCTTACATCACACCCAAGAATAGGCACAAATTATGTGAAATTGCATAAAACGTGCCTACTGACATCTCATGTGAAAGTTGTTTACAACGAAAAATATCATGTTCAGAAATCAT
Organism: Pleurodeles waltl; assembly: GCF_031143425.1. Classification (NCBI taxonomy): domain Eukaryota; kingdom Metazoa; phylum Chordata; class Amphibia; order Caudata; family Salamandridae; genus Pleurodeles; species Pleurodeles waltl. Next base: position 933,436,321 of record NC_090444.1, read on the forward strand.
AAAAGTTACTGGAAAGAGGCTATTTTGAGGAGGAAATGTCTTTGAACTATGTTTTTGGTGGTACCAGTGAGGCATTGTCAGTGCAAATCAGTCTCCCACTCGGAAAAAAACATGAAATTTTAAGCCAGTGAAATCTTGTAAGATTACATGACATTCATGTAAAGCAAGATTTCTGTTTTTTGTGAGATTTTGCGAATGTAAAATATAATTTCTCTAGGCCCTATCCCACCGATATGTCTTCATTCAACACACATAGGCATAGTCAAACACACAGCTGAAATGTGCAGGTCACCTACAGCAGCATGGATTGATAGCTACTCATAACAAGTGAGCACTTTAATAATAGGCATGAGCGTCACCCATATACCACTGGATCAGTGCAATCTGGTTTCTCGCAGCAACATGTACATCTCAAAACCTGAGGCTATTCTAAATAAATAGACAATATTTACTGCAATATGTGTCTACAGAGTCTCAAATTTTGAATAAGGTTTTCGTATTTTCCTGGTTCAAGTCCGTCTGAAAGTTTCTAGTGTTCTGGTCTTGTAAGAATGTATTTTGCTCTCATTCTAGAGAGAGCAGATCAGCAGTCAAAAAGTTCTGCATGTGAGCATTCTTTGAGTAGTGCAGTTATGCATGTTTTCTGACAGGGATTCTGGGAATCCAAAGCCTGATTCGGAGTAAAAAATTAAGTGTGGTCTTAAAGAATCCTTGTCTTCATTTCATCTCTTGCTTCCTCCTTCTACCAGCCTAAACTTCCTGCCTCTTTATCTCACTCTTGTAGTTTTTAGGTTGAGCCCAGGCAGAGTGCATGTGCTGCCTTCGAGACATTCTGTATCTCCTCTATGGGCCTTGAGCACACCAATCGTTTTTAATTGGTTCTTTTGTGAGCCGATCTGAAAACAAAGGCTTTTCAGTGGTGCTTTGGCTGTATTTGTCCCTCCTTTCAGTGTTTGGTATACTCCCATATCTACTGGCCCTTTTACATGTACTTGTTTCCTCCTGTTTCTTTTGGTTAGTTGCGACAGGCTACTTTATTTATTGATTGTGTGTTCAGAACAGTGTGTTTTGGTGCTTTTCGAGGGAAAGACGCTCAGCTGACAGCATCTACTGTTTTAGCTTTTATTTTAGCAGCACGGAGTCTGTGTGCCATGCTTCAGGGTTCGTATGCATTCGTTTTATTTTTACACAAAGTGGCGTGTGTGCTTTTGGAGGTAGAGCCAGGTACATTGTGTAAACAAACTTGGGTTAATTGTATGCTTGTGGAGTCCACAGGGCTTTTGTTACAGCAGCACGACGCCCCCTTTGTGGACACTGTGCTTCTAGCTTCATATTCATTTTTGTTTGTCCCGCAACATTTATTGCTTGTTTAAAAGCATACAGGGGCGCCAACATTAAGCATGAGTATTCGGGTCCTGCAACATTTGTTTATCCCTGGCCGCTCTCCCTCCAGTCCACCACCTGTGATATTTATTACTTGTTTTGCCTGTAACTAAGAAAGGCATAAACTGTGGACAAATAGCAGATAAGGGGTGCTTACATCTTAAACAAAAGCAGCGTCAGTGCGGGCTGCTTTGCTAATGCGTTAGTATTGTTACACCACGTGTGGCGGTTATGACTAACAGAGGAAATGCACACAGAATGCACTAGAGATGCACTATACCAACATGGCTGCCAGCGTGTACTTGTAGCCCCCTTTCTGTGTCTACTGTACAGTATGACAGTAGTCAGATAAGTGTGGCAGGCTTGGGCTGGTGCTGCACTCGTCAGGAACTTTGCATTCTCTTGTAAGCATTCATCTTACTGAGTGATACTAATGGTTTGAGTAATTTGTTCTTCCATCTTCGTTGCCTAACAGTATTCTTATGGAGCAGCTGTTTTTTGGCGTATTGGGTCCTTCTCCTGCCCAGCACAGTTCCTCTTGTTAAGTGTCTGTAGAGGGAATGGGAGAGCCTGTGTGGCTGGGCTGGAAGGAAAGCAGCAAGAAGAGCAAGCAGTGACAGGGCTGCTGGAGCGGGCATGGACGAACCGCTTCCTGCAGAATGCCTGGCTGATGCCACCTTCCCCCTACTGGGGAAACAGCTGTGCTAAGCACTGTGCAGGGGAATCTCATCCGGTGCTCCACGACCCTTCCAACACTCCCAGGCATGTAAGTGCTTTCCAACACTTTTAGTGAAGTGCTCCGAAACGTGCCTTCTTCATGCAGGGCGGGCAGTGCCAGGTGGCGATGGGGCCCGTCTGACTGAGAAGGGCCGACTCTGTGTAAAGTTGAAGTGACTTTACGCATTGGGCTTTAGGGAGACTACTGCTGAGCCTGCATAGCGTTGTTCCGTGAGCTAAATGTCTATAAGGTGCTTTTTGGCCCATGGCTAAACACTTACAAGGTCCCAAAGGCGATGCCAATGCTTGTTTTTCATGGCCTGGCTTGATATTGCAGCTGTTGCAGGACAGTGATGTGAGCATCACCAACAGGGACTTTGGTTACACCCACATATTGGTTGTTAGGATTATACAATTTGATTAGATAGACCTTGTGTACTTCCACCTAAACAGTGCTTGTATTGCACACTTATTTTTCCTATTCATTAGATCACTGTACAAAAAATATAAATTCCTGGGATTGCTTTTGAGTGCAGACGGTATGATATCCATTCTGGGGTTGTGTTACTAAGAGATGTTACTAAGAGATGGGGAGGCTCACTTGTGCCGTCCCCTTTCAAGTTGGAGGAGGAAGATAGGTGTGTGATGTGTGCAATGTTCCCTTTCAAATTTACCTCATCTCCTCCCAAAACATGTCTGGTGAATAAGTCCAATGGAAAGTGGGTCAGCAACAGACAAGTTGATGCTTTTGGCTTCCTGTACTATATTTCCCTGCATGCAGTAGACATGCGGGAGGAGGGTTTACGTGCGGTTGATAATCCCTTAGTTTGAGGAGGAGCCATTATGTGTACAGGCAGAGTGACTTACTTTGTGAACACCACCCTCTGTTTAAACAGTGTTTTATTACTTGTTTTAAATGAGGGTTATAAAGAAAATTGTAGTCTATTGCTTGACATAGAAGTGGGCATGGGATGTCTGTTATAACCACAAGAGATAGCCTTTCCCCTGTTAGCAAGCGGGGGACCTGTAGAAACCAACTTTTTTCCTTGGAGTACCGTGAAATTGCTTGTATAAGTCTAGTGTTCAGAAAGGGGGTGTCTTATGCGTACAGGAGGACTATTCTAATTTTTTGAAGTGCCCCCTTGATGGTATGTTTAATACTAGCATTTTGTATAGCCATCATACATACACACCCTGAATCCTCTTCATATACCAGGACATAAGTGGCTGTGGGGTATGTGAGCTGTTTTAAAAGGGGAGCTGCAGGGTTTAGTTAGGACCAGGCACTGGTAAAAGGTTCAAGACTGCTGTCATAATATCACCCTTGGGAAGCTGAAGCCAATACACATAGCGCACTGCATATAGAAGGGATAAAGTACTCCTTGCTGTACATTATCAAGTTATTGCAAGTCACCAAGGAGTTGCATAAGCATATAGAAGAACAAGCCTGAAGGCAAAGTTCCTATCTAAGGTTATGAAACTCCAAGGCGACTTTGCAATCACTTCTCATGTATGCCAGGGTGTACTTTAGCCCAATATAATATATGGTCACTGTTGGAAATGACCTCTCTGCAGGGTGACCCCCAAACTTTTTGCCTTCCTCTTCTTCTTTTTCTGACCTCATTCTTGCGGTCTTTAGGACTCTGGATACTTTCCCACTGCTAACCAGTGCTAAAGTGCATGTGCTCTCTCCCTTAAACACGGTAACATTGGTTCATTCTCAATTGGCATATTTGATTTACTTGTAAGTCCCTAGTAAAGTGCACTACATGTGCATAGGGCCTGTAAACTGAATGCTACTAGTGGGCCTGCAACACTGGTTGTGCCACCCACATAAGTAGCCCGTTAACCATGTCTCAGACCTGCCATTGCAAGCCCTGAGTGTGCAGTTTCACTGCCACTTCGACTTGGCATTTAAAAGTACTTGCCAAACCTTAAACTCCCCTTTTTCTACATAAGTCACCCCTAAGGTAGGCCCTAGGTAACCCATAGGGCGGGTTGCTATGTAGGTAAAAGCAGGACAGGGACATGTGTGTTTTATCTGTCCTGGTAGCGGAAAACTCCTAAATTCGTTTTCACTGCTATGAAGCCTGCTCCTTTCATATGATAGCATTAGGGCTACCCTCATATACTGTTTGAGTGGTAGATTCTGATCAGAAAAGGGTAACCCGCTCATATTTAGTATGGCCAGAATGATCATCGAAAACCCTGCTTATTGGTGAGGTTGAATTTTATATTTCTATAAGTTGCATTTCTAAAATAGTAAGTGAGCATTTCTCTGCACTTAAAATCCATCTGTGCCTGACATCCTGTCTCCAATCAACCTCTGGGCTGGGCTGGGCTGGGCTGACAGCTTCCTTGTTCATTTCACCCAGACAACCACAAACACAGGATATTCTGTCACACCTGCTCAATGGAGATCCATTGAGAATGGGTCTTCCCGGGCTGGAAGGGTGGAGAGCCTGACACTTACATTTCAAAGGCTAGTGGCCTGTCTTCACACAATGGACTGCCAAACCCCCTACTGGCACCCTGGCAGACAGACCTGTACTGAAAGGGGAACTTGTGCACTTCAAAATCACTCTTTGAAGTCTCCCCCTACTTCAAAGGCATTTTTGGATATATAAACTGGGTCTCTGACCCCACCAAATCAGACACTACTGCACCTGAACCTACAACCTATCAAGAGGAACTGCCTGGCTTCCCTAAGGACTCATCTGGACTGCTTTTCTGAGAAGGGCTGTTGCCCTGCTGCCCTCTGACTTTGCTGAGAAGTGCTCTCCAGCGGCTTGGATTGAGCTTACCGCCTGTTTTCAGAAGTCTTGGGGCCAAAAAGACTTAATCTCTTCATGGAACTCTGTGTGCGTCGCAAATGGATGCACAGCCTGCCGGAAATGAGAGACAGCCATGGTGTGACCGAGAAATCGTTGCACAACAGAACCAGAGTGACCCAGCCCGAGTTATTGAGTGAAGAATCGACGCAGCGCTTGCCTTGCGGCCGGAAATTCAACACACAGCCCTATCGGATCGACACACAGCTGAACCGGAACGATGCAGCCCGACTTCCCAAGTGAAGAATTACCGCAATGGCTGCCGTATGACAGAAAATTTGACTCATCGCCTCCCGGATCAGCGCAGTGCCTGTGACTTTGTCCCGCATGCCCAGGATTTCCACGCATCGTCCCGGGGCATCAAAAAGATCCCTGCATCGCAGTGAGGAACCAAAATGGCATGCCGGAAATCGAGGCAAAGCCCCCTGCAGCCTGGTAAGAAACGACGCATTGAAAGTGCTGCACCAGAAATTCCGATGCACACCTTATTTTTCCACGCACCTCCTCCTCTGCGGACTCCGTGTGTTTTTTTTTTTTTTTTTTTTTCCCGCAAACCTGGTACTTTGTGCAAACAAGAGACACCTGTTGATTTCTAAGATTTAAGACTCTTTTTAATCTTGCAAAAATTATATCTCAACTTGTGATTATTGAATCTTTATTGTTTTTACCTTAATTTAACCAGATAAATATCATATATATTTGTGGAGTTTTCACTGTGTTACTGTATGATTTATTGCATAAATCCTTTACACATTGCCTTCCATGTTAAGCCTGACTGCTCAGTGCCAAGCTACCAGAGGGTGGGCACAGGATAATTTGGATTGTGTGTGACTTACCCTGACTAGGATTGTGGTCCCTTTCTGAACAAAGGTGAATATCTCTGCCAACTAGAGACACCATTTCTAACAGTCACACTGTCTCCTTTCCCACAAACCACATAAATCCTTGGTGCGTTGCTCTTTTATATGAAAGAGCGAGCATGCTTGCAAGCATGAAGAATAAAAATAAAACCTCTAGTGCAAAATTAAGCACATCAAAAACCTGTTATGTATTGTCGCAAACAGATATTAGAAACAGTTCAATACAAAAAAATGCTGGATTTGCTCATTGTAGAAACATACAGAAAGATTCCAGCTTTCCTTTCTGAGGAGAGCAACAAATAAACATATTCTTTCTGCTTGTCATTGTAAGCTATTAAATTAGAATAATATAAAGCAGTGTTCCATTTGCGGCTTTCAACAGCTGCTTTAGTTATGCTCTGTGACATCACCTGCCTTTCATCTCAGCTGCTGGCTCTGGTAGAATGCATTGTGATGTCAGAACTCGACATCACAACAGTAGAGTTCTGACGTCTTTTCTTTTCAATTGCCGACTTGGTGCATCACAAGTCACCGATTATAACCAAATTAATGACTGCCGTTTATACAGTGAGTACAAAATCCTGTGTATTCTATGTACCTTATATCTAATTTGAAACGTTTCATTTACATATACAGCCTCCCGAGTAGGGAGAAATACAAATTGGGGGTCTATTATCAAAAAAGATGTCTGTGGTGGGGGGTGAATGAGCTATAGGTGACACTTGAGTAGTCGTGAAACGAGATTGATGTGGTTAATTATACAGACAGGGTCTCTGTACATAAAATAATTACTTATACATGTCTGGATTCAAAGGACCCGAGAGGCGAACAAGGGCAGGGAGCTATGAAAGCCACATCGAAAGAGACGTTATTTACGGGCCTTTATGTTTACCAAGTTGTTGTGTTCTATACAGCGGAATGTGGGTTTCTAGAGTTCATAAAACATTGTCTAGTAGCTATCAAACAATGTGTACACAATCTCTTCTACTTTGAATTCATCAATTATTACCTGCAAGTTCCATGTCCCACAGTCCTGCCCCATGACCTGTGCTAGCTATATAATGTATGCCTGGGGGTCCATTGGTCAGAGGCAGGGGAGTTGGTTTTAATCAGAGATCGCATTCACGGAACAATGAATTAGTTGTGTAGGGGGACACTTTTTATATAGCGCTTTAAATGTCTCTGTGAATAAAAAAAAATAGTGTTTCTATAGACATGTCGTTGAGCTGCGCCTACATTTTAAGGATAATTATTCAATCCTGGTGTCCTGCATGTCAGAAGCACAAACCCTGCCAATAAACTCTACAATCTGTACAATTACTATAGCACGCAGGTGGGAGTGCAATATTCTATAAATCTTGTGCAGGTGGAATAAAATAGATTCAAAGATGTGTGTTTTTTTTTTTTTTTTTACTTAAGTGTTCTAGTATTCATGCACACGTTTTGTGTAGAAATTATGTTGTTGTGCAGTGCTGCCTATTTCACTGAGTGGTACCATTTCTGTACATAAGCGCTGCTTTTCAGAGATAAACACATAAGGCATAAAACAATTATATGCCAAAATTCTGTTTCTGGATCTGAGTCTGCAGATTATGTCACAGAACTGCTCATTAATACCTGTATAATGTGGAGCTGGGCGTCCTTCGTCCTGTATACTGAACGAGGAAGGGGCCATTCTCTTACCTTCGAAGTATGTATTTTTGTTATGTCTAGGTAAGCTTCAGAACGTTGTTATGGAATGTGGGGGCATTGGAATGTGGGGTGGATGCTGGACGGTCCCGTAATTCTGCCGTGGGAGACCGAAGCAAGCGGAAGGCTTCCGTTTGTATCTGGAATAAACTACAAGTATCATATTTCTTCTCCACTGTTTAATCATATTTCTTACAGTGGCGACAAGAGTTTGGAGATACTTTCGCTGGATATACAGTATCTCTATTGTGGACGCGTCTGTGAGTTTAAAAAAAAAAATCTTTCTCTTGCGTTACTGAAACCTTCGACGTCTGGCCCTCAATGACGTATGGCTGAGGAGGACACCTGGCTGAGGACGGACCGTGTGTGGTAACTATAATGTTAGTTACTGTATGGTTTACTGTACCGACATTGAACTTAGCCGTTGATACAGCGACGTTCAAAACACGCTGCGCATGCACAGTGGTTTAACGCGTGGCAGCATTCTGTTTCAGCGGCTTAAGAAACACGCACTGCAGTGTTCTCATCGTGCTTCTCTTGTTTATCGGAATCTTGGGAGCAACTCGCGCTGCAGTGCGCGTATTTAGAGACGCGTTAGCTGCGCGTCGTGTTTGGCATTAATCAAGACAGCGGCTTACCTCATCTTGTTGTGAACAGCTGGTGGAGCTTGCTGGACTTCCAGTGTTGGGCTTCCGGTTTCCTGCCTGCTGTAATAATAGAAAGAGGACTGTAGGCACTGCAATAAAAGTCGAAGAAAGACTCACACATAGGAATAATAGTGAACAACTTGTATTTGAATTTAATTTTACCTACAAAATATATTATACTACAAGACAAAAAAAGGATATATAAAAAAAAAAACTTCCAGCATTACTCTATATTTTTCAAGATGCAATTTGAACCACCGGCTAAATTTTTGCAAACAAAAGGTGATCCACCTATGCCTTGGTCTAGATGGAAGGAAGAATTCTTGACCTATATGAAGGCGATGGATGATGAAAACATGTCCCAAGAAAGAAAAAAATATATTTTGCTACATAGTTTAGGCTCAGAGGGACAAATGGTGTTCAGAACTTTACCACCTGTTGCTATCTTGGGACAAGGCGATGGAGATGTGGATGTGTTTAAAGAAGCATTAATGAGATCGAAAATAGATTCAAGCTTACACCAAGCATTGCATTGAATAGATTCAAGTTCTACACAAGAATACAGCATCCTTAAGAAACTTTTGATGATTTTTTGACGGCACTGTGTGGTTTATCTGTACATTGTAATTTTGGAGAAATGACTGATAAAATGATCAGAGACCAAATTATTGTGCATGTAAAAAGTAGGAAAATTCAGGAACATTTGTGGGTTATGGGAGATCCTAAACTACAAGATATTATTGCAATTGCTAAACTTTTAGAGCAGTCAGAAAAATTGATAAAAACTATACAAGAGTCTGACAAAACTGGTAATATGGAATTGGATGTTGTGGGTGCTGTGAGAGGGAATTCCAATAGTAATTTAAGTGCTAGTAACAGTGTTGTAGGAAAAAAAGAAAGGTATGACAGGGTGGATAAACATGCTTGTTTTCGGTGAGGTAGTTTGAATCACTTAGCGTCGTCATCTCAGTGCCCTGCTATTGGAAAGGAGTGCAAGAAATGTGGTAGAGTAGGACATTTTGCTAGGGTATGCAGAGATGTAAAAAAAATATATAACATGTCGAGAGGGAAAATGGCATGTGTGAATGTTGGAAAATGTGAAGTGGATGGATGGGGCGGTGAGGGGAAAGGTGATGAACATAGTGGCACAGTGTTGTCGCTGAAGAGTGGTGATGGCGAAAATGGGAATGTGTCAAAACGACCAATGTGTGAGGTGCTAGTGGCAGGAAGAAAGTTAGTACTTATGGCAGATTCGGGGTCGCCGTGGACAATTGCTGTGCAGGATTATTTTGAACGTATGTTTGAAGGAATTTGGGACACAACTGATTTAAATGAACCTGACATTGTGGCTGAGAGTTTTGAAGGTACAACTATTGATGTTATGGGGTTTGTGTAGACGGAAATCGTGTTTAAGGAAAGGAAAGCTAATATTAAGTTGTATGTGGCAACAAAAGATGTGAATGTTTTGGGTTGGAAGGATCAGGGTAAATTGAACATAATTTTGAACCCCAGGAGCAGGGAACCTGTCTTGGCAGTAGGAAGTTGGGAAAACAGGGAGCGGATTATTTCCAAATTTCCACAAGTTTTCACCAATAAGCTAGGTAAATTGGTGAATTACAGCCATAAGATAAAGGTTAAGACTAATGCTAAACCTGTTGTGCAAAAACTCCGGAATGTGCCTATAAGTGTTAGAGAAGAACTTATACACATTTTGACAGAGATGATAGAACACAATGTTATAGAAGAAATTGAATCCTCTGAATGGGTTTCTCCAATTGTGTTGACCCGTAAACTCGAAAAATCTTTGAGGTTATGCGTGGATTTGAGAGCGGTGAATACGAACATTATTGTGAATTGTCACCCACTGCCTAAAATCAACGAGGTGATCAGTCTGCTAGAGGGAGCGAACATTTTCACCACCCTAGATTTAAGATCAGCGTATCATCAAACAGAGTTGACAGAGGACTCAAGGCATCTTACAGCTTTTATCACCCCAAAAGGGCTTGGCTTGTTCCAGTTCAAAAGGATGCCCTTTGGATTAGCCTCTGCGGCATCAGTTTTTCAAAGGGCAATGTTTCACTTGTTCAAAGACATGGATAAATATGTCAAATGTTTTCAAGATGACATATTAATTTTTTCCAGGGATGAAAAAGATCACAAAACATGTGGTAAATGTTTGTAATGTATTGAGGGAGAATGGGTTGACTCTAAAGGGAAAAAAGTGTACGTTTGTTGCCGAATCTATGGAATAGTTGGGTCATACCATATCTGGCAATGGTGTAGTTCCAAAACAGTCTTTGGTGGATGCTATTGTAAATGCTCCGGCTCCTGATAATCAGGAGAAACTACTATCATTTACTGGATTATGTGAGTACTATAGTGAGTTTATCGACAAATCTGCCACAAAAATGGAACCTTTGAGAGAACTCACACGGAAAGGGGTCCAGTACATGTGGTCGGAAAGACAAAGTGAAGCCTTTGAGAGAATTAAAAGGGAAATTGTGGGGGCTTCAACTTTGAGACCTTTCAGTGTGGGGGTGCAATGTGTGGTGACGGTGGATGCGAGCATGTATGGAATTGGAGGCGTGTTATCTCAAAGATGTGGTAAGGACAGGTGGAATATCTTGTTTGCCTCACGTACGCTCAATGACACAGAGAGAAAATACGCAGTAATTGAGAAGAAATTGTTAGCATGTACTTGGGCTGTTGAACATTTCAGGGATTATATTTGGGGTACGAAGTTCATTCTTCAAACTGATCATAAACCCTTGGTGGGTATTCTTTCTCCAGGCGGAGTTTGAAATGCCACAGCTCGTATTGCCAGACTTGTGTCAAGATTGCAAGAGTATTGTTTTGAGGTTGAATATGTGTCGGGAGGAGTAATGCAGTGGCAAATTGTCTGTCAAGACTTCCACAGAATGAGACAAAGGAGGATAATGAATTCCGTGAGCTGTTGGAGAATGAAGTAATTTCCACTGTGTCAGGATACATGACTGTAAAGTTTGGGAGCATCAAAGAAGATGAATGGATGGATTGTGTGAAAAATGATTGTGTATTGCAGGAGGTAAAAAAGTATGTGAGAGATGGTTGGCCTGGTAGAGGTATGGTTGCAGCGGAATTAGAACCGTTTGCTAAGGTTAGGGATGAACTGGAAGTGCATAACAAGATGTTGTTCAAGAAAGGGAAGTGCATTCCTCCGAGAGGTTTGATGCAGACCATTTTGAGTATAGCCCATGAGGGGCACCCGGGTATGTCATCTATGAAACATTTGGTACGCACATGTTTCTGGTGGCCGGGATTAGACAAAATGGTAGACAGAATTGTCAGAGAATGTGATGTTTGTGTATCAAACGCAGAAAAAATGTTAAGAACTGTGCCTGCACCTCTGGGCACCTGTCTCCTGGCCGACCTCTCCCTGGCAGAAATTGGGATTTGACATTATTGGTCCATTTTATTCTCTTCCAGCTAATGCACGTTATGCTTTAGTGCTTATCAACAATTTTTCCAAGTGGCCAGAGGTAAAAATGGTTCTGTGTGTATCGACGGGTATTATCATAGAATTTTTCAATTACATTTTTGCTAGGGAGGGTTATCCAGAAGTTTTGATTTCGGATAATGGGGTCCAATTGATTGCTGGTGAAACACAGAGTTTCTTTAGGTACAGCAACATTAAACAAGTTATTACTCCTTGTATGAACCACAAGGCAACGGACAGGTGGAGAGATTTAACTGTGTTCTTAAAAACAGCATTATTTGGGCACGTAGTTTTGGAGGTCTGTGGAAGGAAAAGTTAAGAGAAATATTATGGCATTATCGTATTACTCCACAATCCACAACAGGTGTAAGTCCTTTCAGATTGTTGAGGGGAAGACATCCTGTGTCGAAGTTATGTCCATGATGACTCAAGAGGAAGCGTGGCAAAGAATGGGAAAATGTGTCTCTGGAAGAAGTCAGGGAAAGGGTCAATGGCAAACAGTTGAAGATTAAGGAAATCTATGACAGAAAGTGGAATGTGTGAGGAACCTAACTTTGTAGTTGGAGATTGGGTTAAGATACGTAAGCCTGGGTTTGTAAGAAAGACTAAAAGCACATTTGGAAAGGCTATCAAGGTGGTCAAGCTGTTAAGGAATAGTGTGGTTACGCAGGATGGCAAAGTGTGGAATGTGAGAAGGGTTGCGAAATGCTGTGGTAACCGTGATGACGTTAATGAAGGGAAGTGTATTGATCACCTGGTAGCAGGTTGGAGTGGTTTTAGTGAGGAATTTGCACGACTTGTTGAGTGTGTGGGAATCGAAAGAGATTATGGACAGTCTGTCCCTGCTGAAGCCTCTGAAGAAACCTATTAGGAGGTAGGGGTGGCTGGAGATCAAAGGAATTATAGTGACAATGTAATGAACAGGGATTCTGTTGCTTCAAGAGTGAAATTTAATGCGAGGAAACGTTGTCCACTGTTCAAACTTAGATATTTTGTGTAATTAGAAATTTAGTGTTAATGTTGTATAAAAGTTGTTTTGCATACTCTGTTATTATTTTATTTTTGTTGTTTTCGTTCTTTATTTTTTCAGTGTATTTGTGATTATGCAATTTTATTTATAGTTTCCCTCTTATTTTAATTTTGCTGTTTTAGGAAGGGAAATGTGTTATGTCTAGGTAATCTTCAGAACGTTGTTATGGAATGTGGGGGCATTGGAATGTGGGGTGGGTGCTGGAGGGTCCCGGGATTCTGCCATGGGAGACCGAAGCAAGCGGAAGGCTTCTGTTTGTATCTGGAATAAACTACAAGTATCATATTTCTTCTTAACTGTTTAATCGTATTTCTTACAATTTTGTCTTCTCTAGAGGGTCATTTATAAATAGATTTCTAGATGTGTAAACATATATCTATATAAAGCGACGCATATTTGTTTGGGTAAGAGAAAGCCCAGTGTGTAGGTAAAGGAATTTACACATGATTAGGTAAATGGACAAGCACATGCATGCGGTCACTCCATCTAGGCTGCCTCTCCCTTGAATTAACACATTCTGACTCGTGCTTTTCCTGTGAATTATAATAACACTGGTTGTGCATCTGTGAAACAGCATTTGCATGTTAGAGCAAACCTTCACAGCCCATGAATTCCAGGAGTGGGCCTTGGTGTGGGAGGACTATGTGGGTTTGTTAAAAACATTTTCCAGTTAGGTAGGGAGAAGCAACGGCTGTGGATGGACGGGTGCTAAGGAGTAAGTGATTGGAGGAGGGGTGTTTCAACAGCTGAGTGCTGCGGGGTGCACAGGGCAAGAGGTTGTGACTTGCCTGTGCTGCACCGCGACAGGGCACATGCATGCCCCCCCCCTCTCAAAAGGGGGCAATCGGTGAATGCAGAGATCACATATGATGGATAGGCTGATTTGTGGATGAAGAAGGGGCTGAGATTGACAATGGCGGGTGCAGGATGCACACACAGTCATGGTATTCATGGGATAAGAAGTGTAGGAATTCCAGTGGACACACAATTCCATGTGCTGCAAAGATGGTTTGGTATTTAGATAGCACATTGATGCCCCTAGTATGAACTGCAGAGATGAGAGGAAAAATGAGCAATTCAAGTCAATCATGAATTTGTAAAGCGCACTACTCACCCGTGAGGGTCTCAAGGTGCTGGGGAGGAGGGGGGGGGAGAGTGGGGTGGGGAGAATGTGCTGCTACTGCTCGAACAGCCAGGTCTTGAGAAGTTTCCTGAAGGTAAGGAGGTCTGTGGTCTAGCGCAGGTGGGTGGGAAGAGTGTTCTACATTTTGGGGGTGAGGTGCGAGAATGATCTACCGCCAGTTGTAGTTCGGCGGACGCGTGGGACGGTTGCGAGGGCGAGGTCGGCGGAGCGGAGATGTCGGGGTGTAGAAGGAGAGCTGTCTGAAGTATTCTGGTCAAGTGTTGTGCAGTGTTTTGTGAGCGTGGGTGAGGAGTTTGAATGTAATTCTCTTGTTGACTCGGAGCCAGTGCAGGTTTCTCAGGTGGTCTGTGATGTGGCATGGGATGTCCAGGATGAGGCGTGTGGAGGCGTTCTAAATGCGTTGCAGCATCTTCTGGAGTTTGGCCATGGTTCCTGCATAGAGGGCATTGCCGTAGTCCGGTTTGCTGCATACGAGTGCCTGGGTGACTGTTCTTCTGGTTTTGGTGGGTATCCATTTGTAGATCTTTTGGAGCATGCAGAGGGTGTTGAAGTAGGAGGAGGAGATGACATTGACTTGCTGGGTCATGGATAATGACGAGTCCAAGATGAATCCTAGGTTTCGTGCGTGGTCGGTGGGAACCGAAGATGAGGATTTCTGTCTTGTTGGAATTGAGTTTGAGGCAGCTGCTCTTCATCCATTCGGCATTGCTGAGGTTTGAGCGTAGGGTGTGGTGGCAGACGGTGTTGAACGCGGCTGAGAGGTGCAGGAGGATGAGGGCAGTGGTTTTCGCCGTTGTCCAGTATGATTCTGATGTCATTGGTGGCGGCGATGACAGCAGTTTTGGTACTGTGGTTGCTGCAGAATCCTGATTGGGAAGGGTCCAGGGTGCAGTTCTCCTCAAGGAAGCAGGTTAGTTGTCTGTTGACAGCCTTCTCAATGACTTTTGCCGGGACGGGGAGCAGGGAGATAGGCCGGAAGTTCTTTTGGTCCTTTGGGTCCGCCTTGGGTTTTTTTGACGAGAGCATTGATCTCGGCATGTTTCCAGCTCTCCGGGAAGGTGGCAGACTCGAAGGAGCTGTTGATGATCTTCCGTACTTGGGCTGCAATGACGGAGCTTGCTTTGTTGAGGATGTGGTGAGGGCAGGGGTCAGATGAAGAGCCAGAGTGAATGGTGTTCCTGATTTTGATGGTGTTGTTGTCGTTGACGGGGTTCCTGGAGAGCAGGAGGTTGGTCAGAGGTGAATCTGTGGTGTTGGTGGTTGCCGGGGGTCGGGGTTTTGGGTGCTGAAGCTCTTGTGGATGTCTGCAATCTTGCTGTGGAAGTAGGAGGCTTTGGAGTCGTAGAGGTCTTGGGATGGCGGTATGTCGTTGGAGCTGGGATTTGAGAGTTCCTTCACGATGTTGAAGAGCTCCTTGTGGCAGTGTGCGTTGTTGTTGAGTCCGTCTTTGAAGGTGGTTCTCTATGTGGCTCAGATGAATTGGTGGTGTGTGCGGATGGCGTTTTTGAAGGCTGTGTGGTTGTACATAGTCTGATCTTGGTGCCACTTTCTTTTGAGTCTTCGGCAGGTTTGCTTATATTCGTGGAGGTTGGCGGTAAACCAGAAGGCCTTTCTGTTGGTGCGTCTGTTGGAGGGATTCTTGATTGGGGTGAGAATATTGGCCCCCGGTGTCAACCCATTGCCTAAAGTTGCGGGCAGCTGCATCTGTGTCAGTGGTACTGATGGGTGGGTTCCTGGAAAGGGTCACGATAAGTTGGTCTTCGGTGACCTTGTTCCAACTGCAGTGGGGGATCTGTTGTGGGTGGTGGTGTGTTGTGGGTTTCTTGAAGGAGAAGTGGATACAGTGGTGGTCTGTCCAGTGGAGTTAGGTGGTGTGGCTGATGGTGACGTGATTGCTGGCAGAAAAAATAGGGTCGAGTGTGTGTCCTGCGGAGTGGGTCGTGACGAGCTGTTTGAGGCCAAGGTTGGAGAGGTTGTTACACCGAGGTTGTGGGAAGGTAGCGTATTGGGGTGTGCAAGAGGTGTAGAGAGGTCAATGAAGTATAGTAAGGGATCTAGGTGATCATTGGGCACACACTGACAAGGCACAGGACGAGGGAGGCCAGGGTGTACACGAGAGGAAGTATGCCAGGGTACCAAGGACCACGGGAGACCGAGTAAGGGCAGACAGCAGAGGGTGGGTGCTATAGCCAGAGACATGTGAAAGGCTCAGAAAGGAACATGCTGCAAAGAGATGGGGAAGAGAGTGACAAAAGTATCTTGGGGGCACATTGTACCCGGTTTTCTCTTTGAGCAGTCAGTCCTACTATTCTGTTGAAAATGTGACAATATTTTTTTAATTTGCCAAGACAAAGCCAAAGCCTCTTCAAACGCATCCTTTCAAGCTTGCACAACTGGGCTGCAGCACACGCAGATTTCAAATGAGGAAGTTTGTTCTCTCAGTTCCTGACTGTTCTGTGTTACACGGCTCCGTCATCTGCGCACTGACAAAACCTCCGACTTCCTGGGAAATGCTATTTCAGTGCAGACAGTATTAGCACATAGCGACACAATGAAACCTGTCTCAGATGATAAGCAAGCACTCATTTCATGCGGTATCAGCAATCAGCCGTTGTCAAAAGGTCAGCCCACTGACCTTGCGGAGGCTATTGAAGGTGGAAGAGGGCATCCATCTTGATTCTTCCTGGGTTTTATAACATCTCTTGGGCTGGTGCGATGCAGTTTCATTACTCTGATAAATTAAACCGCTATTGATTAAGTAAGGTCACCCTGGTGAACTGAGCGAAATGCCTAATCTAAAAAGGTTATCTCTTGTTGCCCTGCTGTATGCTTGCATGAAACGAGGCCCTCATACACTTGGCAAAAAAAAAAAAAAAACGTAAACAGGATTTCAGTATTGCAATAATAAACTGTGATAGAGAATCATAGTACCCGAGACTTTAAGAAAAGAGAATATTTAGCAGGATTATTTTTTTCCTAACAAAGAATGTAAGATTTCAATCATTTGCACTGAATATACCTGAAATGAAAAATGCAAATTACCCACCCCTGATAGGTTCCTTTCAGAAAGAGAGCACAAGTTGTAGGTACAAGGGCAGCATTTGTTTCCTTTCATTGATAACGTTCCTAGTGACTTTGTCAGAAGTAATTTTATTTGGGTAGTTAACACCAGTTTTTTTTTAAAGTTTTAATTAGCAGAAAAGGACATGGTGTGTTGGGAAAGGCAAAATTCATTTTGAAGTTTTTTCCAGAGAATAAGATTTCGTTGGGAATACAGTTCACTTTGCCTTTTTTTTTTTTTTTTAGGTCAAAGCCTACCAGAGCTAACCACGCCTTGGGAACATTCAGAAAGCTCCCTGGGAATGCATTCTGCCCATTGCTTACCACTGGGTTCAAATTAGATCTTTCTGATTTTAATCTTACCCCTACCCTGCCCCTCATTAAATTTACGCATGAAGGTGTAGGAGGTAATTTTACTATTATTATTATTATTATTATTATTATTATTATTATTTTTTTTTTTTTTTTACACATACCCTCCCCCAAATACTCCCCCTCCACCCCCCCCCCCTCTCAATACCGTCACCCAGACCATTTCTCCTTGGTGTGCTTGTTTTTAACTCAGTAATCCAGTAGCTGGGTAACGAGACCCAATGATGAAATTATCCACTATATCATCCCAGTGGAGATAATTTACACTATGGTGACACATGGTGGTTGGGGGTTCGCAAAACTGATTTGGAAAGACCCTGATACAGAGATTGATGGGGTTCACTCCCCCTTTTTCTGATTTGTGAGAGACCATTTACTGCCCGCGCATCAGTGAGTGTAACACATGGCATAATCATTAGACCCTTTCCACTGATCTAGCCAGTTAGTTGTTGCCAAAATTGTATTCTCCCACTTGAGAAGCAAGCCAATCAATCTTATTTTCCATGCATACCTCATTTAACCAGTCTTACGTTCGATGGAGATCGCCCGACCCATTTGTTATAAATTACATGCCTGGCGATCAACATAAGGTAAAATATCAACTTCTTATTTATGCTCACCTGCCCGTGTCCTCAATATCTACTCCAAACACAATAGTTTGGTTTACCTCCGGTCTTTGAAGAATCACTGCAGCTGTAATCTTTCTAACTGCGTCTTAAAAAGAAAGAAGCTCTGAGCAATTGGCAAACATATGCACATCGTCAGCATCAGGGGCAGCACGTTACTTACAACTCAGCTCGTTACCTTCTGCCAACTTAGCCAGTCTTTTCAGGGTCCAATATACTCTGTGGGAGGTAAAAAGATGATTCCTCTTTAACTTAGCTGGGCCTACAATAGTATAAAGAATATTCAAAAATATTTGCCATAAAGTTTTCAGCTCCACATCCAGCAACTATCCACCCCATACTTTGTGCATGGCAGGTCTCTCCTTATCCTCAGCAGTGCACTGTACCATCTTGCCACCTCTTTCTTGAGTTCCCCCTCCGAGTGGAGCTCTTTCAAGAAGCCCCCACTATCCTACTTTATCCTGTTTTGTCCCATGTACCACAATACCACAAAGAAATTTGGTTATATTTAAACCTGGAGAGTTTCCCTCTGGGCACAGTATCTAACAGACCCTAGGATATTGAGCTGTCAATCCTTATTAAGTCTCCCAGTCTACATAATTAGATGATAATTCCGTCCCTCAGTGGCTGACTCAAAGCACCTAAAAAAGCGCTCCGGAGTACCAGATTAGAGCAATGTCGTTATAAACTGTTCCCCAAACCCTTGAACCTCACTTTCTGGAAGAACTTGGGAGAGCCGAACTCACGGAGGAACCCATTATTCACCTTCAGCAAAGAAATCGCGGACATGAGCACCCTTCTAAATGCGCCAGTAACATCCTAAATGACTTATGTTGATATGCTCAACAGTGTAATTGTATGCAGTGCTTGAAATGGAAAAATAGTAGTGCATGTACTCTGTATTAGAGTACCTGCTTGTTTCTGAGAAGTCCCGTTACTCTCCAATTAAAAGTATTACTTTTATTTTTTTTTAGAAGAGCAGGTACTCTCCCTCTCAAAATAAAAAAGTGCCGGTACTCAGTACCGGACGACTTGAAGCACTGATTGTATGTATGGAAGCTGCAGCCCTCCTTTTCTTAATCTGCTTCTTAACTTCTTCCAGGCTCAGAGCCTTAGAAGTTTAAAATAAAATTGTTGCTGAAAGGGCTTTAGGGTCAAATCTGAATGGAATGTTATTAAAAGCAAGATTTTAAGCAAGATACACATCTTAACTAAGTTAACTCCGTCATAAATCGACAAGGGGAGATTCTCTGTAGGAATTAAGTTGATGCTGTGTTAGATTTCAATTCCGAAGTATCTCATTCTTTCCGTGGCGCTGACAGACTATTCAATTTCCCCAACCATATTACATGCCATTACCTCTGTTTTATCCTTGTTGAAATAAGGGCACCCAAACTATCCACGATTTCTTCAGATTTGTACACCGCGTTCTCTGCGTACTCAGTAATAAACAGCGAGTCCTCTAGGCACTTAGTAAATAACAGGAATATGTCTGCATCTGGTGCAACTTTCTTCCACACCCTCGGCTCTTCAAAATGAATTATAGCCTCATCGAACCTGAGTTTCTCAGCTAGGTATTCAATAAACAAATGAAACAGAATCGACGAGAGAGGGCTCCCCTGCCACATAGCTCTACCTACTAGAACCTTTTGGGTGACAGTTACTTACACAAATCTTTGCCGGGGGTTATGATACACCAAAGTTTCCTAAACACACCCACAGTTATTCCCAGCATACTTGATCACGTTTTTGCTGCGTCTATGGCCTCTATTGCCAGGAGCAAAGTTCGGAAGATAGCTATGTTTATAATCCCTATAACTTGAAGAGTCACCTCACCTAGCTGTCTACCAGGAATGAAGCCTCTATTGTCTCCATTGACCAACTTCCCAATGACCTGAGAGTCTCTTTTATTTGGTATACCTGCAAAGACCATGTAACCAGCATTTAACATTGACCTAGGTCTGTATGAGTCACACTTCAAAGGGTCCTCATTGAGTTTTAAAATAACCACTGTAGTTGCCTCCTAGTTAAATAATTCCTTCCAAATTAGAACTAACGGATCAGCAAGCTGTCTATATACTTCCTCCAGGATACCATCTGGGCCAGGGGTTTTCCCCTTCATTATTTTAGCAATACTTGTATTCTCTTCTGTAATGTCTCACCTATAATCTCCTTCTCTGTAGTATTTATAGGCATAGTTGCCTGATCCTGCAGGTAAAGCGAGGGCAGCTGAATAGTGTCTAACCAGCTCATAATCGCCCCTCTAACTGGCCCACCATCCAGGAACCAATCCTAGAGCTATACCTTTTACTATGAAATTAATAAAGAATAATTGTATAATAGTAGACGGGTCATCAAAATTAGGACTATAAAAACCAACACAAAAAAACGATGTTGCACCAGCTGATTAAGTGTTATCTATCTGCTGTTCGTTTCGGTCTCTGACCAAAATTACATTAATCCTGGCATTACTTATTACCAGGAGTCCGACTCTTCATTGCACCTTATCTGCGAAGTACAAACCACCCCTAGAATATAAGACTTACTTTCAGCCTCTGCCCTTAGGCCTGCCTTTGTAAGATGTTTTTTTCCGTAATACCATTAAATAGGCCCTGCTTACTTATAAAAACTCTAAACCATATCTCTGCCTTTTCTTTATGCGCAACCCGGACACATTACATGAAATCATTTTCACACTTTCCTAGTTGTAGTAATTAACCGATTCCCAAGAGAAGGCACTGCTTAGGTGAGGAGGACAAATATTTTTTATTTCCCCAACTTGCTCCCCACCATCCCAGATACCCCTCCAGGAGTCTCCCAGCTGATTACAGCCGATACGTAACCCCCCATAAACCAACACCCAGTGCTATAAAACTACTGCATGAGGCAGTTATGTGCTAAGCTTAACATAGTAAATAAAAAGATATATAACGTCTACAAATGAAGTCAATGTATATACCCCCATATACATGTTGCAGCTAAATTTGAAATCATTCCAAATTAATTTGAAATGTTTGTTGAGGTCCATCGCTAGACTGTCCATCTATCTCCCTTTATGCTTTGGACCAACTCTGTCCTTTGCACTACCATCTTGTTGTTTCACATCACCTTCAGTGAGGCAGAGAACTTCATTTGCACCTATGCTCCCAACCCCTAAAGTTCAACCATTCCCTTCCCCAAAGCCCAGTGCTTTTCTTCCATGGCGTGGCACACATCTGATCACACATGATACTCCTTTATACTCAACTGATTTTACTTACAAAGCAGTGCTCAGAATAAAATCTTGCACCATAAAAAACTGGAAATTTACCATGGCTCCCAAAAGCATCTGAGGGTTCAAGTACCTCCAGAGCATCAAATCTGTTTGAAAGAGGAACCATTTGGTTAATATTGTGATATTCTAAGAATAGTAAGGGGATAATAGAGGGGACTTCAGAGACTGCTCTCTCTTTTGACATCATTCCACTGAACATCACCTCTGGCCCCCTGTATCTTCAAGTTGAAGCTGCAAGATATCTACATTGTGAACCAACCTGGCACTCCTCTGACTCTCCATAATATGTATATTAATGTGCGAATCTTGTGTGTGTCGGGGGGAGGGGTGGGAGGGTTATCAACGCTCAGTAGCAGACATCAGGGGAAAGAACCAGTAGGTTGCCTGCTTTGCCACTTTGTTGGAGTGCCAGGTCGCCCAATCCCCCTCAAGAGCTTTGAAGCTTTTTTTAGGGTCATCAAGAAGGTACCAAAATACCTTAATAAAGGGGTTTGTCTATACCATTTGAGAGCTGAAAGTGGGCCAACTCTCTTTACTCTTCTCCAAAGAGTTGCTATTTGGGTTAAGTATCTCTGAACTCCTACACCCCCCTCTCTTCCCTCTGGCCAATATACAATCTGTATCGGGGGAACATGGTGGCAGGCTGCCATGAATGCTCTCCTAGGAACATGCACCCGGTAGACTGTTGCACAGTCAGTGCTCGAAATGAGGCAATTAAAGAAACTTTGACAGTTGCATTGGTTGAAATTTGAAACAGTTTGTGGCTTATTTTGTATTTTATGTCTGGCTCCCCGGCGTTTAGCTGGATGAATTTGGTTTGGGCCTGTGTAGCAGTGCCCCCCTAAAGGGAGCACAAAGGGATGTGAAGGTTTCTCTTCCGGGGCTCAGGAAAAAAGGTTGCTTTATTTTCTCCATCTTCCAGTCTCATCATCTGGCTTGACAGTACAACTGTCTACAGACAATTATGTAAGAATCACCAGTAGAGGGGCTTTGGCTCTGCCCACATAGTGGAAGCCAGGAGTACATATTTTGATTGGGCATAAGTTGTGTACTTAAAAAGTGCTGTGATCATATTGTTTATTCAGCTGCCTGAGCTTCAACTTTCAGAAGCACACACATGAAATTGTAATGCTATTAGTGTGTCTTAGATAATTGGATAATTTATGATGTTTTTCTGTGGCACAGCAGCACAGATGGGGAGGAGGGCAGTTATTAACCTATATGGATTTGTAGGTCTGGCTTGACAGTGCAACTCACCTCACTTTTGAAACTACACCAATATTGTTCTATGGTTCTTTGCTTCCACACAAATGCATATCCATTCCAATGCTAGCCATGCCTAATGCTTCACATTATACCAATTTGCTTTGCTAATGCTTGTTGCATTCAGTTCTCCAGTTAGGCTGAAGATTGATGAGATCAATAATGCAAAAAGTGGGTAAGATTCTGAAAATTGGGGATCTCTTTAGAAAGCTGCCACACATAAGACATGATTCCATGCTTTGGATACAAATAAGTCTTAATATTTCCCTGACTTATTTGACTTTTTCAGTTTTGAAGGTTTAATATTAAAGGTTGTTCACATTGTAGTGATTTGTTTCAAGGGAATGCCACTGTCTTACTCCTGTGGGACCAGTCAGAGAGCATTGACACAGTAAATAACCTTGACATTCTCCATAGAGGGATTCATTTGGTGTCTTAGACTGTGCAGTTATGCAGTTGATGATGAGCTGTTGCTCCTCACCGTCTGCAGCTCTTTACTCTGATGTCCATCATAAGTCCTGATTGCTTCCTCTGCATACTCTAATAGCCATTCACTTCTCCCAAGACACACCGTCTGCATTCTAATAAAATTGTGCTGCGCACAAGACATTTCATCACTCAGCATAATGAAGGGGGAACTTTCCTCCTTCAACAACCTTTTCAGAGTGAGTTAAGACTTTTTGATGCAGAATGTCCTATTGTAAACTGGAAGACTGGCTTTATCGTACCTGTGTTGTGCAGTTCCTACTTAGGTAATAGGACTGTTTGTTTAGGACGGCAGAACAGCACCCTGTGGGAGACTGACTCTGTCTGCGGAGTTTGTAACTGCCGGCCTAACTCCTGG
This sequence comes from Pleurodeles waltl, assembly GCF_031143425.1. Lineage (NCBI taxonomy): Eukaryota > Metazoa > Chordata > Amphibia > Caudata > Salamandridae > Pleurodeles > Pleurodeles waltl. Next base: position 933,459,536 of record NC_090444.1, read on the forward strand.
CCAGCTCACAGTGCCTCACCCAACCGTCCAAACCCATCGGGGTAAAAGATGATTATGGCAACCTGAGCATGACACTCCGACTCCCCAGGGAAAGTGTGGAAATAGATCTTATCCCTTGGGCACTGTTACTCATGCATGCCAAGGAGAGGCAAAAAATGCAAAATAAGTTTTCAATACATTTATTGAAACAATTGCAATCTAGCATATAAAGAATGAACTGAGATAATTAGGCATATGAAATAAAGCATTTTAATAAGCATTACAAACATGATAAAGAATATAAACAGTCTAACCATGATGTATGTGGTTCTAGACGTACTAGAGGCTCCTACATAGCCCTATGTCTGTTTTGAGAGCATAGAGGTTGTAACCATCTGCCTGGCCAAATCTAAGGAATTAACCCCAGCCCCAGACCTGAAAGAGTGTCATGAATGAGCCTGCGGTGGGAATGCCAATCCTTTCAGGAAGCTGGCAGATCAGTGTCAGCCGAGCTGCATGTCACACAACGTGCGTTTCAGGATAGTCGTCGCTGGAATACCATCTGGCCTTCTTGGGTCAGTGCACTATTCATATAATAAACCATACCTCACTGGTAATAGAGTTCCAATGCAATGCTGTGTCTAGGTGATAGAAGCTGTCTCCTGAACGGGTGACACAAACTGGCATATTGTGCTCCGTGTTCCTTAGCCTTGGATAGAAAGTTCTGATTATATGTTGTGCAAAGGCTAAGCTAAACGAGCAACGTGTTCCTTGCTTTCCTAGAATAAAAGCAACTGATAAAATGTGTAAACGCCATCACTAAAAAGCAGCCTTTCATGAGTAAAATGTGAATAAAAACATAAATTGAAAAACCAAACTGAAACAGGGGTGACCAACCCAGGTTCCAAAGGGTCCTTGTGACACCTTGTGCACAACACAATTCCTTCCTGACATTTTTCTGACCCGATGACAAATAGCACTAAAGTAGCTATTCTTGATTGCATAAGGGGTTAAGAAGTTGGGTACGAAAGCATTTGGGTATTCTTAACACATAAATGGTAACTGGACACAAAAGAGGTAAAGTTGCTAAGGGACTAGGTTTGGGGAGGGAGGAGATGACCCAGGTCAAACTCTTGGGGGACATCATCCGGCAGAGGGGGTGGATGATGATCTGTTGAGGCAACCGAGAAGTACCATTTGGAGAGATGGAAAGAAAACAAATTAAGGGCAGAGCATGCAGTGCCCAAGGACATTGAGGAGCAAGGTAAAGCAAGATAATGACAGTGTCAGAGATTGAAGATCAGTCAGGAAATATGAAGAGGCAAAGGGTTGTTATGGGGAGAGGTAATAAAATTAGCTGCATGCCTAAGGGTTGTCTCGGTGCAGTGTAGAGCACATAAGTTTTATCGGAAAGAGTTGAGTAGGATTGTTAGAACTGAAAGCAGTCAGGTGGTTAAAGACAAGGCATTCTTGTATTTAAGAGAAAATAGAAAAGTTTAGACAGGGTGATAGAGCGAAAAGAACGACTCATTTGTAGTAAGCAAGGGTTGCACCATCATGCAGAGTATTATCTTGGAAATCAGGGAATGAGGTTTTATGTTTGGGAATTGGAAGGGTGCAAGAATGGAATAACCCTTGCGGATATCTTGAGAACATAGTCAGTACACTTAGCAGAGGCAAGTTGAGGAGTCATACACTTTAATTGATAAAATACATTTGCCTCCACATCATTAGAGTGCGGCTTTAACGGAGACTGGTGCAAACTAACCATATTGGAAGCTCATCATCTGACAACACCAAACTCCTGCAGAAGCAAGCAGACGGAAATACCGAAATTCACTACGTTTCCGCCCAGCTCAAATAAGCAGAGCTTGTTCACTTCGTGTCAAAATACTTCTCCAATTAATGGACAAGTAACAGCTGTAGATATGTTTACCCTACAATTGGCTATCACTGATTTAGCCTAAGAACTGAATGCTATTTCATTTTACCGTTTGTTCTGTAATTTCCTTAAAATTAGTAAATAAAAACCAATAAGAGAAAAATGTTCATTTTTGATTCTGTCAGGTCTGAATTATGTCTTGAGGCACAGCTTCCCTTTTGAAGGTCACCCGTCACAGATAATTTATTTTTCAATTAGGAAGGCTCTAATAATGTTCAAGGATGCTGCCATCTTGCATCGCATAACAAACTGAATCTTGGTGGTGACCTTCTGGTAAAGAACTAGCCAATTCATGTTGCTTTCTGTAGTCTATTCCCAAAAATACAACTAGTAACCCAACTGTTAAAGGGGGCGTCCAGGGAAATATCTTGCAGTACATTTCAAAACCTCATCTGACGTCATCATACAGAACACCATTTCAGAATGCTTATTGGTGGTAGTAACAAGCCACACAGTTTGGAAACCGTGTCTGTTGCCTATGCTCATTTTTAAATGTATTTTAAAAACATCATACGCTATTTTAAAAGGATTATCATTTGGCATTTAAAGCTACTCCAGCTTTTTTTTTTTTTTTTTTTTTTTTAAAGAAGCAAAGTGGAACTTCTTTTCAGCTCATTTGTGCCAAAGTACATTTGATATATATATATATATATATATATATATATATATATATATATATATATATATATATATATATATATATATATCCCTAACTCCCTCTTTCTCTCTCTCTCTCTTTCTTACTTTTCTGTAATTCACTGATTAGATGGGTGAATATACTGGGGTATACAAAAAGTGAAGGATGGAATGCTTGAATTAATCTCAGTTACACGTAATTACTCGGGCTGCATCTCAGTTCATTACTATTTTTCACACCATGCCACCTCAGTTTGGACCCAGCAATATGCAAATCGTTCTTCACCCTGCTTCAGTTGGAATAGCCCAACTCAAACTACCAGGCGAGGTCCTCCCATGAACTAGAACACAAGCAACCCCAGAAGGCAGTAGAAATTATTGGTGCCAAGGAGACGGACTCCTGGCTGCAGCTAATCGCAGGTGTCTCTTACAGCAGCCTGCTCTTCTCACTTCACCTGCAGCCAGCCCTCTCTGTTGGCAACGTTTCCACCTACATCCTGCTCTTCTCACGCCGCCGGCAGCCAGCCCTCTCTCCCCCACCTGCAGCACATATGTATGTCATTTTCAAGGTTTCAGTGTACTTAAGAGTGCTATTCAACAACCAAATGTGTGCCACTTACAGTGACACCCTCTCACAAGCAAGCCAAAGCAGAAAAGTCCATGAGAAAAGATATTATAAATTACCCTATTTTGAGCTAAGAATAGCTTTAAAAATATCTTGAACCTGCTTTAAATTATCTGAAATGGAAGGTCACTAAACGAGACTTTAATAGGAAGTGGGCCAGCTGATCAGATTTCCTAAGGCACTGCCTTCGGTAAGTGGAAGGGGTGAGGGTGGAATTGCAGATTCCATTGTGCAAGGCTTTGCAGCATCCTCAATTAGGCTAGTGAACTTCAGATAGTGCTCGTTTACATATGACCTTTTATATAACATACGTTCTTTTTCTCCCCCAACTACAATATGTCCCCTGGTGAAAGGTATACTATTGATTATTTGAGTTACATATTCTTACCAAAACTACTAATTTACACATTTCCAACTGTGCCATGAATGTACTGAACAGAATATCCCACTTGGTGACAGTTGCACACCAATTAGGCTAATTTGTAAATGTAAAGGAAAAGATTTATTGCTGATCACCATGTGGTAGATACCCTGTGTGCAACAAAGGGTCTACGAGCAGGGAACTGGGTGCTTGTCAAAACAGGGCAAAGATGGCAAACTCTGGTCAGCAACACACAAAACCCTGTATAACTAATAATATTGACAGTATTTATTAGGAGTACATACATATATCACATTAGAAATATAGAGCAGGACCCATAAAACTTGAGAAGGCTTTAGGAAGACTTTAATATCAGGTCATGTATGCCCAGCATGAAACAGGATTCAAAGAACTGGTTTTGGGCCTGATGGCGATTACCACCTTGAAGCTTTTGATAATGAATTACACCCTCACATTTGGATAAATGGTATGGCCACACAGCATGCCTGCAACCATACATTGAGAGAAAAGCAAGCTAGCCTGAAACATCCTGTTACTATGCATCAGGTCAGAGAAGCATAGTAGCCCTGGCTGATTAAAAATAAATTACACAATGTAACTGCTCTGGGGTGGTTTTAAAGTTAAAACAAGCCCGTATTAGCATCAGTGGATCATAAATTGGTTTAGATTACATGCTCATCAAATCCTTGGACTGCCTCTGCAGCGTCCATAGAGAGTAATGGTCAAGTACGTCAAATAAGTGTGCTTCCACGTGAACGTGTGTGGATGAGGAATACAACTGCTGAAATATTGCTATGGCAAGAAATATGTGTGTGTGTGTATACATATATATATATATATATATGTATATGTCCATTACATTTAAAAAAGCAAAAATGTGGTTTAAATCCTTATCTATCACCTCTAAAATATGCTGAAGTCCTGTATTAGTTTTGTTTTCTGGCATTATTTTTATGCACAATTAATTTGTATTGCTTGGTGACCTAGTGTACAGAAGAATAAACAAGCATTTGCAATGCCATAGGTCTCGCATTTGGGAGAGTTAGAGCTATTAATTGGACTTTTCTTGCCATATAAATTGTTCAACCCTGCCTCATAATTTGGTCATTTCCTGCCACATAATTCCAGTGGGCCTGCATGTACCTAAAGCGCTTCCATTTACCTTCTTCCTCTAACTGCAGCAAAAAATGAAAATGTTGTCATTTAAAATCCTAATTTAAATCTGCCATGCTAATTACAATAGAATACCATTTTCACTACCCGACCATCAGAGTTGCTGGCTGGCTAACACAATTCCCAAAATTACAGTGCATATGGATGGACAAAAAAAAAGAAAGAAATGGATTGCTAATCCACCAAATATTAAACTTGAATCCAGCTTTCAGAACACCCACTATAAGATGCATGACATGAACTGATGCATTATTGATTTCAATGGAGATTACTTGCATTTTTGTTAATGTTTTTGAAAATACTACTAGATTTGATTCTGTGGGAACAAGATCCAATTGCAAGGCATAAAAATTCTACAAAACAGTTTGTGTTAAGATGTTGTTTAAGACAGATAAGTGTGTGCACATAAATAACATCACACCACACCTTCTCCTCAAGGTTTCCATACTTTCTCATAAACAAATAGTGTGATATTTAAGCCTCCAGCATACTAGGTTATATATTTTATCTTTTAAAAAGTGTGCACAACATGGCAAGTATCAAACTGCTTCCAAGCACATGTGGTTTTCAAGTGAAAGGCCAATGAAGAAAGTTACAGATCGGCAGTACACAAAGCGTGTGATGTGACTAGGTTCCTGGCAGCTCACTGGCACAGCTACCAATTAATGCCCATTAACACGAACCTGACGTGAACAGCTCTAAATATTGTTATCATGAATACCAAGAAAACAAGCAGTGTTGTCGGAGTGGTGAGTGCACCAATACCTCTGACCCAGTTTGCTTGCCTGAAGGGAAAGGGAGTGGGTGGCACTGATGGCACCCGTGAGTTCTGAGTTGCACACAGATGTGACTGAAGTGGTCGCATTGACTTTTGAGGTGCACACTGACAACGCACAGAGGTTGGGTGTAATTCTGATACAGTCTGAGGGTTTTGTGATGCTCACTCATGATGCACAGATATGGGGTGTCGCACTCACCGTGCACAGATGTAGGCGAACTCCATGTGCAGTTCCCGTGTTTTTTTTTGGAACAAGCACTCCCCTCGCTTCCCCAGGGCCCCTTTGTGGTGAAGCCTTTTTCTGTGTTGTTGCTTCGGATGGTTGCTCTGGCGCCCTTCTGGTGTGCACATATTCTGTGCCTTTAAATTGAATGTTTGAGGATCTGGTTGCCTGTGTTGCTCGGAGTTTGCATACTGCGGCGTTGGGCGCTAGCTAGAAGCAAGTTATGAGTGAATACTCAGAATACAGTATGAAGTGTTTTGAATTCCCCTTGCCTCCAAGGCATTTTGGGTGGGAGTCCCTGGGACAGCAGCGGTGCTGATATAGATGTGGGGGGCGCTCAGTGTGGCTTCACTCCCTACAACCTTCCAGTAAACCCTGCACTCACTGTGCACGAAGGACCCATTTGTGAATTAGGGCATGCGTATGTTACACGCAGCCGTGTGGAAACCCAAGCGGAAAAGAAGACGGAAGGCAAGCTTTGCCGAGGCTTGATTGCTAAGAAAGGAAAAACAAAGAAAATGTGCTTGTGTTGCCAAAAGAAGCCCAGACCAAACCCAACACTACATAACTTAAAGAAGTTGTTAAAAAAAATATACACGCAACAAAAGCAGATAGAAACGAGCATATTAATCGTCTTTAATGTACACTTTAAAACAAGGCTGCAGAAAGGGGGCAGGATGGTACTGAAAGCAGTCCTAGGAGTCTTGTGGGCTTTAGAACACTGACCGGACCTCAGAATGGAAGGGTTGGTGGTGGGGGAGGGCACACAAGAGCAGGAAACAAAACAAGATGAAAGCATGCCCGTAGCCACTGAAAATACGTTTTCATGTGTGAAGTGCAGAAGAAAAAAAGTTCCTGAGCAGAACATAAAATAAAAAAAAGTGGAAGCTGAGAAGTCATGTGGCGATGCTCCAGGCGAGTGAACAAATTACAAAAAGCATTTGGAATGCAATAGTCTCGTGTTTGCTCGAGTTAGAGCTCATAGCGTTGTAAATTACTGACTAGACTTTTATTGCCACACAGACTGAAAATAACAAGAGGACGAGAGCGAGAGTGAGGGGGAGCTGCCCCTGGAAAAGCCCCCCCTCTGATGTTGGTTTATGTTTACAGAGGGAGCTGGTGGGGAGGAGGGACTGAACACACACCCACAGTGCAAGGCAAACAGGCCAATACTGAAAGAAAAAGTCCCCTTCAGAAGAGATAAACAGGACATAGCGTAATTACACAGTACTTTGTACTGCTCCCAAAGTGAAAAAAGGCAGGACAAAGAAGCAGAACTGACCACTAGCAAGCAAGGATTTTTGAAGGACACTGCAACTAACAAATCAAAACCCTGGAACTCACTCTATTGTATACTTTAGTATACAGCAGGCCGAACGCTAACGCTCAACCTAAAAAACGATCTCTAAAAAAGGGCCTACTTACCATTAATTGGCATCATTATCACTTTTTTTGCTGACTTGCAATTTAGTGCTGGTCGCTGCTTTCACTTCCGGGGTGGTCAGATAAAACTAGATGTGGCCAAGTGGGGTATCTTTTAGCCATCAAACTATGATACCTAGCAAGTTGCAAGCATAATTGCAAAAATCCTTATTATAACATGTTATTTTGGGAATGGATCAAGGCCAGTATGTTTGTTGACAATTAAATGTTTAATCACAGTGTACATGCTTCCCTTTTTACACATTGCTATGTATGTTTAAACTTGCTGTTGGTCACAGAGGTCTGTAGCAAGATGTGTTGTCCATTTGCCTTGAGCCAAGGTGTTGGTCCATTGATCGTGAGGCAGTGTCGATCCATCGGTTTTGGAGGCAGTATCAGTCATGAGGGGGATATCTGATTCCTGATCCTTGTTACTTATTGCAGAATAACAAACCAGACGCAGAGCTTTCCAATGGCCAGCAGTCCAGTTACCAAGCCTTGCAAATGACCCAGATCCATACAGAGTGAACACGGGTCATTCCAGGCAGCATGGGAAGAAGAGTACTTGTTTATTGAATGGTGAGGCTGCATTAAAAAAAAAAAAAAAAAAAAAGAGAGAAAGTTTACTTGAAAACATTTTGGGGGCGATTTGGCAGTGGTCCCCTGACCCACTGCCAAAAAATTCACAAAGGTGGAAAGGGACCTCTTCCCTTTTGTTAACAATTTACCTGACATCTCAGGGGTTGATAGTTTTTCAGTTTTTTGCATCCAGATTTTGGTCACAAAGGATTGATATATCACATACCCATTTGGTACACAAGCCCCTTCCAGATGACAAATTGGTTTCCATTCGCAATCTCATTGAGCCTGTAAAACTTTAGACTCCTAACATAGGATTTGTACATTGGAAGATCAATTTTTGTGGTTGTCGACTCTGATTCAAAGTGTATCTTCCCACAGAAATGGTTATTACATCTAACTCCAAGTTATTCTAAATCTCTTGTAACACCTTACGACTTGCTGGTATAAAGTGTCCTAAGTCGACGTGCCTTTGATGTGCGTAACGAGTGCCGAACAAGGTTATAATGCACACCTTCCACCTTGATTAATCCTGCTAGCCTCTGACACGTATTTCTGACCGAGTTACATGGCCTAAGGAGTACACATACTGCTTTCGTATCCCTCTTGCTGATACTAATGTTGTTTGTTATGTTTATTTATTTATACGTTTTGGTATAGCACAATGCCGATTCTCACAATGGTACCTGTGTGCTTTGAGGAGTGGAGAAACATCATTTAGCGCCATGACACCGTAGACAAAGGGATGTCAGAGTTAATTGTATCAATCAATATTTCTTTTGATCATTGTGGAAGCAATATAGGTAAAATTACTTTCATTCACATAGATAAGCCCATTCCTAATTCACAAGGTGGCAAGTAGATGATTTTTAAACTAGTCTTGAACACTTTCTGTGTTAAAGTACACACTAGAAACTAGCCATTAACGTATTTTCACTTAGTAGGTTCCACTATTTTGCTTTTGTTACTAATCCAAACAATAGATGGGTATATTTTGCATATATATTGCGTTTGTTTAGCCATTAAATTCCAAAATTGCAAGCCTGGCATAGTTTCCCACTTTGCATAATGTCCGATCAGACGTTGTATTGTGTCCATCATGTAGTCCAAGCTGTTGCTATATGTTATACACTTACAAGTGTAATGCTTTTTCTTTTCCAGCTCTAGGTGGCCTTTTTTTTAAGGTTGAGAAAATTTTGGTTATTTGTGGACATGGTTTAAATATGCATTTAAATAGATTTGGCACACTTAGAAGATCATTTTATGGCACACGGACTGCAATTTTCTTGCCGGAACGCCGATTGCAGTGGATTTTGTACGAGTCCAGATATAGCTTTGGGTTGGGAATATAAATGTGGTTTTGAGGCCGCGCAGAGCTACTTAAAAGCCGTACAACGTCTTTGAAGGTCAGCAGATTTGAGGTGTTCGGACCGAAGTTTTCCATTAGCGAGTTCACGTCGGCTTGATTGCTTTGCCAACATAACTCAACATAACGTTTGCTGCCCTGAAATATTTCATTTGCTGAAATCCTTTCATCCTGAATTCGTGTTCTCCTTGCCGTCCCCTGCAAGGGCTCCGCAGTAATATCATTCTTGTCAGGTAAATAAATATTAATCATTTTCATGCCTTCCAAATCCGTTCATCACTGTTTGTTGTTCGTGACCTGTGACTAAGTAAGCAAGCACTAACAAAGGCAATGAGTCCATGAATTTGTGGATTTCCTTGCGTTTTGAGTATAAAAATATGATTTCAGTAAACATCGCGTTCTGCCGTAGAGAACTGGAAGCACACTCGCTATGTGTGTAGTGGCTGTTAAAGGACCAGTCCGGAGAATAGTCTGTTCTTGTGCTGTTGTCTTGTAGGGCTTATCAAGTGAGTTGTCATCTGTATTGCGTTTGGTGTACAGGGCTTCTCCAGTGATGTGCGAGTGATTGGTTATTTAGTAGCATTTTCTCTCACGGGCAACCAAGCGAACTGAGTGATGAAAGGATTATAGATGGTGCTGTACACTATCACAATTTACTTGTGTCAACACGGAAGTAAGGTAGCCCACGTGCTGGGCCTTCAAGTTGTCGAAATGGGCGAATTTCTTGGGATAAGAGACTCCCTGATTCGTCTCTCTTAGAGCCCAGGATGTAAGCCCTCACCCAAATATGGTGAAATGCTTCTTTCTCCTATTTCACCTAGTGCTTTTAACTGGTGTATCCGGACTCCACTAGAGTGCTTTGAACTGTAGGAGGAGCTACTTTAAAACAATAGTCCTCTCTGTCCTCTCTTTCCCTGCAGTAATGTACTAATGCTGTCTGAGTTAACACATTAACCTGTACCTATCGACTTTGCCAGTGCCTGTTTGTATTGCACTCAAGCTTCCTCTACTTCTTTTGTAAGCTTTTTGTGTTTGTGAGGGGGCAAGGAAATTGGGTTACAATAAATGTAACCTGAGTCGGTAATTGATTTTGGGGTTGGGGAGCTAACTAGTCTTTCTCAATGTTTACTGTTGTGTAAGGGAATGATATATTTTATATTTATTAAAGTGTATAGTGAGATTGATTTTTAATGAGAATTTGCAAAGGTACCTTTATTTTTAGTTGTCGTTGATCAGACACTTCTATCTGTTGGACCCGATACCCTTTGTTAGCCTTAGGATGGACTTCACTTCTAACGTTTTGCCTGCCTCACTCCATTTTCTGAACTTATTTTTGCTGGTTTTAGGACTCTAACCACTGCTAACCAGTGCTGAAGTGTTTGTGCTCTCGCCCCTAAATCGTGGTAACATTGGCCTAACCTCAATTGGCATATTTAATTTACATACAAGTCCCTAGTAAAGTGCACTATTTGTGCCCGAGGGATGTAGATTAAATGGTACTAGTGGGCCTCCTGCACTTATTGTCTCCCCCCCACTCCAGTAGCCGCCTTACCATGGCTCAGGCCTGCTATTACAGAGCATGTGTGTGCAGTTTTACTGTCACCTTGACCTGGCATTTAAAACCCTTTGCCAAGCCTTCAACTCCCATTTGATCACACGTCATCCTAAGGTAGGCCCTAGGTAGCATAGGGCAGTGTGCTGTCTAGGTAAAAAGTAGGGTATATACTTTTTTGGTTTTTGCATGTCCTGGTAGTGAAACACTCCCAGTTTTAACTCTCTTCGGTGAGGCCTACCCCTCTCATAGGTTAAAACTGGGAATTCCATAATGCACTTTTATCCTGCAATTCCTGACTGAGAAGGAGTAACTATGTCATGTTTCATATCACTGGAATGGTAATGATAGATCCTCTTTGCTGGTAAAGTTGGATTTAACAATACTATTTTAAAAGTGTCACTTTTAGAAAGTGGATATTTCTATGCTCCTACTGCTCTGTGTGCCTATGCCGTCTCCAATACACGTGTGGTGTGGGTGACAGCTACATTTTGTGCATTCCTTCTAGACAGCCGCAAACATAGGAACTTTAAGTGTCTGGGCACTCACCTACATTCTGATGGCTCTTCCTGGGCAGGAAGGGAGGGGAGGTCTGACACACCTGAATAGGCAGTGTTTATCCACACACAAAGCGCTGATTACCTCCTACTGATAGTCTGGAGCCAGCGCTGGGAAGGAAGGACCTCTGCATTTCAAAGACACTTCTTTGAAGTCACCTCCACTTCAAAAAGGCACAACTGGGTATACAGGGAGTGCAGAATTATTAGGCAAGTTGTATTTTTGAGGATTAATTTTATTATTGAACAACAACCATGTTCTCAATGAACCCAAAAAACTCATTAATATCAAAGCTGAATATTTTTGGAAGTAGTTTTTAGTTTGTTTTTAGTTTTAGCTATGTTAGGGGGATATCTGTGTGTGCAGGTGACTATTACTGTGCATAATTATTAGGCAACTTAACAAAAAACAAATATATACCCATTTCAATTATTTATTATTACCAGTGAAACCAATATAACATCTCAACATTCACAAATATACATGTCTGACATTCAAAAACAAAACAAAAACAAATCAGTGACCAATATAGCCACCTTTCTTTGCAAGGACACTCAAAAGCCTGCCATCCATGGATTCTGTCAGTGTTTTGATCTGTTCACCATCAACATTGCGTGCAGCAGCAACCACAGCCTCCCAGACACTGTTCAGAGAGGTGTACTGTTTTCCCTCCTTGTAAATCTCACATTTGATGATGGACCACAGGTTCTCAATGGGGTTCAGATCAGGTGAACAAGGAGGCCATGTCATTAGATTTCCTTCTTTTATACCCTTTCTTGCCAGCCACGCTGTGGAGTACTTGGACGCGTGTGATGGAGCATTGTCCTGCATGAAAATCATGTTTTTCTTGAAGGATGCAGACTTCTTCCTGTACCACTGCTTGAAGAAGGTGTCTACCAGGAACTGGCAGTAGGACTGGGAGTTGAGCTTGACTCCATCCTCAACCCAAAAAGGCCCCACAAGCTCATCTTTGATGATACCAGCCCAAACCAGTACTCCACCTCCACCTTGCTGGCGTCTGAGTCGGACTGGAGCTCTCTGCCCTTTACCAATCCAGCCACGGGCCCATCCATCTGGCCCATCAAGACTCACTCTCATTTCATCAGTCCATAAAACCTTAGAAAATCAGTCTTGAGATATTTCTTGGCCCAGTCTTGACGTTTCAGCTTGTGTGTCTTGTTCAGTGGTGGTCGTCTTTCAGCCTTTCTTACCTTGGCCATGTCTCTGAGTATTGCACACCTTGTGCTTTTGGGCACTCCAGTGATGTTGCAGCTCTGAAATATGGCCAAACTGGTGGCAAGTGGCATCGTGGCAGCTGCACGCTTGACTTTTCTCAGTTCATGGGCAGTTATTTTGCGCCTTGGTTTTTCCACACGCTTCTTGCGACCCTGTTGACTATTTTGAATGAAACGCTTGATTGTTCGATGATCACGCTTCAGAAGCTTTGCAATTTTAAGAGTGCTGCATCCCTCTGCAAGATATCTCACTATTTTTGACTTTTCTGAGCCTGTCAAGTCCTTCTTTTGACCCATTTTGCCAAAGGAAAGGAAGTTGCCTAATAATTATGCACACCTGATATAGGGTGGTGATGTCATTAGACCACACCCCTTCTCATTACAGAGATGCACATCACCTAATATGCTTAATTGGTAGTAGGCTTTCGAGCCTATACAGCTTGGAGTAAGACAACATGCATAAAGAGGATGATGTGGTCAAAATACTCATTTGCCTAATAATTCTGCACTCCCTGTAAGTACTGGGTCTTTGATCCTACCAGATCAGTACACCTCTGGACCCGTAAACACTGTGCCAGGAAAAAGGACTGCATTGTTGCTTAGAGGACAGCAATTCTGCTGTAACCCTGCCCTGCTTGACTCTTGCCTTCCTTGACTCTTGCGTTGCTTAACTGCCCTGCTGCCTGCTGTTCCCCTGTCTGGGTAAGAAGGACTAGACCTGCATCACTTGAACCCAGAGTGACTCCAAGGGATTGCTTCCTGTTTTTTGAGGTCTCAGTGACACAACAGACTTCCAACAATCGTGCTGTGGCCTGTGGACCAATTGTGAGTCCTAGTCTAGTCTCCAGGGTTATAAAGTGCATAGCTGCTGACCAGGGCTTCCCAGCGCTGAGTAGAGAACAGGTAGAAATATAGGTTGCTGTTTTACTCAAATAGGAATGTTTTTAACAGTTTTCTGAAAGCGAGCTAAAATTCAGTTTTCATTATTTGAAGTGGAGGAGTATTCCAGAACTTAGGAGTAATTATGGCAAAGAAAAAACACACCTGCCAGCTCTTGCTCTTTAGGACCTGGGAACTGTTAACAGTTTCTGGTTAGATGACCGTAAACATCTAGATAGCCGATGAAATGTGAAAATATTCTGGATAATTGTGGCTTCTTTATTGTGTATCGCTTTGTGTGCCATACAGTGTACATTGAAATGTATTCTCTTTTGCACTGGGAGCCAGCGCAGAGCGGTCCTGGCAGATATTACTGACTGAAACTTGGGACTATTCAAAACTATACGAACTGCAGCGTTCTGTATTGTTTGCAGTCTTCTGATGACTGATTTGGGTCTACCCAAGTATAAGAAGTTTCCGTAATCAAGGCATGAAATAATCAGGCCTTGCACCGTGACTCTTCGTGTAGAGTCGGGCAGACATATCAGTAATTTCCGAAGAGTTTCAGGGAGGCCAAAGCAGATAGCTGCCGTCTCCTGGCCTGAGTTGCTATGGTGAGCCTCTCAGCAATTAAGACTCCAAGGCTTCTCACCTCCTCTTTAGGGGTGGGTAGGCAGGCTAATTCAGATCTAACCACAGAGCAGGGTTATTACCTTGTACCAGCACCTCACTTTTATCCCCATTTGATTTGAGGCTGCTGGCAGCCATCCAATCCACAACATGCTTTAGACACTTATCAAGAAGGGCAGACGTCGTGTCTATCTGATGCAAAAGACGTATGATAATTTGAGTGTTGTCCGCATATGAAATGGTAGTAAGACCATACTTTTTTATGATCTCAGTCAAAGGACTGGCATATATTAATGTTAAACAATGTTGGGCTGAGTGAAGACCCCTGTGGCACACCTGCAGTTCCAGGAGAAGATCTCAGATTGAATGAGAAAAACAAAGACTTGAAAGGTACTGTTTGGAAGGAAGGCAGCCACCCACATTAATATTCTTCCTGAGATTCCTGCTTCTGCCACTCTCTTGATACGTGTGGGATGGGAGACCATGTCAAAGCGGCATTCAGGTGCAAAAAGATGAGGGCCGCAGATCGACCTTTACTAGCATAGCCCTTAGGTTTTCTGAAACAACTAAAAGGGCTGTCTCAGTGCTGTTCCCTGCTATAAAGCCAGTTTGAGAGGAGTGTAGAACTTAATTTTCCTCTAGGTGACAGGCCAGAATTTTATTTACATATTTTTCAAGAATTTTTCTTGGCCCTGGCAATAGGGAGATCAGGCGTTAGTGTTCACAAGCCAGAGGATTAGCATGTGCCTTTTTTAATAGAGGCTTCACTATTGCATGTTTCCATACTGCAGGTACCATGCCTGGTTTGAGGGAGAAATTACAAATATTAAGAGAGAATGGGTGTGACTGGTACTTCCTCTTTTAATAGAATATCTGGAGGGTCCTGGGCAACTAGTGAACCTGATCTAAGGGATAGTAGACTCTGTATGGTATCTTTAAGTGTCATTTCTGGAAAAGAACACAATTTCCCCTGAGCTAGCAGATCCGTCAATATAGCCCCCTCATCTCTGAATGATATTATTGATTTTCTTCAGAAAAATAATTGCCAATTCATTGCAACTTTCTTCTGATGGAGGGGGTCTGTGGTGGTCTTTGAGATTACCATTACATTATTTACTATTCTATAGAGTTGTTTTGTGGAGTATGGGTCATTCTCAATTTTTGCCACAAAATACCTGGTTCTACCATCCCTGATTGCATCGCAATAGTCTCTAACTGCCCTCTTACAGGTGAATTTACTGGTCTTGCCATACTTTTTCCTCCATGCTCTTTCCAGTCTTTTAGTCTCTTTTTTCAATTGCCAGAGATCAGTGATGAACCATGGGGCTTTCCCTCCTGTACGGACTGCCTTTTAATTGTTGAATAGGCAGTACCGAATTAAGGGTATTCTGTACCCATTTCTCAAAGCTGTCATATCTATTATCTAAATCTCCTTCTAAGAAAGAGATGGAGTCTGCAAGTAGATTTTCCCAATGTGTAATGTTAATCTTGGACCAGGTCCGTCCATTCCTGGCCTAATCAGATTTGGCAGCTAATTTATTGTGCTTGGTCAGACGAAAAGGTATTCATTTATGATCTGACCAGGTAATCTCATTTGTGGCATCCGACTTTGTCTAGAGAGTTGGAGAAGATGGGATCTAGTCAGTGTCCTTGATTGTGGGTGGGGGTTTCCAGCCAAAGCCTAAGGTGAACGGCTTCTAAATCTGAGATAACGTTTTTAATGGCGTCACTCTTATTATTGTCCAGGTGTAGATTAATATCTCATAATATGGAGAAATTGGCAGAGTTTAAGCTATAGTCTGTGATGGACGGTCTCATGGAGTGTTTAAAAACTGGGCATCATGACTCGACTGAATACCTAATTATATTTTTATCTAAACGGACAGGAGTTCTGGACCCTGGTCCCAGCCAGGCGTGGACAGACGCAGACGGGCTTCCCTTTGGTGTCCCTGCTGCATGTGTACATGCCCTGGAGCCGGCCTGCGCCCTGTCATGATAAGGTTGATCTTTTGACTTTGGCCTGGTCTAGGGTGACCAAATACCTCCGGTTGATGCTTTGGTCTTCTAAGCACTACACTTACTTTTAGTATTTAAAAAATCATCTCCCAACTTCCAGTGATTAGATTTTTGTTGCATTGGTCTTGTTTTGTTCATAAAATCATTCTTTATTTTTCTAACTTAGTGTGGAGTGTTTTTGTGGTGTCTTCACTGTGTTACTACTTGGATGTTGCACAAACACTTTACACATTGCCTCTTAAGTTGAGCCTGACTGCTGTGTGCCAAGCTACTAGAGGGTGAGCACAGGATCATTTAGAGTGGGTTGTCATTAGGATTGTGATCCCTTCTTGGACAGAGTGCATACCGCTGCCAACTAGAGACCCAGTTTCTTACACTAACGAATTGAAATTTAAGTTGGTGGCTATTAGCGATTCGGGTCCATAGACAGCCCTGATGGGATGTCTTTTTAGCCCCTTGCAGTACTACTAAACAAAAAGTTCCTGATGAGGTCCCAGTGCAAGACACCCTTTTTAGTGAACATGCAAGTGCATAATTTTCCGTTATTTTACTTGGCAATAACTAAGAGATTATTAACTGTAAGCCAATCTTATCAGTTCTTTGCTGTCAAAATTTGTTAGCTACATCACACAGAAGAGCAGTATACAGAGCCAAGCAGATATTCTTTAACACCTTTGGGAGAGATGTATTTTACAAACTCGGGCACAATTTTAATATTTGTATATGCTCTTCCTATTCACAAAGATATTATGGAATTCGTAAAGGACTGCACTTTGACGTACCGTTATTGCCTTTGCAAATTCGCACAAAAAAAATCTAAAATGGGAATATTCAGGAAATATTCTTATCTATTTAGTACAAATAGAAAGGATTGTGCTGTCTTTCATCTTGAGAAACAGAGGAGCAGATGTTATGTGACCAGGCATAGTATGCTAGAGGAATATACCGGTGTGTGTTGGGAACAGACCTGAGGAATTATTTTTATAAAACAAAATATGGAATATTCTTTGAGCTGTCCATCCAGGATGCCCAGGGAGAGCAATTTGGCATTTTTCCCCTCAAGTGTACTGGGAATACAAACGTGTCCATGGACTACAATAATGCTGCCGATGGCCATATGGGATGTTACAACAAAAGTAAATGAAAAAAAGCAAAATTTATTTTCCCCACATGCATCCCTTTCAGTATAGAGTTTAGTCATAGTTACCTCTTTATAAATATGACATCATAGAAATTGCTCTTTTGATTCAATAATGTTTTGGTCGCAATAGCATTTAACACTTAGATCTAGCATCTTTCCCTTTGCAAGTTTAATGAGTAGCATGCCTACCCTTTTACATTCTCTTAGAAATCTGTATCACACTAATCATTACTTTGTAAGTCATTCTCTAAATCGATTTCAAAATCAAAACTGTGCTCTAATGCAGGAAGTATGGTCTAAATAAAACTTAGGAATATAACCACCTTTTTTCTTTGATTTTTTCCAATGGCTTATTAGTTATTATAGATAATCAGATCGGTTAATGCTTACTTCCATCGTTGGTTCAAATTTAGTATTAAAATTTCAAACAAGTGTGTCGCTTTCGCATATCAGGTATTCCAAGATGGTCACCTCAGGAACAAACTTTCAGCACTAAGTGCAGTATATTCAACTTGACTCTCCCTCTTTCCTATCCAAAAGTTTTGATTAGCAGATGTATTGGGGTTAGTATGCCCTTTTATTGAATGCATATTAAAAGTCTGCCATAACAGTTCTGTTTTGATGTCAGTTACTAGTGATTTCACCAATACTGGGAATCCCTTATTTCAATATCTGGGGACTCATGGGTAAAGAACGCAACTGCATATTGAAAGCAACTGATAATATCCATGTTTATGTTCTTCCTCTAAATCTCACTTCATCTTCTTCAGGAAGGAAGTTAACTAGAGAGGCAATATATTCAGTCTTCTCTTGAGTAGTTGAACACTAGACATAAACAAGTATAGGTGAGATTGGATATTAGGCAGATTTGTGGGTATCTTCACATTCGGTTGTAGACCAGTAGTAATACCCCTGTGTATAAAAAAAGAAAAACAGTTTGGCCTTTTTAAGTGGTTGTGGGTTGAGAAGATATAATTCCTTTGCTTAACCCTTTCGCTGCCAGGCCTTTTCCACTTCTGTGCCAAGCTTTATTTTGGCTATTTGGGGCAGTTCGCCCCTAGGCCCTCAAAACTTTTTGTCCACATAAGCTATCCACACCAAATTTGTCTCCTTTTTTCCAACATCCTAGGGATTCTAAAGGTACCCAGAGTTTGTGAGTTCCCCTAGAGGAGACATCTTCCCAGCTTACAGGAAAAGGCAGACTTGAATCACAAAACCACACTTTTCAACACAATTTTAACACGTTACGAGGACATATCCCATTTTTACTATTTTTTTGTGCTTTCAGCCTCCTTCCACTTAGTGACAGAAATGGGTGTGAAACCAGTGCTGGATCCTATGCTAAACATTTCTAAAAAGTAGACAAGATGTTGAATTCAGCAAGGCGTCATATATGTAGACCCTTCAAGGTTTTCCTACAGAAAGTAACAGCTAAAATATTTTTTTTTATTGAATTTGAGGTGGAAAAAAAGAGCCATTTCGGTCCACGTTTTCTTCTATTTTTTTCCAGCTATGGCAGATTTTTGAAAGCAATAGAACGTTACGTCTGCTGGACCTTTCTGGTTGCAGGTATAGATAGGGCTTGTAGGTTCATCAAGAACCCCAGGTACCCAGAGGCAATAAATGAGCTGCACCTTGAAATAAGTTTTGATTGTATACCAGTAATAGAGAAATTCATTTATATAAATACAAAGAGTGAAAAACAGGTATCAAGGAAACCTTTGTATTTCCGAAATGGGCACAAGATAAGGTGTTGAGAAGCAGTGGTTATTTGCACCTTGTGAATAAGCAACAGAACATTACTCATTTGGAGATGGGTCTGTGGCTGGAGTCAAACCAGAAGGTCCTTTAGGGTCGAGCAGGCAAAATGTCCCTCTTGTCGAACCTATCTAGACAATAATTCTTCATGAACGTATTGAGGGACGTCAACGTAGCTGCCTGGCAAATGATTAGGTCAGGGACTTGACGTGCCCATACACTGGTAGTAGCTTTGATCCTGGTAGAATGAGCACACAGTCTTTCCGGAGGCTGCATTTTGGTCAATAAGTAGCAGCTCTTAAGGCAAATCACCTACCAGCAAAATGTGTTTTCTTCTGCACAGCCTTGCCTTTTTACACTCCAGAGAACCCCACGAATAGCTGATCATTCTCCCGGTGTTCTTTGGTATGATACATGTAAAAGCTCTGCTTTCTCTTGTGGCCCAAGTTATGGGGTCTCTTCTTCTCCATAGTGGAGTGAGGCGAAGTACATGATACTGGTAATGTGATGTTCTGACTCTCATCTTTCTACACTACAGTTGTGACGCTGTTCCATATCAGTGTCCTAAAAATCAGCTTGTCTGGGAAGAAGGTGGTATATTGCGGGTTCTCGGAGAGCTTGAGGATCACTTACAAGCCGTGCCAAAGTTACGGCGACAAGGAACATGTTCTTGAGGGTAAGAAACCACAAAGGGGTGCTGTGGAGCAGCTTGAAGGGGGTGCACATCCGAAATGTTAGGACTAATTTAAGACCCCACTGTGGCATGAAAGGAGAAGATGGGGACTGTAACACTTCTTAAAAAAACATAACAATTGGAGGCTTAAACAATGAGGGCTAACCTGGCAACCATAAGCAATGGGCCAAAATGACTCACAGTGTAAAAGGCAAAGCCTAGCAGGGCTAGGGACAGAACAGACAACTAAATTTCTGATAGCAATGCCTGCAGGGGTCTATCTGCCATGTATAACACCAACTCACAAATATGTACGAACATCAGGTGTATACAGTTATTTATTATAGAGGGACACCTGGCTGCCAAGATGATACCAACCACCTTTGGAGGAAGGCTAATGGTGCTCAGCTGTCACTGCTCAATCTCCAAGCATGAGGGTGGAAAGTGCGGAAGGTCGAGTGGAGAAGCCACCCTGCCCTGCAACAGCAGATCCTCCCAGAGGGGCAGCTTGATCAGAGGACAGATGTTCATGCCTAGGAGTTCTAGATCCCATACTCTCCTTGCCCAATCAATGGTCACTAGACTGAACTGGGCCTGGTCTCTCCTGACTTTCTTGAGATCTCTGGACAGGAGTGGTATGGGTAGAAAGGCATACAGCAGTCCAGAGTTCCACTCAAGGCGGACTGCAACTCCAGCGAGAGATGCCTTAGAAAGTTCAACACACAGAAGTGCTGACAGTGTTCATTCTCTGCAACGGCAAACACATTGAGCCAAGGATCTCTCCATTTGAAGAAGATATCCTATGCCACCTCTGGGTGCAACTGCCCCTTGTGATCCACAAGGAGCACTTGCCTGAGCTTGTCTACTCTAGCATTCAACTAACCTGCCTGTTGGTTCACCAACAGAAAAATACCTTGGCGGTCCGGCAATTTCCAGAGGTGCAGCATCTGCTGGCACAGGGCCCATGACCCCATCGTGTTCTGTTTGTTGCAGTACCACATGACCCGGGTGTTGTCCATAAGCATCTGAACAAGCCTCTGCTTAATGGATGGAAAAGAGGCTTTCAACGCAAAGCGTACGGCCCTCGGCGGCTGATAAGTAGACGGAGTCAGCTGGAGACCAGAAGCCTCTGATCTCTACCTCTCCCCCATGGCCAACCCAGAAGTGATACATCAGTCACCAATGTCAGCTCTGGGTTGGGAAGTGAGAGGGGTCTGCTGCTGACCCAAACAAAGTTCAGTAACCACTACTGAAGATCGTTTGCATTCTCTGACGAAACCTGAACATGGTTGGTGTGGTCCCCTAGATCTCAGGCCCACAGATTTCAGACCCCACTGCAGACCCTGCATATGCCACCTGAGGTGTTTGAAGCAGGATGCAGCAGGTCTGTAGTGCAGGGCAGCCCCAGAGTCAACCTCACTGAAATCCAGGTCTGAGGCTGAAAGATCGGGGTCATAGCCTAAACGTCCTGAACTCTGTTTTGCGGCGGAAAGACACAAAACTGTACCATGTTCAGAATGGCTCAAATGAAGGGAAATATCTGAGAAAGAGACAGGTGTGGTTTTGGAAAGTTGATAATGAACCCCCAATATAACAGATGGTTTGCAGTACCATAATCCGGAGGTGGTAGATGACTACTTGGGCGAGACTGCCTTTAACCCCTTGGGTACCTGGGGCGAGCTGGTCTGGTCCTCGGCCGAGGACGAGACCAGTTCGTATTACACCAGGCTCAGCCTCCAACCCACCACCTCAGGGCAGGGATGTTAGGGGACTCGCTTCACCTTCCATCCCAGAACCCCTCCAACCCACCCTGATGATGTTGGTGCGCAACTTTTTATCAAGCTGATCTGCTAATAAGGGGGGGGCAGAATCCCCTAGGCACCAGTGATATTTTTTTCTCATCAATTTCACACAAGGGGATCGACCCCTTAGGCCTGGGTCACTCCCCTGGGAGGGCAAATTGACTTTAGGCCATTTCTGCCCCCCTTGGGGGCAGATTGGCCTATTTCTATTAGGCCAATCTGCCCCCAGAGGGGGCAGAAACCCCTTAGGCACCAGGAATTGTGTGTGTATGTGTGTGTTTTGTTCGGTGGGGGCAGCCCCTTGGGCAAGGGTCACTACCCTTGGGGGCACATTACTGTTGGCCATATCGGTCCCCCATGGGGGCATATCGGCATGTTTTTGGAAGGCCCACGGGGGGCAGATACCCACCAGACACCAGGGAAGATTTTTTTCTCCAAAAAAACAGGGTGGGGGGATGGCCATACTCCCATCCCAAATAAACGGGGCCAAAGTTGTTCTGCCCTCCGGTGGGCAGATGGGGCAATTACCCCCGATCCACTCCTTGGAGGGGGAGGAGGGGGGTCAGAAAGCCTACTAGATTCCAGGGAATTTAAAAAAAAAAAAAAAAAAGATAGTGGGCTGGTGGCTACCAACCAGTATGGGCATGGTTATGCTATGCCCTGACCCCAACTGTAGGGGGTAACAGTCTTTCAGCTCTCCCCCGCACACTAAAACATATTATCTCACGGCAAACAAAAGGACATTTGATTATTTTGGATTTTGGTTTCACATGTGGGCCATGAGAGCTTGTCTAACTCTCAAACTCGTCCCACTTGGAATGGTGAGGGCTCAACTTTTTGGACTTTGGGACGCTGCCATGTAGAAAAATCCACAAGACCTAGACACATCTGAAAACTAAACATCTGGGTGAGTCCAGGGTGGTTTGCTTTACATGCACCCGCACCATTTTCTTACCCACAATGCCCTGCAAACCTCAAACTTCGCTGGAATTCACACATTTTGTGATGGAACCTTCCGGAATCTGCAGAAATCCACAAAATTCCTACCACCCATCATTGTTTCATCTATACCGATAAAAATTCTGCCCTACTTGTCAGCTTTAAAATATTTTTTTTCAAATAGCCCTTTTGGAGCCGCTTTGGTTCCCCCTCAATGTCATCATGTTTTTGGCTCTTTCCTGTCACAGGCACTTGCCCACCTACACAAGTGAGGTATAATTTTCATGTTGGGTGGTAGGAAATTTGTCCCGGTGCAGTGATCCCACGTAGAAATGTGGGGAAAAAATGTTTTTTTTTTTTTTTTTTAGCTAAATATGAGGTTTGGATTCTGGGTAAGAAAACACTGGGGGATCCACACGAGTCACACCTCCCTGGACTCCCTCGGGTATCTAGTTTCCAGAAATGTTTGGGTTTGGTAGGTTTCCCTATATGGCTGCTGAGCCCAGGGCTAAAAACGCAGGTTTCCCCCGCAAAAACGGGTAGTTTTGTATTTGAAAATGTTGATGTGTCCACATAGTGTTTTGCAGCATTTCGTTTCGCGGACACTAGGCCTACCCATGCAAGTCAGGCACCGTTTTTATTGAGAGACTTGGGGGAACACAGAATAGTAGAACAAGTGTTATTGCCCCTTGTCTTTCTCTACATTTTTTCCTTCTAAATGTAAGACAGTGTGTAACAAAAGACGTCTATTTGAGAAAGCCCTGTAATTTGCATGCTAGGATGGGGACCCCGAAATTCAGAGATGTGCAAATAACCACTGTTTCGCAGCACCTTATCTTGTGCCCATTTTGGAAATACATTATTTTTCAGTCTTTATATTTCAGGAAATTAATTGCTGTATACCCGATATACAATGAAAACCCATGGCAAGGTGCAGCTCATTTACTGGCTCTGGGTACGCAGGGTTCTTGATGAACCTACAATCCCTATATATCCCCGCAACCAGAAGAGTCCAGCAGACGTAACAGTATATTGCTTTAAAAAATCTGACATCTCAGGAAAAAGTTCGAGTAAAACATGGAGGAAAAATGGCTGTTTTTTTAGCTCAATTTCAATATCTTTTTATTTCAGCTGTTATTTTCTGTAGGAAAACCTTGTAGGATCTACACAAATGACCCCTTGCTGAATTTAGAATTTTGTCTACTTTTCAGAAATGTT
Organism: Pleurodeles waltl; assembly: GCF_031143425.1. NCBI lineage: Eukaryota > Metazoa > Chordata > Amphibia > Caudata > Salamandridae > Pleurodeles > Pleurodeles waltl. Next base: position 933,483,042 of record NC_090444.1, read on the forward strand.
TAGCTTTCCGGGTACCAGCATTGTTTTACACCCATTTCTGTAAGGAGGCTAAAAGCACGAAAAATAGTACAAATGGGGTATGTCCCAGTAAAATGCCAAAATTGTGTTGGAAAATGTGGGTTTCAGAGTGAAGTCTGCCTGTTCCCGAAAGCTGGGAAAATGGTGATTCTAGCACCGCAAACCCTTTGTTCTTGCCATTTTCAGGGCAAGAACCGGTTACAAGCCTTCTTCTGCAGCTCTTTTTTCCATTTTATTTATTTTTTAATGAAATTTTCGCTCTATTTTGGCTAATTTCTTGGTCTGCTTCAGGGGAACCCACAAACTCTGGTTACCTCTAGAATCCCTAGGATGTTGGGAAAAGAAGAAGGCAAATTTTGCTTGTGTAGCTTATGTGGACAAAAAGTTATGAGGGCCTAAGCGCGAACTGTCCCAAATAGCAAAAAAAAAAAAAGGCCTGGCACCAGAGGTGAAAAAGGCCTGGCAGCGAAGGGGTTAACAGCCAGTCATTGAGGTAGGGAAAGACTGGCACCCTCAAAATCCAAAAGTGTGATCTTGCCACCACCTGAGGGGCATTGCTGAGACTAAAGGGGAGCACAGTAAATTGAAAATGCTTCTGTTGTGCCACGCACTGCAGGTAGCTCCAAAGGGCCTGAAAAACAAGTATATGAAAACAGTTGTCCTGCAGGCCCAATGCCACAATGCAGTCTACAGGCTAGAGGGCAGCCATGACCTAGACCAGGGTGAGCATTTTGAATTTATCTTTCCAGAGGAGGGCACTTAGAGGGCACTGGTCTAAAATAAGATGAAGGCCTCCGTCCTTCTTGGGCATTTCACAGTAGCAGGAATTACAACAACATCCTAATTCTTGGTCCGGGCACCCTATCAATAGCCCCTTTGGCCAAAAGGGATTGCACTTTCTGCCACAAGATAGAGAGGTGATCTGCAATAGTCATTTGGGGGGTAGGGGTGGTGTCAGTAGAACATGCAGCAGCAAGAGAATGAAAGGTAGAGCCCACCTGCCTGATGATATGGCCAGCCAACACGTCAAGAATCGTCTGATCCTGCATCCCACCTGGTGATTGTGCTCCTCTAAAGGTAACGTCAAAGGGGTTTTGCAGGTGGGGCTAAGGGGGGGGGGGGGGGGAGTAGTGGACTAGGCTTGTGCCCAAACTGGTGAGTCCTATCAAACAGTATGTCCATGAGGGACAACTAGGCACTGCCCCAAAAAAAAAAACAATGGACCCCAGCCAGGCATGGCGGCAAATGGCGACAATGGTGGTAAAGGCCCACCCAATGGAATTGGTGGTGCCTTTTAAAGCAACACCCTCTACCATCACAACCCACACTCAATTAGCCAGGCAATCACCCACTCTAATAGAATGAGACCCTGTGTTCATTAATGCAAGCAGTGGCGGTTTCTTTACATGGGCGTTGGGGCTCCGCCTCCCTTTAAAAACAAAGCAATTATTTTTTTTTTATTAAAAAATAATACCTCTATAAAACTTTATAAAACAGGGGGCACTATCTCCCCCACTCACCCAACACCAGCATTATTGTTGCTGGACAAGTGAAGTGACGTAACGTCACATGCTCACTTCTACTGCTCCCATGTACGTGTAGGCAAGCCCAAAGTGAGTCTATTGCCGGGCTGATAATCTCACAGCCCTGAGGCCGGTGAGGTCATCAGATCAGCAAAGACCCAGCATCAAGGCCTAGTGTCCACCCCCTGATGACACAGAGGCCAAGTTAGCCCCGGGCCTTTTTTATTCAAGCCCTGAAGCGTTTAGCCTCCACGTCAATCAGGGAGTGGAGGGCATTTGTCAGCTCACGCTTTCCCAACTTGCCAGAGGGCGTGGTGGGACCTCTCACCCCGTGACGAGCTGGGAAAGGGTGTGGCAGGCCGGAAGACTCGCATTGCATCAATCTTTCACGAGAAAAACAGTGCATTGATAGATTGACTGAATCACTGAATGGAGGTATGTGAATATCATCAATATTAGCCATAAATGTCTCTGTGAATGCGCTTTCGCAGGTTGTCTCGGCTTTTTCTCCCTTTCTTTTCTGCCCAAAGTTTCCTCTACGATGAGTCATTATGAAACCGTTTGCATTAACGTTCTTCAGCAGAAAGCCTCGTTATTAGTCAATAGATATATGTATGGTCATGAAGACCTACTGCCACAGAGTCATCGAGGGTTCCCCCAGTGTTTCCTGATTTCACCCTTGTCTCCTGATTTCATCCTGGTGACTCGTCTAGAGCTTCCCATGCTGCATCTTTACAGTCTCCTGATTTCACCCTCGTGACTCGTCTCCTAATTTCACCCTTGTGCGTCTCGCTCATTTGACGACCCTCCCCCCGAGTTGCACTATCGCCATCTCCTGATTTCAACCCAGGCTATACCCCCTTCTTCTCCTGCCTTGTTGTCGGTCAGTGGTGTTGCACCTGAGACCCCAAGGTGAGTTCACTCCCAGTCTCAGGGCTGGTGATCCCGGGGGTGCGTGGATAGTAGTTACCAGGTGACTCCCAGTTTGGAGGGGTCACATCTTCCAACAAAGCCAACCAAGACACCTCCCTAGTCCCAGAATGTATTTGTTAAAAGTAAATACGATTTTCATTTTTTTTTTCCATTGCAGTTTTACATAGTGTTAACTCGACCCGCAGGTATTGGAGCGCTTTTCATGAGCACCAGTTAAATTAAACAAGGGCGCATTCAGGCATGGGGAAATGAAGTGATTTGCCCAGAATCACCGGCTGCTGAGCCGATGCAGAGACTCAAAACTGGTTCCCCAGCTCCAGGGTGGGCAGGTCTGGCCGTGGGGTTATATAGTGATGCTTGGTGCACATGGCTTCTTGTTGCTTGTGCCAGCCAAGAGTTGTTTGTCCAGGACTTGTGTGTCCGATACGTCCCGCATCCAGTAGATTACTGCCGCAGTTTGCAGGGTTAAGTTGCTGAAAAGGCCTGTTTTATTTGAAGATTTTTCAAGGGCTGGGCAGCTGGTGGAGTTACACGCTCGCCGCTGACCCTTGCTATGGTGTGCAGACCGTGATTTCAGTGTTCGTCTAGGGGCTTTTCAAGACCTTAAATCATGCGCCGGTGAAACAAGAGGGGAGATCGGTGAAGATGTCTATAAATATATATATTTATGATATAGCGGTGCCGTGCAAGGAGCCCTTTAAGGTGGGTTTAGACATGCCAGCGAGTTCTGCTGTTGTGGTGTTTTTATAAAATGTTGCAGTCACGAGTACTACGTGTTGTGTTACACACTTGTACAGACCTTGGGAGTTTGGGCGCCAATGTCTCCCCCGCTAGCGCACCACAGAATTTCAGAGGAGGGCAGCTGCAGGCTCTCCTAGAGGAAGTAAAGCACTGAAAGAGTGGATGGGTAGATTGATGACCACTGGATGGATTGATGAGTGAATGAAAGGATGAATGCATGGATGAGTGAGAAGATGAATGGGTTACTGAAAGCGTAAATGTATGGGTGGAAGATTGGGTCTATGAGTGAAAGGGAGGATGAATGGGTGTATGTCTGACCAGCTGAAAGGGTGGGTGGATGAGTGAAAGGGTGGATGAATAGTTGGATGAGTGAAGAGATGAATGGCTGAGTGAGTAAAAAGATGGCTGAGTGAAAGGGTAAATGGAAGGGTGGATGGATGAATAAAAGGATGGATAGCTGACTAAAAGTGTGGATGGATGAGTGGAAGGTAGGATGGATAAATTAAATGATGATGTAAAAATGGATGAGTGAAAGAATGGATGACTGTGTGAAAGGGAAGATGGGTGAGTGAAAAGTTAGATGGATGGATGATGAGTGAAAAGCTGAATAGATGGACGAGGGAAAGGTTGAATGGATGCCTGAAAGGATGGATGGCTGAGTAAAAGGGATGGGTGGATCGAGGTGTGGAATCACGTTCTCCTGGATCCATTTGGACCTAGTAGACCCTGTGATACACAATGAAAATACAGGCCTGTTTCTGTTGAACACATTAAAATGTTGAATTAACTAGGCCCTGAAGAAATGTCTATTGTGCTTGAAACGCATTATGTTGCAAGGCTTGCTAAACTGATGGCCATCATGAGACACCACCGCATGCTAGCTTGCGAAATCCTCACTGCTAAAAGTACTAACGTATGCACTTATGGTTCCTCTTTCTCCACATATAGATGTATCACAAGACATTTGATTCAGAGGACATTGTGCAAGCTTCCTGTTCATGATTCTAACCCTTATATGGAACATCACGTGTGCTATATAGAAACATTTAATCATACGACATTATCAAGAACCAATGAAAATGTATTCAAATGTCTGCGGTTTAGTGCTATAAAAGATCATGCATTACTTCTTTGGGCAGACTGTTCGAGCTAGATTTTGCTCGCTCACGTCTCCGTGTACACGTATTTCTTATTGTGTCTTATTAGTTCTTATTAAAAGTAATCTAAAGAAGAGCGGCTGGTCTCGGTTTGTTTCCTGAATTGTCTGGATCTGGAATACTCTGACTGGGCTTCGATGACTTGGCTTCGACATTTGGTGGAGAATGGAAGAATTGCGGTCTCGTTCAGCGAATAGTTTCCTTCAGCCCGGCTCCTGTTTCGGTTGGGGCGACAGCTGACCCATTGGACAGGGCCCCTCCTGCGACGGAGTCTGGAGCTGTCGTGAGTATCTATTGCTGCTTCGTGGTCCTGCTCTCGCTGTTTGCTCTACTGTTTTTCCGGTGTAAATATTGCGAAACAGGGAGGTAACTGGGGTGTTTCGTTAATATGTTTCATGCATAGAGTGGTTATGCATTTATGCTTAATATTTCTATTTGCCGTACCCCTTAGCCAGCTTTTTGTAATGACATCTTTTTATTTCTCTGTCTCCGGTGGCATGCCAAGGGCATTTCTTCCTCTGTTGTCCTCTGTTGCGGGCTCCGATAATGCACCTCGTGAAAACATTCAGATAGTTAACTATAGCTGTCCGCCGGCTGCTAGCATTCTGTGTTAATTTGGTTCTTCCATTGTATTACACCATTTCCTTCCTCCCTGCGCTGCAGCTGTATACTTAGAATAGCTTCCTGTATTTCATGTAGCTTGTTACTGTTAAAAAAAAAAGAAGTCCGAGGAATAGAGGCAACTAGCGGTGTTGCTTCAGAACACAGTGCGAGTCGCTGTTTGAGGTCCCCAGCCGGAGGGGCTGGGGCGGATAACTCTGGTCAGAGAGGGTGTTGTAAAAGGGCGTTGCCCAGATATGGGATGGTAGTAGTCCGTTCCAGGTTCTATGTGTACATTTAAGAGGAACTGGCATGTGATTTCAGCTTCCTTGTGTTTATAGGAGTGATAGTGTTTCATTCCAGTAACTGGATGATTGTGGTTCATTCCAGTGGAGCAGGCAGGCTCTGTTTGTTGTGTTAAAAAATTGTTATGTTATCTGTTTCCTGTAATATTGCAGCTCTTTGAACAATGCTTATGGCATATTGAACTATCGGCTACTCATGTGAAATGGTGTAAACTGTAGAAGTGGTTTTTGAGGTATAAATCAATGTGTGTGTAAAAGTGGTTTTTGAGGTATAAATCCGTGTGTGTGCAAAAGTGGTTTTTGAGGTATAAATCCATGTGTGTGTAAAAGTGGTTTTTGAGGTATAAATCCGTGTGTGTGCGAAAGTGGTTTTTGAGTTATAAATCTGTGTGTGTACGAAAGTGGTTTTTGAGGTATAAATCCATGTGTGTGCAAAAGTGGTTTTTGAGGTATAAATACGTGTGTGTGTCTGAAAGTGGTTTTTGAGATATAAATACGTGTGTGTGCGAAAGTGGTTTTTGATTGATGAAGGAAGGGTTGACAACAAGGTGGTGTACTGTAATTTATTTTGACTTCATGCATTTGCGATTTAGGATAAGAATTTTTAGAAAATTTAAGACTAGGTGGGTGGACTCATGGGCGACATAATACAGATTTTTATGACAATTGACTGATTTAATCTGCAAACATCACACAGTACAAACACCCCCCCTGCACTCACTACATATTGATACAAGGGTTGGGAGTAGGATCACCCCACAGGGCTAATTGTACTGTGACCCTTGTCTATGGTTCTGCCGTCACATGTGGTTGCTTGACTTGTTCACCGCTATTGCATTATCTGTGTGTCACTGGCCAAGGATCTGGTCCAGCTTCCAATATCATACAGCCGCACCCTGTCCCTCCTGACTATTCTGTCATCTCTTGATTCACCCCAAAGGACGCCAGTGTGGACGCCGTCACTAGCACCTTGGGTACTGTCTGATTTCAAACTTTTTGTGAGCTAAGGTGGACATGGCTGGCTGAAATTGTGGCATGGATGCAGACCGGCTTGCTTCCTGCTTTTACTAATCAATAATTGCGGCTGGCAAAGAGAGGCTGCGTGTGTGAATATACCCATTGTTATCCCTTCTGTGTCACGGGGTATGAGCGGTGTAAAAAAAATACACCGACATCCTACTGTTTTCTGGAACGATTGTAATTGTCTTCGTGTTATGTAACAAAAGGCTAGGGTAAGACAGTCACGAGGAACCCTCTTAGTAAAGGCAAAGTAGAGACACATCAACATAGCCCCAAGGACAGTCCAGCGTACCAAATAGAGGCGAAAGAAGGCCTATAGGCACTACTGTACTTAGACTTTGACTTTGCAAGGAAAATGACAGTAGTGTTTCTGTAGCTTTGCGGACATGTGTGGTGCTTTACAATGCTGCCTACATGCTAGTTGCATATGGGATGTGCATTGAATGTGGGGCTGTCCTGTATGTGGAGGATAAAAAAAAAAATCCATAGGGGCTTGTCAAGCTCTCTTCCTGTGACAAGTGCACAGTCACAGGAACAAAATATCGATTTTGTTTGAAGACATTTGGGAAATACACTACAACGTGAGGGCACCACAGCAGGGACCAAACACTCTGAGCTGCCTCTACAACAGCAGGCAGAGACGGAACGTGAAAGCCGCACCCTGGAATGGCGTTTGATGGATGAGGAAGTGAAAAATAAAAGCAAAATGTAAGAGACCTTGTGAAAGAATTAGACAGTTATTCCATAGCCAGGGTAAAGAGGAAGTGGCTAATGCAATAAGAAAAAAATGAACAGAAGTACGAACAGATATCAAATTAAATGGAAAAATGTATTGGCAAGGGGCGAGAGGGATCACACAATTTACTATGGGATATGTCCACGTATGCACATCACACAATGCATAACATCAAGATGTGGAAGGAGGTGCTCAGCAATACAAACACACAGCTGGAGATCACAAGAGACAGTCTCTCGACGTACATAAAAATGTACAGAGTTAAACAGAATAATAGCCATGGGAAGGGCTGCTTTGGAAGGATCTGGATACATTGTTTAGCATTATTGTACCATGAGATTGGTGGGAGGATTGTAAGAAGGCGATACACTGGCCTGAAATATGTGGCCACTACTCCAATTACTACACTATAATTTGACACTACACTGAGTATGGGAAAGGTTTGCAAGTAGACAAGGGATGGCTGTAACATGCTTACACACTGTAGAAAATTTAAGTTTAATTGTTAAGTTATCACACGTAATAAGACACAAAATTCAGACTTAATTACTTGTTATTTGCTTTAAAAGTACTGCAAAGAGCATTGTACAGCAAAAAAATAAAAGCGTCAAGATAACTCCAGTGATTAATGTACCTGCTGGGGAGGAATGAGAGTTTTGGACAGTGGCAGTGGATGGCACAGTGGGTTACTGCTTTTGTCACAGAGATTCTTTAGTTACTGTACAGTTCATAATAGTAATCTAGCACATTGAGCTATGAACTGCAATTAAGGAGCTGCATGCCAACTGCATAGCACAAATTAGAAAGCTGTTTTTTCCCAGTCTTTCATTTTAAAGTGCTGTAAAGTGCTCCAACACCTACACTGGTATGAGAGATGCTATAATAAAAATTAATTAAATGTGACAAAAAGGATAGGGAGAGAAGAGAGGCACTTATGGTTAAAAATTGAAAAGTTGGTCGCCAAGATGCAGCACCAACATTTCCAATAAAATGTTTAGATTTTTGCATATTTTTTCAATATAAAAAGAATGATTTCATGTTTGAAATTTAAATTGTGCAAATTGCTTGGGGGTACCTGGCTTCCAGTAACGTTTCACTGGTGGTCCCCAGGAGTAAAAAGGTTAGGAACCACAGGTGTACAACAAATTAGAACTTTCTTATGTAGGGATTACATTTAAAAATATTTGACCCATGCAAAGGTTGCCAAAATTCTTACAGTGAACAAATTTAGTCTGGAGGGAACAGAGGATTCATTTGCAGCAGTTAACAATATGTTGTCAGGAGTGTGGAATTTTATAAAATGTCTAAATTGTCCATGGGACAGTTTGTGTCATCAGTCTACTTGTCCTGTAAAAAGACATGCATATTTTCCTCCTGCTAAAATGGTGTTTACAAATATTGTCTAGGAGTTCGATTTCCTGGTCTGCCTCATTAAATGCTAGCTCAATAATAAAAGCTGTAAATTTGCACTAATGCAGGAACAGATACCATGGGTGTACTTTGTGATTTTTTTTGAGAATTCTGCCATAAACTGGTTATCACAGATCTTTTGTTATTTGAATTCTGTCTCTCTGTTTATTGGCTGGCTTCAGTGGTAGTGACACCATTCTGCTCTTCCATACGAAGAATATTGGCACAAAGTAGTTTTGGCACAAAGTAGTTTTGTTCATGCCAGGAACTACTATGGCAATGTGTAACTTTGATGAAAAGGTTACATTGATTTTTCCTGTTATGAATATAAATGTTGGAAATACCACCATGCATCCGCACATTTTACTAAATGATGCTTCAAAGAAATGACACCTAAAACATCATGGTAGTTTAGCAGAATGTTTCTTTCCTAGTTACATTGTTTGTGAAGGTATTTTGAAAGCAAGGAATAACAAAATTTTGCTTTTATTTGTAGTTCCATACCCCTGGTTGTGTATTTCTTCATAGCTCTATAGAGTACATACTAATAATTTAGTCATGTTCAATGAAAGAAGAGATATAGAAATTAAAAGAAGTGTTAAATGTGATGAATTGTAAATAATATAAGTAAATAAGAGATATATAAAAATGTGGGTTATTGTTGGGGTGTAGAGTGAGTTAATGAAGTGATAACAAACTTCTACTAAGGTGTATTGATATTTAAAATAAACACATTAGTGCAGTAATAATTATTACACATGACGTGTTAGTGACTTATCTATTTCACTTAATGAGAGGCTAAAAGAAAATAACACAAGTGGATGTTTAAACATCTGCAGTACATGTAGTATGTTGAAGTCATGTGAGTGCAACAAGGGTGTCAAAAGGGCAATGAATGGGTATAAATGCAGCACATTTGTCACAAATGTGTTTTATTTTTATGGTATTTTATTTTGTGCATTTATCTGCCAGGTCCCGTCCCTATATTAAATTGTAGCAGTTAAGATTACCTTCCCCATTTCTGAAAACCACAGACTCTGGGCATGACTCCAAGGGCAAAGCCACAGATTGTTGCGATATGTTACCATGACGTTCCAAGTAGAAATGTAAAATAAATGTACAGCTGAATGGAATAGGATTTTTTTTTTTATATACACCCTGGACACAGGATGTATGTATCTACGTAGGAGTATTTTTCTATCCATGTTTTTCCCTAGGTTTCAGAACATGGACGAGAAGATGTGGTTTCTGTATCCGTCTGTCTATGTTACGTTTTATGTTTTCATAATTAATGGGAGTCTTCCGTGGTACATCTTAAATGAGCGCAGTGAAATGGATTGCCTTCATGTGTTGGTAGATTGCAACTAAATATTCTCAAAAACTGGTTTTGGGTATTGAAAATACCTATATTAGGATAGAGTTATTACTACCTTAGGATGTGCTATGTAGTACTGCAATACAGCTATGAGTAATATACCTCTGATGATGAGGGTGCCAAATATAAATAAATAAAATAAATATAATATCTTAAAGGAACATCAGCATTTCAGAACATCACACTTGTACGAGAAAGGGGAAGTGACTTCTGATGGCAGTGATGCCTGCAAAGTCCCAACCCTTCCAGTATTGATGCAGAAATTCAGGGTGTTGAAATAGAATAATAGGATACAATGCTATGTTAAAAAATTATACTGGCTGTATACCAGTGTAACATGTGTTTTCTCCTGACCTTTGGATCACCATTTGTTTGGTGAAATAGTTTGTGTGAATATTCCACTGTTACTGAGTGTAATTGTTATTTATTTTTTAGTGTTTATTTGAGTTTAAGAGTGTGCTAGTTACCCCATAAACAAGTCAGATATGTCCCTTTATAAGATTTTGTGCATCTGCTGAGCGGTTCTAGATTGATGCAATACCGCTTGCTTCATTGGTCAAGAAAGGCACCCTTGACAAAGTTGTCAAAGTGAGCACCGACTGAGATACTGTTTGACTGGCCAATGAACATGTCTGGTGCTGAGAAGTTATTATCTGATAGGACATTTTGACAGCAGTTTGCCTTACCTTCAGCATTAGGTGCTGCAGGCCCTTCCTGGCTGGACAGCACTACCTGGACATGATCTCCAACAGGGAGATTGGGCTTGGGTCTCCTGAAAAGTAGGAGGGAATGACCTCCTGGATCCACAGCTATTACACCAAGAAGGTACACCACCGGAACACAACTGCATCCTGTAGACTGGGTGTGGGTAAAGGCCACACCAGACGTCACTGCCTTCAACTACGGTGGAGGGGACCATACCAAGTCCTGTTGACAACAGCCACAGCAGTCAAGTGTGAGGGCATCACATCCTGGGTCCATACCTCACACACCAAGAAGGCCGCTGGACCAAAGGACGACCAGCCGCCAACAAAGTTGCCAATGAGAGTAATGCCACCTTCACCACAGCGGTACAACCTTCGTTCGACAAGCGCCACCAGTCAACACTGACGGAACTGCTCGTGCTACACTCCCACAGGAGTCGGAGAGTGTAAGCGGGTTCCCCAGTACACCAGAGCATTGTTCTTGGACTGCTCGTGCTGCAACCCCACAGGAGTCGGAGGGTGCAAGCGGGTCCTCAAGACACCAGGATATTCTTTCAGAACTGCTCGTGCTACTCTCCACAGGAGTCAGAGAGTCAAGCAAGGCCACTTAAGTATTAAAGACATCAGGATATAAATGAACAGAATACTAAAAGTCTGCTAGAAAAAATTTGCGCCAAGAGGTACAGATCCCAGTCCTACGGAAGCGGCTGGTCACTAGGATCAGTGCGGTTTGTAGCCCCATTGGGAGGTGCCTCTTCCAATTAGGAATATAGCAAAAATAGGACAAAAGGGCCATCCCTCGGGACTATCGCATTCAACTCCCTTAGAACTGGACACTGGGATTCATCCCTTTATACTCTGCATAACTACAAGTGTCAAATAGCATTCAACGTCGCCCCGAAAATATACAGAAGGAATAGACTACTCGTGTGGCACTCCTACAGGAATAAGGAGGTACCAAAGGTTACATACCAATAGAACTGGTTTCAAGTGCTAGCCACATCTGACCACACCCTATAAGGCGACATGGATTTAAGATTACAACATAAGAAAAAGGAGCAGAAGAAGTGGCCTGTGGTGGTCACAGCATTACTCACCCCAGTAGCAGCTATAGTAATAACAACAATACTGATAGTATATAAAGACGACATACACATTCCATGGCTCGACCAGGAACACTACATCCCCAAAAATGGCCAAGGTGAAAGAACAACAGGTGGTGAGAACAACAATATCTCAAAATAACATGAGAGGGTGGAGGATAAAACAAAATGGGTGAAATATACAAAATGGAAAGAAGATGGAGAAGATTATAAGGACAATACATTTGTGCAAATGGTATCAATGTACAAAGAACTAGCAAATGTGTCTGATTGTTATATAGGTACCCACCTACCGACCACTAGCCAGGAGAAAAGAAATTACACTTAAATGCCCCTCACAGAATTCGTGGCACGTAACATATTAGATAATATGTTAGGGGGAAATTTAAAAGGAATGAGTACAGGGAAAAGAAAAAAAAAAAAAAAAAAGGAGAGAATAAGAGAAAATATAAACAAAGGAGAAATGAGGAGAAAAAGGGATGAGTATGGTTTGGAAGATGAACCTTATGTAGGTGATATGCAAGGAAAATTGGTAGAAAGAGTGTCAAATAAATTGAACCTTATGTAGGTGATATGCAAGGAAAATTGGTAGAAAGAGTGTCAAATAAATTGAAGGAAGAAGATAGAAGGAGAAGAAAGAAGTGTAGGAGATTAGAATTTAAAAAAAAAGAAGAAGAGAATGTATTGAATGCATTTACAACAGAAAGAGGGAAGGGTTACACTGAAAGGGATCATGGCTCAGAACAACGAATACCATGCCTGGCCATAGATACAGAAATAAAGGCACCATGGTGTTTCAAATGCTCAAGAGGTAACGCAAACACTAGCGAACACGGAATTGATGTGGGACATAGTATTTGCAATACAACTTTGAGCCTGGACTACAAAAGAAATGACACAACAGCAGAGCTACTGGAAGCATTTAACATAGGAAGAGATGAGGGTTATGTACAGGGGGAGAAGAACATAGATATATCACAAATATCCCTTTCGATACATAAGGAGAAGAAGGGGTCATGGTGTTTTCGATACCTCAAAGGCAGCATCCCAAGACCAAATACATTTTATGATAAGGTGTGTCGAATGGTTACACCAGTAATGAAATGCCCTAACATACACCTCCCCAACCATAATAAGAGCAGCATAAAAGTAGGAGAAAGCACCTGCTCCAAATACTCTGATTTGGATAACATACGGAAGGGCCCAGAAGGTTTGTCTATAGGTCTCTCAGCTCCAAGGGGAATATACATAGTATGCGGGACATCTGCATATTTTAGACTGCCTGCAGGGTGGCAGGGCTCCTGCTACCTGGCGTTCGTACTACCCCGAATGTTGCATATAACAAATTTGACCAATGCAACATAAAAGGCACCGGGTAGGGTACGAAGAAGAAGGGCACCTACTTGGTTGGATAGGTTCATAGCAGTGGAAGGAATAGTTGTGATGCCATTAGGAATAGCGCATTCAGAATATCAAATACACAGATTGGCAGTATTGGTAGAAACATTAGCAAGTTCTACTGCAGCAGCTTTAGGTAACATTATTGAAGAACTTACAGACCTAAGAGCTGTTGTAATACAGAACAGACTTGCATTAAACATCATTTTAGCAAGAGCCGGTGGTGTATGTAACGTGATCCATCAGGAATGCTGTGTTTTAATACCAGACAACAGTGGGAATGTGAGGATGGCAATAGGGAAAATAGAGGTGGTAGAAGAAGGAGCAAGGGATGTGACGGATGTGACGGAAATAGGAGGAATACTAAAGGACATCGCAGCATGGTTCCGTGGTTGGGGATCCTGGCTGATAGAAGTACTGGTGGTGGGAATAGTAGGATTTATAACATTATGTGTGTTGATAAGGGTGTGTCCTTCCTGTTTGAACATGTTAATGAAGAAAATGTGTCATAAGGACACTGAGCACCATCATAAGAGAAGGCATGAGGATGAGACCAGGGAAAATGATGATATTGAAATGACACCTGTCCATCAGGATGATTAAACGGTCAATGAGTGTTTTCATTGGGTATCAGAGGGCGGAATGTGGAATCACGTTCTCCTGGATCCATTTGGACCTAGTAGACCCTGTGATACACAATGAAAATACAGGCCTGTTTCTGTTGAACACATTAAAATGTTGAATTAACTAGGCCCTGAAGAAATGTCTATTGTGCTTGAAACGCATTATGTTGCAAGGCTTGCTAAACTGATGGCCATCATGAGACACCACCGCATGCTAGCTTGCGAAATCCTCACTGCTAAAAGTACTAACGTATGCACTTATGGTTCCTCTTTCTCCACATATAGATGTATCACAAGACATTTGATTCAGAGGACATTGTGCAAGCTTCCTGTTCATGATTCTAACCCTTATATGGAACATCACGTGTGCTATATAGAAACATTTAATCATACGACATTATCAAGAACCAATGAAAATGTATTCAAATGTCTGCGGTTTAGTGCTATAAAAGATCATGCATTACTTCTTTGGGCAGACTGTTCGAGCTAGATTTTGCTCGCTCACGTCTCCGTGTACACGTATTTCTTATTGTGTCTTATTAGTTCTTATTAAAAGTAATCTAAAGAAGAGCGGCTGGTCTCGGTTTGTTTCCTGAATTGTCTGGATCTGGAATACTCTGACTGGGCTTCGATGACTTGGCTTCGACAGAGGGATGATAGGCGAAAGGATGGAAGAGTGGCTTGATAGGTTATGAGATGAGTGAGATATCAACCCCAAAATGTCTTGATGCTGTACACATTGCTAAAGAAGGAAGTCAGGCTTGCCTACCAAGCCAGGCCAATGAAAGCTATTTTGATATTTCTTTTTTATTTAAAAAAATGTATCTCAATCTTGTTAAATAGGATTTGCAGAAGAAAGGGAAATTCCTACTAACCTCCCGAAAAAATGCGCACGCCCATCCCCCTCACTGCCAAGCCCAGCCCCTCCACTCACAAGCCTCACCAGCCGCCACTGAATGCAAGCACAAACAGGCATTGGCAAAGCCAACAGTTCTAGCGTGGGCTGCCAACTTTAGGCTTTGCCAAAGTTTATGAGTATTTTTGGTGAAACTGTACAAGTGGACGTCTTTTTCAGTCCAAGTGCACATTGTGCAAGGGTAGAATGTCATTGCACACAGAGAGGCAAGCCAATTAAATGTGCTGACCTTGGCCCCATGCTGTATGCTGTGGTGGGCAGAACAGAAATGTAAATGACACACTGACAGACCAACAAAGAGAGAGGGTTGAAAGCCTTTATAAGGAAGTTTATGATACATAAAAGTTTACTAAAATTAAAGAGTCTTGGCTAATTCCTGACCAAAAAGCACATCACAACGATTCCATGCAAACTCAGATAAACAGGGACTGCACATCTGTCTTCCACTAAATCAAAAAGAAAAACACCAAGAACCACACAGAACAGATGCATCATTAAAGAAACTAGACACATTGATAGAGTGTCCCATAACTCCAGTCAGCGGGAAAGCCCTGAGTATGCACCAACACCCTGCAGCACAGCTGTGAGCTTACCAGGCCACACAGAGCAGAAATACGCTAAAAATACACTAGTAATATTATGGATACCTCCGCAGTGGCATCGTTGAGGTGCTGATGCAGCACTAGCACTGAATGGTATTTCTCTGTCCATTCAGTTGTACTCTTTATCTTTCTGGCTGAAAAGATACTTGTTTCATGCATCTCGAGTCATGGATTAACTGCCTCTGTTTGTCAATAATTGGAGATTTACCTATCAAGTTGACTGCCTGTATTAAAGGACAGTGCTTCTCCAGGTCTGTGATGGATGCTGTAGGACGGCATGTTTGTACTCCGGCTAAATGTGAGCGGGACGTGCTGCGCACATTAGAGAAACTATTGGGCAATCAATGGAGCTCTGATATTGTGTCTTTGTGCAATCTGGCCTTAGGATCAAAAAGAAAAAGCCTCCTAGATATGCCTGTTGGGAGAATCTGATAATTTCACAAAGGAATATTGCAACAGCAAGGAGATGCGCGTTGCTACGCTTTATGGGATGCAGTTGGCAGGTTCCCTGAATATTCAAATAATTATATGTGGTGAAAACAGAGTTCCCGACCAAGTGTTGTTGAACTTTGAATGCGCCCTTATATCGAAAATGGAAATATATTAGGAAACGCTGCTTTGTCCTTGCGGTTGGTATCATCAACCTGAGATACTTTTATGAATTAAAGTGGTTCGACCGGATTTGAGCCAGTGAGCTGTACACCAACATTTCCTAAGTATTCCTCCTGTCAGCGGACAGCTTTTAATCTTGGGGATCTGCTGACTTTCCGTTTGTGCTAATTTAGGCTTAAGGTTTTGCAAAATCAAAAGCAAAAGGTTGTAAGGGAGAAGTGAATCAGGTTATGTCAACAGTATTATGTTATGTTAAGTGTTCCGCCATGCAGTGCCTATTTTAGAGCATACTATTACCCCCAAGAGAGTATCCTAGCACTGACCAGGTGAGAGTCTAGGCACACCTAGGGCGTAGTGGGACTACTCAAAACAACAGGTTTCCAGCTTCTTGTAGAATTCAAGGTGTGACACCAAGGCTCTTATGTGTAGCGGTAGGTCATTCAATGCTTTAGAAGCAGTGTATGAGAAAATTGAGTGCCAGTTTTCCATATGCTTGGGATCTGGGCAAAAAAGGAGTCTGGATGAGCGAAGATTAAAGTGATTCTGGCTGCTGAGTTCTGAATGGTCTGCAGCTGTCTGGTGTTTTTTTGTTGATCCTAGCACAGAGGGTGTTCCCATAGCGCAGCTTGTGACCACAGTATGTGTGGCAGTTTTCCAGGTGCTGATTAGATTAATATGCTGCACAAAACCTTTGCAGTTCTACCAGTTTTGTGAATGGACTTCAAAAAGAATGAAGGCTTTATTTAGAGTTTGAAAGTCAAGGTACTAAGTTACAACCGTGGCAGAAGTCCCATCCACTGCGTTAAATGTACATTGTATTCAATTGCACATGTAACACAAGTGATGGGACATCCACCACAGTTATGATGGAATCCCTTTCCACGTAGCTCTAAATAACCCATTTGTGTTGTCTGTCACGACTGACTTCCTATCCCCACACTCCGCAAATGGCATTCTTGCTGTTGAAGTTCAATATACTGTAACTGTTTTGTTGGCCCTTACATTCAATTCATTGCATATTAAATATGTGTTCAACCTGCACACTTAACCGATAATTGAACATATTTTTCTTGATTTTAATCAAATAGATTATTGACATTAAATGTGTGCGCAAAATGTTGGAAGCTTATAATTTCTAATCAGTTGTCATACAAGTTCCACAATCCAAGTGGAGTACTCCGGAGAAGGTATCATATTTAGACTGTATGTAGCCTGTCAAAGAACACATGCAAACCTATCATGTAGGTGTAGTAATCCTCTGAACTTTCACATATTGATCATAATCTACAGCCAGTCCTTTCTCTGTCCCATATTACCATCTTTTTATTTCCTTTTCTTCTGCATCTTTTTCTTTCTACCTTAGTGATGTGAGAAGTGCAACACATGTATGCATAGTTCTCCACAGGGGAGAGGACCAGGTCATATGAGCAGCTCCAAAGAGGCCAGACACTGCACGACTGATGAAGTAACTCGGCCATGTGGCTATTGCCATGTGCAAAATGCAGAGGAAAGACCACACACTTCAGACTTGTCAAGTATGCACAAAACCACTCATTTTTTTATTTCCATATACTTTTAATCAGTCAATGCCAGACACCTAAGGTTCCTTCTGTGAACGCAGAGATCAGGGAAAAAAGTCCACTAAAATAAGACTGAAAGGGCTATAACTTACGGAATGTAGAATGAAGTTAATTAACACATGAAGTGATGTCACAACAACATCATTCTTCACTACAAGAATGAATCTATTTTGTGGCAAACGTGGGGTACAAACTGTAACAATACATAATGTCAGTGTGTGTGTGTGTGTGTGTGTATATATATATATATATATGTGTGTGTGTTCGATGGCATGTGTAGCTGCAGATACACATGCTGTGCACATCCCGCCATCTAGTGTTGGGCTCGGAGTGTTACAAGTTGTTTTTCTTTGAAGAAGTCTTTTCGAGTCACGAGATCGAGGGACTTCTCCCCTTTCGGCTTCATTGCGCATGGGCGTCGACTCCATCTTAGATTGTTTTCTTTCCGCCATCGGGTTCGGACGTGTTCCTCTTCGCTCTGTGTTTCGGTTTGGAAAGTTAGTTAAATCTCGGAAAATTTGATGGTATTGTTTGCGTTCGGGATCGGGTTAGTTAAAACAGATCGACACCGAATTTTGAAGAGCTCCGGTGGCCCTTCAGGGTTTCGATTCCCCGGCGGGGCCTGGTCGGCCCGACTTCGTGTGTCTTCAAGGCTAATGGAACGGACCCCATTCCGTTTCTGCCCCGAATGCCACAACAAGTATCCTTACACAGATCAGCATCTGGTCTGTAATTTGTGTTTGTCTCCCGAACACAAAGAGGATACCTGCGAGGCCTGTCGAGCGTTTCGGTCGAGGAAAACGCTAAGAGACCGGAGCGCAAGAAGACTTCAAATGGCGTCGGCGCCGGCAGGACACCAACACTTGGAGGAAGAGGAAACCTTCTCCATCGCGGATTCGGACGAGGCCGAAACCGGACAGACGCCGAAAACCGTGAGTAGAACTCCCCTGGCCAAAACTCATGGAAAATACATAAAAGCCCAGGGGACGCCACCGCCAGCAGGCCATGGCTTAACCCGAAAATTAGGTGACCGGCCATCGGCACCGAAAAAGGGCACGCACGTGTCGAAGTCATCCGACTCCGGGCGAGATACCGGCACAGAACAGGCTCGACCCCGTGACACCGGGTCAGAGCAATCTCGACATCGAGAAACCGGCACCGAAAAAGATCGGCACTGAGAAATCGGAACACCGAAAGCCAAAAAAGTGTCTTCGGAGCCGAAAAAGACGGTTGAAAAAGTTTCGATACCGAAACATCCGGCTTCTGAGCCTAAACCAAGTTCCTACACTGAAGAGCAGGGACTGTCCTCACAATTGCAAGGACACAAATTTGGCCAAGAGTTAGAAGCTGGGGAGCCAGATTACACGCAAAGAAGGCTCCACATTAAAAAAGAAACAGGGAGAATAAGAACTCTCCCTCCAATCCGAATGAAAAGGAAACTTGCTTTCCAAGAGAAAGACAAACAGCCACAAGCAAAGGTGGCCAGACAAGTAACTCCGCCACCATCACCACATCGCTCACCACAACCATCACCAATGGCCACTCCACCAATGATGCAGTCCCCAATGCATACAGAGATGAGCCAAGATGACCCTGACGCATGGGATCTTTATGATGCGCCTGTATCAGATAACAGTCCCGACTGCTACCCAGCGAGGGCATCACCACCTGAGGACAGTACTGCTTACACACAGGTGGTGTCCAGAGCAGCCGCATTTCACAATGTCACCCTGCACGCAGAACCAATTGATGATGACTTTTTGTTTAATACTCTGTCGTCCACACATAGTCAGTACCAGAGTCTCCCTATGTTACCGGGAATGTTGAAACACTCCAAACAAGTCTTACAAGAGCCTGTAAAAGGCAGGGCCATCACTCCGAGGGTGGAAAAAAAGTACAAACCACCACCAACAGACCCTGTATACATCACGCAGCAATTAACACCGGACTCAGTGGTAGTAGGTGCAGCTCGCAAAAGGGCGAACTCACACACATCAGGGGATGCACCACCACTCGACAAGGAAAGTCGCAAGTTTGACGCAGCGGGGAAAAGGGTTGCGGCACAGGCAGCCAACCAATGGCGCATTGCCAATTCACAGGCCTTGCTATCAAGATACGATAGAGCTCATTGGGACGAAATGCAACACTTCATCAAGCATTTACCCAAAGAGTTCCAAAAGCGTGCGCAACAAGTGGTGGAAGAAGGCCAGAGTATCTCTAATAACCAGATACGGTCGGCAATGGATGCAGCAGACAGAGCTGCAAGAACTGTAAATATAGCGTCACTGTAAGGAAATGCCTCCTTGGCATGGTTGCCCCCTGACTTTTTGCCTTTGCTGATGCTATGTTTACAATTGAAAGTGTGCTGAGGCCTGCTAACCAGGCCCCAGCACCAGTGTTCTTTCCCTAACCTGTACTTTTGTATCCACAATTGGCAGACCCTGGCATCCAGATAAGTCCCTTGTAACTGGTACTTCTAGTACCAAGGGCCCTGATGCCAAGGAAGGTCTCTAAGGGCTGCAGCATGTCTTATGCCACCCTGGAGACCTCTCACTCAGCACAGACACACTGCTTACCAGCTTGTGTGTGCTAGTGAGGACAAAACGAGTAAGTCGACATGGCACTCCCCTCAGGGTGCCATGCCAGCCTCTCACTGCCTATGCAGTATAGGTAAGACACCCCTCTAGCAGGCCTTACAGCCCTAAGGCAGGGTGCACTATACCATAGGTGAGGGTACCAGTGCATGAGCATGGTACCCCTACAGTGTCTAAACAAAACCTTAGACATTGTAAGTGCAGGGTAGCCATAAGAGTATATGGTCTGGGAGTCTGTCAAACACGAACTCCACAGCACCATAATGGCTACACTGAAAACTGGGAAGTTTGTTATAAAACTTCTCAGCACAATAAATGCACACTGATGCCAGTGTACATTTTATTGTAAAATACACCACAGAGGGCACCTTAGAGGTGCCCCCTGAAACTTAACCGACTATCTGTGTAGGCTGACTAGTTTTAGCAGCCTGCCACAAACCGAGACATGTTGCTGGCCCCATGGGGAGAGTGCCTTTGTCACTCTGAGGCCAGTAACAAAGCCTGCACTGGGTGGAGATGCTAACACCTCCCCCAGGCAGGAATTGTCACACCTGGCGGTGAGCCTCAAAGGCTCACCTCCTTTGTGCCAACCCAGCAGGACACTCCAGCTAGTGGAGTTGCCCGCCCCCTCCGGCCAGGCCCCACTTTTGGCGGCAAGGCCGGAGAAAATAATGAGAAAAACAAGGAGGAGTCACTGGCCAGTCAGGACAGCCCCTAAGGTGTCCTGAGCTGAAGTGACTCTAACTTTTAGAAATCCTCCATCTTGCAGATGGAGGATTCCCCCAATAGGGTTAGGATTGTGACCCCCTCCCCTTGGGAGGAGGCACAAAGAGGGTGTACCCACCCTCAGGGCTAGTAGCCATTGGCTACTAACCCCCCAGACCTAAACACGCCCTTAAATTTAGTATTTAAGGGCTACCCTGAACCCTAGAAAATCAGATTCCTGCAACTACAAGAAGAAGGACTGCCCAGCTGAAAACCCCTGCAGCGGAAGACCAGAAGACGACAACTGCCTTGGCTCCAGAAACTCACCGGCCTGTCTCCTGCCTTTCAAAGATCCTGCTCCAGCGACGCCTTCCAAAGGGACCAGCGACCTCGACATCCTCTGAGGACTGCCCCTGCTTCGAAAAGACAAGAAACTCCCGAGGACAGCGGACCTGCTCCAAGAAAAGCTGCAACTTTGTTTTCAGCAGCTTTAAAGAACCCTGCAAGCTCCCCGCAAGAAGCGTGAGACTTGCAACACTGCACCCGGCGACCCCGACTCGGCTGGTGGCGATCCAACACCTCAGGAGGGGCCCCAGGACTACTCTGATACTGTGAGTACCAAAACCTGTCCCCCCTGAGCCCCCACAGCGCCGCCTGCAGAGGGAATCCCGAGGCTTCCCCTGACCGCGACTCTTTGAACCTAAAGTCCCGACGCCTGGGAGAGACCCTGCACCCGCAGCCCCCAGGACCTGAAGGACCGGACTTTCACTGGAGAAGTGACCCCCAGGAGTCCCTCTCCCTTGCCCAAGTGGAGGTTTCCCCGAGGAACCCCCCCCTTGCCTGCCTGCAGCGCTGAAGAGATCCCGAGATCTCTCATAGACTAACATTGCGAACCCGACGCTTGTTTCTACACTGCACCCGGCCGCCCCTGCGCCGCTGAGGGTGAAATTTCTGTGTGGACTTGTGTCCCCCCCGGTGCCCTACAAAACCCCCCTGGTCTGCCCTCCGAAGACGCGGGTACTTACCTGCAAGCAGACCGGAACCGGGGCACCCCCTTCTCTCCATTCTAGCCTATGCGTTTTGGGCACCACTTTGAACTCTGCACCTGACCGGCCCTGAGCTGCTGGTGTGGTGACTTTGGGGTTGCTCTGAACCCCCAACGGTGGGCTACCTTGGACCAAGAACTAAGCCCTGTAAGTGTCTTACTTACCTGGTTAACCTAACAAATACTTACCTCCCCTAGGAACTGTGAAAATTGCACTAAGTGTCCACTTTTAAAACAGCTATTTGTGAATAACTTGAAAAGTATACATGCAATTTTGATGATTTGAAGTTCCTAAAGTACTTACCTGCAATACCTTTCGAATGAGATATTACATGTAGAATTTGAACCTGTGGTTCTTAAAATAAACTAAGAAAAGATATTTTTCTATATAAAAACCTATTGGCTGGATTTGTCTCTGAGTGTGTGTACCTCATTTATTGTCTATGTGTATGTACAACAAATGCTTAACACTACTCCTTGGATAAGCCTACTGCTCGACCACACTACCACAAAATAGAGCATTAGTATTATCTATTTTTACCACTATTTTACCTCTAAGGGGAACCCTTGGACTCTGTGCATGCTATTCCTTACTTTGAAATAGCACATACAGAGCCAACTTCCTACAGTCACCATACGGAGACACGCATGGCTACACACCTCAGGATTCAAGCCAGAAATTCAACAGGCGGTGCTGAATATGCCTTTTAACGGACAGCAGTTGTTTGGGCCGGAAGTGGACACTGCTATTGAGAAACTTAAAAAGGATACAGATACGGCCAAGGCCATGGGCGCAGTCTACTCCCCACAGAGCAGAGGCACAATTTGTAAAACACAGTTTAGAGGGGGGTTTCGAGGACAGAGCACAGAACCCTCAACCCCACAAACAAGGCCCACATACCAGAGCCAGTATCAGAGGGGAAGTTTTTCGGGGACAATACAGAGGGGGACAGTTCCCTAAAACTAGAGGGAAGTTCCAAAGTCCCAAGACACCGCAAAATAAACAGTGACTCCAGCGTCCCAAATCCCCAACACCTAACACCAGTGGGGGGGAGACTAACACATTTTTACAAAAACTGGGAGGAAATAACAACAGACACGTGGGTGCTAGCAAATATCCAACATGGTTATTGCATAGAATTCCTTCAATTCCCTCCAAATGTCCCACCGAAAACACACAACATCTCCAAACAACACATGGATCTATTACAACTGGAGGTCCAAGCGTTGTTGCAAAAAGACGCAATAGAACTAGTACCAATTCATCAGAAAGGAACAGGTGTTTACTCCCTGTACTTTCTCATACCCAAAAAAGACAAAACTCTAAGACCCATCCTGGATCTCAGAACATTAAACATTTACATCAAATCAGATCACTTTCATATGGTGACACTGCAAGACGTGATCCCATTGCTCAAACAACAAGACTACATGACAACACTAGACCGCAAGGATGCATATTTCCATATACCCGTACATTCTTCCCACAGAAAGTACTTAAGGTTTGTAATCCAAGGAGTACATTACCAGTTCAAAGTGTTGCCATTCGGAATAACAACAGCGCCAAGAGTTTTTACAAAATGCCTTGCCGTAGTGGCAGCCCATATCAGAAGACCGCAAATACATGTGTTCCCGTATCTAGACGATTGGTTAATCAAAACCAATACGCAAGAACGGTGTTCACAACACACAAAGTACGTTATAGAAACCCTTCACAAGCTAGGGTTCTCACTCAATTACAACAAATCACACCTACAGCCGTGTCAAATACAACAGTACTTAGGAGCAACAATCAACACAAAAAAAGGGATTGCCATTCCAAGTCCACAAAGGGTACAAGCATTCCAAAACGTAATACAGACCATGCACCCAAACCAAAGGTTCCAGGTAAAATTTGTAATGAAACTACTAGGCATGATGTCGTCATGCATAGCCATTGTCCCAAACGCAAGATTACACATGCGGCCCTTACAACAGAGCCTAGCATCACAATGGTCACAAGCACAGGGTCAACTTCAAGATCTAGTGTTGATAGACCGCCTAACATACACCTCGCTTCAATGGTGGAATACTATAAATTTAAACAAAGGGCGGCCTTTCCAAGACCCAGTGCCTCAATACGTAATCACAACGGATGCTTCCATGGTAGGGTGGGGAGCACACCTCAACCAACACAGCATCCAAGGACAATGGGACACTCTGCAGAGACAGCTTCATATAAATCACTTAGAACTGCTGGCAGTATTTCTAGCGTTGAAAGCATTTCAACCTCTAATAACCCACAAACACATTCTTGTCAAAACAGATAATATGACAACAATGTATTGTCTGAACAAACAGGGAGGGACACACTCGACACAATTGTGTCTCTTAGCTCAAAAGATATGGCATTGGGCGATTCACAACCACATTCGCCTAATAGCGCAGTTCATACCAGGAATTCAAAATCAGTTAGCCGACAATCTCTCTCGGGATCACCAACAGATCCACGAATGGGAAATGCATCCCCAAATACTAAAAACTTACTTCCAAAGATGGGGAACACCGCAAATAGACCTATTTGAAACAAAAGAAAACGCAAAATGACAAAACTTTGCATCCAGGTACCCACAGGCTCACTCTCAAGGCAATGCGTTATGGATGAGTTGGTCAGGGATATTTGCATACGCTTTTCCCCCTCTCCCACTCCTTCCGTATCTAGTAAACAAATTGAGTCAAAACAAACTCAAACTCATACTGATAGCACCAACTTGGGCAAGACAACCTTGGTACACAACACTACTAGACCTGTCAGTAGTGCCTCATATCAAACTGCCAAACAGACCAGATCTGTTAACTCAACACAAACAGCAGATCAGACACCCGAATCCAGCATTGCTCAATCTAGCAATTTGGCTCCTGAAATCTTAGAATTCAGACACCTAGACCTTACACAAGAATGCATGGAGGTCATAAAACAAGCAAGGAAACTAACCACAAGACATTGCTACGCAAATAAGTGGAAAAGATTTGTTTATTACTGCCATAATAATCAAATTCAACCATTACACGCATCTGCTAAAAACATCGTAAGCTACCTACTACACTTACAAAAGTCTAAGTTAGCTTTTTCATCCATTAAAATACATCTGACTGCAATTTCGGCTTATCTTCAAATTACACACTCAACTTCATTATTCAGAATCCCAGTCATAAAAGCATTTATGGAGGGTCTGAAAAGGATTATCCCACCAAGAACACCACCAGTTCCTTCGTGGAACCTCAACATCGTATTAACACGACTCATGGGTCCACCATTTGAACCCATGCTTCATGTGAAATACAGTACTTAACATGGAAAGTAGCCTTTCTAATAGCTATCACATCTCTCAGAAGAGTAAGTTAAATACATGCATTTACCATACAAGAAACCTTTATACAAATACACAAACATAAAGTTGTTCTACACACAAATCCAAAATTCTTACCTAAAGTCATTTCGCCGTTCCACTTAAATCAAACAGTGGAACTCCCAGTGTTCTTTCCAGAACCAGATTCTGTAGCTGAAAGAGCATTACATACATTAGACATCAAAAGGGCACTAATGTACTACATTGATAGAACCAAACATATTCGCAAAACAAAACAATTGTTTGTTGCTTTCCAAAAACCTCTTACAGGGAATCCAATATCCAAACAAGGCATTGCCAGATGGATAGTAAAATGTATTCAAACCTGTTATATAAAAGCAAAAAGAGAACTGCCTATTACACCAAAGGCACACTCCACTAGAAAGAAAGGTGCCACCATGGCTTTTCTAGGAAACATACCAATGACTGAAATCTGTAAGGCAGCCACATGGTCTACGCCTCATACATTTACCAAGCATTACTGCGTGGATGTGTTAACAACACAAGCCACAGTAGGACAAGCAGTATTAAGAACATTATTTCAAACAACTTCAACCCCTACAGGCTAAACCACCGCTTTTGGGGAGATAACTGCTTATCATGTGTATCTGCAGCTACACATGCCATCGAACGGAAAATGTCACTTACCCAGTGTACATCTGTTCGTGGCATAAGACGCTGCAGATTCACATGCGCCCTCCCACCTCCCCGGGAGCCTGTAGCCGTTAGAAGTTGACAAAAAATTAAACTTGTACATTTGTAAATCTATAAACATATCACTTTTAGTCACTTTATGTACATACATACTTACACCATTGCATGGGCACTATTACTATATACACAACTCCTACCTCACCCTCTGCGGGGAAAACAATCTAAGATGGAGTCGACGCCCATGCGCAATGGAGCCGAAAGGGGAGAAGTCCCTCGATCTCGTGACTCGAAAAGACTTCTTCGAAGAAAAAAAACTTGTAACACTCGGAGCCCAACACTAGATGGCGGGATGTGCACAGCATGTGAATCTGCAGCGTCTCATGCCACGAACAGATGTACACTGGGTAAGTGACATTTTCCATATATATATATATATATATATATATATATATATTCACTCAAAAAAGCAAAAGTAGCAGGAACGTTATGGTTAGGCTCACATTTTAAACACACGAAATCATACAAATTCACATGTTAGAGTTATCTCAAGTAACTTTAACTCGTGCCCTAAGGTAACTATAGCTGGCATCCCTGCCATGCACATTTTTTGTCTAAACTTTTACTGCAAATATAACAGTGATATTATCAGTGATGTTATCAAAGATTTCATGAGTGCCGTAATTTGTGAGGTAATTAGCAGTGCATGGTCAGGGTGCGGGTTTAGTTACCTTAGGGCACGAGTTATAGTTATTTGAGATAACTATAACAGGTGAATTTCTATGGTGTTGTACATTTAAAATGTGAGCCTAACTATAACGTCCCTGTAACCTTTGTTTTTTTAAGTGAATTTCTATGTTTTTTTCTAATGTAAAGCAATTTTGGCCTTTGGCAATGCACAACGGTGGTCTGCAGCAGGGCCTGGCCACAGCCAACCCCCATGACCTCCAAACCTCACGCTGCACATAGCCCTTTGGCCATGAGCCGCAGGAGTTGGCCACGGCCTCTCTCTCTTTGTGTAAGAACAGGGTGTGAGGGTGTATCTGGGGGAGGTGATAGTGGCTGTCTGGGTGTGAGAGTGGGTGCATCAGTGTCTTAGTGGGTGTGTGTGCGGGTCTGTGAGTGGGTGCATGATGGTTTCAGTGGGTGTGTGAGTGTCAGTGGATCTGTGAGCAGGAGCATGAGTGTCTGGATGTGAGAATGGGTCCATCAGTGCCTTAAGGGGTGCATCAGTATCTGTGTGTGTCTGTGAGTGGGTGCTTGAGTGTTTCAGTAGGTCTGTGACGGGGTGTGTGAGAGTCTGAGTGGGTCTGTGAGTGAGTGGGTGCGTGAGAGTGAGTGGGTCTCTGAGGGTTTAGTGGGTCTGAAAGTTGGTGCATAAGGGTCTGAGTGGGTATGTAAATGGGAGAAAGATTGAAAAAGAGAAATTGAAAAAGAGAATGAAAGTAAGAGGGAGAGAGTGATTTTTTAGACTTTGGTGAATGATATACTTAAAATGAGATATTTCTGAACAAATACAAAAGAAAGATGCATTTGTCAATTAAACAGAGTGAGAACACCTTTCAGTAGGAACCTTAAACTTCTAAAGTTAATAGTAAATTAAAATATGAAAATGACCACAGACACACCTGGACTAGAAACCTCAACTTTCAGTGTGAGGGTCTGTGACCTTAATCATTGTGCCACAGGACCCTCCAGTGTTGAAGTCATTGCATGGAGAGACCACTGCAATGAATAGCTCTCTCTCTTCCATCCCATTATGGGATGGAAGAGAGAGTGACAGGACCGTTGGGGGGGACCTTAAGGCCCCCATGGCCCTAGCCGGCTCCCTGTGTCCTATGGGAGCCAGCACTGCTCCCACAAGCAGGGAGAAGCTTTAAGTAGCAGCTCCCTGCTTGTGAACGTAATGTTCATCTGTCTTCTCTGCATACATATTTGCATGCAGGGAAGACAGATGAAAATCCATTTACTGCATCGGAGAGCTGCTTGACAGCTCTCTCTTGCAGAAACCAGACTTTGTTTGCTTTTGCTTGCTGGAAGCAGTCAGCTCCCACCAAGCAAACAGCTATGTCCCGGTGGTGGGCACCTAGCAGGAGCAGCCCCTAGGGGGTGGTGGTCCCCTGGGCCATCAGTGGCTCCTCGAGGGAGGCCGTGCAGTCCCCCTGCAGCGCATTACTAAAAGCCCCAGGGAGGTGGTGGTCCCCCCGGGGCTGCAGGGGAGGGGGGGCAAGCTTCCCCCTGCATTGAATTTGTTTGTAGCCCCATGGAGGTCGTGGTCCCCAGGGCAGTAGGGTGGCCGGAAAGCCCCCCTCCCCCAGTATTAGAATAACAATGCCCCTGGAACCTGGCCCACCTGGGGGCTTATTAAAAAAAAAAAAAGCCAGAGTTCTTGTTTTTTTTTTTTTTATGAATTTTTGGGGGATTCACCGTAACGCCCACCGGAAAATGTAAAAATTGCCTCTGGGACTCCACCACCAGAGCTAAGGTGTCAGGGTGTCCCTATCCTGGTCCCTTTCCTTTTTTTTTTTTTTCCCTTGTACTTGGCTGAAGCCGAGTCCAAACGTGGATGCCAACACTTCCTTGTTGAAGTGTTGACAGCCAATCGGATGTCAGCACGAGATCGGGAGGGTTCACGGAGCCCTCCCGTCCGTTTATACACAAATTTGAATTTCCGTTTATTTCTCTAACACTATTGAAGGGATTTGCACCAAATAACGAAAAGGCCTCTTTCTGGGCCAAGATCTACCTTTCTGCCAAATTTGGTGTAATTCAGTTCAGCGGTTTAGATGCTATCCGTGTTCTAAATCCCTATGAAAATATGAAGGGGGAAAACACGTTTTGGACCCCCTCTTTTTCCTTTTTTTTTTTTTTTTTTTTTATAGGCCCCCACTTGACAGATCACACCGGAACTTTCCAGACAGCATCTAAAGTGGCCATTGTTGTTTTTTTTAATTATTTTTTGGAAACATTTTGTGAAGATTCATCAAAAGGCGTCAAAGTTATTAGCAAAAAAAATAAAAATGAGACTAGTGAGGGCACTTGCCAGGTCAACATGGCAGTTCAAAACTGCACTCACACACACTGCAGTGGCAGGCCTGAGCCATATTTACAGGCCTTCTGATGTTGGTGGCACAATTAGTGTTGCAGGCCCACTAGTAGCATTTGATCTACAGGCCCTGGGCACACACCATGCACTGTACTAGGGACTTACTAATAAATCAAATATACCAGTCATGGATAAATCAATCACCAATTCATTTTAAACAGAGCATATGCACTTTGGCACTTGTCAGCAATGGTAAAGTGCTCAGAGTCCTAAAGCCAACAATACTATGTCAGAAAAAATAGGAGGAAGAAGGCAAAAAGTATGGGGATTACCCTGCAAAAAGGGCCAGGTCCAACGGTAATCATCTCACAAGTAAGCCTGCATTAATAAGAGGCAAACAGACTTGCAAAGACATTAAGAGATGCACAGGAACCGCTATTTTCAAATAAAAAGCCTATATTTCACCAACATACATACACCTTATGGCAGGTTTTGCAAGTTTTGGAAGCTAGAAAAAGAGATAACATGGACGTTTCCCAATTCCCCCTGCATATATGTAAATTAATTTACCTATGTGGGATTTTTGTGATGTGCTGCTAACCATCCCATTCGCGCCTCAGAGTATTTTGGACAAGTGTGAAAATTAGAAGTGGAATTATCAATAGTCTCAATGCCGAAACTGTATGCAGTACTGCTAGTTGTCCTGCAGCAATCAGTGGTACAGGAGAAAGGCCACCGCCAAGTATGATCCAGAGAATGCTGTCAGGCCTTGTTGTAAAGAGGATTGGAAGAGCCTAGGTAAAGATGTATGTCAGTCTAGGACATAAGAGCGTTAAGTAATCTCAAGGAAATTGAATCTTATTTGTAGACTACAGAGCTGCAAAGGAATGTCGGAGTATTGAGGCTAGGATAGGATGACCGAGTAGAAACAAATGCCGTTGGTTAGGAATAAATATAGTAAATAGAATGTCCAGCATCCGGCAAAACTGCAGTGAACCTGGATTTCGTGAACGCCACAGAAACTCCTTAAAAACAAAGGCTTTTTAGGCAGTATAGAAACGAGTGAAGTTTTCGGTTACATTGAGAGTAATTTACACACTGCTGTCGTACCAGTTTACTGCTTGGTTGGCAGAGCTAAACTAACCGAAGAACTGTTAGTATGAAAATGTGCTTCCTTTCAAAGGGGAGGAGGAAGCATGTCCACTCTTTCTCGCTCCTGCTTACAGATCAAAGAAACATGGAGTGCACCCGCAAAACTTCCTCAGCATCACAAAGGGACACATGAATTATTTCTCTGTGAAAACAGTTCTGTCACTGCAAGAGAAAAAGGCAACCAGGGCACTCCAAAATATTCAGTCCGGGATACGTAGATTTGCAGGAATTGCTTTAATCCTTTGTATTGGAAAAATTCCAATATCTGCTCAATGATCATCACGTCCACAAGTTAGGAAAGGCATAACATGGCAAAGAAACAGCCAACACGTGTTTCGTCCACACAGACTTTTTCAAGGCACGAAAGAATGAGTAATCCAGCAGTCTATGGAGCCGTCCCTTGCAGTATAGGGAAAAGGTGTAGTCCTCCAAATCAGTATAAACTGTAGGCATACAATGTAGCCAATGTTGCGAAAACCCTGTGTGATTGGCCACAAATTAGAGCCAGCCTGTACTCTCCATGTCCGAGAGTTCTGTCACTGACGGCACTCAAAATGTACATAAGAGGATTCATTCTCAAACGTATGGAACGATTTCTTGTTTGTGACCATCCACACAGGAATCGGCTGATTGGGAGGAATGATGTCCGACGATCCACTTCCTTTTTGTACTGAATTTTTATTCACGGGTTAGTTGATTTCCTGCCTGAAATTCTTCCTTGAAATGGGACCTGATCACAGATAGGCTGCAGAACATTTAAAAACACCTGAAACGTAAACCATTCAAAATACACTAACTGGATTAGTTTCAGTGCCTATGAAAGCTTACTTTGATCTGTCCTCGTCATACACAAAGGCAATTTGTGAGCGTTTAAATAGGAAGCGTGTATTAAGAAGGTTCATCTCTCTTCCTGTTCAAGATTGCATGCGACCCAGGAAGCAGATTGAGGGCTCCTTTTCTGCTTCCTGTTTGGATCAGGTACCTTCAGTCACGCATGGATCCCAAGTACTAATAAAAAAGTAAATCAACTTTAAGGAATATGATAACTGTACCAGTTGCATGCCAGCTTGTATGATCAAGTGCACCTCTGATATCGTATTCAAGTCGAACAACGATTAAATAATGGAATAACCAATTCAGCCGTCCTGCCATCCCAGTTTCCTATTAAGGTTGTACCAGTTTTAAAAATGCTTATTAGTTTTTTTAAATTTATCTATTATACTCTCACAAAAACATTTATTTCGTAATTGTCTTAACATACCTAAGTTATGTAAATTGGATTATATACATGGTTGATTGAGGCAGTCTTGCTTAATAGTGACAATGCATGAATCAGAATAATTGACAAATAACAAGGAACTGGTACTGTGTCGAGGTAAGGAAAAACAGAAGGCACATAGCCATACTTTTTACATGGATCACTCCTTTATCCCTACAAAATGCTTGTGTTCTTCCAACGCCCGCCTAGCTATGGTTCTGCCGATCCAGAGAGTGAGAAGAAACAGCCGATCTTTCCGGTACAGTGTTTCCAAGCTATGGAATTCTATGCCTACTTCCTTCCAGACTGCTGAAATTGAATTGCCATTCTGCAAACAGCTAAAGACTTGGAAGTTCGCACAATTTTGTTGCTCGCCTGGCTCTGATGGTAGATGTTTAACATTGTCACCGCTGTGTAATGTGTAGTACACTATAGGCGCTGGGATGCCCTAGGGTAGCAATGTGCTATATAAGTGCCTAATACAATACAATACATTTTATTTGGTAGTTATCCATCTTGTACTTTAAACTAATTGGAACTTTCATTAAAGGGAAGTTGACTAGCAAGCTGAAATCTCAAGTGATATAACATCAAATGGTATTAGAGAATAAAAGACTGCTGAGGTGGGTGTGATTCCCTTTATAAAACATCGATTTCCGGCGAAAGTTTTGGCTTTTGATATGAGTTTCCAATAGCAAAGACTTAAGGGCTCATTAAGAGAATGACGGTGGGACGACATCTGTGTTGTAGGCGCTCCCTTGAGGTGGGGGGGCAGCACTTTGATAGCAATGCTAATAGCATAGCTAACGGAGAATAGCAATCACCACATGAGGATACTGTGGCGGGTAAGTAGGCATTTCCAGTATCCCATGACAAGACTCCTCAACCCATTGGGAATTTTCTGCTAGTAAGTCGGGGCTTTCCTTGCGAGCATGCAATCTTTTATACGGTTGTCTAGCACAGAGGTGGTGGCTACGAAAATGATGACCTACAGACCAGCCTAAATGCCACAGCTGACCCACCACCATTTTTAATTGTATTAGCACCAGCAGCGGCAGTCTCACAAGCAGAGCCATCGCAGTTTTGTACCAGAAAGAGCAGCATCCAGATTTTCCTACTACGTGGTGAAACAAAGAACAGATGGGCCAGAACTGTTTTTGAGGGGAGTTCTGTTACATCCTTCCTCTATAACAGGCCGTTTGCATCCCAATTCAGGAATTTCATTTTTTATATTTCCAAAAGTCATATCCGAGTGACTTGTGCAGCAGAGTTTTCAAAAGGAATTTAATGTAGTGAATATTTCTCGTGTATTTAGCAGCATTTGTAGAAAGGTACACACAATAAACGGGGCACTGATGTTACCCCACGGGCTTGTTTCCTCCCTGCACCCTTATCCCCAGCTACCGGTTTGGTTTGAGCGCCGATTTCTGTTCATGAGGGTCGACTAGTCAATTGATAATTTCCTTATAGTGACAATGTAGATTTTTTTTTTCTGAATAGACCTACGGCCGCGGAAATATCTGTATGATGGACTATTTTGGAAGATTTCTGATTTACGTGTCCCTTAGCCCGGCCTCTTGCAGGAAAAGATGGATCATTGCTTAGTGCTTTCCAGCTCCACTGTGAGTTTGCATCAACAGATGGCAAAAGCGTCACACTGACACATCACTATTGCCTCTCCCGATTGCATGCAGCCTGTATTAAGTACTAATTGAGCTACATACTTTTCGGTATTGGCTTTTGAGTGCTGAATAGTTTATTTGCAGGTGAGGCTATTTAATCTGAGTGGTGGTGGGAGTTAGGTTGTGTGAGGTGAAATCTGAAGGGCTATGATGAAGAGATGCCTGCTACAGTGGTGCGCTTTTGTTTGCAGTGGGCACAGTGGGTGCATGCACATAGGAACCTGTGTCTGTTTAGGCGCGGGTACTCTTCCTTTCAAAGCATTTATTTTGAATGTTTTTTAATAGTTAGTTGTTGGTATGTGGTCAGGCTGGATATTGCTTTCGAACTGTTTATACCTAAATAACCAGACATATGCATGCTTTTTGCTGCTTTTCTATATTCTTGGCAAATTACAGTCATTTCCATGACAACGATGTGATAGTATGCAGAATAGGTGGGGTTGGACGACTCTCTCCTTGTGGCTGCTCACTGGATTGCCCTGAAATATTTAATGAGGATTAAAATGCTATGACTTATTACTGTGGACGATAACATAAAACACATGAGTGGCCGGTAGACCAAAGCTGGACATGGGTAATAGTAGAAGCCCAACCAGGTGTCATTAAAAGAAAGTTAAAAAATAATTATAGTGGGTTACTCAATTTAGCCCCATAAGCAGTTAAATTAATGGAGCAGTCCTAGTCATAGGAGATAGACGGGCATTCCATCAATCAGAGTAAAAGCTATATATGCTCAGTGTGAAGAGTGAGCAAGTTGCTGGCAATCAGACATGACTGCCTGAACGAGTAAACAAACAGAGCAAGGACAGACTACATACACAGTGATTGCAAAGAATGGCTGTTATTATAAAGTCTGTATTATTCAATCCATTGAACTGTGCATTAAATTAGTTTCCAGAAGTGCCTTTGTGGCCGTGTTTCAGTACTTAAATAGCTAATGAGGGTCATCATCAGGCCTTCATTTATATCCGGACTCCCTTCCTGTTTAATTCTTATAATTTATAGTGACATAGACTCCTGCTTGTACTCTGTCTACATTTGTCTATAGATACCCACTCACCTTGATTTTAAAGACCACTTGTGCTGTAATTCATGGGAAGTGATGGTACAAATTCAGGTACAAAGAATTTCGTTTCACGCAAACCTAAGCACTTTAAGGCCTGGGCTTGTGTATTCTGTTTGTCAAGTACTATGTGGATTATTGGGCTTGGTGGTTTATTCTAATTTTATATTTTAGGACTGTTTTATACTTTAGACAGGAACGCTTTCCTTTTAATATACCATGTGTATCCTAATTACAGCATGTTTTTAGCATGGATTTAGTTTCTGAACTGGATTTTTATTTCCTTTTTTGTTGTTGTTGTACTGAATTTTATTATCTGTAAATAAATTATTCATTAATTCACTCCGGATCCTTTTGGTGTACAGGAGTAAGAAGCAGCGGTCCTTATGTGGCACGGTCCTGAAAGGACCATCAGTGAGTGTCCTAGGCCTCAGATCTTTAGCGATGAGTCCTCACCGGGGCTGGCAGGTCTCCAGTAGGACTCCAATCAGCCCAGGAAAAGCTTGAGCAGATGCTACTACCTTGTGTAGGTCATGAGTTTGGTAGCTGCAACGTTACAGAGGCTGTGTACACCTTCAATAGTTACAACCCCTGTTTGGGCTGGTCATACCTTGGCATTTGCGGTCAAGCACATGTTTATCACAACACACAATCATAGCCCCGACCGGCCTCTACAGTTGTGGTCTCAGTGTCTCGGATCCTACCAGGAACTGCATGTCTCCTCACCTAGTAGGGAAACTAGCAGACCTTGGACCCTGGTCACAGACAGATGTCTTGTAGTGCTTCCCATCCCTCGGAGCCCATCTGGCTGCTTGGCAGATGACAAATGTTTGGGATCTCATCCTGCCCTCCTTGTAGTCCACTTCTAGAGACCAAATGTGATTTAGGGTCTGTGTCTTTTAAGTTTTATGTTAGGGTTCTTCTTCTTTTGAAGTAGATCCTTCTCTCTTCCCTTCTTCTTGAAAGGAATTCTGTCACAGCAGGAGAGACTTTGAAGGTGATGCTCCCACAACACAGACCATGGGATTGACTAGAGTTCACACTTGGATGTCAACCACAGTGATATGTGCATCAAAAGGTTAATCCTGGGATCCAAGCCCTATCTTTATGATTCTCTTATTAGCCCCATCGTCTTTCTGAGATGCATCCAGACCCCATCCTTGTAATCTCTCACTGAATCAAATAGCACACTTTGAAGTGTGCAAGGGGAGACTCTCTCTCCCTTCTCCAATGTGTCCCACCCAGCTCACGGGAATTCAACACTACACAAATCTGTCTGGGGTATTCCTCTACTCCTTATACCTTCACCAGCTAGGCCTGGGCATCTCAAAATGGAACCCAGTGTCCCCCATGTAATTTAGCATTGCAGACACCTGAAATCAGAGTAGGTAGGGACACAGAACATATTCTATTCGGTAGTGTTTCCGCCATGCATTGTGCCCTCACAGATGCACATACATTCATCACATACATCCTCACTGTGCAATGATCATCTCTGTAGCCTTCCTGTGTTGTGCCATGGCGTGCTACTTGCAAACACCCATACTACCAGTACACACATTCATCATGCATGCACTGTGCAGCACTTAACAATTCATGTATTGCACTTTCCAGAAGCAGACACAGCACATGCTTCCATTGCACATGCACTGCACAATACTACATCTCTTATGTAATGTATTCCACACAGGTATTCATAAACTCAATACATGCATGTACTGCACAGCACTGCTGTGTCCCTATACTGTCCCCGTCCCAAATGCACATGCGCCCAATGCAGAGTCACCAATCTTGCACAGCGCTGTGCAGCACATTAGCAAGGGTGAGTTAAGCGCACAGCAGTGGGACTTTTTTTTAAAGGTGAGTGAGCCTGTAGGCCTTACTCCAGTGACACAGGTTAGGGACCTGTGCACTGTTATTAATAACTACATGGTATGCTGTTATATGTCATGGGACAAACGCATGATCCTTATTTTCCTGTGACTGCAAAAATCAGCATTTGAGATCCAGAGAATGGTACAGTCGAGCACTTCGAAAAGGGGTACACATCTTTTATTATGCAGAGGACTTTTTCATCCCAACAGGGGGGGTTCCCCTTTCAAGTGTGCTTTCCAGGCTGTTTTCCAGACAAAGCCTTCATATGGAGTTATGCTTCTCACAGCTTGGTAGTCTCTATCCCAATGCACCTAAAAAAAAAATAGGAACAAAGAGTTGTGATGTTTCTACACCTGGGTGCCATTAGCTCCACTGAAGGAGCAATTGGTGAAAACAGAAGGCCAGTCCTCACTTAAAGGTTTCCCATCCTTGACATAGGAGTCTGCAAT
Organism: Pleurodeles waltl; assembly: GCF_031143425.1. Lineage (NCBI taxonomy): Eukaryota > Metazoa > Chordata > Amphibia > Caudata > Salamandridae > Pleurodeles > Pleurodeles waltl. The sequence continues at coordinate 933,519,307 of NC_090444.1, forward strand.
CCCACTCCTCACTTACACAATCTACCAAATACGAGTCTTCAGGAACAGCAATTATCTGCTCCTTTTTAAGCAAAATTCATAATTCAGAGGTCTTGAGGTCAAACATGAGCTATCAGTAGCTAGCAGACTGCCACTGAGTAGCTCGCACACAATAATTGTCTGTCAGCAGGCTTGAGAATATACAGCTGCTCAACTGATAAGGCAGCTGTTCATGTATTCATTTCTGTGAGGACTCACAAGCTGACAGTGCATGATGATGCAGCCTACCCTCGTCTGAAAGATTCTTTTGTTATTTATTTTCCTCCTTTTTCTTTCTTCCCTCTCCATCCTTCTTTGTTTTTTCCTCCCTGTAGTGTCTTATTTTTCTTCTCAATTTCTTTCAACCCCTTTGTCTTGCTTTCTCTGTGACCTTCACACTGAGCTATCCATTTCTTTTGATTTGGTGCCATTTTATTTAGCCCTTTAAGGGCTATCTGGGACTGCGGAAGAGCCCTCAAGGGCTCCCCCCGCAGTCCCTACATAGTTTTTTCTTTTATTTATTATTTTAAACCAAGCCCTTTATGGGCCATCTGAGACCCCTGGGGGAGCCTCAAGGCTTCCCCTCTGGCCCGATTGCTTCAGCAACCACGGAGCTGATTAAAGCAGCAACTCCATTTGTTGCTGAAGCAAACCTTTCATCTGTGTTCTCCACATGCATACCCGCTTGCAGGTAACCAAGATGAAAGGTCTGTTTTTTAACAGTAGGACCTGCTTTATGCCGTTCTGCTTGCAGAGCTGCTGCCCAATGCTGCCGAAGGCAAAATGTGTGGCGGTGAGGAGGTGGATTGGGCAGAGAGGACCTCATGTGGACCCGCGGCAGAAGCCCCATCGGAGCACTGTGAACATGGTGCTACTGGCAGAGACTTGGCAGAAAGTCAGGATCTGGTAACAGGGTACCTGCTCCCTACATCTACACTCCTGCCCCCTCTACCACAAAGCTCTAACAATCAGAGGTAGGAATTGGAGGCTCCTGGTGACTCAGAAGACACTGGCTGGTAGGCAAGTGCAGTGGCTGTACGCAGCCACTGCAAAGAGTGTGCCTCGTGTCCCCACAGAAGTGACGCGACTAAGCTGGGTGCTGCTTGCGGGGACCTGGTGAGCCTCACTTGCCTTATAGACTTTCCTGCCCTCCTCTGAATAGACGCCACTGGCCTAAAGTGTCTCCACTTACAAGACTCGCAGCCTGGAACCAGTTATAGAGCCCATGGGGTCCACCCCCTGAACAGCACATGTGCGTTTGCGCTCTCCCACCCACTATAAGCATCTATTGATAATGCCCATTGTGGGAGAAGGAGTGGTGGCACTGGAGCCCACTGAGTTTAAACGGAGTACACAGGCATACCCTCTGGAAGGCAGGGGAGCATGCTCCTGCCCCCCCACCCACTAATAGTAGCATCTATAGCACCTGCTGTACCGTCATAGCGGTAGGGGGTGTGGCGGTGCTAAAGCTGACAAGGTCCATGGAGTACATAGGACAAACTCTCTGGAAAGCAGGCGAGCATGCTTGTGCCCCCGCACCCATTAACAACGAACCAGAGTGGGAGGGGGTGTGACGGTGCCATCAGTTGCACGTGCAGCCCACCAGGGCCATACCAGGATCAAGCTAGGGCACATACTAATATAAGCATCCTCCAATTACTATGCAAAACCAGTCTCAATACAGACAGATGGCAGTCATATCGGAAAGGCTAGAGAAGAAACCATGAGGTCACGGAAAGTAAGAAGATCACCCTTCAGCAAGTCTATGGGAGGAAAGCTCAAGAGGACCACCCATCTCCCCGGTAAGCAAGCAAATACTCAGTTCCTCCGTGATTTGAGATCAAGATAGGCAAGGAAGGACAAAGTAAGCTACAGGGTAGGCAAGGTAACAGCTAAAGCAAAGAAACGCAGCACCAATGAACATCATTCCAAAATATACACACAGTTTAGTTTTTTTGGAAAATACTGTCTCAGTCCTTTTTTCAAGCAACAATAAGATCCAAGGACTGCAGATCCCGTTACGACCACTAGTATGAGCCATTTACAGGGAAGAAAGCCCTCCTTGTTTACACATTGCTGTGGCGGAGTGAGGGCCCAGACTCAGCCCAGTTGCGACCATACTCGTTTGCCACGGGACAACATGGGCTAATCGTCTGAACAGATATTAGCACTGAACAGGCGCTGGCCTTTGAGCTAGGATCTCCCAGACAAGGTGGAAAAAGCCATATTCCACCAGCTACTAACACGCCTGGGTCACAAGGAAAACCTAACGAAACACATGTAGCTCAAAATGACCAAAACAAAAAAGAAAAAATATATTAAGGCGCAAAATTGCCAATTAATTGAGACACTATCAGTCTCGCCCCAGGAAAGAAACTTGCCACCTTTAGACCCTATCAAAGGGACAACTCACCTAACCCCTACCTTGCAACCACCTCTAATTAGTGAAAACGTACACTACTCATCACCTGTACTCCAAGTGCACTGAGAGGCAGGACAACACCCTGCTACAGAAGATGAAGGAATACTATTGTATCTCAGTAGGCAAGAGTGGGAGGATATGTTAACAGCTTATTTCCAGGACACCTCCCCTCTACCCAACATAGCTGCCTGCAGGCGGGGCGTGGCAACGGCCCCGGACCAAGCTACAGGAGAAGAGAACACCTCAGAAAGGAGAATTCAACCACAGTGCGTGGGCATCCCTATTTAAAACTATGCAGCTCTTGGTGGAGGCGCTCCAGTATCAATCAGATAAAATGGATTTCCAACTTACATTACTCAACACCTTGGTAGTCTTTGTTGCGGGAATTGACGGGAAGTTAGGTGACTTGAAACTACGCTTTACCCAGGCACAGTCTGACCTGCTTTGCACTCGTCAGTTGTGGATGCGACCCTGTCGTGGACAAGTTATCGTCGCTACCTTCCATGCTTAGCGAACTGTGCAAGGGCCTGTAACTTTGGGTATCAAGCAGCTTTTCCCCATCCAACAACAACCAGAGTACACCGCCTTAAGAAGAGCAAGCATCCCTTCCAACCTCAAGACATAGTGGAAATACAACAGATGCACTAATGGGAACAGTGTGCGAAAGAGGAGCAAGGGGCCAAGGTCCACAAAGGGGTAGCACATGCTCCTTGGATGGTTTAGAACTCACAAAGATCTCAGGCTCAGCTGTTGGAAACAATAAGCCCCCGGAAAGCACCGCAGAACCAATGACAAATGCTAAGCAAAGGCGGGCCCACAGGAGAAAAGGGGGGAACAAGAAAGCTCACGGAGCTACAGCAAACATCGCCCTAATGTTCAGGTCAGTGACTGGCCTAAAATCAGGTCCGCACCAACAGAGGCCAGTCAAACAGCATTGGCCCAAGAGGGACCTGGGGGCCCTCAGGCCAAAGGAGCGACAGAACAACAGCCTATTATTACCATTGAACAGGAGAACGCAATTCCCACCAATCTCTGCAGGGGCGCTATAGCTCCAGTTAGCACACCAGCGGCCTTTTCCAAAGAACAAACTAACACAGTAAGTGAGCCAGAACATAAAGGGACAGCAACTAAGACTACGGCTAGACTGCCTGCTCTTTCAATACAAGCTATAATTCCAACTTCAGCAGGCATTGGCACCTTTGACACAGTAAGAGAGTAGAGAAAATTTATTGCAGGGCCACAGGACATTCTATCTGAGACTGGCAGACCGGTTACAATGCACTCAACAGAAGAAGCAGCATCCTCAACAGCGACTGTTAATAAGCCTACGGACGTCGTCCCAGGGGTAACAATCACGAATGAGGGAGCACACAGCCAGTCTCCCGGACCAATATACTGATGGTGTATTTCATCAGTCTCAAACTGTCACTAATCCTTTCAACACACGGGAAAGGGTGGGAGAATACTGCCTTTTCCAACACAATAGGGATCAAGCAAGATCCCCAGAGCACCCTTAACTGGCAAGACCAATACAGCTTTTGGGCCCCACATATGGATGGAGCACCTTATCAGCCTCAAACCACATTTAACACTCTCACCACTATTGTAACTGAACAGAGCACAGTGTATTCCGACAGAACAATCCATCGAATGGACAGCAAAGGAGCTGTGATCTTTTCCGCTCAAGCTACATCCAACTCTCTCAATACAAGAGTGCTTGGTTTAAACACCGTCGCCAGTGTTAGAACTGGACCTGAGCAAGACACCATGGGGGTTCAGAACCTCATTGATGATGAAGAAACAAGGTTCAGACAAAACCATGTGGAAGCTCAGTCCCCTCAAACCTGGAAGGTGCTGGTTTGGCACCTGGATACGCACATCCTTATGTTCAAGCCACATTACAAATCAAGAGGCATGGGGGACATCTTGAACAGGGAAAATATTCTCTGGCTGCTATCTCACATCCCAGCTACGGCTGGCTTGAGCACAACAGCTCCCCTAGTAGTAGAGTTCATCCGCCCAGAAGCACTGTCATTAAGTGAAGCCACTAAGGCCACATGGAGGACAAATGTAATTGCCCAGACAATTCTTGCTTAAAGAGCCACCTTTGAGAACTAGGGCATAAACATTACTCCATATCGCAAACCTGAGTATCCCCTCCCTTTGCTGCCTTTGGACCACAGCATCAAATCAGAACAACTTAATAATTGCACTTGCTCTTTCCTTAAGGGTGCTTTGGGCACTCATTGAGGAGAGCGAGTACTATGACCAGCACCACTTCAGAAATCTGTAGGAATAGCTGGAACTCTACAGACCCACAATTCCTCTACACTGACCCCAGGTGGATCTCTAGATCAATCAACAACCAAAATGGTGTCCAATGACAATCTCTGGATAAAGTAGCCAACAATCCTGTGGCTCTGCTCATGGAACATCAATGGTCTCGTAGGCAAGATCTTGGATCAAGACTTTCTCTGGTACATCAGATCTTTCGACATCATCCTAATACAGGAAACCTGGCTGGCTGAACCATACCATCTGCAAGGATAGATATATGTGCTTTTCTACGCCAGCCATCAGGAGCAAAAGTTGGTCACCTTCAGGGTGATCTTTCCACATATATCTCATTAGCTTGCTGTGTCACAGCCAGGTCCCTACACTCCACCCTTTCATCTGTTTTTGCTGTTATAGGTACCACAGCTGTGGAGAAACCGGCAACTGAGCTATTAATAGTAAATGCTTAAATTCATCCTAAATACAAAACTAAGGCAGCTACCCAGCTGGTCGAGCAACTTGTGGAACACATATGCAAGGGAGACATAGTGAACATTATTGTTTCTGGAGACTTTAATTTCCACTTGCTTGGTGCCTTCTCTAATGAGTCTGTGGTAGCACCGTCTTCAATCTGGGATATACCAGCGCAAGGGAAAAACAGTTGGGCTGGGCACCTAAGATCACTGCGGCATTGCTCAGTGGTCTAGAATAACTATATCTAAGGGCCTTGAATGACTGATTCCAGGAAGATTCCCCCCCACTTGCCTCCTTCTACTCAACGTCCCACTGCACAACAATAGATTATACCTTCCTCTCCCTCCCACTGTTTGAACAAGTTGCTTCCTACCATCTGGGGGATAGAGGTGAAAGTGATCACTGTCCCCAAGAGACAGTACGTTCAGTCACAGTTCTCAAATTTGATAGAGCAAGGGCCCTTCCCAGTACTACCTTCACCATCAATTACAAATGGATTAAATGCGCTCAAACAAGTATTGAACATGTACCCCAACCAGCAGTGGAACTTGCATGTGAACCAGCAGCAAAGTGGGAATCTTTGCAAAACCGGTTACCACTTCCTCACAAATCAGTACTTACCGGAATAATTCCTTTCCCAAAGACACAAATGACCAAACTGCAGCAGCACAAGAGTTCGATAAACAACACTTTAAGGCTCCTCTGACACACACCGGATGACCTTGCCCTACGAGACGACCTAAGACAGCAAAAAAGGACATTGAGGAAACTCAAGTGGTCAATCAACAGGTCACGTGAGGATGAGGTATGGGCAAAGTTATTTGCAGACGCTAAAAGCAGCAATAGCACACAATTTTGTGGAACAATAAGCAAGCTCTCGCGTCCATCGTAAGGGGGCATCACTTCCCACACACCGGAAGGTGTCTGGGCAAGTCATCTCGGAGATCATTTCATTCACACTCACCAGGCACATGCTGTCCAAGTATTATCAATCACAGGATTGACAAGCGCTTGCACAACTTCCTCCTTCGAGACCACCCAACAGCCTTTAATAGCAACAACCAACTTGAGCCCTAACAAGACAAATTTAATCAGGTGCCTGATCGCCAAAGGCAGGAGAAAAGGAGCTCTGGGTCTTAACCGCATACCTCGTGCCATCTTCAAACACAAAAACCAAATCAATTAAGGGTGAAAAAAGGGTATCTGGCGCTCTATATCACCATATCCTAATCATATAATATTTCACGGTGCTGCTATGCTAGAGCTGCACCCCTAATAAAGCCCTACACAATAACCAATGTTATCCAATGCATTCAAATATAACAGCACACGAATGGATTATTAATCAACACAAGTGTGAAAATGAGTAACAGAAAGAAAGTGCTGCAAAAACATCTACAGTGTCTCCATCCGATCAATACCATAAACAAATTCTTATTTATTCTTCACAATCATCCTAATATCGCAATCCAAGTTTCCATGATTAGGTCATCACTTGTCATGTTTCATACTTTCATCAAAGTCACCACTTCTTATTATCACCATCAATTATCCAATTTGTCAGCCAATTTGTCAACACGTGTTTCATATAGGGAGTGCCCTCTTTGACTTCGTCAGGACCTCCTATAATAACATTTCAGTTACATACATGTTAACAATCATCATTATTAACTCAATATCTTCCCTCAACCACTTTGATGAGTATATTTTCCTTGTGACATGCTTTACATATAGAAACCGTAATATTTAAGTGCATACCTCCTGCCATCTTCAAACACAACATGGCTTTCTGGGCTGAAGTACTGGAGACCCTCTATATCGAAATTGGACTAACCGGTAAAATTCCGCCCTCTTGGAGGGGATCCATAATTTCACCTATTTTTAAAAGTGGGGACAGATCGCTGCCAAAAAACTACAGCTTAATCGCCCTCATCAACAACGAGGCAAAGTACTTTGCGGGAACTTTGCTGGAACACCTGTCAACTTGGGCGGCAGTAAAGGGTATAATACCCTTTAACAAAACTGGGTTTTCAAAAACATCAGGTGCTACAATGAACATCATGGCCATCTCTCGCCTTATTGATAAGGCAAAGGCACTTAAACAATCAGTGCATTTGTGCTTTATTGACTTTGGGGCAGCTGTCGACCAAGTGGAGAGGATCAGGCTGTGGAGAAAATTATCATTCTGGGACATTCAACAGCCCCTCCTGGACCTGATAATAGGTCTCCATACTGATACCTGGGTACAGGTAAAGCTGGGAACAGGCACACACATCTCCAGGAGGATACCAACCAGCAAAGTGCTAAAGGGGTGCGTTCCGGCTCCCCCATTGTTCATCTTGTACTTAGCCGATTTAGCGAGGGTCCTGGATACCTGTAATCCACACACCCGAGGCTTGGGGACCAGCCTTTGTTGAGCCTCATTTATGAGGACGATCTAGTACTAATCAGGTCCACCACGGTAGGCTTCCAGCGACTTATCAATGCAACTCAAGAATACTCGAAAGAAAATATTCTGAGTATACATTTTGATAAAACTCACCTAATTACAATTAGTAACAAGAGGAAGGACCTCCCGAATGGCTCTGTGGCAAGACACGGCTTCAGCAAGCAAACAAATACAAATATCTAGGAGTGACTGTTGATAAATCAGGCAACTACGCGCAACAAAGGAACTCAATATTGGGGAAAGGCCAGGCCTTCACAGTAGCCATAAAGACTGAAACCCCAATTGAGTGGGCCGTTATTTACACCTCTTCTACAGGTAATGCAAGCAAAGCTTCTGCCCACAATAACTTATGTTAGTGAGATCTCAAAAGAAGGGATGAGTTGACCTTTAGACTGCACATTAATAAAAGTGTACAGGATTGTCTTCAGTCTACCGAAACACACCTCTCCCATGCAAATTAGACTGTTAAATAAATCCTTTGCAAGACAAGGCACCTACATTAATTCTGGAACAAAATAATGGTAGCAGCCCCCAACACCCTCAACTACCATCTATTTCAGGAGCTCCAGCAGAAGGCGTCCTCGCCCGCCAGGACATACCTCAACGAGTCCAACTATAGGAGACTTCCACTAGCCACCTCCTCTTGAAAGAAAAAAAAGAAGAAAAAAAAAAGTGGTCCGGAAATCCATCAAGCTTCAATCTTTAATTGGGGACAAGGTGACCTTCTCAGGGAGGGTTCACGCCTGGATGACATTACATTCTTATACTTCACTAATACCACAGTCTTACCTTGGCCTGGACTTCTCAAGACACACCAAAAAGCAGTTTTTGCTGTACCATTTGGGATTAACAACTTGCGTCTCAAGCACACCCCCAGCCTGAAAGACTCGACATATACAGTCTGTTGCACTGGCATTGAAGACATATTGCATGTGCTTCCCACCTGCGAAAAGCTCTTAACGGAAAGGAAATCACTTCTGAAAAACGTATTTAATGAATGGAGCGTACACAGAAGGAGACCAGGCGTGCTGGCCTGCTTTGCCTTTGGTGATCCACAGCTAAACTGTGGGTGGTAAAATTTCTTACTCTGGCAAATAGGAACCGGCATGGGCCACCATAACAACTTGATATAAGTAGCCCGAATAGGTAATATGTATATATGCACCTGTAACTGTTTATTTCAAGTAACCTTGACTTCATGCAGGTCAGTAAAGTCCACATTTTTGTTTAGCATACAATACCTGATAGGGCCATGACATTTGCACTCACTGCTTATTGACCTAAAGATGGCCTCCTGAATAGGTAAATTATGCGATGCATTGCGTTTTAGGAATTATTAAATTGTTATAGGGAAAAATGCATATTTTACGGCCATGTGCAGCACCATTTGTTTTATATATTTAAGTCGTAAATACTAGGTGTTTTACACTTTAGTTTTAAATGTAGGTTGTTTTATTGCAATGGGTTTAAGTAACGATGCAAATAAAGATGATTCCTGATGACATCACTGACAACACCTAATCATATACAACATAGTTACTGAGTATACGCTCTATAAAATAAAGGCAAAAACTGCCCTCTCTAGGGTGCAGAACTTTGGGGCCATTCAGGCACTAATGAGCTGTCTGTGGTAGAGAATTGATTCCTTAGGGCACCTAACCAACCTCTTGCAGAGCACTCCCATTCTTCCCCTGCTTCAAGGTATGGGCCTGTATCTAATTTGTTTTTATTTTTCAGCTGAGACACTTAGGGCCTCATTATGAGTGTGGCACCTGAGGACCGCCACACTCACGTTGACAGTCGGACCGACACACTCTGCGCGGTCAGACCGCCCAATTACAACCCTGCCAGGTTGACCTGCCAGGTGACCATCGTCCCCGCCGGGCACTTGGTTTCCAATGTGGTGATGGCAGTCTGAGTTGTACTCAGCCAGGGTGGCACCACCTGGCTGATTACAACTCCCCTCACCGCCAGCCTTTCCATGTCGGTTTCACCAGCATGAAAAGGGTGTGCTGGAGGCTACAGGGGGGCCCCTCCACTGCCCATGTCCATGGTGAGGGTGTACAAGGATGCCCCTGCCCAGAACCATCGGAATGCGCACTGTCAAGAGTGCTGCTCGGCCCCCTTTGTGCTACGAGTTAGCACTGTTCCCCCTAGTCAGCCCAGCGGGAACGCCTTATTACAATGTTTCCCGCGGTCAGACTGGCGGGAACACTGTAATAGGGTGGGGGGGGGAGGGTGCCACAGCCATGGTGATGGCGTCTTCCCCGCAAGTTTGGGGATCCCACATTACGACTACCAAACTTGTAATGAGGCAATTAGTATTCTGACATGGGCTCTAGTCAACCCCAGAGCCAGAATCTTATAGGCAGTCACTTAGGGGGCTTTTAAATACAAGTGGCCACTTAATAATTACTTGGTTATCCTGTATGTTTTATGCTTTAGCCCTTGAGACCCTCTGGAATAATCCAGATGAGGCCACCCGTTTTTTCTCGGCAGCTGATCAAAGATCGGTGTAGGGGCTGTCTCAGGCAGCCTGTCAGACCTATTTCGTGATCACAAGATCATGCAGTTCTATGAAGCTTCGTTAGATGCCATTCAAGGTTCCTTCCCAAGGCAGCTCTATCTGAAGTTTAGGTATGGGACACTCCCATTATTTGAGTTCACACCAGATTGGAATACCTTAATAGGCCTAGTAAAACTTGTCCAGCATTCAACAGTGCTCCTGAGCCTACATCCCATTTTGTATTTTTCTGAATTGCTTACTGATTTCTGTGTAAGATCCCATTGTGCCAACTTCTAGGTCTTGGGACTCCAGAGATAGCCCTACGGATCCTGAAGTCTGATACAGGGGAAGTAATTGTGGTTGGCATGGCCATATTTCTTCCTGCCGCCTGGTCTATCTGTAAGTGACTAAGAGAATCTACAATGTGCCTGCTTTAGCTCTAGGAAGCAGGACATACAAGGTTAATCAGACTATGCAGCTGTGGTCTGTGTTTCTTCTCCCATGCCGATGGACAATTACTATGATTCCATTCTGACAGTATCAGACAGGAACTGTTAAGAACATAGCCCATTTAAAAAAATCCCAGTTGGAAGGTGGCTATTTTCTCAAACTTTATTGGGACCTAATAATATTGGCCTTGTGCTGATCAGAAAGCACGTAGTGAAATGTTATTAAGATAGTTGCTGTATTGTCATTCTTGCATGGTATGGACACGTTAACAACGGATCGCATTTTAATTGTTTTTAAACTTTGGAGTATGCACTTTGTTACTGCTGCTATGAGATATCTGTTGTATTTTATTGTATGTTTTATGGATTGCGAATCCAAAATAAACAATTGTGATGATGATGAGTGTACACATATGGGTCCATAGCATGGAAATAGTGTAAACCCTTGATGCAAATGTGATTGTGCATGTTGAAAGCCATATGGTGCACTGTTTTAAAATCACTAAAGTTTGCGGCACAAGAATTAGCCCATCTTCAACAAGGTAAAGTTTGATCGCACCTGATATTGGTTGCAGATTTATGATTGAAAGTAGGTTGTGGCTAAAAGCCAAAGTGTGTTCCAAAAACCTGTTTGGAAGGCCACAGCTTCTTTTGAGACTAGATAACCCACCAGGGTATGTCTGGGCATGTGGCCATGTTAAATCGCTGCAATACAGTGCTGAAGTAAAATTCTATGGAGCAAGGACATTTATAGGTTGTGTATTTTATTACTCGAACTTCACTTAAGATTTTGTAGCATTGCAGATTGTTGAATAATGTAGAATTTGGGGGTCTCCCACTTAGTGATGTTTTTCTGTCAGGCTGGCGTTGTAAGGGTAGCTGTAAGGTTGTATACCATGGAGTCCTCATGAATATGTGTAGTGTATTTTGCCAAACAATGGAAGGTTGTCCACAGGGCCTTAGAAAGGTGTCTTTTTCAGAGTCAAATGCATACCTATAAACCTATTGACTTAATCCCATTAGGTGATTAGGAAATCAGCCACAGTGTCGCATGTTGAATTACTGCCAAGCTCACAAACCTGATAGGATGCGGGCACAAAGACTGGATGATGTAATTAGTGATGTAATTTCCCTCTCCCCTGTTACCTACGTGCCAATAAAGATGAGGGTGGTCCTTTAAACGAGGTTTAAAAACCTGGTTGTTTAAGCAGGCGTTGTAATGGCCATCTGTTTCTGACTGTGGGTTGGGACTCTAGCGCTGAGACACTCGGTTGGTAGTTGTGTGCTCGATAAAACCTATAATAACAATTTGAAATGTCATCAGTGATGTCATCAATGATGTCCTTTCACATGTCCTGAATTATGTAATGTGTGAGGTCGTAAGTAGTGCACGGCAAGGGTGCTATTCACATCTCAGTAAGCTATGACTGGTGAACGTCAGTGGTGTGTTTTTTCTGTTTGAAACATTGTTTTATATATTACTTTAAGACCTAACTGTCACATCACTTTAACTTTGGTTTTATCAGTGAATACCTAGTTTTTTTTTTTTAAGCTAGCTAAGATCCTATTCCCATACCTAACTGTAATGTGACTTTAACATTTGTGTTTTTTCAGTCAATTTCTGAATTTTTAATCCTATTGAGCCATCACTTCCTGTTTCACAGAGCCTTCAGCTGAGCACAGCAGGGGGCAGACTGCAGGGCCAGGCCTGAGACCAGACCCCGCACCCAGTTAACTTGCTGTCACCCAATTCCCATTCTGAGCAGGCCTTCAAACCCCACCCAACCCATATTTTCTTTCTTTGTTCTTTAAATAGTTTTCAGCTACATCGAGACTCCTGCGGTTCCTGCTTTATGAGCCTTTTCTCCATGGTACTGTAGTAGTGTGCAGGTTTCCTCGCTGAAGATTGCACTATACCACAATACTATGAGGGTGAAGCTTGAGTGGTGGGTCATGCTGGAATACTGCAGTACCTTAAGGCAAGACTTTCTTGGGTTACATTGGAGTACCACGGTTCCTGCATCTCCCAGCCCCACAAGTACGGTGGGCATGTGCGTGTGTGTATATTAGATTTCACAGAGATGGGAATTCCTCAGATCCCTCATCATTAATACCATGGCACCCATTTTCTGAAACTTTACAGACCTGTTCCTATTTCTACATTGGTGGAGCATGCAAGGTTTCGCAGAGATTCATCAAGGGAGTGCAAAGAAAAAAGATTGGGAGGGGTCCTAAAACAGATTTGGGCACCAGTGCATTGCCCATATACTTTGTACTCCTGTGTAACGCAAAAATGGCTAGCCAGACTTGAATGAAATTTGGCAAAATTACTCATTATGGTGAGTAGATGATCTACTACAGGTAAGTAGGGTAGGTTTTTTTTGGTTTTTTTTCCCCTTTTTTTTCCCTTTGTTTTTTTTAAATTATAAAGCATTTTAACCTAGTGTTATATGTAATTGCTGTACTTTTGTGAAATTTCTCACTATTTTGCGGTATTTCACAGAAGTACCGTGGTACATAGCGATGACAATCATTATGTGATTTACTAATGACTGCCTTTACAAAAGTTAAAGGCAGCCATATTGTTTTTAGGTACACTTTTGCTGTGTTCTGTGTTTAGCCCTTTGATAAAGGTAAGTTTCAGATTTGATATTTTCCCTACCTATTGCTACTTTATTAAAGAGGGACTAGGTAGGAAGAAATATTTATACGTTTCTATATATTTTAAAAAATGTGTACCGCAGTACTGCCTCAGGAGTACTGCGGTACCAAAATAAAAGTTAACTCAAAATACACTTTTATACACTACGTTTTACAAATATAGTGTACTGCAATGTATTTTATATTTTTAACATATTTAAATATGCACAAAAAAATTCTATGGCGTAACACAGTAATACCTACAAATGATTGCGCCACTTAAGACAACATTTTTTTAAATGCACAGTTTGCTCCAAAGTTCTGTAAAAATATAGAGAAATGTATAAATACATTTCTCTATCTATTACCACTTTAATAATGTGTTAATAGGTATTGAACAACAATAAAACTTACTAGTTACCTATATCCAGGACTGTAACCTGAAATGCAGAATACGTTTCTAAAAACTTCATCTATATACTCTTTATTATTCTGTTAATATTATTTAATTTTCCAAGCAGTCATGGACCTCCTGAAGAGGCTTTGCGAACACCCAGGGGTCTCCGGACCACAGGTTGGGAACCACTGCTCTACATTATTCCAACATGCAACATTCCAGTTTATATCACTCAAATCTACTACACTCCACTATGTGCCATTCCACTCTACATCACCACACTGTACGCCAGTGACCTCAGCGCTATTCCACTCTGCACTACTCTACTGTATGCTACTCAGCTCTACTCTGCTACACTCTACACTACTCCACTTTACGCTACTCCAATACACCACACTGTACACCACTCCAAGGTACATCAATCGGGAATAAATATCCTGTTTAACCTAAATACATTCTTAGATGGAATTAATCCAGTCTAGTCTGACCCAGAAAAATTCATTTATGTATTTATTTTGTTATTCATAATATACTTCCATTTTACATATCTTTTTTCCTTTCAGTTTTTCACATTTTCATATACTTCATTTTTTTATTGTCCTTATTTTCTTCAAATTATTGTTATAACAAAGCCCACAAACTAGTTCCTTTATCCCACCAACAATGCAACAATAACAAAATCAAAACAATACAATAGAAAATGACTGATTTCCCAACTCGTAAATCAGTCTCTCTCATTTACCATGATGCTCATACACACTCCATACAGTCATTTTCCTGTCCCCCAAAGCAATGTTCTTCATCAAACAATCAAGGAGACTCCTCATTTAGTCTTTCATTGCTGTGTCCTGATTTGGGATCTTTAAACAGTATTGGTCAGTGAAGATTTCAGTGAATATCAAGTTCTTTTAACCACCTTCTTCAGGACCTATCACCCATAATCTTTCTTCTTTGACCCAGTACAACAAGTGGGGTAAATTAAATATGTTGATCCTAAATCAATGCTATATATCCAGTTTTGAGTGTCTTTTTTTTTTTTTTTCCTGTATCACCAAATTACTCATCCCCTGTCCAGTGAATGAGACTAGGGAGTGTCTATTCAAAAGTAATCCAAGTATTTGGTTTACCTTCCCAACTGACAAAACTCGAATCCCTTAATACACCAATAAGAATTACACTCACTCTTCTTTGGCTTGTCATAATGAGTACTCTAAAAATGCCTAATTTTCACCGTAGTGTGTTCCAGACAGGCGTCCTCAGAGTCAGAAGAACTCACTGTCATTCAATGGAGAGCCTTGAAAAGGCCACAATTTTTTTTTTTTATCTGTGGATTCTCCAGGGATCTGCAATACCGTTCAAACAAAAAATAAGTTTCTGGCCCTGATTGACTCCCCTGCCCCATATATGTTTTTTAATTATTTTTGTAGGACAGAGGAGTGAATCTCTGACTTCTAAAATGGCTGCAGCCACATTTTTGTTGATGTGCTGGCAGCTAGACATTTGTTATCTTTCGATCTGGTGGATCCACAGATGCTCTGCGTCTCCATATATATGAATATTTTTTAAACCTTCATTTATTTAAATATACTGCATGGGTTTACACCAATAACACAAAGCACACTTTCTGCAACAAGATCTAGTATTTTGCTAAATTTCTTGTAATTTCGGTCCGCAGTTTTGGCTGTAGCTGTGGCTGATTTGCCTATGGAATATTTCATGGGAAAAATACGTTAATGGACCACCTATTTTTCTCTGCTCCGTTTGACACATCACCCTGTAGTTTTCCAGGAAAGAACTGAAGTACTTGTGGGTTTTTTGGGGGGAAAGTTTCATAAAGATTTGTCAAACAACACTAAAGTTATTATTAAAGTTTAAAAAAATCCACTTCCTATGGAAACATGGTCCCAACAGTAACTATATATATATATATAGTATTTTTTCTGTTACTTTGGAGTACTTTATTTTAAGCGCCGAAATTAGCACACAGGAAACACCTGTGAACAAGGTCTGGTGAGACCGAAACGCGTCAGGGGATTCCTGTTTGTTTGTTTATGATCTCACTAATGTATTAAAAGTTAAGGTATTTTTGGCACAACGACAGAGTGCGGTTTTCTCTTGCTAAAACAGAAAGAGAATCTTGTTTTTTGAAAATATGGTTGTCCTGCCTCAAACCAGCACCACCGGAGAATTAAGTGCGCCGTAACACGCAGATCAGGACATCTTTTCTTATATATATATATATATATATATATATATATATATATATATATATATATATATATATATTGTTAGTAATGGGGTTTCTGGTTGGCTAAGGTGTGCACCTTAGCCAGGCAGAACCCACCCACTCTAGTCAGGGCAAGGGAGTTACACGTCAAAGATAACCCCTGCTCACCCCCTTGGTAGCATGGCACGAGCAGTCAGGCCTAACCCGGAGGCAATGTGTAAAGCGTTTGCACAACAAACGTGACACAGTAGATACACCGCAAAGAGACACAACACCAAGTTATGTAAAAATAAACTGTAATGCACAAAGCATAATCAGATCAAACATTACATGTTAATAATATCCTGCTACCTTAGCAGTTGTCAGAACATTACATAGGTTACTAATACGCTGCAATAATAAGCAGTAGGCAGGAATCACAGGAAGAAAGAAATACACTTGTCATAAAAGTATCATACATGCCCAAACCAGGAACATCATAAAGCCATATGACAAGTAATCAACACAATACAGTATGTCCGGTCCCTAAAAGGCACATTAGCACGTATATGGTGCAAAAAGACACAGGCTAACATAATTAATTCAACATGTCGATATTAGGAACATTTGAAGTCATATGTTCTGTGAGAGTACCTATTTTTATGCTTCCAAGGCACCTCTAGTGCTGCGATGTGGACAAGCGGGGCCCCCGGCGCTCCCTTTGCAAAACAGGGACCATATGTTGATCCTGGGGGGACGAGGGTGGTACGCACCCCCTCGGCTTTGGAGTGTCGGGCCCCTCCTGGGGCTCGCGCCGAAACTGGTGCTGACACGTTCTGGGGCCCCCTGGGTCGCAACTGACCCTCTTTGGAGGGGGAGAAAGTAGCTTAACTCCAATGGGGTTATCGATACCCCGAGCCACAGGGCTCCTTGGGGTGTGTTCCTGCCCAGCCGCATCACCTTAGGTGGCAGTCAGGGGCGAGAAGGCAGGCTGATGCGTCGCTTCAAGGGAGGGGGACCTCCCGAGGCTGTGACTCCACGTAGAGGGGAAGGGGAGGGGGCACACCTTAAGCTCTTCAGAGACGGCAGCCTGCTTCCTCCTTATGGTACCCACACCCTGATGCGCGAACACCTCTCTGGTCGCATCAGTGATTTGGACCCAGAAGTGGATGTCGGATGGTGCTCCAGGGGCACTTGATGAAGCGCAAGGGTGACGCACCTGGTAGTAACAACACCCGGGCTGCGGTGATGATTTCCAACAGTGACACGATTCGAAGCGCTAAAAGAGAAGAACACCAGAAGCGCTCACTGCGCGCTTCAGCACTACAGGGGAAGCGCTCACAAGGTGCTATGTTTCCAAGCAAGGGCGCTTCCCTAGGCACTATAGAGGTTCCAGCTTACGCACTCTTTGTGCTGTCGGCCGTTGCAGGGCTCGGGGCCACTGCACCGTGCCCCTGGAGACAGAAGGGGGGGAGCACAGGGCTACCAGGCCCAAAACAGGCCAACACAAGGGATGCAGATGGTGGCAGATCCTCCTAGTGACCCAGCAGGTCACAGGCCAGCACAGCAGCAGCAGTCCAAGGTGGGTCCTGGTGAGTCCTATTCCCAGCAGTGTCCTGTGTCCAGTTCCAAGTAAGTTTCTGGTGTCCCAAGAATGTCTAAATTGTGGGGAAAAATCCCCTGAACTTATACTCAGTTTATTGTGTGTTTCACAAAGAGAGGGGAGAGGAGGTTCCAACCAGTTACAACTGGTTCTGGGAGTGCTCCCTCTCTCCTCCAGCACAGGCTCCAAATATCAGTTGGGGGTAAATGACCGTTTTGTGTGAGGCCAGGGCACAGCCTTTACAAATTCAGGTGTGCCCTGCCTCTCCCTTCTCTCAGTCCAGGCAGACTGTTAAGTATGCATATGCACCGCTGTGACACCTCCACCCTCCCTGTGTACAGAGTGTCTGAAAAGTATGCACAAAGGCCAACTGTCACTCTGCCCAGACGCGGATTGGAGTCAAGCTGCAAAACACCAGGGTCATAAGCACAGAGAAATGCTCACTTTCTAGAAGTGGCATTTCTGTAACAGTAATAAAAAATCCACTTACACCAGTAAGTAGCATTTCTTAATACCATTACATCCATATCAAACATGCCTAAGCTACCGAGCATAAATCAGTCAATACCCTCTAGACATAGGTCAGGGCATTTCCAATGCAATCCTATGAGAAGGCAGCACTCTCAGCAGTGAGAAACCAAATAGGCTGTTTGTCACTACCAGGACAGGCCATATTACTAGGCACATGTCCTGCCTTCTACGTACATAGCACCCTGCTCATAGGGCTAGCTAGGGCCTACCTTAGGGGTGACTTTCATGTAGTAAAAGTGGAGTTCTGGGCCTGGCAGGGAAATTTAGATGCCAGGTCTCTGTGGCAGAAAGCTGCACACTCAGGCCCTGTGCTAGCAGGCCTGAGACAGGTTTGAAAGGCTACTTCAGTGGGTGGTGCAAGTAGTGCTCCAGGCCCACTAGTATTTAATACACAGGCCCTGGGTATAGGGATACCACTTTACAAGGGACTTGCCAACAATCATATCAAGTTTACAAGGGAGAGAACATGCACTTTAGCCCTGGTTAGCAGCCAGAAAGGGTCAGAATAATTAGGAGGAGAAGGCAAAAAGGTTTGGGGAATGACCCTGTAAAAAGGGCCAGTTCCAACATGACCCCCTACCAGCCTAAAGCCAGGAGGAACCAATAAATTACCTTGATGGACTTCCCTGCTTGAGGCGATAGAACAAGGACTCTGGCCCACAACTGCAGGGGCATGATCCAGTTCTACACCAATCTGAACCCAGTTGGATACCTCGTCTATGCTCCCTAGACAATCTAAGCTAACCGAAGGATGTGTCCTAGTTGTCTGTGGCCAGAGCCAGGTCCCAGGCCATCCCGGGGTCTCTGGTTTCTGAAACCTTTCTGAGTTGGGGGGAGGGGGTAGCCCCAGGTGCATACATAACATCCTCTCTCCACTCTGCTTCCCACCAGTTCAGGGGTTACACCCTGCCACTGGTCCTCTAACCTAGGACCTGGCCCCATATCCTGAATAGGGGTCAGAGGAAAGTCCTTCCTCACCCTACCTCTCCTTCAAGGGTTCCGTACGCTCTGTGTCGGAGTGGTACCCCCAGAATCCAGAACTGCCAGGGCGCTGGTGTCAGTCGTTCTGGTCAGCTCACCCACCAGTTCAGGGGAGCCCCTCTATAACTGGTTTCCCAACCCAGGGTCCTTCCCCGCTGGCTGAGCTGGGGTCAGGAAAGACCCTTTCCTCCTCCTGCCCCTTCTTCTAGAGTTGCGCACCCTCCCACCAGGAGTGATACCCCTACGAGTATCGGTAGAGAGACTGAGTAGGGTTGCCCTGGACCTGGTCTTCCACCTAGGATCTGTACCCTTGGGTGAGACTGGAGTTAGGGGAGAATTGGCCCCCTCCTACAAACCCCTCAGTGGAAGCATCTGCATCCTCCTTTGTGGGGTGGTGCTGCTGGTCAGCAGAGCTGGCGGGACACTGGTCTCAGTTGTCCCTCCCAATCCTTTTGACACTAGGGATCCTTTTTAGTGGATCGGTCTTCGGTAGTGACTAATTTCCTGCCTTGGAGCCCCCTCTGGGTGCTGTCCAAGACCTGTGGTGGGGTACAGGACCATCTTGGACCTGCACCTTCCCCACTCAGAACCTCGTCGTGGTCACTTAAGTTCCTGCCCTGGGGCCCCTTCTGGGTGCCGTCCAAGACATGCCTTGGGGTACAGGGCCATCTAGGACCTGCACCCTCCCCGCTCAGAACCTCACCTAATTTACCCTGACCCCTTGATGGAATGAACCTAAGCCATTCCCTTTCGGATCACCCCCTTGTACCTTACCAGCTCCTCTAGCACTCAGCCAGAGGTTGGCCTTCTTTGCAAGTTCCCTGAGGTCAGAGAACTTACTCTGTGACAGGTATTGGCGTAGCTCAGGAATACAGCAACGGAACATGTGCTCCCTTACAATGAGATTGAACAGCCCTTCATAAGTGGTTGCTGTGCTACCCTCCACCCATCCTTCTAGTGCTTTGCAGCAATTCCCCACAAAGTCCACCCAAGACTGGTGAGACCGCTTGCTGCTGCCTCTGAACCTCAACCTGTAGTCTTCAGGAGTGAGACCATACCTTTCTGTCGGCCTTTTTGATGAGGGGATACTCCTGCCTGTCACTCCCTTCTAGGGCCAGTAGGGCATCCCACCACACCTTAGGAATATAGCTCCCTAGGCCAGTGCCCCAATCCTTCTCGAAGATCCTGTGCACAAATAGAGCTTCCTCATACTCCCTCAGCCACTGACCTAGGTTGTCCCCCTCCTTGAACCCAGGCACTAAATCTGTGGGTATGTAGGGATTGTGCTTAACACTACAATCAATGCTGCCACCAATGGACTCCACCTGCAGTGCTGATGAGTCCAGATTAGTCAGACTGGGCTCTAGAGCGAGTCTTTCCCTGGCAAAAGCCCTTTCAGCCTCTGCCATCCTGTCCTGAACTAAGGCCTTTTCGACCTCAGCTCATCTCTCTTCTACAGCTAGCTGGGCTAACTGAAGCCTCAGATTCCTCTCTTTCCGCCTATCTCTGAGCTCAGGCGACAGGGGATGGGAAGTGGCGCTGCTGTTTGGCAGGGACCCAGTAAGACACTCCCTATCTATGGTGTCCTCTCTCTCTACTTGCGTCCCTGGCCAGTCATCTTCTCCCTCAGTGTCTACCTCTCTGGGACCACTGTCCCCCTGGTGTGTGGACTGGAGACCCTCCCACTCAGTCCTCACTACTCTCATGGGTCTCTTTAGGGTCTCCCTCAGAACTGTCCCCCACTTGAGCCTCCTTTACTGTTGCTATCCAGTGTGCCTCCTCAAAATTAAAAAGGGCTCTCTTGAAGACCATCACATTGGATTCTCCACACATAACAGGAAGACCTCTTTCCCTGCAGAATCCCTTTAACTCTTTTAGAGTGTAATACCACAATTCATCCATGTCAAAGGTAGACTCCATCTTGATAAGCGCACAACACAGGCGTAAAACAACCAGAGTCCAAAGTGCAAGTATATGATACAGGAGCACTAAATTAAAATGACTGGTTTGAGAGAACAGGAGAATATTTTTTTTTAAAAAGAGAATTAGAACATTAAGTGGTCTAAGTGCAGTTTGTGGTGCACCAGTAAGTCACAATGTTATTGTGCAGGCCAAAGTCCTATCCCTCCGCTGCCACCAATGTTAGAAATTGAGTTTCTGTTTGGCTAGGGTGTGCACCTAATATATATATATATATATATATATATATATATATATATATATATATATATATATATATATAGTGTTTTTGAGTTGTTTTTCCTTTTTTTTGGGGGGGGGCGTTAACCACTTCCCCCTTTTTGAAATCCCTTTACAACAAACTGACCCCAAAGTCTAAAACTCGTTACCTCCCTTCATTGCAACCTGCTGCTTAACCATAAAAGCCCCTTAACTCCCTTTACCAGTACCTACCCCAAAACCCTAGAAATCCCTTACCACCCTTGACCACTAACCTCCACAGAATCCCAAAATTACCTTACCTCCATTTACCAGTAACCCCTTATTCCTAGAAAACCCTCACTTCCCTTTGCCGCTACACATCCCTGAACCCTGAAAACTGCTCATCATCATTTACCACTACCCAACTGTGAACCCTTGAAGTCACTTACCTCTTTTTACCCACCTGACCCCTAGAAACCCCTCACAACCCCTTACCACTAACAGTCCTTGAACCTTAAAAAACCCTTACCTCCATTTACTACAACCCCCTCTGAACCCTAAAAGCCACTTACTTCACTTTACCACTAACTGCCCCTGAACCCTAAAAACCCCTTAACTCTGTTTACCACTACTCATCTCTGAATGCTAAAAAAACTCTATCCCACTACCCTTCCCTGACCCCTAAAAACCCTCCTATCTCCCTGTACCACTACCCACCACTGAAGTTTCTGAGGTCATCTAGGAGTTTCCAGCTACCTGGGCCTGTTAATTGCTCCCCCATCAGGAATGCAAATTGGGCCTCGACAGGGAACATTAGGACTTGGGTGTAGCTGGGAGAGGGTCACCCTGCCAGAATGGGAGTGGTTGATCTGTTCCCTGTATACTTACATTTTAAAGGAGCTGCCTCTGCACACTTCCAAAGAACTTGACACCAACGTTTTGTCACCCCAGTCATCTTGGGGCCTAGGGAGGGAGGAAAGAAATCACAGACGATCTGTGGTGGAAAAATTCCAGAAGTTTCTTTCACTTCAGGGCTAGCATCAGGTATAAACAGTAGGTGCTTAAACCAACTCTTCAGTACATTCCTGGACCTGTAGAAGACTTCCAAAGGGCTGCCTTGCACTCAGAGAGCTGCCCTGCTGCTTGAAGCCTGCCTTTTGTGTCAGAGGACTACCCTGCTACTATAGGCGTGCCTTGTTCTTTGGAGACCTACCTTGCTCTTTAGAGGCCTGCCCTCAGGCTGCTTGAAGCCTGCCTTGCTACTTGAAGAAGACAGGATAATCTCTTTGAACCCAGTACTACCAGAGTGACTCCAAGGGCCTGATTTCCTGTTCTGAGTTACAAGGGCACAGCAAGTTCCAGGTGCCTTCCTGCAACTGTCCGTCTGACCTTCTGCAACTGGCCCTGCTTGGACCTACCTCCAACTAGACCTGCCTAAGCTCTGCTGGCCTCTGCTGGAGTTAGTTCCTGATCTCCAAGATGTGTTTCCACAGGTACTGAACCCATGGCTGGCATCAGTTCCACCTGTGTGATCCTGAATTTCTGAAGTCTGCACTCCGGACTTTGAGAAGGTAACGTTTTCAGCTGGACTAACCTAGTCACTGTATCTGACCTGCACTCCATCGTGGTCATCCTAAACTTGTGATTTCCCGGCCTAGCACTTCCTGATACCCACCGTTAGCACTTTTTTTTTCATGGCGCTATTTTTACTTAAACCTTTGAAATTTAATATCTCTGATTCTACTGATTAGATTTTTGTCCTTTTGGTCTTCTTTTGTGGATTACATTTTACTCAATTTATCTAATTTGGTTTGGGATTTTTCTTGTGTTGTGCTTTCACTTCATTACTGTTTGCATGCTGCATAAATGCTTAACGCAGTGCCTCTTAGTTAAGCCTGACTGCTGAGGATATCAGAGGGTTAAGCACAGGTTAATTTAGTGACTTTTATGATTCACCTTCAGAAGGATTGTGGTAAATGCTTGCAAAAGGTTTTCACCCCCCCTCAGTCAAAAACTCAATTTCCTTTCAGGGTTGATAGAACATTATTGTTCCAGATGTATTTGTAGATGGTAGCAGCTTTGAAAAGAGGTTCCGGTGGAGGTTAGTTGATTTGTATGATTTAGCAAGGAGGCTCAAAATTGAATTCAAGTTAGATCATGCCCTTAATATTCTTGTTCCATGAGCATCTTATATCTTAATTTCCAAGTGTTCATTATTACCAAGGGTGTGTCATTCCTAAAGGATTTGGAATGGAGGTGATAGAGTTTGTAAATTGTGGATTGATGTTGTATATGCCACTCTTCAGCCAGGTGCTCCAGAATATAGTAGTCTGAAGCTGGTGCAACCTATCTATACAGCCATCCAGTTCTAGAGAGACAAACGTGCCTGTAGTATTTAGAATGCTTGGGCTAATCTTGCATCCTGATTTGTACTAAAATTCCAGAAAAGTTGACAACACAGAATTTTTTCATAGGTGGGGTTTCTTGTTTGGGGATTTTGGATCATAATATTTGGTTGACTTCTCAAAGGAAGGATGGCGGAAAGTGAGTAGAAACATGGAGAATATAGAATAAGTAGAGTGAGCATAATCCACTTTAACAGGAAGGGTTAATGGCAAGGCCAACTCCAGTGCATATAGGAGTCTCAGCGCCAGAACTCATAACCTCTAAAGATCGCGGTGTAGGGCCTTGCAGTCTTTGAAGCAAAGACTTGCAGATTGATGGGAGCATAGGAGTGCCAAGTCCTAAGACACAAATAGGTTTGTTCTTAGTGCTTGTTGTAAAAATTATGATATAGCAGCCAAGCAATACACCAATAGGTTTGCAAGCCGAAAAGAACTGATTGTATGAACCCAAGTGGCAAAATATCAAGCTGCAGAGGCTTACAAGGTAGCCCCAAGCCAAGCTAATCAGCTGGAGAAGGCTAAATCAGAGAGACTCTTACATAAATCAACACGTATAGGAAGTGTTGTGACAATGGTGAACAGTCCCCTCCTGCATATTGCACCCATCTCTAGGAGCAAGGATGGATTAGCGACTGAGAGAGTCTGATCTTGAACTAGAATGCTCTAACCACTTATTGCTAATCATTAGATAATCTTGAAAAGGTGATCATGTTGAGATAGTCTTCTACTTTCTGTCTAGATGTTTTGTTTTTCATCAGAATTCTGTCACTTAAAGGGTGACTTAAAATGTGTGTTTTTCTGCAAATGTACATGGAGTTACAGACTGAATTTCGTCTTATGCTTGCATAATTGCAGCAAGGAAGGACTTGATCGTTAAAGACCTAGAAATGGTGTGAGAGCAGACAGCAGCACAATAGTTGATCCTTAAAGTTTCCTGGCACCAGATGTCACAGGTGTACAAGTAGCTTCACAAAATGGAAGGCTCCTAAATGCATACTTCAGGCTTTTTGCCTTATTACTCTGACCCTTAACATGAAAGTAGGACATGGCTGTGGTCCTGGGTAAATTTCCACTATTATCTGTCTGAGCAAGGGATCTTCTGCCATGCAGGCAGCTTACCAGCAAACAGTGAGAGAAGCTGCAGTGCTATCCCAGCTGGGAAATTCTACTGGAGAATGTTTGATCACAGAACAGTTTAACAAATTGAAGCAGCACCCTCAGGACACTTTGATAAATTGATGCAAATCATGGAAATCTATGCAAGACTTGGACTCTTCCATTGGTGTATGTTTCAAAATCCAAAAGGCTCAAATAAGATACTTTACAACTGGACCAAAAAGAAGGGTAAGCGTGGGTTATCAGAATGGTGGAAATGTCATAAAAAAGTCAAAGTTTTAGTTTGGAGTTTACTTTTAAGTGAAAAGTGAAGGTACTCTCCTTAGACAAGAAGACTATGGTCAGAGAAGCAAATCTGCCTGTAGATGCCCCTTTACTTTATGGTACTGCATTTCACCAGCGATTAATTTGCCCCTTGAATAGTAAAAATATGGCTGGTTTATTGGAATGTTGCATTGCGAAGTCTAATTGCCAATATCATAGAGGGTGACTTGCCTGGAGTTTTCGAAGGTACAGTCATTATATCACCAGGCCAAAGGTAGAGCTTTTGGGGGTGAATTGTATTAATCTTTTTGAAACAGTTACTTATTACCCTCTGCAGTAGACAAGCCCCAAGTGATTATTTTACTTTGCAGAATAACAGTATGGACTCAAGCAAGAATCCAAGTTCAACGACTATTGCAGTGTTATACCTAAAAAAAAAACAAGGTGACCTGCGAACAGAATGCAACAAAAGTGACTAGAACGCAGTGTGTGTATCGAGCCAAATAAGCAATTTCTGCCAGTCTAGTAACCACCATTTAGTGAAGGATAGGACTGTTTCAGAACCCCATCTGTTTGGCTCAGTCTGCCAAAAGGCATCCTCTTGAAAGCAATCTATGGAACAATAATCATGTACCAAGCAACAGTGGGTTGACCTGACCCACAACCTGGCAGCTCACTTTTAGAAATGAGGCAAAATCATTGCATTTGGTTGTGGCAAAGCTTACACCCACTAAGACTAGTTTCAATGGATCATATCCTGTCACACAGAACATCCTTCTGTTAGAATGGGCCCATCGGATTTGGCTAAGGCTAGAATAATCAACGGTCCATATACTGGAGCTCCCTTGGCAGTTCTTTACCCAGCCAGTCACCCTAGTAGTTCTCTTAATCACCTCGTTTATTGCCTCTTTTCTGTCATTCAAGATATCAGCTTAATCCTACCTAGAGTAATGACCCAACCTCTATCCACTCCTCTGCAGGAAACATTACTTTGCTCAGCATAACTTCAAAAAGTCAGCAAGTCCATGCCAGCACCCCTGCCCCATGCAGGACAACCTCACTCTCCATTTTGAAGGACAAGTCGTTGCTTCTCATAGAAGCAGATAAACCAGGCAAGATAGAACGATTGTCTCAGATCCGTGGACAAAACTACTTGATCGTTTGACACATTACTGATACCACCACCTCACTGGGTACTGGGTGGACGACTTACATATGCTAACTGTGGCAATTTAACAGCAAAAAAAGACCCATGTAGGCTGTTTTCATTGGAAAGTTCACATTATGCGGAAACATAGCATGTGTTTAGCATAACAAATTAATAAATGTTAAATGCATTGCAATTAATGAAACTCCGTTTAGGAAATCTAGATCCACCTCTACATTGTTTCCTTATTAGATTTTTTTACCCATTGATCATAGTGGTGGTGATGTGGGAGGCTTCCGTACTAGCCGAAAGATGGCCTCTGAAGAGATAAAACATTTGTGTCCATCCTACTCGAGAACAAATCATGCAGTTTTGCAGAACAGGGTAGGCTGAAGCTTTTGTGGAGTGAAGAAGAATAGAAGGCCCAGAGCGCCTGCGTTTTGATGGCCATGAAGGTAATACTCTGCAACATCGGAACACTTCAAGGTCATCGTGCAGAAATCTGCATGACAATAACGCCACAGCCTCGCTTCAATCAGACATATCTGTCCGCACTAATTAAAAATAGATTTTCCCTGAGCTAGAGATGATATTGATTGATTAAGTAAAGAATTTCAGGTCATTTCAGGAAACCAGCTTGAAAGATGAAGACGTAATCACTAAGTGAGTAAATATTTGACAAAGCAAGATCAGATAGGAGCAAACCTTAAATATTTGATTAAGCACATCGGTTTTGTTTGATCCTGTTTCAACGCACGTGCTTTATTTGCACACACCAATCGAATTTACATTTGCTTTTGCACACTTTGTATTCGCACTACACTTTTGAAAAGGGATAGAGTTATCTTTAATCACTGCTGTTTACGTGTTGAAGTTTAACAATTTGTCACTGTCTTCATATTTCTCCTATTTTGTCCTGAAAAGGCAATTACACTGTCTTTAATTTTTATAATTACTCAGAATTTTAACATTTTAAAATTGCAAAAGTCATGTAATCAAACAACAAGCGAAAACATGTTGATTAACAGAGAATTTAAATGAAAAAGTGCTATGAAAGTTTCGTGATGGTGATCGGGGATCTTAAGTGCATTTTCTAACTTTGTGTTGAAGCTGAAAATCAGATCGCATCGTATGATCTATTAGATCATGGGTACTCACAAACTTTTTCTCGGGGGCCAAAATTGCAGTATGGTTTGCGGCCGAGGGCCGCACTGAAGTGACAGCGGGGGGCGGGGCTTAGAGGGGGAACAACCACCCCACCCCCTTTTTCAAAACAATGCCCCTACCCCAGTAACACACACAGCGCGCACACATACAGCGCCATCTGCTCTCACCCCTACCCCAGTAACACACACAGCGCGCACACATACAGCGCCATCTGCTCTCACCCCTACCCCAGTAACACACACAGCGCGCACACACAGCGCCATCTGCTCTCACCCCTACCCCAGTAACACACACAGCGCCATCTGCTCTCACCCCTACCCCAGTAACACACACTGCGCCATCTGCACACAGCGCCATCTGCTCCCACCCCTACCCCAGTAATACACACAGCGCCATCTACACACAGCGCCATCTGCTCTCACCCCTACCCCAGTAACACACACAGCGCCATCTGCTCTCACCCCTACCCCAGTAACACACACTGCGCCATCTGCTCCCACCCCTACCCCAGTAACACACACAGCGCCATCTGCACACAGCGCCATCTGCTCTCACCCCTACCCCAGTAACACACACTGCGCCATCTGCACACAGCGCCATCTGCTCCCACCCCTACCCCAGTAATACACACAGCGCCATCTGCACACAGCGCCATCTGCTCTCACCCCTACCCCAGTAACACACACAGCGCCATCTGCTCTCACCCCTACCCCAGTAACACACACTGCGCCATCTGCTCCCACCCCTACCCCAGTAACACACACAGCGCCATCTGCACACAGCGCCATCTGCTCTCACCCCTACCCCAGTAACACACACAGCGCCATCTGCTCTCACCTCTACCCCAGTAACACACACTGCGCCATCTGCACACAGCGCCATCTGCTCTCACCCCTACCCCAGTAACACACACTGCGCCATCTGCACACAGCTCCATCTGCTCCCACCCCTACCCCAGTAACACACACAGCGCCATCTGCTCTCACCCCTACCCCAGTAACACACACAGCGCCATCTGCTCTCACCCCTACCCCAGTAACACACACAGCGCCATCTGCTCTCACCCCTACCCCAGTAACACACACTGCGCCAACTGCACACAGCGCCATCTGCTCTCACCCCACCCCAGTAACACACACAGCGCGCACACATACAGCGCCATCTGCTCTCACCCCTACCCCAGTAACACACACAGCGCGCACACACACAGCGCCATCTGCTCTCACCCCTACCCCAGTAACACACACACACAGCGCACACACACAGCGCACACACACACAGCGCAATCTGCTCTCACGCCTACTCCAGTAACACACACTACATTAAAAACAAATAAATAAATAACCAAAGAGCCTTACCTGACTCAAAGCACTGTAAAGATGCCACAAATGTGGAACAGCAGGCAGGCAGGCGGGCAGCAGACGTGGAGCCGGTGACAGGAAGCAGACGACCAAAGCCCCATAAAAGTTAGCTGCAAGCGCTGACTTTTATGGGGCTTTGGCTTCCAGGATCGTCAGGGCAACGCCATAAACAATGTCCGCCGTATGTAAACATAGAGGAGGGCCGCGGGAGCATGCTCCCGCGACCCTCTTCTATGTTTACATACTGCTGCCATTATGATGTGGCGTTTGGTGTGCGTCTCGCGGGCCGCCAAGCTAGGTCCGTGGGGCCGCTGGCGGCCCGCGGGCCGTACTTTGAGTACCGTTGTATTAGATCATGTACAAATCTGGAAATTCTTTCAATATACTTAAAAGCATGTATATTTTTTCTTTTTAATGTTGTATTACTTTTCCAGAGCAGCTGATGACAATTTATTTTGGCAATATGTCGATGTGCAGCTATTATCTAGTTCAGACTAGGAATTTCCTATCTTTTTCTAAAATTATTTTTACTCCACCATGAGGATTTTCATTCTCGATAGTTTAATGGTTGGTTGTTAAAGGATCACTTATGAAATCATTCCAAATTAGGAATTCTACTTTGTGTTTTGTTATATGCCTAGCTAATGTTGTTACAATGATGCAGTCACAGGCATTTTTAAACACTGGATTCTTCACAAAAATTATGAAACTCCATCCTCATGCAGGATGTGCTCTATACACCTGAAGCCATCCAACAGGACCTACTTTGTTGGATTACTCCATATTGTTAATGTAAAGATCAGTTAAGGTTCACGGGAGGATTATTTTTTTTTATTTTTATTTTTTACTGACGGCGCGTGCTGTCTCTCGCAGAGCTTTTGCCCACCCATTCTGAATGTATTTGGTGAAGCTAGGGCTGTGTGCTCCATGAACTGCTTGTGTTCTCCTTATGTGTTGAAACTTTTTATTGTTTATTTGAAGCAGTTAATGAAAAAGGCCATCCAAGACCTCTACGACGGATCCAAGTGATACAATACATCACAACAAGCATTGGCAAAACCAATAGGTCTTGCCTATACAAGAACTATTAGCTTTGTAAGAATGTTTTAGCTATGTTGTATACCTGCACAGCTCCTGTTCAGTATACCTGAAAGCTGGTGGGGGAAAGGAGAGTGGCATAGAGTGTTGTAGTGGAGTAGTGTAAAGTGTTATGGAGTGGCTTAGAGTTGAGTGGCGTTGTTTGGGATGAAGTGGAGTGTCATATAGTGTTGTGGAGTGTCATGGAGGTGCCAGTGTCATGGAGTGGTGTAGAAGAGAGTGGAGTGACATAGAGGGTTCTGTGTATAGTGTTGTAGAGTAGAGCGGCATGCAGCGGAGTAGATTATCAGAGTGGAGTAGTGTAGGAGAGTGGAATAGCATAGAGTGGAGTGGGACAGAATGGAAGAGTGGAGTAGTGTGTCATAGAATAGAGTGGAGTAAAGGGGCATTGAGTTGCATAGAGCATCATAGAGTGGCGTATTGGCATAGTGTATTAGATTTTAATGGAGTAGAATGCCATTGAGCAGAGTATCATGGAGTGGAGTGTTGTAGAGTAGTACAGTTATGCAGTTATGCAGTGTTGATTGGCATAGAGTGCAGTGGTGCAGAGTGCATTTGCGTAGAGTGTAGTGAAGTAGAGTATATTGGCATAGAGTGCAGTGGTGCAGAATAGATTGCAGTGTTGTAGAGTGCAGTGGCATAGAGTAGATTGTTTCAGAGTAAAGTAGTGTAGAGTGGAATGGTGTGGAGTGCCGTGGAATAGAGTGCAGTGGCTTGGGATGCAGTGGGGCGGAGTAAATTAGAGTGGCATAGAGCGGAGCATTGAGCCCATTGGTGGAGAGTGCAATCTTGCACAGTAAAGAGTTGAAGAGTGCAGTGGCATAGAGTGCATTGGCATCGAGAGCATTGGTATAGAGTATAGTGGTTCAGAGGAGAATAGAGTGGCATAGAATGCAGTGTCAATGAGTATATTGGCATAGAGTGCAGAGGCACAGAGTCAAGTGGCATTTATTTCAGTGGCTGAGAGAGCAATCTTTCAGAGTAAAGTATTGTAGAGTGCATGGACCTAGAGTAGAGTGGTGTAGAGAGCAGTGGCATAATCTCCAATGGTGCAGAGTAGAATATCGTGGTGTATATTGCAATGATGTAGAGCAGCAGAGTGCAGTGACAGAGTAAAGTGGTGTAGAGTGGAGTGGTGCAGTGGCGTAGAGTGGAGTCATGCAGAGTAGAGTGAACTGGCCTAGTATGAAGTGATGTAGAGTTCAGTGGTGCTTCGTAGTGTGGAGTAGAGTGGTGCAGAATAGAGTGAAGCGTCGTAGAGTGGCATAGAGTAGAGTGACAAAGTGGAGTTCTGCAGAGTAGAGTGAAATGGCCTAGACTCAAGTGGTGTAAAGTGCAGTGGCGTAGAGTAGAGTGGTGTTGAGTATAGTGAAGTGGCGTAGAGTGCAGTGGTGCACAGAAGATTAGTGTGGTGCAGAGTGTAGTGGTGTAGAGTACAGTAGAGTGGGGCAGAGTAGAGTGCAGTGGCATATAGTTGACTGGCGTACAGTGCATTTGATTAGAATGCAGTTGTGTAGAGTGATGGAGAATAAAGTGACATAGAGCGCAGTGGTATTAAGTAGAGGGTTGTATGACATTACAGTGAAAGCTTTTATCACACCATGCAAGTCTTTCACGCATATGCCTTTACAGTGAAATGGTAAGTATATATTAGGACAGTGAAAACCGTGTGTGTGTGTGTGTGTGTGTGTGTGTGTGTGTGTATACATATATATATGTGTGTGTGTACACTTACCTGATATGTACTTACCACTTCAGTGTAAAGGCATTGTGATAGCCAGTAGGTAGTTATAGTTAGGACCATAGAGTTTTTGCTTTGCTACTAACTTTAGTGCCGTTTGATGAACCCTCATAAAATGTTCAAAACTAGTTTGCCACACACTGTTGCTGCTGTGTGGAAAGTTTTGGGGTGATTCGTCTAGGAAAGGGGGTCCTAAAAAACTTCCCCATGCAATGTCTGTAGGGATTTTGCCTTTTTTAACACGGCTACAGCCCATACCACTGAAAAGATTTACACCAAATGTGTCAGAAAGGTAGATATTGTTCCAGAAAGATCTCTTGTTATTATTTGGTGCAAATCTGTTCAATAGTCTTGAAGTTACAAAAGAAATAAAGATTTGTATATTTAGGGACGGGGATCCTTCACGGATCTACCGGCGGGAGACGTGGATTCTGGGGCAAAAGCAGGGCTCTGATTGGCTGGCCACAACTTCTTTGTCGGCTCGGCTGGGGAGGGGAATTAGAACATGAATACTGACATAAAGAGTTATATTACTTTATTTTTATTTTTAAATCGAAAAATCCCTTGAAAAGCCGGGGGTTACAGGGGTGTTATAGTTAGGTTGATGTTTTAACCACACAACACCATGGAAATTCAGCAGTTCTAGCTATAGTTTGCTTATCTGGCGAAACTAACTTTGTGCCTTAAAGTAACTTTAGAGCATGAGTTATAGTTTCTTAACTTAGGTATAACAAAGTATAACTATACCTGCTTAATGTCTATGATTGTGTGGGTAAAACATCAACCTAACTATAACGTTCCCTGTAACCTTTGTTTTTTACAATGAATATATATATACATGTATATATATACATGCACCTTTTTTTTACAGCTATATATGTGTGTATGTACAATATATATTTATATATTCCCTTAGCGACGCTTAACCCCTAAAGTCTCCCACCCCAAAACTCTAAAAATACCCTTACACCCAGTTCATTGGGAAAATGTATAGTGCATCTCCTACACTACAGCTGCTAAAGGACGCCAAGTTAATGAATCCAGTCTGTAACTTTGCCAGTGTAATTGTTCCTCAAGCGGTTTCATCAGATAACTATTAGAGGTAGTACTGCAGAGAAAACACAATTGAGTGTTTTTTCATTATTTTACTGTTGTAGCGGACTGCGTGGGGAGCCTGAAGACCCCCCCAGCCGGCTCACCCAGGGCTGTCATTGCTTCTGCATGCAGGGAGCTGCTGGTAATGCAGCTCCCTCTATACTGGAGCAATACTTTCACCTCTTTTCCTGCCCGTATGTATGCACAGACAAAGAGATGAAAACTCTGCTTTCAGCAAGCAGGAGCATTTTGACAGCTCCCGCTTGCTAGGGTGTTAGAGTATTTGTACCCTGACCCCCGACCCCCCCCCGCCCCCCACCCGCCCCCCACCCTTTTAGGGATGTCAACATTTCCTGGTTGAAGTATTGACAGCCAGTCAGATCTCTGCATGAGATCGGGTGTATTCATGAAGTCGTCGTGACCCTAGATACACGTATGTGGATTTCCTTTAGTTTCCATAAAACTCCTGAACGGATTTATACCAGATAACAAAAAGTGTGCTTTCTGTACCATAAGCTATCTTTTTGTCAAATTTGGTGTAATTCCGGCCATAGACCTGGGCTGTAGTCGTGTTCAAAATTCCAATGGGAATAAAAATTGGGAAAGCCCTTTTTTATTATTTTTAACCATCCCGTTTTTCTCTGCTCCTTTTGCTGGATCACCCTGAAAATTTGTGTGTACAAGAGCCTTGGGCACACTTTTATTGGAAAATTTCATAAAGATACATTAAACTGCCCTAAATATATAGCCAAGTCAAAAACTCCTTTTCTATGGAAACTAGGTCCTAACTATAACTACCTACTTGTGTTAATTAATATATATATATATTTATTTACCACTTTGTTATAAAGGAATTGCATGGTAAATGTTGCTTAGTAAAGGCTGTTTCTCAGAGTAGAGTGTTGCAGAGTATCGTGATGTGCAGTGGGTTAGAGTGCACTGGTTTTCAGTTAAGTGGTGTAGAATGCTGACACATAGTAGAGTGCAGTTGCATAGAGTGGTTTGTTTCAGAGTAGAGTAGAGTGGAGTGTTGCACCGTAGAGTACAGTGGTGTAAAGTAGAGTGCAGTGATGCAGAGTAGATTAATGTGACATAGAGTGGAATGGCATAGAGTGCACTGGCGTGGAGTGGTACAGGGTAGAGTGCATTATTGCAGAGTAGAGTGGCATAGAGTGAAGTGATGTAGAGTGCAGTAGCATGGAACAAGTGGTGCATAGTATAGTAGTGTGGGGGTAGAGTGCATTGGTATAGAGTAGAGTGGTGTAGAGCAGAGAAGTGTAGGGTGATGCAGAGTAGAGTGCAGTAACAGTGTTGAGTGGAGTGGCCTAGAGTGCAGTGGTGTGGAGTGGTGCAGAGAACAGTGGAGTAGTCTAAAGTGGAGCAGGGGCATAACCAAGGCCCCCACGATGTGGGCGTCTCAGAGCTCCATGGGACCCCTCAGCACAGCACGTAGCCTGAGTAAGTCTGGAGAGGGGCTCCCTCCATGTTCTGTGCAGGGGGGCCACCTCTATTTGTGTTACGCCACTGAAGTGGAGTTTGCAAGGTGTGGTAGTGTGCTTCCATTACAAACAACACATCTTCAATTGAAAAGACCAATACGTTTGCACAGACATGCAGTTTTACTGATATACAGCGCACAAACAATAATGTGTGGAAACTTCATCACCTAGTGTCTTGATTTGTTTTGATCCTATTAAAATATTTGTTTCCACTACACATCAAAATTACCCGAAAATGAGCTTAATTTGTGTTGTCCTAATTTTGTTATGTTCTGAAATATCTGCACAGCTCATTTAGACATTTAAATTTTGTTGTGTGCTAGAGACCAATAAAATCTTACAGCCTTCCTCAAGCATTATACCCACTCTAGCCAGCATGATTGTCATATAAATCCTCTCACTTTAAAGTTGGAGAAAGAGAAGAACACTTCAAGCTCCCTTGAAGACAGAACCTGACATTTGACCTCTGTCTTTGAATGCACAGCAAATGTGACAAACTAAGAACAAGATTTAAATGTCCGTTTATAGAAATCCAGTACTGTTGGTTGAATACAGTAAATAGTGTTTAAGCAACGAAAGGGAGAATCTCTAACTGGACAACCTAAAACACATAAAAACAGCAAATAGAAAGGCAGAAAATGTGAGTTATTAAACATAGTCATTGGTAAGCAATAGGTAAAATACATTCCTAGGGAAGCTTTCTGAATGCCCCCAAGATGATGATAGCAAACGAGAGGCTTCAACCTAATTAGCTCAATAACACAAAACTGTGCAGGACACGGATATGGAGCGGCCACTCCATGTCGATGTGCAGGCCAGAACATTAACCCTTGTGGGGAATCTCCTGCAACAATAGATGCAATTCTAGTCTAGCCCTATGCACCAAAACACACTGCCATTGTCTATGTGGACTTAACAGCCTATGCATAAATACTGAAGGGAATTTGGGACCCTCTTCGTCTGCAGCTGCATTTCAAATGAGTGAGATCAATAGCTCTTCTATGCCCCTCTAGGGCTGAGCTAACTATGCACCACTCGCGGATGTTGAGAGAGTGAAAATTGTACTGGAAGTGCATTTCCTCTGTGCATACTTTGCTAACAACAACATGTACACACAGTCACTGGAATGCTCTCATTTGCATGGTGAAATGCTACGAAAGATTAAAGGGAACATTCTGTAAAATACTCTCAGATGGCACATTTGTTATTAGAGAAGCGAACCTTGTGACTCCTGAATACCAGACTCCCACTCTGCCAACAGCAAGCACTGGCAAAGTCATAAGGTCTCACCTTTGTGACCTACTGGCTTTGCCAATGGTTTTTAACCATGCTGAATGGCATCCTTGATGCTGTACACTGTGACTAAGGTTTAACAAAACAAAAACAAACTCCTTTAACGAGGCCACCTGCATCATTTTGTAGGCATGCACAACATGCAGGCAAGCGACTACCAGGTGACTTGGGTGCTTTTTTGTAAGCAGGAGGGCTAGCAGAAGAGAGAGACCGGGTTGGATGAAGAGAATGGCAAAGCAATGTGGGGAGTCTGGGGAGCGAACAGCCAAGCAACAAAGGAGATGGTAGGATTTAGAGAAAGCAACACAAGGGGGTGTGGGGGTTAATGAAAGCAACATGGAGAGGGTAGGGTTGTGTCGCAGAAAAATAGTGGGTTGGGGGGAACGCTGACGAACACAGGAGGGAACGTGAAAGCAACAAGAGAGAGGTGGGAGTGGACTCAAAAGCAACAGTGGGGAAGGGGGGGGAAGCAAAAATAACATTGGTGCTGGGAGAAAGCATCATGGAGGGCACGGGGAGGAAACTGTTGGGAGCTGCCTTTATTCCGCATCACCTGGGTGTGCTTATGTCAATCTCTTGTCACTCACCAGCTCCTAAGACTGAAGACAGTATTGTTGTACGCCCCCATTGTGCTTCATCTTATAAAACGTTTTAGAAACCACTTCTCTTATACTTTAATATTTGTTATGGTCATATTTTTTATTATTGCTATATGGTTTAATTTATTTACTTATTTCCACAATTTTTTACTTTTACAAATATTTATATTTCTGCTGACTATGCTCTCCTACTTGCAGATTTACTTTCTCACACATGCCTCAACCTAACTGGTTAGGCCCTGCCTACCAGACAGCTCAAGCTGTCTATTTCAAAAGACTTTTTGCGAGCTTACCAAAAACATAGTGGTATAACAGTTGACCCTCTGCTTACCATTGACTTTTGCTTGCTTGTTTATTCGATGGCTTGCTTTCCTTTTCTTGTGTTTATTCCTACCCTGAAGCATCGCCTCTTTACTAACCTTCTGATTCATGGACCCCTAGCTTTCCACTATTTACTTTTATGGAACTACATTTTTGTTTTTGGGTAATCACTTCATGAGAGTGCCTGTGTTTTTCAGCTTTCTCTATCATGCGCTTGTCCTCCCCTAAATACCCCCCCTGCGCTCAATGTTTCTCTCTTTTTTGTGTTGCCCATTCTCTCTCTGATAGGCTTTGCGTCTGCCAAACTCTTCTGCACTCTTTGTTGCTCTCTCCTTTATGTGCGTCTCCCCCACACCCTTGTTGCTTTCTCCTTTGTGTGCTGCATTTCCCCTCCTCTCCTGACATGGCTTTATTTGTATTTTATTCCGCCTCCACTCATCCGTTGCTGCTGCCTCACCCCAATGTTTTTTTTTTCATATTTTAATTTTTTTTATTGTGAGGGCCAGTCAAAAAATTGTTGCCAGCCCCCTCCGTCTTTCCAAAA
This sequence comes from Pleurodeles waltl, assembly GCF_031143425.1. Lineage (NCBI taxonomy): Eukaryota > Metazoa > Chordata > Amphibia > Caudata > Salamandridae > Pleurodeles > Pleurodeles waltl. The sequence continues at coordinate 933,556,067 of NC_090444.1, forward strand.
AACAAAATCAGTAGTGAAATCTAATATTTAATAATATATATATATATATATATATATATATATATATATATATATATATATTTATTTTTTTATTTTTACTGGACCATCATGGATCCATAAAGAAAAACAATAGTACCTGTGTCCATTCCTACATGCTTGCACATGTAATGCATTATGCACTCACATACATTGCTTTATGCACTCACATACGTCTTCATATATGTTCCTAGAAAATGATGCGGCAAGCTCCTGCATCATACCATTTTTACAATTGTGCCAATAAGCCCAAAAGCTGAGATATGTGGTTTTGCCAATGTTTTTCTTTGTTAGAGGGTCGCGGCAAATGCATATCTTTGAGGTGTTCTCCTTTGCTAGCCATCATTACCAGTTTAACCAGGATCGGAGCATCCCAGGACCCTTCACGAAATGGCTTAAAATGAAGTTTGGATGCTGTAGTGGGATTATCATAGAGGGTCAGGAATTTCTTTGGAGGGCTGATCTGTCAGACCCAGCTCTCATGCAAGTCAGGAATTCAGATGGGTACAATTCAGCTCTGCCACTGAAATCGTGAAGTTGGAGGCACTCGGCTCCTGTACGATTGGCAGAGCTAGATTCGTACACCCTCCATGATATAGGAACCGTGGGAGCAAGTCGGCGGCAGGGACTCCTATTTCTTCTGCTACTGAGCTTCTGGAGTTGGGGCTGAATGTGCAAGTCTGTATTTTGCAGGGTGGCCCTCACGTTTTGTTATGCCACTGGGCAGCAACAAGAAATATCCAGAGTTCCCAGAGCCATGTTTAACTGCTGTGAAAACCACACCTTGTCTTATGCCTTAAGCTTGGGCGAGAATGCACACATGCTGAGCCACACTGCGCAACCTATCAGCATGCGGGGCCGATGCTAAGAACAATCTCTGTTCCAGTTTGGCACCTGTAGGGATTCAAAAGGTGGGGAAACCGTTGTTAGACAGAGTATCCACCTTAAAGAGCGTTACCAAAGGTAAGTAACTTGTTATAAAGAGGGGCACACTTCTGCTGCTATTTTCCTAAACAAATACTACGTAGAAGGGACTCTTGAAGACGTAAAGCAAAGGCATTACAGTATTTTCGAGGTCACTAGATTAACGCTGGGATAGCTAAGGATGTACAGTTCTGATGTACAGCTCTGGCAGCCCACATGTATTTGATTGTAGTGAAGCAGGACAAGAGATTTAAATAAGGGAAGCAAATCCTTCTCTTGATTAAACATCATTGGCAAAGCGCAGCGCTGAAGTGATAACAGCCTCTGTATGAATCGCAGAAGCCTTGTCTAGAAAGGTCTTTCAGCGTTGAAGAGAAATGCGACTTTAATGGTTGACTGACAGAATGCATTCCCCTTCAGAGCTGTTCCGAAACAGCTGACAAGGACAATGTTTTCTGAATGGTGAGGCGAGGTGGAGATCTTTAGTGTGCCAACATTGCCACCGTCCGGACAGAAGGAGCATGTTCAGCCTCCTTCAGTTACATACCCACGTGCAGTAATCCTAAAACTATCCTGCGTGAGTTATTCATTAAATTGTGTTTTAATTGCGCGGTAGTGTATCAAACATTTACTATTCTGGTGTAATCGTTAAGAGATGAGATATAACGTTGATAATAATGTTCTTTTGTTAGTAAGATCGCGCTTTCTCTACATGGACGACACACAAACTGCTTACTGTTTAGTCTAGTAAGTAGGCCCTTAGATTGTTATCATTATATATGCTGTCATTCCTGTGGTGCGGCTACGATGCATGTGGGGGGGTGTATTTTCTGATAAACAGTTGGGTTCAGCTGCTTTCTGTCGGGGATTGTGAAATCAGTCGGAATTCACCAGGAAGTTTTACATACACAAAACAAAAACGCACACTCTCTCCCTCTCTTAGTACTCCTACTAATCCGCAGTTCTTTCCGTGCCCGCTGTCCCTAAAGCTCCTCTCATGCACCATGCTTGTCTTCTAATGTAGTAAATATTAAATGCCAGCCTGATTGTAGGAAAATCTGAAGCTCATAATACCCCCTCCCCCCAGTTTTACTGACCAAACTACGCCCCTGGAAAAACCGAGACTTCTTCACTTACTTATTAAAGATACAAGAGCCAGCCCTAGTTGCAGATCACAGTTATCCTGTCAGGTCATGTAGGAAAGCCATCCCTTTTGAAACTTGTATCTCTAAGTAGAGAAATAAGTCTTGGCTTCTCTTATGCTACTATACTTTTTGTGTTTATTTCCGGTAATAGCCAAGTTTTTATGGCCATTCCGAACCCCACGGATAGGTCGTTATCCTTAGTTTGTTAGGGAGCGTGTTCCCAAGTTTGCAAGTCCGATTACTCACTCAATCGACTTTTGTCCCCTTTTTTATTTTCTTTTTGGGGTTATATAAGGGAGAGGTGGTCAGCAGTGGTGCCAGCCTTTATCTGGCAGTCCTCGCTTGGTGGCAGAGCGGTAGTTTTAACTGAAGAGATGTGGCTCCGACTTATGGCTCACCGGGTTAGCCATATAGGGAGCTTGGGTGAGATTCTTCCAGCCTCTAGGAGCCAGTGCATGGCCTTCAAGGCAGGGGAGACGTCGCTGATGTGATCATCGATCCGCGCCTACAATCTTCATTTACAGGGGAACCCCAGAAGACACTTCAGTTGGTGCATCTGAGCACTACAGAACAAATAAATCAGCTGCCACTGGGGTGGGATCGGTCAGAGGGAGGGGCAGCAGGTGGGGAAACCGAGGGCTGCCTCTGAGCCATCAATGTTTGGGTGACCCTTTTAGTTTCTTTCTCTCATTACTCCTCTGTGGCTGTCTTGTGTCTTTTTTTAGGAATTGTGTTAGCCAGTCAGCCATGCTGATGATGGGGTGGTGAAAGTGGTATTCTATTGGAATTAGCATGGTGCATTTAAATTAAGATGCTAAATGGCAACATTTTCATTTTTGGCTGCAGAAAGAGGAAGAAGGGAAATGGAAGTGCTTTAGTTATTTGCCGGGCCACCGGAATTCCATGGCCGAAAAGGCGAAATTATGAGGCAGGTTTGACCAATTTATGTGTCCTGTTATGAATTTAAAACACCAATAGATCTAACTCAAGCAAATGGCAGACCTGTTGCATTGCAAATGCTTGTTTTCATCTGTCACAGTTTTGTTTAGGTAAATGTATTGTAGCAACCCTAAAAAATGAAGATTGCATTTATCCCTATTCTGTTTTTTTTTTTTTTTTGTTTGTTTTTTTTGTTGGTATGTTCTGTTTTAAAATGCCACTACTAAGATAATGCCTCACATGAGGTAATTTTATGAAAAGACCGGAGGCTCCTATTATGCTTTCTTTTTCTGCTTGATGTTAGTAGCAGCCAAGAGAAAAACACCAATCCCAGAGGTTTGCGTAACAAGCAACCAATGGGAGACAAGACTAGTAACCTTAATCAGCACACTATACAACATAACATATACCAATCCTGACTGCAGGCAGCCCTCTTTTCTTGCTGCTCGCAGTCAAGATAAGTATATCTTTCGTTGCTCCATACAGTTTGTTTAATATTAATGTACTTTTACTGTTTCATGTTCACGTTATACTATTTTCTAATGTTTTAATTGAATTCGCGCGTCTTCGTTGCCTCTGGCATGTATTTCTCTTAAATATTTCATCGCGCGCGCGGAGAGAAGCCTCTATCCCAGCCTCATCCATTCGCGTAACCGTGAACGTTCTAACTTGAACGCCGGCTGACGCGAGCTTCTCAGACTCTGTGTCTGCATTCCCGAGCGCATTCCTTGTGAAGCGCTCGTGTCATTCTTCTGCCTTTCAACAAGAATTAAAGCTTTCACCAATTCCTACCTTCCTTGCGCAGCCTGAGCGCACCCGTTGTTCAACGCGCGTTTCCTTTACCGGCGTCGCTTACTACAAACATTCCAGCAGCTCTTCCTCCCTTTCACCTCGTCGAGTGCTGACCCAATTACTTGCTGGTGAGGCGTGGCATTGTGTTTCCAGCCTCTCATCTTTTAACTTCCTGGTGAGTCACAAGCCTGTTAATTTTAAAGCCCTGCCCTTCATAGTTAACCCCTTATTTACCAGTTTATTTTTCTTTCCATAGCAAAATGGATTTTTCAGATTTTTTCACAACAAATGATTCTGAAGAGAATTTTTCTTATAATTTAAATAATTTTATTCTATCTTCTTTTAAAAAAGCAGTTTCTGCTTCTATGGGAAAAATTTCCAAGCAAATTCAATCTACTGTGTCGTCCTGTTTATCCCAATCACAAGTGGCCCATTCTGCGGGGTAAAGCAGAAAGCGCAAAGCCTCGGAGGCTTCTTTTAATCAGGCTAACACCTCGCCTGCGCTAATGGATGGTGAGTCAAACTCACTCAGGATGGAGGGCGAAGCTCCTCAAAGGCCTCCTACTACGGAGGGGAATAAAGTTATGGGTACTAAAAGTAAAAATAAAACAAAAAATGTGTCTAAGACCCATAAAATTGTGATTGCGGGCATTAGAGACACTGATGATGATGGGGATAACAATGTTTCTTCCTCAGACAATGAGGATGATAACACCACTGATTTTTGGATTGGACCCCCCCCCAAAAAAAATCTAAATCAGCATCAGCTGACCAAGCTCATGCCCCTCTATTGGATTCTGATGGTAATCCCATGTTTGATCCTGGCTTAATTCACCATCCCAATTCTACTGAATGGTTACCTTCTGAACATGTTGCGAGTTACATTCTGGCAAAATTACGTCTTCCCCTAGATAAGCAAGTACGGGCAAAACTACGTTCTGAATGTCCCAGACCCTCTCTTCCCCTACACATTACTGCTACCCCTTCTATAGATCCGTCCCTTCTAACATTTTTCTCCAAATTCGGTAAAGATCCCCGAAAAGGGGTGGACAGAGCCTGGCCCCTCTGCCAGGATAAAGTCCTTGATTTGGTCGGTCCCTTATCCCGCATTTTCGACCTGGCAGAATCCGCAAGAATCAACGAAGAGTCAATTGACCCTGAAGAACTGTCCCTCTGGATTCAGAGAGCTTTTTGTTTGCTTGGTAACGCGAATTCGGCCATGACGCACGAGCGTCGAAAAGGACTCCTTCTCAAGCTAGATCCTAAGCTTGCTAACCTGGCAGCTATGGATCCAGGAGCTAAAGCTGACGGCTTGCTCTTTGGAGATAACTTCATTAAGGAACTAAGCAAATACGTTACCACCTTTGCTTCTCTAGACAAAGCTCAACAGTCAATTAAAAAAAGTGTTTAACTCACAGGTTTTTGCCAGGGCCGGTAGAGGAAGAGGCCGCTCCACCGGCCGGTCCTTCAGGAATCAAGGCTTCAGAGGGTCCCATAACTACCAACAGCAACAACAACAAGACTTTCGTCCACAATTCTACCCCCAGCGTTCCAGAGGGTTCAGAGGGAGGAACCAACGCAGGTCCTATAACAATTCAGGTAAGCCAATCTTATGGCTATCTTTCTATAGGGGGTTGTCTAAAAAATTTTCTCCACAAATGGAAAGAGATTACCTCAGACCCCTGGGTTCTCAATACCGTCAAAGGCTATTTAATAGAATTTTACGAAACTCCTTCCCAGCCTTCTCCCCCTCAGATTTGCAGAAGAAATGTCAAATCTCATTTCTACAGAAATCCAAGATCTCCTTCAAAAACAAGCTATCCAACCAGCTCCTCCTCTTCCGTCAGGTTTCATAAGCCCCCTGTTTTTAGAGATCAGAAAAAACAAGAAAATCAGACCAGTCATCAACCTCAGACAATTCAATCAGTTCGTTGTCTATCGACATTTCAAGATGGAAACAATTCTTCAATTAAGAGACTCGTTTCTTCTAAACGACTGGATGGTCCGTCTGGATCTTCAAGACGCTTACTTAACAGTTCCTATTCATCACTCTCACAGAAAGTTTCTCCAGTTCCAATGGAAACATCACACCTACCAGTTTACTTGCCTACCCTTCGGGCTTTCTTCGGCCCCCTGGTGTTTCACCAAGTTAATGAAACCTATTGTAGCTCTTCTTTGATCTCAAGGCTTCAGAATGATAATCTATCTAGACGATATCCTTCTAATGCATCAAGACATCTCTATCCTTCGGTCTCAACTTTCTTACACAATCTCACTCCTTTCAGATCTAGGTTTTCTAGTCAACACCGAGAAATCAATGTTTACCCCGTCACATACAATGGAATTCCTAGGATTTCTAATCAATTCCTCTCAAGGCCTCCTACAACTTCCGAACTCAAAAATAAAAAGTATCAAATCAGAGATAACCCTACCTTTACAGCAGACTTTTCTCTCCCTCAGGTCTCTTGCAAGGATTGTAGGTCTTCTTTCATCCTCGATACAGGCAATTTTCCCAGGCCCTCTTCACTATCGGGCTCTTCAGAGATTGAAAATTCGACATTTACGCAAAGGTCTTGCTTATTCAGATTTCATCCCCCTCGACCTCGAATCCCGTACAGAACTTCAATGGTGGCTCGACCATCTTGAAGCTTGGAATGGCAGGACCATCTTTGCCTCAGCCCCAGATCTTGTCTTAGAATCCGATGCAAGCCAAACAGGCTGGGGCGCAAGGTGTGGGCAGATATCGACTGGAGGCACATGGTCTCTGCAGGAGTCTTCATTGCACATCAACTATTTAGAGATGATTGCAGGCTCCTTTGCAATCAAAAGCTTCACCAAAAACAGAGTCTCTTGTTCCGTACTTCTTTGTATGGACAATCTCACGGCGGTAAAATATATCAATCACCTCGGCGGTACCAAATCCAAACCGCTAGCAGAACTAGCAAAAAAACTTTGGGGAATTCTGCCTTCACCAAAAAATTTCAGTTCAAGCAGAATACTTGCCAGGTTCACTCAACTCAGTTGCAGACTGGTTTTCACGTCATCTTTCCGACTACAGCGACTGGAAGCTTCACTCTTCGGTCTTCAACTCTATTCATCGCAAATGGGGTCCTTTCCATATGGACCTCTTCGCATCCCATCTTAATGCCCAACTTCCTCGTTTCTTCAGCTGGAGGCCAGATCCTCACGCTTTAGCGACCAACACATTTCTTCAACAGTGGCCTCATGCAATAAACTACGCATTCCCTCCTTTCATCATGATAAACAGAGTTCTCACCCACCTTCGGCGTCAAAAAGCCACAGTAGTTTTAGTAGTCCCGTTATGGCAAGCCCAAGTGTGGTATCCCACTCTTCTAGAATTATCTATCGACTTCCCTGTGCTTCTGCCCTCCTTCCCCTCCCTCCTTCCCCTCCCTCCTTCTCAATCCACAAGGTCTCCCTCACAACCTCGTTCTCAACAAAACCCTTCTCCTACCCGCCTGGAAAGTTTCAGGTCTTCCGAATCTTATCCAGGAATTTCACTCGAAGCTTCAACCTACATCAACAATTCATGGGCTCCAGGCACTTCCAAGGCTTACAAATCAGCTTGGTCCATCTGGTCTAGTTGGTGTCTGGGAAAAGCATGTGATCCCTTTTCAGCAGATCTTACTCTGATAGCTAATTTTCATGCTTCTCAAGCTAGTGCCGGCAAATCATACAGAACCATTAACCTATGTAGGTCAGCTATATCCCTACATCACCCTTTTATAAACGGAAAACCCGTAGGAGAATATCCTATCATTTGTCGTCTCTTAAAAGGAGTAAAATTTTCCAATCCTCCAATTCCCAAATAGACCACTTTATGGGATGTCAATCTTGTCTTACAAATGTTTGTTTCATGGCAGGATAATAACTTATTATCTTTGAAAATGCTTTCCGCTGAACTAACAATGTTACTTTGTCTAGTATCTATCAAACGTCTGTCAGATGTAAAAGCCCTGGATATCTCAGCTCGTCACTTCACCCCTACTGGTGTACTGTTCAATGTCTCTCGTCGTACAAAAACCAACATTACTTCTGTTTTCTACCCCTTTTTTCCCAATCATCCGAAGCTTTGTGTGGGAAACTGTTTAAACGTTTATGAACAAAAAATGGCCGATCTTAGAACATCTTCTGCTTCCCAACTTTTAATTTCCTTCAGGAAACCCTATAAACCTGTATCTTCCCCTACCTTAGCTCGTTGGGTCAAATGGGTAATGTCTCTAGCGGGCATTGATACGTCAAAGTTTGGTTCCCATTCTGCTAGAGGGGCTATGGCGTCAAAAGCCTTTTGGGCTGGTTCACGCTTGGAAGATATTTTAAGATCGGCAGATTGGTCAAATGATTCTACCTTTCGCACGTTTTATTGTAAACCTGTTAATACAGCAACTTCTGTAGTAGTTAACATGCTTTAAACAAGCATAATAGGAGCCTCTGGTCTTGTCATAAAATGTAGATTTTCCGAGTATTTTATGATGGAAAGTCTTAATTTTATTAAAGACACAGAGGCGAGTATTATCCCACCGCTTACTGTACTAATGTTGTTCTTTCCCACCCTTTTAGTTACTACTAACGCTCCAGCATCACCTTCAAATTAATTCAGCGGATGCCGATTCTACTAGAAGTACTCATCCACTGCAATCTCCATTGAAGATTGACTCCTACATTCACCATCCTGTCAAGCCGTCCTACTCACCTAACCTGGACAGAATTCAATACTTTTTCGCACTAGTCCTGGCAATATGTTTCATTTGTTGTATTGTACCTTTATTCAAATCATTTTCTTGACTGTCTCGCAGCTGAAAAGAGGGCTGCCTGCAGTCAGGATTGGTATATGTTACGTTGTATACTGTGCTGATTGGTTAGGGTTACTAGTCTTGTCTCCCATTGGTTGCTTGTTACGCAAACCTCTGGAATTGGTGTTTTTCTCTTGGCTGCTATTAAAATAATGCAGGAAAAGAAAGCATAATACTCGCCTCCATGTCTTTAATAAAATTAAGACTTTCCATCATAAAATACTCGGAAAATCTACATTAATAGCCAGGAGCAGCTCCTGAGGTGCCATTACCCACCCTATGCCACTCAGCTCCTAGTCACATCAGGCCTTGTGCTTCTCTCTGTCTTTTCGTTTCTCCAGTATTATCTTTTCATGTACATATAATATATACTCAATATAAATGTCTTTACTGACACATTTAAAATAAAACTGATGCATCTGTCTTAAAAATCGGTGTTTCTTTCTGAACCCACATGGTAGTCCTTTCTCCATGCCCCCACCACATGTAAATTGATTTCTTCTGAGTCGTCCTCCTGCCCCAAACATTTCAATGGCATCATTGCTCCACCTGCAGCACCAGAAAAGCCAATACCTCTGTTCATGTTGCTATTGCACACCTGCCGTTTCACACATTGCCTCTCCACACTTTCCAGACATTGTGATCTCCAGTGATTCCAAGGCCTTGGCACAGACAGCCAAAAGCACCATTACATAGACCAGGAGAACCTGTTTTCTCAGCGCTACTTAACGCTTGCTTACCTTTGTGCAGCAGTAGTTGTTTCATCTTGGAAGGTTTAACGGATATGTTTTGGCAAGGTAGGTTACTGTGGTGCAGACAAAGCTGTCCGACTCATTGCTTCTAAATGCGTCGGCCATCGCAGAGCTGTAAAAAATGATAAAATATGCCAAAAACATTTAAAGCCGCGGTCTGTGCATGGATGGCTATTATAGAATACTAATGGTCCAAGGTGGGTGATGTGTTACTTTCAACACGGCAGTCATCTATGAAAAGTAAGCTCACAGCAAAGTATGAGAAACGTCCTGCTGCCAGATATTAAAGACCATACCTATCAGCTTTGCAAATATTTGTTTAAATATCAATTTGTCTCTGAACTAATGTAGTTTTGCTCCTCTTTGATATTAATTAAAACCAGTCTGGTGCATTGATAATGCTTGAAAAGGCTCCATATTTAGATTTTTGTGCATTGTTAAAACAATCGTGCACCGTGCATAATACAAGACTTTTCGATTATTTAATTGAATAATAGACATAGTAATTTTACAATGTATGTTCTTTATTTTTCACAGTTGAAAAATGTATTTAATATGACTGCCAAGGAAGGAAGGAAGAAATCTGTGAGTGCCCTGGTGGTGGTGGGAAATGGAAATGGTGCTGCAGGTGAGTGGATGTTTTTTGTTGTTGTCTGAATTTCGGTTAAATGATTTTGACAGCGATTTCTTTGTCCTGGTCATGCACGTATAAATACAACTCTCAAAATACTTTTGGAATCATTTGCATCTTGGAACGTGTGAGGCAGGCATTCAAAGACCTTCAGTCTGTCATGCCTTAGACCCCAAATTTGGCTAACTGTAATATTCAATTTCGTTGCAAATTAGTAATTTCTTGTGTGTGCGACCAAGCATTTCCTCTGTGAAATATGAGACGGTTTAACATGCGTGCGGGTTTTTTTGGTCCAGAATGGCGAAGAGACTTGGCAGTTGCTCGCTTGTAGTAGTAATGATTTGAAGTAGGTTGAAGTATATCTCTTACTCAACAATGTATTTGTGAAACGTGTTTTTTTTAATTATTTTTTTTACATAGAATGGGGATAATAAACGTAGGCAAATACATCTGTACCATATATTTAGATGTGCCGCTAAGAAAGTCCCTGGAGCACAACACTGCATATTTTGCTTGAGCGACAGGGAGCTACACTTTATTTTATAGCTGAGCATCTCCTTCTATGTTAGCATAACATAAGACTGCACTGTTACTTACAGCTCCTTGGTTGCATGGCACTAGAAGAAGGGAAAGCAGAACCCAGGTTTTAGCTCTATCATTTTCATTTATAAAAATAGACATGTTTTTAGGTGCTTGAAAAATGTCTTGACTTGCATCAAAGATTACAAGCAGCTTGAAAGGACATTCTATAATGTAAGAGCTTGTACCAAAAACATTTTGTGCCCCATAACTTGTCTCTTGAATTTGGAAACTCTTGAGAACCTAGTCGCTGAGTGTCTTAAGGGGGTCTAGACAAAATTAGGGTGAAATGTTACAAATCATAATGTGTACTGTGGCTAATACTTATTATGTTGTTCTTGCCTGAGGTTAAGGTAGAGACTAAAGGGACACAAAAGTATTGTCCATTCATGCAACATGATATTGCCGAGAGCAACGCATTTTTTCGAGCTGATCCTTCATATGAGCCAATCAAAATTTAAGTTGCTTGATTTATTCCGTAATGAGTGTGGTGAAAATGGAGGCAAATTCCTGCTTCGAAGGAACCATGGTAGATGGAATATTTGCTGTGTCCCCAAAGGTCTAATGAGGGAATTGGAGTTGTCATGTGTTTTTTGAGATTACAAAGGCCTATCCAATTTGGATTTGATTGCACACACGCTGATTATTTACTGGGATGTACAAGACAAATGGATTCTTGAATAATATGTAAATGACTACAGTGGAAAGTGAAGAGCTATGGTAGGGCAGTGATGTGACTGATCGGAAGTTCCAATTTACTAGTTCCGAAAAATAAATCCTAGAATTGTGGTGAATACAGGAAGGTAAGTAATGAGGAGATAACAATGCTGAATAACATTCAAGTCTGAATACAGCGAAGGAGGGGCAGCAGAGAGTCCACACCAAGGATTGCTGCCTAGTTTGGGCCACAGGCGGCCCTCTTCAAATAAAGTCGCACCTCAGCCGGTATAGAGGGGGAAGGCTGCTCCATTAGCGATGCCTCTAGACCCCTGAATCTGCCAGACTGATTGTGGACTTGTTTGGAGCGAGGCAGAGAGTGGATTCTGGCAGATTAATTGCTGCAGTGGTGAGACGGAGGTATGGTTCTCTCAAGCGGCCTGATTCCCAGCTTGCAGTGCCTAGTCACACCAATCTAAGCACCTGGGCTAGGAGGTCTCTGACAACTGCACCAAGTGTTGCGGTATCCCAGTGCGTTGAGGAGCGACTCTGTGGCAGCCTGGATTGATGTTACGAGTAAGTTGTCGACCTGCTGATGGGGGGGCCAATCGAGGCCTGGTAACACCGTGGCCATGGACTGGAGCAATGTTTAGACCCGGGGTTGGAGGTTACTGTGAGCCTCCCCCCCACTGGGGAAAGAGAATGTAAATCAAATCGGGCTCTCTGGACCGCTCTTTACTGCCCATTGACGTCCCTCTTATCGGGGGTATGCTTCCACCCCGTGGTGGTCTTGGTGCCTTCCGGGGGAGCAGTCGCTGCTGCATGTCTGCCTCCTTCAGACCTCTGGGCCTTGGCCATGCAGTCTCTAAAACTTGGTGAGCCCCCTTTGGAGGTGCAGCCTGGGTGCACTGACTGTGGCCTGTGGAGGCCTCAAAATGCTGCTGTGCAGCCGCCCGCTGCTGTCTGCATGCCTGGGGAGGACCCTGCACTGTATTGTTGCTCCCTGCGCCGCTTCAGTATCCTGGGGACTGACTGGGGTTCATCAGCTGGGCTGAACTGTGAGCCTCTCCTGCTCTTCACGTTGTGCCCTCCTGTCTCTGGTATGGGATGCTGGCTAGTGATTCCCTGCACAATTGGTGCGTGGGAATAGGCTGCTTGCCTGGGCCAGGGTGCTTTTGGAGGAGGGAGGGGATAATGTTCTGACCTGCCATAGGTAGATAGACAATTGATTACCCTCCCTCTCTGCTGCCTTCTCCTACTGTCATCAGACCCCACCTGGAACTTTGCACTACTTGACTTTTTGCCTCTACTACACTTTGGCAATATTTATGTGCTTTCTCCTCGACTGCTCCGGGAACCCTAATACACTTTGCTGTAGCTACACCACTGCTCTGTCTTTTTCACAGCTGGGCTTTTATTGCTGCACTCTTGGTGGCTCATCTGCATCCTCCAGTTGGGCAAGTAGATTATTGTGTTCTGAAACTTGGGGAAGGCTGACCATAAACAAATCAAGCTCCACTTTGATAATACTCACTTCACAGTGCAGGCAGAACGTCAGGATACTGCATGCCCTGACACTCAAGACATGGACATTGCTGCTCTGTTAAAAGAAATAAAAGACAATTTGGGCTCCATTGACAGCAGATTAGACACACTCGATTCTAGAATGGATCAATTTCAGGAGCAAGTTGATAAGTATGATACTAGACTTGTACAAGCAGAGGCAAGGGTATTGGATATGGAGGACAAGCAGTATCAAACAGAAGTTGCCCTCTCCTCTACTATACGTGAATTGAAAGCAATAAAGGCCAAAAATGAAGATTTGGAGGGCAAGTCCCAGCGAAACAACATATGGATAGTAAGCATCCCTGAATCTGCGAAAAGAAGCAAAATGGAGCTGTTTGTGGAGAACCTACTGGATAAAATGTGTGGCACAAGACATTCTCAGATATCACATGTCACCTCAGAGCTTAGTCCTCTGAGCCTACCAGCCAAGCCTCCACCAGGAAGGGCTGGCACCATTGGCGTCACTTTTTAGCAGACTGCTAACACTGATTTTTTACTAAACTATAACCTCACTTCCGTTGAGGCGGCTGATTCACACAAGGTATCTTGTCCAGATCCAGGGTGTGTTCACCACAAATATGTAGATGTTTAATATTTCATTGCATTTATATGTTAAAAATGAAAAATTCTACTGCTTGTACGTTGATATACTACTGTAAGTTAAATGTCTTGCACCTTACATAACATACAGTGATGGTAGTCCACAAGGTGGCTAAAGGTAGAACAGAAATTCTTGACAGTTATGGGCATTCTGCCCATGGCAAAGCCATGCTCCCTGATACCCCCATGTGTGTAGCACATTCATGATGTTTAAATCTATCATATTGTTGGAACTTTTTTTGTTGATTGTCAGGGGTAGGGTGACAATTGGGTTTGGCATGAGAGCGGGAGGGGGAGGATTTTGTTTTGCTGTTTCTTTTTGGTATATTCATAGCCATCTTGATAGATTCAGACACCCTGACAATGTTTCTGCACGAGCATTGCTGGTTGGCCTGGCCACCTGTGGTGCAGTCAGTTGTGGGCGGTTTGCTTGTGAGTTCATATGCCAGATATTATAACCGGGAATGTTTGTGTAGTAAACAACCCCTTTACTATACTTATACTATACACTATACTTAGACCAGCACAAGGTAGATGTTGCCATGCTGCATGATACGCATTGCTCACCGATGAGTCACCCCACATTTGCCTCTGCTTTGGACCTGCATTGCTGCTTTCCCCATACTCCATCTATTCTAGGAGAGTGGTTATCCTGATCAGAAAAGCCCTAAACTTTATGCTGGTGAAACACATAACTGACACGACAGGCAGGGTAGTCATTGTAGTTGACGGGAGGCAGTTTCTGCCAGCTAATATGTATGGCCCAAACGTAGATGTCCCTAATTTTATTTTTATTTAAGCTTTTCTCTTTCGCTACTTGTGCCCAGGAAGATTGATAAAGTCTAGTCAAGAAAATGCGAGCCATTGAGTTTGGTAAAAAGGGTGTTTCTTATTTGAAAGCTTATATATAATTTAAGTTGTGATGTGCATTATGCTAACTAGATTAGTAAACTGACCAGAGTCGCTTTACAAAAGAAACATATTACGCTACCCATTTTCTAGACATGGGGCCACAGCGCTTGGCACTTGTGGACCTCTTTGTTGTGCCTTGCTGGGTTGGGACTACATCCTGTGGGTGAGGAGAGATGGAAACAGCAGCCAGCCAGCCAGCACCATAGCACTAAAAGCACGCAGGAGTGCCTGTGGCGCTTGGAACTTGTGGACCTCCTCCTTCTCGCTGTTTGTTGTGCCGTGCTGGGGTGGGACTATGTCCACCAACATCCTTTGGGTGAGGAGAGGTTGGGACAGCCACCTGCAGCGAACGTGCTAAAATTGCACAGGATGACCCACAGCGCAGAACGCGACCAGGCCAAGACCCGGCCTGTCATCGGCCATAAGAGGCTGGGCCAGGCCATCCCCTTTGGTTTGGTGTTTACTGGCTTGACTGGTAAAGTAAGTTTACATACATTTTATAGTTTGGGGTTCAGACTGAGATCATGGGAAAATGGAAGGTGGTAGCAAAGGCTCTGCTGCTAACTCCTTAAAAAAAAGACCCTTCCCTGGACTTTTTTAGTATGGACTGTTGCTGTTGTATCGAAGGAGAATGAATTGGCAGAAAGGTGTCTTTCACTCAAGCTGGGGGAGACAATTGGCCTAGTTAAGTCATCCTAAACTCACCAGTAGTTGGTACCGCTAACATTTTAGTGGCACATGAAACAACTATGCAGCGTCCCGAACCTTCCCCTTTGGAGTCAGCAGGGCAAGTAGAACACAGACTAGCTACTTTCTCACCCGTTCCACCCTAGAATGTCTGTTTACCAACTGCAGATAGTATGGTTAGACCCCGCTCATAGTTTTTACATCTCCTTTCCTGGAATGTGGCAGGGCTTAGGTCCAAATAGACTTATCAGGAATGGTTGAGCTTCTTTGAATGTTTTGACATTATGGGCCTCATTGTGACCCTGGTGGGCGGCGGTACACTGGCAGTAACACCGACAACAGGCTGGCGGTGTTCCGCCAGTGTATTATGACCGTGGCGCATTAGCCATGGCCATAGCGCCGGCCCCTCCACTTGACTGCCAGGCTTCCTCCTGGTGGTCATAATCCCCAGGGCAGCGCTGCAAGCAGTACTACCCTGGGGATTAGGAGTCCCCAACTGCCAGCCTGTCCATGGGTTAAACACTGCCATGGAAAGGCTAGCGGTAAAGGGGATTGGGGTGCCCCTGAGGGCCCCTGCACTGCCCATGGACTTGGCATGGCAGTGCAGGGGCCCCCAGGCACAGCCCCATCGCGCACTTTACTGTCCGAATTTCGGGCAGTGAAATGTGCGACGGGTGCTGCGGCACCCGCTGCACATCAACATTGCCGCTGGCTCTATTATGAGCCAGCAGCAATGTTGATGTGACTTTTCCGCTTGGCCAGCTGACGGAAACGGTGGCAGTATAGTGGCACCCGCGGCTTCGGCTGTCTTTGTGAAAGACCGCCGAAGTCGTAATGAGGGCGTATATGCTTCCAAGAGGCATGGTTGCCTGATTCCTTTCATTAATGGGTATATATCTTTTTGCTCCCCTACGGTCCCTTATGTGGCTGGTAGTGGGAAGGGGGGCTTATAATCAAGGTAGTCTTTTCAAATTTTTATTTTCAAATTTTGAAGCTATCCTATCCTGCTGTGTATAATATTGTCCTCACTAACTTTTATTATAATTTTTTGGGTACAAGCCAATGGGTATTGTTGAAGAGCTAGGAGCTCTGCTTTGTGAAATTAAGAAAAAAAACAACCTAATGCTTCTCTATGATGAGTAGGTGATTTTAATATAATTAAATGCTGGTACAGTGGCGCTTGTGGGATTATAAATGGGCAGGGGGATCATACGGGCCATTTTCAGCATACAGCATATGGGGAAGCACTAACCAGAATAGTACTGGATAATAGTCTGTCTTTTGCATCAGGTCAAATAGTAAGTCTATGCTTGATCTAACTTTCGTAGGGAGAGGTAAGGGGAGCACCACAAATCAAATTCTTCTGTCCGAAGATTTGTGCCAAAAGATGGGAAGTATGAGGTGTGCTATTCCTCGTAGAGTGATCATTACCCAATTATGATTGAGTTAACCAATGTATTTAGTTCTCCTTTGTGGCAAGAGAAATACCCATCATTAACTTTTACCTCTAATAAAAGGGGTCGTAGAAAATGGACATATGCTGATGCCAATAAAATGTTAATAGAAATGGTTGGCAACAATATGAAAGAGGTGAATTGTTGCCTAAAGGATGACTTTAAACCAGACAGTCAGTTTTCCTTTTACCCAAATGTATACTTTCGTTTCAGATTCCTTGTTAATAGAGAATCCTTGTAAGGAGAGACCCCGCCCCCTCCTCTTTGCTTGGTTTGATTCAGAATGTACAAACACCTCAAAGGTTTTAGAACAAGTTACAAATATCGTACCACGCAATTAAGTCAGAAGAAACTATAGAGCAGGTATTGAGAATAGAATAAGTGAGATTAGAGCAAATGCCTGAAAGGAACTGGAACGAGCTGCTGTTCTGAAAGATAGTAGATTATTTTGAGAGGCTGTTAAAATCCTCTTTTTTTTTTTTTAAAGAAAAGACCCCCACAGGGATAGACTGTCATATAATGGAGCAGGAGTAAGTTACTCAATTTTCTAAAATATTTAATGCAGTACTGTTTGATCACAGGCTGCCCCTTACAGAAAGGTCTGTGGGGTTAGCAGAACTTAAAGAGTTAAGCAATTCTGTCTCAGTGGGAGAAGTTCGAACAGCCATTCGACCCTCCCTTACAGGAAGGGCACCAGGTTCGAATGGTGTCCCATGTGAATTTTTTAAACATAATCTTGATTTGTTGGCCCCTTTGTTTACTAACGTCTTTGGGTCGCTGATAATGGGGGAATTTGGAGTAGTGTTAACAGTCAGTCATAGTTCTGATATACAAAAAAAGAGATAAAAATGATCCGCGTATTGTCCCATCTCCTTAATTTTTCCTCTTTGAAGATTTTTGGCAGGGTTATTTTTGGGAAATTGGAAACCTGGGCCGAAAAATTACTTGTTCTTTACTGATTTCCAATACAGGTTTCACCTAGGTTGGGGAACGATAAAACAAGCCCTAAATCTTTCCCTACCCTAGGTAAATATGTAAAAGCCAGGGGAGGTGCATTCATATGGCTTTTATGGACCTCTTTTGATTTAGTGGAAAGGAAAAACTTTGGGATACTTTGGCTTTAGCAGATATTGATCCCCCTCTCTTGGATTTTCTGAAAAATTTACATCAAGACCATTATATGAGAGTGCGGTACTTCCATCTGGGTGACTTGACGCACCTTATCCCAGTTACTCACGGGGTGAGACAGGGCAGCGCTTTGGCCCCTTTTTTATTTTTGTTTTATATTAGTGCATTGGATTCCTTTTTAAAGACATTCACTTTGGACTGCCCAAAATTGGCTCACGACCTATCCCGGTCCTGCTCTATGCAGATGTGGTGGTTCTTTTACCTCATTCAGCCAGTGGTCTGTAGGTACTTTTAAACAGGTTCCTTAGTTTTACACAAGGACTGGACCTTAAGGTGAACAATGAAAAATCTTAAATTTTAACCTGTGGCCCAAAAGACATTCACTGAAAAAAAGAAATATGTGGGTACAATACCCATTAAAAAAAATCAAGCACTTTAGTTATTTGGGAATTTTATTTGATGATACCTATCCTGGGGTTGTTTATTTTCTTAGATGTCACAAACTATGGAAGTGGAGTGTGAAATATTGTTTAGGTTTGCAAAAAAGTTGGGGCATAAACCCCCAAAAGAATTGGTCCAGTTATATAAAGGCAAATGCCTTTCTGCAGGCACATATGGTGTGGGTTATGGGGGAACATGTCACCCACATCACTCCAGTTAATAGAACACAGATTTATGAGCAGACTGTTAGGGCTCCCTAGATCCACTTCGAGTTTTATTTCTCATTCTGAAGCAGGACTGGTGTTCCTGAAGGACTGGGTGGGTCTAGTGCCCATTGTATTATGGGTCAAGGTTTGGTCCTCTCCAGAACTGAATTGTACATGTAAAATCCTAGAGGACTACCATAAACAAAGTAAATACCTGGCTATCCCATGGATTTCTTATATGAAGAGTGCACTGCAGGATATAAGTCTGAATCACCTTTTTGAAAACCCCGAGAATATATGGTTGAACTATAAGACCCACATTAAGGAACTGTACCTGGCTCATAGGGATAGTTTGTAAATGGTATAAGTGGCCGACATGTTTTCACTGCAATTGTACATACCAATTTCGACAGGTATTGGCACGGAGTATTATTTGACGTGGATAAAGGGGTCAGAACATAAGTTTTGCTTAACGCGGCTTAGAGCCAATACAATTCATTTTTGGGTTCTCTTCCAGTCAGCGGGGTCATGGTTTTCATCATTGCCTGTGTGATGGGGTTTCTAAGTAGTCCACAACACACTTTATGCAATTTTGCACATTGTTCTCTGTTTTTAAAAACATTTTTATGCCCTATTTTTAGAGAGAAACGTCCTATAACATATGAGGAGAGTTTTATGATTGTACAGCGTTTAGAGTGACCAAAAATTTGAATTTTATTATTCAGGCTCAGAGAATAAGGAGGAAGGATGCCACATGATTTTTAACGGGGGGACTGGTGATTTTATTGTTGTATTTATTACTAAATGTTTATGATCTGGATGTGATTTGATCTGTTTTTAAATACTGTGCTTTTATGGTCATTTACGTGGCCAAATAAAGTTTATTGATGGTAAAGTGATTTTGCCCAAGATTACAGGATGTTGAGGCGAGTCTGGGATTTGAACGTGGTACACCACTTGTAAAGTCGCTGGTCTTAGCAGTTAACAACATCTCCTCCCAATGAGATGTAAGTGTAATCTTTAACAAGGCAGCCCCACTAAGTCTCGTATCCTTTTGAGACCTATAAACAGTGCCATTACTTCAGGGCGATAATAACACCTGTTATTTATAAGAACGTGAAACTACAGTAACAATGACCAGATGTTGTTGTTCTTGTTTCTCCTTATTATCACCTTGGCAGCAATTCCAAGATTTGTTTTTATTCTAAATTACATTTCTGTTTTTGATAAGTTATTTGTAATGTTCTATAAAAGAAATGTTGGTAAGCAGTTCCAGGAAATCAACTTTTATCTGGTGCTGAAACAGCCATGCTTATGAGGAGCAGGTACTGCCAAGGTAAATATTGAACATATGTAGACTGGAGCATTTAACACCTGTTCAAAAGATAAAGGCATTCTTTTCCAGTTGAATTTGACACCTCTGTGTGGACTTTGAGGAGATATCGCTCTTTAAGAAAGTTTTCCTCCTCAAATAAGGCCACAATTATGAGAAAGGACTTCTGGTATGTGTGTTTATTAGCTCCCCCTCCATTTGTTTCCACATAGAGCTCAATTATAATATGGTATATCAGCTATTGTAAGCCCTCAAGGGGCAGCAGTAATCAATGTGGTTATGCTTACCAGGATGTCTGTGTAGGAACCTTTGCAAGGTATTTCACTGTTCATTTTTCCACGTTACAGAGGCTATACACATTCCGATTTTTATTTGTGTCTTGATATAGCAATACTTCCTCGGTACATAAATGCATTTTAAATTTGATTTTTTTGTAGGCTTCGCAATAGGGAAGGCATCTGAGAGAACAGTTGCACTCAGAAAAGTAAGTATTTTAAACTCTTACAATAATAGACTTTTAAATGCACCTTCTAACAAATCAATTTAATAAGTTGAATTGAAAGAGACCAATGATCTTGTTTTTCCAGTGCACTTGTATCTTCGTTGTAAACATGGATAACTCAAGGTTACTCACCAGGGCCTACCTGGCCTTTTATTCCATCGGGCGTTTTCCTAGTGACCTGGAGGCATTGGTGGCCGATTTTGACAATTCAGGGCCGTTGCTTGTGGCTCTACCAGTGTTCCCTGCTTTCCGACATTACCTGCGACAAGCACAGTGGCTGCTTCTGGATGAGAGAGCGAGAGAGAGGCGGATGTGGGGGTATTGGAGAGAAAACGATCTGAGAGGCAGAAGAGAAGAAGTGAATGGACTGATGGAAATAGAAACTGCCAGTAAATGAAGGGAGTGGGTAGCTGGTATTTTCTTACTGGATCCTTCAGGTACCAGTCGTAATGGGCTAGATTTTCACCACCCGTAGAGTTACCGGTAACCCAAACTACCCCCCACTAACAATAACTACGTTGGTGGGGAAAATCCATCCCATTTACTTGGTCACTCATGATGAGAGCCTAAATAGTCAGGAATTGCTGTCTCTGCATGAGCGGCTTATCTGAGACGGACTCTGGCTAAAAATAGGTCCGGACAGCAAAATAGAAGTTGCCCCCATTATTGAATTACATAGTTACAGAAGTGACCCATATTTGCAAATTTGGCAGTTTTGAACTTGTAAAGACGTGCCAAGTATTTTAAAAGGTATGGAAGACTGCATCGTTTGAAGCTAGCTACAAGCATGTTTGTTTTAATATCAGGAAAATGAACAGTGATACCTGGCCCAACAAACCATAACACAGGCACGCGCACAGCCAAAAAACTGCCCTAACACAGACCTGTCAGACCAGCACATTGGACACTGCCTGATTGCTCTATATGCCCCTCTGACATTGTGCCTGTTCTAGGAACTGTAGGTACATAGACTCCCTTAAAAACAGCAAAACAGAAATGTCAGTATTTCAGTATTATATGCCAAAAGATACCAATTGACCAAAGCTGTGATAGCTGAAAAATTTAATCATCAATTCATCTAGAAGGCAGAAAATACTAATAGCCCACACAATTCCCACTCCTGTTTGCACCGGGATTCAGTTGCGGCTTGCGACAACATGAAGGGATGGGACAACGTGTGGAAGGGGGAGGGTAAATAAATAATAAAAAAAAAAAACAGGACCTCCTCCGCTGCGCACCGCTCCTCTGTCCCTCGTCACTCCAGGCAGCAGGCACAGGCTCCCAGCCTGCCCTGCGGCCAATCCTGATGCTGCTCAAAGCAGCGTCAGGATTGTCCAGGCAGACTGGGAACCTGTGCAGGCTCTCTTCAGCCCGGCAACTGGGTTGCCGGGCTGGAGAGAGCCTACTGCGCATGTGTATTTGGCTGGCCATACATGCGCAGTGAGGGGAAGTGCTGAGCGCTCCCCCTCGCTGCTCGTCACGCCTGTGGCCCCACCCCTTTAAAAGAAGAGCATATTAAAGTTTATTATCCTTTTCTTTTAAAGGTTTTGCCGCTGCTGTTGACGGGGTGCAGTGGGGTGGGGGTGACGCTTCTCCACCCTAATCGAAGAGCTGCCCCTGCAGGGATTGGAATCATAAGTTATGCAGACTGACACCCTAATTTAAATGTCATACCAAGCACTGGGCCCCTAATAGTGAAGTTACCGACAAGCAGAGTGCTGCTACTGCTACCCATTTTACAGTCTTTACAACTCAAATGGGAGGCTAAGTTAATTCAGTTTGAGTACACTCACAGTAGCCATCGGAACGCTCAGTCCAGCACTCACCATGTCATCATCAGCTCAACTCAGTTTGTATATGTTTTTGTATTAGTTAAAAAGGGTACATTTTATTACAAATATTTCAATATAGGACAATACGTGGGTGCTCTAGTACTTCAGGAAAATAGTAAATAATGTAAAAGAATAGTGCATGATTGAGGTTTTCATAATTTTGGGGACATTACTACTGGTTTTATGTGGACAAGGTAAGTCTCTTAAATTCTTATGAATTCATTTAGTCAAATTGCAAATAAAAGATACAATTCAAATGTTTGATGCTCTTTTGGCTGACCTTATCCCCCGCTCTCCTGTCCACTTCATCCATCCAGGGGCAGTGCAAGAGGCATTGCATCTGTGATGAGTAGGGTGCCCTTCCTTCTGATCTCTCCTATGTGAAGATGCTTTTAACCCATTATGTGTCAGGTTTTATGATGCCCACGGAAAGGCAAGAGCAAAGACCTTTTCTTCTGAAGGACATAATATCAGTGTAGGCCAACTTTCATTCCCCACTGGTGTAACTCCACATTATTAAAGAACCACACAGTTGATGTCATCCTGTGGAAAGGAGAAAAGCAACAACACATTGAGCACAACATGATAATAACTAGGCAAACACTTTACAGTCAATCGCATAATGCTTTGGGTAAAACTTGTTTTTTTTTACTTACAGGCAAAGAACAGAGCAATTCACTATTTGCACTACATAGAAAGATACCAGGACCACACAAGTAAGTAGACATTCAGCTTTCTAATCTTTTTTTTTAAATTGTTTTTTCCCCCCAAGCATAAGCAACATAAATAACAATGATGTCTTACATGCCAAATATCACACACTATTACAACATTCAGCCCTGTGTTCAAGTCCAGTATATCAGCTTTCTAATCTTGTTTCTATCTACATGTACAGCAGGCTATGCCATTGATGAGTTTGACTACCTCACAACCTGGCTCTTTCCAGTACTCGATACACAATTTGCCAGTCACACCAACACCTTTTGTGAAGGAAGGGAAAGCTTTCAGGCTATTTTCTCTTTGTAGCACACATGGAAAAGAGAAATTACTAGGGAGAAAAAAATATCCGATGGCATGTGTGGCTGTAGATACACATGTTCTACATACTTCGGCCTTCTGGTAATGGGTCCGGAGTTTTACAAGTTGTTTTTATTCCAATAAGTCTTTCAAGTCACAAGGTTGAGTGATTCGGTGATGCTGTGCATGGGCATTGGCTCTATATTTAGATTGTTTTCTTTCTGCCGTCGTGCTCAGACTTCTGTGCCTTTGCTCTGTGCTTCAACTCCGGCAAGCTTGATTCTTTGGTTCTTTACTGTCCTTGACGGTATCTCGTTCATGCTTTTAACATCTGCGTCTTTTAAAATCTCGTCGGTTCAAATTAGTTTGCCCGAGAGCCCTTCGGAACACCACCCTTTCGTGCCTCCCTCAGCGTCTTACCAGCCCTTTTGGAGATGTGATGCTGGTGATGGAATGCACACCCTTTAGATTCTGCCCGGGTTGCCATGTGAAATACCCACACACAGACCAACACCTTGTGTGCAATCTGTGCCTTTCACCCAACCACAAGGAAGCTGACTGCGATGCATGTAAGTCGTTTCGGTTGAAGAAAACCCTATAGGACCGAAAGGCTTGTTATCTTGAAATGTCACAAAAGGCCACAAACGACACTCCTGACAACTTTCGTGAAGAAAAACACCCAAGAAGAACCTACCGTTGAGGAAGAAGAGGCCTTCTCGATCGAGTACAGCTCCGGATCCGACGTTGAGATAAACATGTAGATGCAGGAAGTCCACTTTTCTCAATGTGCGAGTACTGTGACCCCTGCTCCTCCACCCAAGCTGACCAAGAAATCTGCGGCTTCAACACCACGATTAGAGGTTGTCAGACCACCACTGCCTTTTGGCCACGGTCAGATCTAAATAACTGTTTTGGATGCCCGCCCTCCGCGCCAATGATTACTACAAAAGCTAAGCCTTTGGCATTGACCTCCTCGGACTGAGAGCATGTTTCTGCACCGCCCTGACTTGGGTGCCGCCCCAGCAGCCGACTCCATCTCCTTCAGCGTCGACAAAGCCTCACACTTCAAAGACAAAGCACTCAGTGCTGAAACCTTCGGAACCGAAAGACTGCAGTGTCATCAGCTTCCACGTCTCCTGTCAAGCCCATTCTGGAGAAGTTGGACATTCGGCAGAGGAAAATACAGATGCAAGTGAAGACTGGGCGAACTATTGCTTCCACTTCCTCTCCTCCACATCTGAAGAGGAAATTGACTTTTGAGGAGGAACTGGATTTTCTCCTTCCTCCCATGAAGAAAACAAAGGACAAGGCCTCTAGCCCTGCCTATCATCCACCTCCTCCCCCTCCACCACCATCCCTCCTCATTCTCCTCATCCATTGTCAACAACAGATGATCCACTGGCTGCTTCACCTCAGGGGTCACCACAGAAGACACTGGTGGGATAGGATGGCAATTAGGAGATCCTGACCCAAGGGATATTTATGACACCGATCCCACTACACCAAATAATCCTGACCTGTATCCAGCATGACCCTCCCCTCCTGAGGACGCAACCTCCTACCAGGAGGTTATTACAAGAGTGGCTGCTCTCCATAATGTTTAGTTGCTTATAGTTTCAGTCAAACAGGATTTCCTATTCAACACATTAGCTTCCACCACATGGACACACAGGGCCTCATTACAACCTCGGCGGTCTTTCAAAAAGACCGCCGAGGCTGCGGGAGCCAGAATACCGCCATTGCCGGCGGAATTCCTGGCTCCCTATTATGACTTTTCCGCTGGGCCAGCGGATGGTAACAGTGTTACCGTCCGCTGGCCCAGCGGAAAAGTCACATCAACATTGCTGCCGGCTCGTAATAGAGCCGGCGGCAATGCTGATGTGCAGCGGGTGCAGTAGCACCCGTCGCGCATTTTACTGCCCGAAATTCGGACAGTGAAATGCGCGACGGGGCTATGCCTGGGGGCCCCTGCACTGCCCATGCCATGTGCATGGGCAGTGCAGGGGCCCCCAGGGGCACCCCAAGTCCCCTTACCGCCAGCCTTACCATGGCGGTGTTTACCGCCACGGACAGGCTGGCGGTCGGGGACTCATAATCCCCAGGGCAGCGGTGCTTGCCTGGCGGTATGTTGGAGGGGCCGGCGGTATGGCCGTGGCTATTGCGCCACGGTCATAATAGCTGGCGGAACACCGCCAGCCTGTTGGCTGTGTTACCGCCAGCTTACCGCCGGCCACCAGGGTCGTAATGACCCCCACAGTATCTGCCAATGTCACCAGGCATGATGAGACATGCAGACGACATCTTTAAGGACCTTGTTAGAGCCAGGGTCATTACCTCTAGGGTGGGCAAAAAATATGAGGCAGCTCCATCAGACCCCTTATTTATTCGGGGTCATGTGCCACCAGACTCCATCGTAACACTGTCACACTCAAAAGGGACCATTCTCAGGCTACAGGGGATACTCCTCCCCATCGAAAAGGAAAGCATATAGATGCTGAATGAAATAGGGTTGCAGCGCAGGCTGCTAACCATTGGCTTATTGCCAATTATCAGGCCCTCTTGGCTCGTTATGACAGAGCCCACTGGGACTTGATAGAGGAGTTCCTCCAGTACCTCCCGGAAGAATGCGGAAAGAGGGGTCAACAAATTGTTTTAGAGAGGCACACCTTCACCAACAATTCTATTCGCTGTGCCTTGACGGTGTGGAAACTGCATTTAGGGGAATAAATACTAGTGTTCCTCATGGGCGATATGCTTGGCTCAGGTGTTTTGGCTTTAAGCAGGAGGTACAACAGGCTGTTCCCAATATGCTGTTTGATAAGGAACACCTCTTTGGCCCACAAGTAGATTTTACCATAGAAAAAATGAAAAAAGGCAATTCCATGGCCAAAGCTACGGGAGCATTGCAAATTACCACTCCTAATGGCTCCTTTAGTCACCCAAGCTACAGGGTTATCTATTAGTCCACCTACACAAAGGCATCCACCTCCCAACAGAAACAGCTCCAGTCCTCTTACACCAACGGTTACTACAGAGGCTCGTTAAGGGGAGATAATAACAAGGGTAGGGGTAAGGGTGCCTCCTCTTGCAAGCAACACCCTCCTCGAAACAGTGACTGCATTATCTCCCCTTGTCCCCGACCACACAGCACCTGTCGGGGGCAGACTACAATATTTCCACCCAGTCTGAGATACCATCATCACTGACAAATTGGTATTAGCCATTATCCAACATGGCTATTGTCTGGAGCTCATTACCACACCACCCAACATTCCACCTCACACTCACAGATTAACGCAGGAACATCGAACACTACTCAAGCAGGAAACGACATCAGGGCTCAGTGGTAAACTCTCTATACTTCCTAATCCCCAAACGTATGGGTCATTATGGCCAAACTTAGATCTCAGGCCTTTAAACAAATATGTCCTTTCAGAGCCCTTCCATATGGTCATCTTACAGGATGTCATCCCACTGCTTCAACATGGCGGCTTCATGGCAAAACTAGATCAGAAGGATGCCTACTGAAGGACACCTACTTCCACATGCCAAGACATCCAGCTCATTGCCAATACTTAAGATTTGTTATAGCGGACAAACATACATAAAATTTGTCATAGCGGGCCAACATTACCACTTCAAGGTACTTCCTTTCAGGGTGAACCACCGCACCTTGTGTGTTCGCCAAATGCCTAGCAGTGGTCGCAGTTCATCTACACATACAAAATGTCCACCTGTTCCCTACCTGGACGTCTGGCTTATCAAAACCAGCACTCATCATCAGTGCCAGCAACACACTCAGATGACAATAGATCTTCACATACTAGGCTTTACTATCAACATCCCCAAGTCTCACCTGCAACCACAACAGGTTCAACCATACTTAAGAGCAATCCTAAATACATAGGCTTAGCCTACCTCAATCCTGCACTAATTCACATCTTCCAAGCAACGCTGTCCCAATTTCAGACAAACCACCAGCTCTGTGCATCTACTGGAAATTATGGCTTCATGCATTGCTATAGTTCCCCACGCAAGACTACACTTGCATCCATTACAGGAATGCCTATCTCGTCGGTGGTCACAGGGTCAGGTGGAGGATCTAGTGTTAATAGTCCACCATACTCACCGTTCTCTTGAATGGTGAAACACCAACCATCAGTTGAAAGTGCTCCTTTTCTTGACCCTGTTTCCCACATCACTCTCACAAAGCACGCATCAGAGACTTGATGGGGTGCACATCTACTAGACTTAACAGTTCAGGGTCTCTGCGATGCCAGACATCAGACTCCCCAAATCGACTACTTAGAGTTTCAAGCTATTCACCTAGCATTGAAAGCATTCCTTCCTCACCTTACTCACAAGGTTGTCTTAATAGGACAGACAATATGACAACCATGTTTTGCCTACAGTAGTGGTTCCCAACCTTTTGACTTCTGCGGACCCCCGCTTTATCATTACTGGAACCCGGGGACCCCCCCTGAATCATTATTGGTATCCAGGGACCCCCACTGAGTCATTACTGAAAGCTGGGGACCTAATCTATTAATATTTTTTTATTTTCTAAGTAGTTGCGGACCCCCTCAGAAGGCTTTGCGGACCTCCAAGGGTCCCTGGACCACAGGTTGGGAACCACTGGCCTGCAGTAACAAGGTGGGACACAGCCTTCATAACTATCACTCCTGTCTCAGACCATTTGGAAGTGGGCTCTACATCACAACATTCATCTGTTAGCAGAATACCTTCCAGGAACAGACAGTGACTTTGCAGACTTGCTCATCAGTATGCAGAAGCAAGTCCACTAGAGGGAACTCCGCCCACAGGTCCTTTAGTCATACTTCCAAAAGTGGGGGTTCCCTCAAGTAAACCTTTTCGCCACAGCAGAAAAGGCAAAATTTGCAAACTTCACCTCCAGGTTTCCACACCCACTATCCAAGGGTAATGCGCAATGGATGAGTTGGTCATGGATATTTGCCTACGCTTCTCCACTTCTCCCTCTCCTTCCTCTTCTGGATCAGAAGCTCAGGCAGACGTCTCTCACAATGATTGTAGTAGCTCCCACTTGGCGCGCGTTTCGCTTCACTAATGACCAAGCTGAAACACTCATGCACTGACAGAAATCTCAGGATTGCGCTTCTTAGTCCAAGGAAGACATTTATTATTTCACTACGCAAAGTTCCTAAAAGGAGATTAGCATGCTGAAAGCACACATTCAAAAAAGGTCACAGCAAAGAAATAAGACTCTGCAAATTATTCCCCACTGCAATATACACACAGCAAATATCTGTATCTATATTGTAATGCAAAGCAAATAATGAATTTTAAAAAATGCATCACCATGAGAAAAGGGCATGACTGCTCATCTCCCTCCTATTCAGCATCAGATCTCCAGATCCCACAATCGATTGAGGAGAGAGAGATCAGTTATCCTCAGGGGAAGGCTGTCACACTCCAGCGTCCCGGATGTGCTTGAGATCTGCAAACTCTCTCTGTCCCCGGTCCATCTGGTCTCGGCCTCTTATATTTTGAACAAACAAGAGTGGAAAAGTCTAGAACCTCTCTCTCCCTGCAGAAGTTTATTTATTCCAGAAAATGCTGATTGCTTTAGGCCTGCTTTGAAAATAACACGTCAGGACTTGGCCACAAACCCAAGGTGCTAATTCAAAACAAGACCGTCCCTGCCATCTGAGTACATTCTTATCAACCTAAGCCCTTGGTGGGAAAAAACACGAAGAATATAAACATGAGCACAGTTCAACGTGGAAAACTACTTGCAGCTTTTAACGTGGCAGTGGCTAATGCTAAAATAAAGTCAATAGGCAAAATGAAGCTGGTGTTCACTAATGTGATGGTTTAGTGCTAGCCTAAGTGCAACGTGGAGTCAGTGGTCAAAACTCACATATTATTACATTGCTTCAGCCCAGGTTCACAACACTGCTATATCTCAGTAGTTCCACATGAGAAGGTCCCCAACAGACTGTACCTTCTGACTCAGAATCAAGGACTAATCAGACACCCAGAACCCAAAGCTCTCAACCTAGCAATCTGGCTCCTGAGGTCATAGAGTTTGGCTACCTTAACTTGCCACAAGAAAGTATGAACATTCTTAAGGAAGCACATTAACCCACCACTAGAGCATGCAGCAAAATGGAAACGTTATGTTTGATATTGTCACTCAAAGCAATTTGACCCTTTCAAAGCCACAGTGCAAGACATTCTCTGCTACCTACTTCATTTGCAGAAGACACACCTAGCGAACACTTCTTACAAAATAGGCAGCATCTTTCTCTTTCAAAATTCCGGTCATCAAAGCCTTCATGGAAGGACTTGAACGAGTGATTCCACCTAGGACTTCTCCTGCACCGTCTTGGAATCTCGATGTAGTACTTAAGACTCATGGGTCCCTCATTTCATCCTCTACGCTCATGCCCTCTTCAATGTTTGTATTGGAAAGTGGCATTTATTTGTGCCATCACTTCACTTACGTATGTTAGTGAGCTCCAGGCTTTAACCTAAGAAGTACCTTTCTTCCAAAAACATAGAGATTAGGTGGTTTTTCACACCAGTCCTAAATTTCTATCTAAGGTTGTGTCTCAATTTAATCTAAACCAATCCATCGACTTGCCAGTTTTGTTTTCTCAACCAGATTCTGTTGCGGATAGAGCTCTTCATACACTAGATGTTAAAAGAACACTTATGTTCTACAATGATAGAACTAAACGTTTTTGAAAGTCTAAACAACTTTTTGTCGCCTTTTCACCACCTAACAAAGGCAACCCTATATTTAAATTGGGCATAGTCAAATGGATAGTAAAATGCATACAAATGTGCTATTTCAAGGCCAAAGGACCTTTACCTTGTTCTCCCAGAACGCACACTACTCACAGAAAGGGATCAGCCATGACCTTTTTAGGAAATATTCCCATAGCTGACATTTTTAAGGCAGCTACTTGGTCCACACCACACACCTTCACCAAACAACTAATGTATGGATGTTCTAGCACACCAACAAGCCAGTGTAGGTCAGGCAGTGCTACGTACCAATTTTCAACCACTGCAACATCCACAGGCTAGCCACTGCGTCTAAGGAGGGGCTGCTTTCAAGTCTATGCAGAGTAAGTGTATCTAAAGCCACACATGCCATCGAGTGGAATGTTACTTAGCCTGTAAGCATCTGTTCATGGCATGTAGTGCTGTAGATTCTCATGCGCCCTCCCTCCTCCCCGGTGCCGGATTCCATTGCAGTTTCACTATGCACTTATCTTTAGCATGGACATCGTATTATTTATACATACTTTACACGCCTGCAGGAAAACAATCTAACAATTATGTTGATGCCTATGCACAGTATCACCGAGAGGAGGAGTTACTCAACCTCGTGACTCAAAAGACTTCTTTGGTAAAAAAAACTATTTGCACAACTCCGGACCCAACACTAAATGGTAGGAGTTTGCAGAGCATGTGAATCTACAGCACTACACGTCACAAACAAATGCTTACAGGGTACGTAACATATTTCTTTAGAAATAAATCCATGTATACAAGTCTTTGCAAATATTGGTTTGCATCAAAATCCACAGTTGGATGCATGGTGAATGGCCATGCACCACTGATGAGAGGGGTTTATGGTGCCCATGAATGGATATTAAAACACTGGAATGTTGAGCTCTCCATTGAAGACAATAGGGCAGCAGCAGCCTAAACAACCTGGTATGGGCCCTCTGCGCATAACACTACAATGTCCTAATACATGGCCTGTGCCTCTTTTCCCTGCCTTTCCAAACTATATGGCTTTGGCAGGGAAAAGCGAAAGTCAGCCTATGCAGCAGGGCCCATAGGAGCTCCCTCCCAATCCGGTAAATAAGTGTCACTGGTGCCTCGGAAGGAGGGAGGGAAGAATTGCAATTAATCCCTGGATCTCCTTGGTTTGGGTGAATGAGGAAAAGCTGTTTGGCTGAGGGAGAACAAGGAGCAGTCTTCAGTCTTATTTCACAGCTGTTGCTGTGAATGTTCATCAGTTAGCAACTGTGGCCCTGAACACAGCTGTTAACTGTTGGACGTTCACAGCAACAGATGTGAAGCAAAGGCTTTGAAGATGCAGGTGGATTTCAACCCTCTGTCTCTTGAAAGGCCTTTTTTAAAGTTGGGACAGTCTGCCCTGAGAGCATAGGCGCTGAAAGTCAAATATTCATGCTGAAGTTCAAAAGGTGAAGGAGCATCAAAAATGCCTTTAAATGTTGTTTTTATCATGTCACATTCAAAGACACATGTCAGATGTCAAGCTATGTCTTCAGACAAATTGTTGTTTCTCCTTTTGAAAGGTTGGTTGTTATGACTGTAAAGTAAGAGCATTGTGTAAAGCGAACTATGTGCAATCATGTTGGGTACAGCTATTGTGAAAGGAAAGGCTGTGGGATGTAATTTTGTTTTCTGACACACATTTAAATACCTGTAAATGAACTGTACAAATATTAAACAAGTATCAGTAGTTAGAAACACAGAAAATGAAGTATAACTTTTGTAAATCTGAAGTGTGATGGAATAATAGATTTGAAAATGATCAAAGCAAAGCAATACACTTGATGATGTGCAAATGAAATACTCACTGAAACCCTGTATAGTTTCACCAGTAAAACGAATTCTGCAATTTTAGGTAGCCATTTGAGCATGTGCTGCATGGAAATGCCTGTACACTACCACACCATACTTCAGTAATAAATTTGTGACTGTGCGTTACAAAATGCATCATTAGCTTCATTCCCCACCCTTACTACTTGCCTTTTGAATTCATTTGCTACAGTTGTTCTTTCTGTGATGCTTGACTTTTTCACAGTCTCTATGACTTAAGTGACGTATTAGTGATGACAGCATCCCTACTCTGAAAACTGTTCCAGCCCCACTGCCTCAGGGGACGGAATGTGCTAATTGTGCTAATAGCCTCAAAGCTGAACATAATGGGCTGTACCAGCCATCAAAGACCTGCAGCCTATAAGAGTATATTAAAAGAGATGTGGTGTGACTGGAGGTAATGAGGAAAATCTATATATTATATTTTATTATTTTAACCGCTTCGATGCATCAGATGGTGCTCCCAGCCGTCTTTGCGCTTGGCACAGGAAATCCCTCTGGTGCAGACACCAGAGGGATTTCCTTCTGAAAGAAACATCCTTGGGAGATGGGAAAAAGCTTCCCCAGCTCCAGAGGCTGTTTCTTTTGTTTCAGTGAAATGACGGCCAGCACGTGGGGTGCACTGACATCATTTCACTGAAACCAAACGTGAAATGAACCAATCGGCTCTTTTCACTTTCACTGTCTCTGTACTCATGGGGGCGGCATCTCAGCCCCCCCCCAAGCATGGAGTCAAAAAGGAGAGGTATAATGGGAAAGGCAAGTGGATCCCTGCTTGGGGACCGCCAAAGGATGGCAATCCCTAAGCAGGGATCCACCCACTAGGCACCATAGATGGTGAGTAGCCTCTTGCGCAAGGGCTTTTGCGCCTCCTTATTTTGGGGCATGGTCAGTCTTGATGGGGGCAGTAGCACCCGATCTGCACCCCTGTGGGGGCAGAAAACCCACTCGAAACCAAGAATGTATTATTTATATACATCTAGGGGTGGGGACTACCCTAAATAGACATTGTAATGCCCAAACCCCTCCCAAAAAGCAGCACAGTTTTTCTGCCTCCCCCCTGGAGGGCAGATAGGGGCAAGAGCCCCCGTTCTGCCACCCAGTGGGGGCAGATGGGAGCAAGAGCCCCCAATCTGCCATCCACTGGGGGCAGGAATCCACTAGGCTCCAAGGATTTTTTTCATTCATCTAGAAGTGGGGACTGCCCAGAATGGGCATTGCAATGCCCTCACTTCTTCCCCCCAGCACAGACTTTCTTCCTCTCTATGGGGGAGATGGGGATTTATAGCCCCCGATCTTGGGGAAAGGGTGGGGGGGACAGAAAGGCCATGAGGCACCAAGGATTTTTTTTTATTCATCTAGGGGTGAGGGCTGTCCAGAATGGGCATTGCAATGCCCCCACCCCTCACAACAACAAAAAATGGCCCTCTGAAGGGGGAGGGGTGCAGAAAGCATCAAGGATTTTATTTTGGTAATGTAGGAGTAGGGGCTGCCCCGAATGGGCATGTGAATGCCCCCTTTCCCAAATAAATGGGCAGTGTTTTTCTGTCCCTCTGGGGGCAGATGGGGGGTTACTAACTCCAATCTGCCCCCCCGCCCCCCCTGGGTGGGCAGAACGCCCACTAGACACCAGGGGAGCTTTTTTTAAAATCTTTTTAAAAAAAATTTTTTTTAAGAGGGGTGGGGTGGACTGCCTCCTTGGGCATGGTTATCCCCCCTCCCCAACTGAAGGGGGCAACAGCCTTTCACCCCCCCCCCCCCCCCCCAATGGAGACTAATGCATCTAGTCCCAAAGGGAAGCAAGGGGACATTTGACTCTTTTGGGTTTTGAGTTCACTTATGGGCTAAGAGAGCTTAGCTAACTCCCAATATAGTCCCACTTGCAATGGTGAGCGGCTGCACTTCTGGACTTGGATACGCTGCCACCTGGAAAAACCTACCACTCCAAGGCACTTCAACATCTGGGGGAGCCCAGGGTGGTGTGCTTCTCATGCACCCCAAGCCATATTCTTACCCATAATGCCCTCCAAAACTCCAACTTTGCCTGAAATCATTTATTTTCCCTACATTTCTGTGATGGAAACGTCTGTAATCCACAAGAAAACTCAGAATCTATCACCCAATATTGCCCCATCTGTACTGATAAAAACTCTGCCCCGTTTGTGTGGTTGCCCACATCAGAATCAGCCTAAAGATTTATTAAAAAGCCTGCCCTTTTGGACCCTCTTTGGTTTCCCCCTCAATTTCTAAATGTGTATTCCCCTTCCCTGTCACAGGCACTTGGCCCTCCTACACAAGTGAGGTATAGTTTTTATCGAGAGACCGAGTGAAACGCTGGGTGGTAGGAAATTTGTGACTCCCCTCAGATTCCAGAACGTTCCATCACAGAAATGTGAGAAGAAGTTAGACAAATGTTGAGGTTTGCAAGGGATTCTGGGTGACAGAACCTGATGAGCGCCACACAAGGCACCCCATCCTGGATTCTCCTTGGAGTCTAGGTTTCAAACTTGTACAGGTTTGCCGGCTTTCCCTAGGTGAAGGTGAGGTATGGCCCAATAACCACAGCTACCCGCTTTGCAAAAAACAGGCCAGGAAAAATTTGATGTATCCATGTTGCGTTTTGGGCCGTTTCATGTCACAGGCACTAGGCCTATCCACACAAGTGAGGTACCATTTTCATAAGAAGACTTAGGAGAGTGCTTGATGGAAGGAAGTGTGTGGCTCTGTGCAAATTCTAGAACTTTCCATCACAGAAATATGAGGAGATTGTGTTTTTTAAGTCAAAGTTTGAGGTTCGCAAGGAATTTGGGGTAAAACTACCTGGTAAGTCTCACATCAGTCACACCATCATCGATTCCCTGGAGTGTCTAGTTTTCAATAATGTACAGGTTTGCTAGGTTTCCCTAGGTGGCAGGTGAGGCAGGGCCCAAAACCCACAGCTACCCACATTCCAAAAATGGATCATTTTTGCAGGGAAAAATTTGATGTATCCATGTTTTGGTTTGGGCTGTTTCCTGTCGCGGACACTAGGCCTACACATATAAGTGAGGTACCATTTTCATAAGAAGACGTAGGAGTATGTTGGGTGAAGGAAGTTTGTGGCTGTGTGCAGATTCCAGACCTTTCCATCACAGAAATGTGGGGAGAACAATGCTTTTAGTCAGTGTTTGAGGTTTGCAGGGTGTTAAGGGTAAAACAATCTGGTGAAAGACACATAAGTCACCCCTCCCTGGATTCCCCTAGGTGTCTAGTTTAAAAAAAGATAGGTTTGCTAGGTTTCCCTAGGTGGCAGCAGAGATAGGGCCTAAAAATCACAGCTACCCACTTTGCAAAAAACTGGTCAGTTTTGCATGGAAACATTTGATACATCTGTTGTTTTTTGGCCCATTTCCTGCTGCGGGCACTTGGCCTACCCACACAAGTGAGATAACATTTTTATCAGGAGACCTAGAGGAACACAGAATAGCAGAACAAGTGTTAATACCAATTGTCTTTGTCTTACATTTGGATGGCCCAAATGCAGAGAGTGTGTAAGAAAGAAGTCATTTTGAGAAATGCCCTCTAATTCACATGCAAGTATGGGTAACCCCAGATTCAGTGATGTGCTTCTAAACTCCATATCTTGTTCCCATTTCAGAAATAGATAGGTTTCCTGAATACTTATTTTTCACTCTTTATATTTTACCAAATTAATTACTGCATACCTGGTACACAATGAAAAACCGTTGCAAGGTGCAGCTCAGTTATTAGCTCTGGGTACCTAGGGTTCTTGGTGAACCTACAAGCCCTGTATATATACCCCTGCAGCATAAAGGGTCTAGCGGAAGTAAAGGTATATATATCGCATTTGAAAATCTGCCATAGTTAGAAGTTACAGATGAAATCCCAAATTTAGCTCTATTTTGGCTTATTTCCCGGTCCCTTCCAGAGGAATCCTCAAACCCTGGGTACCTTAAGAATCCCCAGGATGTTTGAAAAAAGGACGCTTATTTGGCGTGGATACCTTATGTGGACAAAAAGTTATGGGGGCCTAAGCGCAAACTACCCCTAGTCATGAAAAAGGCTTAGCATGAGGTAGGGGAGGCTTAGCAGCAAGGAGTTAACCCTGTGTCGCTCACCACTGGGTAAATATAGTTTGGATCGCCCTTCTGTATGGAAAGCATTTTTTGGTTTGCTTGTAACTTTGATGTCGTCTGACGAATCTCCACAACTCTACCAAAAAAATGTTTTCCGCCTCAGCTCCTTCCTGGAAAGTTTTGGGGTGTACCATCAAGTGGAGGACAAGAAAGGGGAGGGTTCCAAAATGTGTTTTCCCCAGAAAGCATGCTTTTTGTGATTTGGTATAAATCAGTTCCGTCGTTTTTGAGCAATTAATGCTCAAAACTGTATATTTCAACCCGCAAGAGGATCCATGGGACCCAACTGATCTCAAGCAGAGATCTGACTGGCTACCACGACTTCAACGATGATGTTGCAGCAGCCATCTTAGGACTCGAGGCTCAGTCCTAAGTCATAGAAAAAATGTAAAAAAGATATAAGGGGCAGGGTAAAGATACACTGACCCCTGGGCATGTAACCCCCGTGACCAAAAACATTTATTTTTCTGTTTTGTAGCAAATTCAGGAGAAGTGCGCAGAGCACCTCTCCCAAGCCTCTGGCAGCCCTGGTGAACCTACCCAATGGGGCCAAGATCATTACCCCATACTCTTAGGTCTGCTCAAACACTGTATCTCAGGGCGGCCACACCTGGGACACTATAGTTTTTCTGCCCTTAGGAGCATAGACAGTGGAAAACAAAAATCTGCTCCCACGCAGCTCGAGCATTTTTAAAGTTCCCACCAGGAAGGAGCAGCATGCCTTACCTGCCTGTGCTTCTGTGGGCAGAAAAACCCAAATTCCTTCCACCAAGAGATGGCAAGAAAAAATACCTGCTCTCTCCGTGCTGGAGCAAAGATACCTAACAGTGAGCCCAGGACGGGTGCGTGTGGAGACCATGGACCATGGACACCATGAAGGCCGTGGTGCTCCCCACGTCGCCCTCAACAGTGTATGGTATAGGGGCCTGAGGGAGGGCATTAGGGCATTCACGTAAGGCCATGGACAATGGGGTCGCTGGGTCAGTATTGACTCATGAATGAGGTACGTGTGCCCTCCTCCTCCTTTAAATATTTGCTTGGGCTCTGGGATGTGGACCCCCATGGCCACTGTTAGCTAATCCTATGCTTAAAGTCTTTCCTGTAAAAATAACGAAATACTTTGTCACTTTCTAGCTTGGTGTGGATGGCACTGTGCTAATCCTATGCTTAAAAACTTTGCTAGAAAAACAGACATTTGAGGTGAGCAAATATAGAGTGTTGCAGAGTGCTTCTTAGTGGAGCTGCGGAGCTGCTCTCCACCTAAACTTGGGAACTAACCAGTTTCTCCTCTTTTTATATATATATATATATATATATATATATATATATATATATATATATATATATATGTTCGATGGCATGTGTAGCTGCAGATACACATGCTGTGCACAGTCCACCATCTGGTGTTGGGCTCGGAGTGTTACAAGTTGTTTTTCTTCGAAGAAGTCTTTTCGAGTCACGAGACCGAGGGACTCCTCCCATTTCGATTCCATTGCGCATGGGCGTCGACTCCATCTTAGATTGTTTTTTTTCCGCCATCAGGTTCGGATGTGTTCCTTTTCGCTCCGTGTTTCGGGTCGGAAAGTTAGTTAGAATCTCGGAAAAAATAGTCGGTATTGTTTGCGTTCGGTATCGGGTTAGTTAGAACAAATCAACACCGAATTTTGAAGAGCTCCGGTGGCCCATCGGGGTTTTTTCGATCCCTCGTCGGGGCCTGGTCGGCCCGGCCACGTGCGACTTCAAGGCTGATGGAACGGACCCCATTCCGCTTCTGCCCAAAATGCCATAACAAGTATCCGTATACGGATCAGCATCTGGTCTGTAACTTGTGCTTGTCCCCCGAGCACAAGGAGGATACTTGTGAAGCCTGTCGAGCGTTTCGATCGAGGAAGACGCTGAGAGACCGAAGAGCCAGGAGACTACAAATGGCGTCCACGCCGACAGGTCAAGAACGCTTCGAGGAGGAAGAAGAAGCTTTCTCCATCCACGAGTCGGATTCTGAAGAACTCGACGCCGAAGAAACAACCAAAACCGTGAGTAAGACGTCGAAAATCAAGACTCACGAGAAGTCCACAAAAGCCCAGGGGACGCCACCGCCATGGCCTATGGCTTAACCCAAAAAATAGGTGACCGATCCAAGGCACCGAAAAAGGGCATGCTGGTGTCGAAGTCATCCGACTCCGGTTGAGATACCGCCACACAGCAACCTCGGAGCTGAGACAGCGGCTCCGAGAAACTTCGGCACAGACACAGCGGCACCGAAGAATTTCGGCACAGAGACACCACGCTGAAAACAAAGAAGGTTTCTTCGGAGCCTAAAAAGACTTCCGAAAAGGTTTCGGTTCCGAAACATCCAGCCTCGGAGACGAAAACTAGTTCCTATACAGCGGAACAAGGATTAACCTCCCAATTACATAGATTTGGAGAGGAGCTTCAAGCTGTAGAGCCTGACTACACGCAAAGAAGGCTTCATATTCATGAGGACACAGGGAAGATAACCACTCTTCCCCCAATCAGGATAAAAAGGAAACTTGCCTTTCAACAAGGGGACAAGCAACCACAGGCAAAGGTGGCAAAGAAAACAACCCCACCACCTTCCCCACCACCATCAACACATGCATCACCAGCAACAACTCCACCACTGATGCACTCACCAGCTCATACCACAATGAGTCAGGATGATCCCGATGCATGGGACCTTTATGATGCTCCAGTGTCTGACAACAGCCCAGACTCCTATCCTACAAAACCCTCACCACCTGAGGACAGTACATCCTACACACAGGTGGTCGCAAGAGCATCCGAATTTCACAACGTCACCTTACATTCTGAACCAATTGAGGATGACTTTCTGTTTAACACCCTATCCTCCACCCATAGCCAGTACCAAAGCCTTCCCATGCTCCCAGGAATGCTAAGACATTCAAAACAAATATTTCAGGATCCAGTTAAAGGCAGAGCCATACCTCCAAGGGTGGAGAAAAAGTACAAGCCACCGCCAACAGATCCAATCTATATTACAACACAACTAACACCAGACTCAGTAGTTGTCGGGGCAGCTGGTAAGAGAGCCAACTCTCATACCTCAGGAGACGCACCACCTCCAGACAAAGAGAGCCGCAAATTTGATGCTGCGGGAAAAAGGGTTGCAGCACAAGCAGCAAATCAATGGCGTATTGCCAATTCCCAAGCACTTTTGGCAAGATACGACAGAGCTCATTGGGATGAAATGCAACATTTCATCGAACACTTACCCAAGGAGTTCCAAAAAAGAGCACAACAGGTGGTGGAAGAGGGACAAAGTATCTCAAATAATCAGATACGGTCTTCCATGGATGCATCAGATACAGCTACAAGGACAATAAACACTGCAATCACAATATGAAGGCACGCATGGCTGCGCACTTCAGGGTTCAAGCCGGAAATCCAACAAGCTGTGCTCAATATGCCATTTAATGAACAGCAATTGTTTGGGCCGGAGGTAGACACTGCCATTGAGAAACTCAAAAAAGGCACCGATACAGCCAAAGCCATGGGCGCACTCTACTCCCCGCAAAGCAGAGGCACATTTCGGAAAACACCTTTTCGGGGAGGGTTTCGAGGTCAACCCACAGAAACCACAACCTCACAAACAAGGCCTGCTTACCAGGGTCAATATCAGAGGGGAGGTTTTCGGGGGCAATATAGAGGGGGCCAATTCCCAAGAAATCGAGGAAAATTCCAAGGCCCCAAAACTCCTCAAAATAAACAGTGACTCATAAGTCACACAACCCCATCACATAACACCTGTGGGGGGAAGACTAAGCCAATTTTACAAACTTTGGGAGGAAATAACAACAGACACTTGGGTCTTCGCAATTATCCAGCATGGTTATTGCATAGAATTTCTCCAATTCCCTCCAAACGTCCCACCGAAAACACACAATATGTCAAAACAACATATAGATCTTCTAGGACTAGAAGTTCAGGCATTGCTACAAAAGGACGCAATAGAATTAGTACCAAATCTACAAAAAAAACACAGGAGTTTACTCACTGTACTTTCTAATACCCAAAAAGGACAAAACTCTGAGACCAATACTAGATCTCAGAACACTAAATACCTACATCAAATCAGACCACTTTCACATGGTCACGTTACAAGACGTAATCCCACTGCTCAAACAGCAAGACTACATGACATTAGACCTAAAAGATGCGTATTTCCATATACCAATACATCCTTCACACAGGAAATACCTAAGGTTCGTATTCCAAGGAATACATTACCAATTCAAAGTGCTGCCATTCGGAATAACAACTGCGCCAAGAGTTTTTACAAAATGCCTGGCAGTAGTAGCTGCACATATCAGAAGGCAGCAAATACATGTGTTCCCGTACTTAGACGACTGGTTAATCAAAACCAACACGCTAAGACAGTGTTCACAGCACACAAAATATGTCATACAGACCCTTCACAGGCTAGGTTTCTCCATCAACTACGCGAAATCACACCTTTTGCCGTGTCAAACACAGCAATACTTAGGAGCGACAATCAACACAGCAAAAGGGATTGCCACTCCAAGTCCACAAAGGGTTCAAACATTTCACAAGGTAATACAGGCCATGTATCCAACACAAGATACAAGTCAAAATGGTAATGAAACTCCTGGGCATGATGTCTTCATGCATAGCCATTGTCCCAAACGCAAGATTGCACATGCGGACCTTACAACAGTGCCTAGCATCACAATGGTCACAAGCACAGGGTCAACTTCTAGATCTGGTGTTGATAGACCGCCAAACATACATCATGGTGGAACAGTACAAATTTAAACTGAGGGCGGCCTTTCC
The DNA here is from genome assembly GCF_031143425.1 of Pleurodeles waltl. Classification (NCBI taxonomy): domain Eukaryota; kingdom Metazoa; phylum Chordata; class Amphibia; order Caudata; family Salamandridae; genus Pleurodeles; species Pleurodeles waltl. Next base: position 933,596,611 of record NC_090444.1, read on the forward strand.
AAGACCCAGTGCCACAATACGTCATAACAACGGATGCTTCCATGACAGGGTGGGGAGCACACCTCAATCAACACAGCATCCAAGGACAATGGGACATACATCAGAGGCAGTTTCACATAAATCACTTAGAACTGTTAGCAGTATTTCTAGCGCTGAAAGCATTTCAACCCATAATAACCCAAAAATACATTCTTGTCAAAACAGACAACATGAAAACCATGTATTATCTAAACAAACAAGGAGGGACACACTCGACACAGTTGTGCCTCCTAACACAAAAAATATGGCATTGGGCGATTCACAGCCACATTCGCCTAATAGCACAATTTATTCCAGGGATTCAGAACCAGTTGGCAGACAATCTCTCTCGAGATCACCAACAAACCCACGAATGGGAAATTCACCCCCAAATACTAAACAATTACTTTAAAATTTGGGGAACACCTCAAATAGATCTATTTGCAACAAAGGAAAACTCAAAATGCCAAAACTTCGCATCCAGGTACCCACAAGATCAATCCCAAGGCAATGCTCTATGGATGAACTGGTCAGGGATATTTGCGTACGCTTTTCCCCCTCTCCTTCCATATCTAGTAAACAGGTTGAGTCAAAACAAACTCAAACTCATACTAATAGCACCAACATGGGCAAGGCAACCTTGGTACACAACACTACTAGACCTTTCAGTAGTACCTCATGTCAAACTACCCAACAGACCAGATCTGTTAACACAACACAAACAACAGATCAGACATCCAAATCCAGCATCTTTGAATCTAGCAATTTGGCTCCTGAAATCCTAGATTTCGGACACTTAGACCTCACACAAGAATGTATGGAGGTCATAAGACAGGCTAGGAAACCTACCACTAGACACTGCTATGCAAATAAGTGGAAAAGATTTGTGTATTACTGCCATATTAATCAAATTCAGCCATTATACGCATCTCCAAAAGATATAGTGGGATATTTACTACATTTGCAAAAATCAAATCTAGTTTTCTCTTCCATAAAGATACATCTCACCGCAATATCAGCTTACCTGCAAATTACTCATTCAACTTCACTATTTAGAATACCAGTCATTAAAGCGTTTATGGAAGGCCTAAAGAGAATTATACCACCAAGAACACCACCTGTTCCTTCATGGAACCTCAACATTGTCTTAACAAGACTCCTGGGTCCACCTTTCGAGCCCATGCATTCTTGTGAGATGAAATACCTAACGTGGAAAGTTGCATTTTTGATTGCCATCACATCTCTAAGAAGAGTGAGATAGATTCAAGCATTTACCATACAAGAACCATTTATTCAAATACATAAAAATAAAATAGTTCTAAGGACAAATCAAAATTTTTTACCAAAGGTTATCTCACCGTTCCACTTAAATCAAACAGTAGAATTACCAGTGTTCTTCCCACAGCCAAATTCTGTAGCTGAAAGAGCACTACATACATTAGACATCAAAAGAGCACTAATGTACTACATTGACAGAACAAAACTAATTAGAAAAACAAAACAACTATTTATTGCCTTTCAAAAACCTCATACAGGAAATCCAATTTCAAAACAAGGCATCGCTAGGTGGATAGTTAAGTGTATTCAAACCTGCTATCTTAAAGCAAAGAGAGAGCTGCCTATTACACTAAAGGCACACTCAATCAGAAAGAAAGGTGCTACCATGGCCTTTCTAGGAAATATTCCAATGAACGAAATATGTAAGGCAGCAACATGGTCTAAGCCTCATACATTTACCAAGCACTACTGTGTAGATGTGTTAACTGCACAACAAGCCACAGTAGGTCAAGCTGTACTAAGAACATTATTTCAAACTACTTCAACTCCTACAGGCTGAACCACCGCTTTTGGGGAGATAACTGCTTACTAGTCTATGCACAGCATGTGTATCTGCAGCTACACATGCCATCGAACGGAAAATGTCACTTACCAAGTGTACATCTGTTCGTGGCATTAGTCGCTGCAGATTCACATGCGCCCACCCGCCTCCCCGGTAGCCTGTAGCCGTTTAGAAGTAGATCTTGAACATTTGTACATTTGTGAACATATTACTTTAACCTTTATTATGTACATACGTATTCATTCCATTGCATGGGCACTATTACTAACATACACAACTCCTACCTCACCCTCTGCGGGGAAAACAATCTAAGATGGAGTCGACGCCCATGCGCAATGGAATCGAAATGGGAGGAGTCCCTCGGTCTCGTGACTCGAAAAGACTTCTTCGAAGAAAAACAACTTGTAACACTCCGAGCCCAACACCAGATGGCGGACTGTGCACAGCATGTGAATCTGCAGCGACTAATGCCACGAACAGATGTACACTGGGTAAGTGACATTTTCCATATACATATACATACACACATATAAAAAATACTTAGCTTACAGAGTGACAGTAATCTGTGGAGATATGAATTCCCTAGAGATAGGAATTTGTTAGGTTTTTTCTCCCTAAGGCCGATCGCATTTTCTACATTTTGTAATGATGGAAATTTTTGTGGTGATTCCTTAAGGGGGTGCAAAGATAAAAAGGGAGGGCCCTAAAACATATTTGTTTCCCCAAATGTATTTTACTTAGACTTGTGTATCTGATGTAGCACAGAAACGGCTAAATTGAATTTTGATTAAATTTGCTATTAATGTACATTATAGTGTCTAGATACTTTTTGCTATTGCAAGAGATGTTATGAAGTGGTTATGATGTTGCAAGGGCCAAAAACTTAGTGATATCTGTTGTTTCATATGTAGCACAGTACTACTAAAAGTAACAGGGAACCCCAAATAATGAACTAGAGGTCATATATAAAGTTTCAAAACTACTACATGAACAACTAAAAGACACATGTATGGTCACATGATTATGTAAACCAATAAACAAATACAATAGATAAAAAGAAAAAAATCACATTAAATCTTATTGCCACTTTATAGTTCTAGATAGCATTCCCAGATATAGGGATTTTTTGGATTTTTGCACCCTAATAACTTTCCACCTTTTGACAAATCACCACAAAACCTTCCAGACCTACATTTCTGTTGTACATTTTTTGATTAAGGACATTTTTCATGGTGAAACTTTACGGGATTGGAAAGATAAACGGAGGCCCCAAAATCTGTTTTTGACCAATGCATTTTCCATAGACTATTGTATTTGAAGTAGCCTGAAAGTTGCTGCACAGATTTACGTAAAATTTGGTAGGATTATACATTATGGTGCACAGATGATCATTTTAGGGTACTGCAGGTATAATTATTTTTAAGTTATAAGGCATTTAAACTTAGTGATATCTGTGACGACTGTATATAGGTCAACGTTTGCGAAATTTCACTAAACTACCTCGGTTCATGGGGATGACAAGTCATTGTCTGATTGGATAATGACTGCCTTTATAAAGGTTTCTGGCAGCCATGTAGTTTTAGGCCTCTTTGCCCGTGTTCTGGCATAGGCCCTTAGATATAGGTAAGTGTTAGGTTTTATATGTCTTCCTACCTCATACCACTTTAGTAAAGTGGTAATAGGTAGGGAACAGTAAATATAAGTTTCTATTTATTTTTACCCCAGTACTACCTAGGAAGCAGCAGGTTCATTTTTTTAAAAATAAATATCTTTAAAAATTGAAAAAAACACTGTAATACACTATAGTTCACAAATATATTGTAGTAGAGTGTATTTACATATGTATAACATTTAATTCTGTGTACAGAACAGCATGAAAATTCATAAAAAATACTGCACAATATTTTTAAAAAATGTAAAAAAAAAGAAATGTTGCTCTAAGTACGAGCTCAGTACTCTGTAAACGTTTTCAAAAATGTGTGAAAAAATAATACACATTTTGCTACCTATTTCCACTTTAATACAGTGATAATAGGTAGGTAGCTACAATAAAACCTATTACTTAGCTATATCTGAGGCCCTAGCACAGACAAAAATGTAGTAAAAACAATATGGCTGCCTTTTCCTTTTCTGAAAACAGCCAATACCCAATTATATTACTGGCTTGTCGCAATGTGCTGCAGAATACTGCAATGTTATTAACATGGCCCAAAATATAACTAAGGCCAAGCTGTATTATTATATTGTGGTACCCTTGCGTCACGCATGGTGTCGCAAGTGAAACGCAATACTTAACTCAGATTCATAAAGCAGTGCAAGGCAACCATGAATGTCCCTGTGTTGATTGGTAAATCTAGACAAACGCAAGGCAGCACAATTCGCTGTTCCGTGTTACTCTACACACCATAATCTACATTGCTGCAAAATGTCATATATATATATATATATATGTATGTACACAAGCCCACAGTACGCCATTACACTATACACCACTCCACTCTGTTATTCTGGTTTATGCTACTCCAGTGTATACCACTCTACTGTATGCCACACCACTATATGGTATTTCACTCTACCCATGCCACTCCACTGTACAGGAGTCCACTCTCTAGCAATCCACTCTGCGATACTACACTGTATGCAACTGTCTTGTACGCACTACACTCTTACACTCACCCCACTCCACTATACGCCGCTACAGTATACACCACTCTATTGTATACCACTCCACTGTAAGCTGTTCCACTATACGCTATTCCACCTATTGCCACTCCATTGTATGTAACCCCACTGTACGCTCTTCTACTATACGCCAATCGAATCTAGGACACTCCAATTTATGCTATTTTACTCTGCCACTCCACGCTACTGCACTGTACGCCACTCCAGTGTATGCTGCTCCACACCACTTCGTTCTGCACTATTACTTTGGGCACCACTCTGCTATATGCCACTCCACTGCATGCCATGACTCTCTACCCAGCTGCAGTGTATGCCATTTCAGTCTACACCACTCCACTGTATGTCACTGCACTGTACACTACTCCTCTATTCGCTCTTTCACTCTACTGCACTTTACAATATTCCACTGAATACCACTACACTATAAGCCGTTCCATTCTACACCACTCCAGTATACACCACTCCATTCTACACTAGTCCACTCAACACTATATCACTAAGCAATTTCACTGTATGCTATTACACTCTAGCACATTCCACTGTATACCACTTCAATTTGTGCCACTCTACTTTACTCTATTCCACTCTACACTAGTTCACTCTACACAACTCCACTGTACTCCACTCAGTCATTCCACTGTATGCAACTCAACACCACTCTACTGTACGTAAATACACTGTACACAACTTTGGAATATCCACTCTACTATATGGTATTCCCCTCTACCCTAATCATGTCCCTACACACTATTGTACAACACTCTACAACAGTTTAAAACACTATACAACACACACAGCACTCCACTCTACTATATGAGAGGCCACTCCAGTGCATAACAGTTACACTACTTCAGTGTACACCACTCCACTCTACGCTATTCCATTCTGCGCTCCATTCTCCTACAATCCACTGTATGGTGTTCCACTGAACGATATTCCACAGTATACTGCGCCACTGTATGGTAGTCCACTCTACACCACATCACTATACTCCCCTCCACTCTACGCCACTTCCCTGTACAACCCTCTCCTCCACTCTATAAAACTCTATTACACATTATGGCACACTAGAACACTGTACTCCACTCTATCCCCATACACTCCACTATCCAACTCTGCTTCATTCTAAGCCTGTACACTCAATTGTATAACCCTCTGTTCCACTATGCATCACTTTTCTGTACTCTACAACACAGCACTCAACCCTAACGTATGAGACCCCACTCCGTTTATAATTTTTATTTAACTCTACGCTATAACACTCCACACCACTGACACACCAGTGCACTCCGTCATGCTTTATTCCACACTTCGTTATGCCACTCCACTGTAAAGACTTTACCTCACTCTACATAACTGTACAATTTACTCTATGCAGCTGCAGTGTGACACCCTACTGTACCCTATGCAACTCTACCCTACATTAGTATACTAGACCATATGCCACTCTCCAACACTTTACTCTTTTCTATACCCCTACACTCCAGTGAACAACATTGTACTATGCTCTGTGCCACTGTAAAACACTCTACTCAGATTTATGCTGCTCTATGAAACTCTAGTCCACTATACAACACTGAACACAACTTCTTGTATGCCCAAGATCCCCACTTTACTCCACTCTGACACAGTACTTCACTACACTGTACGCCATGCTACTCTGTGCTATTCCACTCTTTAACACTGTATGCCAATTCACTCTACTACACTTCACTGTACTGTACACCACACAACTCAACTACACTGTATGTCACTCTACTGTAGTCTACAACACTTTCCAATACTCTACGCTTCTACACTCTTCTGTACAACGGTACTTCAATTTATGACACTTTACTCAACTGCAAGGTACGCCACTGCACTGCTGTCCACCCCACTATAGTCTACGAAATGCCATTCCCTCTGACCCTTCACTCTACTATAGCCCAGACCAGTGTACCCCACTCAATACTACACCAATGTATCTACCTCTGCTCTACACTGCTCCACTGTGCGACACTCTACTCCACTGTATGCAAAGTTATTGTACAACACTCAACGCACTCTACTCCCATCCACTCCAAGCCATTCTAGTACACTGTATGATACTTGATGATACACCACTACACTCCTCTGACACACCATTCCACTGTATGTACTGTTCGACACTCCACATGACACTCCACTCGATGACACTAGGTTACGATTTGAAATATTATTTTTTTTTAAACATTGAATTTCAGTGAAAAAAATCAAAGCTTAGTTATACTTAAGAACACTTTTTCCATAATTAAGCCAAACCTAAACCGCACAAACTTAAAAAAATGCTAAAGTTCTAGTTATAACTTTCATTTACAATTTGTCCACCCCCTTAAAATTATTATAAGTAGTGCACCTCCATAGACTCGCTTTTCAACTTGCCAGCCAGACAACTCTAATTCGGTATACTATACAATATACCAGTTATGATTTATAAGAAAAAAAGATAAAAATGTCTAGATCCTACTCACTTTCTTAGAGATACATACTTTACATGTATTTTACATTTTCTAAATGTGATCTTAACCTATTTGACTGTTCTTTGATTTTTTTTATTTGACTTAAAACGGTTCCTCCGTCATTGATAGTCTGATTGTTAACTTCTGCTTGTCCTAATATATTTGATGTTACATCAGATTATATTTTTCCACGACAATGGGGCTGAGCCAGAGCCTATGATACTTGTGTGAATCAGTTCCCCAACCCTTCCTGTGGCTTAGCAATAGCCGTTTCTTGTTGTCAATCTATAATTATTAATGTGGATTAGATGTTTCATTCATTAACTGAATATGTCCTTTAATATTGATTTGTACAGCTGATTCTGCTTCATTCCCCCAATTAAACTCATGTTCCTTATGGGACTGGTCAAAAGCTATAACAACAGTACCCTGTTCATTATCAGTTGTTGGGACCACTGTTCCATTATGGTCTTCTTCTGTCATTGTTGAGCGACTAATGCCCTTGAGGTGATTAAAATCAACATTTTGTCTTTCAATTGTCTCAAGAGTTTTCACACAATCAGAGGCACATGGAGCTATCTCAAACATATGCTGATTGGTAGTGTGAATTAACATTTGACATAAGCACACGGTTTCAAATGGATTAGATCTCTCAGCAATTTAAAGATTTTCCTCAATTTCTCCACACTTTTTCCTGTAATCTATTCATAGACCCAGATGCAGGTGTTAACATGTCAGTAAAAATATTTGATGCAGTGAAAATACTCTTGGCTGTTAGTTCTATTTGTGTATTTTCTGCTTTTTTTAAAGAATATTTGACATTTGCATTATCTGTTGAAGAGAGAAAGAAAACATTTTTAGAAAAAATAAACATGTTTAGAAAGATTCAAAGTAAATCCTTTATGAAGCGTGGAAACGCATTGTCAGGAAAACTATTGCCAGCATTTTCAAGTTCCTCCCTCAGCAAAAACGATTCCACGTTTCCTTGTACCCATGTTGGTTGCAGCGGCGTCCTCCCTCCGGTGGCTCATGCATTAGAACTAGCTTCTTCAGGTTTAACTGCCACTCACGATGGTGGCCACAAATCCTTGTGAGGTCGGTGCTCTAGTGTTTTTACCTTAGTCTTGTGCTGAAGCTTCCCTCCAGCTGTTTCTCTCTGGGAGCCCTGCACTTCCAACTGTCATCCCGAGGAGCAGTGTTCCTGAGGCGCTTCGTTTCAAAGAGAATTCTTCCAGTTTTGAGTAATTCATTCTTTTTCTTGCTACGGTGTGCACACCAGCTACTGTTTCCCTTTTGAAGAAGTTGAATTTTTTCTTTCTTCTGACAACTGGCTATCGGCTTACTGAGAAGAATTAGTTTTGCCTTAACAGAACTTCAAGCAACTGCAATAAGGAATACTTTTGTATGATTTCCAGACTTGCCAATATATATATATGTACATATATATTCAAGAACTCTGCTTTGCAGACTAGTCAGTCTTAGAGACAAACCTCAGTGCTCAGACAAATTCCTAGAGACTGTGATTGAGAAAACTGAACCTTGAGAAGGAGTTTTTGTTTCCTGTAAAATACATTAGTAGTTTGTATATTTGTGAACTTTTGAACTATTCCCCAAAAAACCTTGGAAACCTCTGACTCCTGGAGAAAAGAAGATATTAAGTTAACATTGTTCTGTTAGAGGGAGGCTAGTCTCTCAAAAGATCCAGGTTAGGAGAGCAATGGAATTGGGTAAGTGAGAATGGCTGAACAGTTGAATGCGCAGTAGGAATGTACATATCTATGTTTTTATCACCTGACTGCAGGTCCTTCCTTTAAAGAAATTCCAATAAAAAGAAAGGTGCAGGTTTTCAGATACACACACTGAATATCCTATCTTCAAGTGGGAAACACAGGCTGGAACCGGATCTGGAGGCTGTCTCTCTTTTTCTGTTCCCCTTTCCTCCTCGCGGATGCAGGGCTTAGATAATCAGTTAAAGTCTGAGCACGCATCTGTTGTAGGGAGTTGGGTAAAAGGCATCTCCTGTGGAAGTTTGATTTAATGGGTTATCTTCTGACAGATTGAAGTGCCTAAAAATACTTATTTCTTCCCAAGCAGAATGGCTGAAGGTTTACATTTTAATGCCTTGGCGCCACTTATGGACGAAGTGCGAAAACAGTTAACCCATACCTTAGATTAATACAAAAACTTGAGAGAGGAAATAAGAAGATCCCATGTTGAGACCCAACAGCTCATGAACAAATTAAATAAGTCCGCATCTGGGAAAACCACAGGAGCTAGTGGAGTTTCAGGTAAAACCTTGCCTACCTCTACCTCAGAAATATCCACATAAGTAATTCATTCCATCTCCCCTATCATTTCCCTGGACCCACCTGAACGTTTTAGTGCAGATCCTTACAAGGCACAGATATTTTTAACCCAGTGCTCCCTACACTTCCTTTGTTGTCTTATTTTTTTTTTTTTTACAGAGGATCAGTCAAAAACAGCGTTCATTTTGTCTTATTTGAGTGGAGACGCGGCTTCACGGTCCATGGCTTTGGTGTCACGAAATGACCCTATATTATATGATTTTGAAGTCTTTAAAACCAAATTCCTTCGAATCTTTGACTGCAGAACAAATTCCCAAGCCACAGATAATGAATTACTAGACTTAAAACAAGGTACTAGGGATTTGATCTCTTATCTGGCCCAATTCAACAAATTAATTGTGGAGACAGGTTGGCCAGAGAGCATAAGGGCTGTGTTTTTTTACAGAGGTTTACAAGAAGAACTAAAAGATGCATTAGCCCAAATTCCAGATCGACCTACTGATATGTCAAAATTAATTGATCTAGTTTTACAGATTGATCTGTGTATGTTTGAAAGAAAAGCTGAACGCAAGAGAGAATTTTGTCCTATCCCACAATGTTTCGATAGGAGTTAAGTGGAAAGTATCAAGACCGCTGAGACACACTCTTTGGAAGACCCAGTGCAAATCGGCAATGTTAGAGGTCCTCTGTCTCAAGAGGTAAAGGGCAAGCGAAGATCTAAGAATCTATGTCTCTATTGTGAGTTGTCTGGGAATTTTGTAAGAGAATGCCCAAAGAGCCCTAAACAAGATAATTTAGGAAAAGAGAAAACTCATTCTACCAATACAGTAGCCCTGGTTGACTTACAAAACCAACCAGCCCCTGAATCCCAATTAGTGGCAAACACCTTACAGTCTGCTTCCCCACATCTTGCCATCTCTTTTGACTTCATCTTCAGAGAAAAGGAACTGTAGGAGGTTTCAGTGATGATTGACTCAGGAGCTACGAGACATTTCTGTGACATCCAGTATGCCACAAAAATGGGAATACATTTTGTAAAAAAGAGAATAGCAGAGTCTGTTCGTGCGGTGGATGGAACAAACTTGTCTTCAGGTCCTATCTCAGATTAAACTGAACCTATAGTTGTGAAAGATCATTTAGGACACCCAGAAAATAAATCTTTCAATCTCACAGATGCTGCTCAATTTCAGTTGATCTTGGGCATACCGTGGCTTACGGAACACAACCCTGAAATTAATTGGGAAAAGAGGACCGTCCAATTAAATTCAAGTTACTGTGAGAAGCATTGTATTGGTCCTCAAGAGATAAGTAGTGTACCATCTCCCGCTCAAGTTTTAGCTACTAAATCCAATGTGGTTTGTGCTCTGGAAAAGGTTGTCATTCCTCCAGAATATAAAGAATTGTCTACAGTGTTTGACCAAGCAGATTCAGAGAAGCTACCCCCTCACCGATCTTATGATCGCAGGATCGAACTTGAGCCAGGTGCGAATCTACCTTGCAGTAGAATCTATGCCCTTACTGAAAAGGAGAACAAGTTCCTAAAAGAATATTTGGCAAACGGTTTTATTTGTCCCTCTCAATCCCCAGTCTCTTTCCCCTTTTATTTTGTCTCAAAGAAGAAGAATGAAGAATTAAGAACTTGTATCGATTTTAGAGCGTTAAATCAAGTTACGGTGAAGAATCGATATCCCCTGCCCTTGATTTCAGTACTTCTAGATCAGGTAAAAGATGCAAACATCTACACCAAACTAGATCGTCCCGGAGCGTACCATTTAATTCGAGTTGCTAAGGGAGACGAAAGGAAAATGGCCTTCCGCACCCGGTTTGGTATATACGAGTACCAAGTGATGCCTTATGGGCTATGTAACGCGCCAGCTGCTTTCCAGCACTTTGTGAATGCTGTTCTGAAAGAGTTTTTAGATCAATTTGTAGTAGTCTACATTGATGATATTTTAATCTTCACCCAGAATTTGCGAAGCCATGTAGAACACGTGAGAACAGTTCTAAAGAAATTGTTGGAAAATAACCTATATGTGAAGTTGGGAAAGTGTGCCTTTCCGGCGAAGGAAGTAGAATTCTTGGATATCGGAAAATGGAGTTTCCATGGATCCTGCTAAAATTCAAACAATCCTGGATTGCCCTTCTCCTAAAACGGTGAAGGAGGTGCAAAGTTTTATTGGCTTTGCCAATTTCTACTGCCAACCTATAAAAGAGTTTTCTAAAAAGGTGGTCCCCATTACAAAACGTTTGAGAAAAGGAGTACCCTTCCAATGGTCAACTGATGCTGAAGAATCTTGAGTTCCTCAAAAGAGCCTTTACGACAGCCCCAATCCTTCTCCATCCTATCCCTGAGGAGCGATTGTATTTTTATTTTTTTTTTTTTTATTTTTTGTGGAAGCTGCCGCTTTTTGTGGAAGCGATTAGTGGTGTATTGTCTCAGAGGCGCAAGGAAACAGGTCAGCTTCACCCAGTCGAATTTCGATCCAGGAAATTAACTCCTCCTGAAAGAAACTATCCAATTGCTGACAAAGAGCTATTGGCAGTGAAGGATGCCTTTCAGAAATGGCGGCATTATTTATTAGGGACTCGTCATGTAGTCACTGTGTTCACCGATCATAAAAATCTTCAGTTTTTAAAGTCTGCTAAGATATTAACTCCAAGGCAATTGAGATGGTCCTTGTACTTTGCAGATTTTAATTTTACCATTACCTATCGACCTGGTTCCGCCAATGGCAAGGCAGATGCGTTATCAAGAATGAATAATATACCTGGAGCCAGAGAAGCTCAAAAGATTCCAATTATTCCAGCAGACAAGTTTGTTTGTACCTTACAATTTTCCGAAATAAAAAAGAAGTTTGAGAGTCCATGTCTGACCAAGAAATTTCAGGTTGGGCCAACAAAAAAGAATGAAGAAGGGGTTTAGAAGATCTTCCTTTTGTTGAAAATGCTTTATATTTGCCAACTCGTGAGTTGCAAAAACTAGCGCTACAAGCATGGCATGATGATCCTTTTGCTGGCCATAAAGGAATTTTGAAGACTACCAAATTAATTAAGAGGTATTTCTGGTGGCCTGCAATGATCCCTCAAATAAGACAATACGTTCAAACCTGTGATGAATGCATTCGGGGAAAGACAACACGATTAGCTCCTGAAGGGGAGCTTCAGCCTCTTCCCATTGCACCATATCCCTGGCACACCATTACTATGGATTTGATTGTAGATTTACATTCAAGTCAAGGTTTTGACACAATCCTAGTTTTTGTAGCCACCTTTTCTAAAATGAGTTGTTTCATCCCTCTGAAGAAGGTTCCTAGAGCCTCTCAGCACAGTTGTTTTCACAGCACATAGTGAGAGTTCATGGCATTCCAGTGGTTGTAATCTCAGATTGAGGTCCCCAATTTGTTTTCCAGTTCTGGAGGGGCTTTATGAAACAACTTGGAATAGACTAACGTTATTCTACCAGTTATCATCCGGAAATTGATGGACAGACAGAAAGAGTTAACCAGGAGATAGAACACTACCTACGCTTATATCTCCTGGACCAAAATAATGATTGGCCAGATTTCATTTGGACAGCAGAATTTGCGTGCAACAATGCTTTTCATGCCTCCACTGGTTATTCTCCTTTCTATTTGAACTCTGGTAGGCACCCAAACATTATCTTAGGAAGGTCTGGAGGCTCGGTCCTAGCTGCGAATGAATTCAGAAAGAATATTCAAAAGACCTACCAATCCGCTAGAGAACACTTGACCAAGGTGAAGATCTCTTACAAGAAACATGCTGACAAAAAGAGAAGAGGCAACCCTGGTTATTGCGAGGGTGAGAAGGTCTGGCTATCCACTCGACATTTACATTTAAGAGGGAACAAAAATTCCAGCCTAGATATGTAGGATTCTTTAAAAAAAAAAAAAAAAAAAAAAAAAAGAAAATGGTAAATCCAGTAACAGTCAAACTCGCCTTGCCGCCTCAGATTAAGGTTCATCCAGTATTCCATGTCTTGCTACTCAAAAGACAACCACCCCCTCCAGATCCTATCCAAGTAGATTCACATTTGCAACATGAAGTGAATAGAATTTTGGACTCAAAGTTTAAAAAAAGAACATTATATTACCTCATTGATTGGAAAGGTTTTGGCCCAGAAGAAAGGTCCTGGGAAGCCTTCCAAAATGTGCATGCTCCAAGGTTGGTAAAGCAATTTCATAACACTTTCCCCAACAAACCTTCTGTGGGAGGGAGTTCTTTGGAGGTGGGTACTGTCAAGAAAACTATTGCCAGCGTTGTTAAGTTTTTCCCTCAGCAGAAATTATTCCCCTTTTCCTTGTACCCACGTTGGTTACAGCGGTGTCCTCACTCCCAGTGGCTCTTGGGGAGGCTGTTCTTAGAACTAGCTTCTTTAGGTTTAACTGCCACTCAAGATGGTGGCTGCAAATCCTTGTGAGGTCAGCGCTCCAGTGTTTCTACCTTAGTCTTGTGCTGAAGCTTCCCTCCATCTGTTTCTCTCTGGGAGCCCTGCACTTCAACTGTCATCCTGAGGAGAATGAGCAGTGTCCTGAGGCGCTTCGTTTCATAGAGAATTCTTCCAGTTTTGAGTAATTAAGTATTTTTCTTGTTACGGTGTGTACACCAGCTACCTTTTCCCTTTAGAATAAGCTGAATTTTTTCCTTCTTCCAACAACTGGCTATCGGCTTTCTGAGGGGAATTTGTTTTGGCTTAACAGACCTTCAAGCAACTGCAGTAAGGAATCCTTTTGTATGACTTCTAGACTTGCCAATATATATATATGTACATATATATTCAAGAACTCTTTGCTTTGCAGACTTGTCAGTCTTAGAGACACACCTCAGTGCTCAGACTAATTCCTAGAGACTGTGGTTGAGAAAACTGAACCTTAAGAAGGAATTTTCGTTTCCTGTAAGATACATTAGTAGTTTGTATATTTGTGAACTTTTGAACTGTTATGCAGAGAACCTTTGAAACCTCTGACTCCTGGAGAAAAGAAGTTATTAAGTTAACATTGTTCTGTTAGAGAGAGGCTATTCTCTCAAAAGATCCAGTTTGGGAGAACAATAGAATGGGGTAAAAGTGAATGGCTGAACAGTTGAATGCGCAGTAGGAATGTACTTATCTATGCTCTTATCACCCGACTGAATATCCTTTCTTCAAGTGGGAAACGCATGCTGGAACTGGATCTGGAGGCGGTCTCTCTTTTTCTATTGCCATTCCCCTTTCCCCATAGTGGATGCAGGGTTCAGATAATCAGTCAGTCTGAGTACGCATCTGTTGGAGGGAGTTGGGTAAAAGGCATCTGCTCCTGTGGAAGTTTGATTTAATGGGTAATCTTCTGACATGCATATGTCAATGTTTGTCATCAAAGACTAATTTGGGAAATGCTCACACTTGATCATTCCACTCTCTGTAATACATATGTTACACAAGTGACAAGGAGCATGGCTGAAAGTTTCAGTAGAAAAAAACCAACACATTGACTTTCTAACTTGAGGCCACACATTATTGGTCCAGGCATTTCGACTCAGTACTTCAAAAGATACATAAATATTACTAACGAGGAAAAACATCCGTTCCTGCTTCCCCATCGAGGCCCAAAATGGATGTGGCGGCAATCACAGCATGCATAAATATTTCAATGCCCTCATGATGAGCACGAGTGGAGGACCCGCTGCCTATCATCTTGCAGGCTTGACTGTTATTTTTAAAATTGTCCCTCACTTTTTGCTTTAGGTTATACCATCTTTTTTTTTTTTACCTTCTGAACAGTTCTAACAGCAGGCACCACTGGGTTACTTATTTCTGCTATGCTTTGCCAGAGCTGAGACTTCCAATAGCCACTGGTGTTGGAGACTTGTCTTTCAAAAATCGTCATAAGCTGTAACGGCTCCATCCGTAAGAACCTGGAATCCCGACTATAAATTTTGTCAGTTTTACAACAGTGGTCGTTATTCAGACTTCACAAATCGTTGCTAGTAATCTGCCTGTGGAGAGAGAAATGAACCTGAATTCACTGCAATAATAAGTTTTACTACATTTGCATAAGGAGTTAGGAAATAATATTAAGAGATGTCACCATAAACATCTTCCACATAATATATACAGGAAAAACACAGAACTGTTTTCAATACCATCCAATCTCAAAAGCAATTAAAACAAATATGAACTAATAGTACAAACCATTAGATTGGATACCATAATATAACATTGTAGCCTTACTGTAACAGACTATAATGCCCATGAAAGGCCCACTCCAGAGTTATAGCCCCAAGCCGGAGGCAAGGACCTATAATAAAGGAAAGAACAGTTACCCACATAGCCCGCTGTGGCTGGCTTTAAGGTTATTATCTTTGAGGCCGGAATGGCCTAAATAAAAAACAAATACCTCTCAGAGACTTAGGGTGTTGAAATCGTCCACAGCTCCAATAAGTTTGTTTCACAGCTGTTGCTGTGAATGTTCAATAATTAACATCCACTTGCAGTGCCACTGTAGGTAACCATTAAACACAACCAGCAATGGCTGTGAAAGGAGCCTTTCGTCCGCCTCTCGTTCTCTCTGGACTTGGCTAAACTGCTTTACCTCATTCAGCCAGTCCTTGGAGAGGCAGGATCTGAGAAGAACTAATTTCGAGACTCCAGTGACAGTGTGGAAATCAACGAGGACGGATGGATAAAATGATCAACTGGTGGATGGAATTATTGGTGGAAGGGCAAATCAAATAATCAATGTATAGATTGATGAATGTACGGAAGGATGCATCCGTATATGACGATGAATGTACTGACCAATGAAAGAATGGAATGGTGAAAGACTTAACGATGGAGGGATGAAAGACTGAATGGATGAAAGACTGAATGGATGACAGAATGTAATTTGAAATGATTGAATTGTGTATACCCATGAATTTGTTGCAATCCGGTATGCGCAACATAGCAAGTTACCGTATCCAGCCTTCCTCGAGGAGGGGACATGAAACTGCTGCATGACTATGTGGCAAGGATTCCAGGGAACTCTGAGTAAATATGGACGAACATACCATGAACTTTAGAAGACTCGGGGATGTGCACTCACATTTAGAAAAAATCATTGACAAAGCCAATGAGTCTGGTGTCGCACGCCAGACTTTTGGAATTGACAATTTGTTTTGTTCAGACATGCATTATTACAAAACTTTGTCAGGGAAGGTGGCGAGCCCTCATCAGTCTTAAAAAAAAATGACAATGCATTTTTTTTCTGGCACAAAAATAGATTTAACGTAGTTCTTAGCATTGAAGGGAATTCCTTTGTAAATGTGGTCACTGTGAAAGGCAGCATTACAGTGAAGTCAGTCAGTGACTGAAGTGGGATGACCCATTGCCCCATTATGCATGCTGGAGTGGGCACAAGAAATATTTGAATGACGCAACAACTGACTAATGGATGAGGTTTGTCTGATAACCACTACAAGTAACTCTGAGGAGAGAACACATGCATGTACATGGGAAAACACAGGCCTGTGCAGAGCAGGAAACTTATGAGCGCTCTCAGACAAAATTCACGATGGAAGAACAAATACCAATATAACAAAACACAGGTGCACCATCAAGGGGAATAAGATTTGTTTTTACATGAGAAAAAAGGCAACACTCCCTACAGGAAATAGGTATTTATTCATGAAGAATCACAGGTAAGTTTGTGTAAATAAACAGATGTTTTATTAGGAAACAGACACTACTTACAGCAGGAATGTGAAGTCCCTCGCTTCTGAAAACCGATACTAGAACAAGGCCACACTTGTTCTAGTGTGATTAATAACCTCACGAGTGCATATGTGATCACCTGGAAATATTTAAGCTCAGGATGTGTGCTGTGCAATAGAGGAGAGCATGCCAAAAATGTACTGGGAGAACGGAGCTAGAGGCGTGCAAAGGGTGGCCTCCGAATCATAGAGCATGTGCAAGAGCCAAGCCATAAAAAAATGAAATGTAACATATGGAACCAACATCTACATAGAATATGATAGTGTGGTCATAATTCACAAAAGTGCGTTTCTGTTAAACTCTGAAGCTTTCCCCTGAGTAAATCCTTTAGAAGTATTAAAAATAAGAGTTTTAAAACATTTACTGAAATACGTTCCTGGCGCCATCCTGATGTTAATGCCATTAGTGAATTAAGAGACAAGTTAGTTGTATGTACCCATATATGGCCTAAATTCTACTAAACGCTGGAGCAACATTTTAGGCTATTAATTCAAACATGAAGGATTTTTGAACTGCGGACATTCTGAACACAGGTATTTGAAGGTGCATTCAATGTGATACTGATCAAAGAGGTGGTTCTGTAAAATAAGTATTTGTCTAGGTGGATCACAGTTCGCTCACGCTGGGAGTCGTTTGATTAAGCTGGGATTCGTTACAGAATTTCTAATTTCATTCCGAAATCCAACAATGGGTGTCTCTGAGATCAAAGGTTAAAATGCAAGCAGAAATTCACAATCTGTTTTATTTGTTTAAGGCACTTTTACAGAGCATAAATCGTGCCTAATGACATTAGTGTTGGGCATTTAAAATGTCAGCACACGTGACAAGATAAGAACAACAGTTAAAGGCTTGTTTACAGAAAGCGAACAGTCTTGGCAGAGTACAAGAAGGACGCAAATGGGCTATTCTACACGGGACAAAGACATACTGGACAGCCTAAAACAAATAAAGCCTGAAAATAGAAAGCAAGCAACTGTGAGTTACAAATCACAAAGCCAGTGGTAAGCAACGGGTAGAATGTATTCACAGGGAAGTTTTTCAAATAACCACCAAGAAGTCTTTGCAAACCATACAGCTTTGCTGTCTGGTAGGCATCAACTCAAAAAAAGCAATAGATTTTCTCAATTAGGGTTCCTGAATTTAACTTTTAAATGTGTGGTATCAAATATTTGCATGGCTGCTGAGGATTTAAGATAAAATAGTGGATCTTGCTCATTAGCAGTGTGCTTACACATTGAAATAGAAAATACTTGGGGAATTTATTCCAAAAGAAATTGGAGTCTCTGCCCCTTTCTTCATTTATATCTCACAGCACTGAAACAGCTTCCCACCCTTCCTTTGTGTCTCTGCCATCAGGCTTCTGTTTCAGGACTGTGTTTTCAAGGGATCTTAGTGTGTTGGTGTTATGGCATGCCCCCAGGTACTGAAAATAATGATCCCTCCTTTAATTTCCTGGTCAGAGGTTTCGCCTGGCTGGTCTCTCTTTTCACTTGAATGGATGTCAATTATTTTCTGTCTCTTCAAACCTTCGTCTCTGGGTTGCCAACGTTAGACCATGATTACCTCATCTCTAAAGTATTACCAACTAATTTTGCCACTCACCACTCTGGCTCAGACGGGGAAACCAATGCTGTGCCACATTACCCAAATACGGTCCTTCTTCATAGAGTTAGGACCGAACAGTCTGTAACAGTGAAATGTTTCATCTTATGTACCTTCTCAGAGGAACAGTAGAGTTGAAGAAGTGTCCATTCCTTGCTCAGATAAAATGTTGACAGACATTTTCTGAGTGTGCTTAGACCATGGCAATACTGAAAGCTAATAGTTCTATGTTATTAATTAGCTGAAAAAAGCACAGTATAACTAATAGTCATTTAAAACAACAAGGGGAGGAAATATGTTGTAGATGTTTGTCATGTAACACCAGAGATACAGAGTTGTGATAATCCATTCTTAACCTAATGAAAGCAATTATCACAGAGATGTGTAAGTTGTTATAAATGTAAGGGGGATCCTATAGATGGTTAAAAATAGGAAGTAGCCACTTGGGATTCCTCTGGGACCACTGTCAGCTTAGAGTTGAGTATAGCTTTGAGAGACCAGTCATTGGACATGGATGTTTTCTTAAAGCAATGCATGAGTACATATGCTTTCAGGATTTCTCGTTCATGTGCTGCCCACCCCCACCTTTTTAAATCTTCGCTTCCCCTCCCCAAGTACTCTGTTGCTCCTCCTACTCCACTAGCTCGCTCCCTTATGTGCTCTGTCCCATACCCACCCCCATGTGTGCCGTGTTGTTTCCTTGTTCCCAGCCTGTCATTTGCTTCCTCCTTTTCCTTAGCTTTGTATTATTCTCCTTCCAAGCCCACTCTCCATGGCTTCCCTTCCACCAGGTCCTGTGTTATCCCCACAGCACTTGCAGTCATTTAAAAAACAAAAACAAAAATAAACCCTTTTTTGGAGGGCCCACGCTCTGCCATTTGCTGTTGGGCGACTGCACTTTTAAAACAGCTCTTTCACATGAGTTAAACTTTGTTTTTCATTTACAGCATTAAGTGGCATCCAACATCTTGTATCAAAAAGTTGAAAAAAAATAACAAAATTGCATCCATGTCAATCAGTAGCACATATGCATGATACATACGTCGTCATCCATGTCTATGCCTCCTGAGTGACGCAACATATAACATAATCACCCATTTTTTTGCCGATGCTTCTCAGCATCACCAGTAAGCATGTTGCTTTTTTCCAGTGGTGTTCAGCTTTTCTAAAAAGCATTGTCAAAGGCAATATTCGAAATGTATTGGCCTTGCCAATGCTTGTTCTTACACATGTGACTGAAGTGCTGCTCTTCATTTCAGTCGAGAAACAAACTACATAGATTTTGCTTGTATTTTACGAATTATGACACATCTTAGTTATGCAGAATCGGCTGAGTGAGTTACTTTGAGAATATCAAAACTATTCTTATATATTTTCTTTCTTTTATTGTAGTTTATCATGATATTTCTACAACTTACAGACAAACTAACATCCGGATGAAGAAGAAAAACAGAGGTAATTTAAACAAATGTGTTAATGAATACAAGTGTGCTATTACTGTCTCAAGGATAGAATTCAGAGTATCTAAGAAATGAAGACCACCAGGCCTTATATACTGCACATCTTGTAACTATAATTGTTGCCAGATCCTAAGTGGTCTTTGTACGTGATTTCTGTGCAGGCTCACTTCAAAATCCTTATGCTGTACCAGTTGACCACAACCACAGGACAACCCGTATCTGGCCAGGCCATCCCCACAGAATGACACCACCTCCTAAGATAAGGTTCTGCAAAGGGTAGCCATTTATCTCAAAATAGAAATGAAAAAAAAACACAAGAGGATGACTATTTTCCCAGTGCTCCATGCAGTTCTTCGCAATGCTAAAAGGGATGTTAAAAAACACCCCTAAGGGCTTCAAAGGGTCTGTTAAGTCCTGGGTAATCAACCCAAGAGTGGGCAAAGAGTTCAGAGTCTCATCTTCTGACCCTCCATACATTAGGAGACCACTTCCTCCACATTCTGTGGTAGTATACACAGCTTGTAAAGCTGCCAATGCCCAAGGCATCGGTGATACCACCATCTGATAAAGAGAGCAAAAAGATAGTTGCAGAAAATAGACACGTCACTACTCAGTCAGCAACACATTGGTGTATCGTCAGTTCTGTCGGCATTCTCTCAAGGTATGACCAGGGCACTCTGTGATGAGACAGAGGAGCTCCTCTAGTAACTCCTAGAGAAGGGATGAGATAGAGAAGCTTCTTCAGCAACTCCTAGAGCAGTATAAAAAAAGAGACCAAGACCTTGTTGCAGACAATAAAATAAAATGTAACACCTCTGTTAGGTGTGCCCTTGACGCAGCCGACACTGCAGGATGTGGCATTACTACACATGTCCTGATTTGCTGCTACACCTGGCTGCATGTCCTCGGGCTTTAGCCCTGAAGTACAGTAGCATCTGCTCAACATGCCCTTCGATGGGGAGCATCTCCAGTTGCTCGAATTGTTTTTAAAAAGGGCACAGACCATTGTTGACATGTTTGAAGCCTAATTCTTCCCAGACAAATTAGTCCTCAGAACTAAAGTGTCTTTCCTTCCTGTGGTGCTGACCCCATTCCATCTCAGTCAATCCATTACTCTTTTTACCTTTCCCTCATCCTACCAAAAAGGAAAGATTACTTTTTACATGAACTGCACCAAGGATATCGGGTCTGATGAACAGCTGTTTGTGGGGTATACATGCAGAATAGGACGTTATCCCAACTGATAATACTATGTTGACGATGTGCTATGCTTTTGCCAAAAAGGAACCGCTTAAGGGAATCTGGACCTAATCCACCATTGTGAAGCGCTCTATCTCAGCACTGGCTAAGGATGTTTCCGTGGGGGGTATCTGTCATTTAGCGACATAGGTGTCCTTCTACACCTTAGCAAGAGTTAGTGTTTGGATTTAGAGGTAAGTAAGGATGGCTATTTTTCATGCCGATGCTCCACAATGTAACCATCTCACCATTCCTTCAGACCCACCACCTGGGAGTCGTACTGCTTTGGGATCTGCTCAGCATGTCCAGATACTGCAGGTAGTTATTCATCAGAGGAAAAAGGTTACTTACTTTCAGTAATGATCTTTCCGATGGATACTGTATCTACCTGTAGGTTTCCCACCATCCTCCTCATTCTGGAGATTGTTGCACTGCACTGCCTTACAAAATCTGTATTATTCTCATATCTTCCTCTAATGGGACAGAAATATAAAGGATGGTCAGCTGACGTCTGTGAGTCCAGGTGGATGCATTGTGGTTCAAATAACATCACTGTAGGGTTGCTTCCAGTGCCAAGGTGTAACCAGCACTTCCTACCAATGAGGGAAAGCTGTGGTAAAATGTCCGGATTCAGAATGGTGCCTGGCGATATTTAACTGATGAGGAATCTGCAGATAGAGTATCCATCAGAAAGATGGGTATTGAAGTCAAGTAACTTTTCTGTCAATGCCTTAAGCATTTCTTGTACGTAAGATCCTGATAATCAAATAATGTTTTCACTGTTCCACTCTAAGGCTAACTTGTCAATACAGGTATACCCACTAAGCTGTGTTACTTGGCTTGGAAGTTGTGCCCATTTTGTGAAAGGCACATTTGAACAACGTGTGCACTACCCCTTTGCAAACTTACTCTTACCCCTCCAAAAAAAAAAAAAAACAATACACCCATCCTGCTCCAGAACCCAAAGATATCGCACAGAGCTGTAATGTGTCACCTGAAAAGTAAAAGAGAGGTACATTAACAATGTGTGCAGATTTTCTGTGATAGTAAAGTGTGATCTTCAAATTACAAAAGGGTGCTCCCTGCTCCTCATACCTACCCGGTGAATTCCAGTGATTTGGGATGTGTCTGTCGACCAACTCTATGGCCCTCATTACAACCCTGGTGGTAAATGCTGCCGACCGCCGTGCTGACGGCCGCCAGGATACCGTGACTGCGGCGGTATACCGTTACGGGTATTATGACCCACACAGAGAAATCCGCCACTGTACAGACACCCACACAAGTCTGCCAGCCCAAAGGTCAGTGATAAACTGGCGGTACCAAAACCCACACCGTTAAGCCAACAGAAATAGGCCCACAGCATCAGGACCCACGAATCACCACGGCGGTCTTTCAACTGCAGTAAACCATTGGCGGTATACACCGCCGCGCTCAAAATACACACACACACACACTACACCACATTGGACAATTCAAACGACACACAACTGACACACATACACAAACCACACCCACACACCCAATCCAATATAAAACACACCCACACTACCCACAATCCCTAACAATGGAAAAAAATATTGCCAACTGACAGAGCGACAAGCCAGGAGCACCCACTCAATCTGAGACACATAACACCATCACCCATACGCCACCCACACACCTCACAGCACACACCCCAACACATCACCCCACACACCCTCACACATGCCACTCTCACTACACCCATGGCACCACAAAAACACCCCAGGTTTTCAGAGGAGGAGCTAAGGGTCATGGTGGAGGAAATCATCCGGGTAGAGCCACAGCTATTCAGATCACAGGTGCAGCAGACGTCCATTGCAAGGAAGATGGAGCTATGGCGTAGAGTCGTGGACAGGGTCAACACCGTGGGACAGCACCCCAGAACAAGGGATGACATCAGGAAGAGGTGGAATGACCTACGGGGGAAGGTGCGTTCCGTGGGTGCAAGACACCAGGTAGCCGTACAGAGGACTGGCGGTGGATCCCCACCTCCTCCCCCACAACTAACAACCTGAGAGGAGCAAGTCTTGGCGATCATGCATCCTGAGGGCCTCGCAGGAGGACTGGACTCTGGTAAGTCAAATTTTTACTACTTTACCCCCCCCCCCCACCCTACCTGCATGCCATCACAAACTCCCACCCCTACCCTCACCCCATCACTCCACCACCTCACATATACCCCACCATCACAACCCACCCATCCCAATACCAAGCCCTGCATGCAACAGAGTGGTGGTTTAGGTTTTTAGGGGTGGGGTGGGGGTTTTAGGTTTTTAGGGGGTGGGGTGAGGGGTTGCGGTAATTTTAGGGGTGGGGGTTGGGGTGGTTTTAGGGGTAGGGGTTGGGGTAGTTTAGGTTTTAGGGATGGGGGTTGGGGTTGTTGGGGTGGTTTTAGGTTTCAGGGGTGGGTTGGGGGGTCGGGTAATTTTAGGGGCAGGGTGGGGGAGTTGAGGGGTTTAGGTTTTAGGGGCGGGGTGGGGGGCTCAGGGTAGTTTTAGGGGCGGGGTGGTTTAAGGGGTGGGGGTTGGGGTACTTTAGGTTTCAGGGATGGGGTGGGGGTTGGGGTTGTTTTAGGGGCAGGGTGGGAGTCGCGGTAATTTTAGGGACGAGGTGGGGGTTGGGGTAGTTTTATGGGCAAGGGTGGGGGGTTGGTGTGGTTTTAGTGGAGTGGGTGGGGGGGGTCACGGTAATTTTTAGGGGTGGGGGGCCAGGTGGGACGTATGCTGGGACCATGCATGCCTAGCACTAATGCCTTTACCAGGAATGCCTTCATAACGAAAAATCGTTGTTAAGGCATTCGTGGTAAAGGCATTAGTGGTAACAACGCAGTCGTTGTTCCGACCTCGTTGTTCAGGCATGCGTTGTTCCGACATACATTCAGTAGCAACAACACTGCATTTACATCCCCACAGGACCCCCACTCAACGTCACTGGAGAGGAGGTGCCACCAACATCCAGTCCCCCCCCCCCCCTGGAAGAGGCCCACAGTGATGACAGCAGCTCTGCACGCCTGGATCATGATGACCAACCTCGCCCATCAGGGACCTCTGGACAGTCTGTTACCCTGCCACAGTCCCAACTCTCCACAGAGCCTCCCCCTCAAGAAACAACAGCACAGCACCGGGCCCATCCCTCTGTCCCCAGGACACGTCAATCAGCAGTGTGTCCACCACTACAGGGACCCCAGGCAACCCCACAAACCCAAGACAATCAGAGACCTGGAGTGAGTGGCAGTGGGCACACGGTTCAGGGGACAGAGGCACAGGACAACAGGGAAGCTGGGAGGACTTCTGTGCGACAGGGGGAGGACAGGCCCAGGGAACCCACTCTTCACGAGGCACTTGCAGGGATCCTGGGAGCATACCACCATTCCTAGGAGGCCATGGGCCAGATAATGTACAAGTTGCAGGAGACCTAGCGGCTGCAGGAGGGACAGTACCTGGGGATCAGGGAGGACCTCAAACACATCCACACCACCCTGGTCACCACTGCAGGGGTGCTGGCAGACATGGTCAACACCATGAGAGAGGCTATGGCACACCAACGGGCCCCTGACACTAGCCAAACTGAAGAACAGCCTTCCACCTCCGCCGGCGCTAGTGGACAGGAGGCCCCGCCACAGGAACAACAGGGCACCAGCACCCCACCCCCTGCAGAAGGAAAACCACCACACCAAAGGTCCCTGCGATCCAGGCAGAAGCCAGAGAACATTGCCAAGACCCCCGCCAGGAAATAAGACTCTCCTGATTGTTACCCTTCTGTCCCACTCTGTTAGCCTGTCCACCTTGAACTGCTAATGCTCCCCTTCCTATGACCCATTGAACAATGCACCTATGATACCAATAGACTGGACTCTACCCTGGACTTTCCTCCATCATCAACCCAGCCCATTGCAATACCCCCTCCACTTATTAGCACATAAATAAACACCCTTGGAACTAATACAAGTATGGAGTCTGTCAATTGATTCAAATATGTATTCCTTTAACAAGCTGTAAACATTGCAATTCAACTGTACAGTCATGTATACATAGGTATGACCTGTAGTGGGCAGCAGGGAACACACCAGGAGCCAGAGCAGGGCACAGAGATCTGAAAATAGAGATGCCAAAGGGTACAGTAAGTGGCCATACAATATGGAAAATCAGGCTGCCATGTACAATGTCCAACACAAAACTGCAATGGAAAGTGAAGTTAGTGTCTCACCTGTGTGTCACTGGAAGAACTGTTGAATGAGTGAACCTCTGTTGTCCACATCTTCCTCCGCCTCCTCTTCCTCACTGTCCACAGGCTCCACCACTGCCACAAGACCTCCCCCAGCCTCATCTTCCTGCAGAAAAGGCACCTGGCGTCTCAAGGCCAGGTTGTGCAACATGCAACGATGATCTGGCACACCTTCTTGGGTGAGTAGTACAGGGATCCACCTCTCAGACGGAGGCACCGGAACCTGGCCTTCAGGAAGCCAAAGGTTATTTCATTTGTCCTCCTTGTTCGCCGATGTGCCTCATTGTAACATTCCTCTGCCCTTGTCCTGGTATTCCTCACTGAGGTCAGTAGCCATGAGAGGTTGGGGTAACCAGAGTCACCTGCAAATATTCGAGGGATACTTGTTAGACAGACACTCACCCTTAGGGACAACCCCACACCCATATACCTACATCAACTGGGTGGGGACCATGGGCTCACCTATTAGCCACACCCGGTGCATCTGGAGTTGAGACATCACATATGGAATACTGCTATTCCTCAAGATGAAGGCATCATGCACAGAGACAGGAGACTTGGCATTCACATGGGAGATATTCTGGGCCGCCGAGCACACCATCTGCACATTTAGAGAGTGATAGCTTTTTCTGTTCCTGAACACTTGTTCATTCCTCGGGGGGGAGGGGGACAAATGCTACATGTGTACCATCAATGGCACCAATGATGTTGGGGATATGTCCCAGGGCATAGAAGTTAGCTTTCACTGTGGCCAAATCCTCCACCTGGGGAATACGATGTAGCTGCGTATGTGTTTCAGCAGGGCAGACAAAACTCTGGTCAACAGGTTTGAGAACATAGGCTGTGACATGCCTGATGCCATGGCCACTGTCGCTTGGAATGAACCACTTGCCAGGAAATGGAGCACTGACAGGGCCTGCACAAGAGGGGGGATACCTGTGGGCTGGCCGATAGCTGAAATCAGGTCTGGCTCCAATTGGGTACACAGTTCTTGGATTGTGGCCCTATCAAGTCTGTATGTTAGGATAATATGTCTGTCCTCCATTGTAGCCAGGTCCACCAGGGTCTGTACACGGGAGGATGTCTCCATCTCATATTCATCCTCAGCGGTTGAAGTCTAGGGAGAAAAACGGTGAGCAGAGGGTCATATTCATACATCTGTTGAAATAATGATGCATTTCTTCTTTTACAGAAACAGTACGTGAATTAGAAAATCAGTTGATGTGCCAATGTCTGCTGTGACAGAGTTAGGTGCCATGGCCTGTGCCCCCCTGAAATGGTGGCTGCCTGACCTCTGAGGAGAGACTAGTGGAAATGAGGTAATTCCGCTGGCATTGTGTGCCGTAGCGGTCGGCGGTTCACGACCGCCACGCAACTTCGCATTGGTTAACATTTGGCCCTAAGGGTTCCAGGAGCCAATGGCATTGTACGCTGGCAGTGACGGTACACACCATAGCGGACGTAACCGCCATTTTCTATCTGTTCACTCACTTGCTACCTGACTTTTAACACTTGAGGACCTACACTGTAAGTGCTGCTGTGACCTGTGTCTGGAAGCGACAATGGCTCAAGTGTCTGGGGAAAGGGCCTCTGCCTTCACTTCGGAGGAGTTAGAGAGACTGGTGGATGGGGTCCTACCCAGTACACTTTACTCTATGGTTCTCCAGACAAACAGGTGAGTACACTGTGTGCATGATGCGTGGGCCATAAATGTATGGAGTGCTGTGTGTGTAAGCCCCATGTTGGGGGGGGGGGGGGGGGGCTGAGGAGTCCTGGGCAGAGTGCTGCATGTATGGTGGTCAATATATGTGCGTAAGGGGATGGGAGGGATTTGGTGGGCCAGACGGTATGACTAATCCCTTTTCTGCTGTCATGTTCCTGCAGGTCAGCGCCCATCAGAAAAAGGGTATTTGGCGTGCCATCGCCCAGGAGGTGCGGACCCTGGGGGTCTTTGACAGGCGGAGCACCCACTGCCGCAAACAGTGGGAGGACCTGCACCGCTGGGCAAGGAAGACATTAGAGGCCAGCTGGGTCTGGCCTCCCAACCAGGAAGGGGTGCCCGTCGTACCCTGACCCCCCTGATGTTCTGCATCCTGGCGGTGGCCTATCCGGATTTGGATGGGTGCTTGAAGGCATCACAGCAGCCACAAGAGGGTGACTGCTGATTCAGAATCATGACTTTGCGCATGTTAAGGTTTTACCTGGGTGAGGGATGTGGGCTGTGGGTGCCCCTAGGTCAGGGTGAACTTGGCAGGGTAGGTCCCTTGTTGGGCAGGCTCTGAAGCACTCCAACGCCAATAGTGTTAGTGGCCATCTACTACTGGGCAGGGTCCTGTTTGTTTCAGGTGTGCAGCTGATGCTGTTATGCTATGTACCCCATGGGCTGGTGACTAGCTTTGTAACTGGTAGTGCATGGCCTACTGCATAGGGCTGCTTCCTGTGTGTTTTGTACGCCAACTGTAGTGTTGTTGCTGGCATTGACCTAGTGTATCCTTTCTCTCCCCCTTCTTGTTTTGTCACCCTGTCCTTGTGTGCAGTAGCATCATCTGGCGTAGGAGCAGAGGCACCGGTGAAGGAGGGAGCTGCATCCCACATGGGCCTGGAGGCCGAATCCACCGACAGTGAGGGCACCAGTGGGATGGAGGGCGAGGAGAGCACCACATCAGAGACCGGAGGGGACACTACAGACAGTGACTCCTCCTCCGATGGAAGCTCCCTGGTGGTGGCGGACACCTCTGTGCCCACTCCAACAACAGGTACAACCGCCACCCCGTGCCAGCACCGCCCTCCCAGCAGCCACTCAGCGTGTTTCTCGTGCCTGCTCACCCAGGAGGGTGGGCATCTGCTTCGCCCCAGGCACCTCAGGCCCTGCCTCAGTCAGCTCTGCTGCCCTCGGTGAGGAGGCTATTGACCTCCTGAGATCCCTCACTGTTGGGCAGTCAACCATACTAAATGCCATCCAGGGTGTAGCAAGGCATTTGCAACAAACAAATGCATACCTGGAGGGCATTCACTCTGGCGCGGCGGCCCAACAGAGAGCATTTCAGGCTCTGGCCTCCGCACTGATGGCAGCCATTGCCCCTATCTCCAGCCTCCCCCATCCAACTTCCTCTACCCAGCCTCAATCCCCTCAACCCCAGCCTATCCCAAGCACACCTTCAGACCAGCATTCACCCAAATCAACACACAGAAGTGGCTCAGGCAAACACAAGCACCACACTTCATCTCACAGGCACTCACACATGCACCATCCCCATTCAGACACACCCACATCCACTGCCTCCACTGTGTCCCGCTCCTCCTCCTCGTCCACCCCCCTCTCAGTAGCGTCTCCACTCACACCTGCATGGACTACATCCATCACCAAGACACCCACCACCACACGCCCCTCACTGGAAGTCACCACCACCACATCCATGCACACGTCCTCTGTGTCCTCTCCCACTGTGTCTGTGACCCCTCCTCCCAAAGTACAAAAACGCAAGCACACACCCACCCAACAGCCATCCACCTCACAACAGCATCCAGCTCATGCACCTGCACCCAAACACAGCAGACTGACATCTCCTACAACCACTCCCTCTACCTCCACTCCCAAACCTTCACCCTCTTCCCACCCCAATGTCCCAAATAAGCTTTTCCTGGCCAACATTGACCTCTTCCCTACCCCTCCCCACATCCCCCATACTTCACCTTGATCCAGGGTTGCCAGAACCCAGCCAAGCACCTTAGCCACCAAGTCCACGTCCGCTGTGGTTTCTGCAGCTGTCAGAGGCTCTAAGGGGGCACCCGTCAGCCCAACCAGTGTACCACCAACCCCTGCCAAAGCCAAGAATGTTCCGCCACCTGGCAAGGTCAAGAAGGGGACAGCATCCAGCAAGGAGAAGGAGCCACAACCACCCAGCAAGGCCACGTCAAAGACTCCAGCACACAGCCCCCTCCAGAACCAGTGGAAGAAGGCATCTACTCACCCTATCCTTGGCAGGATGAAGCACACTGGGCATAATGCCCCCTCCAGAACCAGTGGAAGGAAGGCATCCACTCATCCTATCCTTGGCAGGATGAAGCACACTGGGCACAAAGCCCCCGCCAGAACCAGTGGAAGAAGGCATCCACTCACCCTATCCTAGGCAGGATGAAGCACACTGGGCACAAAGCCCCCTCCAGAACCAGTGGAAGAAGGCATCCACTCACCCTATCCTTGGCAGGATGAAGCACACTGGTCACAATGCCCCCTCCAGAACCAGTGAAGAAGCCACCCACTTGAGACTGTGGCCTTGCACTCCCCAAGACCAAGCAGTGGGCAAACCACCCACTAGAGAGACTATGGCCTTGCACTCCCCAAGACCAAGCAGTGGGCAAACCACCCACTAGAGAGACTGTGGCTTTGCACTCCCCAGGACCAAGCAGTGGACATGGAGCCCCCCCAGGAGCAGTGGCGTTTTACCATCTTCCGGCTGAGGTGTCCCACCCCCCCTTCCCCATCTCCCTGAGGAGCCTGTGTGTTTTCGACCTGATGCCCCTGCAGTGTTCTCTCTGTTTTGAGGCAGGAGTCAAGTGTGGGCTTGGCCTTTGTGTTATGGCCCAGTGGGCCATGGAATATTTTTGTGTGGACATTGTCCCTCATTTTGTATATATTGTATATATTGTACATACTGTTTATTTATGAACGTAGTTCTAAGTATTTCTAATATTGCACTCATTTGACTCAATTTGTTTTGTCCTTCTGTTATTCCTGAGGGTTATGGGGTGTATATGTAATGTTGTTGCATGTGTTTGTGTGTATGGTGTTGGGGGTGTGGTTAGGGGTGGGGGTGTTTCGTGTTGTGGGGGTGTCACTCTTTTTCCTCCCCCCCCTCCCTTGTGTGCTAGGTGCAGTACTCACCGTGGTCGTCGTCGCCAGCGTCGGTGCTCCTGGTATGTGAGCAGATACACCAGCAAGGGGAAGACCTGGAGCTCGGGCTCCATGGCGTCCTGGTTCTTCCTTGAGTGTCGAGAGGTGAGTGGTTTCCCTTCAAAGTACTGTTTCCGCAGTGCGTTTGATGGCGTTGGTACCACCCTGGAAAAGCTGGCAGATGGGCGGGTTGTAATGGACTGGGTGGTACATTGTCTTCTGCCTGGCTGTTGGCAGTTACCGTTGCAGTGTTTGTTCCTACCGCCGTGGCGGTCGGAGTGTTAGAGTGGCTGTCTGTGTTGGCGGTTTCATCCGTGATCATGATTCCATTTTTGTCACCGCCGGCCTGTTGGCGGTATTACTGCCTCTTTAACACCGACCGCCAGGGTTGTAATGAGGGCCTATGTATATGAGTCCTGAATGCATAGTCTTGTTGCTATGCTGTAGTTGATTACTGCAAAATTCGGTAAAAAAAAACATTACAAACAGGTGTCTGCATTAGGCATGTTCACCCCCTTAGGAATATTGTACTCATTTGAGAATGCTACACGGAGATATATGCTGAAGGGTTAATTAACCAATCATTCATTCTTGCTAGTATTGGTAGCTGTAAGCTGCAGATTGCACAGTGATCGCCACTGCAGTTACGCATACCCACTACCCTCCCAGATAGCACCTTGTAACCTGCGAGCCTTATGGATCTGTACAGCTTGTTCTAAATTCACGTCTTTGTGATCAGCTTCTTTTAATGCCTTTTTATCAGACACACTCGATGTTTAGTGGCGTGTGAAAGGCTTATTTTACCCTATTTGATAAGAGTGTTCTATGTAAGCTGCTAGAGTTATGTAGACCAGAAAGACCACATTTACTAAGCACATTTTAAGTGAATTACTTTAAGGTAATTAATGATAGGTGTTGCTGCCTTCTTAGTGGTATCGAGTGATATGATAATAAACTCGTGCCTCTTTGATGTGATTCATTATCTGTGATTGAGTCTTCTCTTTATCATGCCACCAGCTCCTCGCTATAAGAAATGCAATATAATATACAGTGAATGTTCTCCTAATAAACTTGAACATTGTGACCTCAGCAGATAGTTTTCAATAAGCTATAGTTCGATGGCATCTGTCGCTGTAGATACGCATGTTCTGCAATAGCTCGCCATCTGGTGTTGGGCCGGAGTGTTACAAGTTGTTTTTCTTCGAAGAAGTCTTTCGAGTCACGGGACCGAGTGACTCCTCCTTTTGTCTCCATTGCGCATGGGCGTCGACTCCATCTTCGATTGTTTTTTTTCCGCCATCGGGTTCGGACGTGTTCCTGTCGCTCCGAGTTTCGGAACGGAAAAAATAGTTAATTTCGGAAGATTTTCGTCGGAATTGTTGCGTTCGGGATCGGCGTACTTAGATTCAACACTGCATCGAAGATCGAAGAGCTCCGGTGCCCTTCGGGGTAGTTTTTCGATCCTCCGTCGGGGCCTGGTCGGCCCGACCGCGTGCTGAGGAACGCCGATGGAACGGACCCCGTTCCGTTTCTGCCCCAAATGCCACAATAAATACCCCTACACAGACCAACACTTGGTCTGCAACCTGTGCCTGTCACCTGAGCACAGCGAAGACACCTGCGAGGCCTGTCGTGCGTTCCGGTCCCGAAAAACACTCCGAGACCGTCGAGCCAGAAGACTTCAAATGGCGTCCGCACCGACAGCCCAACGGGAGTTCGAGGAACAAGAAGAGGAAGGTACCTTCTCGATCCAAGACTCAGACTCCGAAGGATTCGACGATACACAAACCGTGAGTAAGACGTCGAAAACCACACAAAGAAACATTTACAAGGCCCAGGGGACGCCACTGCCACCAGGCCATGGCTCGACCCATAAATTCGGTGACCGACCGTCGGCACCGAAAAAGGCCCAAACAGTGCCGAGATCGTCCGACTCCGGTCGAGACACCGGCACGCAGCCTTCTCGGGACCGAGAAAGTGCTGGAGACAAGCCTCGACACCGAGATGCCGGTGTGGACACGGCTCGACGCCGAGACAGCGGCACCGAAACAGATCGACGCCGAGAGGTTTCGGCCCCGAAAAAGAAAAAAGTCACCTCGGAGCCGAAAAAACACGCAGACAAAGTTTTGATGCCGAAACAAACTGCAAGCGACCCAGCTTCAGGCTCTTATACAGAAGAGCACTCGCTAACCTCCCAAATGCAAAAGCATAGGTTTGAGGAAGAGCTACAAGCAACTGATGTGGACCATACGCAAAAGCGTATCTTCATTCAGCAGGGGACAGGAAAAATAAGCACCCTTCCCCCCATTAGGAGAAAGAGAAGGTTGGAGTTCCAGACGGAACAAGCACCACAACCAAAAGTGGTGAAAAGGGTTACACCACCACCCTCTCCTCCGCCCGTGATTAACGTTTCACCAGCACAAACGCCATCACACTCCCCAGCTCACACCACCATGAGCCAGGGTGACCAAGATCAGGACGCATGGGACCTATACGACGCCCCAGTGTCAGATAACAGCCCGGAGGCATACCCTACAAAACCATCTCCACCAGAAGACAGCACCGCGTACTCTCAGGTGGTAGCTAGAGCAGCACAATTTCACAACGTAAGCCTCCACTCAGAACAGGTCGAGGATGATTTCTTGTTCAACACACTCTCCTCCACCCACAGCTCCTACCAAAGCCTGCCTATGCTCCCTGGTATGCTCCGGCACGCAAAGGACATATTTAAGGACCCGGTCAAAAGTAGGGCAATCACACCAAGGGTGGAAAAAAAGTATAAGCCGCCTCCTACGGACCCGGTTTTCAAAACAACACAGCTGCCACCAGACTCTGTTGTTGTAGGAGCAGCTAGGAAAAGAGCCAACTCTCACACATCTGGAGATGCACCACCCCCAGATAAAGAAAGCCGCAAGTTCGATGCAGCTGGTAAGAGAGTCGCAGCACAAGCTGCAAACCAGTGGCGCATCGCGAACTCCCAGGCACTACTTGCGCGCTATGACAGAGCCCACTGGGACGAGATGCAACATCTCATTGAACATCTGCCCAAAGACTTCCAAAATAGGGCAAAACAAGTGGTTGAGGAGGGACAGACCATCTCCAACAACCAGATACGTTCCTCCATGGACGCTGCAGATACAGCTGCACGGACAATTAATACATCTGTAACTATCAGAAGGCATGCATGGCTCCGAACGTCTGGATTTAAACCAGAGATTCAACAAGCAGTTCTCAATATACCTTTTAATGAAAAAGAACTGTTCGGTCCAGAAGTGGACACAGCTATTGAGAAACTCAAAAAAGATACGGACACTGCCAAAGCCATGGGCGCACTCTACTCCCCGCAGAGCAGAGGGAATTACAGCACATTCCGTAAAACGCCCTTTCGTGGGGGGTTTCGGGGTCAAAGCACACAAGCCAGCACCTCACAAGCAACACCGTCCACTTACCAGGGACAGTATAGAGGAGGTTTTCGGGGACAATATAGAGGAGGGCAATTCCCTAGAAATAGAGGGAGATTTCAAAGCCCCAAAACCCCTACTACAAAACAATGACTCACATGTCACTCACCCCCTCCACACAACACCAGTGGGGGGAAGAATAGGTCATTATTACAAAGCATGGGAGGAAATCACTACAGACACTTGGGTTCTAGCAATTATCCAACATGGTTATTGCATAGAATTTCTACAATTCCCTCCAAACATACCACCAAAAGCACAAAATTTAACAACACACCATTCCAATCTCCTGGAGATAGAAGTGCAGGCACTATTGCAAAAGAATGCAATCGAATTAGTGCCAAACACACAAATAAACACAGGAGTTTACTCACTGTACTTTCTGATACCAAAGAAGGACAAAACGCTGAGACCAATCCTAGACCTCAGAGTAGTGAACACTTTCATCAAATCAGACCACTTCCACATGGTCACACTACAAGAAGTATTGCCATTGCTAAAACTGCACGACTACATGGCAACTTTAGACCTCAAGGATGCTTATTTCCATATACCAATACACCCATCGCACAGGAAATACCTAAGGTTTGTATTCAAAGGAATACATTACCAATTCAAGGTACTGCCTTTCGGATTAACAACCGCACCAAGAGTCTTTACCAAATGTCTAGCAGTAGTCGCAGCACACATAAGAAGGCAGCAAATACATGTGTTCCCATATCTAGACGACTGGCTAATCAAGGCCCATTCGTTAATAGAGTGCTCAAATCACACAAATCATATCATACAAACCCTCTTCAAACTAGGGTTCACCGTCAATTTCACAAAATCCAAAATTCTGCCACGCAAGGTACAACAATACCTGGGAGCCATAATAGACACATCAAAAGGAGTAGCCACTCCAAGTCCACAAAGAATTCAAAATTTCAACACCATCATACAACGCATGTATCCAACACAAAAGATACAGGCAAAGATGGTATTACAACTCCTAGGCATGATGTCATCATGCATAGCCATTGTCCCAAACGCAAGACTGCACATGAGGCCCTTACAACAATGCCTAGCATCACAGTGGTCTCAAGCACAGGGTCACCTCCTAGATCTGGTGTTAATAGACCGCCAAACTTACCTCTCGCTTCTGTGGTGGAACAACATAAATTTAAACAAGGGGCGGCCTTTCCAAGACCCAGTGCCACAATACGTAATAACAACAGATGCTTCCATGACAGGGTGGGGAGCACACCTCAATCAACACAGCATACAAGGACAATGGAACGTACATCAAACAAAACTGCATATCAATCACCTAGAACTTCTAGCAGTTTTTCAAGCACTAAAAGCTTTCCAACCAATAATAGTTCACAAATACATTCTCGTCAAAACAGACAACATGACAACAATGTATTATCTAAACAAGCAGGGAGGGACGCACTCCACGCAGTTAAGCCTGCTAGCACAAAAAATTTGGCATTGGGCAATTCACAACCAAATTCGCCTAATTGCACAGTTTATACCAGGGATACAAAATCAACTTGCAGACAATCTCTCTCGAGATCACCAACAGGTCCACGAATGGGAAATTCACCCCCAAATACTGAACACTTATTTCAAACTCTGGGGAACACCTCAGATAGACTTGTTTGCGACAAGGGAGAACGCAAAATGCCAAAACTTCGCATCCAGATACCCACACAAACAATCCCAAGGCAATGCCCTATGGATGAACTGGTCAGGGATATTTGCGTACGCTTTTCCTCCTCTCCCTCTCCTTCCTTACCTGGTAAACAAACTCAGTCAAAGCAAACTCAAACTCATATTGATAGCACCAACTTGGGCAAGGCAACCCTGGTACACAACGCTGCTAGACCTATCAGTGGTACCCTGCATCAAATTGCCCAACAGGGCAGATCTGTTGACACAGCACAACCAAAAGATCAGACACCCAGATCCAGCATCGCTGAATCTAGCAATCTGGCTCCTGAAATCCTAGAATTCGGGCACTTACAACTTACCCAAGAATGTATGGAAGTCATAAAACAAGCAAGAAGGCCATCCACCAGGCACTGCTATGCAAGTAAATGGAAGAGGTTTGTTTGCTACTGCCATATTAATCAAATACAACCATTACACACAACTCCAGAACATGTAGTGGGTTACTTGCTTCACTTACAAAAATCTAACCTAGCTTTCTCTTCCATTAAGATTCACCTTGCAGCAATATCTGCATACCTGCAGACTACCTATTCAACTTCCCTATATAAAATACCAGTCATTAAAGCATTCATGGAGGGCCTTAGGAGAATTATACCACCAAGAACACTACCTGTTCCTTCATGGAACCTAAATGTTGTCCTAACTAGACTTATGGGTCCACCTTTTGAACCCATGCACTCCTGCGACATACAGTTCCTAACCTGGAAGGTGGCATTTCTCATCGCCATTACTTCCCTGAGAAGAGTAAGCGAGATTCAGGCGTTTACTATACAGGAACCTTTTATACAACTACACAAAAATAAAGTCGTCCTAAGGACCAATCCTAAATTTTTGCAAAAGGTTATTTCACCGTTCCATCTAAATCAAACAGTGGAACTTCCAGTGTTCTTTCCACAGCCAGATACCGTAGCTGAAAGGGCACTACATACATTAGATGTCAAAAGAGCATTAATGTATTACATTGACAGAACAAAGAACATCAGAAAGACTAAACAACTCTTTATTGCATTTCAAAAACCTCATGCAGGAAACCCAATTTCAAAACAAGGTATAGCCAGATGGATAGTTAAATGCATCCAAATCTGCTACCTTAAAGCTAAACGACAGCTGCCCATTACACCAAGGGCACACTCAACCAGAAAGAAAGGTGCTACCATGGCCTTTCTAGGAAACATCCCAATGCAAGAAATATGTAAGGCAGCCACATGGTCTACGCCTCACACATTCACCAAGCACTACTGTGTAGACGTGTTATCCGCACAACAAGCCACAGTAGGTCAAGCTGTATTAAGGACATTATTTCAGACTACTTCCACTCCTACAGGCTGATCCACCGCTTTTGGGGAAATAACTGCTTACTAGTCTATTGCAGAACATGCGTATCTACAGCGACAGATGCCATCGAACTGAAAATGTCACTTACCCAGTGTACATCTGTTCGTGGCATCAGTCGCAGTAGATTCGCATGTGCCCACCCGCCTCCCCGGGAGCCTGTAGCAGTTTGGTAGTTACCTTCAATTATCTATATATGTATCATCTCAACCTTAAATAGGTGCATACTTAGTCACTCCATTGCATGGGCACTATTACTACAATTCAACTCCTACCTCACCCTCTGCGGGGAAAAACAATCGAAGATGGAGTCGACGCCCATGCGCAATGGAGACAAAAGGAGGAGTCACTCGGTCCCGTGACTCGAAAGACTTCTTCGAAGAAAAACAACTTGTAACACTCCGGCCCAACACCAGATGGCGAGCTATTGCAGAACATGCGAATCTACTGCGACTGATGCCACGAACAGATGTACACTGGGTAAGTGACATTTTCATTACCCAATATTCGAATATTCGAATGATAGGAGTTCCAGTGTAGACAATGGAGTGGCTCAGGTACAATAATTGGAGATGCAGACCTTCTGCTCAAACATTCTAATCTTTACATTTCTGTTTCTCCCATTTTAATTTCGAACATTCTACACCCAACGGATGGAATGTTCTTCCAGTCCTATTGCACGTGTGCTTCGAACTCTAGCTGTTGTTAAAGGCTCCCACCCTCCTTATAGGTCTGAGCCACAGGTCCAGGGCCTTTAACAGCCGTTATTGACCTTGACAGCAGGTTGTAATGTTTACTTAATTGAGATTGCACATGCACCAGATAGATGCACTTCACAGTGACCTCTAAGGGAATTACTCTGATGTTGCTTTTTTCAGTGGCCCACTTTCCGTTTTGAGTGTAGGTGTTATGAATTGGATTAACTTCATGTGGTTCTTCTTACATTGGCAGATAGATGCATTTAGTTGATGGTGGCAGCTGCTGACATACGCATGCAATAGTTTCTACTACACAGATCAGCAGGTCTAATTGAAAGTTATGGTTGAGATTGACACATGAAGGGTTGGACTCCCTGGGCAAGAGGGTGAAGATCTGGAGCTACTGCATAGATCTGAAGCCAGTTGCCCTATATCTCCAGGAGACACACCTCATGCACTGACTAATCACCCTTATGAACCAAACTACTTCTCCTCCTATTCTTCTTCTTGAGCCCAATGTGATGGCCATATTTTTTTCACTAGGATGCCCACTTCTTGATGTCAGATGTCATGTTGAGGCGTGAAGGTTTGTCGTGGATAATGTGGTATTAATGTTAATGTAGGAATGTTATGCCACTCCTTAGCCCCTAACACCATCCATGAAGAATTGATACCTCTATTCTTATAGACCATGTCCACATTTGATGACGGTAGTAATATTCTCCCAGGTGACTTCAGGCTGGTCTGGGATGGGAATCTTGATAGATCTTGGAGATAAACGTAATCACTAAAGGTGGATTTAAAAAGTTATGTGCCGCTTGGATATCTGACATTAAAGATATCTATTCTCTTTTGCATTCCAGTTAGACTGTACAGTTGACTACATAATTTTGAGCTGTCCCATGATTTTAGATGTCTGACTCTCATCCGTGCCTCATAATGTTCTCTCCCCATGCCATGATGTCTGCTTCATTCGCTGCTAGCTCGCTTACTAGACAAAAGAGTTTGCAGCTAAGCCTTTACCAGGATCTGGTGTTTAGGAAAGATTTGTACTATAATTGTGGATTATTTTGCACTTAATGGAAGATCTGAGGATATAGTCCACCTTTTGGGACACTTTTAAAGCCATTCTCTGAGGTAAGACCATAGCACTTGTTTACATTGTATTCACAGGTTGGTTACACATAAACTAGAGACAGAACATAGAAATCTGGAGGTTAAACATATGAAATCTGTTTCTTTGAAAATGCAAATCCCTTATTACCACAGCTCGCTGCTCTGTATGGCTACAAAAAGCAGGCAGAAATGGCGTTATCATGCCTTAAACAAAAGTCCTACGGGTTGTATAGTATGTCTGAGAAGCTTACACTGGATAGCTCCTTTCTGCCGGGAAGACATTACTAGTCTGGGATTAACAGGAAGTCCATCACTTGTGCTGTTTATGAACAAATGTATATGGCTCCCTGTAGACAGCATGAATACGATAAGACAATGGTGATCTTGGAGCCCTTGGATATCTAGAAGGCCTCGAATAGAATGGATTTGATATTCTTTTAGAAGGTGCTGTGCAGAGTATGCCCCTGCAATGGTGTTATCAGGTGGAGCTTGTTAAAATATGCTAACCCGTTTGCTGTAACAAATCTGATTGGCTATACATTCTCCCCATTACATCTTCACAGAAGAATGCAACAGAGTTGAATTTCGCCTCCCCTACTTTTTTCATCGGGTTTTGAAGCCTTGGTGAATCGGATGCATGTATCGTACCTTTGGTTGTGGAAACCATAAATTGTCCTTATTCAATCACAATATCCTATTGGCATTGAGTGATCTGAAATCGTCTCTTTCTGTCCTTGTGCAAAACTTATTCCGCTATTTGTTCAAAGTGATGTGTCAGATCAGTTGGGCACTTCTTAGGTTTTTAATGTGGCCTTCACAATGATACGTTTATGTATTTTAGGGTCACTACCCCTTTTAATTGGACTCCTAACTTGCTTACATATGTGAGTATTGAAATCACCATGTGAATACATTATCTATACAAAGTAAACTTTCCTCGATTACTCACAACTACAAGACATGACCTAGTGAAATAGAACCGAAAAATTATTTGTTGGTGGTGCTGATGCCTTAAAAAATCAGTGTATAGCCCAGGGTACAGACATTACAAATGGGGGTTGACTGATTTAAAAAAAAAAAAAAAAAGACTAACTTTTACTGAGTCCCCATGAACGGTGGTTATTTTGAAACCTGGCTCCGAGTTCTATACAATGAGTATATCGCTTTGGATAACAATAAATAACAGGTTAGTAAATGCCAGCATGCTGTTCTGGTGGTGAACAAGTTCTCTATAAACGCAGAAAGTTACGTTTTTTTTTTAATCAGGGAATTCCGACATTGCCCATTCTCTCTGTTTCTTTCTGCTCTGCCCCTCCCTCTGGCCCTCACACGGACACTCACCCAAGTACCCGTCGCTCTCCGCTTTATTCCCCATCACTGATGCTGTATACCATCCCTCTCCCTTTTTTCTGTATTGACCACTGTGACACACCCCAGGAGATAGTTTGTGCATTATGCCATCTATATACTTGCACTTTGCATACTCATGTATACATAT
The DNA here is from genome assembly GCF_031143425.1 of Pleurodeles waltl. Lineage (NCBI taxonomy): Eukaryota > Metazoa > Chordata > Amphibia > Caudata > Salamandridae > Pleurodeles > Pleurodeles waltl. The sequence continues at coordinate 933,636,945 of NC_090444.1, forward strand.
TTATTGGAAATACGGACATGCCCCTGGTGGAGAGAATAATGATCAGATGCATAGATAAGTAGAAATACCTAATCCAAAATATTTGTGCCTGACTCCTGGTGAAGTTTAAAAAAGATTTACGAACTGTAAAGCACAGAAACAACTTGTATGTATTTCCGTACTAGTAACATATTATTTTGTTTAAAGTCTAAATCAAAGTATATACGTTACATTTATAAATGAGTATTGAGTAAAAATGATGATTAGCAACTATTTTCAGCTAGATTTTCTAAGGAGAGTTCAAAGTAAAGTTTAGTGTGGCCTTATGTACTATAAAACGTGCGTGTCAGACACAGATAGGTTCTTTCTTTAAGACGGTTTGCTTTCAAAGTTGTCTTGATAAAATTTCAATAAACCGCATTCTATTTCTCAGGTTATGGTCTTCATTGTCATCGAGCCATCATTACTATCTGCAAGTTGATTGGCATTACCGATATGTATGCAAAGGTTTCTGGATCAATCAATATGCTCAACCTCACCAGAGCGCTTTTTCTTGGATTAACTTCTCAGGTATTTGTTTTCTAATAGAAACATTGGACGTCGTTGTATGTTAATACATTTGAGAGGAGCATGCCAAGGCTTGGGTTGCTTTTCTGTCGAGCCACTTTAATTGAAAGGGCGCAGCAAAAAAAGAGCACGTGCTGCTCTCCTCAAAATGTATTCTTCTATACCATGTATCATTCTAGACGTTGTTACGAATGTGAATAGCTTTTAGTGTGGGCCAGTTAGCTTTGTAGATTTATCTTCAGATATTTTGCATGTTTATTGTCCTCTTTGCTGCTTAGTTTGCCAGTGGGACAGTCAGGGTTAATGTTTTTAAGCTTACTGCTTATGCTGTACACTGTGAGTGGAGCCAATTTTGCAACACAGGTATTTTATTACAGCATTTTGGGAATTCAGGGCAAGCCAATTGCTGTGCTTCATGTGGGGACTGAAATAGTTGGATTTGATATTTCTCCCTCACGCCCTCAAGAAGGCTTACAATTGTCTACCATTATACAACATTGTTTTCTTCATGTCATGGTCATATGATGGACCACTGACACTGCTGAATTTTCCTTCATAGTCCCATCTGACACACGAGCAACAGTTTTTAAATAGCTTGGCACACGGCTGGAAGAGAAAATAAGAGGTTTCAACTAGTCAGTCACCAGTCCTAAATTTATTGATGGAGGATTTAAAAAGGTAGTTTTGAGCATGATGCTAAAAAGGAAGAGTGATGTAACAGACAATTATTTTGCAATCGTTAGAAGAAAAAGTACTACTTAGAAAACCTATTGTGCAATTGACTGCACTTAGGTAAAATTTGTTCTGATGTAGAAGGATGTCATATCAACCACAACTCTTCCTCGCACCAGTTATTTCAGTTACTTTTCTAGACATGTTGAGACCATCTGGTCTGCTTTGTACACATTTGCACAGAAACTCTGTGAAAACACTGAATTGGTGGCTATTTCCAAAAACCTTTATTCAAGTATCTTTCAAAAATAACATCTCAACCACCACACACCAACCTGCTCTTCAACTGTCCAGTTCTCAACTCCGAACCACAACATTCTCAGAACACATAGCTACTCCACAATACAGCAAAAACATTTGTAAGATGCAATTGAGATACCACACTACTCTCTTCTTTTATAACACAACGTTACAGCTAAAATGTTACTCTAAATAAAAAGATTCAAATATTAAATACATAATCTTACTTGACTCATGGTGGTTGTCCCATTCTCTTGCTTCTTTCTACCAAGCTATTACTTTCTGTGTAAATATGTTCACCTTCGCAGGCTTCATGAGCATCACGATCCACCTAAACCACCCTTCCTACATTCAAGATGCAATTGCTACAGTTTCATGAAACAATTTAACTACTTTCAGGTGTGGACATTTTGACAAATTAACAGGTCCTTGTGGCTTCTTTAACTTCACTAAGAGATAAACAGCACCTTAATTGTGCAGTACAGAACATGGACTATCTAAGAGCTTCTTCCTTTCACAAAGCTTTTCCTCCTGTTTATCTCACCAGCCATCAGGCATATCAGAAGAGCCAGTATTGAGTTTGTTCATTCAAGGAGGACAATTCAGGGAATTAGGCTTCCTACCTCTGAAAAGTTCAAAGAGCACTCTGCAGGTGACAGAAGGCAGAGTCAAAACAATATACTCCCGTTCTTGACAACATTTCCTCCCTCCAGTCCTTACCATGTAGGTTGGCAATGTGACTAGATTCTTTTAGAACCCTATTAAATCTTTCCACCAAACTATTGGCAGTAGAGAGAACACTTTTTATTCTTGATACCTTTTTGAGACAAAGCTTTCCATTCCTGACTAAACAAACTGAACACCATTGTCCATGAGAATATAATCAGGTCAACCTTCTTTGCCAAACACATCTCTTAAGATTGCAGTCACATTATGCATTTCAATACCCTGGGTAATGTGGATCTTAGGCCAGCGAGTGAACATGCCAATAAGCACAAACACACATTATTGACCTGTTCTATTGATCACTGACCCCAAAATGTTCAACCCTGCTTCTTCTAATGGTTTTATTGCAATATTTTCCCCCAACCACAGATTGTACTTCCATTCTGTATACCATGGGCCATATGTTCAAAAAGTTGGCATTGTGATTTCCTAATTACGATTCTTACTGAATCTCAAGTACGAAATTACAATCCTAGTGTAAGAAAATGTACAAATATTAAATAGAGCTTCCTAGCGGTTCATGAATCGACCTACCTCATGAATAATAATGACATAGGTTAGAGTTTAGGACCCTTTAGGACCTATGGTCATTAGGACCTACCTCATGAATAATAATGACATAGGTTAGAGTTTAGGACCCTTTAGGACCTATGGTCATTAGGAATGATGGTGGACTGCTGCGGTCAGCAGACAACCATGTATTATTATTTTATTTATTATTTTTTTTAAATGCAGCCCATTTTCCTTGAAGGTAAACGGGGTGTGTTTTAAGAGTAGGCAGTGCAGTGGTCCGTGGGACCTCTGCTGGTTCTAAAAAATATCTATTTACATTCTCAAATGGGAATGGGTCACTTCGGAACCCCTTCCCATTTGTGAATGGTTACAACTGCCTTTTAGGAGTCAATAAAAAATTATGATCTACAAACGTCATTCAGTTGCAGAACATTAATACATACCACTGCTATTCAGTAGTTGAAAGGCTCGCCCTAAAAACGCCCTTTCTAAATTCCTAATCTATATGTATTCGCAATTCCAAATAGCAATTTGGTAACATGTTACCCAATTGCAATTTGGGTTTCATACATACCAAAATGCTTTTTTGCGTTAGAAAATGGGCTGGTTCCGTGAATCAACTTTTGCGACTGCAAATAGGTTCCATACATATGGTCCTATCACTAGTCATACAGTCCAAGCAATCTCTGACGACCCCCTTCACTTGAACATCCAAGCTCGGCCACCAAAAATGTAATATGATTTTCTCCTTGTGGTTTTGCCTACACCTAAATGGCCCTGATGAGCCAAATGAATTATCAACTCTCTAATGCAGACTGGAGGAATTAATTTTGTTCCTCTCCCCAATACACCCTGTTGCACTGGTGGTTCATTTCTAACCTCCCAAAACGTCTTACACTATTGACTTAAATTATGTTTTGTCACCCACAGGTAATTAGCTTAGCAAGCTCCTACAAAGTTGCATCACCTATCATATAATTCTTCCACTCTTCGTGACTTACCATGCCCCTGTGATCCCACAGACATTGTGATCAACTAAATCCCACCCATCCTTCATTATGTTATCTACCAGTGGCTCAGAATAGACTAATCTCAAAAGTCTACCACACTGTTGTTGCCCCCTGGAATGTACATAACATGAAAATTGAACTCCTGCAGAGTAATAACCCATTCGCAAATTCTGATAGAAATAGCATCCAGTCCTTTCTTGCCAAAAACATCTTTAAGATGCTTGTGATATGTTTTAATCACAAAGTTGGTACCCTACAAACGTTTTTACCTTTTTAGGTAGCCCAAACTATAGAAAGATATCTTCTCTTTCTCTAACTGAAGATCTATGTTTTGGACCTCTTAAACATCTTGAAATTTAGATTATCATTCTCTCACTATTGCTTTCCCCTTGCTTTAAAATCAATCCTAGCCTTTTAGCGCTGTCATCCCTTACCAGAATAGATTTCCTTGTAGTGCGAAAAGTCTGTAAAGATGAAGCATCTGTCAAGGATTCTTTTATATCCTGAGACTCTAAATCATACTGTGATGACCAAAAAAAAGTAATACTCTTCTTTAACAATATCCTCCTATTACATGCCAGGGCTTGATAAACATACTGGACCACTCGCTATGGCGAGTCATATTTGATCCGGGCGAGCTATTTTTAAAACCTACTCGCCCCTTATGGTGAGTTTGCAAAGAACAGGTGTTCTATTCAGTCAGAAACTGAATTAGCAATTAAGATGCCTTTAAGTCTTATTCTTGTCATATTTGCTCTGTGTTCAGAGACAGAGGCCAAAAGTCAGTTTGTCTTCTTGCAAATACTTTTCCGTGTGACTGCAGAGTTCCAGGATTTTGTAAGGTGAACTGTCTGACCTGTTTGAAATGAAAGGCTGTGGGTATCAGGATTTTCCCAAAACAAAACATTTATATAACAGTCAATTTTATAAACATTAAAAAAATATATTTTAGTAGCTGTGAAAGACCATTTTTTTTACTTCTCTGTGATGAAAAACAAATTTATTAGGATGAAAAAATTAGAACACTTTATTGTTTCCACACTATATAGTTTAATCATTGAAACTGCAAGTTAGTGGGAAGGTTTTTGGACATGTCTTGGAAATTTACTGCCTGTAAATGACATTGCGCTACCACATCAAGCATTAGTAATATACTTATTAAAAGTGAGTGTTTAAACATAAACTGAGATGGCAAAGCTATTAGTAAACGAAGAGGCAAGTCATGGATCATGTGTACACTATATGTGGGCTAGATTTATTATACATGGAGCAAATCTTTAGGGGCATATTTACAAGGAACTGGTGCATCGGCTTCAATGCAGTAGATTTCTTGAATCAACCTGTATCCCCCCTGATGACACTAAAGTAGCTCTGTATTTACAATACAGTGCACCATGGCGGTCTTTAGCACAATAGTGTCCACGGTTTTGACATGATTGTGGTGCTTTGCTGGAGTGGCGGCAAAAGTTTTGACACTAGTCCAGCAAAGCTCGGGGAGTGCCATAGGAAGTAGCCTAGCATCACTTTAACGTCTGCCCTGAGTAGGCGTTAAAAAATGACATTAGAATGGCACAGTGAAATCTTGTAAATTTCACTGGGCCTTTTTTTGGGGCCTTGCTGCTGGGGAATGCCTTCCTTGCATACATTATACCTGGCGCAGGTATAACGTGGCACAAAGGTTTACAACGTGGCTACCGTTGCACCACTTTGTATATATGGCGCAGGATGGGGGAACTGGTTAGTGCCACTGCAGCATCAAAATAAATTACGCTGTGGCGGCGTAAGGAGCTTGTAAACATGCCCCTGAGTTTATTTAATCAAACAAGAGGTTTTTATTCACAGCAGAAATGCTGAACTCACATATTTGAAGGTGCACCCATGTGAGAATGAAGTAAAAGGCGACTTTGTAAAATACAATATTTCCCGAGGATGACACAATTTGAGACCCGTTTCCAGCCCAAGTACATTACGGTTAGGTCGAGTAGATTATTCGGACTACTCAACCTTCAGGTCTAATAACTTCTTTATGATTTTTGAAGGCCTGCATGTGTGACTAGGTAACAGAGAAACAAACTTGCTCTAGTATTCTGCCATCCCTAGGAATTTGATCAACTCATCTCTGCTTTCAGATACAGAGAATTTGTTTTTAGTTACCACTAAATCCTCATTAGGTTTCACACCCTCTCTAGTTAATGTGTGACCTAAATATACGATTTCTTTAGAATTAAGTTTACATTTAGATTCTTTAAACATGAGCCCTGTGTTCCTAGGTCTTTCCAGTACACACCTTAACAAGTAGCCATGTTCATCCTGTGAAGCACTTTATATCAACACAACATCCTGATAAATTTTCATTACTGAAATACCATTCAGCACGGCCCTCCATGGACCTCTGAAAAGCTGATGCTTCAGATATCAGACCAAAGGTTATCCTTGTGAATCTAAACATACCAACAGGAGTGCTAAAAGATGTCAAATAAATGGATTGACCATCAAGCCTAATCTGGAGGTAAGCAGACCTGAGATCTAAGATGGAAAATAAAACAGCATCATCCAGTTGGGACAACAACTCTGTTGTGTTAGGTAGAGGATATCTACCCACCAGCACTGTTTTATTCAAGCTTCTCAGATCAACACAATCTTACCTCCCCAAATGCTTTGCGTTCCAACTCAACTGGAGCAACCCCACTCTGTAGCCTCCACCTTCTTAATGATCCCTTCCTTTATTAACTTGTCCAGTTCCACTACCATTGCATGCCTCATGCTGAAGGGAACTTCTCGTACTTTACAGGCTACTGAAATGGCATCTTCCTAAAACACTATTTTGTGGAAATAATATAATAAACATCCTATCACAAAAGACATCTGCAAACTTGCAGTGTAGTTTAACAACAAATTCACTTAGTTCTCTCGAACATAATTAACAGGCACTGCTTCTGTATCTCTCAATTCAATGGGAGGCATACTGTTCGGGTCTAACATTAAACCCATGTCTCTTGGTGAAATAAGCTGATGATGCTGTCATCCTTATAGGAAAAATAAATCTTTCCTGTTGTGATGTGATCTCTGTATTCCAAATCACAAAGAAAATAACCTACCTGTTTAGTTGGGTGACTGGTTTAATATTTGCTTTGTATAACTTTACTTTTTTCTTTAGATGTTGCTCATAAAAAAACACTCTAGGCACAACTGAAAGTTTTTAAACCTGAATCATACAACATTTTCACTCTGAACCTATTGACTTTTACATGGTGTATTGGCCCATTCTTACTCCGATCCTGCACCTGTACAACTCTCTCGCCACTCTGAGGATCATGATACTCAGTCATCTTCTACCACCACCGCTGGACATTTGTGAGATCCAGAGGAATAACAATAAAGAAGGTGGTTAGACATAGATCCATCATGGTAAAAAAGTACACTGAACTGATGGATATTTCAAACCACCTTTATTCATGTGTTTTGCAGCCACTACGTAGCAACCCAATCTCCAACAATCCAATTTTCAACTCCTAACCACAACATTCCCAGACAACACAGCTTCTACACATTCTAACAGGAGCGTTTGTAAGATGCAACAGAGATACCATAAACACACTACTGTCTGAGGTGATAATATATTTTTTAATTGTGCGATGTGGCTATGAACTGAAAGCAAAGTATATATTTATAAATTATTCCAAAACAAATAATTTGTATACTTAATTACCTTCATGTGTTTACAGCTATGTAGTCTGAATATCCACTATAAGAGGAACGCAGTTTGTTGTTTCAGGGTTTGAGTCATAAGCAGTAGGGTAGTTCTAGGACATATAACATGCCAAACTGATGCTTTTTGTGCTTATTTGGCCCAGGATGCTAACATTGTGTTACATAGTTTTAAATAGTATACTTAACTTATTATTGCAGTGGTCAGTGTTATTTTAGGGCCCCAAATAATATAGTTCAGACTTTTTTTTTTCTAGGCAACATTTGAGTGTTGGTTATTGCCTCCTTCGCTCGATAGACTTTTTAGATCCCTGTACAAGTGATTGTCATTATACTAATATGTGGTTCTTTGAAAAAAATGTTTTAGTAAAATTTGTTATTGGATCAAAGCACCAATTGTTTTGCTTCCTGGTTTCAAACAGGAAACTCATCAAGAACTGGCAGAAAAGAAACAACTCCATGTTGTAGAATTTCGGGAGGAATGTGGACCCTTGCCTCTTGTTGTAGCCTCACCGGCTGGACTAGTACGCAAAGATGGGGAGCCTGAAGATGAAGTTCCAGACACTAAGCTAGATTGGAATGATGTAAAGGCTGCTCAAGGAATGAAGCGTTCAGTCTGGGCAAATGTCAAAAGAACAGTGTGGTAAACAGGTGTTTTAACAGTAGCATGAGATGTGAAATAAATGAACCTGATAATTAGGAAAAGCCAAAGACTTTCAGTATCCAACAAAAGTCACAGCAGTGTGAGTTTTTTTTGGCTTTCCTGTGCTAAAGCATTGTATGCCATCCATTTTAATTCATCATATATTGCTCTCTCTAAATTTTGTAAACAATATTTTGGTCCGCTTCTGTTGACAACCTGTGCACAAGTAATAAACACATTCTAAATTTGTGTGTTCATTTAAAACTATTGTGAAGAGTCTGTTCTCCAGTTCTCCAGCCCTTTTGTGTGTAATGTCAGTAGAATGTAAACATGTATAAGCATTCTAATATTGGTAGTGACCTGTGGGGTGAAGTGGTGGTGTTTGCTGCATAAAGATCTGCTATTAGTCAATAAAAGTATGCATTGCCATCCTCTGTAGTGCTTTTTCACATCTTATCACTGGTGATGAGTTGGAATGGCAGCACTTGCTTCTTTTGAACACCCGCTTCCCACCCTAAATGAGCTATTAATGATGACCTCACTGCCACCAATCTGCTGAGTGAATCATTGAAACGTTGGGGCCGATACCTGGGCAATTCCGATACTCAGGTGCACATGCACAGTTGACAGCAATACATTTTAAATTGCCTAAAGATGTGGCCTTCATTGTGTATCAATCTAGTCGTCAGAGATCAAGGCGAACTATGTGCTTCCCTGTATATGGGAAAGTCAGGCAGCTGTAAGGACAAGGATGCTGCTATACAACACAGGACATGAGAAGCACAACATGTTGCGTACTCATTAAGATCGCCGTTTTAGATTGATAAATCTATCATAATTCACAAATAAGTTGTCACCACACAGTCACTGTATTAGAAACATACTTTAATCTTGTCAGGACACATGGGTGAAGTACGCAAACTGTCTTGTGGCTCTTATTATGGTAATAAGACTTCATGTTTAAGGCAGCAGCACCACAGAGTGTGGGAGACTGAGTCAGCCCCACACCATCTGGAAGCTGTAGGCCTAACTCCTGGCTAGCCTGCAATACCTCACCTAACCCTAGCAAGGAGAAGGTGATTTGTAGCAACCTAAACCTGACACTCTGACTCCTCGGGGAACTTGTGGAAACAGATCTACCCCTTTTGCTCAGTTACTCAGAGACTCGCACATGCCAAGGCAAGACGTGGTATGCAAGCTGGATTTCAATATATTTATTGAAGCAATTGCGTCCTAGTATAAAAAGCATGAGCTGCAATAATGAGGCAGATTAAATATAATAAAGTCATTATTATTACAATGAGCTTGAAATGGATAAACAACCCCAACATTTTGTATGGTTCTAGAAGGTCTAGTGATTCCTGCCTAGCTCTTATTTTTGAGAGCATAGTGGTAGTAACCAATCTGCCGGACCCAATCTAAGGAACGGACCTCAACTCCATACTTGAATTGGATAGCAGGGGTCTGCCTGTTGTCTGGATGGCAGTCCTCGAGAGGAGCTGAAGGATCCATGTCAGGATCAGCACATCTGGCTACAGCATAGTGTACAGGACAGTTATGACTCAAATACCCTCAGCCCTCCTTAGGCTTATGTGTTGCTCCTGAGGTGACAATCCAAGCTGGCATATCATGTACTGAACGTAACAACCTTGGAGAAGGCACAGAATGCATGTTGTGCTAAAATCTGATAAAAATGTGCCGTACATAATCTATCTTCCTAAAAAGAGGCAGCTGATTAAAAATGTAAAAACAATGCACTAAAAGGAGGCTCTGCTAAATAGATGACAATAAATCAAATATATCTGTGTTTAAATGCTCAGGCTGTGAAACTAACTAAACCATGGGTGTCTAAACGAGCACTAAAGGGCCACTACAACACCCTCCCCTTGTCGGTTCAGGAGTGCAAATCTTAGTAAATATAAAGTAGAATAAAACCCATAAAATCTTTTTTTTTTTTTTAACCTACTTCTAATTAAACACTACAGCATTAAACTGAATATTGAAAATATATATAAGGAAAAAAATATCCAGGTCGACAAGCAAAGCAACCAAATAAACAAAGCCAAATGAAAAGTCAGTGGATTCCCTCAGGAGGTCATGCAGTACATCAATGGAGACAGAATCCAGAACAGACTCCACTTCGGTAGACATTAAATCCACCAGTTCCTAATTTAAAAGGCCAAAGTAGCACATATGGTCCTTTGCCTCAGCAGTAACCACAGCAGAGGAGGCAGCATTCTGCGCAGTCTCAGATGACAAGTTACCAGACGTCACAGTCACTCGAACCAGGAAGGGCCGGTTCATAGAAGGCATCACGTAGCAACTGCAGTCTCATAGGACAACTCCAGCAATGAACCCTCATTGAGAACATCATCAGATTTATGTCCACAGAAAGTACAAATGAAAGAAAATGCTGCTGAACAAGACACACTTCCAGTGCATGTTCAAAGGTTCAACATGACCAGCGGAAGATGGGCTGCACACATCAGGATACTGGTCCAAATGACAGTCACCAGTCTTTGTCAAGTTCTTCCAACAGTGGTACTCCAAAGTACTGTATCATGGTTTCACAACACAGCTGAGCTGGTGGGTGCCCCATCACTCTTCTTGGTTGAGAAGGGGCAGCCATTTTGACTCAAAAATAGCAACAGGAATGTTATCACTAATTAATGCCAGTAAAACCAGAAAACCTCTAAAAACACAAACAAAAAAAAAGTGAGTAAATTGCAGAAGGTATTATTCCAAAGACGGTCTGAAACACACTCACAAATTTAGGCCGGGCAGCTTTAAAATAGTGTACAATCTCTGCAGTGTTAAATGTACTGATCAGTTCACCAAAGTGTCTTGGAAAGTTTGTATTTAAAAGGGACTGCATCTCCGCTGATTACCTTGCCACTTGTAGATCACAGGTCTCACGGGCGGATTTAAGCGCCACGTGTTTTTGAAACAATAGTTGCTTAAGTCTGCTCAGCTTGGCAAAATGTACATTGGAAGTAGCAATGTTAGGCCACATAATCACTGCTTTTATCTCCTGTGTGGATGGAAAAAGTACATTTCCACAACAGGTCACTATTTGAGAAAAATAAACCACATTTGCAACACCTGCTCTCATCCCATAATAGCCTTGATCTCTCTGCATCAAGTAATTCCCATTCGAAAGTAACTGAAATACCGGGTGCATCACAGGGACAGGAATACCCTTCAAGCAGCAAGCTAAGTTTGCTACTGACGCTTGGCAGGCGCCGTGCAACAGCACCTATTTACAAATTGTTGAATGGCTTGCAGAAGCCTCTCACTTCTGCTGAGGAAAAACCTCCTTTTCACCACTCACACATTCGAAATCAAAGTCCAGCTCCCACACCTCTTGAGTTCACCCCATGTATTAACCACACTGCTGATGGTGCTTCAGCTATAGTAAAAGGCAACTTTTCTAGCTTATCTACATTAAGAATTATGTAATTAGCTTCATTTTGTCACAACAATCTGTTTACGTTTAAGACTTAATGCAGCAAACAACTCTTTAGAGTCCACATGCTTCTGATGCAAGTGGCCCACCTTCAGAACTATTAAAGTCAAACTCAAATGCACAATGGACCTAAGCCGACTTTGTCTATTATGTAAAAATGACATATAGTTTTGAGTAATGTTATTAACAGAAGATACAATGTTTAATGAGTGAAAATGTGTTCATAGCATTATCGACAACAGCTAACGCTTTCTCAAAATTTCCTTTATATAGCTTATCTATTTTCTTCAAACGAGTAGTTACTTTCATTTGTTAAAGCTTCGAGATCTTGTTATATATTGAATATAGAAATCTTTTTGAGCGTGGTTCTCTAGGAAACAAATAAGAAATCTTGTAAGTTTGTTTCTTCAGAAAGGAAAGAGAGGTGTTCTTTAACAGCTGTTAATGTGGAATGTTGCAACCATTGTTGGCATAATTTACCCATGCTGTATGTGGTAACGACGCATGAATGTTATGTCGTAACAATGGTCCAGTCTCCGCTCTCTAAAACCCTGTGTGGAGTTGCTGAAAAGTGCATGACAACCATTTGTGTCCACTGGCCACAAATACCACCTAATGGGACCTGAAAATGATGAATTAAAGGTACTGTTCTTAACCATACCATTGATCTGTTCATCTGAAATATTCATAATATTTTGCCAATTATCAAATTTAGCTGGGGAGAGAATACTGGGCACATTCATTTCTTTGACTTTTGCTAATCCAAGGTAAGTAGTCTGCTGGACAGTGTTGTTTCGAAAAATCTGCAAGGGAGATATATGTGCCTTAAATAAGGCTTCCATGCCCCGTACCTACCAATCTTTGTTCCCCACCTGTTTTTAAATCAGTTGATTTCTTCCAATAATCATAGCCTTGTATGGCCAACTGGGAAACAAATGAGTCTGAATAAATTAATGTAATATCTTTAAGCAGTTTTTTTCTTGCTTTCGTTGGTAATTTGAAATACTATGACTCAGGATTAGTAATGTCATGCCCAGAAAAATAGGTGAATTTTCCAACATATGTTTTAAAACTTCCTACTGGAGGAGTCTGACAGTATAATTAAAACTGTTCTTAGAGTACTACCTTCATTGTAAATAATGATGTCCATAATAGTGGTAATAGAACAATTCCCTGTAAATTGCGTGTTTCATGTACTTATATTCCCTTTTAAATACTGTATAATATTCAGAAAGCATAGAATAAACTGTTTTAACATCCCAGTCATCAGAAACAACCCCAGATGTAATAACGTCACTCATAGACATCTTAAACACATATGGAATTTGTTTCGTTTCAGTTGGTCCAAATAAATCAAAAGGTACTTTATCCCAAACAATCTCATCAGGAACTGGAACAGCAGCAGTGTTCACTAGGGACAAGTTTCTTAGCACTTTGTGGAAAGACAAATAAGGTTTTGTCCACCAGTTCAACAGCAGGGGGTTTATGCAAATAATGGCCATGTATCAGCTAACAGAAGACAATAAATCTAATCTATAGAAGAAACACAAGCAATGCCAGTGTAATCCACAGGTGGTACCATGGATGAATAAAATAATTCTGTTTTAACTAGTTAAAAAGCTTACGTATACCATGTATAACATTTGGTGGGAACCTTACCCATAATTGCATCTTAAGTTACTGGATTTCTACCATGTGTTGCAAATTGCTGGTTAGCTGGAGCAGCCCTTGCTGAAGCAGTATTCAAAGTTCGCATTACGAATTGTATTAATCATCTGTATATTTTAACTACATTAGTATATAGTAGGTGAAGATCCGGTGCGTGTAAATGTTGTATGTTTTGGAATGGTGTGTAAGCAGCAAGGCCCCATCATTACTGATGGGTCCTAATCTAACGTGTCCAATAACATGGGGAAGGGCTCCTTGAAACCAATTTTAGGTGTTATTAATAAGTGAGTGGTAATTTTAAATGTGCATAAGCTCTGTAATGTGCAGGTGGATTTGCGACAGTGTAAGTGTTAAGTGTTTGAATTTGCATCAACAGCAGAAAAAGTAACTCAGAAATAAAAAGTATCTGTTCTGTACACATTGTGTGCCTCTACTACGAACATAACATCTTCACCCCGATTAGGAAGCCCATTAGTAAGTACAAACTGTACAACTGCTTGTCTACAGTTCACTGGAATTACGATTCAGAGATAAAAACACCAAACATGGAATCCTTTTAAGGTTCAAGCTTGAACCACCTCCAGACTAATATAGGACCTACCTGTATTGCCAAGGAGGATTTTTCGTAACACCACAGACGTTTGCTTAGGGCACCTTTGGCATGTGAGAAAGAGTTACTCTGTTAAATTAGTACCTGACCAATGCTGGTAGCGCCATGTCTCATTGCTCCTATGGTAATAAGACTGCGTGTATAGGGCAGCAACACCACCAAATGTGGGAGACTGAGTCAACCCCACACCACCTAGAAGCTGTCAGTCTAACTTCTGGCCAGCATCAGGACCACTCTATTGAAGTCTATGGTGGGCTTGATGTAAAGTGTGGAACTGAGACTGGTTTGGTTACCAGCTAATTGTCCAAATATTACTTAATGTCCCCCTTGACCTTCTCCCTGTTGGACTTGGTCACCACAGTCAGGCTGCAGTAGCCAAACACAACTCTTTCAAACTTTTCAAAAGTTTCTAAACTTTGTTTACCAATACTTGTTTGCACTTTGGACTAAGAAGCTGAGATTAAAATGTTCCTTAAAAATCTATTTCTTTGCAAACCTCTAGTGGATTTTGCTCATCTTGGTGTCTAAAATTTCATAAAAATAAAATCTATTTGTATAAATTGATGTTGGATTTCTTTTTGTGCTTCTAAATGCTTTACACTAGTTCCTTTCATTAAGCTTTGCCTCTCGAAGCCACAAATGCCCACAGTTGAGCTAAATGTTTTACAAGCAAGTCTGCCTGCACCCAAGACAGTTTTGTGAGTGTATTACAAGACAAGGTCACACAATCATACCATATGATACACCACAATCCTCACAATTCTGGAAGCTAAACACCTTAATTGTGTGATCTCTAAACCAAAATGTTGGTGTATGAATGTGAATCAGTGGGTGCACAATATTCCTGACGTCTTTTTAGAATACTTAGGAAGATCAGAGGGAGGTTTACACACAATTGTTTTAAAATAGAATGCCTCACCTGTAGTTCAATAGTTCACAAGTTGTGGAAAGTATGTTTGTGTTTAAGGGAAGAATTGTGCAAGCAATTAGACAAAATGTGTGAACTTGATATTATAGGGCCCATTGCAAGTTGAAGTGATTGACCCTGGTACGTAAAGGTGAGTACTCATTGAGCATTTGTGTGGTGCTACGTGATCTAAATTGCAATATTTGGATTGATTGTGAGCCCCAACCAAACATATCTGAAATGTTATTAACTTATGAGGGGCAGTTGTTTTTACGACTCTTGATATGTCAGCTGTGAAAAGGTGTTTTTAATATTGAAAAATGAATACAGTAACATGCGGGATTAACATGCTGGCCTTAGAAGAAAAATAATCATTTTAAATTGCAAAGAAACATACTAAGCAGCCATAGTTAAATGTAGTAGGCTTGAATTGCTAAAGCAGCATTTTCTGACACGCTGACCTGGTTCAAGAATGTGAGATGTCATGTTGCCTGACCTTCTCCTAGGCATTTTTTGCACAATACAGTAGTTGTATTGAAATGTTGTTTAACCCTGTAAATGTTTCTACTTACACAAAGATGATTGCAGAATAAATAATTAAGTAGCTTGTATTTTAGTGAGGGAGTGTGGAAGATTAAAATGCAAGACTATTGTATTCTTGGTGTGAAGACCAAGGTTTGTTCCTGTTCTCATATAGACATTGAAAGCTGATTGGCTAACTGAAGAACGAAGAAAGCACCATGTTGCAAACACTTCAATTCTACTGACTTTAATAGTGCATATTTTTTTAGTAGGTTAGAGACTCTCTTTTATGCCATTTCCCCTGCCTGAATCTGTGCTGCTCATGCTGAGACTCTACTGAGTTTATTGAACCTCTTTGTTGGAAGTTCTGCTTTGAATGATTCTGATATTTTATATTGCAGCTTTATGCTTTGAACTCTCTAATTGGAGCTCTTTGTAGGTCCTGAATGGCACCTTCTCTCTCTTCCCTTAACCATCCTCATTCTTAGAATAGGGATTATTTCATTCATGGAACACACTTCATACATTGTTTATGAATTATTGATTGCTTATTTGTGATCATTGACTTAACTAATGATTGATATGTATGAATTTAATACTGACTCAATAAAGGCAAGCTATTTAAAGATCTGATTAATAAAGCTGTTAAGCTCACATCAACTCTCAATATTGACTGAAAATAAATAGAATGTGATGATATAGGAACTTTTGTACAGCACCTGGTTAATCTCATCAACGTCAAAGATCCTTACGGCCCAAAAACTGGGATTTCCCCCTTTAGAGTTGGTAAGATTTATCTCATAAACGGATAGTTAGACCATGATCCCTGCTCCAGCAGTGGTCTACCCTCTTTTGTTACACCAAAAGGAGCATTTTCTACAAGGAAATGCCATTTAGTTTAGGGTCAGCGCCCTCTGTGTTCCAGAGCCTTATGAGAGTATTGTTTAGTAACATTGAGAGCGTATTTTATTTTCAGCATGACATTTTGATCTACAGGAGTGATGTAGAGGAGCGTTATGCCAGGCTAGTGAAAGTGGGCAAAGGTTTTTAAATTTAAGGAGCGACTACTTGGGGCAACACATATCCAGGAAAGAGGTACAGGTTAAACTGAACATTTTCAAAGCAATTAAGGAAGTCCACGCTCCTTCTGGGGACTCAGTTTTATTCAATTTTGCTCAGTGTTTCACAAAACAAAATCTGCGCTAAGAGTTTTGCATCAGAAAGAAGTGACGTATATAACAAACAGTGAGTGTCAACGTGCTTTTGATGATGTGAGTGCAGACGTGTCCGCAGAACCATTAAAACATTTTGGTACCAGGAAATCTTGTATCATTATTGCGGACGCTAGTAATGTTGGTTTAGTGGCTGTGCTGATGCAAAGAAGGGATGATGTAAGGGAAGCAGTAATGTTTTTTGTGTTGAAGGTACTAGGGTGGGCAGAATCAGCATATTCTAGTATAGAGAAAGAGGTGTTGGCATTATTGTGGGGGCACAACATTTCAAAACATACATTTGAGGTGTTCCATTTGCTGTTCGTATAGACCACAAGCCTTTGATTGATTGTTTTACACAGTGTTCAGCACACAGGTAGGGGGAAAAACTAATTGGCTATTTCGTCTGCAAAAATGCAATCACAATATTGAGTATGTGCAGTGTAAAGGCAATGTGGTGGCAGATTTCTTTTATAAGATGCCTTTATAGGACTTATGTGTGAAGACATTTGAAGATGATGAAATTGTGTGCATGACCATTATCTCAGGGGTGTGTTGGTAGTAGCTCTTTGTGTAGAAGAGTGAAGAAATTGTTGGTATGAGGATTTAATTCTGAAACAAATGTCATGGGTAGTGAATGGATGGCTCAGTACTAAGAAGTTGAATACTGAAGTGGTGCCGTATGTGCAAGTGGTGCAAGAGCTAAAGGGTGAGTAAGGATTTCTGCGATGTATGGACAGTTAGAGGTCCTGTAAATCTGATAAGGAAAGTATTGACTCACAAGTCACATAGGAATCCATACAATGAAGCACAGAAAGCAGGAAGATTTCTAGTGGCCCATGTGGGTAGAATAGCAGAATGGTTTGTGTATTTTAGGTTACATGTCACAGGTGACTAAGCTTTTACTGATCACTCGCTCAAACTTGGTTCTGGTCATCTCTGGCCCTTTCAAGGTTCTAGGTGAAATCTCTAAGTACACTGCTTATTGATTATATGACAGTGGCTTTAAGTTATTTTTGTGAGCAATATTGGCACACAAATTGTAATTCATTTTCTATAAAATGTGTTCCAGAGAGAGGATGCCCCAGTGAACTTATAACAGACAATAGCATGCAATTTGTCTCAGAAGAGATGAGAACGTTTTTGGAAATGCACGGTTGCATACATGTAAGAAAATCTTTATATAATGCAAAATGAAATGGCGTTTTTGAGCACTTTAACAAGAACTAAGCCAATCAGTTGCAGTTCTCTTTGATAATATGCTGTGGGCTTTTAAAACGGCTTCCAATACCAGCACAGGTGTGACTCCATTTGTGCTTTCAAGAGGACGTGTACCAGTTTCCATTCTAAATAGTGAATGAATGGGGAGGTTTTAATAAATACTTCACAATTATACAAAGTGGTGGATTTGAGGAAATAAGTGCAGGGAAAGCATGAAGCCAAAGGCAAGGTGTCATAGGAGGAAAAACAGTAGATATGGAGTGGGTTCAAAGTAAAGAAACCTGGTTATGTTCAAAAGAGCCAATTCAATTTCTCATCCCCGATCCAGTTGGTCACTGAGTGTGGTACAAACAGTGGAAATGTATGTAACAGAGAAAGGCTGGCTGTGGTACCATCTGACCAGGTTGATTTTGTGCCCTATTGTTTGAAAGGTGGAACAAATAAGACGAATAATGATTAAAGACAAGATGTGCCTTCCACACTCTCTTAACGCTAGTCAGAGACCTGATGGGAACAAAGATTTTATGATACACTAAACATTTGATTATTTAGCTTCCAAATGTTCAGTTCAACCATGTAGTTTGTTTATTAGTTATCTGTTGTGTTATCCTATATGTTTATTTTATTTTAGCCCTGCTTTCTAAGTTTCTCTTATGGCTCTGTGTTAGGGTCACGTTTTATACTATCTTGTATTTGGTGAAGGAGAAAGGTGTATAGAGTCTGTTCTCCAGTCCTCTTGCTTATGTCAGCATAGTGGAATGTAAACACGTATAAGCATTTTAGTATTAGCAGTTACCTGTGGTGTAAAGTACTGGCATTCTGTGCATGAAGCTCTGCTGTTGGTGTTCAAGAGCACTGTTGCAGGGTAATTGAAAACTTTACTGTCTCTACAGGGAGAGTGACAAACACACAGGCAGGCAGCTGGTCTTAAGTTGATGTACCAGAGACAGCCTCATATATACAGAATCACACAATGCTTTATTAAATAATTGACTGGCCAGTCATAGATTGAAACAGAAAAACACTTGAACACTAGCATCCCCTTAATTCTAAACTAGTCTGCACATACTTCACTTGTGACATTAATAGTGCTCGACAAACTAACCATTCTTCACTCTGGAATAAATATACTTTTAGTAAATATGACTTTAATTCCAAGTGTGCCTTACCATTGTATTCCTGAGACCTCTATGTAGTCTGAACTGATTAGATTTCCTGCACTCATTTTCTAATCAGGTTGCAATCTATTTAGAAACATGAAGTATGTGCCAGTGAACCTGTGTGCCTAGAATTGTGAATACCTATGTGTTTGCTAAACACAAGTTAGCTTTTAACTGCAACCCTTTCAAGTTACTCATTTCAGTGTGTCCTCAAGTGAACTCTTCACCTTATTCTGGTCAGTATTGGATTTGGGCTTGCAGTGTTCTTTTATTACATGCATCTGCATAACTCTCTCTGCCAGTGTCTTACATTATATTTTCACGTCCATTTTCCCCATTTCCTGTAACAATGTATTGTCATTCATTGTGCTGTTTCTTCACAACTTATCACATGTCAACATGAAGCACGTTTAAACCAGTCAGAAATCTTCTGTTGAGTGCTAGACTGGTGTGGGCTGTAGGCACATGGACTTTTAGCCCTATGGTGGAGTAGTGCCATTATTTGTTTAGAAGTCTTTGTTCCCTCAGGTTCTTCCTACTGCGTGTACCTATCCAGAATCTGGACGTTTTTGAAGACATGCAATGCAACAACTATTTACCATAATCTGTTTTACCGAACATCCTGCACACCACCCAGGAATCAATTATTTTGTTTGTGCAGTGGGCTGTACGAAGAGAAACATCTGATTTTGCACTTGTAAGGAGGCTAGCTCAATTAATATACTGAGAGAAGCAAATCAAGATTTCCTACCCCTGCAAGAAGCACCAAAGCTTACAAATAGGGAATCTAAAAGTGTGATTGTGAGAAAGCTCAATAGATTTTTCCAGATCCAGGCAAAGCCAAGGGGATTTCTCATCCAAAGAACGCTCTATAAAAAAAAAGAAAAGCACAGTGTCCTAGTTATCTTGGAAATCGAGGAATATCTTTGGACATATGTCAGGTGAAGGTCAAAATACAAACCACTTTTAAGAAGAAAAAAAAATTTAGTGGGGGATTCCTGGGCACCAGCAGTCCAAGCTCCCCAATCCTCCTACTCGAAGTAATAGCCACAAGGAAAAGGATCTTAGTCAAAAGAAAATCTAAAGGCACTTCTATTAGTAGCTGAAATTGAGTTAACTGTAGGCCTAAAATTCCAGTGGAAGATTCAAAATTGTTATAGGAAAGCGCACTCCAGGATGAGAAAACTCAAACAATCTGGTGACATACTTATTCGAGACCAGCGAAACCCTCTCAGAAGAAAAAACTGGCTTCTTAGAACAAAGGTAGAAATGTCTAGAAGAAATCCATAACACAAAAGAGCTACAATCTTGAATGGCTCAATTTCCTGTACCAGGAAGAAAGAAATTGAAAGCCTGAAGTGTGAAGTCAGACACTGGGTTATGAGACATATGGGAAGAGAGTTACCGCTGCGGGCCAGCCTTTGAAAAGTGAGGCCATCAACCTTCCCCCTAGTCAGAGAAGGAAAAAACAAGCAACACCACCCTGGGGAGATGAGGAAGTAAAAGCACACTTGGTCAGGACAGACTTGATGGAAGGAGCCATTTTGTGGCTATCAGCATACATAGTATAAGGAGTACCATAACAAATGTTTGAGCTTTGTTCATCTATTAGTGATGTCTGCCCTATACAAAGGCAGGCGTGCAAAACAAGAAACAAACTGTAAAAAGAGACCGCTTATCTAAAGTGTGTTGAAGCATGGCAAACACTAAATAGGGCCAAATAGGAATCATTCAGCTTTTTCAGATCAAAGATGGGACTGATCCATAGTGCTAATAGTTTAGGTCAGTGCAATAGCACCTTTTTAATTGAAGCCACATGAGGAAAAGCAAAATGTCTGTGTGGTAATACTATGTGTTGTGTAGTCTTAACAAAAGTACAAGTTGAAACATGCAGATATCATATTTCTGGTATGATCAGCAATGTCTCAACAGGAGTCAATCAAGATCATGATTCAAACAAAGTAGTGAATAAGAGAAAACGAAATTGCAAGGAGGAAGCTTCAAGTTGGATATTGCACACAATTATGACAGCATCCATATTACTCTAGAATGAGTACAGTGAATAAGAAAAAATTAGCACTGCTTGTGAATAGGTGCCTGTATGCGGCGCATGTAAAGCACAAACAAAAACAAATAGGAAGAAAACAGCATGTTGGCAAGGCTTATAAGATTTTAGTACATGTATTTTGAGAAAATACCTTAATTGCAAGCAGCTCCTTCCAGTGACATCGCGCTAGAGTGGGACTGTGTCCCCCAACATCCCTTACTCTGAGGTGGAGTGGAAGGAGACAGGGCCAGGGTCTCACAAGACATGCTATAAAGTGCAATAGATAGCCCGCAGTGTGGGATACTTTTGTTGTCAGCAGCCCCCACCTATAAAATTGCGCTGGGGTGGGTCTACGTCCCCCAACATCCCTGACACTGAGGTGGAGTGGAAAGAAGCAGGGCCAGGGACTTGCAAGACACGCTATGATGTGCGATAGCCCACAGCGCAGGATACTTTTGTGCCAGCAGCCCCTTCCTGTGACCATGCTGAGGTGGGAGTACGTCCTCCAGCATCCCTGACTCTGAGGTGGAGTGGAAGGAGGTGGACCAGGGACTTGCAAGACACACTATTGTGAGAAAGTAGCCTCTTTCTAGCCTTGTTACCCCCACTTTTGGCCTGTTTGTGAGTGTATGTCAGGATGTTTTCACTGTCTCACTGGGATCCTGCTAGCCAGGGCCCCGTGCTCATAGTGAAAACCCTATGTTTTCAGTATGTTTGTTATGTGTCACTGGGACCCTGCTAGCCAGGACCCCAGTGCTCATAAGTTTGTGGCCTATATGTATGTGTTCCCTGTGTGATGCCTAACTGTATCACTGAGGCTCTGCTAACCAGAACCTCAGTGGTTATGCTCTCTCTGTACAAATTGTCACTAACAGGCTAGTGACCAATTTTACCAATTTACATTGGCATACTGGAACACCCTTATAATTCCCTAGTATATGGTACTGAGGTACCTAGGGTATTGGGGTTCCAGGAGATCCCTATGGGCTGCAGCATTTATTTTGCCACCCATAGGGAGCTCTGACAATTCTTACACAGGCCTGCCACTGCAGCCTGAGTGAAATAACGTCCACGTTATTTCACAGCCATTTACCACTGCACTTAAGTAACTTATAAGTCACCTATATGTCTAACCTTTACCTGGTAAAAGTTGGGTTCTAAGTTACTTAGTGTGTGGACACCCTGGCACTAGCCAAGGTGCCCCCACATTGTTCAGGGCCAATTCCCCGGACTTTGTGAGTGCGGGGACACCATTCCACGCGTGCACTATACATAGGTCACTACCTATGTATAGCTTCACAATGGTAACTCCGAATATGGCCATGTAACATGTCTAAGATCATGGAATTGCCCCCCCAATGGCATCCTGGTATTGGGGAGACAATCCCACCATTCCCCGGGTCTCTAGCACAGACCCGGGTACTGCCAAACTGCCTTTCCCGGGGATTCACTGCAGCTGCTGCTGCTGCCAACTCCTCAGACAGGTTTCTGCCCTCCTGGGGTCCAGCCAGGCTTGGCCCAGGAAGGCAGAACAAAAGACTTCCTCAGAGAGAGGGTGTTACACCCTCTCCCTTTGGAATAAGGTGTCAGGGCTGGGGAGGAGTAGCCTCCCCCAGCCTCTGGAAATGCTTTGATGGGCACAGATGGTGCCCATCTCTGCATAAGCCAGTCTACACCGGTTCAGGGATCCCTCAGCCCTGCTCTGGCGCGAAACTGGATAAAGGAAAGGGGAGTGACCACTCCCCTGACCTGCACCTCCCCTGGGAGGTGCCCAGAGCTCCTCCAGTGTGCTCCAGACCTCTGCCATCTTGGAAACAGAGGTGCTGCTGGCACACTGGAATGCTCTGAGTGGCCAGGGCCAGCAGGTGACGTCAGTGACTCCTTCTGATAGGCTCCTTCAGGTGTTGCTAGCCTATCCTCTCTCCTAGGTAGCCAAACCTCCTTTTCTGGCTATTTAGGGTCTCTGCTTTGGGGAATTCCTTAGATAACGAATGCAAGAGCTCATCAGAGTTCCTCTGCATCTCTCTCTTCACCTTCTGCCAAGGAATCGACTGCTGACCACGCTGGAAGCCTACATAACTGCAACAAAGTAACAAAGACGACTACTGCGACCTTGTAACGCTGATCCTGCCGCCTTCTCGACTGTTGTCCTGGTGGTGCATGCTGTGGGGGTAGTCTGCCTCCTCTCTGCACTAGAAGCGTCGAAGAAATCTCCAGTGGGTCGACGGAATCTTCCCCCTGCAACCGCAGGCACCAAAGAACTGCATCACCGGTCCTCTGGGTCTCCTCTCAGCACGACGAGCGAGGTCCCTTGAACTCAGCAACTCTGTCCAAGTGACTCCCACAGTCCAGTGACTCTTCAGTCAAAGTTTGATGGAGGTAAGTCCTTGCCTCCCCACGCTAGACTGCATTGCTGGGAACCGAGTGTTTTGCAGCTACTCCGGCTCCTGTGCACTCACCGAGGATTTCCTTCGTGCACAGCCAAGCCTTTGTCCCCGGCACTCTAACCTGCATTGCACGACCTCCTGAGTTGCCCTCCGGCGGCTTGGGACTCTCTTGTGCAACTTCGGGTGCGCACCGATTCACTCCACTTCGTAGTGCCTGTTCCGGCACTTCTGCGGGTGCTGCTTTCTTCTGAGTGGGATCTTTGTCTTGCTGGACGCCCCCTCTGTCCCCTCACGCAATTGGTGAAATCCTGGTCCGTCCTGGGCCACAGCAGCATCCAAAAACCTTAACCGTGACCCTTGCAGCTAGCAAGGCTTGTTTGCGGTCTTTCTGCACGAAAACACTTCTGCACGACTCTTCACGACGTGGGACATCCATCCTCCAAAGGGGAAGTTTCTAGCCCTTGTCGTTCCTGCAGAATCCTCAGCTTCTACCATCCGGTGGCAGCTTCTTTGTACCCACAGCTGTCATTTCCTGGGGCATCTGCCCACTCCCGACTTGATTGTGACTCTTGGACTTGGTCCCCTTGTTCCACAGGTACTCTCGTCAGGAAATCAATCCGCATTGCTGGTGGTGTTGTTTCTTGCAGGATTCCCCTATCACGACTTCTGTGCTCTTTGGGGAACTTAGGTGCACTTTGCACCCACTTTTCAGGGTCTTGGGGGTGGGCTATTTTTCTAACCCTCACTGTTTTCTTACAGTCCCAGCGACCCTCTACAAAGTCACATAGGTTTTGGGTCCATTCGTGGTTCGCATTCCACTTCTAGAGTATATGGTTTGTGTTGCCCCTATCCCTATGTGCTTCCCATTGCATTCTATTGTGACTATACATTGTTTGCACTGTTTTCTATTGCTATTACTGCATATTTTGGTATTGTGTACATATATCTTGTGTATATTTGCTATCCTCATACTGAGGGTACTCACTGAGATACTTTGGCATATTGTCATAAAAATAAAGTACCTTTATTTTTAGTATATCTGTGTATTGTGTTTTCTTATGATATTGTGCATATGACAATAGTGGTACTGTAGGAGCTTCACTCGTCTCCTAGTTCAGCCTAAGCTGCTCTGCTAAGCTACCTTTTCTATCAGCCTAAGCTGCTAGACACCCCTCTACACTAATAAGGGATACCTGGGCCTGGTGCAAGGTGTAAGTACCCCTTGGTACTCACTACAAGCCAGTCCAGCCTCCTATAACTATGAAGCATGACAGTCCACGCCATGGGATACTTTTGTTGTCAGCAGCCCCCTATTGTGACAGCGGTGAGGTGGGACTATGTCCCTCAGCATCCTTGACTCTAAGGTGGAGCGGAAGGAGGCAGGACCAGGGACTTACGAGACGCGCTATGAAGCTCAATAGACTGCCTGCAGCGGCGGATACTTTTTTGCCAGTAGCCCCCTCCTGGGACATCGCGCTGGGGCGGGACTAAGGCGCTTATTTATAGGCCCCTTGTACCACAGTAACATCATTTATTTTTACGTTAATGTGGCCCAATGATGCCAAAATCTTTCCCGCTGTATTTACAGAGTGGCACATTGCATGCATTGTGTCACTCTGTAACCCTTTGCGCTATATTATGCCTGCGCCAGGCATAATGTATGCGAAGGAGGCGTTACCCCGTTAGGGGAGCTGGAAAAAAGGCGTAAGGAAATCCTTGCACCATTTATTTTGGCACTTTTAACGCCCACTCAAGAGCAGGAGTTAAGAGGGCTTCCATTCTTTAGAATGGGTTTCTATGTACTCTGCAGGAGTAGCGGCAATATTTTGCTGCTACTCCTGCAGAGTACATCAATAACGTCATAAAAAAATGACACTATTGCCCCCTACCCTGCGCCATGGTGCTCTGTATTTTACTTAGTGCAGCACAACTTTCCATAAATCTGGCTCTAAGTCCCCCAGCATCCCTGACTCTAAGGTGGAGTGGAAGAAGGTGGGGCCAGGGACTCTCAATATGCACTATAAAGTGCAATAGACAGCCTTCGGCACAGCATACTTTTGTTGCCAGCAGACCCCTCCTGTCGTGCTGGGGTTAGGGCTACGTCCTGCAGCATCCCTGACTCTGAGGTGAAGAGGAGGAGGCGGGTTCAGGGACTCACAAGATGTGCTGTAAAGCACAATAGGCAGTCCTTTGTGCAGGATATTTTTTGTTGTCAGCAGCCCCATCCTGTGACATCATGCTGGGGTGGGACTACATCCTCTATCATCCCTGACTCTAAGTGAAGTAGAAGGAGGAGGGGCAAGGGTCTATACTATAAAGTGCGATAACCTGTGACCTGGGACACGCCCGGGCAAAAACCTGGCCCATCTTTGCCTGTTATTGACCATAAGAGGCCATGCTGGGCCGGGCCACCCTACACTTCTGGTCCTTCCTCGTTGCCATCATTTTACATTGTGTATTTATTCCTCTTACTGGGGGTTTGGCTCCCAGTAATGGGCAAACGCAAGCTGGTGACAGGGCAAAACTCTGCTGTGACCCTATTAAAGCAGGGTCTTTCTTTAAACTCATTTCTGATTCGGGCTGTTAGTGTTGTATCTAAGGAAATCGAACTTGCAGAAAGGAGGCTGTTACTTGAGCTAGGGGAAACATTACCCCTGCCCTCCGTTTAATTTCACCACCAGCTGAAATATTGGGCCCAGCCGTGGGAGCCGCTACAAACACCATGTGCCCTGAACCCCCAATTCCAGCTTTAGATAAGCATGTGAAGGATGGGCCAATACTGGGCTTAGCGTTTGTTACTTCCAAGCCTAGCCTTAATTGGTGTATTGGAGAGCCTGTGGTGAAAAATGAAACACCTACACCTTCAGTAAATTCTAAAACTTTGAGCCACAGTCTGCTTTATTGGAACACGGATCTTCCAGCCTTGCACCATTGCTGAAGATGAGACATGTCAGGGGAGCATATTTCATCCAGGGAGTGCCTGGTCGACACAATGAAGACGTTCAATGTTGATGCAATTGTTCCAGTCTTTGAAAGACTTGGTGATTTTGAAGGTGCTATTAAGGACTGAACTGCTAAGCAAGTGCCCCCTCCTACTCCACCAGCCCTGCAGCCCCATACAGTGCCAGCTCTCTGAGTCAGCCCATGTACCAGTTTGTAATGTTTGCGAGTCTACTACCACAGGAATGTCAGCTCGTAGCCCTGTGAGGTCAAGTGGTATTCACATCGCAACAGTGGTAAACCACACTGCTGCATCTGTGACATGTCATGGGCCTGAACAGGGTATTTTGCAACCACCATATGGTCATAGGACTAAAAGGCCAACTCATTTCAGCTACCTTCGAGATAGTTTATCAGCACAGCTCTACTCATGGTCAGGAACCTTTACATTTGCCTCTTGATTGTTTGTGAATGTGGCCGTGTTGACAGGGGTTCCTATCATAGTAAGTACTGCTGATGAATCTTACACAGCCTTTGAAAATAAAGTGTGTCACTGGCTTTCTAGAAATACTGACTTTACTATTCATGAGTTCAATAATATCCTTGTGGTGAGGAAAGTGGGCTGGGTAGGTCTGTCTGTCAAGGCTTTAAAAGGAGACTGTATTATTGTTAATTGTAGGTATCCAGAGCTGGTCCACCGATTAATAAGATCGAGTTTTAGGGGCTGGAAGAAAAGCGCTGCTAATCAGATGTCGGTTGTCCCATTGGATGAGTTTTATCGTTTACCTTATGTTCACAGGGCAAAGGTGAGAGCAGGCTGTTGCATTCTCTGTTGCTCAGTGGCACGAGAAGACCATGAGATTGCGACACGCAACCGGTTCCAGGTGCCATCAGAGCCGGATTGCAATGATTGACTTGTTCGACAGCTTGAAGCCCCCTCAGATAAAGGGTTAATTGACCCATTGCCTATTAGGTGTTTCCATTGCATTAGGGCAATAGCAGTTTGCTCATGGAGGGGTGCCTCATGGCTTGGGAGACCCCGCCTGTAATACAGTGGTCCCTGACTTCACCAGTGGGTGGATAGGGGCCAGTCTGATGTGGAGTTCAAATGTATTGTAGGCCAGAAGCCCTGTTCTGCTAACAAACCCAGTTAAGGGTGAGGATGGTCAATTCATGAGGAGTGTTCTGAAGTCTTGCCCTCCAGTATAATTGCCTCAAATTTAACCCAGGATGATTGTTCAGTAATTAAGGCTAGCCCTGCTCTCCAGTGCCTGATGGCTTTACGGTTTCTCTTTTGGAATGTGGCAAGACTCAGACCTAAGTTGATCAACCAGGGGTGGTGGGGCTTCATCAAGGACTATGACATTATACGTGCCAAGGGTCTTGATTGTTAGATTGCCCATTCATCAACAGGTTTGTCGTTTTGTTACCCTGCGGTTCATTCGGTGGCTGGCAGGGGCAAGGGGGATCTTTTAGTCCTGGTTTCCACTGCAGAACCACAACTTACAACCGAGGAATTGTTTACAAATCTCTGATACCAGCTTTTGAAGTTATCCTACCTTGAAACATTTAACATAATACTTGTTAACTTTTATTATAACTTCTATGGGTGTCAACCTGTGGGAATTATTGAGGAAATGGGAAATTATCCTCTTAGAAATCATGGAAAAGGAGTCTAACGCTTCCAGTTTATGGGTGTGTGAATTTAACATATCTAAATGTGTCCATGATGGGCATCATGCCTGTGAAATTATAAATGGCCAGGGTGATCATGTGGGCCATTTTTACCATTCAGAGTATGATGAAGCCCTAACACAAGTAATGTTAGTTAACAGTTTGCTTTGAATTTAGGAGATTAATATTTTGCATACGCCCCCAACTTTCATTGGGAGGGGCAAGGGGAGAGCCACAGACCATGTTTTATTGTCTGAGGACCTATCTCAGCAGCTTGGGACATATGAGGTTCTTTGTTCCCCTTGGAGTGACCACTACTCGATCTCCTTTGAGCTATCATTCGCCAATATCACCCTTTCCACCCAGGGGCAGCACTTACCTTTAATTTTTGTCCCCAAAAAGAGGTTGGGAAAAAGTGGTATCATGTCGACACCAATAAATTCTTAGCAGAAGTGATTAGTAACTATCATGGAGAGGTTGATAGCTGTTTAACTGACGATCATGCTCCAGTTATCATCTGTTCCAGTTTTACTAAGATCTGCTCTGTCGTCTTTAATCTGTTATTGACGGTCAGCCAGTGGAGGTAGCGACCTGTCCCTGCCTGGTTCAACTCTGAGTGCACTAAAACCCTAAGAGTTTTAAAACGTGTTACCAATATAATCCCATGAGATCCTTAAGTGGTACGGGCAGCTAGAAGAAATTATAAACCTGCCATCGAGAAAAGAATGACAAATCAGAGCAAAGGCCTGGGATGATAAGGAACGTGCTGATATCTTAAAAGATAGCAGGGCTTTTTGAGAAGTGATGAACAGACTGTTTTCTTTTTACTGAAAAGAGCCCTTCTAGGATTGATTGTCATATACTAGAGCAGAAATGGATTACCTATTTTTCTAAAATATTTAACCCTGCATTGGCTGAATCTAAGACGTTGTCAGGGGTTGTTAGTGTGCTGCATTTGGCCTTCATAGATTTTAGTACATTTATTTCATTGGGAGAGGTGCGATTGGCAATCCTAAACTCTGTAACAGGGAAGGTGCAAGGTCCAGATGGGGTTTCGTGCACATCTTTTAGTCATCACCTGGACCTTTGGGCCCTATTGTTGACCAGTGTGTTTAGATACTTGATAATTGGAGAGCCCTTGAAGTAATGGCAACAGTCAATTACTGTTCCTATTTATAAAAAAGGTAGAAAAAATACCCCCTCCTTTTATTGCCCTATCTCCTTGATTGATTCCTCATTGAAACATTCTGGCACAGTTATTTTGGGGACAGTGGAAACCTGGGCAGAGAAAAACCTGTTCTTTACAGATGTAATATATGGCTTTCGCCCGGGTCGGGGTACTACGGAGCAAGCATTAACTTTAGCCCTGATTCGTGGTAAATATGTCCATGCCACGAAAGGGGCCATACCTTTGATTGACCTCTCCTGTGCTTTTGATTTAGTAAACATGTACATACTATGGGGTATCATGGGTCTAGCAGGTGTTGATTCTGCCCCCCCAACCCCCCATAGACGTTGGGAAAAAAAAAAAACTTCAGCAAGATAACCACATGAGATTTCTCAGTTTTATGCAGGGGTGGAGGCTTAAGATTAACAGTGATAAATTGCACATTGTATTATGTGGCCCTAAGAATACATGCTCTGAAATGTTTTTTTATGGGTGATATGCCAATCACTAATATTACGCACTTTAGCTACTTGGGCATTTTTTTTATGAAAATCGGTCCAGGAACTGTTTACGTCTACAAAGGTCCCAAATGATGGAGGCAGGGTGTGAATTGCTGCTTAAGTAAGCGAGGAACTTGGTCAAAAGCCACCAAGAGAATTCATTCTGTTATATAAAAGTAAATGCCGCTCTATTGGCACGTATTGGGTGGGTGTTTGGGGACATTTGACCCCAAAGCCTCTCCAGATAATAGAGAATAGGTTCTTGTGCAGGCTTTTAAGACTCCCTAGATCCACATCGTGTTTTATTTCTCACTATAAAGTGGGGTTAGGGTTTTTAGAAGATCTGGTTGGCCTGGCACCTATTCTATTATGGGTTAAAGTCTGGTCTTCCTCAGAACTGAATTTTACCTGTAGAATCTTGGAGGATTGTCTTAATTTAAGCAATTCATTAGCTATCCCCTGGATTTCTTACATAAAAGGCACTTTTCAAGACTCCAAAGAAGGTCAGCCAAAGGGGTTAAGGCCAAGGTGAAGGAACTGTATTACGTCCACTGGGAAGAGGGGAAGACCAGCAAAAGTCATTGATATGGCTTCAGTGCAGATGTAAATACGGATTTCCACATGCAATTGAATGGAACCCTACTTAATGTAGATAAGGGACCCTGAACACAAGTTTTATTTAACCTGGCTTTGAGCCAATACATTTCATTTCTTGGGGGCTTTTCCTGCTTCAGGCCCATGGTTTGCCTTGTTACCCTGTTGCCTGTGTGAAGGGACTTCTGCACAGTCTACCAAGCACTTTATGTTGTTTTGTACGTAGTATTCTGTTTTCAGAAAACAGTTCTTATGTCCAGTTTTTCAAGGAAAATGTTTCACTTTGCATCTAGAAGGTTTATTGATTGTACAACATTCAGAGTCACCATCAGAATGCTTTGCTGTTCTGAAATTTAGTATTTTGGCTTTGAAGCTTAGGAAACAATTTGCTTCATGATTTGTTTTATGAGGTGAGTTTTTTTTATTGTTTTGTTATTAGATTTTGCTGTGTTGTTTATTTCTGTGCTTTTATGGTCGAATGTGTGACAAAATAGAGATTTGAAAGAGAAGAAGAAAGACAATATCAACATTTTTAAAATATCATGGTATAAATCAAATGCCACAATTCGCGGCTTCAGTTGTCAACGACGTTTGGGCCATGGGAACTCAAGGTCATCAACAGGACAGCATTGCACATAGAGATTGTAGTGGTGTTGACCGAAGAAAGATTCTGATTACAAAAAAGAAAAGAAAGCCAAGGCTGCGAGTAAAAGTGAGTTAATTTAGAACTCACAGACCTGTTACATGGCTAAGAAGTGTGCTACATAGAAGAAGTAAG
Source organism: Pleurodeles waltl (assembly GCF_031143425.1). Lineage (NCBI taxonomy): Eukaryota > Metazoa > Chordata > Amphibia > Caudata > Salamandridae > Pleurodeles > Pleurodeles waltl. The sequence continues at coordinate 933,667,916 of NC_090444.1, forward strand.
GTGGTTTTCCCAGAATTAATCATCAGATTATTCCAGTAAGGCACCAGGAGTGATGAACAAACAGCGAGCAGAGGTGAAACAATCCCCCAAAGGAAATCTATAAGGTACAAAATAAAACAATTACTAAGTAACGCCAACATTGTCATCTACATAGAATTCATTTATATAAGGACACAATAAATAATACAGGCCTCTAAATATTGTACAGGTCCTAATTGGCCAGAAGGGAAACATATGGTCCAATACAAATTGGTGATTTTTAGCCCATCAGCTGATAAGAAGAAATCATGGCCATCTGTGGAAAAACATTAGGTTTTCAAAAACTGCAGGTATATAAAAAGTATTTAGTAAGTCAGAACCTATCTTACCTTAAGGCAAGAGAGGGAGGCACCCGCCTCTAGACAGAAATTGGTGTATGGGGAAGGGGGTAGAAATCAACTACCTGTGGTTTAGTATGAGTCAACAGTTGGTCTCGAAAAGAACAAAAACTGCTGGAATCAGATTCTAGATGTCCATTAAAAGACCGGAATGTATACCAAAACAACTAATAACCAAAACAACACCAACAAAAGAGGGCATCCGCCTTTGTCGACAACCACTCCCCATCTGAGGTGCCGCTTAAAACAACAACATAAATGACTGACAAAAGAAAAAGACTTGACTACACCTATGTGGTTCACTCAAGAGATTAGCCCGAGGGAACCTACCAGTGTCTAATTGATAGACTCATGTCTGATACCTGTTGAGACATTGATACCTGTTGAGACATTGTTGGTGATAATTTGAGACCGAGGAAAAGATCTGTAGTGCTGGAGAAAACTGGTTGAGCTACCGCCCTGGGTTAGTGAAACAGAGAGCCAATGTGGCAAGGGGGGGGAGGGGGAGGGGTCAGTCATGCATTAGAGTAGTGACACCCGTCTTGGCCCGTGGTGAAGAAATCAGCGGCTGCCCAGGGATAAGAGCTCCAACAATTGTTTTTAATTAATTTCTGGGAGGGTAGTTTATCACTGTTGCTAAAATCAATAACAAAGTGATCATTAGTACTATGGGGTTTGTTGTTGTTTTGGTGGTTATAGCAATAATCACCTGGTTTGTTGACAAGAAGGCTCCTGCTCGTGAGTTTTTTGTTGCCACTACTCCAGTACCAGAGGATCACTATTACTTTACGCTTCCCTATCATGAGCAGAAGCACCGTCAATCGTACTTCAATAATACTTTCATTCAGATGTTGCATTATACTCATAATGCTACAAATACTACTAACTGTTGGGTATGTGGAATGATACCTGTGCATCAAAAGAAAGGAGGAACACCTTTCATTCCTCTTCTTTTTTCACACAATGGTTCTTGTCAAGCTTGGCATACGTTTTTTTTTGCATCTGGAAAACGTACAGAGGGCGGACTTCTTTTTTGCCTTAAAGTAGGCTACCAAGACAAAGATGGGTATCCCCAAGCCAAAGGAACTAAATTGGAATGGGAAGAGTATCAACCGGACAATGTTTCAATACCATATGTCTTCACAAATATAAGAGACTCTGACAAGAAAGAACAATTTGTGATTTCTGTTACAAAAACTAAAGCAGATTTATGTATACGTAGCATTGGGCGAATTCCAGTGTGGATAAGCGATTGTACATTGATTTTAACTACTGAGGGGGTAAATACTAGTAGTTTTACAACTTCACATAATACATATTTTGTTTGTGGTAACTATGGATATTACCAACTACCTGTTGGGTGGTCAGTTGTGTGTTATGTATCTTTTCTATTACCCCCTGTGTTTTGGCACCTGCATCATATCACTAAGATTTTAAACTGTTCAATGACATTATTAAAAATAGATATAAAAGGACAGTAAGTACAAATGAGGTCAACCAAACGGACACTAGCCTGCAACAATATGTTGATTTTAATTTAGGGTTGTTCTCCTTGGTGGGTGGTGCGTTAAACAGTAGGAAAGTGAGACGATTGACTAGGGTTGTGGAAGCTGTTACCAATCAGGCAGCTCTGGCACTTGGGAATATTACTGAGGAGCTCCAAATTGCAAGGATTGTAGTGCTCCAAAATCGTATGGTACTAGATGTGATATTAGCTGATCGAGGTGGTGCATGTCGCATCATCTGTAGTAGTTTCTGCGTTTTCATTCCAGATCACTCACCTTCAGTATATGATGCAATATCTAAATTTCATAAAATTGCTGCAGAAATTCAACAGAGACTGGTACTTGGACTTTTTCTGGATGGTTTTGGGCTCTTGTTTCCACTTGGGGCTTGAAACTACTGACTATCCTGTGTGTTATGATTGCAATATTTTTCACATGCTGTATCTGTATTCAGTGTGGTCCAATGTTCTGCTCCAGGTGTATTACTGCTTGTATGCCTACCAAAAGAAATATTACAGAAATGAAAGCACAACACGTTAGATAAGGAAATAGCTGAAATGATGAGCATAAATATACAAGATGAATATTTAGATTGTCCCAGAAAGACAAATGTCTTCAGCTAATGCTGAAAGGGTCGTTGTTGTAATTTAGCAGCGATTAGATTAAGCATTAGCAGAAGACATCTTGTATTTCGCAACTATTGTGAACATTTCGCGGAATCCATTTTGTATTCATGGCAGCCATTATCTCTGACACATGCTGCCATGTGCTCTGTCCTATCTTCCTGTTAACTACTCTTGAAAATCTGTCTAGTGACAAGTTATATTTAACATCTCCCACTTTGCACATGCCCAGTAAGGTCTGCAGCTGTTAGTAATTAGTAACCAACAGTAATGTGTCTACTAGTCCTTGAAAACTGTTAGCCCCTTCTACCTGTCGACTGTGCATTTCCATATGACCTTATATGTATATAAGTCTTGCTTCTATAATTGTACCACCTTCTTTTAGCCCCTGCGTGGGTATAAAAGGACCATGCTCTCTTAGTTCAGTGTGCTACTTCAAACATTACCAAAGGGTGCTGTTTGAACTGTAGTACCACCTCTTGAGGTTTAATAAACTTTGTCTTTTATTTCAGTTTCTGTGCCAACTTCTTCCTATATGGTATGAGGACTTTGTACAGAGAAGGGCAAACCCCTTGCACTAGTAGGCCTTGCTTTGGCTTACTTCGGCTTACTTCGACAATTCCACAAATTACCCAGGTCTTAACTTGGTGTACGGGTTTCCCTGTAGCTTGTCTTATTAATGTGTCAAATTTCAAGCCAACATCCAAGGAGACTTCTTCAAGTGACCTCACAGTCAATACAGTTGATTTGCCTCTAATACAGTAACAAAGAGTTGTAGTTGAGCATAGGTGAGCAAGCAGCATGACCAAAACCTAATCAAATGATTTAATGGAACAGTCCAAGTGGACTCCTCCTCAGAACATTAGCACACATCATGGTGCAGGTTCTAAACTTTAACACATATTAGGCATTATCTCATGTAATACCAGAGAATAAAGTTAACATCTTACAAAAGGTTAAAAAGAATGGTAACACTTTAAATATATATTTGGTGAGGATAGCACTGTGCCAATCCTATGCTTATAGATTTTGTTGTAGAAAAGGCAAGAAACGTTGTCCCTTTCTAGCTTGGCGTGGATAGCACTGTGCCAATCCTATACTTAAAAAACAAACATTTGAAGTGAGCAAATCTAGAGTGTCGCTGGTGTTCCAGGATGCTCCCTTCCGGAGCTGCTTTCCACCTAAACCTGGGAACTCCCGAGCGTTTTATACATATATATCTCACAAACCACAATGAAAGCCGGAGTCCAGGGGCTTAGGTCGCGGCAGTGCATGTCGGGCTCCGAAAGCCCCAAAAATTCACCTCCTCAAGTCAAGGACATCATGGACACCACCGAATTGCAGCAAATGTTTATAAATGCCCTTTACAGGCTGAGGCCACGGTGAAGCCTCAAGGCCTCCCTCGCGGTCCCATTGCTTCAGCAAGAAAGGGACTACTTTAAGTAGCTTCTCCTTGGTTGCTGAAGCAAAGCTTTCATCTCTATTCCCTGCATGCATAACTGTTCAGGGAACAGAGATGAAAACTCCGCTTTCTGACAGCAGGACCTGCTTGACAGGTTCTGCTGTCAGAAACCGGAGTGTTTGCTGTGGGTTGGCTGCAGCTTTAAATCTTCAGCCAAGCTACAGCAAACAGCTAGGTCCTGGAGGTGAGCACCCCAGGACATAGCAGGAGCCGGCACTGGGGGTGGCGATCCCTAGGGCCATCAGAGTCTCCTCAAGAGGGGCCGGGAACCCCCCTCCAATGTGGACAAAGCCCCGGGGGCAGCGGGTGCCCAAGCTACCCCCCCCCACATTTAATTCAGAAAGCCTCAGGAAGGAGATGGCCCCTGGGGCAGCAGGGGGGGAGGTGACCTCCCCACATGTTAATTACTTAAAGCCCAGGGGAGGTGGTGGTCCCATTTTGCCCTGGAGAGGTGGTGGTCTAGAGGCGGGGGGGGGGGCACCCAGAGCCATCTGTGGATTTTTCTGATGTTTTAAAAAAGAAATGCTTTTTAGCCCTGGTGGGATCCCTCAAGGACCGCAACCCCAGGGCTAAGTGGTCAGGATGACTCTACCCTGGCCCTCTTCTTTTTTTGTTGTTGTCCTTTTTCTTCCGGGACTCTGGTCCCAAGATGGTTACCAACACTTCCTTGTTGAAGTGTTGGCAGCCAATCAGATATCAGCACAGGGACAGTTGGAACCGCAGACGATTAGCGTTCCTAGGTACCTATATTGTTTGGCCCTAAATTACTCCAAAACTACTGAACAGATTTGCACCAAACCACTAAAAGCACAATCTGCGGAACAGAATCTAGCTTCTCACCAAATTTGGTGTAATTCCTTTCATTGCTTCAAGCTCTAGGCATGTCTAAAGGTCCTATGGAAAAATAAATGGGGAGAATTTGTTTTGGGACCCACCTTTTTCTTGGTCCTCACTGGACAGATCTCCCTGAAACTTTCAAGACAGCAGCTGAACTGACCAACCTTCAAGTTTTGAAAAGTTTGTGAAGATTAATCAAGTGGCACCACAGTTATTGGCAAAACAAAAAAAGCTCCATCTATGGAAACTAGGTCCTAACTATAACTACATAGTAACTATAACTCACGCCCTAGCCATGCACAGCTTTTTCATCAAAATATTACTGCAAATAGTACATTGATATTATCAATGGTATTATGAAAGATGTCCTGAGTGCCGTAAATTGTGGGGTAATTAGCAGTGTGTTCGAAATGGAGTCTCTAGTTGGCAGTCGATTTGACCCTTGTCCAAGTAGGGACCCTCACTCTAGTTAGGATAAGGGTGATACCGCTCAGATAACCCCTGCTCACCCCCTTGGTAGCTTGGCATGAGCAGTCAGGCTTATCTCAAAAGCAATGTGTAACGCAATTGCACATAACATAAAGTAACAAGTGAAAACACTGCAAAAGGGAACCACCCCAGTTTTAGAAATATAGCCAATATTTATCTGTGCAAAACAAGACCAAAACGATAAGAAAACAACATACAGTGTTAAAGATATGAATCTTGCAATATCTACTAAAAAAATACAGTTCCTTGAAGTCGATAGCTCCATCTGGGGCTATCACGGCGTTGTGATCAACAAAACCAACAGTTCAGGCCATGCGTCACGGGCCAGCTACGGTGTCGGTAAGACCCACAAACAGTACCTTGGATTTGTAAGGCGTTGTGCTCCTCTGGGTGAGCTCCGGAGAGCGGTGTCGCTGAAGCTGAGGTGTTGCTTCCGGAGTTGGTGCAGGAGTCGTCTGGCTCTTGAAGTCACACACCTTGCAGATCGAATTCCGGCCTGAGGAAGTCAGGGGCGCCGGGCTTGATGGCGTCGGGCTGTGGTTCGAAGCAGGTCAATGCAACATGCAGTGCCCACAGGTCATGGTGCAGGCAGCGGCTTGGTGATGGCGTCCAGCGGCGTCAGCGAGACCAGGGCTACGGTGTGAAGCGGGGCGGTGCAACGTGCGGTCTCCACAGGTCACGGTGCAGGAAGTGGCGTCAGTGTTGAAGCGCTGTCATTGAAAAGCCCAAGCCATCGGTGCGAGACGGGATGCCCTCACGAGCAGTGTCCACAGGCCACGTTGAAGGCAAGATGCCTGGTGAAGACACTGGAGTCGATGATGCTGGCGTTGGTGGACCGGGGCTGCCGTGTGGGATGGGACAGTGCTTCGTGTACCTCACGAGCGGTGTCCACAGGCCAAGGGGCAGGCAGCGGCACCTGCGTCAGCAGGAATGGCTGCGTCTGGGATGCCCAGGCTGCGGTGTGAGCAGGCAATGCCAGAGTGCGGGGCCCACAGGTCACGGTGCAAGTAGCGGCTCAGTGAAGTCATCCAATGAAAGCGTCGGTGAGACCATGGTCGTGGTGTGAAGCAGGGCATTGCGACTCCATGCGGCATTGGCAGGTCACGGTGCAGGACAGTGGCGTCGCAATTGTTTCTCCTCTTGAACAGCACAAAGCACACAGTTCCCAGTGCTGCAGGTCAAGGAAACTGAAGTCTTTGGTGTCCCTGAGACTTCCAACGGGAGGCAAGCTCTACTCCAAGCCCTTGTAGAAATTTCTCAAGCAGGACACACAGCAAAGTTCACCCTTTGCACTCTTCAGGCAGAAGTAGCAACTGCAGGCCAGTCCAGCAAAGCAACACAGCAAAGGGACAGTGCTTCTGCTTCATCTCTTGTCCTGGGCAGAGGTTCCTCTTGATTCAAGAAAGATTCTAAAAGTCTGGGCTTTTGGGTCTTCTTCTTATACCCTGTACTGGCTTTGAAGTTGGCAAACTTCAAAGCAAAGTCTCAAGTGTTTGCAAGATCCTTCCTTCTCCAGGCCAGGACCCAGACGTACAAGAGGGGGTCAGAGACTGCATTGTGTGAGGGTAGGCGCAGTCCTTTCAGGTGTAAGCAACCACTCCTCCCTCACCTCTAGCTCAGATGGCTCATCAGGATATGCAGGCTACACCCCACCCCCTTTTGTGTCACTGTCTAGAGAGGTGCAAAACAGCCAAACTGTCAAAATGACCCAGACAGACAATCCACAAACAGGCAGAGTCACAAAATGGTTTAAGCAAGAAAACTTCCTACTTTCTAAAAGATACATTTTCAAACAGACAATTTAAAAGCCAACTTCACTAAAAAAAATTACTTTTAAATTGTGAATTCAGAAGCTTTAAACTTTATCTGCTCTCTAAGGGAATCTGTGCTTTAAGGACATTTAAAGGCAGCCTCCATGTTAACCTATGAGAGATAGGCCTTCCACAGTGAAACCCGAATTTGGCAATATTTCACTGTTAGGACATATAAAGCACACTTGTATATGACCTACCTTAAACATACACTGCACCCTGCCCCTGGGTCTACATAGGGCCTACCTTAGGGTACCTGATATGTAGTAAAAGGGAAGGTTTAGGCCCGGCAAGCAGGTACACTTGCCAAGTCGAATCTGCAGTTTAAAACTGCACACACAGGCACTGCAGTGGGAGGTCTGAGTCATGTTTACAGGGCTACTAATGTGGGTGGCACAACCAGTGCTGCAGGCCCACTAGTAGCATTTGACTTACAGGCCCTGGGCATCTCCAGTGCACTTTACTAGGGACTTATCAGTAAATCAAATATGCCAGACATGGAAAAACCAATCAACAATACAATTTACCTAGGGAGCACCTGCACTTTAGCACTGATTAGCAGTGCGCAGAGACAATAGTCCAGCAAAAACAGACCTAAAAAATAGGAGGAAGAAGGCAAAAATGTTGGGGATAACCTTGCAAAAAGGGCAATTTCCAACATAGCACATGGCAAAATAATTTGTACATAAAAAAAAAAATGTTTAAAAAAACAAGGTAGTGAGTCTGCCTGGACCTGAACCTTGAGTGTTTAGTGTGAGGGTCTGAAAAGTTCACACTGAGCTACTCCTTTTTTTCTTTTTTTTGTTTTTTTAGCCCTTTATGGGCTATCTGGGACCACGAGGGAGCCCTCAAGGGCTCCCCCACGGTCTCTCCTTATATATATATATTTTTTTAATTTGTGATGTTTTAAAAGGTCCTTTATGGGCTATATGGCACCGCAGGGGAAGCTTGAAGGGTTCCCTCGCGGTGCCATTGCTTCAGCAAGAACGGAACTGCTTTATCAGCAACTCCCTGGTTGCTAAACTATTTCATCTCTGTTCCCTGCACACGTGCAGGGAACAGAGATGAAAGCTTTGCTTTTTGACAGCTGGACCTGTTTGACAGTTCCTGCTGTCAAAAACTGAAGTGTTTGCTGTTGCTTGGCTGCAGCTGCAGAGCTGCAGCCAAGCCACAGCAAACAGCTATGTCCTGGTGGTGGGCACCCCGGGACTTAGCAGGAGTCGGCCCTGAGGGGTGGCAGCCCCCCTCCAACGTGCACATAGCACTGGGATGGTGGTGATCCCTTGGGTTAAAGTTCCCCGGGGTGGGGAAGGGGAGGGGAGGGGCCGGCACCCACACCCTATTTATTTGATATAGTCCTGAGGAATCCCCAGGGCAGTGGGTGGGATGGGCGGATGGCCCCTACTTGTTGAGTAATTGAAGCCCTGGGAGGTGGCGGTTCCTGGGGCTGAGGGGGAGGCTGATGGTCCTCTCCCACACCAACATACTATTTCACCCTGGTGAGATGGTGATTCCTAGGGACTGGGGGGGGATGGTACAGCCCCCCCCCCCCCACACACACACATAATTTCCATTTTTCCCTGGGGAGGTGGGGGGTCCCTGGGGTTGCGGGGGCTAGGAGGCTCCCCCACACTCAAAAAAAAGATTGCCCCTTGGACTTGACCCATCCGGGGGCATAATAAACAGAAGCCCATGCTTCCATTTTTTAACCATGTTCAGTGGATCCATTGCAAATCTGTAAAAAAAAAAAAAAAAAATGCTTTTAGCCCGGCCATGGGGGGTGGGGGGGGCATCTGGGATTCCACCTCCAGAGCTAAGGAGTCATGTTGTCTGTATCCTGGCCTTATTTCATTTTTTTTGTTTTACATTTTGTTCTGGGACTTGGCTACTGAGTCCCAAGATGGCTGCCAACACTTCCTAGTTGACAGCCAATCAGATCTCTGCACGAGATCGGGAGGTGTTGCAAATCCTTCGCATCCCTGTAGATACAAATTTGTTTTCCCCTTAAAACTACAGAACGGAATTACACCAAAAAAAAGGGGGACCAGTACCTACCTTTCTGCAAAATCTGGTGTAATTCTGTCTAGTAGTTTCAGCGCTATTGCTGTTCAAAATCCCTATGGAAAAATGAATGGGGAAAACTTGTTTTGGGATCCCCCCCTTTTTCTCACCCCCACCCAGACGTATCACCCCAAAACTTTCCAGACAGCAGCTGATATGACTGGCAATTCTTTTTGGAAAGCTTCATGAAGGTTCGTCAACCGGTGACAAAGATATAGGCAAGTAAACAAAAACGCTTTTTATATAGAAACAAGGTCCTAAAGATAACTACCTAGCAGCAACTGCCACTATGTAATATATATATATTCACTTATAAAACCAAAGGTTACGGGGACGTTATAGTATTAGGTTCAGAAGCTATAGTTGGTTATTTTAAGTAACTATAACTTGCACCCTATGGTAACTTTCTCTTGCTCCCCACCATGCACAGTGTTTTCTTCTCTAGTTTGACTGTGTTAGAAATGTGGTCTTTGGTTGGCAGTCAGGTTGCCCCCAGTCAAAGCAAGGACCCTCACTCTAGTCAGGGTAATGGAGAAACACACTTATATAACCCCTGCTTACCTCCTTGGTAGCTTGGCAAAAGCATATAGGCTTATCTCAGAAGCAATGTGTAAAGTATTTGTAACAACACACACAGTAATACAGTGAAAACACTACAAAATGGACACCACACTAGTTTAGAAAAATAGGTAATATTTATCCAAATACAACAAGACCAAAACAACAAAAATCCAACATACACAAGTTAAAATATGAGTTTTCAAAAGAATAAGAGTCTTACTCTATAGAAAACAATGGAAACGTTGATTTTGCACAAAGTACTTGTTTAGCGTCAAAAATAAAGGTGCATGGGTGAGGAGGCATGGGAAAGGGCAGTGATGCATCGATTCCTTCCTTCTGTGTGCCTTTTCTTCTCCGGTCAGGCTTAGCGATGCTTTGTTTTTCTCCCTCGCAGGAGAGAGCGATGCATTGATTTCTGGACGGGGCACCTCAGATCCGCACAGAGTCGGGTTGACTTTGCTGCCCAGACATGATGTGTGGAAAATCTTGTTGTACGGTGTTAGAAAACTACACTGTGTGGAGTTCGCCTCATTATCAGCAGCCGCAAGCGGATGTTGCCCATCTTTTCTCCACATCGACCTCCCAGCCGCGATGCAGCTGGAGCATCGATGTCAGCTACAAAGCCGGCGGCGCGTCATTCATCAGCCGCGTCACGGAAGGTGCATAAAAAATTTCCCCCATGGCGTTCTATGTGTAGATTTTCAGCTCTGGTCTGCCAACTTCACCTTTCAAGGGCCCTGGGACTGGATAGGATACCACTTGGCAGGGCAGGAGTCTCAGCAGCGAGTCCAGATGTTAGCAGAGGATGTCTTTGATGGCCCTGAGACTTCAAAACAGGAGGCAAGCTCAGTTCAAGCCCTTCGAGATTCTTCACAAGCAGGAATATACCAAAAAGTCCAGTCTTTGCCCCTTTCTTAGGTAGAAGCAGCAACTGCAGGATAGCCCAACAAAGCACAGGCAGGGGCAGCACTCCCTCTCAGCTTTTCAGCTCTTCTCCTTGGCAGAGGTTCCTCTTGGTTCCAGAAGTGATCTAATTTTCAGGGGTTTTGGGTCCAATACTTATACCCCTTTCTGCCTTTGAAATAGGCCTACTTCAAAGGAAAGTCTCTGTTGTTCACAAGATCCTGCCTTGCGCGGGCCAGGCCCAGACACACACCAGGGGGTTGGAGACTGCATTGCAAGAGGGCATGCACAGCCCAAGTGACCACTCCTCCCTCCACTCTAGCACAGATTGTCTCACTGTCCAGAGGGGATTCACAAACAGCCCAACTATCAAACTGACTCAGAAAGGGAATCCACGAACAAGCAGAGTCACAAAATGGTGTAAGCAAGAAAATACCTACTTTCTAAAAGAGGCATTTTCAAACTAAAAATCAACTTCACTAAAATATCTATTTTTAAACTGAGAGTTCAGAGACCCCAAAATCCACATTTTGTTCTGTTCCCAAAGGGAATCTGCTCTTTAATAATATTTAAAGGCAGCCCCCATGTTAACCTATGAGAGATATAGGCCTTGCAACAGTGAAGACTGAATTTAGCAGTATTTTACTGTTAGGACATGTAACACACATCAATACATGCCCCACCTTTAACATACACTGCACCCTACCCATGGGGCTGCCTAGGTCCTACCATAGGGGGTGCCTTACATGTATAGAAAGGGAAGGTTTAGGCCTGGTAAGTTGGTACACTTGCCAAGTCAAATTGGCAGTTTAAAACTGCAAACACAGACACTGCAGTGGCAGGTCTGAGCCATTTTTACTGGACTATTAATGTGAGTGGCACAACCAGTGCTGCAGGCCCACTAGTAGCATTTGATTTACAGGCCCTGGGCACCTCTAGTGCACTTTACTAGGTACTTACTAGAAAATCAAATATGCCAATCATGGATAAGCTAATTACACATACATTTTACATAGGAGCACTTGCACGTTAGCTCTGGTTAGCAGTGGTGAAGTGCCCAGAGTATTAAAAACAGAGCCCAGCGCACATCAACAACCTGGGAAGCAGAGGCGAAACCTAGGGGAGATCACGCCAAGGATGCCAAGTGTAACAGACTGCCCATGCTTAACTGATTTTTTTAATGACCTTATAAAAGTTGTCATGATTGCTGCAGTATCTGGGGTAATTAGAAGTGCATGTTGAGGATGCGAGTTATAGTTACTTGAAGTAACTATAACTGCTGAACTTCTAGGTTTTGTACAAGTAAATTCAGAACCTATAACATCCCTGTAACCTTTGGATTTGTACGTGAATTTCTATTTTTGAAATCTATTTCCTAACTATAACGTCCCTATAATCTTTGTTTTTTTCAGTGAATGTCTTTTATTTTTTATTTTTAACATGAAGTAATTTTAATTACTATGGGGGTCATTCTGACCCTGGCGGCCGGTGGCCGCCAGGGCCACCAACCACGGGAGCACCGCCAACAGGCTGGCGGTGCTCCCACGAGCATTCTGACCGCGGCGGTTCAGCCGCGGTCAGAAAGCGGCAAGTCGGCGGGCTCCCGCCGACTTACCGCTGCTCGGGGGAATCCTTCATGGCGGCGGAGCGCGCTCCGCCGCCATGAGGATTCTGACAGCCCCTACCGCCATCCTGTTCATGGCGGGAAACCCGCCATGAACAGGATGGCGGTAGGGGGTGCCGCGGGGCCCCTGGGGGCCCCTGCCGTGCCCATGCCAATGGCATGGGCACGGCAGGGGCCCCCGTAAGAGGGCCCCGCTAAGTATTTCAGTGTCTGCCTTGCAGACACTGAAATACGCGACGGGTGCAACTGCACCCGTCGCACCCCTGCAACTACGCCGGCTCAATTCTGAGCCAGCGTCCTCGTTGCAGGGGCATTTCCTCTGGGCCGGCGGGCGCTCTTTTGGAGAGCGCCCGCCGGCCCAGAGGAAATGTCTGAATGGCCGGTGCGGTCATTTGGCGGCGGTACTATGGCGGACGGCCTCCGCCGTCCGCCATAGTCTGAATCACCCCCTATATGTTAACCTAACCACTGCAGCATATGGCCCTCCACTTTGTGCCACGGGTGTTGGCCCTGCAGCCAACCCCTATAACCACTCAAGCCCCGCCATGCATGGCTGAAGGGTCTGTCATTTTGGGTGAAAGAATAGATGTCTCCGGGTGGGACAGTGGGTGTGTGAGGGTGTGAATGGTTCTGTGAGTGGATGTCTGACAGTCTGAGTGAGTCTGTGAGTGGGTCTGTGAATGGGTGCATCAGAGTGGGTACATGAGTTTCTGAGTGGGTTTGTGAGTTGGATGTGTGAGGGTCTGAGTTGGTCTGTGAGTGGTTGCATGAGGGTCTAAGTGGATGTGTAACATCTGAGAGGGTCTGTAGGTGGGTGTGTCAGTTCTGAGTGGCTCGGAGTGGGTGCGTCAGTGTTTCAGTGGCTCTATGAGTGGGTGTGTAAGAGTCTGAATGGGCGCACGAGTGTCTGTGTGGGGCTGCTAGTAGGTGTGTGTGTGTCTGTGTGGCTATGTCAGTAGCTGCATGAGTGTCTGAATGCTACTATGAGTGAATTAAATATTGTATGAATGAAACTGTGAATGTTTTTCTTTTTTTTTTTTCACTGATATCGCGAATGCGTTGCAACGTTACATGGGGTCCAAGCTTGAGTTTGCGACATATTCACGAATATCATGCGTTGTGAAACAAATAATTTTAAGGTCATAATTTCACCCTCCAAGAACCTTATACCACAGCCCTGGGGTCAGGGTGCCTCCACCCTGACCCCTTATGCCAGTTTTCATTTTATTTTTCAATCTCGGGGACCGTGTCCCGTTACCTCAAATGGCAGCAACAATTTTCTGGTCAGGTTGTGTCCAGCCAATCACACCATTCCTGTTGGCGTGCGCATTTGTGAATATGCCACGATTGGTGCGGAAACGTCGCAATGGATCCGCGACCCTAGATATGCAAATTTGTTTTGCTTTTATTTCTCCTAAACTTCTGAACGGATTTACACCAAATAACAAAAAGCGTAATCTGCCTACTGAAAGCTGCCTTTCTGCCAAAATTGGTATAATTCCATCTAGCGATTCGGGCTGTAGTCATGTTCAAAAGTCCCATGGGAATTAACATGGTAAGCACATGTTTTTGACCCCTCTTTTTTAGCCCTCGCTTGACGTATCACCCCAAAACTTTGCATGCGCAACAAAAATCACCTACACGCTTTATTTGGAAACTTTGTGAAGATTCGTCAAACGATGCCAAAGATATAGGCAAAGTAAAAAACACTTTTTCTGTGGAAGCATGATTGTAACTATAACTGCCTACTGGCGGTCATCAGTAGGTATTTTTTTTTATAACTTTATTTATTGTTATATAATACAACAGAAGAAGAAAAAGACACATGGGACATTCACAACTCCTTAAACGAGCTAATCAGGCAGGTTTGCAGTCAATGAGAGACAGATGCTGTAACAAGAACATACGGTGGTACAGCATCCATAGGCATGCAAGATTAAGTTTCAGTATTAGTGCTTGTCATGCACTTGACATATCGCATTAATGGCCCTACCCATGACAAGTGTCCTCAAGTCTGCAGCGACAGGGTGCTGTGACTGTGCTCCGTTCTATCCTTCATCCCCCACTTCCGTCAGTGAGTCGTGTATGTATTAAGGTAGTCTTAGTGGTTGCCAAATGTTTTTAAGTTGTAATGCAGGTGGTTAAGAGAGGCCTAGCTTTCCCTGTTAGTGTCACAGTAGATAAGACTACAAATCCAAACCTCAACTTTGGGTATGTTTTTGGACCACCAATGTATAGCTAGCTTTTGTTTAGCAAGTAAAAGTGCCATTGCAGCTTAGTGTCTGACTGACTTGGGAAGGTCAGAAACATGTCCTAGTAGACCATGGTGGAGGTCAGGGTTCAGCGGTATTCCTACCATGAGAGAAAGGCGGTTGAATATTTCCCACCAATATGCGGCAATAATAGAGCACGTCCACGTCATATGGGTAAAATCTGCCATCGGTTGCTGACACTTGGGGCACGTGTTGGGGATGCAAAGAGTCAATTTTGTAAATTGCAGCAGGTGTCACGTACATGCACTGAAGGAATTTGTGATGTATCAGTCCATGGCAGTTATTCATAGATACATGGGCCCTGATTTATTCTTTTTGGCACAAAACTGCACTAACTCAGTTTTGCACCAAACAGTTTAGCAACGGCTTCCACCATTTCTAGGCACCAGCCAGGCACCATATTTATGGAATGGTGCAAGCTGGTGCAAAGGGTAGGCTAGTGGCAAAAAAAATTACTTTAGTCGGGTTGGGCTGGCAGTATGGAAGAATGGGTTTTTGCACCAAAAAATGATGTTAGGCAGGTTAGTGTAAAGAAATGTCTCTAACCTGCCTAGAGTCATTTTCTGACACAAAACCATCCATACCACACAAATCCTGTCTTAGAAAAGACAGGAGTCAAGCCCCCACCCCAATGGCCAGGGTCCCCTGGGCATGGCCAAGGTAGGCTTAAAAATTAAATAAAATACTTTCTGTACTTACCTGGGATGGGGTCCCCCATACTCCGCTGTCCCTTTGGTGTGGGTGGGGGTGTCCTTGGGGCCTGGGAAGGGCACCTGTGGGCTTATTCCATGGTGTACCACCATTGAAATAGGCCCTCAGGTCCCCTAATGCCTGCCCTGACCCAGGCGTTAAAAAATGGGGCAAAGCAAGTTTTGCACCATTTTTTTTTTTATCCCTCCTCCCTCCCTTGCACCATTTTTGCACGGCAGTATAAATATGGCGTTAAGGCCATAGTCATTTTTTGTACGGGAACGCCTACCTTGCATCTCATTAAGGCAAGGTAGGTTTCTACTTCCAAAAAATGACTAACTCCATAAATTAGACGGGTCTAGCTCCAAAGTATAAATATGGAGTTAGTTTTGCACCGAATTAGAGTGAAAGAAATGACACTAATTTGGTGCAAACAGACTATAAATATGTGTGACAGATCATATCTTATTTGATATGGTACATCCCAAGTCGGTTTCCCATTGGCTGCGAAATTTTGCAGCATGCTTTGGTAACAGGTCCGAGCATGCTCTATACATCCTAGACACCAGTCTAGCACCATCAGCGCCCGTGACAAGTAGCATAAGGGGTATAAGATCATCTGGTGCAAGCAGGTAAGGGTGAATAATAGCACATAGTGTACTTTTTAGTCTACGGAGGATGAAGAAGTCTGTGTGTTGCGGACATAAAACATGTATTGTCTGTTCAGAGAGAGCATGACCATTGGGAAACAGATCGCCCACAGTTGTAAGTGACAAGGCCGTTAGTGTATGTTTTTACAGTTGAGTGGCAGCCATGGGTTGTCAGCCAGTGGTACTGCAGGGGAATAAAATGTTCCCCAGTTAGCATTCGGGCCATTGGACCCCAGGCTCAGCATGCACTGGACACTGTCTGTATCTCTGAGGGGGTCCATAGGGTGACCCAGTGGGAGGAACGAGCGCAGCGACGCAGGGTGTACTAGATCCCTTTCTGGAATGGTGTATTGAAGGCGCACGTCTGGATGGTACCAGTGGCATGAAAAACAACATTGTGCCACTAGGTAATATAGTTGAAAGTGAGGCAGGGTCAAGCCACCCCTCTCATAGGGGAGAACATGCACTTCTCACTGCACCCTTGTGCACCTGTCTGCTCATATGAGGTGGGTTAACAATCTAGGAAGTTCAGCAAAGAAGGAGTTTGTTAAGGGTATGGGAATGTTCGTGAAGAAATATAGAAATTGAGGGAGTACCACCATTTCAATTATGGCAATGCACCCTGCAAGGGATAATGGCAATGTAATCCAATGATCTATTTGATGTGGCAAGTTTCTCCATCACTATCCCATAGTTAAGGTGAAGAATTTGTTCTTTATTGCAAAGTACATGTATACCCAAATATTTAGCAGTGTCTGTGCACCATTTTAATGGTATTATGTGCCGAATGGCGCTATCGCGTCTGTGACTTATACATAATTCAGACTTTGACCAGTTGATCTGAAGCCCTGACTGGTTACCAGAATGGGTGCTTTCATGCAGGTTAGGTGCTAAGTTTTCTGCTAGATGATGAATAACAAGATATCATCCATGTACAGTGAGAAGTAGCAGGCTGTTATTAAACTGTAACTCCCATTGAAGGTGATTTTGTGGCAGATGCCAGAACAAGGGGTCCAAGGCTATTATGAAAAGCAATGGGAAAAGAGGGCAGCCCTGATGGGTCCCCCTTTTAAATAGGGAATGAGCTAGAGATAGTGCCACTTACTCTGATTCAAGCAGGAGGGTTGGAATATAGCAGTTTGATCAGGGCAGTGAAGTCCCAAGGGAGTCCTAGCAGGTGTAAAATGGCGAAAAGAAAGGGCCATTCAAGAGAGTTGAACTCCTTTTCGGCATCCAAAAACGTGACTGCCGCTGGGGTGGAGGCGTCTATTCTGTGCAGCAGTTAAAGCCCGACTGCCATTGAGCTATAATTTTGTCCATCATCCGGGACAGGTGTGTGGCCAGAACTTTCACCGGTATCTTATCAAAGTTAAGTAACAATAATGGTCTGTACGATTCTCAACAATGAGGATCTTTGCCTCGTTTGGGCAACCAGGCACACAGCCTCCTTCATTGATGGTGGCAGAGTGCCCTGTGTAGGGGCCTCACTGTATACCCCTAATAAGTGTTGGGCCTGGTGTTGCTTATAGGTCTTGCAAAACTCCCCAATGAAGCCATCAAGCCTGTGTGGCATGGAATTACTCAAGGCATCTATAGATAAACATATTTCTTTGCATGGTAATGGCTCACTTAGTTATTGTGCTGTTGTGAGCCAGACCATAGCTACCTCCTCCAGGTATTGTCAGTATTGAGACCTCCTGATGGTATTGATTGCCATAGAGCGTGGTGTAGTAGGAGAGGAGTTCTGATTGTACCTCCTTGGTGCCAGCTTTGTGTGTTCCTTCAGGGGTGTATAGTTCGGGATACATGTCGATTGACAGGGAGGCCTGAGCTGGCGAGCCATTGTGCGCCCTACATGGTCACCCTTGCTGTAGCCGCGAGCGGTAGCATATTTCCCCAAATAGAGGAGCTCATGGTGTGCTATGTCTTAGAACTCCTTCATGAGGATGGTGTGTCTCTCTAGGATGGGGTTGCTGCCGTCTTCGGTGTCCACCATGTCCAGGTTGCTCAGTGTATTCTCTACCCACACCAGACTGTTGAGTATGTCTTTTAATACCCGGAGTGCTTTGCAGTGCATATAAACCTTGCATACCCTTGAATGCATCCCAAATGGGGCATGTGTAGAGAATGTTCCTGTATTTAATGCGTAGTACTCTGAGATTGTTATCTGCAATTCAGTGCGGAACAGTGCATCTGGGAGCGCCAAGGCGGGAAAGCGCCAGTATCATTTGTGCATGCCCGAATGTGGGATAGAACATTTCATTGTCACCGGAGAGGGGTCAGATAGAGTACGAGGCAAGTGCGAAACAGCAGTTAGTCAAATGGCCACTGGAGGGGAGATCAGCCAGTAGTCTATGCATGTCCACGTGTTATAAGGAGCCGAGTAATGTGTAAATGCTAACGTTGTCTGCAGTGGAACGCACTGTGGGACACGTAGATAGTAAGTGTCACAAATATGCTGAAGAACTCACTACAATTTATGTTTCAGCACAGGTTTCACAGCAGTGATGTCTAGTAGTGGATCCCTGATCATGTTAAAATCTCCACCAATGATTACATTTACTATGTCATTTCTAGCAAGTGGGGTCAGCAGAGTCTGGAAAAAGTCTGCATCATCTGTGCTTGGGGCATAAATGCTAACTAGCAGGATTATATGTCCAGCTATCTTGCCCTCAACTAGCAGAAATCGGCCATTGGAATCGTCCACAGTAGAGCTGTGATAAAAGGGGACTTTACTGTGTATTAATATGCAAACCCCATGGGAATAAGAATTGTAACTGGAGGATAAGCGATTGGGCCTTTGTTGTGATGCGAATGTGTATGTGAAACGGGGTGCAAGATTACAAGATGCATCTCCTGTAGGAAGGCAATTGAATGTCATGTCTATTTAAATACTGCAATACCTGTTTGTCCTTATGGCCATTATTGAGACCCCTGATGTTCCAGGACATAAAAGTGAGGGAAAAGTGCAGACATACGTCTGCGTGTAGCACACATCGGAGCATCAGGGGAAGGCGCAGGTGGGAGAGTTTTGATTGGCCAGCATGTGTCAAGATATAAACATTAAACTTAAATTCAAACATAACAATACAAAAGTAAATCCCCTTCCCCCCACACTCAGCAGTAACGAGCCAGGTGAAGACCCACAAAGACCACAGAAACACATAAGAACCCCAAATTTAAAACATGGTATCAACAATGTGGAGAAAGCAAAACTGTGGCAGGGAGCTCCTCATGTAAATCTAATATCATACAGTAAATGTGAAGAGGAGCAGTTTTGGACCTAACGACAGAGAGGTCTAACAGTGAGACAGAGAGGCTAAAGCCAAACCGCCAA
Organism: Pleurodeles waltl; assembly: GCF_031143425.1. Lineage (NCBI taxonomy): Eukaryota > Metazoa > Chordata > Amphibia > Caudata > Salamandridae > Pleurodeles > Pleurodeles waltl. The sequence goes on from NC_090444.1 coordinate 933,687,119, forward strand.
TGTACCACACCGACCGCCACGGCAGTCACGCCCGTGAAGCTGGAGACTTTAGTCTCCAGCCCGGTGGCCATCACTTGCCTGCTTGTAGGATTATGACACCGCCCACCCACCCACTTCCCAGATCCCCCCACTACATACATGCACCTTCATGCACACACGAGCACACGCATACACACACACACACACACTTATACCCACATTCATCCACACATGCATACATCCATTCACACACACACACACAACACCCCCCTCCCCTGTCAGAGCACCTGACTTACCTGATGTCATGGGGTCCTCCGGCAGGAGACTGGATGGGGTGTTGCTGTCAGCAGCAGCGTCCGCCAGCAGAACACCGCCAGGCTGTATCATGGGTTATTATATGTTCTGCGGTGGTCTACTGGTGTGGCGCTGCTGCACGCTATCCGCCTGCTTCACCTCAGCTGGATTTCCGCCAACCTTCTGGTGGAAATCCGGCTGTGCTCATAATAGGGCGGATGGCTGGTAGCCGACCTGACGGTGTTTGGCTGCCGCCGGGGTTGCAATGTAGCCCATAATGTTGATCATGACAAGCACCGCTGGCCAAAGTAAGGGCAAGTAATGCAAATATTGAATTTGGTATTATAGGCCAATCATCAAATTTTCTAACAATAGTCATGATCTTGAAGAGCATCTTCAAAGCTATCGAAATGGAAAGGACCTCAGAAAAGAGGCCACATCGTCAGATGTTAGATCGATCACAGGACAGGTAGATGGATCCACGGAACGGTAGTGCATAGTAGTCTCTTGTGCAGGTCCACCTGCAGTAAGGGCATCCTTCATAGTGCAAAGAGTCAAATCGTTCAACAAGGATGGCTCATAAGTGGCCCCGCGAATCAGCCTTAGTCTCAAGGGGCATGACTGTGAATGAACCCTCATCGGGGACATCAGCAGTTCTTGGTCCTCAGGAGGCACTGGAGTAACAGCGAGACACACTGTAGGCAAGTGTTCAAAGAGGCACCATACGCAGCGAAAGACTAGTTGCACGCACCATAGGAGTGGTCGGAATGACCATGACCAATCACGCTCCAATTCCTCCAGCAAGGAAACATCGAAGATCTGAACCATGCGTTCACGGCACAGTTGACCTGGTGGCAGTGATGCCATTGCTTTGCGTAGCTGGAAAGACACAACCACTGTGAATCAGAAGAAATAGCAGTGGTATTCCCTCCAAGCAATGCCAAAAATATAGGAAAACTGACAAACACACTTGAAAAGAGTGAATGGATGGCCGATGGGAAGACTCCGGAGACAGTCTGGAAGATGGAGACAAATCCAGACCCAACAGCCCTAAAGAAGTGGACAATCCCAGTAGTGCTCGAGGCGTTGAATATTCTAGATACCAGCTCTCCAAAGTGCTTGAGGAAGTTGGTATTTAATAGGGATGATACCTCGGCTGATGATCTCGCTATCTGGAGAGCATACGTCTCTATAGCTGATGTCAACGCGACTTGTTTTTGAAACAGTAGCGGCTTTAGTTTGCTCAGCTTGTCATAATTTACACTAACAGTATCAATGTGAGGCCACATTTCTGATACTTTTATCTCTCATGTGGGGGGGAATTAAACTTGTTAACAACATGTAACGACCTTAGAGACTGAAATTGCGTATGCAATTCCTGGTCGCATACTGCAACAGCTTTGGTCGTTCAGCACCACATATCTTCCATTTGAAAGTACATGAAATGCTGGCGAATCAAAGGGATGGCAGTACCCTTCAGAAAACAGGCCAAGTTTGTGACCCCCGCATTGCAAAGGCTGTGAAGGGACACCTGTTTTCGAATAATTGAATGACATGACAGTCTCACATTTGGTTCCTCTAAGAAAGACCTCTGTTTTTCCGTTCCACATTTATTATCAAAGGGCAACTCCCACTCTTCTTTAATATAGCTATCGCCTAGTGGCTCATACCTACCCACAGCAAGATGTTTCAGGCATTTCAAAAAACGAAAAGTGGAAATGGGCAGATTAATGATGCCATGTAGGAGCCATACTGTTTAAGGACTCTGCAACTGCGAAAGGCAATTTTTCTAACTTCTCTATATGAAGCATGGTGAAACTCGCTTCTCTTTTAGCCATTGTCTGCTGTCCCATGGATAAATTAAAAGCGGTGAACAATTCACTACTGTTAATGTATTTCCATGGAATTCAGCCGTTTTTCAATGTCTGTAATGTACAACCTAACTGCATGATGGAACGCAGCTGACTTTGTCCATGATATAACAGGGACATGTCTGTCTGAATGATATCAATCACATATGACACTATGGCCCTCATTAGGGCCTTGGCAGCAAATGCCACCTACTGCCAAGACAACAGCCACCAACATACCGTCGCCGTGGCTACCGACCGTGCATGGCATTATGACCGTAGACGGAATTCCGCCAGAAGGCTGGCAGAATTCCGTCAACGGTCATGGCGGAGGACAGCGGTAAGGTGGCGCTGCTGCTTGCAACAGCTTCTCGCCAGCAAAACTCCACCTACCGTATCATGTTCCATGATATGGTTGGCGGTGTTTTGCTGGTGGATGCTGCTGGCAGCAGCGCCGCGTCCTGTCTCCTGCCGGAGGACCCCCTGCAAGCAGGTAAGTTGGCTTCTCTTGCAGGAGAGGGGGGTGTTGTGTGCTTGAGTGGTGGCGGTGTGACTGTGTGTGAATGCGTGCATGCATGTGTAATGCGTGTGTGCATGAGTGGGTATGAGTGGGTGTGAGTGGACGTGCATGTGTGTCGCGAGATTTTGTGTGTGTCTGGAGTGGAGTGTGTATGAATGCGTGGGTGAATGTGTGTATGCATGTGTGTATTGGTGTGTATGTGTGTAAATGTGCGGGGGTCGGGAGGGGGTGGTGGGGGAGGACGGGGTAGACCCCTATCAGTGCCATGGAAGGAATACCCTGGCACTGATAGTGCCTACCGCCATGGTTTCAGTGGCGGGACAGAAACCACTGAAACCACTGAAACCATGGCGGTGGGCGGGGTCATAATGCTATGGGCGGCCTAGTGACGGCAGCCGGGCTGGAGACTGAAGTCTCCAGCCCGGCGGTCGTTACCACCATGCTGGTTAGTGTGGTGCATTGGCGGTTGGGCTTCAGCCAAACCGTCATAATAGTTGAGGTAGGTACCACCAGCCTTTTGGCGGTAATACCTCCACTATACCACCGACCGCCAGAGTCGTAATGAGGGCCTATGTTTGTTAGGGAATAAATCCTGTTGGACAGAGTGTTCATGCCATTATCGACAACAGCTAAAGCCTTTTCTACGTTTTCCTTATTTATCTGCCTTAAACAGCAGCAGCTTCTGTCTGAGAAAGCTTCCAGATCTCATTATACATCGCATAGATGAATCTTTTAGAGCGTGTCTTTCTAGGACCTAGCAAAAAGTCCTGCATCTTCAGAAAGAGTGTTAAGGTGTTCTTCAACTGCGGCAAACATGTTAGACTATACCCATTGTTGGTACAGTTTACCCACACTGTATGTTGTAACTGTACCCGTGTGTTGAACCGAGACGAAGTGAGGGTCTGGCTGGCTAATCTTGAAACTGCCTGAGAAATTCAAAAATCTTACCTGACATCCATTGGTGTCTACTGGCTAAATCAACTACCCGCTGGGACTGAAAAGTGAAGAGTTATAGGTATCAGCCTGAACCTTTGCCTCTAGCTCTTCCTCTGTGACATTCAGGAAGAATTGCCAGTCATTAAACTTCCCCGGTGTGGGGATATTGGGCGTGCTCATTTCTTTTATTTTTGCTACCCCAGACAGGATGTCTGTTGAATGGTGTCATTTAAAAAGGTAATTTGCACAGGAATCAGCAACTCTAAATGAAGATTCCCTACCCTATATTTGCAATCTTCTGTTCGCCATAGACTCTTTAAATCAACAGTGTTCTTCCAGTATTCGTAACCTTCAACTGCAAGACGGGAAACAAACAATAGATCAGCTTTGTATTAGTTAGCAAAATGTTCCTAATTTTAGAAGGAGGTAACTTGAAATAATACAACTCTGGATGTTTTGTGTCATGCCCAGAAAAATAAGTCAATTTATCTAAATAGCGTTTTGGGCTCCCCACTGGTGGTGTTGAACTGTGTTCCCACTGTTTATAGTTAAGTACTGGTCTGTGTTTAGTGGCACGGTGCAGGTAGTAATGTCCCCAGTTATTATAACAGAACATTTACCCATAATTCATTGTATATCTATATACATCATCACTTTCAAACACTAAATAGTCCTTCATTTCAGTTAACATGGAATCCACTGTCTGGACATCCCAATCATCAGATACAACACCAGGTGTAATTACATCTGTCAAAGAAATGTTGAATACATATGGAATTTGAATGACCTCAGTACGCCCGTATATATCATATGGAATGTTGTCCCACACAGTTCCATAAGGAATTGGTACCACTGAAATGTTCACAAGGGACAAGTCTCTTATGTGAGGAATGATATGGAGTTAAGACTTCATCCATAAGTTCAACCGAGGAGTGTTCAGGAAGGTAATGATCATTTATGAGTAAAATGAAAACAGTCATGAAACCAATCCATAAAACAATGCAAAAACTGTCAAGCAGAACCACAAAAAGTTCCATGGGTGAATTAAATAGTTATTTTTAAGCCATTTGTACAGCTTACGTGTCTTTGATACATTTTTAATTACTGGAGTGGATGAGTCTGAAGAAAAGTCATCTATGTCGATGAAATAACCAGAGGCAGTTTCTGCAAACGCAGGAGCAGGTGCATTGCTGGTGGATGGATCAACTTCTCGTGGAGGCTCATAGTAGAAGATGTCAGTCTGTAAAGTGATAATGTAGAAAACAGCCCAATCTTGGATATGTGCAGTCATTAAAGTGGTAACTGGAATCCGCAAGATCTCATTTCCTGCCCTCCCCATGGTCGAGGAGGTATTTGTAGCATAGTGGGACATGCTTGTGTAGTCAAAAGTAGTCAGAAGTAGAGTTGTTATTTTTGCTTTGAAGAGGTATATCCTGTTGAGTAGTGAGAGGGGACTGAGAACTATCCAAGGGACCTCTGGGTCTACTGTGCAGGATCGGCCACATGGTGAAGTTTGATGTCGTCAATGGAAATGAATCCGTTTCCTTTGGAACCAGGCAGCGGTGGTAGGTTGACAGTTCTGGTACCTTGTACTCCCAGAACTGGGCCCGGTGCTCTGTAGGATGGACCGAATTCCTTCTTCACAGCGAACTTCTCACGAACCAGATCCCCGACTTTGGGAATCCAGCCAGTGGAAGTTGTTGGTAAAGCCCTTATTCTTAAGGTGGCAGCACTGGCTGATGAAACTGCTAAAGCTCCTGTAAAACAGTGAGATGTTCATTTATGTCAAAAGGTGTGTCTGCTGTCACCAAACCAGGGCCATCAAGATCTAGGACATACATAGGTATGCCATAGAGAACCTCATAGGGCGTGCGTCCCCCCAAGGACCGTCCTGGCGATTATTCAGTCCTCTCTCGACCCCATATAGCTGATGAAGCCAGCTGCGGCCAGAACCTAATACTCTAGCTGGTAAGAACTACTTTAGATCACTGTTCTACCTTTCCACAACCAAATTTATGGTGAGGAGTAATGGAGTTCAACACCCATCGTCCCCATGGTGTCGCTGAATGCCTTAGAGAGCGAATGCAGGGCCCTGGTCTGAATAGAATGCTGCAACCGATTAGGTACCGATAAAGATCAGCAAGTCTTTTATAACAGTTCGAGCATCAGCCGACTGCTGAGGCCATACCCACATGAATCTAGAACAAGAATCTACAGCGACTAAGATGTATTTGTATGCACCATCAAGTTGAAGTGGACTGCAATGGTCCAGGTACACTCATTGTAGTGGTCTGCTGGACACTAGGAGAGATGTCTGTGGTGGGCGTTTGATGTTTGAGCCCTTGATTTGCTGGCAAATGTCACAACAAAGGACATATTGTGTGGTCTGTTTGTATAGAACTGGCCACCAAAAGCGTTTCTGTAAGAGTGTTACTGTGGCTGAGATATCGGCATGTGTAGAAGCGACACCCTCATGCACTGCTTTTATTAGATCTAATCTCTAGTCTTTATTCGGGTTCGCTCAATCTCCAACCCCAGGAATTGTTGCATAGGCAACATTCTGTGCACTAATATGTTAAGAATATTTTGTAGGGTATGCTGTTTGAGAGAGACTTGCCTTCAGCCGAAGATTTCACAGCAGTCAGAATTTCATTATCCAGTCTTGTCTGAGAAGGAGTCACTGCAGCCACAGAAGCCGTAGCTACTAGGGATTTGACTGCTTCATCAGCCAAAGTATTGCCGATAACGTGTACTCTACACGTTGGTGGCCCAGTGTATGTACTACATGGACACACAGTAGGTTATCCTCGAGATCAGCCTCCCTCCCCCACAATGTTTTGTGTTTTATGGTGTTCCCTTTGGAATCTCTATGCCTGTTCAGTTTCCAATGATTGAGATAATCATTGTAAGACTGGACGCACTAGTATGAGTCACAGACAATTAAAGTCAGCAATCCTTGCTCTGTGTGTTCTAGTGCTAAAATAAGGGAATTGAGTTTAGCCACCTGAGCTGTGCAGTCCCCTAGGATCTGCATGTAGGTATTGTGAGGGTGGAAAACTCCATCCTTCACTCCACGCATGGCTGCGCAAGCGGCTGAATATTGATGTTTGGTACCTACAGCTGGTTGTGCTGAGCCAGCAGTGTAAATTACACTACTGTATCTGTCAAATGGCAAAAAATCTAGAGGAGCGGGGTACTCCTGTTCATATTGGAGAAATTCTTGTGTCTGAAGTTTTGGATCAAAGCTGTAGTCTACATCGGTGGCAGTCGGAGAGGTTTCCCACTTAATCCAGTGTGGATGTAATGCTTTAGCGTTAGGAATGCTTGCTTTGGTGACGGCCTCTAAGGCTGGCACCGGGATAATGACCATGATAAGTTTCCCTTGGGCAAGTGGCCTCTCTTTAATGACAGCCATTTGAACTGCAGTTAGGATGTTTTATGTAGGTGCAAAATTTTGTTCTGCATTGGAGTATAAACAGTGCTTAATTTGTGCTTGTTGTTTCCGGTGCTGAGCACTGGCTCTTATTTTTGCGGGCCAGCGCGTATCTTTCTGCCTCAAGCACTCACTGCGAGCAAAAGACACATATGGCAAAAACTGAGGAAGAGAAAAACAAAAGAGTCACAATGGGAGAAAGCAGAAAGCTGCAAGAGTGAGCTGTGGGGGCAGGAAGTACCTTATAATGGATTGAAGAGGCCCGAGATGGCTTCAGGATTACGCTGCCTCAGTATTCCGTGTTCGCACATTTAATAGCGGCAGCCGCGTGTTTAAAAGGAGGGCTTTGGGCACCGGCACCTATTTATTTACAAATTAAGCACTGAGTATAAATGTTATTTATATGCTATGGGCACTGTGTCGCCCTCATTAAAGGTGACATAAGTAAACCCAATGGCACCAGCAATTATTCTGATGACCAAATTTGTTTTATTGTCACAGATGTTGAAGTGTTTGTCTTCTAGCATGTCCTGCTGCAATTCCCTAAGGATGCGTGTGTGTTCAACTGTCCAGTGTTTGCTAGACAAATCTGGGTGTATTAAATCATAGAGTGGCTTGATACGTTGCGCATAGTCAGAAATATACGTACTGCTAAAATTAAAGAAACCAAGTAACAACTGTAGTTTCTGGAGAGTGTTAGGTGGGTGAAGTTGTGCACATTTCTCTAGAGAGTGCGGGCCAGGCTCCTCTCCTCGTTTGATAGCTCCTATCCCAGGTACAGTATGCTGAGAAAGTTTATTTTATTTTTTCTAAAATTGAATTTGCAGCCAAGGGTGGCGAATCCTAAGCCAATCCTATTGACCCTGGCAAGCTGAATGTAGAAATTGTCATCTGTGAGATAGATGTCATCCACATAGGACAACGCCTCGGAATCAATATAATGTAATATTGATGTTACACAGGCTGAGAACAGCCTTGGGCTGTTTTTGTAACCTTGGGGCAAACGACAAAAGCGTTTCAGTGAGCCAAATGAGAATGCACTCAGGTCCCGACTTTCATGTGCTAAATTCTGGCAGGAAAACCCGTTGGAAATATCCAACGTTGTTTTGTATTTTTTGGGCACTTTATTATTGATTAGTGCTGTGCTATGTACATTTTGTATAGTGTCTGTACATATACGACTGTTTAAGTGTCTGTAATTAAAGACTGTTCTGTAGGAATGGACTGGTTTTGCAACGAGGAATAACGGGTTATTCATTGCAAAGACACAGGGCTCAATTACTCCCTGGTACTCAAGCTGAGTGAGGGTCTCCCTCACTGGAGCTTTTGCTTCGTATTTAACAGGCTATTGTGACTGAGATTGGGGTGTAGACCTGTTAGGTATTACATGACATGGAGAGTCCTTGTCCCAACCTACATGATTGCGGTACAACCCAGGTGCCTGCGCTAAAGCCCTATTGACAGCGCGGGCTTGTTTTACCGCCTCCAGAACAAGATCAGAGAATGAAGGCAAAATGACATCTTCCCCATGTGGGAGCTTACGGACATGCTCAGGTGGCCAGTCTCTTTTGACCAGAAAGATATCGCGACTAAGTTCATCCCAAAACATCACACCAGTGGTGCGCTCCACGTCTCCCTCAATTTGGATATTTAAATCATAAACCCTGTTGGGTGGAGGACGCAGCCGTCCGCAGTCTCAACTGCAATAAAATCGCTAGTTGCTGTCGCATCCAGATGATCTTTCAGACTCTGGTGACATATTGTGACCTCTGCTCCGCTGTCTAACAGTATCACTACCCACGTCTTGTTCTCCAGCAATGTTCTCAAGTGTACTGTCATTTTTAATTGACAGTGCTGCCACCTTTTTCTTTTTAAACTGTTGATTTTGTTGTGGGGACTTTTATTCTTTTTTGTCTGAAGACTGTGGTGAGTTTTTCTTCTGTTTCACATATTCAGGGTGTCATTCAGGACAGCCCCCTCTCTCTCTATGTCTATCTGGTGTGTCCTGAAAGGAACGAGAGGGACGCAAATCAGTATATCTGTCCAGAGCTCTTATACTTTCTCTATTTCTAAGAGTGTATCTCCTTTCGGAGTTCTCCGGATGTGGAGAATCTGCTCTCTGATTTAGTCTATCCTTAAATTATTTCTGCTTATCCCAGCACATCTTAGAACCCTCCTGTGCTTGTTTATTACCTTCCTTAATAGTGGTACTCTGTAATTCAAGCTTCTTCGGCTTGGCTCCCAAACTATCCCATCCTATACTCATATAGGTATCGGAAATAATTTTCAGTACCTCCTTCTCCCGGTCCATATGTGGAATCTCTTGGAGACGCTGGCGTATAGCCAATGCTACCGCTTCCCCTTTTATGTTACTGAGAATGATTGAGGAGGCTGTGTCGAAGTTATGCATTAATTTCATGCCCAAATCTAGGGCTGGTGCAGCCCCGGGCTCATTCTGTATTTGTTTTAACACTTCTGGTAAATTGGCACGTGTCGGGTTACCATGTGTGGTAGTATAAATTACAGCAAAGATTGTACCCCATGTGGCACAGTCATCCACCGAAGGAACCATCCCGAAGGGCAAGCACAGTGTGAGAATTCTTTGTTTCTCCTGTGGTCCTGTATGGAGAAACACAGCTTCCAGCTGATTTGTTTTGGGGGCTGTCCAGAACGGGATTTTTTCTCATTCTGTTGGTACCTTACCCATATTAGTATGTAGTGTTTGTGGATTAATCCCAGTAGCCAATTGGTATCCAGCAGGTACTGGACGCGCTGGTGTTGTGTTCAAAGTTTGCATTGCAAACAGAACAAGTCGTCTGTATAGTGTTACTAATTCAAGATATAAGTTTTGCAGGTCTGCTGCCTGCATATTTTGTATACCTGCGTGAGGTGTGTATGTGGCAAACATTTGCCACATTGGTCCATCGTTACCTAAGAGACCTAATCTCATGGGTTGTATTACATGTGGTAGGGCGCCATTAAACCAGTACTTGTGTTCTTGATAAGTAATCAGAATCTCAAAATACTCGTATGCTTGGTACCGTTGAGGTACGTTTACAATTCTGTATGTGTGGAATGTAAAAGATCTTTGGTTTTCCTAGCTTCTCCTATGAATGTGACATCCCCGCCCTCATCTGTTAAGCCATGCACTACTAGATGTAGTGTTAATGCTTGTATTGCATTCTCAGGAATGTCTGTAGCGTTAGCTATTTTGTGAAATGGGTAGAGAGATGGAACACCAAATGGGAAGCAAAGTCCTTTTAAGAGTTCGAGCTAGGACAACCTACAGCCTAATCAGGTGATCCCTGTTTAGCTAAGGAAGATCTTCCCCAAGACCACAGCGATCTCCGTATAATGGTACTTAGGGTACCTGTTGTCTGTGAGACAATGATTGTCAGGGTATTCATAAATTAGTGCCTAAATACCATAGTTGGTGGTGCCATGTCGTAGTTGGACTCTTGCTCTAGGCAAGACTGCTGGTTTAAGGATGACAGTACTTATGTTTGTAGACGACTATGCCAGTCCTACCACAACTCGCAACTGTCGTCCCAAACCTCCCGGCTCACAAGCAGCACCTCACCAAAAACCCAAACAGTAAAAGGTGATTTGTGGAAGCTCTTACGCATGAACTCAAGGGTGTGACATCTCAGGGAGTGTTGTGGTTAAACGGAGATTACCCCTTTCTCACACAAACACCATGTCTTAATCAAACACAGCAAATGAAGAAGATGGAGTAAAGTTTCAATAGGTTTATTTAACAAAACTGCAATATGCGATAAGTTGCATGGGCTGCAATGATTACTATAATGAATAATGCAAGAAACAGAATGGTAAAGATAAGAGTCATTAATACAAAGACACCCACCATCTTCCAATAACATAGAAAGACATAAACAATGGGATATGCCTAATACCCTAGCATAATGAGCCTAACCTCTAACCTAAAAGAGAGCTACGTATGTTAAACCTAATCTGCCAATGCCATGTCCATGAGAAGAGCCGCCCAACCCTTTTTACCTCGGAATGAGGTCTCTAGCACAGACTCCGTAGGTACACGAAGACCGGGTCAGCATCAAGGCGACGAGCAGCATCAATAGAAGCAATGGCATCTGGTCTGAATCCCTCTGACTATCTGTTTAAGTGAGGAGTATTTATACAGATCTACTTGGACCCCGGACTGAAGTCTGTTCCCAAATGATAGATAAGAAGGCATGCTTGGGATGGTAATTTATATAAACAATTCCCTCGAAAGCGTGAAGAGGGAAAGTACCTCAAGTGAACACCTATAGTTTGTTTATCTTTGTTGCTTTATATTGAGGCCTTAGCGCGGTGGCACTGATAATGCAAACTAAAACATGGGCCTAACTAAAAACAAGGCAGCCATCTTAAAAGATTTAATTAAATAAATGCGCTAAAACAGAGCAAGCTAAGTACGGTAAAAGTCACTAGGTGATGGGGGCCCGAATCTGCAAGTCAAAGGCTAAGCTAAATCCTGTATCCGATTAAAACAAACTAGGATTCATTACACTGTCGCACCCACTCTCCCACCCACAGACACCCTCTCACACCTATTCTCACACCCACAGAGACAGGCCCTGTGGCCAACACCCACCGTGCACAGTCCTAAAATGTACGCAGTGCAGAGCTGGGTCGTTATAGGGGTTGGATTAACATATAGTAGTTAAAATTACTTTGTGTTAAAAACATAGAAATTCACTGAAAAAACATAATGCACTGTCAGGGTATGTGTTTATTGTCAACAGTGCTTTACGAATGGTACAGGTCAAATTGGTAATATCGTTCTTTGGTAATTTGTTGCTAAAAATCTTTTTGTGCAACCTTGTTTTAATTCTACTGTTTTGTAAGCACAGCATTTGAATAATTTTGTTTTGTCACAGTATACAGAACCGGTGTATATAAACACAAATGATGGACTATGTAACTTAAGCTTGTGATTAAGGTCTTGGTGACCGAAACACGTCTGGTGTTTTTATGGTAAATTGACTGTTTGTTTATGGAATAAACAAAGGATGATTTTAATTGTGGTTCTTCCTTTCTTGGATGTCTGGAAGTTGGAGATATCGTATGTATATGTATACACACACACATTTTATTTATATATATATATATATATATATATATATATATATATATATATTCAAAGAAACTGGTGCATTGTAATCGCACACCAAGGGCTGCACATCATCCAAAACCAGCTCGTAAAATAATCAAAAACCACTTTTAAATAATTTAATCGGCTGCTTATTTAATGAAAAAGATTTGTATGCAGGTAAATAAGAACCCGCAAAAGTTGGTACATAAGCACAAAAAGGAAATCAATAATGTGCCCACCATACAAAAAACACACGCTGTCCCCACCAAATGTCTACGCGTTTCGGCCGAAGCCTTCAACAGGACATATACACACACACTCACACATACATACATACACACACGCACTCCCATATAGGTGTGTGTATATCTGAACCTAACTATAATAATGTCTCTGTAACCTTTGTTTTTTCAATGAATTGCAAAGGTTTTTTTAATTCTATTTCCTAACTATAACGTTCCTGAAACCTTTGGGTTTTTCAGTGAATATATAATTTCTGTAAATAACGGCAGCTGGTGTTTCATGGTACAACACTCTTAATCAACAACAGCCAAGGTTACTGGTTACATTTACAAGTGTCAGAACCCCTTTCAGAGGGCCACGGGCAAGCAGGATTTACTGGGCCCAACAGTGACGGTTAAGGGCTCCTGATGTCCTGAGGCCTGACTCACTATGAGCTCCGAGCAACTGGGCCAACTACCCTTTCAAGCACTTGACTATTAGTGGTAGGAAGTAGGAGTAGGGCGCACACAGGCTCAAAATACATCCAGCAATCCCCAATAAATAATTGTCCAGTCAAATACTTGCTTTATGTACTAGTGATCTATGAAAACAAAGTATAATTTGTCACACCATAAATATTACAGTCTTCTCAAGGCAGGTCCCTTAGCATTCCTCTGTACCAGCTTCTCATATCCCACCCCCTCCCATCATAGGTCTGTTGTTATTCCCCAGTTACATGAGGTGACATCCAGGTTCAGCCACACTAGTGAGTTCAAGTCTTAATAGTTCCAAAAAGGCTTGACAAGAATCAAAGTGTCCCCATGCTGTAGCAAATAAGTCACAGCAAGTTTCCCCAAAGCCCAGTATTCACTTTTACATCCTCTTGTTGAAGTATTGGAATGGAAAGTCCAACCATGCATCAGCAGAGATCTGGACACAAAAGGAGTGTGCACCTTAAAGACACTTAGGCCCTCATTATGACCTTGGCTTTCTTTTTCAAAGACCGCTGAGGAACTGCTGTGCTGAAGACTGCCAGTGCAGGCGGTTTCCCGTCTGGCTTATTATGACTGCTGGCAGCCCTCCGTCCTTTTTCGGACGGAGAGCCGCCAGCAGCTATACTGGCGGTCGCCGGGGAAGTGGAGGTTGCTCCACCGCCCCGTCATCAGAATACAGCCCACCGAATCATGTCCCATGATTCGGCGTGGCGGTGTTCTGGTGACGGGGAGCTGGCCCCCATGGATCCCGCCCCCTTCCGGAGGATCAACGGACAAGGTAAGTCGATCGTCCGTTAGGGGAGGGGGGTGGGGGGTGTTGTATGCATGCATGGGGGTGTGCGTGTGAGTATGTAGAGGGGGTGTGTGAGTGCGTGTATGCATGCGGGAGGTGTCGTGTGTATGGGAAATGTGTGCGGGTCGGTCTGTGTGCATGTCTGTTTGTATGTGTGCGGGTATGTGTTGGTGCAGTGTAGGGGTGTGTGTCTGTGCATGTTGGGGGTAGGCGTGGGGAGGGGGTGTGTATCTGTGCATGTTGGGGCTAGGGGTGGGGAGGGGGGTCCTGCCACATTTTGGGGTGGCAGGGGGGTGGGTGGGAGGGGGGAGGACTTGGGGAGGGGGGTGGGGGTGACCCCTATCAGTGCCAGGGAAGGAATTCCCTGGCACTGATAGTGCCTACCGCCATGGATTTCATGGCGGTTCCAAACCACCCAAAATCCAGGGTCGTGATATCGCCGGCAGTCTGGTGACGGCCGCCGGGCTGGAGACCGAAGTCTCCAGCCCAGCGGTTATCACCGTCCTGGCGGTCAGAGTGGAGAAGTGGCAGATGACCATGGCGGTAACCGCCTTGATCATAATTACATTTTTTTTTTGCCGGCCTGTTGGCGGTATTACCGCCACTTCTCCCCCGTCCGCCAGGGTTGTAATGAGGGCCTTAATCACATGTGTTTCTGGAAATTGATTTTTTTTAAAGTAGCTTGAGAATCACAAATAGTCAAACTAAAACTACATCAGAAGCTCAACTCGAGTTTTGCCTGTTGTGACCAAGACAGTGAACTAAGGGTCTGCCAGTCTCCCATGCTGTGTGAGGGGACATCACCCAAGGGAATCAAGAACATTCGCCTGGAGCACCAGCTTCTGCTTGACCCAACACCAGAGGACCCTGTGAGGAGAAGATCATCTAGAATGAGTGAGGTCCAGTGGGGATCCTGCTGATTGGATCCCAGTAAAGGAGTGTGAAATTCAGGTCCACTGGATGAGTCCACCGATCGTGCTGTCTGCCCATGTGCGCAGCTGTGACCCCCGTATGCCAGGTAGGTGCCACGATGCAGAGTAAGAGTTATCGCTCTTGATGCGAGAGAAGGGATGTTGCCCTGTGCAGCGATGTTACTAGAGGAGGGCTATTACCTTGTTCGTCCTCCTCACAACCCTTGTATGTTGGTTCACCCTTGTGATGAGACACAGTCGATCACCCTGCGCAGTGCTGTGACCTGAAGGGGCCATCTCCCTGTGTGCTGTTGTTCACACCCAGTATGCCAGTATGAGAGGTGGGCTGCTGTGAAGTGAAAGGGCTGTCACCCTGAAGCAGTGTGCAGGTGTGAAGGGGGAACTGGAAGTGATCAACAGAAGCAGAACAGTGATTCAGCTTCCCAAATGCAGGAGCACCCAAGATTTGCTGCCAGATTCAGGAAGCCTTGTGTGAGTCCATATTGTTACTGAGAATAGCTGCCTCAGGCTCAATCACAAAAGCAAGGAGAAGAGAGGAGAGTGGGCAACCTAGTCTGGTTCTCATCTCCAAATCCCAACTCTCAGATATCGAGGCTCCAGACCAAACCACAGCGCTCAGGAGAGCACAGAGGAAACTGACTCACCTTATGAAATTCAATTTAAAATCATGATATTCAAGGGGGTACTGTCAGTAAACCATGTCAAATGCTTTTTCGTGGTTGAGCGATGCCACACCGAGAAGTCACCCACTATTGTCCCCAGGAATTGTTTCACATGAACTGCCTTATATTAGTCATTGCGCCCCTACTAGTCGGAAAACCCGACTGATTCGGTTGCACCAAGGTATGATTCACTTTCAACAATCAGGATGCCAGTATCTTGCTGAGCTCTTGCTGTCTGTTAATCATTGATAACCAATGATACCTGGTTTCCATCTGTATTGGGCACTTCTATAATCGGTGCCTCCATCATGAAGCATGGCAGTACATCTGCCTTGGATACCTCCTATACTTCAATGGATCTGTTCACCAGTAAGCCTGTGTTGGCCTGATAAAATTCCTCTGAGTGCCCATTGGACCCATTAGACTTCCCAGTGCCCCACTGTCTATAGCAATAGCACTCCAACTGTTTCATATTGAACTCTTCAATCCCCTTTGTGCGGAAAAAAAAAAGTCATCTGGCCCCTCAGAAACACACAATATTTTTTTCACAAATATACTATAAATTTAAGAACTCTAAATATATTTAACAATTCCAACGGTGCAGTTGTGTTCAGTTATCACTTTTAAAAATACAGTTGAATACATACATGGTTGCCAACATGCCATAGGAAGCCATGTCTCCGTAAAATGTAAAAGTATTCACACTGTGGTCCTTTATCAGACGTTTGAGAGTTATTTGCACCGCCTAATCCCGGCCAGGACACTAGTTTCAAAAGATCAGACTGATAGCCCAAAAAGCAGTGGCTCATTGCTACTTGGTCTTTCACTAAAAACATAGCAATGTTTTCAGCATCAGCTCCGCTTGACCAGTGCCTGGCTCCACCCTGAAATCAATTCAGCCCCTCAAACGGGCAAGCCCCCAACTTGGAAAAATCTGCACTATAGAAACATATATCTTCTTGTTTAACTAAGCATTCAAAACTTCTCCCGATTTCACTGTAAGACGCAACATACCAGCTCCCCTAAATACTTCTCTATTTCATCCTCATTTGGCATCCGCTCTTGAAAAAACAATAAATAGTGTATGGTATACACAGGGCCTATCAGTCAACTGTGGCATCTAATGGCCAGTTAAAGTCTCTTACCCAAATCATTGGAGTATACAAGTGTTAACGCGTCCCTTTATGATAAATTATTATACATTAGGACTTGTTTTAGGCCAATGAATATTTTGACCCTGTTGAGAGACACCTTAGGACGAGGTAACTAATCAGCATATCAATCAATACGTCAATAATATCGTCAATGCTTATTACCACAATGCATTTCACTTTAGTTAATGACATTTAGTTAGACTCAGGACACCACCATGACCTTTCAGTCATGAATAACCACACCAGTTTAATGTAATTTTAGTGATATTTATTCCCTATTGGTTACAATACTACTAGCAAGTTGATTAATCTCAAAACCAAGAAACACAATAGCATAGTCACAATATGGCAACTCTGGTAAGATTTTATCAAAGCAAGAATCACAAACATCAGAACATAACACGTCGCAAACATAAACTATCCTTAGCAGAGTATTGTTAACAAAGCATTATTTCAGTCATTTGTCTATTTGCGTCAGTTTAGTGTACCCCTCACCTAACCTCGAATTAGCATTGGCATGTTGGGCTTCATGCAAAACAATTTAGAACACCAATTTGGAAAACATTTAGCTATGGTCTCTGTCAAAGGAAAAGCAGTTGGTACCTAGAAAGGAAAAGCAAACAGACAATCACAATTTCATTGTCATATAGTTACCCTCCAAGGTTTGGGTCAGCACTCCGGTTCAGTCTTCGTCTTCAGGACATCAGTTGATTCGCCATCAGTCAGGAACCAAGCTCAGGCAGGATGGGCAAAGGGGCACTTCCCTCATGAGGAGGTAAAGTGTATATGGGCAATCTAAGGACAATGATTATTCTAAGTAAAATCAGCAAGTCACCAAACAGAGTGACAAAGTTTCTGGATCAAATCATCAGCATTTCCCTAACCAATCGAAGTAACTTCCCGTGTCATAGGTTTTTATCCCTTTTTTGTTGTACATTCCCCTAAAATCTAATTGGTCAAGGGGTTGCACCCCACTATCTTTAGCCAATTAAATTAACATCATGTCATTAAATCTTTCACCCCGCATCAGTTCTCAGGCATTTTATTGGTCCATTTGATTGACGTCTTTAGAGGTAGAATGTCCAGTATGATTTCATCCTTTTGTAATTCTTTGCACATCTTCGGTCAGTAGCTCCATTGTCTGTACCGGCTTGGGTGACCTTGTATTTAACATTAGTCTACACTGTTGCATTTGGTTAATACAAATTTCTACAAGCGCAGTGAACTTCATGAGAAGAGATCTACTATAGTTACATTCAGATTCTAGTTTGAAGAAAACAAGAGTTCATGTCCTTTAGCAAGTCAGCACATTGCACGTTAGGAAAAATACATTTAATATGAGAGCCAGGCAGCTAGGCCTCGACTCATGCTAACTAAGGCCTAATGATTTATTAGCAAAACTTTAATAACATAATCATTAACAATTAGTATAAAACTATCCTTTAATATAAGAATTCATCAACATTAGTGATCTTTATTAGTCCCCGTATACATTGGCGGCCACCGTGGGCACATTTCAAATGCACGATTTAGCAAAACATATTAATACAGTTTCTATGCGATATTACTATACATTAGTTCATAAGCATTTCATTTTAATATAGATTGTATAAGCTACGCTTTCTCACAAGTACACTGAAAAACTGCAACCATGTCTGAGCCTGAAAAAACATGCATCCCCTAGGTTTGGGGGGGCTGCACATTCAGCAGACCTAGGGCCAGAATTATCACGGGACACTGCACAGGCAATGCAACACTAAAGTGAGATTTACCAAGCAATGCAAGGCCACCTTGCATGGACCTGCGTGGCTCAGTAAATCTGGAGTAACGCAAGGGAGCACAAGTGCTGCCTTCCATTACTCTGCACCAGGAAGGTGTTCCATGGGTGTTCCTATGCATCCACCAATGGATTTTGATGCATTCCCAGATTTGCTGTGAGTGGTAGACCTGGGAATGTGTTAAAATGCTAGGCTTTTGCAAGGCAGGAGTAACAAGGAGAAATACATGTATTTCTCCTCAGTGTTTCCTCTTTCTACGTGAGCTGCATTCTGCTTCAAACGCAGAAAGAGGAAAATGCCTTGGAGGATTATTTTTATGCAGGAAGATATTCGTTCCTGCACAAAAACAATAATGCCTACAATGCAGGCCCCCTTGCACCACGGCACTTGAATAGGCTCACTGTAAAGGCAGAAACATGTCAGTGTAAAAAGATGGTCTGAACCATTGCTCTCAGTAATACCATCCCAATGTTTTTAACCATATCTACGGATACCACCCATAAAGGTCAAATATACTAGTAGTTTTTAAGGTATTTTAACATATCTGGATCCCATCTACTCTCCAGTTGCTTTTTATCTAAGAACTCCCTCTTGTCTAATATCACCAAGAGGTTGGGTCCGCACTGGTAGCATGATCCTACCAGGGTGGGAGAGATGGTAAATGATGAAGCACGACATATTGGTCTCTTCCATAACAAAATAATTTCCTGCATGCTACAATCAGCGCTCCCGCCAATCCCCAACTGGGATTTGACGGTGTTGACCTGAGATAGGCAATAACTTTGTGGTGTATGTTGCCGCCATACTTTTTGTGGTAATCGATTTATGAACTGGGAGGCCGTGTGTTCGTTAAGAGCCTCTCTTCTCTCCCTTTTGGGTTAAGAGAGAATGTTAAACTCTGCCACCTGTTGCAAAAGATACCTTAGGATCTATTGCATGCAGAGCTTTCCAGTGGCATCAAGATTGCAGCTTGGTACATTTCTAGGACCCATCTCTCACTGTAAATCTCACCAAATAACTCTCCAGAATTCCTGGGTATATTTACTACAGCCACGAAACACACTTGTAGCTTCACATTCTCGCTTCTCAGCTCTGCTTTATTATTATTATTGCCCCCAAACCCCTTCTGGTAGCGGAACCCTAGAGGCGTAAGTACACGTTATAAGTCTCCTTAGTCCATCAGTAGTGAAAGTGATTGTGGCATTTTGACAGCCATTTTCTCATGTTTATTAAACACTTCTACTTCCCTCATTCGCTGTTCTTCATATTTAGTGCTATGAAAAGTGATCGGGGTGCCTGAACTATTCCCCACACTTACAATGAATTTATGAATCTCGGTTTTTTGCCATTTTTAATATAATCTATTTACTTAGAGGCGGAGCCCGGCAGTGCCGAAGATGGATGGGCCGAGACCAAAGCGGTGAGATGGAGTAATGTCAGGCATC
Source organism: Pleurodeles waltl (assembly GCF_031143425.1). Classification (NCBI taxonomy): domain Eukaryota; kingdom Metazoa; phylum Chordata; class Amphibia; order Caudata; family Salamandridae; genus Pleurodeles; species Pleurodeles waltl. Next base: position 933,706,724 of record NC_090444.1, read on the forward strand.
TCTGCTTATACTGCTGAGCGCGACATCAAGCTCGTGGAGCGCCTAGCGAGAACGGTATACCACCTAGAGACGCGAAGCCCATTCTGGAAGCCATTGGGGAGGAAAAAAAAAAGCTTGGGGCTGAGCACAATAAGGCCCATATTTATACTTTTTGACGCTAAACTGCGCTAACGCAGTTTAGCGTCAAAAAGTTTTGCGCCGGCTAACGCCATTCTGAAGCGCCATGCGGGCGCCGTATTTATTGAATGGCGTTAGCCGGCGCAAGCAGACCGGCGCTGCCTGGTGTGCGCGAGAAAAACCACGTACACCAGGCAGCGCCGGCGTAGGGGGAAAATGGCGCATGGGCGTCTTAAAATGGGGCAAGTCAGGTTACGTCGAAAAAATCGTCTTAACCCGACTTGCGCCATTTTTTAACGACGCCCATCCCCCATCAACATGACTCCTATCATTGTAAAGATAGGAGTCATGCCCCCTTGCCCAATGGCCATGCCCAGGGGACTTCTGTCCCCTGGGCATGGTCATTGGGCATAGTGGCATGTAGGGGGGCACAAATCAGGCCCCCCTATGCCACAAAAAAATTATAAAAAATAAATAAAAAAATACTTACCTGAATGTCCCTGGGGTGGGTCCCTCCAGCCTTGGGTGTCCTCCTGGGGTGGGCAAGGGTGGCAGGGGGGGTCCCTGGGGGCAGGGGAGGGCACTCTGGGCTCATTTTGAGCCCACTTGTCCCTTAACGCCATGCCTGACCCAGGCGTTAAAAAGCGGCGCAAATGCGCCGTTTTTAGCCACGCCCACTCCCGGGCGTCTCTTTTGCCCGGGAGTATAAATACCACGTAAAGGCCTGGGAGTCATTTTTTAGACGGGAACGCCTCCCTTGCATATCATTAACGCAAGGAAGGGGTTCACGCTAAAAAATGACGCACATTCCGGCAACTTTGGCGCTATTCGCCTCTAACGCCATAGTATAAATATGGCGTTAGTTGGCGTTAGTTTAGCGTCGAATTTGCGTCGAAAAAAACGACGCAAATTCGGCGCAAACGGAGTATAAATACGGCCCTAAATGTACAGGCAGAAATGGTAGGGCGTGTGTCTGCATTAACCTTACTGGGTCAAACTGCGCGAGGCCCCCCCTCTGAGCAGGTCTTTCTAAGAAGTGCTAGTATTAGTGCCTTAGAGGCTGCCCTATTTGTCACGATCTATGAATTGTAATGGAATTTTAAGCATATGCTGCCATCTGATGGTCAATGGTAAAAAGTGCACCATTATACAACATCCGAATAGTGACTAACAGTTCTTGACCACAAAAAATGGTTCAAGTTAGGCAGCAATAGTGACTAACATTCACAATTAGTCCAGAGCAAATAAATCAGCAGATTGCAGTGAATGTTTGGACACAAGGCATTAAAACAATCACTCTTCTTCGAAGACCTAGTAGGAAATAAAAATAAGACTTATCCAGCAATTGAACAACATACCATGGAATCAGCAAACGTAGACATTTATTTCAAACTTAATTGGTGTTGAAGAAAGGAAGTAACTTGGGACTCCTGCACTTAACTCTAGAAACCCCTTCATTTTTAAAGACATCTTGCAGCATAAGTGTAAAACTAAGACAGTCTCTTCAAAATTAAAAAAGTGTATTTAGTTAACATGCAAAACCTTTTCGTCTTAGCACAATTTATTTTATCAGTGCATTGAGATGTATTCATTTAAAAGTGATAGTTTTCAAACATAAATTTGGAAACATTAATGCTTACCCTTACCCTGAGAACACCACCAATAGTAGATTAAAGAGGCAAGTCACTTGGTATGTGCACTTTATGGGTGGCCTGTGTTCTTATCATACATGAACAACATTATAGTTTATTAAATCAAATATAGAAGCAGGTTTTGTGCAGCACACCATGAATCATATACTTTGAAGTCCTCTTAAATGTGATAATGCAGAGAAAGGAGGGAAAGAGAGATTAAAAAATTGCCTAGGATCACAGAATTTGGAAAAGTGGGTAAACCAGGATTCATTCCAGGTTTTCCGGTTTCCTAGTGTGTATTTTAGTCACTAGATGTATATTCTTTGTTCCTTCTATACCTACCTTGCCCCTAATCCCCGCCAGCCACCCCACCCCACCCAACGGCCATTGCCCTGGCATCAATGCGGCCCCCAGGCACATCACAGACCAACATTTTTGGCCCCTGGGAAAATGTTTGCGAGTACATATGTCCTAAAAGAACTAAAGGAGATTAAGGCCCACATTTATACTTTTTTAGCGCCGCATTTGCGTTATTCTGTGACACAAAAATGGCACAAACTAGCAAAATATAATTGTATTTTGTAAGTTTGCACCGCTTTGGCGTAAAAAAATGACACAAATGCGGCGCTAAAAAAGTATAAATATGGGCCTAAGTCCTCCCTCAGTTCTGGGGAGGCGTTTTCCATAGAAAAATACGATAACTGAAACCAATGCCTGTTGAAATGTCCCATTTGAAAGCACAGCTTTCCTCTGCGGAGAAGCACCTTGAAAATCTAGGGCAGAAAGTACTGGGAACCCCAGACTGGGAAAGGAAAATGGAATTTACACAAGAAATTTACAGATCTTAAAGATAAACGCACCAGAGACAATGTGCGTCTTTATCGTCTTCCGGAAACAAAAGAGAGAGACAATGTCCAGAGCTTTTTAGCAAACCTTGTCCCTGTAGCATTGGCCCTTGTGCTTGGATCAGCCCACCCTGCACTGTTTTGCAGGTGCCGATCCTGGGATTCCCCTCATTCGTGGGCCATATGTAATTGCCCAGGCATGACGTGTCCTAGGATACTTAAATGCAGCGCGAAGCCGCGAGTTTTAGTTAATGACGCTCAACGCAGCTGAGTTTGTGAAGAGCATTTAATAAAAGTACAGTATCCGGTCAGTTCACCAACGGCTTCAGTGTCGTTATTTACCGTCGCCGCAACGACCCAACAATTGGCGACAAGGGGGCGAAGCCCACTGCCTCACCTGATCCAGGTCATGACCACTGGTTCTCCGAGCCCCTCCTCTGACAGCCACCGACGAGCTGCCTACTTGCCAGCGCTCCTGTCAGTGCCTCCAGCCCCGCATTTCTGCAGTCTGCCTGGAGCCACGGAGCATGCAGCACGTTTCCCCGTTGGCGGACCTCCTCTGGCAGCCTGCCCATACTGCTGTGAGTGCTATGTGTCTGCCGGCCCCTCTCACGGCCAAGACACCCCAACAGATGTCCCAAGCCCATTGCCTGCCTTGCTCTCCCAATTCACAGGCTGATCACCCCATGTGCAACACCTTTTTATTGTGGCTGCCACACCCCAATGCCTGCCAGCATCTGAAGGAAGAGCCCACCTACAGCTCATCCCACAAACTCCTGCTCAGCTTGTGTCCGGTTGGGTGTGAAGATTTTTTTTCTTCTCTTTCGCCCTATCTTTCCCTCGCCTTCCTGCTCTGAGGGCCTGATCGTTTCCACCTTGTGCTGGCTTTAGTGCCCAGCGCACCTGACATCAACGCCATATCGGGAATCCCCGCCCTAGAGCCATTCACCATCACCAGTGCCCCGCCCACCCAGGCTGCTAGATGGAAGGCATGGCTGGAACGCCTCAAAACATATTTCGAGGCCCTTGAGGTCAAAGATGAAAGGAGGAGGCCCCTACTTCTCCACCTAGGCGGGGCAGACATCCACAAGATTTCCAAGTCAGTACACGAAGCAAAACCACACACGTACCTCACGCTGAAGAAGGTGATCACTGCACATTTCGAGCCCTATGTCCAACCCGGACTATGAACACTTTATGCTCCGTCAAGCACGCCAAACCACCGACAAGTCAGTTGACGTGTTCTACGCACGCTTAAGAGAGCTAGCCAGCACATGCACTTTGCCCGATGAGGAAGACGAAATTAGGGCTCAATTCATCCAAGGCTGTTCCTCGTCCAAACTCCGGGAACGCATCCTACAGGAAACGAACATGCAGATGAGAGACATCCTCACCGTAGGCCGCTTATAGGAGTTTTCCAAGACGAGAGCAGCGCACATTGAACAGGCACCGAGCGTCCAAGAAAGAACTGGTAAACGCTGTGACAGCAGTCACACAAAAAAGTAGAACTGACGCCCGAGAGGCAATCCCAGAGACAAAGTCTGCAAATGGTGGGGCAACCCACTACCTCACCCAGCAGGCTGCCCAGCCCAAGGAAAATCGTGTAGTGCATGTGGCAAGCTAAACCACTTCGCAAAAATCTGCCGTTCCACACCAAAGGCGCTCACCACCAAGAAGACCATCCGTGCAGTGACTGCATCTCCCAACACAACATCCGACAGATGACATGGACGATGACCAACAGGTAGTCCATGTCGTATGCACTGTCGGCCACCGACAACTGCCCACATGCCCATTAGAGCTGCACCACCAACGTGTTTCCGCCCTAATCGACACTGGGGAGTCGATCAACCTCATGGCCGATGATGTGTATTGAAGCCTCACTGAACCACCGCCACTGAAACCCACAGCAGCGCAGGTTCACGCTTTTGGGAGTAGATATTCCTTTGCCTCAGAGGATCCCTGATCTTTTCAGGAAAAAAGTACAGATGCCTAGATTGGATGTAAAGGTGGATCTTCACTCCCCGCCAAAAACCCAGGATGTAATCCTTTCACCTCCGAAGAGATTTCTTCCATATGTGGAATCTGCTGAACGTACTCATGCTAAGGACCCTTCATCTCCAAGGCATAAGACCCTAATTTCTACTGACGTTCCCTGCTCAAATAGATTCTTGGCCTTGTCTTCCCCTGGTGAAAGTCCAGAATGTCCCCTAGTCTTAGCTCCAGATGAACTTGACGAGGGGAATCAGGGCAGGAAGTCGGAAAGCAATGGTGTCTCCGAATTGGTAACCATTTCTCACAAGTTGGATGACCTAAAGCTCCTGTTGGTAAAACTTTTGAACAACATTTCTGGACTCACTTAACAGAGGCCGGTATGTAACTGTAAAATGCTCAATGAGGTTGACTATAATCTTGAATCGATTGAGGGGCCAAGTATGTCAATCACACATAACACTGGTGGCAAAGTGACCACCCATCCTACATGCAAAGGCCTTGGGGCAAGGTCTAGAAGCACATTAGCGAATGAGAGGCCTATTTGCCCGACCATACCGGCTACTAACGGGTGAATTTCCAAATTAGATACAAATAAATATGAATATACCCCTGGTTTGCAGGATCCAGGTATTGTCTGCCAAACAGTCTCCACCAAGGACTCTGGGGGAGCTTTCGGTGCATATGCACCTGTTAGTTGCCCTAGAGTTCCATCCCTTGGCCAACTGAGACCAACACAGACCCACGATACGAAGGGGAGATACGGTTGGAGAAGGGAAGGTGTCCATATATTCTTGACAGGGGTTCCCAGGTTGCCAACTAGCCAGAGAGGGTCTATTGACTCTCTCACTAACAAAGTTATAAATTGGTTACGTACACAGAGGAATTGTCTCACTGTTATCCGGTCTGACATCCTGGAGGTGTGTGTAGAAATAATCAACCGGGGTCGAAATTCGATTACATCTCAATCCTTTTTACTGACAGCACCCTCATGAACAATCTCATAGCTTTTAATACACGGACTGGCCCTTTAAGAGTTGGCAGAAAAAACTGCCATTAGTCTTTGTATGCATCCACCTGGAGGTAAGATGTGCAGATGCTGCTGTCCATCTGATGGCTGCGCGGGTGGGGCCAAAGTTTTATTTAAGAATTGCCCACCATCTATGGCAGAGAATTCCTCTCCCTTGTTATCTGATTTGGACTGGCTAAATGCTGACCCTTATGTAGGGACGTTAAATGCAGCTACTGAGGCGAGACAAGCAGAATGCCCAGGGAACCTAAAGATTGCCCTTCAAATGAGAATTAAGGCAGGAATCACATCCCCAAAATTGACCATTATGTCCGGGAATGTAGCAGGAATAGAGCAAAAGCTAGAGGATCCCTTGTGGGTTAGCTTTATTAACCAGCAAGATATATGTTTATTTCAGGAAACCTGGACTGCAAAATTGAACCATCTAAAAGGGTTTACAACCTACTTTTCTGCGGCTCAACCTGCTTCTGGGGGTTTTGGTAGACGGATAGGGGGGCTCATGATTTCATTGAATAACAGATTGAAATGTGACCACTCAGTAATACGGTTTAACTCTCATGGTCTACTGGGTGTACAACTCACATATCGGACTGGTTTCAAGGTGATTATGATAAATGTTTATGCAAGGTCTGTCTCACGTGCAATAGAGTCTCATGTTCTTACTCAGTTAGTCGATTATATGGAGCTCCTGCATCCATCAGATTACCTGATGTTTGCAGGTGATTTTAACTGTTCCTTTGTATCAAAGAACATTATTAGAAGCCTGACAACAGAGGAATATGAGCTATGGGGTATTCCCCAATCTAAGGAGGTTGTCTCCCCCTCTGCTTCTTGTGTCGCCTCACAGATGGCCTCCCTATGTTTAAAATTTGGACTAAGAGAATGTAATGGCCGCACTAGATCTGATCCTAACCGTGCTTCCACCTTTAAGCAAGGGTTTTCCTCTAGCACCATTGACTACCTCCTGGTGGACATTAGGCTTTGGACAAGTACCTTAGATATGGAAATAATATCTCGCCATGATAGCAACCATAATCCTTTGTGTCTTACTCTAACTAATCATGTATTTGTAAGAGCCCAGCACTTAGAGACCACTGTTGTTCCGACTCCTTGTTTGAATCTTAGACAAACCCGTGTCAGTTGGCCAAAAGTGATATCAAATCCATATCTGATCAAGGAAATCTATTTATTGTTTCTAAAATGTTTCTCTAGTTTTGGGGAACAAGAGGCTGCCGCTGCCACTATCCAAATCATGACTATTCATATAGAAATGGTAGGTACCCTACAGGCCATCTTTTATAAGGAAACGTCTTCTAGGCAGATATCTGACAATAATCCATGAAGGGAATGGTTTAATAAGGATTGTGTTAATGCAAGATCCAACTTAAAAGCAGCTCTAAAAAATCCCTCAAAGGGGGAGATTAGGAATGCCAGACTTAAGTACACCAGGGCCCTGGAACGAGCCAAAAAAAGCTGGAAATATGAGATTTGGCAGAGGTTGTTGGATGCAGTCATGAATCGAGACGATGGCTCCTTTCGGCGGCTGCTGTCTAGTAGATCAAGGGGGGGCAATGACACTATTAGTTTGTATATCCAGCCTGAAAGATGGGTTGCTTATTTCCCCTGCCCAACAGGACTTTGCGGATATTGGGTGTGATGACTGCAGAGTTTCCGCCAAAGGTACTGTGGAGGACATTGTTTTTACAATAGCCGAAACAACAGCAGCCATCAATTCCTTGAGAGAAGCGAAGGCCCCTGGCCCTGATAAGATACCGGGGGACCTGTTCAAATCCGAACCCATCATATGGGCATGGTATATAAATACACTGTCAAATGCTATAGCAACAGGTAGTCCCATTCCGGATTCGTGGCACGGGGCAGAAATAATCCCTATATATAAAAAAGGTGATGTGGGTTTGCCAGCTAATTACCGACCAATCAGTCTTATTGATAACCTGCAAAAGATCTTTGCCAAGCAAGTCCTAGACAGGCTCACGGAATGGGTTCAAGACAACCAGGTTTTATCCCCTCTTCAGGCCGGTTTTCATCCAAAAACCAGCACCATGGACCAAGTCTTTAGGCTTTCATTGCTATTTTGGAAATACGTCATCTTAGCTAAACAAAAATTGTATGTTGCTTTTGTAGATTTAAGATCTGCCTTTGACCTTGTCCCTAGAGAGAAGCTATGGGAAGTTCTGAACAAAATTGGTGCCCCAGGGAACTTAGTGCATTTAATTCAAAGGTTGCACGAGAACACATACGCACGAGTAAGATGGAGCAGCCAGGGGGAACTCACCGACAGAAAAGATATCAGGCAGGGGGTGCGCCAGGGCTGTGTCCTTGCCCCGACCCTTTTCACCCTGTTTATTAATGAGGTGGTGCAAATTGTAACCGATTGCCATAATGACGCGCCCTCCTTGAACAATCACAAAATCCCGATTTTATTATTTGCTGATGATTCCCTTTGGATCTCCAAAACACCTATGGGTCTTCAGGTCCTAGTGGACAGGTTCAGTTCATTCTGTGCTGATTACGGATTGGAGCTTAATCATAATAAAACTAAACTTATGACCCTGGGCTGTGGCCTCACTAAAAGATATACCATCCTTCACAAGGGGACCCCCCTAAGCAAGGTATGTTGCATCAATTACTTGGGGGTAAGAATTAGTAATAACAGGCAATGGGAGGCCCAGATTGATAAAAGCACATCCCTCCTATCGTACAGATCTGGGGCCATTTTGCGTTTCTATAAATCCACCACTGAGAAAGCGGTTTCTCCAGCCATTAAAATCTTTCTGGCGAAGGCTCAGGGCGCTGCGGCCTATGGTGCAGAAGTCTGGTGATTCTCTAATGTTAGTAAACTTTCCGTGGGGGAAAACAGCTTTATAAGGTCGCTTTTGGAATGCCCATTGATCCCAATGTTCTGGGATCTTGTACTTTCTCGTATCTCAGACGTAATAGCCCTAAGACCACTGCTTTTCTGGGTACGTATCTGCACCACTCCTGAATTAATTGTATACAAGGAGTCTCTTTAATACATCCTAGATAGACCCAATGCACTTTCCATTCCTTGGCTTAAGTATATCTCAAGATGGTTTCATACTTTGGGACTTAGTAATTTCTGGAGTCAACCCCACAACCTCAGGAGGGACCACAAGAAACACTTGAAAACAGTTTATTGGGCTTATGTCAGGGAAAACTATTTGCTATGTATGTCACACTGCAGATTGATATCCCAATTCCTTGACTTCAAATGGTACCCTCACTTTGAACCATTTATGGATCTAATCTTTGACTCATTAAGTAAAAGCTTGTATGTCCAGTTTAGATACGGATGTTTACCTCTCAAATCTTTTAGCAGCTCCTGGAGTTCTGCCTTGATAATCGATTCATGTCCCAGCTGCAATTGTACCTCAGAAACCGTAGTACATTTTGGGCCATATTTATACTTTTTGACGCAAAACTGCGCTAACGCAGTTTTGCGCCCAAAAAATTAGCGCCGGCTAACACCATTCTGAAGCGCCATGCAGGCGCCGTATTTATTGAATGGCGTTAGCCGGCGTTAGCCGACCGGCGCTGCCTGGTGTGCGTGAAAAAAAAACACGTACACCAGGCAGCGCCGGCGTAGGGAAAAATGGCGTTCGGGCGTCCAAAAATGGGGCAAGTCAGGCTGAGGCAAAAAAAACGTCTTAACCCGATTTGCGCCATATTTTTTTTGGCGCCCAGACGCCATTAACATGACTCCTGTCTTAGCAAAGACAGGAGTCATGCCCCCTTGCCCAATGGCCATGCCCAGGGGACTTCTGTCCCCTGGGCATGGTCATTGGGCATAGTGGCATGTAGGGGGGCACAAATCAGGCCCCCCTATGCCAAAAAAAATAATAAAAAAATACTTACCACAACTTACCTTTTCTTCCCTGGGGTGGGTCCCTCCATCCTTGGGTGTCCTCCTGGGGTGGGCAAGGGTGGCAGGGGGTGTCCCTGGGGGCTTGGGAGGGCACCTCTGGGCTCATTCTGAGCCCACAGGTCTCTTAACGCCTGCCCTGACCCAGGCGCTAAAATCCGGCGCAAATGCAGGTTTTTTAGTCCCGCCCACTCCCGGGCGTCATTTTTGCCCGGGAGTATAAATTCGACGCAATAGCATCGGAGTCATTTTTTTAGACGGGAACGCCTACCTTGCATATCATTAACGCAAGGAAGGTGTTCACGCAAAAAAATGACGCTGACTCCATGAACTTTGGCGCTAGACGCGTCTAACGCCAAAGTATAAATATGGAGTTAGTTTTGCGTCGAATTTGCGTTGAAAAAAACGACGCAAATTCGGCGCAAACGGAGTATAAATATGCCCCTTTATGTTTATCTGCCCTGCATACAGGATTGTTCGGCGGAAGTGGCTCTGCTCAGTTTGCAGGAATATGGGCATGAGACACTGTGAAGATGCTCTAAGGATTATGATGAGGGACACCTCTACTCCCTTATTCTGTGCGGTCAGCAAGTTCCATGCGGCCGCACGGCATATACGCATACGTCACCTACAAAGCTAAAATGACTTGTCTCAAGTTTTATAGTTTTAATTATTTATTCTTGATTAATATAATAGTTTTATGAGGATGATAAGAGAGATGGGCTTTTAGGTGGTTAAATATAATTTGCAGGAAAAGTATGCTAAGGATTTTAAGTATTTATGTTTTCATTCTTTTTCTTAATTATCTTTGATAGTATGATAGTTGTGTTTTCTTTCTTGAATTTAATTTTATTCTTGTAACGTTATGATGTTATTGCTTTGATGTTGAATATATAACCGAATAAAGCTTGTTTGTGACAGAAAAAAAAAAAGTACAGTATCCGGTCAGTTCACCAACAGCTTCGGTGTCGTTATTTACCATCGCCGCAATGACCCGACAGTCCCTAAACTGGCGAATACTGAATTTCAACCACCTATCAAATTCCAGAGGACGAACAGACTAACACAGTGATTGGCTAGCAATCTGGACGCTACTAGACTAGTGATCATGTGCTTTCGATACCCCTACAAAGGTCCAAAGATCATATTCAGCTCAGACATCCCTTGTGAGATCAATATACTCTGGGAAAAATCCTAGCACAGTAACAGCTCTCATGCAAGAGGCATCAGGTACAACCTAATATATCCTGCAACAATGCTGGTGATATTAGACCAAAGAACGCAGAAATTATATGACCTGCACGATCTTGAATGCTTTCTTGATTCCTTGGAGGAACCGTTAATGAAAATAAAGACAGGGGAAAATGGAGGCCACAGCTTCCTCCACATTTGAATTTGGCTGATAATGATTCAGCAAAAATTTCACATAAAGGCGCAAAAAACAGATATCCTAACATTTTTTTGCAGGGGGGGGGGGAATTGGTGGGAACTCAGGGAGAAGCTTCACCGCTGCAGGGTAGAAGCAAATAACGCTCTCTCCATAGGGAATAATCAACACTATTATGAAGTTCAAACGATTCGAGGGGACGCAGAACAAAGAGGCATTACTCAGGATCACTTGACATGCTGTATCCATAGAAATAAGGAACAGGTAAAGCACTATCATGTTGGTCTCTCAGTGTTGATGGCCTAAAAAGCAATGTACAGTGAAAGAAAGTTCTGAGCTACCTCATGTTTCAGAGACCGGACATTGCTTTGTTACAGGAGACTCATATGGCACGAATAGAGGCAGAAAAACTTAAAGGGACTTGGTGGGCATGGGCTTAGGAAGTGTGGGGGATGTGGGGGATGTATCCCCCCTAGATTTTGGAGGGTGGGGGGGACAAGGGGAATTTCCACTTTCAGTTCTATTATTCACAGGGCCATTAGCACACTAAAGCTCTACTTATAATAGCCCTGCACTGACCTGCCTCCAATCTGATGGTCACAGAATGAAGGTGAGTCAGAAGGCCACCTTCGCCCTCTGCCCTTTTGTTTGTCCTGTTTACAGCTGTGGGCATTAAGGGCCCATGAGAACAAAGGGAGTGGGGAGGAGAAAAGTGTTTTTGATGATTGCTGTCTGCATCGACTGTCACCTTGAAGAGGAACGCTGCAGAACGCCTTGAAGAGGAGCTGCAGGACAATGAGGAAGATCTAAAGAGGAAACTGAGTCCCACTCCACCTGACGCCTGCAGACTGGAAAGGAGAATGTGAAACACAATATTTGTATTTGCCTAAGATCACACCAGTTGGTGAAACAGGGAAGTCAAGATTGAGCCCAGATTTTACTTTTTCACACTACACAATTTAGCTACTATAAGGGTATCTTTTTCTAACATTTATGCTTAATGTTTTTTTATCTAAGTAATAAAGGGTTTGATTACAGCGTGGCTAACATAGAGAAGCCATATTTCGTTTTGGGCTGTTATGCCTAGAGTTATTATTTATGTTGTTATTGTTACATACTAAAGCATATTGAAGAATATTATCTTTTCTCTGTGTTTTCTTCACTCTACTCTGAAAAAATCTACCCTATGCCACTGCATCCTACACCACTTTTCTCCACTCTGTGCTACTCTACTCCACTGCACTCTACATCACTACAATCTATGCTGTACCTGTCTACTCTGTAGCACTCTAACTATGCCGTTGCAATTTATGCTGTACTCTGCACTACAGCCCCCTATGCCAATGCACTTTACACCACTCTACAATACATCACTGTACTCTACGACCCTCTAATCTGCAACATTGCACTCTCTGCCACTGAACTCCATGCCACTCTACTCAGCATCACTGCACTCAAAACCACTGTACTCTTGCCCACTGCACTCTTTTCTGCACCACTGCACTCTAATCTACCCTACACCACTCCACTTTAGGGCACTTCACTCTACTTTGAAACCATCTACTCTATGCCACTGCAATCTACGCAACTCCACTCTATGCTATGCCAGTCCAATCTACCTTGCACCACTCAAATGTACCCTGCGCCACTCCAATCTGCTCTATGCTACTGCACTCTACATCACTGTGCTCTACTCTGCAAAACTCTACTCTTCACCACTATACTCTGCAACAATCTACTCTATGCCACTGCACTCTATTCCACTCAACTGTACTCCATGGCACTCTTCTCTACATCACTCTACGTCACTGTATTGTACACTAATGCATTCTATGCCACTCTACTGTACACCACTGCCCTTTATGACACTCTATTCTGCAACACTGCACTCTGCCACTGAACTATACTCCTCTCTATTCTGCACCATGGCACTCTACTCTGCACAGTGCAACTTTATGCCATTCTACTGCACTCTACACCAATGTACTCTATCCCACTACACTCTATGCCACTCTACACTACATCACTGCACTCCACCACTGCACTGTACAGCAGTCTACTCTTCTTTGCACCACTCCACTCTGCCATGCACCACATCACTCTAGAACACAGCACGCTGCACCACTGAAATCTATGCTGTGCCATTCCACTCTGTGTCCCTATACTCTTCACCACTCTACGCTACTGCACTCTACACCAATGCACTCTACACCAATGCACTCTGCACCACTTTACTCAAAACCAATGCACTCTATACCACTTCACTTTATGACAATCTAATTTGCACCACTGTACTCTATGCCACTTCACTCTAGGCCACTCAACTCCACTCTGACATTCCATTCCACGGTACTAGTCTCTGATGCTCTATTCCATTAAACTCTAGCACTTTCTCCACTCTGTAACTCCCTTCACAACTCCCTAAATGGCACTCCGTTACACTTTAATCCATTATGCCCCTCCATGCCACTCAATACCACTTCAATCTATGATACTCTACTCCATGTCACTCCAAACCCTCTATGCCACTCCACTATACAACAATGTACTATGCTCAACAACACTCTACCCAACTCTCTCTATGCCATTTCACTCTTCTTTATGCCTTTCCACTCCACAACACTCTGCCACTCCACAACAATCTACGACACTCTGCCACTCCACTCTACGACACTCTACTACACTCTTACACTACTCCACTCTACTACTACTTTATGGAATTGGCACTTTATTAGAGATTCAGATTTCCATTGACTGCCTTCTCACTCATGTGAGACGTGAGCCAGATTTATCTTGGTCTTTTTGGTTAAAAGCCCTTGGTAACCCTTTTATCTCAAGCATTACTAAGGCTGAGGATGATCCTGATACTTGTCTAGGGGATCAAAATGTTGTCGGCCAAAGTACCTTCACTTGAATTTGTGATATTGCACATAAGTTGGCATAAGCATAGGTACTATGAGCTAATGACGTCTTGATTCACTATTTGTGTCATTCATGTAAAAGCCAGTGTATGAAAGCATGTAAATCACTATTGTGGATGCTAAACACTGTGCTATACAGGTTACTGTCTACATTTTTCTTGTAATTGGTGACATTGGGTCATCCAGATAACTTGTGTAATGCCCGAATACCAAAGTATTTCCTGATTTCCCCTGTTGATGTTTTCCCACTACATTTGATCTTTGATATTTTGACTGAATAAATGCACAAAACCTTCCATTTGGATACTACTTTAATATCACCGTTTATTGGAGTGTGTGAGAAAGTAGCCTCTTTCCAGCATGGTTACCCCCACTTTTGGCCTGTTTGTGAGTTAGTGTAAGCGTGTTTTTACTGTGTCACTGGGGTCCTACTAGCCAGTACCCAAGTGCTCATAGTGAAAACCCTATATGGCAGTATGTTTTGCCTGTCTCACTGGGATCCTGCTAGCCAGGACCCCAGTGCTCATAGTTTGTGGCCTATGTGTGTGTTGTCAGTAGTGCTTAACTGTGTCACTGACGTTCTGCTAACCATAACCTCAGTGCTTATGCTCTCTCTGCTTTTAACTTTGTCACTATAGGCTAGTGACTTAAGTTACCAACTTCAATTGGCACACTGGGCCCCCCTCATAAGTTCCTAGTATATGGTACCCAGGTACCCAGGGCATTGGGGTTCCAGGAGATCCTTATGGGCTGCAGCATTTCTTTTGCCACACATAAGGACCTCAGACAAACCCTTTTTACAGGACTGCCATTGCAGCCTGCGTGAATTAGTGCACACACTATTTCACAGCCATTTTTCACTGCACTTAAGAAACTTATAAGTCACCTATATGCCTAACCTTCATTTACTGAAGGCTAGGTGCAAAGTTACTAAGACCTTTTTTTGCTCTGCATTAGCATCATGTTTTGACGCAAAAGCGGCGCAAACTTACACAATACAATAGCGTTTTGTAAGCTCACGCCGCTTTTGCAACAAAACATGACACGAGGCGCAAAACAAGTATAAATCAGAGCCTAAGTGTGAGGGCACCCTTGTACTAGCAAAGGTGCCCCCACACAGTCCAGGGCCAATTCCCCAGACTTTTTGAGTGGGGTACGCCATTACACGCGTGCACTACATATAGGTCAATACGTATATGTAGCTTCACAATGGTAACCCCGAATATGGCCATGTAAGGTGTCTAAGATCATGGAATTGTCCCCCCATTCCAAATTTGGTATTGGGGAGCCAATTCCATGCATCCTGGAGGCTCCACCATGGACCCCTAGTACTGCCAAACCAGCTCTCTGAGGCTTGCACTGCAGTTACAGCTGCTGCCACCTCACAGACAGGGTTCTGCCCTCTTGGGGTCTGAGCAGCTCAGTCCCAGGAAGGCAGAACAAAGCATTTCCTTTGGAAGCAGGGTGTTACACCCTCTCCCTTTGGAAATAGGTGTTACAGGCTGAGGAGGTGTAGCCCCCCCAGCCTCTGGAAATGCTTTGAAGGGCACCGATAGGGCTCTCCATGCATAAGGTAGACTACACTGGTTCAGGGACCCCCAGTCCCTGCTGTGGTGCAAAACTGGACAAAGGAATGGGATGTGATCACTCCCCTGTCCATCACCACCCCAGGGGTGGTGCCCAGAGCTCCTCCAGTGTGTCCTAGACTTCAGCCATCTTGTTTTCCAAGGTGTGGGGACAATCTAGAGGCCTCGGAGTGTCCAGTGCCAGCAGGTGACGTCAGAGACCCCTCCTTTTAGGTCACACCTGATAGGGTAGCCAATCCCCCTCTCAGGGCATTTTAGGGTCTCTCCTGTGGGTTTCTCTTCAGGTTCTACTTGCAAGTTTCCAGCAGGAATCCTCTGCAACTACTACTTCATCCTCTGACCTCGGATCGACCACAGACTGCTCCAGGAACCGCTGTAACAGCAACAAAGTATGCACAAGGGCTACTTTTCCTCTGCAACTTCAGCTCCAGCCAGCAACTGCAACAGTTTCCAAGGTGTGCACGCTCTGGGGACTCCCTGTCTTCACCCTGCACCAGGAGGACCAAAGAAATCTCTCGTGGAGTGACAGAGTCACTTCACTGTTCGTACAGGCACCTTCTAAGTCGACAACCGGTTCTCTTGGACTCCTCTCCTGGCGACGAACGTGCTCCTTGGAACAAAGGAGGTGAACCCCTTCAACACAGACTGTCCTAAGGTCCTACTGTCCCAATTTAGAGGAGATAAGAGCTTGCCTTCTCCTAGTACGACAGTACCCCTGAGCACCGTGTCTTTTTCACCTCCTGAGGCCTCTGTGCACTATTTGAAAAGTTCCTTCATGCACAGCCTGGCCCAGGTCCCCAGGCCTCTACCATGTGATGCTCAACTTGCTGAGTTGACCTCCGGTAGCGTGGGATCTTCCTTTGTAGTGCTGCACCAACTGCATTTTGCACCTCCTTTGTCCGCATGTCCTGGCTGCTGTCCGGTTAACTGAGGGCTCTTTGAATTGCTGAGATCCCCTTCTTCCTCCTCACGCAGAGTTGAGGCCCCCAGGTTCCACCTGGGTCCATACAGCGCCACTTTGATGTAAAACACGACTTTGCGGAACCAAGGCTTGTTGGACAAATCTAGCGCCAAAACTCACTTGCAGCCAACATCTCTTTGTAGAACATCCATAGCATCATGGAGGAACCCGCTGACATCTTCCTTGGGTGCATTTCTGCAGTCTTCGTCCAACCGGGGACTCTTCTTTTGCACCCTCTTCTGGGTTGGCAGGGGCTCCTGTCCTTCCTGGAACTTCTTCCAACTTCTGGACTTGGTCTCCTTCCTTTGCAGGTCTTCAGGTCCAGGAATCCACCATTTGTTGTTTGCAGTCTCGCTTGGGTCTTGCAATAACTCTAATCATAACTTGTAGTGTGTCCTAAGGAAACTTACAGTACTTTACTCCTACTTTCCTGGGCTCTGGGGTGGGGTATTTTACTCACCTTTGTGGTTTTCTTACCCTCCCAGCAATTCTCTATACACTACACTTGTCTAGGGGGGAATTCGTGATTTGCATTCCACTTTCTTAATATATGGTTTGTGTTGCCCCTAGACCTATTTTCTCCTGTTGTATTCTATAGCATTTACTACAGTGTGCACTATCCAGTGTCTAATTGCTTACCTTATTTTGGTGTCTAGTGTATATATTGTGTATAATACTTACCTCCAGAAGGAGTTTTGTCTCTAAGATATTTTTGGCCTTGTGTTACCCAAATAAACTACCTTTATTTTTGGTAACACTGAGGCCCGTATTTATACCTTTTTTGCGCCGCATTTGCGTCGTTTTTTGACGCAAAAACGGCGCAAACTTGCAAAATGCCATTGTATTTTGTAGGTTTGCGCCGTTTTGCGTCAAAAAGCGGCGCAAATGCAGCGCTAAAAAAAGTATAAATACGGGCCTGAGTATTGTCTTTACTTGTATATACATACTGTGTAACTATAAGTGGTATTGCAGGAGCTTTGTATGTCTTCTAGTTCAACCTAAGCTGCTCTGCTCTAGCTACCTCTATCAAAAAAGAGAAAACGACAGGTAGGGACAAATTTAATCCTGAATTAAATCAACAGTCATTAATTCTGTTAATCCTGAGTTTAATTTCTTTCTCTTATTTATTTAAAAAAATTATGTAGTCAAAAAGGAACTATGGTTGTGTAATCCAAAACCTAATACACATTACATCAATTACTAAGCTATTATTTACAATACTCTCAAGTAAAACACAATAAAACACACAGTGAAAAAAACGTACACAAAGTCATACCCTACACATTTAAATAGTGGTCACTATTATACAACTCCCAATGTGATCCACTTCTATTAACTAAGGCAATGGGCTTTTCATGCACTTAACTATCACCGCATTGTGTATTTCTTTCACACAAGCGTGAACTAGTGCATTTTTAAATTTTTACAATATAGTCCATTTGTTCGGCGAACCCAATGCACTTGTAAGGAGAATGAAGTCAACGCGTTTCGGCCTGCTGATTTAGGGCCTCATCAGGACTGGATAAGGGCACAAGTGATTTTGTGAAAAAAGCCCGGAGACGCCCATTAGTTATCTCTCGTTCTAGAGCGGTGGGACAAGCTATTATTGCTTATATTTGGCCAAAGAAACCATTGAGGCTCATAAAGCCCACCGGCTACGGAGTGTGCTGGTATCGCTTAGTTCTTCGACGATACTGTCTCGGAGCGCGTCTTCCGCGTCTGGAAGTTGCTAAGCAACGTCGCCTAGCTACCTCTATCAGCCTAAGCTGCTAGAACACTACTACATTTCACTAATAAGGGGATTCGGAGGATTAATGGTCCAGTGTATACCCTCCAATGAAAGTTACTTAATAATGCAATACACTGTTCCAAAAAGAAAGTAAAAAAGAAGAAGAAGGGTGAGTACTAGGGAGTCCAATTTATCAGGAGCAAGAGTCCTCACACACCCAGTTGGGTGTCATGCTTCATCATCGGACGAGCTCCTCGTCTGACCGGCGCTGCAATGTCTGACGGGCACCTCCCATAGGGGGGCTCTTTGCCGGAGATCTTTTCTCGATGATGCCACACTATCCCGCAAGTGAGTAAGGAGAAAAAGAGGGGGGAGAGTTCAAAGAAAATAGAGTAAAATTGGCTCAAGACCCTCACTAAGTACTATGTTTATTTGTCTGTGTGGGGTGATGGCCAAGATTAAAACAATTAACAGGAGAGTGAGATAGAGATGATGCTCGACCACTCTCTAACACTATATCTAACAACGAGGAGGTCAGGAACTACAAGACCCACCTCAGAATAGGGTCGACATGTTTCACGTCTCCGTGGTCCACAAGGATCCAATGATGCTTCTTCAGGACCTAATGTATTAAACTTCTCCAACTATAAACTAAATTGGCTCTTGCACACCATAGCTGACAGTTAAAAAAGTATCGTCAGTCACTTACGGGAGTCCAATCTGACCCGGGTTTCCGTTCCTATTCGTCACCCTGGAAATGTATAAAAGGTATCAATACATAGGTTATATACCAAATACCCTTGTTTCAATCGAAAGACCCTAAACACATGATAAACTGTGTGGCACACGGTGATGGTGTCGGTGATAACACTCCCATGCCAAATAAATAGACAAAGATATGCTTACCCTCCCAAATTGAGACAGGGCTTCATGGGATCACGCAGGCCGTAAGCCAGGCTCACAAACACACTACTTGTCATATGGAAAAAAGACATAGCAAGGGGACAAACACAAATGTTATAGTATCAAAACTCAAACCATCAAATAGAAAAAATGTTAAACATGTTCAGCAGCAATGGGAAACAAATATAAAGGGGTCATATCCCTCTATTCAATGTGACTGTAGTAATCAACTTGCATCAATATACTGTGACACGTCGTTGTCAAACATGGAGGGGAAGTCGTATGGCCTAGGGCATGTTGCTGCTCATTGTATAACAGCTGGTAGTATCTACGATCAAGATTGACCGGAAGGAAAAACAAATCAGCAAAGTACAGGAGGTGTTTGTCGAGCAGATTAGTGCCCACACACTAAGGGGGTGATTCTGACCCTGGCGGTCGGTGATAAAGCGGCAGCCAACCCGCCAACAGGCTGGCGGTCCGAAAAATGGAATTCTGACCCTGGCGGGAACCGCCAACAGAGACCGCCACTTTAACACTCCGACCGCCACGGCGGGACAAACAAACAGCGCGGCGGTCACCGCCAACAGGCAGGCGGCAGACAATCTACCGCCCACCCTATCACAACTCACCAATCCGCCACCTTTTCCGGGGCGGGAGCCCCACCGATAAAAACACGGCGGAAACAGACTACGAACGGGAAAACGCTCACCTCTACGCACTCCACGAGGACGGAGGACAGCATGGAACCCGAATTGAACATCATACCTGCTCTCGTCTACCTGCTCATCTACCACGAGTACGAACTCCGCCGCAGACGTCAACGGTGAGTACTGCACCTACGACACACAGGAGGGGGGGAGGAGGAAAGGTTACGGGCACACACATATGCGACCCCCACCACCCCCCCAAGATGTACACACCAATGCAGAGCAACAAGTCACAGTGACACCACCCAAACACCCGTAAAAAATACAATCACATAACCAAATTGAGAATTAATATTTATGAACAAAATAGTCTCAGAAAATTATTTTTCAACCATCAAAACTTTCTTCTGATAAACAAATTATTTACACAGCAGTGGATAGCTGAAGCAAGTAGTCCTGCACATCTTACGAATCCATCATGTCCGTGGGCCAAAGTGTAGCGAAACAAGGGCAAAGCCCACACAGGAGACCTGAGTCCTTTGGAGAGAACACTGCAGGGGCATCTGGTGACAAAACTACAGGCACCTCAGGGGGAAGGGAAGGGGGGGGCACCACAGCCACATGAGTCCACGACGCCAGATCCACGAAGGGCCCACCATGCCCACTGTGCCATCCTGGGAGTGCAAAGCCACAGTCTCTCAAGTCTCTCCAGTGGGTGGGTTGCCCACTGTGCCATCCTGGGGAGTGCAAAGCCACAGTCTCTCAAGTCTCTCCAGTGGGTGGGTTGCCCACTGTGCCATCCTGGGGAGTGCAAAGCCACAGTCTCGCAAAGTCTCTACAGTGGGTGGATTGCCCACTGTGCCATCCTGGGGAGTGCAAAGCCACAGTCCATCAGGTGGATAAATGTCCCCACTGGGCAAGGAGGATGCATGGTGGGCAGAGTGAACCCTGAACAGTGCCTGACAGGAAGGGCCCAGCGGAGCGGTGCTTGACAGGAAGGGCCCAGCGGAGCGGTGCTTGAGACGGCGGGGCCCAGTGGAGCGGTGCTTGAGACGGCGGGGCCCAGCGGAGCGGTGCTTGAGATGAAGGGCCCAGCGGAGCGGTGCTTGACAGGAAGGGCCCAGCGGAGCGGTGCTTGTGATGAAGGGCCCAGCGGAGCGGTGCTTGACAGGAAGGGCCCAGCGGAGCGGTGCTTGAGACGGCGGGGCCCAGCGGAGCGGTGCTTGAGACGGCGGGGCCCAGCGGAGCGGTGCTTGACAGGAAGGGCCCAGCGGAGCGGTGCTTGTGATGAAGGGCCCAGCGGAGCGGTGCTTGACAGGAAGGGCCCAGCGGAGCGGTGCTTGAGACGGCGGGGCCCAGCGGAGCGGTGCTTGAGACGGCGGGGCCCAGCGGAGCGGTGCTTGACAGGAAGGGCCCAGCGGAGCGGTGCTTGACAGGAAGGGCCCAGCGGAGCGGTGCTTGTGATGAAGGGCCCAGCGGAGCGGTGCATGAGACGGCGGGGCCCAGCGGAGCGGTGCTTGAGACGGCGGGGCCCAGCGGAGCGGTGCTTGAGACGGCGGGGCCCGGCGGGGCCCAGCGGAGCGGTGCTTGACAGGAAGGGCCCAGCGGAGCGGTGCTTGTGATGAAGGGCCCAGCGGAGCGGTGCTTGAGACGGCGGGGCCCTGTTCAGCGGTGCTCTTCTGCACGGCGGGGCCCTGTTCAGCGGTGCTTGTCTTCACGGCGGGGCCCTCTTCAGCGGTGCTTGTCTTCACGGCGGGGCCCTCTTCAGCGGTGCTCTTCTGCACGGCGGGGCCCTGTTCAGCGGTGCTTGTCTTCACAGCGGGGCCCTCTTCAGCGGTGCTCTTCTGCACGGCGGGGCCCTCTTCAGCGGTGCTTGTCTTCACGGCGGGGCCCTCTTCAGCGGTGCTCTTCTGCACGGCGGGGCCCTGTTCAGCGGTGCTTGTCTTCACGGCGGGGCCCTGTTCAGCGGTGCTTGTCTTCACGGCGGGGCCCTCTTCAGCGGTGCTCTTCTGCACGGCGGGGCCCTGTTCAGCGGTGCTTGTCTTCACGGCGGGGCCCTCTTCAGCGGTGCTCTTCCAGTCAGTGTAGGGAGTCAGACCTGGCCTGGACAACCTGCTCACTCGCCCTCCGAACGTGCAGTGTCAGGCCCCTGCGGAGACGGAGTCCTGGGCCCTTTGGTGTCGTCCCTTGCAGGCGGGATGGGGCGTGTGGGGCCCTCCTGCTCCGCGCTCCTGCTGGCTGGCCTCTCCGCCCTGCTGCCCTTCCGCTCCTTAGATGGGGCTCTCGGGCCCTTGCCTCCCCTGGATGTTGTGGCAGGTGAAGTGGCCTGAGTCACCTCCTTGGGGGCAGCCGTCTCAGTCCGCTCACGGCGGCCCTTCACTTTCCGGGTCCTCTTGCCTGGGGGGGGGGCTGCCAGTCCCCTTGCTGCTCAGTGAAGTGTCACTGCCGCCAAAGGGTGGACTCCATATTCCATGCACCACTTGTACCTTGGAAGCTGGGCTGGTGGTGGCTGAGGTGTCTTTGGGACTTTTCCCAGATGGAGGGGGTGGGTCAGGGGAGGGAAAGAGGTCAACATTTGAGAGGTAATATTTCTTTGGACCAGGGTAAAGGGTAGGAGTAGTGGAGATAGAAGTGGAGGAATAGGGTGTGGTTGTAGGAGAGTCAGGTGTGCTGTCCTTGGGTGCAGGTGACTGAGACGTAGGCTGTCGTGAGGTGGTTGGCTGTTGTTTGGGTGTCTGCCTACGTTTATGTGTCTTGGAAGAGGGGGTGACAGACACAGTGGGAGAGGACACAGGGGACGTGTACATGGCAGTGGGGGTGGTGACTGCACGTGTGAGGACTGTAGTGGAGGGTGTGCTGGTGATGGAAGAACTGGCTGATGTTGGTGTGCATGCAGGTGTGAGTGTAGACGTCACAGGGAGGGAGGAGGGAGACGAGGAGGAGGGGGACACAGAGGTGGTAGTGAATGTTGATATGTCTGCAACTGGGTGTTGCTTGGGTGAATGCTTGTGTGTTCTGTGGTGCTTATGTTTGGATGAGCTGGCCTTGAGTGTTGAGGTGTGTGCAGGCTGGTCAGATGGTGTGGATGGGATAGGCTGAGGAACAGGAGACAGAGAAAGGCTGGAGGCAGTTAGAAGAGGGAGACTGGAGACAGGGACAATGGCTGCTGTCAGTGCTGAGGCCAGAGAAGTGAAAGCTCGTTGATGGGCAGCCTGACCCGAATGAATGCCCTCCAGGTAGGCATTGCTCTGTTGCACCTCCCTTTGCACCCCCTGGATGGCATTCAAAAGGGTAGTCTGCCCAACAATGAGGGTCCTCACGAGGTCAATGAGCTCCGCACTGAGGGCAGCAGGGGTAACAGAGGCAGGGGCTGAGGTGCCTGGGGCGAAGGAGACGCGCGCCTTCCTGGGCGAACGGGCACGGAGCGAAGACTGAGGGGCTGCTGGGAGGGCGGTGCTGGTGCGCTGGGTGGCAGCTGTACCTGTTGTTGCTGGGGGCACAGATGTTGCCGCCCACGCTAGGGAGCTCCCAAACGAGGACGTGTCCGTGTCGCTGGTGTCTCCACCGGCCCCCGTTGTGGTGCTCCCCTCGCCCTCCGGATCACTGGTGCCCTCGGTGTCTGTGTCAGTGCCCACCGGGGCCTGGTGACCTGCAGCTCCCTCGTGCTCCGACGCCAATTCTCCTCCGCCTGATGATGCTAATGCACAAGAAACAAAGAATAATGGTGGGGGGAGAAAGAAAACAAAGTTGAGTGCATGCCTTGTCAATAGCCTTGGCGGAGAGGACAGACACAGGTGCCTCATGCACTAAGCCGCGAACTTGGGGTACACTACTCTGTACTTCTGACTAGGCCAACAGGTCTAGGGACAACAGACGCGCTCATGGGTGATGTTGGACCATGGATAGCTGCACTTGGCACCCTACAGAGGTGGTGGGCGGGGGCACAGGGCCATGTCTAAGGGAGGGGACTACACTACAGAAAGCGCCCTGGCCTACTGTCACCCACAGCCCTCCTCCCCCACCCAGACGCCTCCACTGCGCGTATAGATAGGAGAATGTGCTGATACTCACCCCATTGTGTCTGCTGTGATGTCCTCAAGCGCCCATCCAAATCAGGGTAGGCCACCGCCAGGATCCGGGACATCAGGGGGGTCAGGGTACGACTGGCACCCCTCCTAGGTCGGGAGGCCATCCCCAGCAGTGACTCGGCGGTCTTTCGGGTTCCGCGGCGGATGTCCTCCCACCTCTTCCGACAGTGGGTGCCCCGTCTGGTGTAGACCCCCAGGGCCCGGACTTCCTTGGCGATGGCACGCCAAATATCGATTTTCTGATGGGCGCTCACCTGTTTGACATGTACAGGGTGGGAAAGAGAAAACGTCACATTTCTGCATGTTTGGAGTACATGCCCCCCCTCCCCACCCTTGCCATGTGGCCCATACTCTCATCAGTCGTGCGTTGCATTCCTCATTTTCTCCCCACCCCACCAACTGACAGCCACCCCACTCCACACAGGCATTACCCATTCAATGTGCACTCAGTGTACTCACCTGTTGGTCTGGAGGACCGTAGAGTAGCGCATACTGGGGGAGGACCCCGTCCACGAGTTTCTCCAACTCTTCAGACGTGAAGGCAGGGGCCCTTTCCCCAGTCGCAGCAGCCATTGTCACTTCCATACCGAGTTCACAGCAGCACTTGCAGTATAGGTCCTCTCCTGTGGATGATCAGGTCTTGAGTGATTAAGCAGATAGAAAATGGCGGTCACGCCCACGGCGGTGCGTACCGCGACCGCCGGCGCACATCGTCATTGGCTCCTGAATCCCATAGGGTTCAATGTTAACCAATGCGACTTCGTACAGCGGTCTTCGACCGCCTACCGCCACTGTGTGCCACGCCAGCGCATTGACCTCACATCCCATTGTCCCAGTTTAGAGGTCAGGCAGCTGCCATTTCAAGGGCCCACATGGCTTAAATTCTACTGCGTCACACAGGCCTAGGCTTTGCATTTGCACACATACAAACATAGCAGTCAAAACATTTTCGTGTACTGTGCAAGCTGTGTTGTACGTACCTGTGAGTTGATTGACTCAGTGCTCCATGTTGTCCTTCCTAAGCACCGTCCGCAGGGACTTGCGAGGAGAAGGAGGAATCCTCCCGTGTACCGGCCGCTGGTTGACCTATCGACAATGGAAGAACGCCATATAATACTCCGATACCGACTTGACCGAGCCACTATACATGAACTGTGTGCCCAGCTGGAGCCAGACCTGATGTCACCCATCCGCCAACCCACAGGAATTCCCCCTCTAGTGCAGGTTCTATCAGTCCTCCATTTCTTTGCAATTGGCTCATTCCAGACAACAGTGGCCATGTCATCTGGAATGTCTCAGCCTATGTTTTCAAAGATTCTGTCCAGAGTGTTGTCTGCCCTGATGAAACTCATGAGGAGCTACATCATATTCCCAGAAGAGGCTGATTTGGCCACAGTGAAGGGTGATTTCTATGCCCTTGGACATATCCCCAACATCATTGGTGCCATTGATGGGACCCATGTGGCATTAGTACCCCCAAATGACGATGAACAGGTGTACAGAAATAGGAACAATTACCATTCTATGAATGTGCAGGTTGTCTGTTTGGCAGACCAGTACATCTCCCATGTAAATGCCAGGTTCCCTGGGTCAGTGCATGACGCGTATGTTATGCGTAATAGCAGCGTCCCCTATGTGATGGAACAGCTACAGAGACAGCGTGTGTGGCTAATCGGTGACTCTGGTTACCCCAACCTGCCGTGGCTATTGACCCCAGTGAGGAATCCCAGGACCAGGGCAGAGGAACGGTACAATGAGGCCCATGGGCGTACTAGGAGGGTCATTGAAAGGACCTTCGGCCTCCTGAAGGCCAGGTTCAGGTGCCTGCATATGACAGGTGGATCCCTAATGTACTCACCAAAGAAGGTGTGCCACATCATCGTGGCCTGCTGTATGCTTCACAACCTGGCTTTGCGACGCCAGGTGCCTTTCCTGCAGGAGGATGGTCCAGATGGTGGTGTCGTAGAAGCTGTGGAGCCTGTGGAGAGTGAAGAGGAGGAAGACGACGGTGAGGAAACAGACAACAGGGAAGCTGTCATACAACAGTATTTTCAGTAGCACACAGGTAAGGTTCAGCCACGCCATTTCCCAGTTACTAAGAGCCTCATGCATCTCAACTTTATGTATTTCCCCCCAGCTCTTTTAAATAACATATTCTTTTTCCCTTCCCTTCTCAGTGCTTAATGACTCATAGCCCGACTTCTGCTTGGTTTGGCCATGTACTACAGCGTATTGACATTGGTATGTTGTCATCACTAACTGACATCACATATTGTGAACTGTTATGTGTTGTATGATTTTTTGAGAATACAGCATGACTCCAAATGGTTTTCTGTGCAATAATTGTTTTATTTTGTGTGCTTAGATAATGGTACATTATATGAAGACGGTGATGGGTGGGGGTGGAGTAATGTCCATGGCAGAGTCCAGTTCTCAGTCTGACAGGTCTATTGTCCATATGCCTGTGGAAGGATGGAGCAGGGGCTGTTTGAGTTTGGACAGGGTGGCAATGTGGGACAGTGGGATGACTTCTGGGGGTATCTCATGCTGGCGGTGGTCTTGGCATGCTACTCTGGTTTTTTTTGGGGTCTTAGGCTCCTCTTGCGGGGTGGTTGTTCTTCAGCAGGAGGTGGGGTTCTTGTGGCCTGTCGTTGTGTGTGGGCCTCCTGTCCACTAGCGCCGGCGGAGGTGGTAGGCTGTTCCTGGCTAGTGACAGTGGCCCTGTGTGGTGCCACATGGTCCCGCAACGTGTCTTCTATCCTGTTGAGGGCCTGGACCATGCTCCCCATGGTGGTAGCGATGGTGGTGAGTTGGTTGCTGAACCCCATGTAGCGTTCTTCCTGCTGTGCCTGTATCTCGGTGAACCTGGCCAGTACCGTCGCCATCGTCTCTTGGGAGTGGTGGTATGCTCCCATGATGGTAGTGAGGGCCTCTTGGAGAGTGGGTTCCCTGGGCCTCTCCTCCCCCCCCTGTCGCACGGCAGCCCTCCGAGTTGCCCTGTTTGCCTGGGCCTCTGTCCCCTGGACGGTGTGCCCACTCCCACTGCCCCCAGGTCCCTGTTGTTGTTGGGGTGTTGGGTTAGCCTGGGTGCCCTGTAGTGGCAGACACACCGCTGCTTGACCTGTCCTAGAGACAGAGGCATGGGCCCGCTGGGTGGGAGCTGTGCTGTTGTTCCCAGGGGGGTTTGGGTCTGCTGTGGCCTGTGTCTGTGTTTGGGGAACCCACTGCCCAGAGGTCCCCGATGGTCCGGGCTGGTCATCAGGTTCCAGGTCGACAGAGCTGCTGTCCTCACTGGGGGCCTGTTCCGGGGGTGGGATGGACATTTGAGGACCCTCCAGACCGGTGTGTTGGCGTTTGGGTCCTGCATGGGGTGAGAGAGTATGGTTATTGTTTCTGTGTGTGAAAAAGCGTGCGATTTATGGGTGCCCTTGTCCTCCAGTGCAGGCATTCCCTTGTGGGTGGTGTTGTGAGGGTGGTTTGTGGGGGGGATGGGTATGTGCAGTGGTCATGCTTAGGTAATGGGTGTCCAATGTTTGTGGTGGCATGCAAGGGTTGGTGAGGGGTTGGGTGGGTTGTGCTAGGGAAACATTCTCAGGGATGATGTGTGATGGTGGGTTGGGGGTGAGGGTGGGGGTGTGGGTTGCCATGCTGGTGGGGTGGGGGGGTGAAGTATATGAGATAGGACTTACCAGAGTCCATTCCTCCGGGTACTCCAGCGAGGTCCTCAGGATGCAGGATGTTTAATACTTCTTGCTCCCATGCTGTGAATTCTGGTGGGGGGTCCTCAGCCGGTCTTCTGCACCGCGATGTTGTGTCGCGACACCATCGAGCGCACCTTCCCCCCGTAGGTCGTTCCATCGTTTGCGGATGTCGTCCCTATTTCTGGGATGCTGTCCCACCGCGTTGACCCTGTCCACGATCCGCTGCCATAGCTCCGCCTTCCTTGCTATGGTGGTGTGCTGCACCTGTGAGCCGAAGAGCTGGGGTTCCACTCTTAGGATTTCCTCCACCATCACCCTGAGTTCTTGGTCCGTAAAGCGTGGGTGCCTTTGTGGTGCCATGGGGTGGTGTGGATGAGGTGTGGGGTGGTGTATGTGGTGATGAGTGTGTTGGTGTGTGGTGCTTTGTGCTACTATGTGGTGTGTGTGATGTTGTAGTGTGCCTCTCTGTGTCTGGCTCTCTATTCTCTGATGTGTCTCTCTCTCCTTCGTCTCTGATTTTTGGTAGTAGGGGTTTGTGGGTGATGTGGGTGTGTGTTTTATATTGTATTGGATGTGTGGGAGTGTTGTTTGTATGTGTATCAGGTGTGTGTATTTCAAATTGTCCAATGTGGCAGTGTTTTGTTAAGGTGTGTGTATTTTGACCGCGGCGGTGTGTACCGCCAATAGACTACCGCGTTTGAAAGACCGCCGCGTGGATTTGTGGATCGTAATGGCATGGGCGTATTTCTGTTGGCGTGGCGGTGGAGGTTTGGTCATCTCCAGTTTATCGCTGGCCGCTGATGTGGCGGACTGCAATGGAGGTCGGATTTTTGGAGGTTTGGCAGTTGTGGGTCAGAATGACCGTGGCGGCTGACCGCGGCCGCGGCGGTATTGTGGCGGTCTTCTGACCGGCGGTAAGCGGCTTTTACCGCCGAGGTCAGAATGACCCCCTAAGTAACTTAGCACCCAACCTTTACCAGGTAAAGGTTAGACATATAGGTGACTTATAAGTGACTTAAGTGCAGTGTAAAATGGCTGTGAAATAACGTGGACGTTATTTCACTCAGGCTGCACTGGCAGGCCTGTGTAAGAATTGTCAGATCTCCCTATGGGTGGCACAAGAAATGCTGCAGCCCATAGGGATCTCCTGGAACCCCAATACCCTGGGTACCTCAGTACCATATACTAGGGAATTATAAGGGTGTTCCAGTATGCCAATGTAAATTGGTGAAATTGGTCACTAGCCTGTTAGTGACAATTTTGAAAGAAATGAGAGAGCATAACCACTGAGGTTCTGGTTAGCAGAGCCTCAGTGAGACAGTTAGGCATCACACAGGGAACACATACATATACGTCACAAACTTATGAGCACTGGGGTCCTGGCTAGCAGGGTCCCAGTGACACATAACAAACATACTGAAAACATACTACTAATCCAGCAAACATTTATCTCAAAGCTGACCTAAAAAATCTAAACAACATATATCGGAAACAAATATGGGAATACAAGCATCAGGAAAACCATGATTTGTGGGCATAGGCCCTATTCTTAAGTAAAAAATCAAGGGCCGTATTTATACTCTGGTTGCGCCGAATTTGCGTCGTTTTTTTCGACGCAAATTCGACGCTAAACTAACGCCAACTAACGCCATATTTATACTATGGCGTTAGACGCTTCGGGCGCCAAAGTGCCCGGAGTGGGCGTCATTTTTTAGCGTGAACCCCTTCCTTGCGTTAATGATATGCAAGGGAGGCGTTCCCGTCTTAAAAAATGACTCCCAGGCCTTTACGTGGTATTTATACTCCCGGGCAAAAATGACGCCCGGGAGTGGGCGTGGCCAAAAACGGCGCATTTGCGCCGCTTTTTAACGCCTGGGTCAGGCATAGCGTTAAGGGACAAGTGGGCTCAAAATGAGCCCAGAGTGCCCTCCCCTGCCCCCAGGGACCCCCCCTGCCACCCTTGCCCACCCCAGGAGGACACCCAAGGACGGAGGGACCCACCCCAGGGACATTCAGGTAAGTTCAGGTAAGTATTTTTTTTGTTTTTTTTAATAATTTTTTTTGGCATAGGGGGGCCTGATTTGTGCCCCCCTACATGCCACTATGCCCAATGACCATGCCCAGGGGACATAAGTCCCCTGGGCATGGCCATTGGGCAAGGGGGCATGACTCCTATCTTTACAATGATAGGAGTCATGTTGATGGGGGATGGGCGTCGTTAAAAAATGGCGCAAGTCGGGTTAAGACGATTTTTTTGCCTCAACCTGACTTGCCCCATTTTAAGACGCCCTAACGTCATTTTTGCCCAACGCCGGCGCTGCCTGGTCTACGTGGTTTTTTTCCACGTACACCAAGCAGCGCCGGTCTGCTTGCGCCGGCTAACGCCATTCCATAAATACGGCGCCCGCATGGCGCTTCAGAATGGCGTTAGACGGCGCTAAATTTTTTTACGCTAAACTGCGTTAGCGCAGTTTTGCGTCAAAAAGTATAAATATGGCCCCAAATACGCAGGGTTTTTGGAAAATGGTGAATGTCCTGAATAAAGCCCCGATGACCCTGACCAGCTCTAATATCTCGGAAGCCGTCTGGTTTGATTACCTAAGTCAACTTTTTGGTGAACAAAAGAGAGCCAGCAAAATTTAGAAGAGGAAGCAAAAAAGTTAAGCCTAAAAAGAGTAAAATTAAAACCCCTCATACACCAAAAGGAAACCAAAGAAATAATATTTACAATGGCTGTAATTATGAGCTCAATAAAAACCAGCAGAACTGGGTGAGCTCCTGGTCCAAATGGGATTCCAAATGCCTTGTTTAAACAGAATCCTGCCTTTTGGGGTGAGAAACTGGCTTTGACTTTCAACCATTGTATGGCGCTAGGAAGTATTCCAAAATCTTGGAGGGGGGCGATAGTTCATCCAATATTCAAAGGTGGTAATAAATCACAAACTGAGAGTTATTGATTAATTACCTTAACAGATGTAGAAGCTAAATATTACGCAGGGATCTTGCTGGAGCATTTTCGTAGGTGGGCAATTGAAAATAGCATAATTCCCTCCAATCAGACAGGTTTTGTGAAGGGCCTGGGTACTACCGCAAACATTTTAACTCTATCCTTGATTATTGATAAGTTTAAACAAAAAAATCAACCCTTGTATCTGTGTTTTGTAGATTTTAAATCAGCCTTTGACCTGGAACAGCGACCTCTCCAATGGGAGAAATTAGTCTCCTGGGGGATACCGGAGAATCTGTTAAAGGCAATTGAACAGCTATACACAGATACATGGGTAAGAATTAAAATAGGGGATGGATCTTTCCTTTCAAGGGAAATAAAACAAAACAAGGACTGAAACAGGGCTGTGTGCTGGCACCATATCTTTTCAATCTCTTTTTATCATACTTGTGAGAAAGTGCCTATTTCT
This sequence comes from Pleurodeles waltl, assembly GCF_031143425.1. NCBI lineage: Eukaryota > Metazoa > Chordata > Amphibia > Caudata > Salamandridae > Pleurodeles > Pleurodeles waltl. The sequence continues at coordinate 933,737,585 of NC_090444.1, forward strand.
AGCCTTGTTACCCCCACTTTTGGCCTGTTTGTGAGTGTATGTCAGGGTGTTTTCACTGTCTCACTGGGATCCTGCTAGCCAGGGCCCAGTGCTCATAGTGAAAACCCTATGTTTTCAGTATGTTTGTTATGTGTCACTGGGACCCTGCTAGTCAGGACCCCAGTGCTCATAAGTTTGTGACCTATATGTATGTGTTCCCCGTGTGATGCCTAACTGTCTCACTGAGGCTCTGCTAACCAGAACCTCAGTGGTTATGCTCTCTCTGTACAAATTGTCACTAACAGGCTAGTGACCAATTTCACCAATTCACATTGGCATACTGGAACACCCTTATAATTCCCTAGTATATGGTACTGAGGTACCCAGGGTATTGGGGTTCCAGGAGATCCCTATGGGCTGCAGCATTTCTTTTGCCACCCATAGGGAGCTCTGACAATTCTTACACAGGCCTGCCACTGCAGCCTGAGTGAAATAACGTCCACGTTATTTCACAGCCATTTTACACTGCACTTAAGTAACTTATAAGTCACCTATATGTCTAACCTTTACCTGGTAAAGGTTGGGTGCTAAGTTACTTAGTGTGTGGGCACCCTGGCACTAGCCAAGGTGCCCCCACATTGTTCAGGGCCAATTCCTCGGACTTTGTGAGTGCGGGGACACCATTACAAGCGTGCACTACATATAGGTCACTACCTATGTGTAGCTTCACAATGGTAACTCCGAATATGGCCATGTAACATGTCTAAGATCATGGAATTGCCCCACCAATGCCATCCTGGTATTGGGGAGACAATCCCATGATTCCCCGGGTCTGTAGCTCAGACCCGGGTACTGCCAAACTGCCTTTCCCGGGGTTTCACTGCAGCTGCTGCCAACCCCTCAGACAGGTTTCTGCCCTCCTGGGGTCCAGCCAGGCTTGGCCCAGGAAGGCAGAACAAAGGACTTCCTCAGAGAGGGTGTTACACCCTCTCCCTTTGGAATAAGGTGTCAGGGCTGGGGAGGAGTAGCCTCCCCCAGCCTCTGGAAATGCTTTGATGGGCACAGATGGTGCCCATCTCTGCATAAACCAGTCTACACCGGTTCAGGGATCCCTCAGCCCTGCTCTGGCGTGAAACTGGACAAAAGGAAAGGGGAGTGACCACTCCCCTGACCTGCACCTCCCCTGAGAGGTGCCCAGAGCTCCTCCTGTGTGCTCCAGACCTCTGCCATCTTGGAAACAGAGGTGCTGCTGGCACACTGGACTGCTCTGAGTGGTCAGGGCCAACAGGTGACGTCAGAGACTCCTTCTGATAGGCTCCTTCAGGTGTTGCTAGCCTATCCTCTCTCCTAAGTAGCCAAACCTCCTTTTCTGGCTATTTGGGGTCTCTGCTTTGGGGAATTCCTTAGATAACGAATGCAAGAGCTCATCAGAGTTCCTCTGCATCTCTCTCTTCACCTTCTGCCAAGGAATCGACTGCTGACCGCGCTGGAAGCCTGCAAAACTGCAACAAAGTAGCAAAGACGACTACTGCGACATTGTAACGCTGATCCTGCCGTCTTCTCAACTGTTTTCCTGGTGGTGCATGCTGTGGGGGTAGCCTGCCTCCTCTCTGCACTAGAAGCTCCGAAGAAATCTCCCGTGGGTCGACGGAATTTCCCCCTGCAACCGCAGGCACCAAAGAACTGCATCACCGGTCCTCTGGGTCTCCTCTCAGCACGACGAGCGAGGTCCCTTGAACTCAGCACCTCTGTCCAAGTGACTCACACAGTCCAGTGACTCTTCAGTCCAAGTTTGGTGGAGGTAAGTCCTTGCCTCCCCACGCCAGACTGCATTGCTGGGAACCGCGTGTTTTGCAGCTACTCCGGCTCCTGTGCACTCACCGAGGATTTCCTTCGTGCACAGCCAAGCCTGGGTACCCGGCACTCTAACCTGCATTGCACGACCTCCTGAGTTGTCCTCCGGCGGCGTGGGACTCTCTTGTGCAACTTCGGGTGAGCACCTATTCACTCCACTTCGTAGTGCCTGTTCCGGCACTTCTGCGGGTGCTGCTTGCTTCTGAGTGGGCTCCTTCTCTTGCTGAACGCCCCCTCTGTCCTCTCACGCAATTGGTGACATCCTGGTCCCTCCTGGGCCACAGCAGCATCCAGAAACCCTAACTGCAACCCTTGCAGCTAGCAAGGCTTGTTTGCGGTCTTTCTGCGGGAAAATACTTCTGCACGACTCTTCACGACGTGGGACATCCATCCTGCAAAGGGGAAGTTTCTAGCCCTTGTCGTTCATGCAGAATCCTCAGCTTCTACCATCCGGTGGCAGCTTCTTTGCACCCACAGCTGGCATTTCCTGGGCATCTGCCCACTCCCGACTTGATTGTGACTTTTGGACTTGGTCCCCTTGTTTCACAGGTACTCTCGTCGGGAAATCCATTGTTGTTGCATTGCTGGTGTTGGTCTTTCCTGCAGAATTCCCCTATCACGACTTCTGTGCTCTTTGGGGAACTTAGGTGCACTTTTCACCCACTTTTCAGGGTCTTGGGGTGTGCTATTTTTCTAACCCTCACTGTTTTCTTACAGTCCCAGCGACCCTCTACGAGGTCACATAGGTTTGGGGTCCATTCGTGGTTCGCATTCCACTTCTAGAGTATATGGTTTGTGTTGCCCCTATCCCTATGTGCCCCCATTGCATTCTATTGTGACTATACATTGTTTGAACTGTTTTCTATTGCTATTACTGCATATTTTGGTATTGTGTACATATATCTTGTATATATTTGCTATCCTCATACTGAGGGTACTCACTGAGATACTTTGACATATTGTCATAAAAATAAACTACCTTTATTTTTAGTATATCTGTGTATTCTGTTTTCTTATGATATTGTGCATATGACACTAGTGGTACTGTAGGAGCTTCACTCGTCTCCTAGTTCAGCCTAAGCTGCTCTGCTAAGCTACCTTTTCTATCAGCCTAAGCTGCTAGACACCCCTCTACACTAATAAGGGATACCTGGGCCTGGTGCAAGGTGTAAGTACCCCTTGGTACTCACTACAAGCCAGTCCAGCCTCCTACATTGGTTGTGCAGCGGTGGGATAAGTACTTTGCAACTACTTACCACTTTTGTCATTGTACTTTTCATAAGAGAAAAATATACAAAACAAGTTCAGTGTATGTACACCTAACCAAAACGTTTTGCTTTTCTTCTCTCACTTCTTTTCTAAGAGCTGAAAAGTACCTCTAAAACTTTCAAAAAGTTCTTTAAAAGTTTTTAAAGTTTTTTTTCCTGTTCTTTAAAAAGTTCTAAAAACTTTTTCTTTCTTTTTCTATCCCTTAAACACGTTCTATAATGTCTGGGACAGGCCAAACTGTTGATCTGTCCAAGACTGCTTATGGTCACCTTAGCTGGAAGGCAGCAAGGAGTCTCTGTGTAGAAAGAGGTTTAGGGGTAGGGAAGAATCCCTCTAGAGAACTATTAGTTAACATGCTAGTTGAACAAGACAAGACTTTTGTTGGTACTTCTGGTGAGAAATTAGCTGATGGTTCCCACTCAGATTCTGGGGCACCCCTAGCAAAAGAGTTGGGAGGGAATCTTTCCAACCTGCCCCTTAGCAAGCCACCTAGCATAGCTGGTACTGATGTGAATTCACATCACAGTAAGAGTGTTGCTTCACATCACAGTAATAGTGTCGTTTCTCATCACAGTAGAAGTGTCACTTCTGTAGGCCAGAATGTTAGTGTTTCATCTGTTAGGGCCAGGTCTCCTTCTGTTCATTCTCACCATTCTTCTGTTTCAAGACATGCCCTACCCACCCACCCTGATGACAGAGTGTTAGAAGGGGAGCTCAATAGATTGAGAGTGGAACAATCCAGGCTGAAGCTCAAGAAGCAACAGCTGGATTTAGATAGGCAGTCCTTGGAAATAGAAAGACAAAGACAGAAATTGGGTTTAGAAACCCATGGTGGCAGCAGCAGTATTCCAAATAGTCATCCTGCAAAAGAGCATGATTCTAGGAATCTGCACAAGATAGTTCCCCCTTACAAGGAGGGGGATGACATTAAAAAGTGGTTTGCTGCACTTGAGAGGGCCTGTGTTGTACAGGAGGTCCCTCAAAGGCAGTGGGCTGCTATCCTATGGCTATCTTTCAGTGGAAAGGGTAGGGATAGGCTCCTTACTGTTAAGGAAAGTGATGCCAATAATTTTGCAGTTCTTAAGAATGCACTCCTAGATGGTTATGGCTTCACCACTGAACAGTACAGGATGAAGTTCAGAGAAAGCAAAAAGGAGTCTTCACAAGACTGGGTAGACTTTGTTGACCATTCAGTGAAGGCCTTGGAGGGGTGGTTACATGGCAGAAAAGTTTCTGACTATGAAAGCCTATATAACATAACCCTGAGAGAGCATATACTTAATAATTGTGTGTCTGATTTGTTGCACCAGTATCTAGTGGACTCAGATCTGACCTCTCCCCAAGAATTGGGAAAGAAGGCAGACAAATGGGTCAGAACAAGAGTGAACCGAAAAGTTCATACAGGTGGTGACAATGATGGCAAGAAGAAAGATGGTGAGAAATCTCAAGATAAGCATGGGGATAAGGGTAAAACCAAAGATCCTTCTTCTAATCTTAAACACTCTTCAGGGGGTGGGGATAAAACAAATTCTTCCTCTTCTTCTCAACCTACACAAATTAAAAAGCCTTGGTGCTTTGTGTGTAAAAACAGAGGCCATAGGCCAGGGGATAAGTCCTGTCCAGGTAAACCCCCTGAGCCTACCACCACTAATACATCAAGCTCTAGTGCCCCTAGCAGTAGTGGTACTAGTGGTGGGACTGCTGGCAACAGTCAAGCAAAGGGTGTAGTTGGGTTCACTTATGGGTCCATCATAGAAACTGGGGTAGTCAGTCCCAAGACAGTTTATGTCACACCTAGTGGCATTGGCCTTGCCACACTGGCTGCTTGTCCCCTTACAATGGATAAGTACAGGCAGACAGTTTCAATAAATGGTGTTGAGGCCTTGGCCTACAGGGGCACAGGTGCCAGCATCACTTTGGTGACTGAAAACCTAGTGGCTCCTGAACAACACATCATTGGACAACAGTATAAAATTATTGATGTCCATAACTCCACTAAGTTTCTTCCCTTAGCTATAATTCAGTTTAGTTGGGGTGGAGTTACTGGCCCTAAGCAGGTGGTGGGATCACCTAGCTTACCTGTAGACTGTCTCTTAGGTAATGACCTAGAGGCCTCAGGTTGGGCTGATGTAGAGTTTTATGCCCATGCAGCCATGCTGGGCATCCCAGAGGAATTGTTCCCTCTCATTTCTACTGAAATGAAAAAGCAAAGGAGAGAAGGCCTGAAAACTCAGAATCCCTCTCCATCAACAGGTAAAAAGGGTATCACAGTATCCCCTAACCACTCTGCCATTCAGGATACCATTCCTGTGGTGGGAGAAACCTCTCCTGGGGTGGCACCTGTCCCAAGGGAATCATCAGCTGGCATAGCTGTACTCCCTGAGGTGGAAGTACCTCTCTGTGGGATAACTAACATTGGTGAGAAAAAGAGCACCATTTTAGTTAACATGGAGCATCCTTCCAACCCTCCCAGAGAAACTTTAGTGCAGAAACCCTGCACTGCCTCACAACACTTAGGACAGCAGCCCTGCCCTAGTGTGGAGCTCATAGGACAGCATCCCTGCCCTGCTCCAAATCAAGAGAAACAGCATCCCTGTTCTCTCTTCCAGCCATATGGACAAAAAATTTGCCCAGCTATGGCTTTACTGAGACAGCATCTCTGTCTGGCATTTTCATCACTACAAATAGGTTCAGTGGACAATTCCCACTGCTCTAAACTAAAACTTACTGATAAAAACTCTGAAAATACATCTTCACATTGTTGCTTAGCTAAAAAACTTCAAACAGGGTGGTTTACATCCCCACAGGGAAGTAACCATATAGTGGATGATATAGGGAGTAACCAGTCTATTGCAGAGCTAGTCTCTACTTATCACCACTTAGACAATAAAGTCTCAACTGGCCAAGGTTAGCCTTATTGTCCTTCGTTTGGGGGGGGGGGTTGTGTGAGAAAGTAGCCTCTTTCTAGCCTTGTTACCCCCACTTTTGGCCTGTTTGTGAGTGTATGTCAGGGTGTTTTCACTGTCTCACTGGGATCCTGCTAGCCAGGGCCCAGTGCTCATAGTGAAAACCCTATGTTTTCAGTATGTTTGTTATGTGTCACTGGGACCCTGCTAGTCAGGACCCCAGTGCTCATAAGTTTGTGACCTATATGTATGTGTTCCCTGTGTGATGCCTAACTGTCTCACTGAGGCTCTGCTAACCAGAACCTCAGTGGTTATGCTCTCTCTGTACAAATTGTCACTAACAGGCTAGTGACCAATTTCACCAATTCACATTGGCATACTGGAACACCCTTATAATTCCCTAGTATATGGTACTGAGGTACCCAGGGTCTTGGGGTTCCAGGAGATCCCTATGGGCTGCAGCATTTCTTTTGCCACCCATAGGGAGCTCTGACAATTCTTACACAGGCCTGCCACTGCAGCCTGAGTGAAATAACGTCCACGTTATTTCACAGCCATTTTACACTGCACTTAAGTAACTTATAAGTCACCTATATGTCTAACCTTTACCTGGTAAAGGTTGGGTGCTAAGTTACTTAGTGTGTGGGCACCCTGGCACTAGCCAAGGTGCCCCCACATTGTTCAGGGCCAATTCCCCGGACTTGGTGAGTGCGGGGATACCATTACAAGCGTGCACTACATACAGGTCACTACCTATGTGTAGCTTCACAATGGTAACTCCGAATATGGCCATGTAACATGTCTAAGATCATGGAATTGCCCCACCAATGCCATCCTGGTATTGGGGAGACAATCCCATGAGTCCCCGGGTCTCTAGCACAGACCCGGGTACTGCCAAACTGCCTTTCCCAGGGTTTCACTGCAGCTGCTGCTGCTGCCAACCCCTCAGACAGGCTTCTGCCCTCCTGGGGTCCAGCCAGGCTTGGCCCAGGAAGGCAGAACAAATGACTTCCTCAGAGAGAGGGTGTTACACCCTCTCCCTTTGGAATAAGGTGTCAGGGCTGGGGAGGAGTAGCCTCCCCCAGCCTCTGGAAATGCTTTGATGGGCACAGATGGTGCCCATCTCTGCATAAGCCAGTCTACACCGGTTCAGGGATCCCTCAGCCCTGCTCTGGCGCGAAACTGGACAAAGGAAAGGGGAGTGACCACTCCCCTGACCTGCACCTCCCCTGGGTGGTGCCCAGAGGTCCTCCAGTGTGCTCCAGACCTCTGCCATCTTGGAAACAGAGGTGCTGCTGGCACACTGGACTGCTCTGAGTGGCCAGGGCCAGCAGGTGACGTCAGAGACTCCTTCTGATAGGCTCCTTCAGGTGTTGCTAGCCTATCCTCTCTCCTAAGTAGCCAAACCTCCTTTTCTGGCTATTTAGGGTCTCTGCTTTGGGGAATTCCTTAGATAACGAATGCAAGAGCTCATCAGAGTTCCTCTGCATCTCTCTCTTCACCTTCTGCCAAGGAATTGACTGCTGACTGTGCTGGAAGCCTGCAAAACTGCAACAAAGTAGCAAAGACGACTACTGCGACATTGTAACGTTGATCCTGCCGCCTTCTCGACTGTTTTCCTGGTGGTGCATGCTGTGGGGGTAGCCTGCCTCCTCTCTGCACTAGAAGCTCCGAAGAAATATCCCATGGGTCGACGGAATCTTCCCCCTGCAACCGCAGGCACCAAAGAACTGCATCACTGGTCCTCTGGGTCTCCTCTCAGCACAACGAGCGAGGTCCCTTGAACTCTGCAACTCTGTCCAAGTGACTCCCACAGTCCAGTGACTCTTCAGTCCAAGTTTGGTGGAGGTAAGTCCTTGCCTCCCCACGCCAGACTGCATTGCTGGGAACTGCGTGTTTTGCAGCTACTCCGGCTCCTGTGCTCTCACCGAGGATTTCCTTTGTGCACAGCCAAGCCTGGGTCCCCGGCACTCTAACCTGCATTGCACGACCTCCTGAGTTGTCCTCCGGCAGCATGGGACTCTCTTGTGCAACTTCAGGTGAGCACCGATTCACTCCACTTTGTAGTGCCTGTTCTGGCACTTCTGTGGGAGCTGCTTGCTTCTGAGTGGGCTTCTTCTCTTGTTGAACACCCCCTCTGTCCCCTCACACAATTGGTGACATCCTGGTCCCTCCTGGGCCACAGCAGCATCCAAAAACCCTAACTGCGACCCTTGCAGCTAGCAAGGCTTGTTTGTGGTATTTCTGTGGGAAAACACTTCTGCACGACTCTTCACGACGTGGGACATCCATCCTCCAAAGGGAAAGTTTCTAGCCCTTGTCGTTCATGCAGAATCCTCAGCTTCTACCATCTGGTGGCAGCTTCTTTGCACCCACAGCTGGCATTTCCTGGGCATCTGCCCACTCCCGACTTTATCGTGACTTTTGGACTTGGTCCCCTTGTTTCACAGGTACTCTCATCGGGAAATCCATCGTTGTTGCATTGCTGGTGTTGGTCTTTCCTGCAGAATTCCCCTATCACGACTTCTGTGCTCTTTGGGGAACTTAGGTGCACTTTGCACCCACTTTTCAGGGTCTTGGGGTGGGCTATTTTTCTAACCCTCACTGTTTTCTTACAGTCCCAGCGACCCTCTACGAGGTCACATAGGTTTGGGGTCCATTTGTGGTTCGCATTCCACTTCTAGAGTATATGGTTTGTGTTGCCCCTATCCCTATGTGCCCCCATTGCATTCTATTGTGACTATACATTGTTTGCACTGTTTTCTATTGCTATTACTGCATATTTTGGTATTGTGTACATATATCTTGTGTATATTTGCTATCCTCATACTGAGGGTACTCACTGAGATACTTTGGCATATTGTCATAAAAATAAACTACCTTTATTTTTAGTATATCTGTGTATTGTGTTTTCTTATGATATTGTGCATATGACACTAGTGGTACTGTAGGAGCTTCAATCGTCTCCTAGTTCGGCCTAAGCTGCTCTGCTAAGCTACCTTTTCTATCAGCCTAAGCTGCTAGACACCACTCTACACTAATAAGGGATACCTGGGCCTGGTGCAAGGTGTAAGTACCCCTTGGTACTCACTACAAGCCAGTCCAGCCTCCTACAGATGGATATAGACATTATTTAGCAGGGGTAGGCTGGAATGTTCCTTATTCCACCCATCTAGCTTTACTAGCAGGAAATCTGTGTTTTCCTCATATAATCGAGTACATAATATGTTTAATCCTGCTGAGATAACAATTTCTAATCCCCCCTTTGGATGTCCGTACCTTTTCTCCTTTATTGCTGGGGAAATAAATCCATATATCCATCAAATGAAAAAGGGTCAGTTGCCCAGGTCTCCTGGAGAGGAGTAATTTGAAATTTCATTAGTAGGCTTGATAGACCTTTTTGTTTGGTATTTGATCTACCCCATTTATATTCCAGGAGCAAACTTGGAGAGGGTTTTCATGCACAATTGTCAACTCATTGTGCACCCTACTACTCATAAGTCAATGAGGTTGTTCTAGGTGGATTATTTCCGATATCCATGCTAAATCTAGGTTTGGTAAGCATGAATTGGATATGATACGTCCTAAGGGGAAATCTTCCATTCTTCCACTTGCCGATCTAAGAACAGAGAAATGTTTAACCAGCTCTTTTGGCTTTGATTGTTTAGGCGAATTAATCTGTTCCCCTAGCGGGTCAAGATAGCCTACTTGTTTGGGTATACGGAAATTAATTCCCCATTTTAAGAAGGAGCGTTTTTCTTCTTATTAAATGCGATGACCTCCAGGTTACCATGGTTAATTTGTTTAGACCTCTTTCATTTGTATTTTCCCTAGGTAAAAACTCTATGGAGACAATATCCGTAGATTTTATATCTTTTATTGCAGGAATAGCTTGCAATAGTTTTACTATATTTCCTCTATTTAAGATATCAAATCGTCCCCTAGATTGATATTGTGGTTCCAATATTAGTTGTAAACAATCATTTGGCAGAATGAATTCGGAACTACCAATAGTATCCACCTGTTCATCTAGTTGGACAGCCCTTAGATGTTCTATTACCTGACTCCCTGACGGTGGCTCTCTATCGGACCGTTCTAACTTTATAGCCTTTTGTTTTGCTATTGAGCCACTTAGGTATTCTTCCTCCAGGGGTGATCTTGGCATTCTTCCTTTTTTTGCTTGATGTTGGGCCAAATGGGCTCCAATTTGAGCCCCATGATATCCTGCATATTCCGAATTTGCCACCGTAATTGTGATACCCTCTTCTTCAAAAGGCCTCCTATTTATTATAGGACTAGGACTTGTTACAGCGTGTGTCTCCCGTTGATGTAATATAATATTTTGAGGTTCCTGGTCTGATTTACTTATATCATCTAACATTACCATAATTCGTTGGTCATTACTTTTTATATCCCCCTCATTGGAGTGTAGGTCGATTTCATTTTGCCCCTTTTGGTTTTGGATGATATGGCCCCTCGCTCTAGTGTTAAATAATGGAAACAATTTATTTGCCGTTGAAGTACTCTTTGTGTTTGTCACGAGGTCTTTCGACATTGGCATATCATCTCCTATGACCTGGCTTAAGAAGATATTCAATTTTATAGCCAAGGGGCCCATTAAGGCCACCTCTTTTTTATTTCTCGCTTTTCGTTGCTTTTTCTTTTGTCTTTTAGTAGGTGGCTTTACTGATTGAAACGGGGGCCCCACTGATTTGGAGGAGTCAAAAGAGCCTATAAGTTCTTTACATTCTCCTTCCTGATCACATCTAGGTTCTTCAAGGGATTCTATCTCTTTGTCCTTTGATTTCATTGTACACCAATTCGCTCTGTTCCCCGAGTTTTTATTTTCCCCCGCCTCCCTCTGATACGAGGGGGATCCTTTGATTATAATTTCCTCCTCTTTTCTCATATTTAAATTTTCTTTGTTATCAATGAGTTTAGAGCTTCTGGGAGAGTGGCCAACTTATCAATTATCGGCTCACAAGTGCATTCTGTTATTGACATTTCGGCAAGATTCTGAGCTTGCTTAATCAAGTTGTTTAAATTTGCCAATTTCTGGTCAATCCCTGCTACTGATTTGGCCATGGCATTCAGTATATCCACCTGGACATCCATTTTAGAGGACTGATAGGACAGAGCATCCAGTGTTAGCTGTTAGGTTTTCAAAAAGATATCCCATACCGCATTTTGATCCAGTTGCTGATTGGTATTTCGTGCTTGCAGGGAGTTTTCCTTATTTTCCTCCTTACCTTCAGATTCACTTGTTTTTTCATTTAATATAAAGGATGCATTTAGGGATCTGCATTTAAGGACTGAGATATCCGTTTGTGTTTCTGAGACTGCAATTATGTCTTCTTGCAGGGACACTCCTGTATCTTTGTAAAACGGCTTGTTAAAGATGTACATTGTGGGGCTCGAGTGGCTATTTTGGCAAGAAAGATTTAAGTTTAACGAGTCCAGATTATTGAGACTTTCAGAAATATGTTTAGATTCTGACGAATGATTCAAATGCCTCACTTTGCCATGCTCCTGTGTCCTCACAACAGGTTCACTTGAGGAAGAATCATTTGCTCCTTTGATAATCACATTTACCTCAAATGGAAATTGAGTACCTAGATAGGGAAAGTTCATTTGATTTTCCAAGGATGGAAAGTTGGAGGTAACAGGGGAAGGCGAAGCCGACCTGAGGGTCAGTAATTCTAGGTCATTAATTGAACCCCAAACATTTTCTTTAGGATTATCTTAAATTTGACTGTTATTTTTTCCAAGGGTAGATTTTCCAGACTGCCTTTCCTCCTTAAATCTACTTTTATCATCTTGCTCATATAGCAGGCTGCATGCACTTTTTATGGGGAAGATTGGATGCGGTAGGGTCATGGAGCCATTAGGCAGAGAAAAAATCCTATCCAAAGGGGCCTTTAAAAAATCTGATTTTCGGGGGACCCTTACCGATGTTGAAGCCTGCTGAAGAAAGGGGCTATATGGGAGATCAGGGCTTGATGCTTTGTCTTTGTTTTCCCTTCCCATTTTGGTGTTAATGGTGAAAGTATGGGCTTAATTTGCTTCTTGTTTCTCTTGGATTGCGGCTGAAATGCCTCTTCCTTCCCTGATCCCATTTTCCCCGTCTGTGAAGATTTCCTTTAGATATTCCTCCTTACTTTATCTGATAGTGTGCACCGCCACACCTCAGAGGTGAGGGGCGTGATCCTCTTCAAATGCTGCCCAAATGGGCTGCTGGCTCCTATTAAGGCACAAGCAGTCTTCTTTCCTTTTTTCTTTTCCATCAGATGGACACGCCGCCACCCTCTGGATTGAGGGGCATGAGCAAATGTAGTCCTCTTCTGGTACTATCCCAGCCAAGTTAAGTTTCAGGTCACGGAGAGGTTTGGTGAAGGGAGTCTGTGGTTAAGTCAGCAAACCGCACCACGGAGATCCGTGGCCACTTCCGCTGACCGGACTGTGTTCTCTCTTTTGTGAAGCCACCCCTCTGGAGTTCTGGGGAGCACTTGGGGTCGCCCGGGATCCCAATAGTCTTTTCATTTTTAACCATTACATATTTGAGCTAGATTGCCAGCTAGTTAGATAGCTAAGCCACCCAGCTTGGAATTCAGTGTCTTTATGTCCTTCAGGGTGGGGCAGCCTGACTTAGTGCAGTCTTAGCAGTCTTGCGAGCTGTGGCGCTGACAGGCTGTACAGTATTATACTCAGGCCCTCAGGGGCTGGGAGCTCGGGCGCCAAAGGAGAGGTGGCAGGGTGGCTTTCTACAGCCTACAGTCCACAGTCTACAGCCCGCAGATAGGTCAGGTAGGGCCAGGTAGGGCCAGTAGGGCCTTGATGAAAAAAATGAGGTCTGAAGACCACTGGCGTGCGAAGGGCGGGGGGATGCTGCGGAGCAGGAGAACACCCAAGCGCCACTTCTGCCTCTTACCGTAGCTCTCCTGGTCCTGATCCCGTCCCGTTGTTCCATCTTGCTGCTTACTTCCTTGCCCCTTCCCTGCCCATGGTGCAGTCTCGCTGCTTCAGCGCCAGTCCCCTGCTGTGGCTCAGAATCAAGGCCAGCTGGTTCACCCCAGAACTACAGGAATCCAAACGTCTATGTCGCAGAATGGAAAAAACCTGGCACTTTGACCCTACCAACTCCAACCACATCGCTTTCAAGGATGCCCTACGCAAACATCACCAACTGATCCGCACCACCAAAAGGACCCACTTCAAAAACCGCATCGACGCCAACACTCACAACAGTAAAGAGCTCTTCGGCATCGTCAATGAGCTCTCCACCCCCAGGACCTGCACCAACAAACCCCCGCCATCACAGGAGTTCTGCGACTCTCTGGCAACCCACTTCCGTTGAAAGATAGAAGAAATCCACAATAGCTTCAAACCCCAGACCCACCAGCTGACTACAAACACCCAAGAACCCACCTCCTCCACACCTGCACCCCCGTCAACATAGAGGACACAGCCACCACCATGGCCTCCATCCACTCCGGATCACCATCGGACCCCTGCCCACACCATATCTTCAATAAGGCAAACATCATTATTGCCCCCCCTCTGCAAAACCATTAACAGCTCCATCGAGTCAGCCACCTTCCCAGAAAGATGGAAGCACGCAAAAATCAACGCCCTGCTGAAGAAACCAAAGGCAGACCCAGACGACCCCAAGTACTACCGGCTGATCTCCCTCCTCCCCTTTCCAGCCAAGGTCATCGAAAAAATTGTAAACAGCCAACTATCCCGGTTCCTGGAAGACAGCAAGGTACTCGACACCTCCCAAACCGGATTCCGCAGAAACCACAGCACTGAGGCTGCACTCATTGCTGCCACAGAAGACATTAGGACCATGCTCGACGAAGGAGAAACAGCAGCACTCATCCTCCTGGACCTCTCAGCAGCTTTCGACACGGTATGTCATGACACTCTCCGCACACGCTTCCACAACTCTGGAATCTGCGACAAGGCACTCGACTGGATCTCATCATTTCTCTCAGGCAGAACCCAGAGAGTCCGCCTCCCACCGTTCCTGTCAGAAGCCTCCAGAATCATCTGTGGCGTTCCCCAAGGATCTTCGCTCAGCCCCACGCTCTTCAACGTTTACATGGCCCCCATCGCCAACATCGCACGAACCCACCACATCAACATAGTTTCCTACGCAGACGACACTCAGCTCATCCTATCCCTCACGAAAGACCCTACAACTGCAAAGAACAACCTCCACAACGGACTTCACGCCATCGCCAGCTGGTTGGAATCAAGCCACCTCAAGTTAAACACAGACGAGACAGAAATCCTCATCTTTGGCACCAACCCCTCAACTTGGAATGACTTCTGGTGGCCCACCTCCCTAGGAACCGCGCCCTCACCCACCACCCACGCACGCAATCTAAGCTTCATCTTGGACTCCACACTCAGCATGACTCAGCAGGTCAATGCCATCTCCTCTTCCTGCTACAACACTCTCCGCATGCTCCGCAAAATCTTCAAGTGGATTCCTGTCAAAACCAGGAAAACTGTCACCCACGCCCTGGTCAGCAGCCGATTGGACTACGGAAATGCCCTATATGCAGGAATAACAACCAAACTCCTAACAAAGCTGCAAAGAATCCAGAATGCATCCGCCTGCCTCATTCTGGACATCCCACGCTGCAACCACATTTCCCCCCACCTCAGAGACCTTCACTGGCTACCAGTATCAAAGAGTATCACCTTCAAACTCCTCATCCACGCACACAATGCCCTCCACAACACAGGCCCAGCCTACCTCAACGACAGACTCACCTTCCACACCCCCACCCGCAATCTTCGTTCCGCCAGCCTCGCCCTCGCCTCCATCCCCCGCATCCGCTGCACCACCGCCGGAGGAAGATCCTTCTCTCACCTAGCCGTCAAGACCTGGAACTCCCTACTGCTCCACCTTCGCCAGACCCAAGACCTCTTGACATTCAGGAAACGCCTCAAGACATGGCTCTACGACCAGTAGCTCCCCCCCCAAGCGCCTTGAGACCCTAACGGATGATTAGTGTGCTCTATAAATCCTTGATTGATTGATTGATTGCTGTGGATCCCGGCTGAAGTCCCAGCACTCGCGGCCCTCACCTTTTCCGCTGTGCAGCGCGGCTCCATCGCGGCTCTCTCGCCCTGCTGCTGCCGCTGCTGCCGTGGACCGGAAACAGATTCCTCCGACGTTCCTTTGACGTTACGCTCGGATACACGTCTGATACTCCCACATACAAGGATTAAAGAATCCCATGTTTTTATTGCCTGTAACTCCAAGAGCTTCTTCAGTTGAAATGCTTCCAGTTATGACTGATGTGGAGCTGAGCTGCGCAAGATCACACACAGGAGTAGAAGTGTTGCTTGAACTATGGTTTCTGGGCACAGTTTACAACTGTTGTACCTGATCGCTTTTGACATCTCCAGTGCTGTTCCAATTGGTATGAAGCGAGGGGCGTGATGGGTGTGCGGCGCAAAGGGTATGTTCTTCCATTTTTCCCCTCCTCCCTTTATTTGCTTGGCTCACGAAGATGCAAGGTTAATCAACATGTTATTTTCACATTTGAGCTAAGTACTTTGTGAATGTAAATAACAATGAAAGATACTTTCAGACTGTGACAACATGCCTTCCTGTGTGTACAATGAGCGATTTGTATAGGGTCGGTTGAAAAGTCCCCAAGGCTGTCCCTGTCCCCCCAGAAATGTATTGTCTCCTACACCCCTGTGGGTGGGAGCAGTGTCAGCTGCCTCATGGTCTGTCACACTCAAGAAAGTCGGCACCGTACGACGACGCCCCACAGGAAATGTGAGGTTCTAATTCTGATCCAAAGAACCTTACTAGTGAGCACACATAGAAAACATGGCAAGACCGAGCAGGCCGCTATGTTTTTGTGAAGTTAACGATCCAGAAACAAGTAATGGTAATCGGCTTGGTATATGCCACCAAAACAAAGAAAACAGTAACTATTTCAAAAATCACAGAGTACTAGGAATAATTGTGATTGAGGTAAGTCACTTTTACTTATAGACGCAATCCTAGATCGCTCAAGTCACCCAAACGTCAGAAGTAATACTGACAGGGGATCTTAAAAGGTCTGATGTCAGATCACCCACTTATCCACCCATTAAGATTCTGAAGTCCAGCAGGATGGAAATATATATTTTTTAATCCCCACACAGAACGGAAACCAGAACTGACTGACTATTTCTTGATTTAAGACTACTCTTTAAAACTCACAGATTGCACAACAGGATCTAGGTTTCTTTTGGACCAGGCAACAATTGTTTCAGAGCCAGATATACAGTTAGCAAAATGGGGTGATAAAATCTGGAGAATGGACACTATCCCCGACTTGCAGAATAGAAAAACAACTACTTCCTCATATGTGGGAATGCCTGGATCTAAACTAGAACTCTGTATCCTCCATGCAAACTCTGTGGGATGCTGCACGAAAATCGCATCTTTTGTTGTGCGATGTTGCAATAGCAAAGAAGGAAGCCAATTAACAGAAATCAAAATTATGGGCTGAATTGCGCGACTGGAAGGAAAATAGAGCGATCTCAACAGAGTCCTACCTTAAAGCTTTCACACTGAAGTATGAATTAAATATCCGGCTGCCGATGCAAGCTGGAAAAGCTCCTTGACGCATCAAAGGACGTCATTAAGAACATGGTGAAAAGTCCAGAAGATTTCTTGCTGTTTAGCTGAAACAAAGATATGTGAGACTACCGATATTTGGCGAGCAAAGCACATTGGTGATCTGTCCTAGAGTGATTGTCAAATAATTTTCTGCATTTATTGTCCCGTTCTACAAGTCAGAAGCAGCGTTTAACGAAGGTACACAGATGGAATTCTTGGGCAGTCCTATCCTATGCTTAACAGCAGAACTGAGAGAAGACCTCAATTGAAAGGTCTCCGATGAGGAAATCATAGAAGCCCCTAAGACCATGTAGACAGGGAACTTCCAAGGGTAGGAAGGCATCCTGATCAAATGTGATTAATGTACAGCTAAGCTTTCCATTCCCCTGCTTGGGAAAATGTTCAAAGAAGCAAGGGAAACCAATGGCCTGGTTCCAGACTTCTACAGAGCTCTTACCACATTGAGGTCCATATTTATACTTTTTGACGCAAACCAGCGCCGGAGCCGGTTTGCATCAAAAAATTTACCGCAGACTTATGCCATGCGGGCGCCTTATTTAAGGATTGACGTTAGCCAGTGCTGCTGGCTGGTCAGCGTTAAAAAGAAATGACTCAAACCAGGCAGCGCCGGCGTAGGGGAAAATGGGGGTTGTGGGTCACAAAATGGTGCAAGTCAGGTTTGAGTAAAAAATCATGGCTCAAACCGGACTTTCACCTTTTTTGACGCACAACCCCATTGAAATGACTCCTATCTTAGCAAAGACAGGAGTTATGCCCCCTTGCCCAATGGCCATGCCCAGGGGAGTTATGTCCCCTGGGTATTGCCATTGGGCACAGTGGCATGTAGGGGGGCCCAAGTTAGGCCCCCCTATGCCTTTTTAAAAAATACAAAAATAATGCTTACCTCAACTTATCTGTACTTACCTGGGATGGGTCCCCCCATACCTGGGTGTCCTCCTGGGGTGGGCGAGGGTGGCAGGGGGTGTCCCTGGGGTCAGGGAAGGTCACCTCTGGACTGCTTCCATGGTCTGAGACCATGGAAATGAGCCCACAGGTCCCTTAACGCCTGCCCTCACCCAGGCATTAAAAAACGGCTCACATCAGGCTGTGTGCCATTTTTTAAGGCCCGCCCTATCCGGTGCGTCAAAATGACTCAGGAGTATAAATAAGGCACACAGGCCTTAATGTCATTTTTGGGTCGGGAACGCCTACCTTGCATGTCATTAACGCAAGGCGGTTTTCCGCATCCAGAAAAATGACGCACACTGAGGTTTTTTGACGTCCGTGGGGTCGGGCGTCATAGTTTAAATATGGGGCAAATAGAGTATAACTATGCTCTTGAAAGTGAAGCCCTTTCAACAAGTGCAAAGTGGTCTTCTTCTCGTTATTGGTCCAAATCCAGCAAGTACTAAAGTCCTAAATATTGACTGTACCATTGAGTCACATTTGATGTCCCCTTTAATTTCAACATGGCATGGCATGGCATGGCATAGTTAGGTAGCCTCTGTCAGAAGTTAGAAGCATTGGAGTGCCAACTGTAAACCTTATGAGGCTACTTATCTGTCCTCAGTAAGCACCAACACTTTATGGCTGACTGCACAGACATATCAAAAATATATGTCTGAGTTAAGAATATACAGCTCCTTGCTTAAGGGTTTCATAGGCCTGCGTTAGAGGAGACATATATATAGCTAATGGACTATGGTGCTTTGACATTGGTAATGTAAATGTGTGCAGTGCATGCACAGCCTTTTCAGTCTGCAATGGCAGCTGAAAGTTGTGTTTCCCTTTTGTCACACACAGAGTGGCACAACCAGTGCTGCAGCTCTTGTGTTGACAAAAAGCCATACATGTGCTTGGTACCTGGGTACCATATACTAGGAACTTACCAGTAAGTCAGCACATGCCAGCTGGGGGTACCCAATTAAATATACCATTTTGAGAGTGGAAAGAACACTGACACTGAAGTCTGGACAGCAGGCCACAGTGCATTCTCAAAGTTGAAAACCAGCAGCTAGTAGTCCAAAAGACGGCAAAACGTTGGGGGGAACCTACAAAAAGCCTGGTCTCTTACAACCGGCTCTAGTTATCATATAAATTGTACAGGGCAAAGTTAACCTCGAATGCAAGATGCTGGGGGTGTGAACAAGGAGAGGGAGATGTGGGACATATCTTATGTCTTTACACAATCTTGCAGAGTTTATGGTTATAGTGTGGCTTCAATTGAACGAATCAAGCACATTATAAATTGTAAAATCACCGGAGCGTGCTTTATTTCATGATACACTAGGAATGCCTAAGTTGAACAAACACAAAAAGAGACTATTTCATTCTGTATTAGCTGTATCTAGAGTGTGCATTCTGCAGCACCGGAAAGGAAGTACATCTCTACCAATGTCAAAGCAGTGACGATAATGGTGTCACAGGAGCGGCTAATCTATCAAATTAATGATCAATTACATTTTCAAAGACATTTGGGAGCCTTATATTGGGCAGTTGTCTGCGGGAACCTGTAGACTTCATGCGATACCTCAAATAAACATACCGGTTAAAATATTTTTTATTGAGGCGCACTGAGGCGGAAGTCATAATGCAGGCATGTTTTAGTTTATTATTGTACCACTGAGCCATATCATGTTAGTAGCGTGATACGATCAAAGACTGGAACTTAGATATACTGAGATCACTGAAGTGATATGATCTTAGGTTTTAGGAATTACATTCAGTTGTAAATCTTTGCACTTGATGACGTGTATGTTATTATAACATTTAAAAATACATAGAATAAAAAAAATATTTAGCTTTTCTCTAGCCTCGTGGTTCGTTAGCTCTCTAAATCCCTATCTGGCGGTACTAGCTACTGCAACTAGCTCATGTGTTACTGTCTATGCTTGTCATTTTCAGTAGCTTTTCGGAATCTTTCCTAAAATGCATAACTTTCTTCAAGGTTTTATCTCCGCTTTGAGAGTTTTCCTCAATACCCGCAGCATTCCCCTTATCACTTTTGTTCTTAGTTCATTTAACATATCTCAGTATCCTGGTATCTGCCTTCACGTGCATGAATCCACCCAGCCAATCAAGTTCTGAAGCCTTATTACACACAATTATACAGTTCTGATGTCCATGAATTACAGAAGGGCCTTTTCCCGTGTTGGTTATATAACTTGCTTAGATTCAATACACAATTGAATACGTTGTAGTCACTTGAACAATCTAGTACAAATTTGAGGGCTTTACATTTATCAAAAACATCCAAATGATTTATCAGGTATTCAACTGAACAATATAAATATTTGATTTTGACCAAAGAAGGTTATCAAAATACAGGACAATTACATTATATTTCCAGTAATTCCAAATAACAAATCTATAACTGTCAAAAACACTAAGGGGTATATTTGTTAACATTTTGCATCAACTTTGCTTCAGAAAAGTTGCACAAAATGTTTAATTGATATGTACTTTCAAGCGAAAAGATTGTTTTGTGTTTCTAAGTCACCAGAAAGTAACACAAAGCAGTGACTAGTGCTGCTTTGCATCACTTTGTCACAGGGCATTTTATGGGTATTTTATGGATGATTTGGCTGATGGAAAGACTCCACCAAGCAGACGTCCAAGGGGACGCACTCTGATGGATCACCTCCTTCCTCACAGGAAGAACCCAGAGGATTCACCTCCCACCTTTCACCTCCGAACCTAAAGCGATCACCTGTGGTGTCCCCCAGGGCTCATCCCTCAGCCCCACACTCTTCAATGCATATATGACCCCGCTGGCAAACATTATCAGATCCCCCAGTCTTAACATAATTTCCTATGCAGGTGACACCCAACTCATCCTCTCACTCACCGACGACCCCCCCACCACCTCAACCAACTTCCAATGATGCATGAGAAGCGTCGCTGACTTGATGAAGAACAATTACCTACCTGCAGCTGAACACAGACAAGATAAAAGTACTGATATTTGGCAACAACAGCAACACATGGAATGGCTCCTGCTGGCCATCAGACATAGGGCCCACACTCACTCCCTCTGACCATGCCAGAAACCTCAGAATCATCATTGACAACAAGCTCTCCATGAAATCACAGATCAACACTCTCTCCTCCATCTGCTTCCTCACTTTTTGCATGCTGTGTGATATCTTCAAATGGCTACCCCTACACATGAGACGTACGTGACATAGGCCCTGATCACCAGTCGACTGGACTATGGCAATGCCCTCTACTTAGGAATCACAACACACTTCCTACAGAGACTTCAAACCATACAGAATGCCACAGCCAGACTCATGCTCGGCCTTCCCCGACGAACCCACACCACACCCCACCTCAGGTAACTCCACTGGCTCCCCATACAGAAGAGATGCCAATTCAAGCTGCTGACCCCCACACACAAGGCTCTACACAACCAAGGACCCAAGTTTATTAACCACTGCCTGAACTTCTACCAGCCACCAAGAAGACTTGGCTCTGCCTCCTTTTCACTTGCCCATACTCCCCATATCTACCGAAGCAGAAGTGTAGAATGCTTCTTTTTTCACATAACAGCAAATACCTGGAACATCTTCCCCATGCACCTCTGGACCATCACCTCACTTCCGGAACTCCGAATGGCCATCAGGACTTGGCTGCACGAATAACCCTCTGGGACCTGAAAGTGCCTGGATACCTTATCAGGTGATTAGCTGTGCTTTATAAATCCTGATTGATTGATTGATTGGTACATGGGTGGTCCTATGAATCCCTCCATTGTTTTTGACACAAAAGTAGGCATGGCTTTGCCTAAAACAATAACGCCATTTTGACTACTATTGAGGAAAAACACTTTTGTTTCTTTGTTCTTTTCCAAACTTTGCATGTGTGCTGCACTGTACAGCACACCTGTAAAGCCGAAAAAGTTTAAAAGTTAGTCTAAGCATTGTATTTTGTACTGGAAGGGTACTCTTTCAGTACAAATCCCTGGCTACACTTGACACAGATACTTTTCCACTAATGTTCAAGGATGTGTGAGTGGTGGGAGCAGCAGCTTGTTGTGTGCCAGTCCTGGGTAGAGAGCTGACAACACAATATCTCTGTAGATAGGGCTCCGTCCTTATTTTTCCTTCTTATGCAACGTTGCAAGAAATTTTTTAATTATACCCCTTTGTGTCAGTAATATCTTTAAAAAATCATCTTAAATAATCACAGAAGTACAGAAATACAAGACTTCATTACACAATCAGGAGCATCTTCTTGATTGATTGTGATATTGTACACTGTATTCAGGGCTGCTGGAATTATATGATTGTGCCACCACAGCAATTTGCACATAACTATAGATTTGCCATATGATCCATCATCTGCTGCATAATCTGCAGATTTTGACAAACAATTGTTTATACCTCAACCCTGCCACATAATTTGCCCCTCTCCTGCCGCATAAGTCCAGTGGCCCTGACTATACTATTCCAAACACAGTCTTGGGCTCACAGCAGCCCTTAAGAATTGGATAGAGGTGATTTAGACACATCTAACAGACCAAGGCTAGCCTAGAGTTTCTAATGCCTATTGATGGCAAAACTAGGCACAAACTTCATTTCTACAAACTTGATACAGTGAGCACAAAAAACAAGAGATGCATACTGGCCTAGCATGACAGATCCATCCTGTTTGAATTGACTCTCTCTGCAGAGTCACACACAATTTTTTCCCTTCACCCCTCCTATTTATATGAATTTATTTTTGTTGGCCTTAGGAATCTGTGTACTTTCCCACTGCTAACCAGTGCTACAGTGCTTATGCTCACTCCTTAAAACATGGTAAAACTGGCGTCCACCTGATTTGCGTTCTTACTTTTAAACCCCTAGTAAAGTATATAGCATTTACCCAGGGCTGGTAATTTAAATGCCACTAGTGGACCTGCAGCACTTGTTGTGCCGCCCACTTAAGTAGCCCCCAAAACCGTCTGTATACTGTTTTAAAATGCCAAATGCAAAATAGCCCCGTGCGAACCCTAAAACTCCCTTTTTTTTTTTACATATTTCACTCCAAAGATAGACCCTAGACTGCCATAGGGAAGGGTGCATTGAAATTAAAAAGCTGAATATGTACGTTTAAGCTTTGCATGTCCTGGTAGTGGAAAACTCCCAAATTCATTTTTCACTACTGTAAGGCCTACTTCCCCCATAGGATAACATTGCGTTACTTTGTCACCTTTAATAAGTGATGAGGAAAGTCATGTTTGGTGTCTGAGGAATTGTAATTTAAATCACTCTTTAACGGTATAGTCAGATTTTAAGTTACAATTCTGAAAATGCCACTTTTAGAAAGTTGGTATTTTCTTGTCCTAACCATTTGGTGCCTATAGCCTGTTTCCTGGGTCACATGACAAGGTGCAGTTGGCCTTTGTGTATTCCTCCTAGACAGCATCACAGTAGAGGGTCTGGTGTTGGCAGAATAGGCCATCTCTAGCAGGATGGGGAGGCGGAGCTGTCACCTACCATACTTGCCCTTCAAAGGCACTGGCCCAGATAACACACAAAGGACTTTACACTATCATATTGTTACCCCAGACATTCTGGGTTCAGGGCAAGGTGGTAGGAAATTCTAGACACTTCTCTAAAGGGAAAACTCCAGGCACCTTCCCACTTTAAAGGGGGCACCAGTATAGTACACTCCTGACCTGTGGCTACTACAGAAGGACGCCCTGCTACCATACTGCTTGAGGCCTGCCCTGCTTTCTGAGAAGGAATACTGGACCTGCACCCTTCTTCCCAGGCTTAAGTGACTCCAAGCTTTTGCTGACTGATCTCCTGTTTTGAGCTTCAGGGACACAGCAAGCTCCAGGGGTCTCTCTGTAGCTACCCAGATGACTTGCTGCAACAAGCCCTGTCTAGACCTGTAACTAGACCTTCCTGAGCCCTGCTAAACTCTGCTGGCGTGATTTCCTGATCCCCAAGAGGTGCATTCCAGTTCCTGGACCCTTTGTGTTGCATCAGTTGAGCTACTCCTTCAAGAAAAGGAGAAATACTGAAGTTTGGGGCTTTTTGCGACCATGTCCATTCTTGCCAAGATCTTGCCGCCTACACCGACTGCCAATGCAAAGCTCTGGTGAATCCGACTCTTTGCACTACAGTGACCACCTGCGATGACTGGCAATCCGAGATATTTACTTCACACTATATCATCGACAGCCCACAGTGACCACCAGTGCTAAAGCGGTGACCGTCCACAACACCGGGCTAGTCTTCTGGCTACAGCCACAACCATCCACAACCATCTCCCTGCTGCTTGTGGTGTTCACCACTAACTTGACTCTTCGTGCTAGACTTTAGAAGTTAACTTCTTCAGCAGGCAAACCGGGTCCCAGTAACGGCTGCCACAATTCTCAAGAGGAGGAGCAGGCAGGGGCGAGGGACTAGGATGGGAGGGGGGGGGTAAAAAAATAAATTAAAAAAAAGAACTTACCTCCTCCCGTCACCTGCTGCTGCCTCACTCCTCTTCTTCTGGTGTCTGAGCATTCACTTAGACACCAGCACAGGCTCCCCAGCAATCCTGGTGCTGCTTTCACGCTAAAACTAGCATGAAAGTAGCATCAGGATTGGTATGAGCAATTTGGACTGCTGCTCAGACACTGCCCTGGGGTCTATGCAGTTTCTCCAGCCAGATGTTCAATACAGCTGGGCTGGAGAAACCTAAGTGCGCCTGTGTGTTTAGCCTACCTAAGACGGCTGGCCAAACACACATGCACACTTGGGTGAACTATCTCCAACACTCCCCCCGTGCCAGCCCTGCCCCTCTCTTCACATGCTGCTGGATGAGCCAGTAGCTAAAGAATAAAATGATAAAGAAATGTGGTTTTATTTCTTCAGCTTCTGGCTTAGCCAGAGGGAGCGAAACTCCGTTGTCATTGCAAAGGAGCCACCACTGCCTGGGGCCCTTATCCAGCCCTTGCTTCATTGTGGTCACTCTGAACTTGTGACTTTCACCTGGTCACTCTCGATATGATAAGCGCAAGTGATGTTTAGGAGCATATTTATACTTTGTTTGCACCGGATTAGCGTAAATTCTTTTACGCAAATCCGGTGCAAACTTAACTCCATATTTATATTTTGATGCTAGACCTGTCTACCGTCAAAATATTGGAATTAACGTCATTTTTAGCCTGCGGAAAACTACCTTGTGTCAATGAGATGCAAGGTAGGCGTTCAGGCGGAGGGCCTTAAATAATGGCGCTAAGCCTGTTTAGTGCCATTATTTAATGCCTGGGTCAAGGCAGGGCAGGCATTAGGGGATCTGTGCGCCATTTTCCATGGACAGAGGCCATGGAAACAGCCCACAGGTGCCCTTCTCTGCACCTAGTGACACCCCCACTCAACCCACCCACCCCCACCCACACCTGGAGGACACCTATGGATGGGGGACCCATCCAAAGTAAGTGGAGGTAAGTTATGATTTTTTTTTTAAAGTGCCAGGTGTTGCCTAACTTGGATACCCCTACATGGCGCTGTGCCCAATGGTCAGGCCCAGGGGACATAAGTCCCCTGGTCCTGGCCATTGGGCTGGGGGGCATGACTC
Organism: Pleurodeles waltl; assembly: GCF_031143425.1. NCBI lineage: Eukaryota > Metazoa > Chordata > Amphibia > Caudata > Salamandridae > Pleurodeles > Pleurodeles waltl. The sequence continues at coordinate 933,762,788 of NC_090444.1, forward strand.
TTGCATTTACTAAGACAAGAGTCATGTCCATGGTGGTTGTGCGCCAAAAAATGACACTGGTCAGGTAAAAAGTCCTTTTTCTGACTCTAACCTGACTAGCGCCATTCTTTGACGCATAACCTCCTGTTTCCCCAACGCCTCCCCTACCCGGTTAGCCTAATTTATTTTGACGCTAATAGGGCCTTACCGCCGGCTGGCGTAATTCCTTAAATATGGCACCTGCCTGACATCCATAAATGGCGCTAGCCGGCGGTAAACTTTTTGACGCAAACCTGTGCTAACACAGATTTGCATCAAAAAGTATAAATCAGGGCCTTAGTGCCTTTAGGAGTTATACTTGCCTTAAATCTTTGAAATTGCTTATTTCCAGTTCTTCTTCTTGGATTATTATTTTATTGGTGTCAAATAATTTCCAAAATGTTGCTCTTTTAATAAATTGGTGTGGGATTTTCCTTGTGTTGTGTTTTCACTTTATCACTGTTTAAATGTTGCATAAGTACTTTATACATTGCCTCTAAAGTAAGCCTGACTGCTTTGTACCAAGCTACCAAAGGGTTAAGCACCAATTAATTTATTGACTTTTGTGGTTCACCATGACAAGGATTGTGACTGTTGCTTGAGCAGGGCTCACACCCCTCAACCAACAACCCAGCTTCTCATTCATCCCAAGTATGGCTTATCCTCATGACAGTGCTCAAGGGAAGATATATTTGGATTCTTTGCAATTTCTCTGTTAACTATAACTTTAACTTGGGTGCCCTGGAAACCTCATTGATAAAGTTATTTAGAATGAATGGGTAAAAACTGATTTTGGGCCTCTACGACATGCTGATTGAAGAGTCATACTCAAAATCTATGGTGTTCCATCTTCCGCGAAGATTTAAAAACTGTGTACTGAAGAAGGATGGCCTACCTTCTTATTGAATCATGATGTGGACTGATTACTGAAGACTTGTTACTAATAACTTTCAATACGTAATGGAATTTCTGTCTTGTGTCCCGTAAGAAGTAAAGGCACACCCAGTGGATCTTAATTTCTTCCAGCCTGCTTCTGCCCTTCCCTTCTTCACCAGAATTCTGGAAAGTTGTGTGAATAATCAAATAAAACAATTTGCCCATGGGAATAAGCTCCTGGGCAATCCCCAATCTGGTTTCAAGACTGAATAAATTACCTAAAGAGTCTTTTTAAAAATTATTAATGATGCACTGCACAGTCCAGATTGCGGAAATTGCTGCTTCTGAATTATCTTCAATCTCTTAGCAACTTTTGACAGTCAGTCATGACAACCTCATTTTCACCATAAAGCAACACTTAAACGTTATTGCAAAAACGCTTAACTAGTTCTAATCTTACCTTACAAATCAAGTGGTCTGAAATTATAACTCTTTCCCATCCCATGCCACTCTCTCAAGGCATCCCACAAGTGTCTCTGTTAGCACCAGCTCTGTTCAGTCTCTTCCTGCAATCATCACAAAGTTCAGGATTTCGTACAATCAACGTTGAAATGAAACTTAGCTCTGCCTGAGGTCACCTCTCCTGATGACATAACCCTAGTCACCTTGACACTTGATAATATTCAAAACTATATGACTGCTCATCATCTGAAATGCTACTGAGACCGAGATCTTCCTCATCTCAATCCAACCACTCCCAGATTTAGGATTAGCTTGATTCTATCAACTTTGTTGGCTGCTCCATATAAGTCTTTAAAAATGTTAAATCTCTTGGCTTCATTCTGGACTCTTCTCTAACTACACCTTGACAAACATATCCATGCCATAGCTTCTAAGAAAAACTACCAAGTTGGATTGATTTGTGATATGAAACTATTTCTACCTGAACACGTTCTCAAAATGTGATCCAATCACTTTCACTCTATAGGCTTGATTATGGCATTCCTAAAATCTTTATTGATAGCTTGTTTTCATTTCGCAATATGTTTAATCTCTGGGACCAGATGTTGTAAACTCGTTACCCCTGTACTCTGCTCGCCGAGCTGGTTCGCTGTTGATGGAAGGATAGTATACAAATAAATATTCATGCTGCGTACAGAGGGGCATATTTATACTCCGTTTGCGCCGGAATTGCGTCGTTTTTTTTTACGCAATTTCGACGCAAAACTAACTCCATATTTATACTTTGGCGTTAGACGCGTCTAGCGCAAAAGTCCATGGAGTTAGCGTCATCTTTTAGCGTGGACACCTACTTTGCGTTAATTATATGCAAGGTAGGCGTTCCCGTCTAAAAAATCGACTCCGAGGCATGTGCGTCGGATTTATACTCCCGGGCAAAAATCACGTCCGGGAGTGGGCGGGTCAAAAAAAATTACGTACGGCCGCTTTTGGGCCGTTTTTTAGCGCCTGCAAAAGGCAGGCGTTAAGGGACCTGTGGGCTCTGAAGGAGCCCAGAGGTGCCCTCCCATGCCCCCAGGGACACCCCCTGTCACCCTTGGCCACCCCAGGAGGACACCCAAGGCTGGAGGGACCCATCCCAGGGACATTAAGGTAAGTTCAGGTAAGTGTTTTTTTTAAAAAAAAAAATTGGCATAGGGGGGCCTGATTTGTGCCCCCCTACATGCCACTATGCCCAATGACCATGCCCAGGGGACAGAAGTCCCCTGGGCATGGCCATTGGGCAAGGGGGCATGACTCCTGTCTTTGCTAAGACAGGAGTCATTTCTATGGGGGTTCGGAGTGGAAAAAAAATGGCGCAAATCGGGTTGAGGCGAAGAAATTGCCTCAACCTGACTTGCCCCATTTCTTGACGCCCAAGCCCCATATCCCCCTACGCCGGCGCTGCCTGGTGTACGTCGTCTTTTTTAACACACACCAGACGGCGCCGGCGGCTAACGCCGGCTAACGTCATTCAATAAATACGGCGCCCGCATGGTGCTTCAGAATGGCGTTAGCCGGCGCTAATTTTTTTGACGCAAAACTGCGTTAGCGCAGTTTTGCGTCAAAAAGTATAAATATGGGCCAGAAAATCTTCAATTATGACTGATCTCTCTATTTAGATCCAAAGTTGAAAATCTATAGGGGCCGCTGTCTCTTTTGCAGCTAGGAGTCCCTCTTCTGGGAAACCCCAATTTTTAACAAGAAACTTACCCTAAGCCAATAGCTTTCTGCATGTTCCCTAGAGTATGCATTGCTATCATGCCTCTCATAAAAAATCATCATAATCTTTCAATCGATAATTAGAGCCTGTGTGGTGATTTCTCAGGAATTGGAATAAGCGTCAAAAAGGTATGGTTTCATCCTTATTACTTTATACATAAGGAGCTGCCACACATGGCAACGACACGGCCACAACGCACTGCCATAAACTCATTTCTCCAACTGACATGAAGTGTGCAAAACATTCCGGCCCATATTTATACTTTTTTGCGCCGCATTTGTGTCATTTTTTGATGCAAAAGCAGTGCGAACTTACAAAATACAATTGTATTTTGTAAGTTTGCACCAATTTTGCATAAAAAACAATGCAAAGGCGGCGCAAAAAAAGTATAAATGTGGGCCTCCATGTCTTACATGTGGAGATCCTAACCTTGGCACAAGTCTAAAGCACTATCATTGGCATGAGCCCAGGATACTATATTTACCTTTTCCCTTAAAAAAACAAACTAAACAGAAGAAAAATAGCTACAAACTATAAAATACTTTAATGAGTCATAAAAAAACTGCCTTGAAACATAAGCAGCATCAATGTAAGCATACACAATGAAGAACAACAAAGCCTGGCAATAAAATATAGAGTAATACCAAAAGAGTCTGGTCGAAGTTATTCAAACCAAATGATCAAGATCCCAAAAAATTACCTGAACCTAAGGGGAACATGTCTGACACGGATGCAACTACGAATTTCAGGATTGATATTTCTTGGTCTCAATGTTTCGCACACACCATTCTTGTTTCCAATGTTTCTAAATTCTTCATTCCTCGTTTTGACAACCTTGTCCTCACCAGATGCACCTGATGTCTCCAACTGTTTCCAGTGATATCCTAGTTGGATTTAGCCTTGACCACTCATGCCACACTCCACCAATTTTCACCATTGACTCTTACAGCATTTCCGCACACTTTGTCCACCACAAATGGTCCCCTGAAGTTCTCATAACCCTTCCTCACTTAGCCAATTGTTTTATATACTTTGTCACAAACCTTAAAATTCACATCCTTCACATGATTCCTGTTGTCCAAATATTTTAGTGTTTGTGTTTTGCTTCAGCCATATTTTGTTTTGCCTTATCACAATCCTTCCATTCTACTCCAAACTTTACCCACTTACTCATCCAACTTGGACATATTCTGATGGCAGGTTTACTATTTCTCAACAATTTCAAAGGTGAAACTTGTGTGGACGACTGTAGGCTGGTCCGGTAAAACCACAACATGGACCGAACAGCATTCATAATAACACACATATTGGTGATTGCCCTCCACACACAATGCACTAGCACCTGATTCATGCACTCATCCTTACCATTGCTGTAGGGATGGTATAGTGAAATTGCCACATTGACAAATTGAACCCCATTGTCAGAAATAAGGAACTGAGGATATCCCTCACAAAAGAAAAGTTATTTGCAAAAAAATTACTTCTGGCCATTTGGAAAACAAATCCATTTTAACCAAGGCAAAACAAAATTGATTAGGTAACCTATTGAACATACCCACTAAGTCAATACCTACTTTTTTCCAAGCTCTAGATGGACAGTCATTTGGCTGCAACAATGATTTCCTAACTGCCGAACCCTTCTCTGAACTAGCACACAGTGCACAATTTGTCACAAAACAATCAACTTCCCTGTCCATTAATGGCCACCACAGTGTTTGTCTGAGACGTCTTTTTGGGAAGGTGACTCCCAAATGTCCTTCATGAGCTATCCTCGTGAGCTTGAACCTCAGACCAACAGGAGGTACAAGTCTCTCTCCCCTTAAAATTAGACCATCATCCAATGACAACTCATCAGATACCTTCCAAAATGATTGACACAGACCAGCAAGTGATCTCTCTGTGGGCCATCCCTTGGCAATATAAGACCATATAACTTTCATAATTACATCCAATTCCATTTCATTCTTCCATTCATGCTCTGATGCTCTGATACTGCACACATTCCCTCTAGATCTAACATTGCAATCAAACAGTTTTCATCCTTAGGGCCTGATTTATGAAAAGTTTGCACCGCCTTTGCGTCATTTTTTTACGTAAAAGCGATGCAAATCTACAAAATATAATTGTATTTAGTCAATTTGCACTGCTTTTGCATAAAAAAATGATGCAAAGGCGGCGCAATCGTTCCATAAATCAGGCGATAGTGTCTGCAGCATCTTCCATAGTGTTATCTTGTACAGCAAACCTTGACAAAACATCTGTACGCACATTTTTTCCCCCTTGGATGTCAAAATGATACTGTAATAATTTTGTTGTAAATCTGGAAAGTTGTGGAGTTTGTACCTTAATTTGTTCCCCTTTTAGGATAGATATTAGAGGTTTATGATCTGTCTAAACAGTGAACTTTGTACCCCAAATATACGGTTTGAATTTCTGTATGCCCCACCAACATTCCAGTAACTCTTTTTCTATAGTTGAAAAATGCATCTCAGCATTTCCCAACACTCTAGATGTATAACTAACAGTATTTTCTGTTCCACCATTATCTTGGGTAAGAACAGCACCAAGACCATGGTTAGTTGCAGTTATGCAACATGGAAGCTTAGGGTCAAATGATTTAGGAACTGTAGAAATGGCAAGTTGTTTTTTCACCCACTCAAAAGAATACTGACATGTGGCATCCCACATGAAATAAACATCTTTCTTCAAAAGAACTGTCAAAGGCTTGATGTGAGACACATAATCAAGAATAAATCAAGCATAGAACTTGCGCATACCTATGAATGACTTAAGTAATGTCCTATCAGTGGGAGCCTGTACATCTTATATTGTACTAACCAAACCTGGTCTTGGGTCTATGCTCTCTCCAGAAACAATATGTCCCAAATATTCAACTTTGTTTTTGCAAAGTTCACATTACTCAATCTTAAGGACTAACCCTTTCTCCTGCAAAATAGTTGACACTCAATCAATAAAAGCTTGGTGTTCTTCTTTTGATTCTGTAAGTATCAATATATCGTCCTGAAACATTACAACTCCTTTCACATCCCTGAACATCTGAAACCTTATTCTCTGGAATATGGATGCCGTCGAGGCAATATACCAAACTGGAATGTTACCATTGGTGACACAAAAGGAGTATAATGTCTGGATTCTGGTTCTAACATTATATGGTGGTACGCGGAGGCTAGGACTAACGTACTGAACCACTTCACACCAGCCACTACTGCAAGCAGATCAGAGATTTTCAGGAAGGGGGTGTCAATCTAGGCAAATAGCCTTCTTAAGGCTGCATAAATCCACCCTAACTCTCAGCTCACCATTCCATTTCCTTGCTCCTGCGAAGGGTGACAGGCACAGTGATGAATCAATAGGTTTGATGATTCCATTGTCACACAGTCTTGGCAGTTCTTTCTGAAGATTCTCTCTAATGGAGAACAGGACACTGCAAAATTTGTGTTTCACAGGAATAGCTCCTTCTTTTATTTTGATCTTGTTTTGGAACCCTTTAATGCTTTCCAAATTATCAGAAAACCCAGAAGGAAACTTGACACACACCTCCTTTACCAGATTTTCACAAACTATAGAAACTTGGTGGCATATTTATACTCCGTCTGCGCCGATTGTGCATCAAACAATTTGACGCACAATCAGCGCAAACATTGCCCCGTATTTAAACTTTGACGCCCGAGCCCTCGGACGACAAAATTCTGCCATGTGCGTCATTTTTGGGGTGCGGCAACCCGCCTTGCATTAATTATATGCAAGGTAGGCGTTCCCGTACAAAAAATGGCTTAAACGGCTGTGCGTCATATTTATGCTTTTGGGCAAAAATGACGCACGGCCGAGAGGTGGAGCCAGAAAATGATGCACAGCCCGATTTGCGTAAAAAATTAACGCCTGGGTCAGGGCGGCGTTAAAATGGGGCAAGCACACCTGTATTTTATCAGAACACACAGAACAAACAGCAGAGCAGCAGAGCAGCAACAGGGAGCCATGGAGGTGATTCTAATCCAGCGTGCACGCAGACGTAGAGCCCAGCAGCAACAACTGCATCTACAACAACACCAGCAGGGACCACAAAGGCAGCGCAGAAGGCAGGAAAGGATATTCCGCCCCAGAACCACCCTTCAGGGCCTCAGGGAACACGACATCTTCCAGAGGTACCGGTTGAACTGGCAGGCCATTCAGCAGCTGCTGCGCAACATTGAACCGCAGTTGGCCCCCACTTTGGTGACACCCTGCACCATCCCAACAGAAACCAAGCTGCTTGTCGTACTTCACATGCTGGCAAGTGGCTCTTTCCAAACAACTGGTGCCCTGGTTGGCGGAATATCACAACCATCATTCTCCGCCTTTTTGCCCAAAGTACTGGATGCCATCATTGGATTGACACCCCGCCACATCTGCTTCCCTAACACCCTGCAGAAGCAGCAGGAAACAAAACAGGGGTTCTACCTCAACAGTGGCTTCCCATACGTCCTTGGTGCAATCGACTGCACACATGTACGCCTTGTGCCACCTGCTGCAACTGAACACCTCTACCGCAACAGGAAGCACACACATTCCATCAATGTGCAGGCCATAGTCGATCACCAGGGATTGATCACCAACATCGTGGCTAAATATCCCGGGAGTGTCCATGACTCATACATCTTCCGTCACTGCACCATCAATGAACACTTCCAGGATGGACGGTATGGCAATGGACTACTTGTTGGTAAGTACATAAACCTACTTATATACACACACTGCACAGCAACCCTCTAGGACACACAACACATACACCACAACAGCAACATGTGAACAGGAACATACTGAGGTCGTGACATCGCTAGCCATGTTTCTTAGGTCACCATTGAACCTGTCACACATTGGAAATTACTGTACAGCCTAATGTTAAGACGTCAAAGATCACAACGTGTGGAGTGGGTTGCCCAAATGTCACCTTGCAAAATGTAAGTGTCCCAATGACCTTTACATTAATCCATTGCTTAAGTCTAAAGGTATTGGATGTCCAGGGTACATTGATATGAACGTGTTAACAACACTGTCAATTTTAACTGTGTATGGAACTACCTTCTCACCCCCAGTGAAGATAGACGGACAGCTGTATCACAAGTCACAATGCTAGGGAGGGCACACTGTACTGCAAATCCCAAAACATACTGCTGACAACCAGTCAGCAGCCAAACACTCGTTCAGACAAGGAAACAACACAATGCAGATGGTACATCCTACAAGCATAGGATGCCACATTATAACACAAAAGAGTCACAGACAACACAAGACAACTACTGCCATGAAAGGTCATTTCAATAGTGCCAGCTACATCAACATGATCCCAATCATTTTCTCTTGCAGCTGATCAGGGGTATGGCATCCAGCCATGGATTATGACACCATTTGGCAACCCAAGTACTGCTGCAGTGCGTGCCTACAACGGTGCCCATAGGAGGACACGCAGCATTGTCGAGAGGACCTTTGGCATCCTCAAGACAAGGTTCCGGTGCCTCAACATCACTGGTGGTAGCCTCCTATATTCCCCGGAGATGGTCTGTAGGATCATCTTAACCTGTGCAATATTGCACAACATTTGCATCAAAAGAAACATTCCCCTCCTGGAACCAGAGCCACACATGCCTGAAGAGGAGGATGCTGGCCTGCAACATGAGGGGGAACTACAGAACACAGCTGCTGGTATACGCAGGTGGCAACAGATCGTCGACAATTTCTTTTTAACATGATCACCTTCACCACTTTAGTTAACAAATTTAAATGAACACCTATTCTAATCACCATATCATGGTCTGGCTTTTCCTTTTTGCACACCTTCATCTCTACTTATCAGAATAAGAGTGTTGCCTCATGGAGCATTGCTGAGATACTGAGTAGGACACAGAACATCCCAGAGCTAATGTGATGCCTAACATACAATGGTCACATACACACACACACTCTTAATGACATATATCATGTACATTTCTCCTTTGAAGGCAGGACCACAACTATTTCACACATACATGTTGAAATCAAGGTCCAACGCAGCATATGGCACACAACTAAGACACCATCACTTAATAAGGGGAAAACAAGCCTCATACATGAGGCAGTCAATGTGCTTTTGCATCAGTAACATGAATTCCCGACCAGACCCTTGACAGCAGTAAGTCCAACTGCATCCAATATTTGCAAGGAATATCTGTGACCAGAGTCCCAAAGAAGCAGAACAGAGACAGCACAAGTGCCACACATATGAGCAGTATTGCACACATGACATTCCATGTACATGTCAGCCCATTTCTTAACTCCTGACTGTGAGAAAGTAGCCTCTTTCTAGCCTTGTTACCCCCACTTTTGGCCTGTTTGTGAGTGTATGTCAGGGTGTTTTCACTGTCTCACTGGGATCCTGCTAGCCAGGGCCCAGTGCTCATAGTGAAAACCCTATGTTTTCAGTATGTTTGTTATGTGTCACTGGGACCCTGCTAGCCAGGACCCCAGTGCTCATAAGTTTGTGGCCTATATGTATGTGTTCCCTGTGTGGTGCCTAACTGTCTCACTGAGGCTCTGCTAACCAGAACCTCAGTGGTTATGCTCTCTCATTTATTTCAAATTGTCACTGACAGGCTAGTGACCAATTTTACCAATTTACATTGGCTTACTGGAACACCCTTATAATTCCCTAGTATATGGTACTGAGGTACCCAGGGTATTGGGGTTCCAGGAGATCCCTATGGGCTGCAGCATTTCTTTTGCCACCCATAGGGAGCTCTGACAATTCTTACACAGGCCTGCCACTGCAGCCTGAGTGAAATAACGTCCACGTTATTTCACAGCCATTTTACACTGCACTTAAGTAACTTATAAGTCACCTATATGTCTAACCTTTACATGGTAAAGGTTAGGTGCAAAGTTACTTAGTGTGAGGGCACCCTGGCACTAGCCAAGGTGCCCCCACATTGTTCAGAGCCAATTCCCTGAACTTTGTGAGTGCGGGGACACCATTACACGCGTGCACTACATATAGGTCACTACCTATATGTAGCTTCACAATGGTAACTCCGAATATGGCCATGTAACACGTCTATGATCATGGAATTGCCCCCTCTATACCATCCTGGCATAGTTGGCACAATCCCATGATCCCAGTGGTCTGTAGCACAGACCGTGGTACTGCCAAACTGCCCTTCCTGGGGTTTCACTGCAGCTGCTGCTGCTGCCAACCCCTCAGACAGGCATCTGCCCTCCTGGGGTCCAGCCAGGCCTGGCCCAGGATGGCAGAACAAAGGACTTCCTCTGAGAGAGGGTGTTACACCCTCTCCCTTTGGAAAATGGTGTGAAGGCAGGGGAGGAGTAGCCTTCCCCAGCCTCTGGAAATGCTTTCTTGGGCACAGATGTGCCCAATTCTGCATAAGCCAGTCTACACCGGTTCAGGGGACCCCTTAGCCCTGCTCTGGCGCGAAACTGGACAAAGGAAAGGGGAGTGACCACTCCCCTGACCTGCACCTCCCCTGGGAGGTGTCCAGAGCTCCTCCAGTGTGCTCCAGACCTCTGCCATCTTGGAAACAGAGGTGCTGCTGGCACACTGGACTGCTCTGAGTGGCCAGTGCCACCAGGTGACGTCAGAGACTCCTTGTGATAGGCTCCTTCAGGTGTTGCTAGCCTATCCTCTCTCCTAGGTAGCCAAACCCTCTTTTCTGGCTATTTAGGGTCTCTGTCTCTGGGGAAACTTTAGATAACGAATGCAAGAGCTCATCCGAGTTCCTCTACATCTCTCTCTTCACCTTCTGCCAAGGAATCGACTGCTGACCGCGCTGGAAGCCTGCAAACCTACAACATAGTAGCAAAGACGACTACTGCAACTCTGTAACGCTGATCCTGCCGCCTTCTCGACTGTTTTCCTGCTTGTGCATGCTGTGGGGGTAGTCTGCCTCCTCTCTGCACCAGAAGCTCCGAAGAAATCTCCCGTGGGTCGACGGAATCTTCCCCCTGCAACCGCAGGCACCAAAAAGCTGCATTATCGGTCCCTTGGGTCTCCTCTCAGCACGACGAGCGAGGTCCCTCGAATCCAGCGACTCTGTCCAAGTGACCCCCACAGTCCAGTGACTCTTCAGTCCAAGTTTGGTGGAGGTAAGTCCTTGCCTCACCTCGCTGGGCTGCATTGCTGGGAACCGCGACTTTTGCAGCTACTCCGGCCCCTGTGCACTTCCGGTGGAAATCCTTTGTGCACAGCCAAGCCTGGGTCCACGGCACTCTAACCTGCATTGCACGACTTTCTAAGTTGGTCTCCGGCGACGTGGGACTCCTTTGTGTAACTTCGGGTGAGCACTGTTTCACGCATCCTCGTAGTGCCTGTTTCTGGCACTTCTCCGGGTGCTACCTGCTGCTGAGAGGGCTCCTTGTCTTGCTCGACGTCCCCTCTCTCTCCTGGTCCAATTTGCGACCTCCTGGTCCCTCCTGAGCCACAGCAGCGTCCAAAAACGCTAACCGCACGATTTGCAGCTAGCAAGGCTTGTTGGCGTTCTTTCGGCGGGAAAATACTTCTGTACGACTCTCCACGGCGAGAGGGATCCGTCCACCAAATGTCTCTAGCAGTCTCTAGCCCTTTTCGTTCCTGCAGAAACCTCAGCTTCTTCTGTCCAGTAGAAGCTTCTTTGCACCCGCAGCTGGCATTTCCTGGGCATTTGCCCATCTCCGACTTGCTTGTGACTTTTGGACTTGGTCCCCTTGTTCCACAGGTACCCTAGATTGGAAATCCACAGTTGTTGCATTGTTGGTTTGTGTCTTTCCTGCATTATTCCTCTAACACGACTTCTTTGTCCTTAGGGGAACTTTAGTGCACTTTGCACTCACTTTTCAGGGTCTTGGGGAGGGTTATTTTTCTAACTCTCACTATTTTCTAATAGCCCCAGCGACCCTCTACAAGGTCACATAGGTTTGGGGTCCATTCGTGGTTCGCATTCCACTTTTGGAGTATATGGTTTGTGTTGCCCCTATCTCTATGTTTCCCCATTGCATCCTATTGTAACTATACATTGTTTGCACTGTTTTCTAAGACTATACTGCATATTTTTGCTATTGTGTATATATATCTTGTGTATATTTCCTATCCTCTCACTGAGGGTACACTCTAAGATACTTTGGCATATTGTCATAAAAATAAAGTACCTTTATTTTTAGTATAACTGTGTATTGTGTTTTCTTATGATATTGTGCAAGTGACACTTGTGGTACTGTAGTAGCTTCACACGTCTCCTAGTTCAGCCTAAGCTGCTCTGCTAAGCTACCATTATCTATCAGCCTAAGCTGCTAGACACCCTATACACTAATAAGGGATAACTGGGCCTGGTGCAAGGTGCAAGTACCCCTTGGTACTCACTACAAGCCAGTCCAGCCTCCTACACTGACACACCCATGCACCTAGTCACAACCCACCTGTCGGAAGAGGTCCCTGGAATACTAAGATGTGTACCCTGATATTCCCTCCTCTACACACACAGACCAACATTAGCAAACCAGTGTGATACACTCTTTCCTATGGTATGCCATTGTCGTAGAACATCTGACTGGAAGGACGTCAGGTCAATTTATACACTGTCTTCTAGTTTTAAAGCCCTGTTAGCATATGTAGATTGCTTCCCCTGTGAAAATGTCTGTTGGCACTTAGAATGCAAGTCTCACCTACAGGACTGGTGAGAAACAGATGCACCCCACACCTGTGATCACCTCCATGCACACCACCCATTTAAAAAAGCACTGCCCCTGCTGATGCCTGGAACAGCATAGGAGTTGCCATTATGTCAAACACACTGTTAAGCATTGATACTAATTAAGCCGTGTAACACAGCCACTGGGTTAATTTGTCACCTTCAAAAACACAGGACATACACAGTTTGACATGTCACCTCTCTAGTTTGTCCTCCAAACAGTCTTAGTCAGACCACTGATTATGTAACTTGTAAAGTAGCTGGATCCTGAATCACCTTGCATTCTGTCAGCCTGACTGGCAACTGTCTGTGCATCACACTAAAGTATCCCTGTGTCTACATATGTACCACACTTGCGTTAGCAAACCTCTCATTCATCAGGGGGTATTTGGCATGGGCTTCTTCAATGCATACACAAATATATTGTATAGCATCATCTGCCTTTTAACTGTACCATTTGAGTTACATCCTCTTGGAAAAGCAAAATTCATGGCCCATCCCTTGTCTGGGTTGCATTTATGCATGAATTACAAAGTGTGACAGTGTCCCAGGGCCATAGGCAGGGATTGGGTACGGGGCTTTCAGCACAACCAGCAACCTCTGATAATGTTCATGAATAATACACAAATGTCAGGACCATGACAGTTCACACACAGAATCACAGTGCGCACAACATAGTGATGGGCCGTGTGTGGTGAATAGCTGCGAGAATAATCCGCACAGAGGCTATGATGTTCCCAGATGCAGTGGGAAGTGCAGAGGCCAACCGTGTACAAATGTTGTAATGACACCTGCCAGAACATGACACCTGAGATCAACCAAGGATACTCAGTAGATACAGGAACAGCTGTCACTGACTCATGATTAGTCCTGGACCGAACTGTGACAAATTACACCCCAAAAAATATACAGGATCATCATTGGACCACACACTTGAACAAGACACCTATGTGCAATTGATCACTGGAAATAAGTGGACATGTGCTGTCTTGTAAGCTGGTCCACCACAGCCACTTGATAGTTGGTGCTCACTTCTATGGCCTCAACTGTGGTGTCATCATACATTTGAGATTCACCCTTGTCTGTCTGTGCAAACAACATGATACCCACTTCCTCAATGCATGTGTATGACTCACTGTGGGATTCACCAAGTAGTGCCTTTGAAGCTCTAACCAATACTGTAGGACATAGGATGTAGAAAATGTGGACCATTGACATGAACAAGCGTCTGCCATCCATCTGGTGCATGCTATGTCACATGTGGTGTCTACGTGACCCTAAAACTTGGAAGTCCACTTTACGGGTGTTGTTACATGTATGACTAGCACATGCCCTCGCTCATTTCCAATATGACTTGCATCTAAGGATTGGACACATGGACGTCACATTCATACAAGCATATGTACAAATATGCTTCATGGGATACACACACACTTGGTAAACAAATACATTAGTTGCCAAAGCACACAATTTGAGCCAAAGGCATTTAGATATTGTACATATTTGCGTCACATTGCTATCCTCTCCTTATGCCAAACATGCACAATTTGTGCAACACATATATGTAGGCCACACTTATGACCAACTATTGCGTCAGCCAACTGTAAAAATACTGTGAAGGGAGTAGCCGATCATGGTCCACTGCAGTATGATGTCACACATGTGAACATACACCATCAACACCATATTGTCTTCAATCAGCCTATCTCTGATGTGTCCCAAATGTAACATAACCAAAAAACAAGTAAAATTGCCCCTAACCAGTTAATGCACTGTAATTTTGATGTCCCTAGCGTTATGCGTCATTTTTTGACTACCAAAACTGTATTTGCGTCATTTTTTTAGATGCACAGGAGTGAAATTTAGCCTGCAGCCAGATATTTGTACAGGCCATGTACTATTATGTGGATGCGGGCTAATTTTCACTTCTGTGCGTCAAAAAAAATGACGCAAATACAGTTTTGGTAAACAAAAAATGACGCATAACGCAAAAAAGGCGGGACTTTTCATACAGGAAGTGATGTCATGGGATATCCTGTTTACAGATCATGTACAGTGGTTGTACTTTCACTTTGCAGTCTATGATCCTTTTAGACTGTGTGGCTCTGTAGAGAGTGTTGTCCTGAGATTTTGTGCTGTTTTTGTCCTGTGTGCTATCTGTATTTTCAATTTGTGAAATAAAAATTGTTGCTGTATACCGTACTACTGTGTTTTGTGTACATTTGTCCATTTATCTTGTGTTTTTGTTGTTTGTGGGAGTCTGTTGTGGGTAGTGTTAGTTTTGGGATAGTTGGGCTCTTTTAGTGGTTAGGTTTACTTTTCATCTGTCTTTGTACCCCTACTTTCCCCCTTTTCCCCATTCTATTTCTTTTACCCCTATTCCCTTTCACTCCCAAGTATGTCTGGTAGGCCACGTCTTGGCAGGATGGGGGAAGAGGAGTTGGGGGGGTTCATCTAGCTTGTGACGCATTTCTTGCTGCTCATGATCCAGGCAGGGGGCAGGGTGATACAGGGGTATCCAATAGAGGCGCGCAGAATCCGGTGGGGAAAGGTGCTGCATCACCTGCAGCGTGTGTATGCCAGCCAGAGGAGTGACCATGAGCTGAAGCACCGGTAGGCTGACCTCATCACCAAGGAGCAGGATCTCTTGGACCACCTGGGAATCATGATTGGTGGCAATGTTGGTGAGTACGAATCATGTTAATGTGCACGATTAAATGCTCTGTAGTGACATAAGGGGATTAGTACAATGTCTGCCAGCTAACTTGCTGACTGTGTGTAATGCTGGGGAAATATAAAGGGATCATTGATGCACTATGGCAAGGATCACAATTGATTGCTGTCAGGTAGCACGTGCTCAGCAAACTTACAGGTTACTTTTCCATGAAGGAAATTGGTGCAGCCTTTTTGTCAGAAAAGCTAACAAAATATGAGCCAATCATGTCTATAAAGGGTACTATTGACAGAGAAGTACAGATGTACCAACATTTAGGCCAACTTTGTTGATGCAATTGCTAGACTGACTTTAGAATCACTACATGATGCAGAAAATGAGTGCTGCCTTCACGTCAATTGATAATAGCAAAGTGGCTCAGACATATGTCTCATGTGAGTCTGGTGAGTGTGGAAGGAAAGCATTCACGGAAGCACTATGAATGTGTGGGATTATTGTGTTCCTTGATCTTTTTTGGATACATGTCAGTTCTGGATTTGAAAACATCGTGAAAAGGTGTAAGGTGCCCTCAGCTAACATCTTAGAATGTTTGTTGGAGTTAGTTGTGCCACAATCCAAATATTGATGGCAGTCCAAAGGTATGCACATGGCTTCACATCTCCATGGTTGGTGCAAATCACCATAGCTGGGCCTCATCAATTGAATAAACTGTAACAAGAGGATGGCTTACAAAAGTCCCTGCCCCTCCCTCTGTACATTGGACCTATGTGTAATAAATGTGTCATGGCCACAAGGCATGTTTGACTGGTAATGCAGTCCTCAAGTAACCAGGCTTTGGATGTCTCTCTTGGATGCACATGATGAGACGATTACACTCCATATTTTTTTCTGCTCACCAATTAAGGGGCATGTTTGCAACCACATGATAGGGCCAATGTATGTGTGGAGATATGTGTGTAACTGTCACAGGAGACCCATGCTATGTACAAGTTGGCCATGATGTATCAGATGCAGTACCATCATGTCTGAATGGCTGCCATTTCCTTATTCAGCCTACACATTGTGGGCCATATTTATACTCCGTTTGCGCCGAAATTGCGTCGTTTTTTTTGACGCAATTTCGACGCAAAACTAACGCCAACTAACGCCATATTTATACTATGGCGTTAGAGGCGAATAGCGCCAAAGTTCCCGGAATGTGCGTCATTTTTTAGCGTGAACCCCTTCCTTGCGTTAATGATATGCAAGGGAGGCGTTCCCGTCTAAAAAATGACTCCCAGGCCTTTACGTGGTATTTATACTCCCGGGCAAAAGAGACGCCCGGGAGTTGGCGTGGCAAAAAACGGCGCATTTGCGCCACTTTTTAACGCCTGCTCAGGGCAGGCGTTAAGGGGCCTGTGGGCTCAAAATGAGCCCACAGGTGCCCTCCCATGCCCCCAGGGACCCCCCCTGCCACCCTTGCCCACCCCAGGAGGACCCCCAAGGATGGAGGGACCCACCCCAGGGACATTCAGGTAAGTTCAGGTAAGTTTTATTTTTTATTTTTTATATTTTATTTTGGTGGCATAGGGGGGCCTTATTTGTGCCCCCCTACATGCCACTATGCCCAATGACCATGCCCAGGGGACAGAAGTCCCCTGGGCATGGCCATTGGGCAAGGGGGCATGACTCCTATCTTTACAATGATAGGAGTCATGTTGATGGGGGATGGGCGTCGTTAAAAAATGGCGCAAGTCGGGTTAAGACGATTTTTTCGACGTAACCTGACTTGCCCCATTTTAAGACGCCCATGCGCCATTTTCCCCCTACGCCGGCGCTGTCTGGTCTACGTGGTTTCTTCCCACGCAAACCAGGCAGCGCCGGTCTGATTGCGCCGTCTAACGCCATTCCATAAATACGGCGCCCGCATGGCGCTTCAGAATGGCGTTAGACGGCGCAAAACTTTTTGACGCTAAACTGCGTTAGCGCAGTTTAGCGTCAAAAAGTATAAATATGGGCCTGTATATGTTTATGAAATTGTTGCGCTGTGCACAGATTTTGAGCACATTTCTTCCTTCCATACCTTACAGGTGGACCGGCACCCTACACTGTGGGAGAGGTGGCGAAATTTGAGTACCCCACCCACTCCAGTAAGTGTTGATATGTTTGTTATGTGTTGTGTTTGCTGGCTATGGACTCGTGTGAGTTGGACGCATAGCAAGGTGTGATGCGTTGGGCAAGCTTTTCTCTTGTTCCATGAGTGGGAATTCAGTTTCTCACATGTTTTGAGTTGGCCAATGCGTATCAAATGGTATCATGTAGGGATTGTTGGCCATTCCTATAGGCCCCACTGTGAGTACAGGGGTTAGTCATGTGTATGACACTTGTATCACCAAGAGTCGCACTGGAAGTCAGCCCCGATTTAGTCAGCCTGTCAGACCCACATTCTCTCAGATTGGTACAACAAATTGCTTTCCAATAGACATCTGCTTCCCTATTTACCTACGTAAGTTTGAAACAGTAGGTAGAACCTCCTAGCAGCATGTACTTCCACATGTAGTGCTACAAGTATGTGGAACTTGAGCGCAATGGCCTAGGTGTGCATGAAATTCATGATCATGGGTGTTCTAGCAACTCTGTGTCTGATGTAAGTCAGGCCTCACTGGAAGTATATGTTGTGTACCAAGTTCTGCATTTCCTGACATGTCTGACCTTATGAGTGCTCTAGGGTTTGCTGACTCCTAATTGTAGATAGACCTTACCTGTGGTGTGTCTGTAGAGACAAACATGTGTGGAGTTTTCTATACACTCCTCGGTGTACATGTTGTTGGCAAATTATAGTTGTTTATCCACCCACCCCCCCCACTCAAACATGGGCATGGATTTGTGAACGGGGTACCTAGTACTGATGCTACCAGTATGTTACACCTACATGTGAATAAGTGACGGTTTGGTTGCAAACTAGTATACACACTCAGGTTTGGCACTTGGTACTATACTGGCAAGTCCAGTTACGACTTGCAGACCATGTTGCTTTAGTTTTACTTTCCGTACACTGACATTTGTAGCAAAGGTCTTGGCGGAGGATATGCAGCATGATTCTTAGCTGGTAACTGGCAGAACTCAGATTGCAAGTCAAAGCCAGTTGTTACCCATCCTGTAGGTTATGGATGTGCTATGTGTGATCTGACCTTTGTAGTCTGGCCTGCCATGTACTTCCTCAGGGACATTCAATGATCTGTATTGTGATTTGAGCTGTTACAAGTACAGTAGATGTATTGTCTGATTAACTTCCTGTGCCATTTCACACAATGCAGTTACTAATGTAGAATATTTGCATTTGTCTTCACAGCTGCTAACATGACTCCAGACCAGGCCCATGAATTTCAGCGCCGGGCCATGCAATACCAGCACATCCTGCTGGTGGAGTCGGGGTTCCGGAGGACGGCCCGGCAATATCGCCATGAACGGGCCTCCGGGGCATGGAGAGCCTTTCTAGAGGGTGGGCCTACTTTGCCCACCACAGCCACCACCAGCACAACCACCAATCCGAGCCAGGTGGCCCCACCCACAGCTGCCACTGTTGGTCCGACATCTGCTGGACTTCCAGGCCCCAGCATTGCCACCGGTGCAGGACAGCCCACTAGGCCTGGCACCACACCCACACAGACCTCCTCCACCGGTACCCAGACTGCCACTGCTCCATCTGTTGACCCTGCAGCCTTCAACCGGATGGATCGTAAGATGGACAAAGTGCTGCGCAAGTTGAGCCACCTGAGCCGGGATGTGCGCCACATTAACCGGCGTGTTAGTCCATTAAGAGGACCCTCCGGAGGGCCAACCTCTAGGCGTTTTGCTATGGACATGATTCCCTCCCCTCCCTCCTCTTTCCTTGTTCTTATAGTTAGTGGGCTTAGGGGGCTTAGTGTTAGGTTAGTATAGGCTGTTAGTTTAGTTAGTGTTAGTGGGTGGGGGGTCCTGCTTGTTTCTATTTTTACTTATTACATGTGTGGGTGGGCATGTGTTTGGGCTATGTTGGGGTTCTTGTGTGTTTTAAAAAAAAAAATCCAAAAAAACGAACAAAATTACCAAAAAGTTACAATAAATATATATTTGTATAGGATAGAATAGTATGTGTTTAGGTTAGTGTGTGTTGTCCTCCATGTGTCCTGTCTCATAAGGGGGGTGGGGGGTAGATGTTTAGAATGTTTAGTTACATGTGATAAGTAAGTGTAGCTTAGGTTAGTTAGGGACAGTTGTGGGTAATGAGTAGTCAGGGTAGATTAGGGTAGGTAAGATTTTTCCCTCAGTTTCCTCATCTGTGATTAGCATTTAATAAATATTTGGTTAACCCTTAATAGTATGTGTTGAATGGTACTAGATTGTGGGTTTGGATTCAGTGTACATCAATTTTGTACTATAACATCTGTGTCCTATGCTACAAACAAATCCCAACTGAGCTGTACGATTGGCAGCTAGCCCAGAGCTACCTTGCAAAGTGTTGACCCTTCGTTGCAACCACCAATCGCAGTTAATATGGATCCCAATGTGTTTCTGTTGATAAGTGTGTTTTGAAAGTCACAAACAGTGCTTCCAGACTTGGTTTTGGGGAAACAGTTTTAGGTCTGACTGCAGTGTGATGATCATGCACACCCTTATAAGATGAGTTCTCATTGGCAATCTTGTATTCTTGTCTTCATGACCCTCATACATCATTTGTGACACAGTTCGGCATGATTACCTATTTGTATGTTAACTCAGACACCTTCATTTATGCAGTTTTTTTAGTGGTTACTTAGATTAGTGTGGCATGTTTATTGTGTTATTTTTGCATGTTGACAACATTTTGCGGCCACTATTTGATGACTTAGTTATCCCCTGAGGAAGCATTCTTCTGTCCAACACAGCATAGTGGTGTATGGTTTCTCACTTCATCTGATTTGTCCCTCAGGATGGGCAGAGTATGATGCAATCATGGGCACTGTGCAGAATTCTCTGACTACATATTATCAGGACGGTTGTATTGACAAGCTACGTAATTTGACAGTAGGCACATTTCAGTTATCTACTGCACAGTTGATATGTCACATTACCCAGAGACAGATTTGTTGTGTAAGTGCTATTTATTGAAACGTGCTGTAGTGCTATCTGTACATTGTCCATGATAGTGAGTCCATTATAGTGACATCTTACATTGTGATCCAACACAAGGGGTTACGGAAATGCTTTTGACATGCTGGGGTTGATGTTTCAGACAGTCCAGAGGGACAGGATTTGCCAATGAGTAGGAGAGAGACAATCACTGGGCTGGGTGACAAGATATACAGTGGTTTGCAGAACAGTGCTTGGGTAAAGTTGTTGCAAGACTGGCATGTTACAAAGCGCAGGACCTTGGTAATAGGTGGCCATGTGGCAGGGACTAGTGCTTCCGGGTACTTTTCCGTGTGAAGGTGATCTGTTCCATGTCTTCTTCTTCTGATGTGTGTTTTGCCTCTTCTGTCCTTGGTGGTGGTGGTTGCGAAGGGGCAACACACAGCTCAGTGTTAGAAGACGTGGAGTCAGACATCCCGGTCGCTGCTCCCTGTAAAGGTCTTAAGGGCATTACTGCAGCAAGGAGGGTCTGCTGGTTCTTGAGAAAAGCAGCCACATCACGATGGTAGGCAGCCAGGTCGGCCCTGATGGAGTCATGATTGCATTTGTGCATGCAGTGGAAGGTTTGGGGTGCGAGGTGTTGTGGCATCTCCCTTACTGCAGTGGTGAATTCCTTGACAGTTTCTTGTAGTCCTTGCAGTATGGATGTTAGGGTTTGCATAGCTGCTGCCTGATCTGCAGATGACATCATGCACGAACGCATCCCCTCAAGGCTGGCTGCCATAGTTTGCATCCCCACCCGCACCTCCTTGGCCAGCTCCCACTGTACTCCAACTACAGTTCTCTCAAAGCTGGTGCCAGTGTCGTCTGAGTCCTCAGCTGTATTGGAGCTGGCAGGTCTTACAATTGGGGTTGTGGGTGGATCCTCTGCGATGGCTGCTTGTTCTGTGCTCCTCCTTGTGACTGAAGGTGGGGTCTGGAGGGTGTCAAGGGCCTTTTGGATAGTCTCCTGGGGAATGTTTATCAGCTCGTCATCCATGTCATCAGGGAAATCTGGGACAGGCATATCGGCAGGAGATCCATCTTCCTCTGCAATGAAACAGGGTACAATTAGTGTGCCTGTGTTGTGGCAATTTTTATGTGACGTGCCTGCCTTTTGATGAATTCACTTTGTGATCTTGTTTTGTGTTAATTTCTCCAGTCCTTCAGATGGGCATTCTTCCAGGCCTATGGCCCACCTGTGTGTCACATGTATGTTATTGAGTTATCAGACTTGTCAGCCTCATTGCCTCTAGGTGTTGGTTTATGACAAATAGAGAATTGCCACCTTCTTTTCCTACTCAAGCCTCTGTCTACATCCATTCTCATGGTGAGACCTTTCACTGTCTCTGGGTGTACTGATGGCCCTGGCAGCACATTTAACAATCTGGACCTGCCCCAATCTCTGATCTTTCACATCCACTTAAATGTAATTGCCATGTGGCATATCCTATGCATGGCAATGTTATGATCGATATGGATGTTGACATTGGTAATGTGTCCTGCTGATGTTGGGGAATGTGTGTTACATTGGATTGCCCTGATAATCGTATCAGTGTCCTATTTCCTCCTCTGACTGTGCAGGTGTATTTCAGTGACCAGTTACATGTGTCCACCCCTCAATGCTGTTGTCTGAGCAGTATGACATTTGGAATGTTGCATTGTTACCCAGGCACAGGATGGACCCTGACATATGCAGCATGGGTGTGTCCTTAGTGCTGTGTAGCTCCTATTGTTGTTTACATTGGCTGATGTTTGCGACAACTATGGGCATTGACATTTGAGAGTACTGGGGCCTTTGTCTTGTTTCTGGGGATTGTTGAAGTTGTCATCCTCACCCCCTAATTTAGGTGTGTATGATCCATGGGGAAGTTACTGCCATTGGCTACTTGAGCTGCACACAGAGCGGAGGTGGTAGTGGCATCTGTTGTCGCAGTTACATTCCAGTTGTCGGTATGGCTAGAGGTTGTTAATAGGGCCCTAGTTAATGTATGGGGTATAGTGGCTGACGTGTGCCGGGATGTCAGTTTGATGTTTGTAGCCTTCCCTCCTGGCGTGGCTTTCCCTTTGCTCCATTGTTGGCATGACAGCATGCCCCCATGGGACTGTTGTTGGTGTTGTGTAATGGTGTGCCCCAGGTCTTCACAGAACGGGCCATGCCCCCATGCCGAGCCCCTTTACCCATGCCACTCGATGTATTAGATGACTTCCATGCATTTAGTGGGCGGTATCCCCCCCCTGCTCACAGTTGACATTAGTGCATTTTAGTTTCCCATGTGACTTACCCTGCATGTGCGTTGTCTCCTGGTAGTCTGCACTGTCCTGTCCTTGAATCCCTGTGACGATCTCCTCAGGGATGACGGCTGCCACCATCTCCTCCATGTGGTCCAGGGCCTCCTGGTGTGCTGGACTCCCCCCTCCAGTCTGCAGTGCTGCCTTCCTGTTCCTGGCCATTTTTTCCTTGGTCCTGCGCTTGCAGTCATGCCAGCGTTTCTTGCACTCGATGACTGTTCTGCGTACTTCAGCCACACTGTTAATCTTGTCGACAATTTGTTGCCATATAGCCTCTCTCCTACTGATTGGCAACTTTGATGTGACAAACAGTTGGTGCTGGTGTTCCGTCACCTCTTTCACCAGAATTTCTTGCTCCTCTGCACTAAAGCGACACTTTCTTTTCTTCTTAAAAGTGTCCTGGTTCTTGTGTGGGTCCTCCTGGCTGGTTCATGGTCTGCTGTCATCTTCCTGGGGCCTATAGTGGCATCTGGGATCCATTTTGGCTCTCCTCTGGTGTAATGGCAGTGTTCGCGTTTTTTTTTTACACTATTGCGTCAAAAAACGGCGCATATCCGGTTTGCTGGGTTGTAAATCGACCCACAGTCATTTCCGCTGTGTTAACGTCGTTTTGCTTTACGACTTGATGCTGCGGTGTGCGTCAAAAATAATGACTCCCTCGTGTGATTTGCGCCGACGTGCGTCAAAGTATAAATATGACGCCCGCACGGCGCACCAAAATGGCGTTAGCAGGCGGTAAAACTTTTGACGCAAAACTGCGTGCCTTGGTGAAACCTTCCTAAAATACACAGAACTTTAACAGCCATGTAAACTTTACCAAAAGATTTCCTGTTCCTAAAAATTAAAACATCTTCAAAAAAATCCTGAGTAATTGATACGCCTGCCTTGATATGATACTGGTGCACAATCAGGGGGTTCCAGTAGTTTAACTGGCCAAAGCTCTTCAAATAACTCGCATTACAGATGTGTCAGCAATCTGGATTTCAGCATAAGGATCTATGCAATTAGAAGGGTCGTCTGTACTAACTGGATCTTCACTAACCACTAAAACCATTTCTGGAGTTTGTCTAAGGGGACCTCTCCAGCTTCTTCCCCAGGTTTTGCTACCATAGAGTTATTTCTACCTATTTGTTGTGTTTAGGCTGTGACAAGCTTTGGCAAAAAGCCCCTTCTTATTACAATTCCTACAAATGAAATTTTTTGCAGGACACTGTTTCCAAGTCCTAAAATGTGGTACATTTCTGAATCTGACACACACATTAGTTTGCACAAAAATATGTTCCACTTTAATTACATCTTTAGCAAAAACAGGCTCTTTTACATTGGTCTTCTTTTTCTGCCTTATGGCATTAACTACCTTTGTTTTTTTTTCTTCCAGTGGTTTCACAGATAACTGTGATGTTTCAAAGCTCTCAGCTATACGCAATTTTCCTTCAAGAGTTAGATCTGTTAGAGACAATAGTTTTTGCTTTGTTTGTACAGTGGCATATGAATTGATTACCAACTAAATGGCCTGTAAAATTTTCAAAATGACAGTCGCCCACCAGCCTCCAAAGTGCAGACACATATATATCTACATTTTTTCCCAATATGTGGTTTCCTAATTAGAAATTTATGTCGTAAAACCACAATGCTCGCTGGATGTCGAAACGCAATTCAAGTTTTTTTTACACAATCGGTGTACTCATCCCTCTGTTCTTCACCTACTTCTTCCAATTCAGGTAAATGTTTATAAATAGCATGCCCTTCGAAACCTCAGGAATATAATAATAAATATTTTTTCCTCTCAGGACAAAATCTCAAAACTCCTATTGCACCCAAATAAGGTCCATATTTCTACTTTTTTAGCGCTGCATTTGCATCGTTTTTTGACGCAAAAGCGGCACAAACTTACAAAATATATATTGGCGGTCATTCTGACCGCGGCGGTCGGCAGTCGCCGCCTGCCAAGCGGTTCCCGCCGAAAGACCGTTCCGCAGTCAAAAGACCGCGGCGGCCATTCTGGCTTTCCTGCGGGGCCGGCGGGCGACCGCCAGAAGACCGCCGGCCGGCCCAGCGGGAAAGCCCCTACAACAATGAAGCCGGCTCGGAATGGAGCCGGCGGAGTTGCAGGGGTGCAACAGGTGCAGTGGCACCGTCGCGATTTTCACTGTCTGCAAAGCAGACAGTGAAAATCTTTGTGGGGCCCTGTTAGGGCCCCTGTTAGGGGGCCCCTGCACTGCCCATGCCAGTGGCATGGGCAGTGCAGGGGCCCCCAGGGGCCCCATGGCACCCGTTCCCGCCATCCTGGTTCTGGCGGTGGACACCGCCAGAAACAGGCTGGCGGGAAGGCGGTCGGAATCCCCATGGCAGTGCTGCAAGCAGCGCCGCCATGGCGGATACCCTGGGCCAGCGGGAAACCATCGGGAAACCGCTGGCTCCCCTTTTCTGACTGCGGCTTTACCGCCGCGGTCAGAATCGCCCAGGAAGCACCGCCAGCCTGTTGGCGGTGCTCCCGCCGCCCTCCGCCATGGCGGTCATGGACAGCCAGGGTCAGAATGACCCCCATTATATATAAACATGACGCAAATGAGGGGCTAAAAAAGTATAAATTATGGGCCTAAGTTTCAAATGCATCAAACCAGTGCTTAATTTGTAAATAAAAAAGTGCCGGTGCCCAAAGCCTTCTTCTGAAACATGTGGCTGCTGCAATTAAATGTGGGAACACGGAATACTGAGGCAGCAGAATCCCGAAGCCATCTCGGGCCTCCTCAATCTATTTAACACCACTCCCTGCCTCTTCAGCTCACTCTAGAAGCTTTCTACTTTCTCCCTTTGTGACGTTTATTTGTTTTTCTCTTCCTTCGTCTTTTCCATATGTGTCTTTTGCTCGCAGCAAGTGCTGGGGGCAGAAGACTAAGCCCCGTCCCTCAAAAATAAGTGCTCAGCACCGGAAACAACAAGCACAAATTAAGCACTGCATCAAACCAGTTTCTCTAGACCACTGCGGGATTTCCAGGTGATTCTAGAAATGGAGGCAGAAGGCAAGCTGCTTGCATGGCCAAGTATAGTAGACAAATAATCCACCCTCAACTAAGTTTTTTGTTATGATCAAAGGAGAAACAACTGCAGACAAGAGTGTGCCTATCACTGCATGGGAGAAAACTGGTAACTGTGTGAGTATCACCAAATAAACTGGGAATGACAGGCTATCACAGTGTGCACATCACTGTGAAGAAAGCAACAATTGTAAAATGTTTGTGTTCCGAGGTAATGGGCGAGTGTGTGTATCACTGTAAAACTGGTCCTGAATAGCTTTGAAAATTATGATGTGCTGCAAAGATTAACACAATATGTAAGTGTGTGCATCACAGAATAGTCTGCTATACTTTCTGATATGCAGGTAGTATTTTAGATTAAGCATTATGTTGACAGGCCAAAAACTGGAAGTAATAATCATTACATGGTTCGAGAAGCATTATTATTAACAAGAGCAACTAATACACTGTGGGTAATCAGCACCCAATAGTGTGCTAATCATTGTCAACAAACCAGCATCGATTTAAAAGTGTGCTGATCACTGAATGACTTCCATAGATGACAATGTTGTTCCAAACGTTGGCACCAGTAGATGGCGCTGCCTGCAAAGTTTCACAAAAAGAAGAAAGTAGCAGAAAATGACTTAGCAAGAATAGCACCGTGCTGTGACTTTCAAAAGCTTAAAAAAATACATTGATGCAGAAAACGACTGCCTTTTTTTGTGCTTCCATTCTTAAATAAATTTAATTTGTCTAAAAATGGCACGCATTATTGGCTTCCAGAAGTCACAATATAAAAGTGCTTGGGCCCATATTTATACTCTGTTTGTGCCGGATTTGTGTCATTTTTTTTTACGCAAATTCGGCGCGAACTTAACTCCATATTTATACTTTGGCGCTAGACCCATTTAGCGCCAAAGTTATGGAGTTTGAGTAATTTTCTGTACGTGAAAACCTGCCTTGCGCTAATGACATGCAAGGTAGGTGTTCCCATGCAAAAGATGACTCTAAGGCATTCGCGCCTTATTTATCCTCCGGCGTCAAAATGACGCACAGGAGGAGGCGGGCCTTAAAACAAGGCTCCCAGGTGGATTTGCACCGTTTTTTAACGCCTGGGTCAGGGCAGGCATTAAGGGACCTGTGGGCTCATTTCCATGGTGGGGGACCATGGAAGCAGTCGACAGGTGCCCTTCCCTGCACCCAGGGACACCCCCTGCCACCCTATCCCACCCCTGGAGGACACCCATGGATGGGGGGACCCATCCATTGTTAGTGCAGGTATGTGCAGGTAAGTATCCATTTTTATTTTTTTAAAGTGCCATGGGGGGGCCTAACTTGGGCCCCCCTACATGCCACTGTGCCCAATGGCTATGCCCAGGGGACAGAAGTCCACTGGGCATGGCCATTGGGCAGGGGGGCATGGCTCCTGTCTTTGCTAAGACAGAAGTCATGTCCATGGGTGTTGTGCGTCAAAAAATGTCGCTGGTCAGGTTAGAGCCAATATTTTTGACTTTAACCTGACTTGCACCATTCTTTGGCGCACAACCCCCAGTCTTCCCTTTGCCTCCGCTGCCCGGTTACCGTCATTTATTTTGACGCAAACCAGGCCGCAGCGCCGGCTAACGCCATTCCATAGATAAGGCATCTGGCTGGCGCGTTGGAAGGGCGTTTGCTGACGGTAAACTTTTTTACGCCAATCTGCCCTGGTGCTGATTTGCGTCAAAAAGTATAAATATGGGCCTAAGTTTAAACACTTAGAAACTTGAAAAAGCCTGATTCAGAATGGCAGGAATGCTCCCGTTGAACAAGTTACTTACATTCGGTAACGCTTCTTCTGGTGGATACAGTAGCTACCTGTGGGTTCCTTACCTTATGAATTCTCCCAATGCGCCAATATTCAACAGACGTTTTCTTCCTACCTCCTCACATTGACGAGGACGTCACAATTGCACGGCTCCGCGCACGACTCAGTCTGATGTCATCAGAGCCATAAGAAGTCCTTACCGGCGTGCTGACATCAGTTTCACCATTTTTTACTATGCCTACAAGGTGAACAGGTGAATACCGACCTCACAAGCACAACATGTGCAAATACATATACATGTACATGCACACAAATATATATAGATCACAATATCTGTTTACATAAAAACAAAAATATATACATTCTATCTATGATAATTGAAGTCTTGGTATGACCAGACAGGCAACAGGGAGGCGGGAGGGACTGCGAAGAATCCATAGGTAGCTACTGTATTCACCAGAAAAAGCATTACCGAAGATAAGTAACTTGTTCTTCTGATGGATACAACTAACTGTGGATTCCTCACCTTATAAATAGAATCCCAAAGCAGTCCTGCACTTGGAGGTGGGTGCCCGACTAGTCAAACCAAGAAGTCCTGCAAAACAAATCGGGCAAAATGGCCATCTCTCCTAACTTTTGAGTCTAAGCAATAATGCTTTGCAAAAGTGTGGAGGGTAGCCCAAGTTGCTGCCTTACAAATATAAACAACTGCTACACCTCTAGCTAATAACAAAGTGGCAGACTTAGCCCTGGAGGAATGGGCCCTAATACCTTCCGGATGAACCTTCTTTACTAGTGAATAACAAATCTTTATGCAAATAATGACCCACCTTGAAAGAGTTCTCTTGTGGATGGCTTTACCCTTCATTTTGTCCACATATCCAATGAAGAGTTGATAATCAATGCTGAAGTCTCTCGTCCTCTCAATGTAGAAACTCAGAGCCCTTCTTCGATCCAAGTGGTGCAGTCTTTCCTCCTCCTTTGAAGGATGAGGAGGTGGGTAAAAGGACAAGAGTGTTATTGATTGTCCCAGATGAAAGGGAATAACTACTTTAGGAAGGAAAGCCGCCCTGGTTCTCAGTACCACCTTGTGAGCATGAAAGGTTGTAAATGGAGGTTTCACACTTAGGCCCATATTTATACTTTTTGACGCTAAACTGCGCTAACGCAGTTTAGCGTCAAAAAATTTAGCGCCGTCTAACGCCATTCTGAAGCGCCATGCGGGCGCCGTATTTATGGAATGGCGTTAGCCGGCGCTAGCAGACCGGCGCTGCCTGGTGTGCGTGGAAAAAAACCACGTAGACCAGGCAGCGCCGGCGTAGAGGGAAAATGGCGTTAGGGCGTCTTAAAATGGGGCAAGTCAGGTTGAGGCAAAAAAATCGCCTCAACCCGATTTGCGCCATTTTTTTCGACGCCCAGACGCCATTTAAATGACTCCTGTCTTAGTAAAGACAGGAGTCATGCCCCCTTGCCCAATGGCCATGCCCAGGGGACTTATGTCCCCTGGGCATGGTCATTGGGCATAGTGGCATGTAGGGGGGCACAAATAAGGCCCCCCTATGCCACCAAAAAATTTTAAAAAAAAAAAAAATTATACTTACCTGAACTTACCTGAATGTCCCTGGGGTGGGTCCCTCCATCCTTGGGGGTCCTCCTGGGGTGGGCAAGGGTGGCAGGGGAGGTCCCTGGGGGCAGGGGAGGGCACCTGTGGGCTCATTTTGAGCCCACAGGCCCCTTAACGCCTACCCTGACCCAGGCGTTAAAAAGTGGCGCAAATGCGGGTTTTTTTGACCCGACCACTCCCGGGCGTGATTTATGCCCGGGAGTATAAATACGACGCATTTGCGTCGCCGTCATTTTTTCCGACGGGAACGCCTTCCTTGCATCTCATTAACGCAAGGAAGGCGTTCACGGAAAAAAATTACGCTATTTGCCCATACTTTGGCGCTAGACGCGTCTAACGCCAAAGTATAAATATGGCGTTAGTTTTGCGCCGAATTTGCGTCGAAAAAAACGACGCTAATTCGGCGCAAACGGAGTATAAATATGCCCCTTAGAGCCTGAAGCTCACTCACATGTCTAGCAGACGTGATGGCTGTTAGGAAAAGTGTTTTTAAAACTAAAAGCCTCAACAGGCAAGAATGCATAGGCTCAAATGGTGAGCCCATTAAAAAAGTCAGAACTAAATTCAAATCCCACTGAGGCATTACAAAAGGAGTGAGAGGAAACTTGTTAATTAAGCCTTTAAGAAGCCTAAGAACTGTAGGGGACATAAATAATGAAGGCTGATCAGGAAGGCAAAGAAAAACCAACAGCGTTGACAAGTAACCTTTTACTGTTGCAACTGCGCTAATCCTTCTGTGCCAAGGAAAAGGCAAAAAGCAAAATATCAGCTAAATGGGCCGTGAAGGGATCAATTTGTCTCTCTCAACACCAAGTAACAAATTTTGCCCATCTGCCGGCATAGACTGTCTTGGTGGAGAGTCGCCAGGCCTATAAGATAACATCCACCACTTCTGGAGGGAGTAAAAAGGAACTCAGATTGCCTTGTTCAATCTTCAGGCATGTAGGTGCAGGCTCTGGAGGTGGGGTTGTAGAACCTGCCCCAGCGACTGCAAGAGGAGGTCTACCCTGTGAGGGAGACTGAACGGAAGGCACAGTGAGAGTTGAAGAAGGTCTGTGTACCACACCCTTGTTGGTCAATCCGGGGCTATTAAAATAACCTGAGGCTGATCTTGGCAAATCTTCCCCAGAACTCGAGGAATCAAGGGTATGGGGGGAAAGGCTTAAAGTAGCTGGTCGCACCAAGACAGCTGCAAAGTGTCCACCAACACCCCCTCCACCAGATCCTGGAGGCTGCAGAACGATGGGCAGTGTGTGTTCTCACGAATGACAAACAGGTCTATCTGAGAAACTCCCCACATCCGGAAGACGTGAAGAACCACGTCCAGATGGAGACGCCACTCGTGAGCAGTCGAGAAGTGCCGACTGAGACTGTCTGCATGCTTTGCTACTATGCAAATCTGATGGTCCTGTCCCAGAACCAGAGACGCAGAGCCTCTCCACAGAGAAGGTATGACCCTACTCCTCCCTGCTTGTTGATGTACCACATTGCAGTAGTGTTGTCTGTCAAGACTTGAACTTACTGACTGCGAATGGACGGGAGGAAGGTCTTAATAGCCAGACGTATCACCCGCAATTCTAACAGATTGATGTGAAACATCTGTTCCACTGGAGACCAATGGCCTTTGATCTCCAGGTCCCCCAGATGAGCTCCCCACCCTAGAGTGGAAACATCCGTTATGACTGTGGTCACTGGAGGTGGAAGACAAAAGGGCCTTTCTTGAGAGAGGTTGCTGTCCACAGCCCACCATCATAGATCCACTGCAGCGTCTCTGGAGATCGTTATCGACTCGCTCATCTGCCAGCGTGCATGAGTGACCAACAGAATGCATGAAGCAAACAGACCGAGCAGGTGTAGGACCTTGAAGACTGGAACAGCCGCTCAGTTTTGAAACATTGGACTCAAAACCTGAACATCCTGAATCCTCTTAGGAGGAGGGTAGGCCCGATTCAATGTTGTGTCCAGTACTGCCCCTATGAACAGGAGGCGCTGAGAGGGCTCCAGGGCTCCAGGTGAGATTTGGGCACATTTACTGTAAAGCACAGGTTGAACAACAACTGGGTTGTCACCTGCAAGTGATGCAGCACGAGCTCTGGGGACCCGGCTTTGATCAGCCAATAGTCCAGGTAAGGGATACAGATATTTCCTTCCTTCTGAGATCTGCTGCAACCACTGCCATCACCTTCGTGAAGATTAAAGGTGCAGAAGTAAGACCAAAATGAAGGACCACAAACTGGTAGTGTTGCAACCCTACCATAAACCAGAGACACTTCCTGTGCGACTTCAGGATAGGGATATGAAAATAAGCATCCTGCAAGTCAATAGCCACTATCCAGTCTTCCTTGTTCAACGCAAGAAGCACCAGTGCTAGAGTCAGCATTCTGAACTTCTCCTGTTTTGGGAACCAATTCAAAATCCTCGGATCCAGGATAGGCCGCATTCGACCATCCTTCTTGGGAATCAGGAAATACCTCGAATAACATCCCTGACCCTTTTCCTGCTGTGGAACCAACTCCAACGCACCTTTTAACAAAAGGGCATGCACCTCCTGCTGAAGCAACAGTAGATGCTCTTCTGTGTAAAATAAATGACGGGCGGGAAGAAGTGGGGTATCTCCCGAAAAGGAAGGGCATAACCTTTTCACACTATACTCAGCTCCCAAGAGTCTGATGTAATTAACTCCCACTCATGGAAAAAATGTAACAACCTTCCCCCTACAGGTAAAACATGCTGGAATATGGAGAGAAAACTAGGGCTGCTTTACTTGCTGGGCTCCCTCAGAGGATGAGGATGAAGCAGAAGGCTGATGTGTGCGTGGCTCCTCGCATTCTAACCTTCCTACAGCCCCTGTAGAGAGGGTTGGTAGGCTGCTAGACGTTGGGTTGTAGCTTTCCACTAAATGAGGACCCACAGCCAAATCCTCTGAATCTCCAAAAACACCGAAAGGGTGCAGAAGATGATTCTTGAAGACCCAAAGTTTTTGTAGTAGCCCTGTTTTCTTTAAATCTTTCCAAGGCTGAATCTGCTTTAGCCCTAAACCGCTTCTTATTATCAAAAGGGAGGTCCATCTGCGTAGTCTGAACATAAGAGGAGAAACCAGAACCCCTGAGCCATACATGCCTCCTGGTTGCTACAGAAGTGCCATAAGCCCTAGAAATCAGGTCTGCAGTTTCCAAACCTGATTAATGAACTCTTCCAGGATAGTCAAGCAGGAGCAAAACTGAGTCATTCAAAGTGCCCCTACACATCCTGTGGCAAATTTGGTACAACTGCTCTTGCTGTATCCATTAAGGCATAGATATACCTCCCCAGGAGACATGTAGCATTCAGAAACTTTAAGGCCATGCTGCCTGAGGAGAAGCACTTCTTAGCTGTCTGCTCCATCCGTTTAGACTCCCTGTCAGATGGAGTCGTAGGGAACTAACCAGGAGCTGACCGCACAGAACAAGAGGTTTCCACCACCAAGCTCTCAGGCGTTGGATGCTGTGATAGGAACTGAGGATCTACTGGAGCAACTCTGTACCTCCTAGCCACCTCCTAGTCTTGCAAACCACCGGTGTTGTGACAGGTTTCCTCCAAATTTCTAAAATGGGCTCAGTTAGGGCATCATTGAAAGGGAGGAGAGGATCAGAAAATGTAGCCGATGGATACAGCACGTCAGTTAAAATATTTTTTTTCTCCGATGCCGGTAGTAGTAAGTCCAAACATTCAGCAGCCTTTCTCATCACACTGTGGTAAGAAGCTGCCTCTGCCGTGAGTTCACCTCCAGAGGATGACAATTCCCACTCAGGTGATGTATCCAAACCACTAGCAGAGTCTAGGTGCTGAAATTCACCTGCAGGATCTGGAATTTCTCCTTCCTCCAATACTTGTTGTCGATACTCTTGCTCCTCCAAGAGTTCAAGGCCCGCCTTCTCGCTCTCAGCCTGGAATCCAAATGTGGTGTCGACAGAGAGTTAACCGACAACAATGACACTGGCTTCAAAGTAGAAGGTCGCTCTGGCACAGGAGAGGGAGGCAAATCCACACTCCGCTCCGATCGGGATCAATCTGGTGTCGGTATCAACTCCGTCGGTGCCACTGGCACCATCATTCAGGGTAGAAGTGGTGATGTCATCAGCGCTGAACCAATACGTTCACATGGAAGAAAGATTAAAACGGGGCCTGCTTGTAGGACGCCGGGTGTGAATGCCAACGGGCCTGTGGGACCAGCAGGTGCACCAGAGAGGGCTATAGCTCTGTTAAAAATGCTAAACATAGCATTAAGGAATGCTGATGGATCCGCTCCCGGAGCCGGGAAGGCAGGAAAAACCCTTGCTCCTCCTGAGGTGGCTGGACTGGATCTGATGCTTGTACACCTGACTCCTGATCATGAGTGGATGCAGGAGAAAAATGAGCTATTGGGCTTGCCGGGGAATCAGAGATCTCAATTAAAGTCAGGCCGGAGAAGCCTGTGGACTCTGAGGATAAACTGTAGGGCTGATCTCCCACGCCGTGTGGTGCCATCTCAGAGTAGACCGAGACCGATCTCGGGACAAACGACGAGATTCATGCTGTTGGTGTTGTTTCTTAAGCGACTTCAAGGATCTATGCAACAAAGTGTACCTTGCCTTTGATCTTCAACGACCTCTCTGCTCCTTCTTAGCTTTTGCCAATAAAAGCTTAGCCTCTATCTCTTTCAAGGCTTTCGGGTTCATCCGCTGGCAGGACACGCACCCCTCCACGTCATAATCAGAGCTCAGTCACCAAAGGCAATTTTCATACGGATCCGTCACCGTCATGTGACCACCGCGCACTCGCTATAAGGCTTAAATCCTGATTTTTTCAGTGGAGACACCATAGCACTCTAAAACAATTCCCTCAAAACAGTAACTGCCAAGAGGTAGGAAAAAAACGTTAGCTTCGAAGGCGTGGAAAAAAAGGAATTGACACCAGCACGCCGGCGAGGACTTCTTATGGCTCCGATGATGTCAGATGTAGTCGCGTGCAGTGCCGTGCAATTGTGATGTCCTCGTCGACGTGAGGAGGTAGGAAGAAAATTTCCGTAGAATACTGGCGCATTGGGAGAATTCATTAGGTGAGGAATCCACAGGTAGTTGTATCCATCAGAAGCACACTAGCATCTTCCCTTTAGAAATGGACTTAAGAAGGAAGACGTTAAGGTTTCTAATGTGGGAGCTCGATTAGGCTCCGTACATATTTCCAGCTTCAAACACAGTTAATAGATGGAGCGTAAAACGTCTCAAATGTAAAGTTAAAATAGTTACTTGCGTTTTGCTGAAGGAAAATTAGCAGAGTATTTGGTTTTAAGCTTGTCCTGTGACAGCTCCAGCTGCTCGTTGCCATCAAAAGATGGGGTGGTTTCTCAGGAACTTTAATAAGCATCAAAAAAGTGTAGTTCCATCCTTGTTTATTTGTACATAAGGAGCTGCCACTGATGGCAATGACGCGGGCACGACGCACCGACAAATTTATCCAACTGACATGGAATGTACGAAACATTCCGGCCCGTATTTATACTTTTTTTAGCGCCGCTTTTGCGCCGCTTTTTTACGCAAAACGGCACAAACCTACAAAATACAATGGCATTTTGCAAGTTTGCGCCATTTTTGCGTCAAAAAACGACGCAAATGCTGCGCAAAAAAAGTATAAATACGGGCCTCCATGTCTTACATGTAGAGATCCTAAGGGCCGTATTTATACTCCGTTTGCGCCGAATTTGCGTCGTTTTTTTCGACGCAAATTCGACGCTAAACTAACGCCAACTAACGCCATATTTATACTATGGCGTTAGAGGCGAATAGCGCCAAAGTTCCCGGAATGTGCGTCATTTTTTAGCGTGAACCCCTTCCTTGCGTTAATGATATGCAAGGGAGGCGTTCCCGTCTAAAAAATGACTCCCAGGCCTTTACGTGGTATTTATACTCCCGGGCAAAAGAGACGCCCGGGAGTGGGCGTGGCTAAAAACGGCGCATTTGCGCCGCTTTTTAACGCCTGGGTCAGGCATGGCGTTAAGGGACAAGTGGGCTCAAAATGAGCCCAGAGTGCCCTCCCCTGCCCCCAGGGACCCCCCCTGCCACCCTTGCCCACCCCAGGAGGACACCCAAGGCTGGAGGGACCCACCCCAGGGACATTCAGGTAAGTATTTTTTTATTTGTTTTTAATAATTTTTTTTGGCATAGGGGGGCCTGATTTGTGCCCCCCTACATGCCACTATGCCCAATGACCATGCCCAGGGGACAGAAGTCCCCTGGGCATGGCCATTGGGCAAGGGGGCATGACTCCTATCTTTACAATGATAGGAGTCATGTTGATGGGGGATGGGCGTCGAAAATAAATGGCGCAAGTCGGGTTACGACGATTTTTTCGACGTAACCTGACTTGCCCCATTTTAAGACGCCCATGCGCCATTTTCCCCCTACGCCGGCGCTGCCTGGTGTACGTGGTTTTTCTCGCGCACACCAGGCAGCGCCGGTCTGCTTGCGCCGGCTAACGCCATTCCATAAATACGGCGCCCGCATGGCGCTTCAGAATGGCGTTAGCCGGCGCAAAACTTTTTGACGCTAAACTGCGTTAGCGCAGTTTAGCGTCAAAAAGTATAAATATGGGCCTAAACTTGGCTCGAGCCCAGAATACTATCTTTGGCACAAGCCCAGAATACTACAACCTATCCTCTTGATATCCCTGACATAGATTCTTCTGTGCCATTGAATCATAACAGATACTTTAGTTTTGTCCTTTCGGTTTGGTCTGTCATTTTACTTCCTCCGACAGTATAAGCTGCATTCTATTTTGCCATTTATGAATAAAGAAGCATAAAAATATGAATTTCCAGTTTCAATGTGTACATCATTTTATAAGTTCCCACAACAAATAGATTGATATCGTTGTTTATAGCCACTAATCTTTCCTTTTACATTTTTTAAATACTGTTCTACTTTTGCGTTAAGTACTCAGCTGATCTAGGGCCTTGTACCCGCTATGCAAAACAATAAATAAATCAATCAATGGCTTAATTTGAATATTAGATGATAATCATAAAATCGAGTAAGTACATTTAAAATTAAATACATCTGACAAAGTTTTTGCCATTGTTATAAAACGATAAACTCATCATAATTAATAAGTAGATCTCAAAGTACCTACCATAACATCACAAAAAAAGCTTCATCTCCCTGGCTCAGAAATGCACACATTTCCTAGTACAGAAGGCATGTTTGAGGAAAATACAAACACCAAAACAAACATCGGGAGCACATTTATCAATATTTCACCTGCATAATGCAGCACACATAGAAGCAGGAAAAACGAAGAGAAATAAACATATTTCTTCTTGTTACGCCTCACCTGGGGAGCTGTAGCATTTTGACGCATAACCAGGTCTAGCAGTAATGGTAAATCTGGGAATGTGCCAAAATTCATGGGGGTAGCATTGGCATAGCATGCTTCACCTGTGGAACACCTTCGTGGGGCAAAGTAATGCAATGCAGTCATTTGTGCTGTGCTGCATTTTACTCTACATTTATCAAGCCACTCAGGGCCACACAAGGTGGCCTTCTATTACTTGATAAATGTAACTTAGTAATTGCATTCCCCTTGAACTCCTTTGCATGGTGCAAAGGTGATGCAGCTCCTTGCTAAATATGTCCCTATGTGTATTGAGTGTTTGGAGATATAACAATAAATCCCTCAAGACTGTAATTAAAAAATTCCTGTTGAGAGGGCATGGCCATGCCGATCATGGAGTCGGATGCTCACCGCTAGAGCTCCACTCCACCTTTGTGGCACCCCATTCTTGCTGAATGTCCTGGCTTCTCCTCTTCCCACATGCCACAGCCGTGACAACTGGCCTGAAAGGGTAGAAGCTGCATTTGAAAGCCTTCCTGGTGGGTCTTTGGACAAAGGAGCTTGCTGTCCTAAGAGTGCTGCTGACATCTTGGCAGATGCCATGGGAGGCCCAAAGCAGTCAGAATGGGCAGGGGCTATGGAGGCTACCTTGACAACCTGAGCTTGGGCCCTCTGACCGCCTTCTGCCCACAGAATGATGAAGCAGTTGTCGGGGCTCTTCCGTAGCCCATTTGAATATTGTGGAAGGGCCCCAGGATGGTCTCAGTCACCATATTGAAATAAGCATTGGCTACCTCCCCCACCCAGGGTGGCCTTTCTGGTGGCTCCAATGCAGGCTGAACTTTTGGGCAGAGATCTGGCCTGGTAGGGAACATCAGCTCCCTCTACCTACAAAGCACATTGGTGCAGGGGCTATCCTAGAGTGACGGACCGCACCTGAGAGGGTGTGCGCTGGAGGTGCTGGTGACAGGGGAGTCCCCTGGATGTGGAGAACTGGCAACGATGCAAGCACCTGGCCAGTGAAGCCCTCCTGGTGAGTGATCAATGGTGGTGGGGGGGTCTCACCCTTCATCATATAGGGTCATAGAACGACCATGGGGTTGGGGACCCCTTGGAAAGACCTGGGTGGAGAAGCAAGCCCCACACTGTGCCCACAGATTCTGACTGGTGTGGTGTTGGGCCCTGGCCTTTGGATCCTTCACTTAAGTGGGAACTGGTTGCACCTGTGCCACCCTGATGGTCTCCCCCGCAGCGGACCCCAGGGGCAGAGTGAGATGTGACGAGAGGTTGTGACTAAACTCTGCTGAGCCCCATTGACATTGTTGGAGGGGCTTTCCTGACCAGGCACAAGGGCCCCATCTCGCTGGATCTAAGGTCTCGCTGGGAAAGGAGTCCGATAGAACCGGACTTAGTCAAACACTTGCTGACCTTACAATTGAAGCTGTCCTCTCCTGCTGCCCTGACAGATTGATTGGGTGATGAAGTGAACTGACCCTGGACCACTTCCACACAAGCTACTTATTTCAATCCTTTGGGCACTTCACACCTGTAGCCTCCATCTCTGACTGCTCCCGGGCCCTGCTGATCACCTGATCCCCTGCCAAAATAGTCAGGGGTAAACAATCTTAAGGACAACTTAGTCACAGCAATGTGGAGACAGGTGTTCAAGGGCCCCTCTGGATTGGCAGCAACTCCTCCTCCAGTAAACCCACCTGATGGCGTAGTTCAGATTACTCAGGTTTACATGGGCAAGTTTCTTGCACAAATGCACTCCAATATATGCCTGCTGCTTGGTAACTTCAAATCCTGCATCCAGGAACTGAGAAAAGAGGTCACGGATATTGGTCAGAGTTGATGACTTGGAGCGCACAGCAGCTGTGCAGGTAGAAGAGAATGAGATGTTGTGCCGGCAGGTCCAATGCTTGGAGAAACGCACATCCGACTGACAGTGGAAGCAAGACGATCTGGAGAACCATTGTCAACATAACAACATAAGTATCAGGGGAGTACTGCCTGGAATGGAGGGTTCCGACTTCATGACCTTCAGGGGTGAACTGCTGATTGGATTTGAGCATGAGCTCCAGCTCTGCATGACACATCTGCTACAACCTGTCACTGATATGACATGCACACTGGGAAGGCCTTCCACTTATCGTCCGCCCCCAACACAATGAAAGTCCTGTCCTCAATATATAGGGACTGAACTCCCCCTATAAGCATAGCCAGCTCTGGCATTACCTCCTACTGCAGAGAGTGGACATCATTATGATTCAGGAAATCCTTCTCCTTAAAGAGGACCAAAAGCGTATGTGACACACCACCCATCTCGACCAGTATTGAGTCTCCCCACCACGAAAACTGCTGGAGAAGCTTTCTCTGTAGGTCACATCTGGGGAGAACCCTCTCCTCTGTAGTTAGAGACCCAGAAGGGGGCTTTCGCAAACTTTACACTTCCTTGGGGACAAATCACCCTTGCACTGCTTAACATCTATGCCCGAAACACAGGACAAGACACTTACCTCCATGGGCTCCTGTCACAACAGTTGAACCCATATAGTCATAGGGGGCATATTGCTGTATATCGTAGGCATTTGATGCTAGAGGCGACCTCAATTTGGTCTGGGACGCTGAGCAGGAAAGACAAACTCATGTCTATCAAGGCATTGGAGTCGTGTCAGTGCTCCTTAAGAAAGAGATTACAGAATTAGGGCTGATAGACGCATGGCACTACATGCATCCGGATGAGAGAGATTATTCCTTTTACTCACACATGCACACATCCTACTCAAGAATACATAATATCCTAGTCACACACCCACTCCTTCCTATCATAGCGTTAGTCTCTATGTCTGAGATATGCATATCTGGCCGTGCCCACATGGCTTTCGTATGTAGAGACACATTTGCCACCATAAAAGGTCCACCGGACTGGTGCATAGACCCACAATGTCTCACGGACCCAGTTCACAGAGAGACACTTTTCATTGCAATCAAGGAAAATGTTGAGCATAACTCTTCACAGGTAGTGTTATAACACACACTTTGGGGTGCATTCACAGCGACAATATGAGGGTTTCTGATTTCCTTAGCGTAAGACAAGGCAAGAGTATCATGTCTGGTGGAGGACAAACTCATTGCCAAGATTAAGGGCACGGGAGGAGGATAAAAGGGACCATACATGAGCAAGCTTGAAATTCTCAGGGGCCAGTCGAAAACACATAGGACTAACACAGTGGAAAGGGCCTTGCTAACATTAGGGCAAAGGTTTTATGATAAAGGAGACAACGTTGGCTCCCTTCTAGCACATAAGATTCAACTATTAGAGCGAAGCAGCTTATCCCACAAATTAAGAGGGCTTATGACTCTTACACTATGGGGAAAGCAGGCAAGAGAGAGGCTTCCCACAAATACTGTACGGATATCTATATGCAGCCCTTAGATAAACCAGAAGAGGTCTGAGCACATTTGCAAGATTGCCACTAGCCCTTGCTAGACATCACTGGGACCCTCTGGAGGCCAAAATCTCAGACAATGAGATCCAGTAGGCATTTAAGCTACTCCCTATGGGTAATCCCTCTGGCCTTCTACAGAATATTTCTGTCTGAGATACTAGCACCCCTTAGGAACCTGTTTAACTCATTCATGAAGTAGACTAGTCTCACCCCGGGTGTGTGCAAGGCTGAAATTTATCTGATTCCCAAATCCAGGAATGACCCAGCTCTCTGCATTTCTTTCGCCCTAGCACCTTGTTAACTACAGATGCAAAGCTTTATACTAAAATTCTGGCACGTTGCCTGTACCATCTCCCACCTGGGTTAATTGACTCAGATCAGGTGGGCTTCATTCTCCGTCGCCAAGGTGCGGACAACCTCCGGTGACTTGCCAACCTCATAGAAAAAGCACAAAAATGGGACATTCCCACATTCCTCATCTCTTTAGGTGCTGAAAAAGCATTTGATCGAGTCAGTAGGGGGTTCATGGAGATTGTTCTTAATAAAATTCAGATATTTCCCAAAATGAAAAACTAAATCCTAGCAGCTTACGGCTCACCATCAGCGGTCATTCAGGTCAATGGTTACTGCACCGCCCCAATTAAACTCATGAGGGGCAAAGACAGAGTTGTCCCCTCTCCCTCTCCTGTTTGCCCTTGTGGTGGAACTCATAGCTCTGACACTACAACAGCACCAAACAATCACTGCCATTCCGTTTGAGGGTATCAAACATATACTTAGGGGCATATTCTACAAGCAGCTTGCACTGCTGTTGTGTCATTATTTTTTACGCTCCTGCAGCACAGTCAGTACTTCACATTTATAAGGCAACGCATATAGGGCAATGTTCCAATTTTTGTAGGGCTGCTTTGTAAAATACCTGTGCCAGAACTGGCTGTGCAGCGCACATCCTAAAATATGCAAGGTAGGCGTTCTTTCCTAAATTCCAACATAAAACGCTCCAGCAACACAGGCAGTATGCCATATTTACAATCCAATGCATTTCGGCCAATTTGTTACTTTTTCCGAAGGCCTGCTTCAGAAAATACCTGTGCCAGAACTGGCTGCCTCATGCACATCCTAAAATATCTTCGTAAATTCCAACGTACAAACCGACGCATTGATATTTGCAAATTTCAGGAAAGTGACACTGTCAGAAAGCGGCGCACAGATCATGACATGCATCAAAATTTGTGTGCATCAGCAACCCTGGCATAAAAAAAATTGATGCATTGGCACTAGTACCTTCACAGAACACACACAAATCACTTTGGCAAACTGAACTACCCCATGGAGGTGCTAATACTTCAACTCAGACTGGCGAGGAGACCACACTCGCCTCCACTACTACCACCCCCTCACCATGTAAGCAGTGCAGGAGAAAGGAGCATGTCTACCGTCAAAGAACTATCCTCATTGACCTCTGGGAGGAGGAGGTCATCACCTGCTATAGACTCAGGACAAAGTCTATCATATGCTTGCTGAACCAGATTACACAAAGGCTATAGGCAACAACTCAGAGGTCCACCAACATCCCTCCACGGATCAAGCAGATGCCAGTCCTCCACATGCTGGCATCTGGGTCATTCCAGACCGGTATAGCCAGAGTGACAGGAAACTCCCAGCCATCTTTTTCTGTCTTCCTACCGCCCCCTCCTGGATGCCATCATCTGCCGGATACCCCAGTACTTCATGTTCCCCTAGACACAGCAACAACAACTGGACACAAAGCAAGGCTTTTATACCATTGCAGGTTTTCCATATGTCTTCGGGCTATGAATTGCACGCATCTGCAACTGGTGCCTCCTGTTGAAACATCACACTTCTACCGCAATAGAAAGCACACATACTCAGTCAGCGTACAGAAAATTGTGGACTATCTGGGGATGTTTACATATGTGTTGGCCAAGTACCCAATGAGTGCTCTTGATGCCTACGTCTTCAGGCCCTCCATCATCAACAAGCACTCCCAGAATGGGCGATATGGAAATAGCCTGGTTGGTAAGTACATCTGAAGTACATAACAGACCTAGGCCCATATTTATACTTTTTGACGCACAACTGCGCCAACGCAGTTGTGCGTCAAAGATTTTACCCCTGTTTTTTAAGGCCCACCCCCTCCTGTGCGTCAAAATGACGTCAGAGTATAAATATGGGGCACAGGCCTTAAAGTCATTTTTTGGAAGGGAACGCCTGCCTTGCATATAATTAACGCAAGGCTGGTTCCCCCTTCCAAAAAATGACACACATGGTGGAATTTTGACGCCCGCGGGGTCGGACATCAAAGTATAAATATGGGGCAGGGTTTGCGGCGATTGTGCGTAAAAAAAATTTGACGCACATTCGGCGCAAACAGAGTATAAATATGCCCCTTAATAACTGTAAATATTGTATGAAAGTTACCCATCTCTTTGTTTGGTGACTGAGATAGTGCATATGTAGGAGAGGTGTGCCTCATACTTGCACCATACACCATGGGACATGTGCAATGCAAACTAACAAGTCACACATGTTAAGACATTCAAAACCACTGTGCCTTTCAATGGTTGAAAGATCCACAGCAATGCAATGCTAGGCAAAATGTTGTGTTACATCACTGTGTACAAGGAAAGGCTTCCATGGCTGTTGTCTGTGAGTCCACATGTAACTTCCATGGTTCATGAGGCATGTCATGCATCTAGCACCAGGAAAACTGAAATGTATCAAATCAATTGATCTCCCCATGTCATGCGTGACATGGAAAAATAACTTAAGTCATCAAACACACTCTTGCAACCTATGTGTGGTGCATTCCATGGTACACAGACATAGATTATCGGGCCTCTAAGAGTTCATGCTGTACAAGAAGGTGGCCCCTCATGCACAAAGTAAATCCTGCATGAAATGCAGCCACATGAGCACCATGCTGCAATTGTGCCCGTATCTGTGCTATGCAGCCTGTTGTGTGCCAGTGCAACTTGAAAACTCAGGACTGTGCAGTGCCACATTTCTAAATATATGGGCCCTTGTGTCAGTGTCAAAAGTAAAGGGCATGCACATCATTCAATATGACACAGAGAACAGGAAGGGACCTGGGAAAAAAATTGCAAATCTACATGTAAGGAATATTGTTCAATACTGGTAGAAATGTGTACGGGTCATTCAGTGCATATAACAGACATGTACTTGAATCTGTGTGGATCAATCACCATGATCATTGACTGATTTTTCTTTTTTTGTATTTTCAGCTGCCCAAGGATATGGTCTGCAGCCCTGGGTCATGACCGCATTTGCATATCCCCAGACAGAGGCAGAACGCAATTACAACCAGCCACTGGGCAAGATCATGAGTATTGTAGAGCAGATGTTCAGGGTCCTGAAGTCTCGCTTTGAGTTCTTAGATATGTCCAGGGGAAGATTGCTATATGTCCCCCTATGGTGTGCAAAGTGATACTAGTCTGTTGTTTACTCTACAACATCTGAGGGAGGACAAATGTCCAATGAGACGTGGCCCATAAGGAGCAGGTAGCACAGGATGAGGATGAGGACAGAAGTAAAAATGTGTGGGAGGCTGTACACTGGACCTTAATTAATTTCCCTGTCCCTCTCTTTTTTTACCCAGCGACACAACCACATTGCCCAGAACTTCTTCTCTGAAATGTGATCAATCAATCAAGTTCATTTAGCGCACCTGGCACTTAGTGAGGGGGGCGTGGCATCCATCGCGGTGGTTCTTCAAATAGCCATGTCTTCAGCTCTTTTGTGAAGTTGAGGAGGAGTGTAGTCTGTCTTAGATTGGGCAGTAGGGCATTCCAGGCTGTGGTGGCGAGGTAGGAGAATGAGCGCCCCCCTGTTCTTGCTTTTCTGATGCGGAGTACTTCGGCGAGAGAGAGCTGGGCTGAGCATAGGGTCCTGTTGGGTGCGTAGAAATTGAGTCGCCTGTTCAGGTAGGCTGATGTCGTGGAGGGCTTTGTGTGCGT
This sequence comes from Pleurodeles waltl, assembly GCF_031143425.1. Classification (NCBI taxonomy): domain Eukaryota; kingdom Metazoa; phylum Chordata; class Amphibia; order Caudata; family Salamandridae; genus Pleurodeles; species Pleurodeles waltl. The sequence goes on from NC_090444.1 coordinate 933,806,927, forward strand.
GGGTGAGGATCTTGAAGGTGATTCTTTTCTCTATGGGGAGCCAGTGTAGTGTGCACAGGTGCCAGGAGATGTGACAGTGTTAAGGTAGGTCGAGGACCAGTCTGGCAGTGGCGTTCTGGATATTCTGTAGTTTGCGGGTGAGTTTCTTGTTGATTCTGGTGTGGAGTGCGTTGCCATAGTCCAGTCTGCTGGTAACAAGGGCGTATATGACGGTCTTTCTGTGTTTGAGGGGGTATCCATTTGAATGTCTTGCGTAGGAGGCTGAGGGTGTGGAAGCAGGTGGATGCGACTGAGTTTATTTGGTGGTCCATGTTGAGTTTGGAGTCCAGGGTGATTCCGAGGTTGCGGGCTTGGTTCATGGGGGTGGGCGGGCTTCCGAGTGTGGGGGGGCCACCAGGAGTTGTTCCACGCGTCAGGTTGAGGGCCCATGATGAGCACTTCAGTTTTGTCTGGGTTGAGTTGCAGACAGCTGCTTTTCATCCATTTGGCGACTGCTCCCATGCCTTTGCAGAAGTTGTGTCTTGCTGTGTTGGGTTCGTTGGATAGGGAGAGGATGAGTTTGTTGCTTAGGCTCTCATTCTTCTAATGAGACTACTGGATTTGAACAGCAGAATCACCTGCAGTGTGGGAGACTGACTCTGACCCATTGCAGATGACACCTGTTGCCCCAATCTGGGTTTTGTTCCAGCTAACTAGCAGTGCCTCATCTCCACCCAAGAGCAGGGATGGTTGGGCAGCCGAACTCATGACACAATTGACTCCTCAGGGAAATCGTGGTCACTCAGATCTCATCCGTTTCTCTCAGTTACATTAGTCTCACATATACAAGGACAAACAGAGGCAGTATAAGTTTCAATAGGGTTTTAATGAAGCAACTGCATCTTAGACAATAAAGCATGTACTGCAATAACCAGGACGATAAAGCTTGACAGGATTAACATTGTGACAAGGAGAGGAAAGCATAGAAATAAATCTACCATATTGTCACTAGAGTCAATAGACTAATTCCTTCCTAGGCTATATTAGAGCACAGCGTGTGAAGCTCTAGTTCTGCCCTTCAGGTTCCCCTGGAAAGACATCATCCCCATACCTGAGCAAAGGTCTGAAGTCTGCATAAGGAGCTGTAGCGAAGCATTCAGCAATCAGCATACAGTCAGGGTCATCTGGCTGGAATTTCCCTCTAACGTGTATGGGACAGGGAGGTGTTTTTATAATAAAACAGCTAATGTTCTGAGAAAATGTCCCTATGTAAGGATGTGTATGTTTCTATGAATACCAGAGACAAAGCATTACCACGTTTTACCGGCAACCTATCTCACTGCAGCCTTGAGAGAAGCACAGAGTGCTTGTTTAAGAACACAGTGCTGGCCTAAGCAAAGAACAGCTAGATAGAAATAAATCAAACAAGACCGCAAATGTGGCTATTATTAAAATAATAAACAAAGCTGAATAAAATATATCTAAGTTAAAGTGAACAGCGGCAAGCCTAGTGTGCTAAAATAACGTGCATGGAGCTATAACTAAAATGCCTGCACAACAAGTTGGGTGTCGTCAGCGTAGGAGACGGTGTTGAGTCCGTACTTTCTGATGATGGCGGCTAGCGGGGCCATGTAGATGTTAAACAGCATGGGGCTGAGGGACGATCCCTGGGGAACTTCACAGGTGGTAGGTGTGGGGCCCGAGACGAAGGGGTGAAGTCTTACTAGTTGAGTTCTGCCAGAGAGGAAACATCAGATCCAGTGGGGGGTCTTATCTCTGATGGCAGCCTCTTGAAGTCTGCGTATCAGTGTGGTGGGAGACTGTGTCAAAGGCCACCAAGAGGTCAAGCAGGATCAGGGCGGCAGTCTCTCCCTTGTCTAGCAGGGAGCGGATGTTGGCCGTTGCGGCTAGGAGTGTTGTTTTGGTGCAGTGGTTTTTTCTGAAGCCAGATTGGGAGGCGTTAAGGATGTTGTGGTCTTTGATGAAAGTGGCGAGTTGGCTGTTGATGGCCTTCTCGATGACTTTCACTGGAAAAGGAAGAAGGAAGATGAACCTGTAGTTCTTGAGTCCGGTGGGGTCCGCCGAGGATTTCTTGAGGAGAGGGTTGATCTCGGCGTGTTTCCAGTCATCGGAGAAGGAGGCATCTGCTAGGGAGAGGTTGATGGTGAGGCAGAGCTTGGGGGCGATGGTTTCAGCGGCTCTGTTGAAGATGTGGTGGAGGCATGGGGCGTGGGTCTGTGGGGGACCCAGAGTGTATGGTCCTCATTCCCTTCAGTGTATATTCAGTGGTGAGGGGGGTCCAGTCGGTGATCGTTGTTTTTTTAGTGTCGGGTTCCGGTGGAGGGAGTTTTGCATGTAGGTTGTCCTCGCTGAAGTTGTTGTAGAGGGTCTTGATTTTGTGGTGGGAGTATGTGTTGAGTTTATTGCAGAGATCTTGTAAGGGTGGGATGTCCGTTGCTTCGCTGTTGGGTTGGGCGAACTCCTTTATGATGCTGAAGAGTTCCTTGCTGTTGTGTGCTTGTGAGGAGATGCTTTCTTGTATTGCTTTCTTTCTGGTGCTTTTGATGAGTGTGGTGTGCTGTGGTGGCGACCTACCCCTCGAAGGGTCACGTTTAATTTAACAACTACAGCCCACAGCACAGGTACGGCTTTCATCATGAACTGGAACCTGAAACGTGACGAGACGTGACAAGACACCCTAGGAGAGTGCAGCACTCCATCCGTTTGAGCTCCGGAGCTCAGAAAGCGGCCCGATCGGTGCAGTCTGGAGTATGTCTAGAGGCCTCTGGGCATTCCATCCGCCAGAGCTCTTGGGTGAGCGGCTCCACCCGCAGCTCCTCCCGTGGCTCCTCCCATAGTCCCCTGCAGAAGCAGGCCTAGCTGGGTGCGGCTTGCAGGGGGTGAGGGGAGCCCTCCTATCACCACTGTTGCAGGAAAAAAGACCATCAAAAGACCATCAACACCAAATAACCGGCTGGCAAGAACGCATCCTCTCCCTCCCGGCATTCCTGCTCACGCCGCTGCTTGAAGCTCGGGGGTCAGTGAGGATCGGAGCCAGCCTGCCAGACATCGCACAGCACAGCACTGTTAAGAAGTGCCCCTGACCCTCGGGCTGGGACTTGTCACCAGCCCAGCCCAGTCCAGCCCAGCCCAGCCCACAGCAAGTTGGGAGCAGCCTGTGGAGGGCAGTAGGGGAGAGGTGCCCGAGTAGGCCAGCAGTGGGGGTGACTACCTTGCCTGCTGAGTCCTCCGCAGACTTTGCTCTGCTCGCTCCGAAGCCCTTCCCGCCCACCTACTCACCTCGCCTGCATGCTCGTGCCCCTTTACGATCTCCATCACTCACTGAGTGCCAGCCCGGTGCTGGTTGCATTTCAAGGGTGTGGAGGAGAGGCAGCGCTCAGAACGTCAGCCAGTTTGGGCAAAGCACATGGCACAGTAGAGGGACAACGACAGGAGTGTCAGTAGCAAGGAGCGGGGCTGGTCCCCAAGACCACCAAGCGCACCAAACTCCACAGGGGCCCTTGCAGCCCTCAAGGGCAATGCCCAAAAGGAAACACAATACTCGTTGACAAGGGATGGGAGACTGCTCGACTCCACAACCAAAATGCGCAGGGAGAGCGCCGCCTACCCGACGGCCGACAGGGTGCCGGAAGAAGATGAGCCCCTCCCGTACCAGGCATCAACACAGGCCTAACAGGCCTGACTTGAAGGCAAGGACTCTATAGTCCGCTTTCTTTGCAGAACAGCAACAGAGTGTCCAGAGCGGGGAAGAAAGCATGTAAGGCCTCATGCAACAGAGGAGGAAATCTATAGCCAGATAAGCACATAGTAGCAAATCCCCGCACCTTGCACGAACTCGCCAGTTATTTGTACAGAAAAAGATATACCCACAGAGGTGCTAGAGCCCACAGATCCCTTGCAAGCTCTGCATCAATAGCTGGTCTCCAGGATTCTGCAGTCTTCAATTTTTCCCCGTCACACGCAGGCACAGCACTACTGCCACCCTTGAACAGAGACATTTCCAACACAGCAGACAGCGCCATTCAGTATCCTAATTCTGTGGTGGACTGCTCCTCTCCAGGGTTCATACCACAAACATCGTTGTACAAAGACCCACTTGTTACAGCAGACATGGCCGACTAGCATGCCAACAAGTCCGAGGAATACATTCCCGCAGGGATTGGCCACAAAATGTACAATCAGACTACAATTGCACAAGTAGTCCGGGAACTCGAGTGGTCTCTGGTACAAGTGGAGCTAACGGAGCCAGTCAACTCCCCAGAGCTATCACCCTCACCTGGTGATAACCCAAAAAATCTGCCAGTTACCCAGGGCAGGTCTAGTCTCACAGACCGGGAGCTAGGGGCACTCTCCGAGGAGTTCCTTAACAACTTAGAGGAGCAGATTAACAGAACACTCTGTTTTACCACAACAGTAACAGCAACAATGGCAAAGAAACACTTTGATAAGGACGAGGCTGGAGATGGTCCATCAGTCAGAACAACCGAGTATTTCACAAATGCACAAGAACTGGCGGCCATCAGAGCTTCCCAGGATATTATGGCCAGGGTGCTTCTATGTCAGTCAAACAAGATGGAGCTGCAACTGGACTTATTTCAGTCTCTGGCCACACATCTGCATGAAATCAGAACAAAGGTAACAAATATAGAGAACCTCCTCACCACTACAATGAAGGGAGGTCAATGTTCTTGCTTTCCGATCCTTGAAAAGCTAAGCATTCTACCAAACATTTTGCATGAACTAGTCGAAGCAGTCAAAGAGTCATCAAGCACTTATAAAGTTATAACAACCACCCTGCTTACCCAAAGGTGTCAATTCACCCAAATAGCCCTCACTCAAGGCTAAAATATAGTTACAACAAGAGCAAACTCAAGCAGCTCACTGTGTTTAGCTCCAGGGCCTAACGGCCTAACCCCGGTCATTTTTCCTAGCCCAGGCAGAATCACAATGTCTTGTGCACATGAAAAATTGGAATCTAATGTCGAAGGCGTGATTACAACTCTCGGTGAAACCATGATATCACGCACTTCTTCTGTTAAGTTCACAGTGCCCTTTCCTCGGGATCTGCACGTCGCTGAACAAAAGGCCCACCTTCGGGCGTCTCCAACTCAGAAAGCTATTATAGCACAGAGTTATGGCGAGGCCAGTCGGGGGGAAGGGAATTAGGGTAGGGAACAGCAGGGAGAGAGATCTGAAAAGAAAAGGTTAGAGCAATATGCATTTACTCATTCATAGAAATGCAACTCATCAATAGACTCTTGATTAAATGCCCCTGCAAGATATCAGATGGGGACCCCTGTTGAAATGAGGGCAAAGCAGTGGTGGTTTCTCTTCAAGGGCGTCGGGGCTCCGCCCCCTTTACATTCTCGGTGAAAAATAATGCATGGAAGCAAAGCTGAAACTGCTTCCTTAAAACAATTTGTGAACACAGTGTATATACATGTTAAATTATCTTTCTAAGGCTGCTCTACACTACGAACTGTACTCCTTGCAGTGATGACAGTGGAGTGACACTTTCCTGGGCAGGCACAAAGTCTAGAGAATTTTGCTGGGCTGACAATCTCACATCCCTGAGGCCTGTGAGGTCACAACTCGGCAAAGACACTGCATCAAGGTTCAGTCTCCACCCCCTGATGACGCGGAGGTAGAGTTAGCTCTGGGCGTTTCAGATTCAAGCCCTCGAGCTCTCGGCCTCCACGTCAATCAGTGAGAGGAGACCATTGTCACCACACCCTTTTCCAACTTGTCACAGGGTGGGGTGGTACCAGACCCTGTGACGAGTGGGGTAGAGACTACAAGCAGGAAGCCACGAAATCGAGTGTGCGCAGTGTGTGAGCTGGACTTTTGAAGACACACTGCGCAGACTCGAGGTGCTGCTTCCCACGCTGCAGTTTATGCTGGATGCCTTTTGAGCTCCGGTATGCCTTAGATTTACTGCCAGCAAGCAGACTCGTGGGGACAGTGAAGCAAAGAGCAAGGTGTTGCACATTGCATTTGCGTGTGTTTATTTTAACTAGTCAGTCCCGACTGGCTTGAAGCTTCCCTCCATGTCACCAGGTGAGGCAACAAAAATGTCAGCTGGGGGTCATAAATAATGTGAAAGGGTGAATGGGTGTATGTGTGAGTGAATGGATGGATGGCTGATGGATGGATGTGTGAGTGAAAGGGTGGGTGGATGGATGTATGAGTGAAAGGGTGGATAGATGGGTGAGTAAACAGTTGGAGGGTAAAAGTGAAGGGATGGATGTAGGATGGATGAGTAAAAGAATGGATGGATGAGTGAAAGAGGATGGATGGATGGGTAAAAGGGCGAATGGATGATTAAGTTCAAGAATGGATGATGGATGGATGAATGAAAGAGAGGGTGAAAGGGAAGGAGGATGGATGAGTGAAAGTGTGGATTGATGATGAGAGAAATTATGGATGCTTGAGTGAGTGAAAGTATGGATGGTTGAGTGAAAAGTCAGATGGATGGATGTGTGAGTGAAAGGGAGGATGGATGGATGTATGAATGAAAGGGTGGATGGATGGGTGAGTAAAAGGGTGGGTGGGTGGATATATGAGTGAAAGGATGGATGTAGGATGGGTGAGTAAAAGAATGGATTGGTGAGTAAAGAAAGGATGGATGAGTGAAAGAGGGTGGATGGATGGATAAAATGGTGGATGATGAATACATGAAAAAATGGATGGATGAATGAAAGAGAGGGTGAAAGGGTAAATGTATGGATGGGTGGATGAGTGAAAGGGTGGATGGATGATGAGAGAAGGTATGGATGGTTGAGTGATGGTATGGATGGATGGAGTGAAAGTGTGGATAGATGGATGAACGAAGGAATGCACAGATGAGTGAAAGGATGGATGAGTAGAAGAAGGAATTGATGAGTGAAAGTGGGTTGATGCATAGATTAAAGGGTGGATGGGTGGATGAGTGAAAAAATGGATAGATGAGTGAAAGGGAGGGTAGATAGATGGATTAAAGAGTGAATTGTTGGGTCAGTGAAAGGTGGATGGATAGGTGGATAATGGATGGATGGATGGAAAGATTATGAGAGATAAAATGATGGATGGATGAGTGAAAGGATGGCTGAGTGAAAGTATGGAAGGATGAGTGAAAGGGAAGGTGGATTGATAAATGGATTAAAGGGTGGATAGATGGATGAGGGAAATAATAGATGGATGAGGGAAATAACGGATGGATGAGTGAAAGGTAGGGTCGATGGATTGATGAAAGGGTGGATGGATGAATGAGTGAGTGAAAAGATGGATGTGTGAAAGGATGGATGAATGATAGGTGCATGGATGGATAGGTTTGATGGCTACATATTGAGATGAATGAATAGACTGGAAATGTATGGGTGTTCGGACAGAATGGTGAAAGACTGAATGATGGATGAAAGAATGAATGAATGACAGAATGAAATGGTGGATATCAGCAGGCGAATGGAAGGAGGAAATGGGGAATGGATACAATTAAAACAGGAGAGCTCTTTTGGGAAGGGATGTGATGACTTGCTTTGTTTGCTTGGTGCCATATAGTAAGAGCTTTTGTTCGAAGTGTGTGGTGTTTCAATTTTCTGGCTTCTCCCTTGAACCAGCCACAGAGCAGATATAGTGAACGCTGGGCCAGAAGTCCCCAAAGGGCATGCAAAACCATTAAAACTCCTGCACGGCAAGGTGCCAAGTGTGCGCACAGTTGTGGCCGAAAAAACATGCCAAACACGGTATATGTTGAAACTGCCCATTAACATGTTTAGGGGGCAGTGATGGATTCATCCATTAGTGCAAACATGTTGTGTGGCCAGGGAGACAGATTCTCTCCAGACACCATCTTAGTGTTGGTGTAAAAACAGACAGTACAATTAACATGATATATGTGATTTAAAACCATGCTAACCAATGTAGTGCACATAATACTCTATAGGATAACATGTAGTGGGTGTACTAAAGTAATCAAGTAATATTGCAAAGGAAAGATGATTCTTCACTAGCCCCCATCCGCTGATCAGTGTTAAGTAGCCTACAATAATGTGGAAATAACATGGATTGTACTTAGAAAAATGGGTTGGTGCCAAATTGAAAACACTGAAATGGTGACTAGCATCCCAAATATTGCCATGCTTCTCACTCCCCACAATGTGAACCTCTTCCTCCCCCCACCCCGGGCCAAGCCCAGCCCCACCACTCTCAAACTTCACCAACCGCCACTGGGGCAAAGCCCCTTCTTTGAAACATGGAACAAGAGTAAACTACGACTTCAGAATCAAGAGATGGCAAGAACTTTGGACTACGATTATACTCAGAATATCAATAGTGTAAGCTCTATGCATTCACAACATAAAACCTTTGATCATGACTTAGAAAATCTCAAAGAATTAAATATGCTTTTCACATCTTAAAAGCTTTTCAAAGAACAACGAAAACTATGATTTGCTTATCTCCAGAAATACTTTCACATTCACAACAATAAAGGCCAAAAAGTTTTTACTCATTGAACTTGAAGCGCTTTACTTAATAATACCAGGAAGCGCTTTTACTCAAGTGGCCTAAATCACCTTGATTGTTGTGCCAAGAACCTGTTACTCCTGTGAATTGAAGCGCTTTGATTGTCGTGCCAAGAGCACTTTAAACCTGTGGACTGAAGCACTTGAATTGCTGTACCAAGAGTGCTTTACATCTGTGAACTGAAGTGCTTGAATTGTTGTGCCAAGAGCGCTTTACATCTGTGAACTGAAGCGCTTGAATTGCCGTGCCAAGAGCACTTTTCATCTGTGAACTGAAGCGCTTGAATTGCAGTGCCAAGAGCACTTTGCCTCTATGAACTGAAGCGCTTAAATTGCCGTGCCAAGAGCGCTTTACATCTGTGAACTGAAGCGCTTGAATTGCCGTGCCGAGAGCGCTTTGCACATGTGAACTGAAGCGCTTGAACTGCCGTGCCTAGAGCGCTTTACATCTGTGAATGAAACGCTTTGAATTGCTGTGCAAAAGAGCGCTTTACATCTGTGAACTGAAACGCTTTGAATTGCTGTGCAAAATAGCACTTTTTATCTGTGAAATGAAACGCTTTTAATTGCTGTGCAAAAGAGCACTTTTCATCTGTGACTTGAAACGCTCTGAATTGCTGTGCAAAAGAGCGCTTTATACCTGTGCTCTGAAATGCCTTTGATTGTTGAGTCAAGGCCGCTGTACTCTGGAAACTGAAAACTTTTTGCTCGTTATGCTAACGACTTCCTCCAAACTTGGATTCAGCAAGGCCTTACCGCTACGAGTACGACCTACTGGTTTTTGAATGCACCATGGAAACAAAGATACTTTGGTTGGATGACACTCTGCCAATCAGGAACTCTGCTCTTCTCCAGAGAAACCCCCACGAGGTCTGGCTGCATCGAAGTCTTCAAAATAGTGATCAACGTGCTTGGGTGTGGCTGGGCTTTATAGGCTTGCCACACCCCAAGATGGCTGCTGCCTCTAAAAACATGGGAATTGTAGTCTCTTCATAGAATACCACTGATAAGTGCATTTTTTCCACCAGTGTCCTGAACCTGCTGCTCTATGAGCTTTGCCACAGGGCAGACGACGCTGATGCTCACCTTTGGAACAAGAGGGGATGACAAGTGGTGCGCATAAAGCACCGCAGAGTCACGCAGCAGAGTTTCGGGCGAGACCTGGACCACGCCTGGCCTAATTTCTGACAGTTAAGTTCACTCAAAAGCCTCTCACAGCTCTTACAAGGAGAGCAAGAAAGAAACAGAAAAAACAAGCTAGGAAACACAGGTGCCAAATGAGATCAGTTAAAGGGCACAAAATAAATAACGTCTTAGAAGCAAAGGAAGTCAGTGGCACTGTGAAGTATTTTCCAATATTTCAGGCACGCACTCAACTAATAGCCCAGCAACACGAACAGGCAGCTGAACTGATGATGGCTCCACAATGTAGGAAGGGCAAAGCCCCATTTTGGGCACAAATGTCCACATTTGCCTCACTGTGGTCAGCACCCCGGGCTCAATCACAAGATCAAATAGTAGTGCTAACAACGCTGACCCAAAGGGACCATGATGCAGGAGAAACCATTGGGTCGTGCGTGACTCCAGCTAGCAGGAAAAGCTGCCCAATCGCTTCACCAATTATCCCAGGGCCTCAGAACCCCTCCAAGGACCTTAGGATCCAACATGCAAGGCCCTGCCCGCAAACACTATCGGTATGGATTATAACAGATTGCACACGTATGGAAGGGGAAAGGGAGTACGTCACGCCACGCAGCATACAGAGCAACTACCAAGATCAGCAAATGGCCCAAGAAGGGCACATCCATTCCAGCTTGTAGAGTCAGCTCGCACCACTGCCTTTCTGACTTCAGAGCAGGAGCCTCTACAGTGGATAATATAGTGGCACTTGCATTTTTACAGCATCAGGCAGTCAACCTTAGCCTATAGTGTGGCCTTTGACAGGTTTGACCGCGAAACCCTGTGGAAGAAGCTGTCATTATGGGGCATTCCTACACACCTCTTAAAAGCCATAATTTCTCTCTACTCCAGAAACTGGGTCCGGGTCCTCACCGGGCCCAGATCACTATCACGGAAAATAGAAACGAACAGAGGCCTAAACAGGGGTGTGTTTTGGCTCCACTACTGTTTAACTTGAATACTGCAGACCTGGAGAAATATTTGAAAGTTAGTAGTTTGGTTTTACCAAAGTTGGGCTCCACAAGACTCCAAATCATCCAGCATGCAGACAATATTGTGATAATGGACTGTACGAAAACCGGACTACAGCGAGCTTTAAATGACCTGAATATTTTTAACAATGACAATCAGTAGCAGGTCAATCAAGAAAAGACTAAAGTCCTTATATTTGGAAGGTTCAAGAATAAAAAAAAATCACAACCTGGCAATTGGGAAGTCAGATCATCCACACAGCCAGGAGATACAACTACTTGGGGATGTGGTTCACAGAAAACAACAAGGCATGGGCACAGAAATATGCAATCAGACACAAGGCTGTTGTTATCACATACAAGCTTGCCAAATTGAACAATCAACTCAGAAGTGCCTCGGCTGCACCAATATTGAGAGTAACAAAGGTGGCATTACTCCCTGCTCTTCAATACAGTTACCTGGCATTTCCGGGGTCCTTGGAAATCACTACAGAGCATATTTAAAAATACTACAACAACCAAAGTATAGATGTCGCACTAGGCTCAGATTAGAAATAGGCTTAAAGTCACCACAGATAGACTGCCAGGCTGCAATCTTGAAATACTACATCAGTCTCAGGAAAGCCAACTCCCTTACGTTAAAACATCACCTGAGAACGATATTCTAGACTCCTGGCAATCCGTGGCACACGCATTTACGTAAGGCACAGAGGACTTTCAAAATGGCCGACTCCATCCAGTTATCAGACACAGTGACCTACAGTGTTTGTAAAACATTGATTAACAAAAGAGCAAAGGAACTAGAGACTGACTTATCGTTAACTAAATCACCCACAACAGTGCCTGCGCTAAATGATTCTTGTCTGGTCGGAGCCCCTCAACCATACCTCCTAGCAGCAATAAACGCAGGGACCCGGCACCAAATCCTCTATATACAAACATTAGTCCTTCCAATCAAGGACTTCAATCCTTCTTGGACTGCATATAGGCAAAAAAGCGCCTGTAGGCTCTGCTCTTACCACCGAGAAACTTGGCTACAACTTCTGTGCTGCTGTCCCAAATTAGCAGCTGAAAGAAGAAAACTAATAATTCCTCTGGTGCTGGCGCAGGGAGCACGGTCCTGTATGGAGGTATCTAATCTTTGCTTTTCACACTCCACGCCCTGGGCTCTGGCAAGATGTGCAAAGTATGTGAAAGCTCTCAGGAGGCTGCTAGCCCAGGCAGCCCAATAGATAGCAGAGCACTCAAGGACTCTAACCGCGTGTAAGCAATCCCTTGTTACAAACAAGACTATTGTACTGTTTTAATTTTATTGGTTTTAAAATGAATTTGAATCACATGTGTTTTTCTTATCAGAATTTGTAATGGTTTTAATTAACTGAGCAATAAATTGACAATGACAATGGTGGCGGCTCTGAAGTTGATTTGGGCTTCTGTAGATTTGGTGTTTCTCCAGATTTTCTCGAGGCGTCGACATGTGCATCTTTATTCTCTGAGTTCTGCGGTGAACCAGCTGGCTTTCTTGGCGTGGGTGCTGTTATTCTTTTTGAGCAGGACTAGGGTGTTGGCGCAGTCGACGATCCATTTGTGAAAGGTGCGGGCTGCGATGTTCGGGTCATCGTTGTGTGTGATGGGAGGGCGGTGTTGGCGAGGGTGGCGGTGAGCTGGTCGTCGGTGATTCTTGCCCAGCTTATATGAGATGGTTGGTGTTGGGGTCTGAGGATGAGGATGAGGGGTGTTTTGAAGGTGAAATGGATGCATCAATGGTTTGTCCATGGAAGTTCGGAGGTGTGGTTGAAGGTGACGGAGGTTCCTGTTGTGAAGATGGGATTGAGGGTGTGTCCTGCTGAATGCGTTGTTACCATCACAATCTGTTGGAGTCCTATGTTGTGGAGGTTGTCTAGGAGGGATGCGGTGTTAGAGTCTTGCAGGTTGTCGAGGTGGAAGTTGAGGTCTCCCAGCAGGGTGTAGTTGGAGGCTGCGATGGCTTGCACGGTGATACTGTCTGTGATGGAGTCGGAGAAAGGTGCGCGTGGCTAGGGTGAGTGGTAGATGAGGCGGTAGATGAGGCAGTAGATGAGGGCTCCCCTGAAGGTGGACGTTAGACTTGTCTGAAGTTTGAAGTGAAGGTGTTCTATCTGGCTTGTGGGGTCTTCAGAGTCAGATGTTATACTTGTGGATGATGGAATTGCCCCCCGCTCCTTGGGGAATGGTGATGGCAATGTCTGGGCCAGAGGTGGTGTTGGTCCAGGTTAAGAGTAAGGAATGCGACATCCGGGGTGGTGTTGTCAAGGAGGTCCTAGATTTCAGTAGCCTGTTTGTGGAGGGAGCGGACGTTGAGAAGGATGCATTTCAGGATCTTCAGTGTGGGTGTGTTGTTGTGGGTGGGTTGTGCCGGGTCGAAGGTTTTGGTGGTGGTGTAGGATTGGCGGCAGCAGAGGCAGCTGAAGGGTCTGTGGGTGTTGGCCAGTGATGAGGGCTTGCAGTTGTTGTTGCGTCCTGGGTTGAGTGCATGGAGTGCTGCTGGCATGTAGAGGTGGTGGGTGGGAGGTACAGGGGTCCTGGGGCTGGTCGTGCACAGATTGACTTGCCTTTGGTGCGCCAGTGGCGCAGCCGCACAGCAGCCACCAATTAGCAGGGAGAGGGGAGGAGAGGACAGCTGGGAGGTGGGAGCGGGAGAAACAGCATGAAAAAGGAGGGCGGGTTAGCAGATGTGGGGAGAGGGAAGAGTGAAAGTTGGGATGAAGTGTGAAAGAAAGAAATGATAGAGAATGCGAGAAAAATGAGATTAAAAATCACAGAAAAAGAAGAATAAGATAGAAAAAATCAGAGAAAGCGCAAGGGCACAATACAGCAAGCAGAAAAGCGCAAAAGGGAAAAGACAGAGAAAAGAGGCTGAGGGCCGTTGGACAGCCTAGCAGAAGAGCAAAGCTTTCCCACTAGACACCAGGGATGAGGCGCAGGAAGGAGCCTGCGGGTGGAGGAGGGCCTCGAACTTCTGTCTGGGCTCAGAGTTCAACAGACACAGGTTGCACTTACTGGAGGAGCTACACAGAGGCAGAGCAGTTCACTGACCAGGTCAGTGAGTTTGCTCTTCCTACCGCACAGCGGCCGCCATTAAGTAGGGAGAGGGGGGAGGAGAGGACAGGTGGGAGCGGGAGCAGCACTGCAAGAAGGGGGGTGGGCCATGGGTCAGCAGCTGCGGGAAGAGGGAAGAGGGAAAGTTGGGAAAAAGCTTGAAAGAAAGAAATGAGAGAGAATGTGAGAAAAGTAGAGCACAGAAAAAGAAGAATAAGATAGAAAAAATCAGAGAAAGCGCAAGGGCACAATACAGCAAGCAGAAAAGCGCAAAAGGGAGAAGACAGAGAAAAAGAGGCTGAGAGCCGTTGGACAGCCTAGCAGAAGAGCAAAGCTCTCCCACTAGACACCAGGGATGAGGCGCAGGCAGGAGCCTGTGGATGGAGGAGGGCCTGGAACTTCTGCCCATGGTCAGAGTTCAACAGACACGGGCTGCACTTACTGGAGGAGCTACCAGGAGGTAGAGCAGTTCACTGAGCACCACTGCGATGTAGCTTAATGGCCATAAACACTTCTTTTAACACTTAAAATGTAAATAAATGCATGAACTCTACCTTTGTGTATGTAATTTTATGTCACAGTCACTGTAATCAAAACACTGAAATTTCATCAACCTGAATTTGGCCCATCTCAAAGGTCTGTAGCTAGGGGTTACACTCACCCCACGACAATATCATTTATATCAATACCATGTGTCAAACACAAATGCTTCGGGATGACACAAACCAAACAAATGTAGAACAGTGTGCACATGTTGAGAGTATGTGCGTTGCCACAGTGTACAGACCGTCAGACATCCTATCACAATCCAAAGGAGTGTAGATATAAACTATGTGCGTTGACTGAGTGTTTGTTGTGCATCTTGACATTTTTTCCTGCCTGACATTTGTGAAGGCCAGTATAGTGATCTTATTTTCCTATGACTGTGAACATAGGGGCATTTAATGTGCATTGGCGCACAGTGCAGCCAAGGTAGTCTCCCTATTGTACATCAATGTTTTCTAGCACATAGCAATATAAGTATGCTTAATACATATAATTGTTGACTCTGGAGTTGTGCCGGTGATGGATCGGCTACCTAGGCCCAATGCAGGCACACTTGCCCCATTAGGCAAGGATGGAACTGTTTCCTTCCTGAATGGATGTGACTGTGCTGTTGTGTCATATTGTTAAATAAACAATGCTGTAAGTCCTAGTGCACCATGTAAGTGTGCAGCCAAAAACATGACACAAAGAAAAAGAGAATTAAAAATAAGATATCTAGGCCTAATGACATGGAATTTCACTCATGTCAAAGAAGCACCCACTGAAGCATTCCAGGTTATAATGTTGTCATCTGTCAGTAAATGCACACATGCCCATCTGGTATGAATGGTAACACATATTCTAAGTTGGTGTAACCCCTCTCTGGTTCTGAACAATGTTTTGTAGGAAGATGTGTAACATATTTCCAGTTGGTTTTTATCACCTTTGTCTGGCCTACTCATAATGGCCTTGTGATAACCAAACTATAGGCAAACAGTTTTAGCAAACACTTTTCCACAGGCGTATAGTGCATTGGCCACACATATTTCAATACCCTCGTCTGAACAAGTAATTGAGCATCTTGTTTTGCACAATAAAACCCTTCCCAGTAAGGACACGGGACTTGAATCACAAACTTGTGTAAACCCTTAAAATTGCCAATTTTAACCAAAACTGGTTCCATAATGGGATTTGTCAAATATTGATTAGCAACTCCTGCAATCTGAACTGTTTTCCCTGATAAGGGAACATCTGCAACTTCTGCAGATCTTACCGTTGAGCGTGTAGCTCCAGAGTCAACCAAAAATGAAACTCTGTGACCTTTCTGATCCCCTTCTAAAGAAGCTGTCATCACACATTCCTCTTCATGTGAGCTCTCAGACATCCATTCACTGTTTATTCCGTCCTCACTGTGTAATGGAAATTGGTGTATAGTATTATTACTCTGATCCACATTTGGACCTGTGACCGTCAGAAAAAGCATCACCTGCTGCTGATCCATAGGGGCTTGAGGTATCTGAATTTGTTGTCCAGGCATTTGAATTTGTTGTGCAGGCTCCATCTGCACCTGTGGCTGCATTTGCTGTAACTGAGACATTCGCATTTGTAATGGCTGTACATTTTGCATGGGCTGCATAGGTTGAAAACTTTGATTCAGGTTTACACTATTCTGGAAATTTTGAATTTTACCTCTCATTCTTGGTCCTCTCACATTTTGAAATGAATTGATATCGTTCACCTGCTGAACCATACCTCCCTGATTCACCATCGACAATCCCGTTTCCAATGCCCAATTCCCCTGCAAGCGTGACAAGGTAACTTTTCTTTCCTTACGGCTCTCCTTGTATCATGACTCTATTAAAATCTGGACCATGATTACCACTTCCCATACCACCACAACCTCTACCTCTGCCTCCATTCTGAAACATGCCTTGATTCTAAAACAAGCCATTTCCCTGCTGCTGCTGAGGCTGAAAGCTTCCCTGAATCCCTGTCTGTGCAGCCTTAATCTGCATCACCATCGCTCTCTCCTTCAACTTTTTCTGTTTCAATTCAATCTCATCACTACAATATTGTGCATACTGCAGCACCTCATCAATCAGCTAGGCTTGCCAACACATCAAATGGCTCTTAATCATCTGACTAATTGCTGGTCTGAGTCCTTCAACAAACCTGAACACAAAATGAATCATGTCTTTCTGTTCCTCTGTAATGTTTAAATGCTTTTAACAACCTCACATAGTATGCATTAATTGATTCTTTCGCTTCCTGAGCTGTCCTATCTATGCGCTGCCAATCAATGTTTTTGGGCGAAATTATAGTTTTCAGAAACTCAATGACTTTATAGCAATATTTTGTTACTTCAGGAGACGGTGCACCTGTTGCTAGATCTCTTGGCGGCTCCCTTGTTGGCCAATCCACACTCCTCTTGCATTCAATCCATAATCTTGCTAGAACAATTATCTCTAAAAGAGTCTTCAAATCCTCCCACAGGCATTTTGCAAGCTTCACAAACCTATCTGTCTGCTGGTACCATTCCACTGGTTTTTCCCTCAACCTGGGGTAATCATTTGTAAATGACAAAATGTCACTCCTGCTCTAAGGGACATGTACAAAATTCTCTCCAAGAATTTCTTTCACTGGTAAAACTTTCACTTCTTCCCTGTTCTGTGGTGCTTCTGCAGAAGAAGTATCAGGACCTTTTTTCAGCTTATCTCTATTGTACACACATCTGCCTTCCCATTTGTCTAATGCTCTCCATATCTAGACGCCCTGAAGCAACTCTGTAAGATGCATTTTTACCCCTGCAGATCTCATGTGTTCGAAGGCTTTTGCCTCGACATCCAACCTGTAAATCCTTTTTAAACATTTCATTTTTGAAAGGTATAGTCCATATTTGTCTGCTACATCCGCTAACTGTTGATGTATCTCACCTGCTTCTTTTGTAAACTTTGGACATAAGAATTGCAACTCTTCTACAGTGTAGGACTCTAACCTATTTACACCTATAGTTCCTTCAACAAGCTCCTCCCCTCCCATTTAAAGCCCAGTGTAGTTAATATAATCTCCTCCACTGGCAGTGTTTCATG